>NC_059161.1:5994734-7194734 GCF_019923935.1 Bubalus bubalis
CAGCGACTTTGGAGAAGTAGCCCCAGGAAAGGACTGGCTGATGAGCTCTGAGCAAACCCCAGCTCCAGGGGCAGTGGGGCCGGACGTCCGGGCTGCATTTTGAAGATCAGCTACCAACGCTGCCGGAACTGGGAGGCAGAGGAGCTAAGGAGGTCTCAGGGAGGCTTGAACCACCTGTCCCCTTCTGTAATTAATGACCTTGATGCTTTTTTCTCATTTTTGTTTTCATCTGATGATTCAGCGGTGAAACTAGGAGGCCCTGGCAAATTCAAGTGTGTCTTAAGGAAACCGTATCTATCAAAGGGTTAACTTTATGCAGAAGTCAAACCGGGATCCATGAAGATTAGCTCTGGAGAAGGAATCATTATGTGTGAGGGGCCACAGGTCAAGTACTATACACCTGGCCATACTTGGAGTTTTCTTGCTTTGAGATCTCCCAGACATTGGTCTACTTGGCTGGCTTGCTCTGTGTTTCTTATTTGGCCCCAAATGTCCAAGTGCCTTTGCTGGAACTCCTACCTCCTTACAGGCAAGATGAAACTTCAGCAAGGCTTTACAAAATACAGAGAGAGAATGGGACTGAAAGAAGCCTGGGAAATACAGGCTTATTTTTAATGTCCTGGCACTATTCTGAATGGGTACCTGATGCTGCCTTAATCTGCCTGAGGGCTGCGGCTTCTAGGCTCTAGTACAAAAGTCCTTGCAAACCTCAGATGGCCCTTTGCCTGGAATTCTGATTTCTTAGATCTCAGTCTGCATCAGCACGGGTAGAGGGGATTTGCTGACCTTCCCAGCTGAGTGGTAAAGAACCCGCCTGCCAGTGTGGAAGACTCAGGTTTGATGCCTAGGTTGGGAAGATCCCATGGAAAAGGAAATGGCAACACACTCCAGTGTTCTTGCCTGAAGAATCCCATGGACAGAGGAGCCTGCTGAGCTACAGTCCATGGGGTTGCAAAGACTCAGACACAACTGAGTGACTGAGAATGACGCAAGCACAGAGAACGAAACACTCATCTCTTATTAACCTCTGCTATGTGCCAGGCAGTTTGTAAAGATGTTTGCATATATCATTTCATTTCCTCTTTTCAGCTGTTCTATATGATGTGCATTATTAAGCCCATTTTTCAGGTGAAGAAACTGAGGCTCAAACAGATTGACTAGCTCGAGGCCACACAAGCTAGTAAGTGGTGGAGTCAAGATTCAAATGCTGGTTTTGTAATGCATGATCCAAGACCTCTTTCCTAAACAAGGTAATGCTTTCAAGATCAAATCTGAGAGAAGACTGTTCTATTGTCTCACAAGACTCTCTCCTCAGCTCCAATCCCCAGGCGGAGGACTCTTCTCCTGGTAATTGCCCCATGAAGGACATGGACTCGTGTCACATTTTGCATTTTGATGCTAAGAGTATAGGCCCATTACTATGTATTATCATACCCCAGCATTCATAAAAGCACTGCATCAATTAATTAATCGGGGGTCACTACACCATTGAATGATTTTATGTTTTACAAAAGGCTTCAGCATTAGATTCTTTTATCGAGCAAACACAGCAGTGTATTTCAAATATGGCCTGATTTGCATTCAATCGCTCAGGAATACAATTATGCAGCAGGAATAATCATTATTATGTAAGAACAGCTACAATTTATTGAATATCTACTACATACCGTGAGCTTTCTATTTGTGAGTGTTTGTGTGCCAAGTTGCTTCAGTCGTGTCTGACTCTTTGTGATCCTGTGAACTGTAGTCCGCCAGGCCCCTCCATCCATGGGCTTCTCCAGGGAAGAATACCAGAGTGGGTTGCCATGCCCTTCTCCAAGGGATCTTCCTGACCCGGGGATTGAAGCCGGGTTTCTTACGTCTCCTGCATTGGCAGGCAGGTTCTTTACCACTAGCGCCATCTGGGAAGCCCATGCTTTATATTCATACTTTATTTATTCATCAAAAGTTGGCAAGAACGTATATCTTCCTCATTTTAGAAATGAAGTTACTGAGGCACTTTCCTACACTTATAGAAGTAGAAAGGAGCAGGAATAGAAACCCACTATAGACCGTGCTCCTCACCATTCCAGAAGGATGTGTTAATAAGAGTGTAAATGTATCCCAACAGCCCATCTCACCCTTCTATCATTAGCACAAGTAACTTTTTCTTTCTTTTTTGAATGAGGCATTCAATTTCACTTGCTGGCCTGCAATAAAATCTCCTGTTATTTGAACCTGCTTCTTTCTACTTTTACTTTCTCTAAACTCTTCTCCCGAGTCACCAAGCCCCCTTCAAATCTCACTTTCTCTTTAATCTAGACCTCTTGGTACATCTTATCAATGACTCTCTTCCCCCTCAGTATTTTTGATCAAATAGTGTTTTTGGTCAAATAGTGTGTGCATGCGTGCTCGGTCCTGTCTGACTCTGTGATCCTGTGGACTGTAGCCCCCCAGACTCCTCTGTTCATGGGATTGTCAGGCAATATTACCAGAGCGCATTGCCATTTTCTCCTCCAGGGCATCTTCCCAACCCAGGGATCGAACCTGCATCTCCCGAGTCTCCTGTATTGCAGGTGGATTCTTTACTCCTGAGCCAACAGAGATGCCCTAGTCTAATAGTATATTTGTTCAAATAAATTCAATTGACGCTTCATATATTCTTTGATGGCTTAGTTTCTGCTGATCCCTCAGAATATAATGAGGAGGCAAAAGACTGTTCCAGGTCCTCAAGGGTCTTATATCGAATTGAAATTGTCAGATGTTAAATAGTTAATCATATGATTATATATAAAATATAAATTGTGATAAATGCTACCATTGCAAAATACAGTAAAAAATAGTTATAGCCTCCATCCACTTAATATTTATGGTTATTGGGAACTGTTCAGTGCACTTTAACTGATTTTATTTTCTCACTAATACTTTGGGCAAAGAGGCAATGTGTTCAAAGCCCTATAGCCAGTGAATGGTGGCCCCAGGTTTTGACTTCAAGAAATGAGGTTGCAGAGCTGGAATTATTCATCAAGGCACTGTAAGAAATGCATACTGGGAGTACTGACCCAAGGAAGTGATGTTTCACTGGACATGGGGATGGATGAAAGGGAGGGACAAAAGAAAAACAAAGGGAGAGGCCATATGGACTCCGCTTGCACTCTTGACCTGTGCGCCCTCTCCATTGTATGAGCTTTGCTGCACTGGTCTTCTTCTCCCACTTGTATATAGTCTTCCTGCGGGATCCACGGGGAACTGGTCCCAGAATCTCCAAGAATGCAAAAATCTGAGCGTGCTCAAGTCCCTTATGTAAAATGGCACAGTATTTGCTATAACCTACACACGTCCTCCCATAGACTTTATTTTTTAATTAATTTGGTTTTTATAATTATCTATTTGGCAGCCCCAGGTCTCAGCTGAGGCACTCCGGCTCGTTGATGTTCACTGCGGCGTGCGGGATCTGTGCTGATGGCCTGTGACCTCTTTGTTCTGCCACGTGGGCTCTAGTTCCCAGACCAGAGATGAAACCTGGGCCCCCTGCATGGGGACCGGGAGGTCTTAGCCACTTTACCACCAGCCACCTTCCCATAGACTGTAAATCATTTCTAGCTTCCTTATAATACCTAATGCATCCTAAATGCTATGTAAATAGTTGTAAATGTAGTGTAAATGCTATGTAAATAGTTTCCTTTGCACGGCAAATTCAAGTTGTGCTTTTTGGAACTTTCTGAAACTGTTTTGAAAAATATTTTGTATCTCTGGTGGGTTAAATTTGCAGATGCAGAAACCCTGGATACAGAGAACCAACTGCATTTCCAAAACTGTACAGACTTCTCGTCCATTTCCCAGTGACTCTTAAAAAAATTCTTAGGCTTCTCAGCTTTTAAAAGCAAACAGACAAGGCAGAAGCAAGGCAGCATGGTCCTGCGTCTCTTTCCATGCCCTCTGCTTCATGCTTCTTTCCCAGCCAACTTCTAGGAAGAATCCTCCACCTGCTCTCTCCACTTGCTCACCGCCTCCTTCAGCCCTCAGTCTCCTACCCTATTCTCGCTTCGCACAAATCTCACCAGGGACCTCCCATTTCCAAACAACAGAGTCTTCACGTCTCCACTTTTCAGGCCTTTGTGTGGCAGGTGAGATTATCACCCCCTTTTCCCAGAATCCCTGCCCTCCCCTGGCCTTGGAGGTGATGTTTTTGTTGGGTTGTCTTCACTGTCTTGACTGTTTCTCCTGAAGCTTGTCTTTCGTGTCCTCTTCTTTGATCTACTTCTTAAACGTGGGTGTCTTAGGATCTTACTTGATAGAAAATTACATGTATTTCCAAGTTTCCACTTGCTTCCTCTGTCTTGGTTCCTGGCACATCTATGTCTCCAGCCTGGGTCTTCATTCCGAGCAGTCCTGTGCACTATACGTTAACACCCCAATGCCTCATGCGTCCCTCAAATCCATCGTATTCCAAACCAACCAAATGGTCTTTCCTCTTAAACTGCATTGTTCCTTTTAATTTCCCCTTTGAGTAAATCCCTCCACTATCTTCTCTTTGATTTCAAAATCTAGGACTCACCCTCTCCTCTTTCTTCTCTGTTACCGTGTCACTATCTAAATAGACATGGACTTCTGGAGACCCCATCTGCATCCTCACTTATTTCTTTCTCCTCTCCTGATGTTTTAAGCAGTTCTTGCCCCAGTTCGGGCTGCTATTCTCCCTTATCTGGTCTTCTGCAACAGACCCCTGATTGGTCTCCCTACCTCTGTCTTTCCCCTCCATCCATCACACGCCTGGCTGGTTCCATGGTGACTTTTCTAAAGGGCAAACCACGTTGTTTCCTTGCTTAAAACTCCAGAAATCGCTGCTACAGAATGAGGTGCAAACTCCTCTGTATGCCGTCCATGACCTTTTACACTCTGGTCCTTACTTATCCTCATCATGGCCCCCTCACCTTAAGTAAACTCTTTGAAGTTCTTTGAATATGCTGGATTCTTTTAGATCCTTAGATTGGCTCATACCATTCTCTCTGCATGATGAGTACCTCCTCAGTCTAGAGTCTGGTCTTCTCCTCCTTTCCTACGTGGGCTTCTGTGTTAGCATCTGTAACACTTTGCATTTTGCACGTATTTATCAGCCTCCTTCAGCCCCATTCCTTAGAGGAAGATCCCTCCCCCAGCTTGCCCCCACTTTCTTCTGCATGTGCCAATAAAATATATATTTATGAATGAATGAACACATCTTGCATGAGTAGAGAAGACATAATTTCATCATGTAACAACAGGTGTTCTGATGTGGGAAGCAGGAGGCTGTGACTTTGGGTGAGTTAATGAACTTCCCTGAGGTCAGTTTTCTCATCAATAAAATGGATTTGTAGGAACTTCAAGACTCAGAGATGGGTTAGATAGTATTTTGAGGTGTTCCTAAGATGTAAGTTCCTTTTAGTGTGCTGTTCACTAAAAGCGTTTAAACACTGAGCAGTGTTCTCTGTTCAGGATGTATTAGTTCTGATTTTCCTTCCTGCCTGACAGTTCTTATATGAAATGAATTTTAAACATTATTGGAATTTATTGAGAGCCAGTTCTATTACGTGATGGTCTTTGCAGAACCTTAAAAGGGTGAATGTTGTATCATCCTCACAACAATGTACCCGAGGGCATATCTTCGTTACCCCCATCCTGCAGATAAAGAGACTGAGGCTCAGGGTGATCAGTTGGTAGGTGGTGAAGCCAGGATTCAAACTCAGTCACTTCCACTATGATTAATCTATGATTCAACCCCTACCCTACACTAGCTCCGTTTTTGCAACTGTGGTTGGGGAGTTAAGCTTCATTTTGTTATAATATCAGTGTGAGTTGCAAGCTTTCGCTGTGAGGGGCTGGATGGTAAACATTTTATGCTTTGCTGTTTCCTATTCTTCACATTGCTGCAGTGGAGGGGTATCTTGGTTTTGTTTTTCTTTAAAGATAATGTAAAAGCTCAAACAAAACAAGTCAAATGACTTTGTCTTCAGTCAGGTCTGCCTTTTTTCTACCTGAGCATACCAAGTCAGGACAATTTTTCTCTTAGACCATGGAAACAATATAGAATTAACCAGTGTTTTATTAATTCTTGTTAGATAAAGATCAAGCCATGCAATTCCACAGCAAACAGATTGACAGTCCCAGCCTCCCTTGCAGCAGCCTACAAAGGTTCCAGTAAATGCTGACCAGCCAGACCAAAAATGTCAATTGTCTGCTCCGTGAACTCTGTTTTATAGAATGTCAGGCGCTCTAGGGAGTAAACAACTTAACTTGACCATTCGGATCTCAATTGTTAACATCAGGGTTCTCCCCCCAAAAATCTGTGGTGAAGCAGAGGAGGGAACTTCAGTTCTTTGATGTCTGGCCTTAAATTTAAATCAGTCAAAAGTGAAGAGTTTATTCAACCTCTCCTCCCTAATCACTAATGTTATATCTGGAGCAGAAGCTCCCTTGAGAAATTTTAAATGCTTAGCCTTCTGAGGATGAGACACCCCTCTGGGTATTGACAAACTCCGTAGAACCTGTGCTCTCCTGAATGCCCAGGCGAATACACACAACAGTTGGCCTTTGTGTTCAGGGGAGTCTTACTTATCCAGAACGCAATTTAAAACGTCCTGTTTTAACACTTGAAAAAGGAAATGCCTAAGTGTGTGTTGTCGATCAAAGAACCAGCCCTCTCCTGAGCCAGCCCGCCCACCTGCTCCTCGGTCAGCACCATCGCTCAGGCACCAGTGGAAAAGATTCGTTTCCTCCGTCTGCCTGTGTCATCCGGGCTGATGAGAGCCAAGCCCGGCGCTCCCGAGGCGCGCGCCGCTCCGTCCCCTGCTCCTATCGCCACGTGTCACGTTTCCCAGCCAGCGCATCTAACGGGAGGTCACGGTTCCCTAGCTCCCGGCTCGCTCAGCAAGTGGAGGACGGCCCTTCGGGAAGACGGGAAGTGCAAGCTGTCGCCTCAGACTGCTGCCCGGTGCAGCATCTGTTCAAACTAAATTTTATTCTCCCTTCCACGTGCGACCTTTGGAATGCAACCACCTGACCCCCCGCGAGAGGGGGCGAAGCTGGCAGAACGGAACCCAGGGTGAGAGGATCCTGCGGGCTGTCAGCGGTTACGCCTGGCGTCAAGGACGTGGTTGCAGAGACGGCTGCTGACGTGTGGCTCTTTCGTGTTTAGCCTGATGGCTGCTGTAGTGGGTTGGATGGTGTTCTCTAAATCTTCATGTCTACCTGGGACCTTAGAATCTCATTGATTGGCAAATAGGGCCTTTGTGGATGAAATCATCTTGGATTTAGGGGTAGCCCCTAAATCCAGCGGCTGTGTCCTCATAAGAAGAGGAGCAGGCACTGAGACGGAAGGAAGATTGCTCTGTGAAGACAGAGGCAGAGATTGGAGAGACGTTGCCTGGAGCCTGGAGCCACCTGGAGTCACCGGGAGATGGAAGGGACAAGGATGGATTCTTCTTTAGAGCCTCTGCGGGGGAGCCGGGCCTAGTGACACCTTGATCTCCAGCATCCGTCCTCTAGAGCTGTGAAAGAAGACTTTAATGTTTTTCTAAGCCGCCCAGTTTGCGGTATTTTGTTATAGCAGCCTTAGGAAATGAACGCGGCTGAGTTCTAACTGCTGTGAATGACTGATGGGCCAACCTCTTCATGGTTGGAAATCCTGATTCCTGGTGATTCCTGGTGTAACCCGAATGATGCTCGTGGGGAAATGATGGGGGTCTGGAGCCTCTGATTCGAGGGACCTATAGTTATTGGATGTGTGATTGATTGTTATTGGATGTGTGATTGATTGTTATTGGATGTGTGATTGACAGATTCAGCAAATCGGAGGACATGTTTGTGTGCTGCTTTCTGTAATTTGGTATGGAACCAAACTTTCCTTACTTCTGCCTTCCCACTTGAATTTCTACCGGAACTTTAGAAATCCTGACAACTTTGTGAAGAGATTCACTGTCCACCCAAACATAACCCACTCTTTTCTTTCTTTTATTCACTGTCTTAGCTTAAATTGCTTTTCCATCTGGGGTAATCCTTCTCATATTCATCATACCAAACGTTAAACCAATAAAATATTTAATATTCATTGGTGTGTCATATCTCCTTTATGAGCCTATAAGTTACTTGAGGTGGAGTCATTCATGCCTACTGGACAGCCAACCCTGTATTCAGCATTTGATGAGTCCTCGTTTGTAATTCGTGCCACATGTTATCCAATATAAGGGCTTCCCTGGTGGCTCAGACAGTAAAGAATCTGCTTGCAATGCAGGAGACCAGAGTTTGATCTCTGGGTTGAGAAGATCCCCTGGAGGAAGAAATGAACACCCACTCTAGTATTCTTGCTTGAAAAATTCCATGGACAGAGGAGCTTGGCAGGCTACCGCCCAAAGGATTTCAAAGATTCGGACACAACCAAGCGACTGAACGCACAGGCATGCCAAGGTCTTCTCGGTTAATTTGAGGTGATGTCAGGACTTGAATTCAGGCAGTCTGACTCTAAAGTCTAAGATCTTAATCGGTACATCTACTGCATTGAAGTTATTGAAATAAACAAGCAGAGAAACACATGGACCTCCTGAGTGGCCCGGTTGGAACCCAAATCTGTTTCTTAAAAACTCTCACCAGTGGAAAAATCTTTATAGCTGACCTCACCAAGCCTTCTATTTTGATAATGAAAGCAGTGGCAAAAATAAAGTAATTTAGCAGTGGTCAAAATTCCATTTCCTTTAGGACTGTTCTAGAAAAACAGATAATCAAGAAACATGGTGAACTGCAAGGGTTTTGGTGACAAAACTGAGTTTTAAACCACTTACAAACCCTAAAATTTGAAGCTGGATAGTTAGCGTTCTTCTGTCCCAATTTCCTTTCTGGGCAAAGCCCCTTACCTCAATGACTAACTGAGACAATGTACATAAACTGCCTGGCAAAAGTAACATCTGATCTTTATCTTTTATACTGTTTTTAAACTAGTATAAAACTATCTATCCAGTGGTTTCTGGTCTATTGTCATGGTATCCTGGTGTGCTGCAATCACTTGAGAAGTATATAATTCCTTTGAAATAATAATGAAAATGCCAATACTTGTAAATAATAAATCCGTTATTTTCTATAGATTAAATTACTATAATTTAGGTGATCTCTGCCTTAATGCCACACTTGCTGGCATTTCTACATGGTTTCCCAAGGAAAGAGAGAGAAAAGGGCAAAGTGAATTGGCGAGGAGGAAACTGTTTACACCTGGGAATATGCAGGGAATTGTCAGATGTCAAGTGTAAGATGGTTAAAAAAAAATTTGAAGATCACCATGCATCTGATTCCCCGCCTTGCTGTGCTATGCTTAGTCACTCAGGTGTGTCTGACTCTTTGCAACCCCTAATAGACCATAGCCCGCCAGGCTCTTTTGTCCATGGGAATTCTCCAGGCAAGAATACTGGGGTGGGTTGCCATGACTTCCTCCAGGGGATCTTCCCAACCCAGGGATCAAACCCAGATCTCCCACATTGCAGGCAGACTCTTTACCATCTGAGCCAACAGGGAAGCCCACCTTAGGAGTAAAGAATCTACTGCAAGCTATGGCTACATGGTGGAGGCAAAGATTAATCTAGATTCAGTATGCTAAGAATTGTTTATCTGTTGCTGTTTAGTTGCTAAGTCACGTTCAACTCTTTTGTGACCCTATAGACTGTAGCCCACTAGGCTCCTCTGTCCATGGGATTTCCCAGGCAAGAATGCTAGAGTGGGTAGCCATTTTCTTCTCCAGTGGATCTTCCCAACCCAGGGATCAAACTCAAATCTCCTACATTGCAGACAGATTCTTTGCCATCTGGGCCACCAGGGAAGTCCAATGCTATTGGGATTAATAAAGTAAAAATCATTTAAAGACATAATAAAATTCATAGTAACTTCTTGTCACTCTGTATTTTTTAATCAGCAAAATACTCAAGCACTATCATGTGGATGTTAATTTTAGATATTGAAAAGGGTGCAATACACTCAAAAAGATTGAGAAGCCTCAACTCATTGATGAAAGTGTTTGCACGATGTCTTGCATGTTCAGCTGCTCAACAGCCCTCTGCTCGCGGTGGAGGAGCACGCTGTTGGTCTTGTCAGGAAAGGATGGGGGCAGAGACCACAGGCCAGGACGTAGAAGAATCAGAACTCTGGGTGGATCTAGGCTGGATTAAACTCCAAACATGGGGACATGCAGTGGTACAATGGCCTTAGGCAATATTTTTTTGTATTTGAGATATTTACATTGTTTTCAAGATCTATCCAAGTTCGTGTTGGGGGTGAAAAGTTAAGTATATCTCTAGGGAAACTGCTAAACTAAGGGGTTAGAATATTTGGGAGGCTGGGCTAAGAACTGAGCTTCGAGGGGGAGTTGGAAATGACATAAAGAAACAGTGACAAGGGCACTTTGGTGGTGTTTGCACCTAGTAGGGGCAGTCTGAAGGCTACAGCCCAGTGCCCAGGGGATCCTTGGCAGCAAAGTCTACACAGACACAGCAGACACCATTTACATAAGGAGTGGGCGCCTACAGAATTCCAGAGTGGCTCTCTATTTCAGAGACTAGTAGTGCTGGATCTGCAGGAAGCAAGAGGTCATTCTCACAGCTGGGCAGATCAAAGGCAGTCAGGAAAAATGTATGATTTTCCCTCTCCCAACATCCTGCATGAGTGGTCATCCAGGCTCTGCATATAAGTCTTTAGTGATAGCAGTCTCTTCAGGGGTGAGGTGGGGTCACATTCCCCCTTGGGGGAAATAGACCTGTTTTCTATTAAAGAAGGAATCCCCCTGGGGTATTGCGAACTGTCCCAAATGGCTATTTGGAAAGAGGCAGCATGTTGAATTGCGACTTTGTGGCATTCCAACTTGGGGCCAGTTATTTGTTTAGAATATTTCAATTGCACATTTGAATCCAAATAAAATTGTTATAAGGGGAGCAAGTGTGTATTTCTGTGTGACAGAAAGGAAGATAGAGACAGAGAGACAGAGACAGAAAAAGGCAGGTAGACTAGAGAGGAGAGAATTTTCTTCTCAAGTGTTGAAAAATACAACATCCTTTCAGGAGGTAGAGATGATCTTATAGACGTTTCCTTTCAACTCCACCCTTGATGTGTTCTCTCAGACTTCCCTCTGTGTTGATTTTACTGATTGTTTCAGCTGCTAATCATCACACAGCAAGTATGCAGTGTCAGGCACTGGACTAAGTGATCTGTAGGCTCCACGGGACCTAGTCATTGCAGCAAAGGTAGTATCCCCCCATTTAAGGTGAGGAAAATGGGGCTCAAATTCATCAGTGACTTTCTCAAGGTCACAGGTTCATAGGAGGCTGAGAAAAAGTCAAGACATGTGTTGACTGAACTGCAAGCCCTCACTGTGAAGCCTTTATGCACTTCTTCCTCTGAGCTCCTTGTCCCCAAGTCTTACTTTCACTTACTGGAATTGCAGAAGCTAGAATTAGAATCTTAGAATTATTGTTCAAACCATTCTCCCAAATTGTTCATAATGGGATCGCAAATTTAACTTCCATCCTAATGCAAATGTGCAAAAGAATAAAGTCTGAAATTTTACTTTTGTCTATAATTAACTTGGTCTTTCTCTTGAGCGTCCACTTAGTAGGAGAATAAATTAATGCAATGGCCAGTCTAATATAACCTTAGTCAATTTTAAAAGTTAAAAAGTTAAATAATGCCTTGAGATAATGTTCTATCTCTCTCTAAGGGGAAAAAAAAATGTGTGATATCTCATAGAACCTCTTTCTTTGGCCTTTGGCCATACAGGAAGGAGTGGGTGGTTTAGCATTGGGTATATGTATTAGTCAGAATAAATAATGCTAACTTCTATAACAAACAACCCTCTAAAATCTCAGTGGCATAACATGAAAAGAGGGTTACTTCTCTTTCATGTCATGGTGCCATGTGGGGAGTGTGGCTTTTTTCTAAGTGATGACCTAAGAATCCAGGCTCCTTTCATCTATTTTTATCTTCAAGACATCTCTCTCTCTCTCTCTGTCAATCTCTCTCTCAATTTCTCAATGACTGCAGTGCTTTTTTGGGGAAGAGAATATATAAAGGGATTCTGCATGGTAGACACTGATACCACGTGCATTCCATTTTCCAGAACCTCGTCACAGTGTTTCAGCCTAACTGCAAGGGAGGCTAGTGAATGCTATTTTTTTCCATGTGCTCAAGAAGAAGAAACAAGACGGACAGGATCTAACCGAGGTCCACAGCGGGGAGAAATGGTTCCCCAGCCCTCCTGCGAGTTCCTCCTGCCGGTGCTGGCTGCCAGCCCCTCTGTCTGCCGAGTCACCGGGTTAGCATCCCTCATCTGCTTCCAATGCTGAAGTGGGTAGCTGATGCCCCGGGGAGTCATTTGTCGTGGCCTAGCTGCCACTTCGAACAGAGCTCCCACCGGCGTGGTACCGCTGAGCTCCGTGCTGTGTCTCTAGCTGGCCTGCTGGACAGAAGGTTCACTGCCAAGGCCCACTGTGGGGTCATGTTGTAATACCCTGGTGGACCTAGTGACTCTCAACCCAGCAACCATACCACCCAGGAACATGCGCCGGTTCTGTCGACCTAATCATCAAGGCTGCCCTCTGCCTGACCACACTCCAGGAATTATCTCTGCTCAGGCCCGAGCTGGACTTCTGTGGTGGCTCAGTGATAAAGAATATGCATGCTAATGCAGGAGATGTGGGTTCGATCTATGGGTCTAGAAGACCCCTTGGAGAAGGAAATAGCAACCCAGTCCAGTATTCTTGCCTGGGAAATCCCATGGACAGAGGAGCCTGGAGGGCTTCAGTCTATAGGGTCACAAAGAGTTGAATGTGACTAAAGACAACAAAAAGGCCCAGATTGATGGGAGGCTGCCTGTTAGTGAGATTCTTCCAAGAGTCCCCAAAAGTATCAGGATGAATGGCTCTTCAGAGGGCGGTTGTGAGGTGTCGGTGCGGTTCTCTGTGCCCCACCCGCTCCCTTCCCACCGTCCCCAGGAGGCCCCTGGGGAGGGGGCTTGGACTTTTCTTCCTCCTCATCTGCCATTGCTTCTCCTTCCCAGAACAGGCCCCCACACCTAGGGAAAACGCCTCTACTGATTGAGACTCTCCGGTGTGCTGGGGGGATACAGAGATGCCACGGACCCTCCTTCCTCAAGACAATGACCTGGCTTGCCAGCTCTTTTAGAGCCCCAGCAATCTACATTTTGCCTTTCAAAATTTATATTTCCTCAGTGTTTTTCCTTTACATTCATTCTACAGCAATTTTTAATCTTTCCCAGGCAGGTAGATGCTAAGGGTGGTGGAAAGTGAGTAAAGAGATGTATACTCGGACAAAAGAGAAACCCCATTTAATTGAGAATGCCTCCATTTATTGAGGAACTTCTTAGGGTTATGGGCCAGGATGCGTTCATTTAACAAATATTTATTGATTATATTCTGAACAGTGTTCTGGGCCATGGGAAAGCATTTGTTCACCCAGTAAGCAAAGCTAATTGCCCTTGAGAAGCCTTTGTTTTAGTGTGTGCAGGACGCAGCAATAGATACCAAGTAAGTTCTTGCATATGTAATGCTTGGGAGTGGTAAGCGCTAAGCAGAAGAGGGGGTATGAGATGCCAGGTAACATGCCAGTGGAGACTTTACTGAGAGGTGGCCTGTGAGTAAAGATCTGAAGGAAGTGAGCAAGTGAGCCATGTAAATTTTTGGATAAAGAACGTTCCAGGAAGAGGGGACTACAAGTGTGAAGATCCTAAGAAGAAGTCTTCCTGCTTCCCGGAAGAATTAGAGGCCAGTGGCTGGAAGAATAAGCGGGGAGAGCAGAAGGAAATGACATCAGAGAGTTGATGGGACGGTATAGATGGTGTTGACCCTTCTTATCTTTTCCTCTAAGTGAGTCGCGGTTCTGAGCACGAAAGTGATTTGAGCGGACTTTAGTTATAACAGAACTGCTCGGGGCCAGCTTTGTCTTTATGGTTAGAGTTCGAGTGGCTATCTATCTCTGCTTGAATTCTCATCATGGCAGGGAACGTGTTCCTTCATGTGAAAGTCCACAGCGGTCGTACAAGCTTAACCGTCAGGGGAATCTTCTTTCTCATTCAGTTCCCACAGGACAGAGATTGGCATACTACCGCCTACAAGCCAAGTCTGCACCCACCTCTTTTTATAAATAAAGATTAACTGAAACCAGGCATGTTTATTTTGTTGATGTATTGTCTATGGCTGCTTTTATGCTATGATGGCAGAGCTGAGTAGCTGCCACAGAAATCATATGATCTGCCAAGTCTGAAATATTTACTAACTGGCCTGTTTGAGAAAATGTTTGCAGATCCTTATTATGGGAAACAAAAACTAGAAGGACAACTAGAAAAGAAAACCGAAGACATATGAGCTATAGAGATAAAACAAATGTCAAAACATGATGCAAGTTTATGTATACCAAAAATATGCCATAAAATGTATAGGAAGTAGGAATTCAGTTAAAACATAGTCTCTTAGAGGTTTGGAGATGTGGGGAAGTCAAGAGTGAACGTAGTAAGATTACTGTATTGGTAATAGCGTTGTAGGAGAGTTTACCTATTCAACACTTGCTTTCTCCACTAGGGAACCTAGTAGATCCTAAACTAGGCTGACAAATTCCAGCATGGCTTAGACTGGAGACCTCTGCTTTTGACCTGATTTGCTAATTGCCTTTACTTTAAGTGTCTTACTTAAATATGTGCTGATTTAGTCCAAGAGATCATCAACCCTTTCCCATTATCAGCCTCTGTATATGAATGTCAGATAATAGTTAGCAATAGCCTTAATACTCTTAGAACTGTGCTTAATTTTGCAAAAAAGATGGGGGCTTTCTTCTTCTCTCAGCCTCTGTTACTAGCTCAGCTCCAGGCAGCCTCAGGGAGAGGCTGCTTGCTCATGCAGGTACTGGCTGTGCAGATCCCAGGTCCTTTCTCAATTGAGCCTTCTGCAAAGCAGTAGCCTGGCCTCTTAAGCGCCTGGCTTCCCCAGTTTAATTGGTTCCACTCAATGCATGCATAGTCACCAAGACATTTTCCAAATTATTTACAATTAATACTCGAGTCATTGCCAACGAGCTGTCTCAGGCCAGTTCCAATTTCCTATTCAACGGCCTGAGCAGGCAGCATAGTCAGAGCTGGGGTCACAAGTACCAGTCACCCTCAAGGAGGAAGCTATTGCCTAGAATCACATCTGTGGCTGCTAATAAAGTCATGTTGGTAAATGGTTTGGTATGAAAGGCAGTTACTTAAGGTTATCTTTTGCAATTTTGCAGAGATGAGGACTGAACAAGATACTATTCACATTAGGGCCATTAACACTGTTCCAAAACTAGGCACTTCCACTGCCATAGCTCATACACCTATGCCCTAGAGTCTCTAGGCCTCTGGAAAGTTAACATTATCATCTATTCACCCATGCACTTAAAGAGTGCCTATTGCCAGGGCTGGACCAGGTCCATGCCACTACTTTGTAGAACTGTCTTAGCCCTGTGAAATTTGAAGACGCAGGGCCCATCGCTGGCCTTGACCTAATCAGTCTTGTGAAGCTTACAGTGATATAATTTAAGAATCCCCTGTCTAGAGCTGAAATAGATGAGAAACAGGGTGTATTTGCTTTTGTTTTCTTCTTTTAGAGGCTTTATGTTGGTGTCAAGGGAATAGGTTTATGCTTCCCGCTCTGCCCCCTGGTCTTACCTGGTCTATATCCCCACAGATTGGTTGAAGCTGGCGTTCAAGGGGAGGATCTAGGTCCTGGAGTATCTGTATACTTGGAACCCAGGGAGAATAGAAGGACATTGGTATCAGTTCAGTTCAGTTGCTCAGTCATGTTTGACTCTTTATGACCCCATGGACCGCAGCACGCCAGGCCTCCCTGTTCATCACCAACTCCCGGAGTTTACTTAAACTCATGTCCATTGAGTCGGTGATGCCATCCAACCATCTCATCCTCTGTCGTCCCCTTCTCCTCCTGCCTTCAATCTTTCCCAGCATCAAGGTCTTTTCAAATGAGTCAGTTCTTCACATCAGGTGGCCAAAGTATTGGAGCTTTAGCTTCAACATTAGTCCTTCCAATGAATACTCAAGACTGATTTCCTTTAGGATGGACTGATTGGATCTCTTTGAAGTCCAAGGGACTCTCAAAAGTCTTCTCCAACATTTGTATACCTAAGACTAATAGACTAATCAGGCAGAGAGGAATACAAAGTCTTCAGGATTGCAATCTAGCTCACACAGCCCAGTGTGAGAGACTAAATCTCACCCAGGGCACCACTAATCCTCAATAGTGAAGCTGCCACTACAGTTTGATGGCATCCTGTTGTACCACTGTGTTAATCAGGGTGCTCAAGAAACAGAACCAAGAGGATGTACATAGACAGCTATGTAGCAAGAGGTAGTGTGAGGGACTGGATCACATGATCAGGGAAGCTGAGAACTTCCACCATCTGCTGTCTGCAAGCTGGAGGCCCAGAAGAGCCAGGGGTGTAGTTCCAGTAGAAGACTGAAGGCCTGAGCAGGAGGGTCCATGGTGGAAGTCTCAGTCTGAGTCTAAAGGTGCCGAGAACCAGGAGCTCCGATGTCCAGTGGCAGGAAAAGATGGCTGTTCCGGCCCAAGCAGAGAGTATTCATCGTTTCTCTGCTTTTTTGTTCTATTGTGTCCTCGACAAATCGGATGATGCTCACCCACACTGGTGAGATCGATTTTCATTCAGTCTACTGATTCAAATGCTAATCTCATCTGAAAACACCTTCGGAAATAATGTTTTACCCACTATCCAGGCATCCCTTTGCTCAGTCAAGCTGACACCTAAAATTAACTATCACCACCACTGGGCTGGTGGCTCATGGGATGAACTTAAATAGACGTCATTATAGCTACCAGGTGGGCTTTCCAGGTGGCTCAGTGGTAAAGAATCTGCCTCCAAACTCAGGAAATGAAGGCGACAGTGTTTCAATCCCTGGGTCGGGAAGATCCCCTGGACCAGAAAGTGGCAACCTGCTTCTGTATTCTTGCCTGGAAAATGTCATGGGCTGAGGAATCTGGTGGGCTCCAGTCCAGGGGGTCGCAGAGTTGGACACGACTGAGCAACTGAGCGTGCACGCACACACACACACACATACACAAACACGCACATAATCTGCAGGTGGCATTTTGGCTGGTTTTTGAAAGAAAAGAACTGAGGAGGACATTCCAGGCCCAGGGAAGAACTAGGGGAAAAGCAAAGACATGAAAGTAAGAGAAGTGCCTGAGAAATAGCTAGGGGTAACTTGGTTGTAGTGCTGGGGTCATGAAAAGGAGAAGTGAACGTTAGGTTTAAAAACAGTGCCTCTTGTGTGTCAGCCTCTTTCTGGGTGCTCTGAAAGACATAAAGAGAAATGGGACAATATAAAGATGAAAGAGACACGGCCCCTACTTTCAAAGGGCATACTCATTGAGGAGAGAATCCATATAGCACTGCGGCATCAACAAGGGTCTGCTGAGGGGTAGGCTTGCACCCTTAGTGACGTTCTACAGGAGATGCTATGAGCACTGTAGCTAGGAGAGTTCTACACCTCCGGGTCTTGGGATGCCCACCCATGATATACCCCATTAGTAGGGGGGCTAGAAGGAGAGAGCTGTAGCCTGCGATGTTAATTTTGTTTGTCAAGTTGATTGGACCATGGGCTGTGCAGACATTTGGTATTTATTGTGGGTGTCTGTGAGGGTGTTTATGGATGAAATTCACATTTGAGTTGGTAGACTTAATAACGCAGTTTGCCTTCCCTAAGGTTGGGTGGGCTTCCTCCTCTTAGCTGAACACCTGCATAGAATAAGAAGACTGAATAGGAGGGAATTTCTCCTGACAAGGAGCTGGGACATTGGTCTTTTTAGCTTTCAGACTCAAACTGAAACACTGGCTCTTCCTGGGTCTTGAGCTAGCTGGGTTTTGAATTGGAGTTTATACCATGAGCTCTCCTGGTTCTCAGGACTTCAGACCTAGACTGGAACTACACTGTCATCCTACACCCGCTATTCTAGGTGTTCAGCTCACCAACTGGAGATACTGGGGTGTCTCAGTCTCCATAGTTATGGAAGCCAATTTCTTAAAGTCGCTCTTATATATATGTATATATGTGTGTATATATATGCATGTGTGCATACATGCACACACACACACATCCTATTGATCTTATTTTTTTTTCCCCCAAAGGCTCTAATATGTAAGCTCTGCTGATGTTCAAGAAGAACCTTAGTCTCTCCTTTTCAAATTCTGTAGTGTGGTGCATTCTTAGCTCTGCCAGTCCAGTGTGTATCTCTTTTCATCCGCTTTCTGGCCTGGCAGTTAGAAGAGGGGAAGAGGTGGGGTCCAGAGGACAGGAAGCTCTCCATCCCTGATTCCTCCACTCAGGCCCCCTCGTTGGAGGCTCCTTTCTCCAGGCTTCTTCCAGGAAACTCTTTGGCTTCAATTCCCAGGGCACAGTGGATGGTCCGGAAAGTGAGGTTTTATTTCGTGGTGGTAGTGGAGGTGCACATCCCTCCAAGAGCAGCACTAGTGAAGGGGAAGAATGACTACCCTTCATTATTTTTCTCTTCTTCTCTGTCTTATCAAAAGTGTTCTTTTTAACCATTAATTTTAAGTTTTTCCTTAAAGATATTCGCTTTGTGCCAACCACAGTGAATGAAGCTAAAGGGAAAGAAAACTCTGCAGGCACCAGAGTATCATCGGTTACTCACACAGCTCTGGCTCTTTCTGCTGAGTCAAACTGGATTTGTTTGTTCTCAGCACCATCAATGGGTGTACACAGGTGCACACAGGGAGGTGTGGAATCACACCGAAGGATATTTTTATCCGAGACCAAAAAGATGTGCTGTCTATCCAGGGCAACATGGAGATAAAAATCCTTTGTACTTATAATGCTTTCATCTTAGCCCAAAGTGCTGTCTTATACCCACTTTATCTCCTTTATCTACCTCCCAGCCCACGAACTCAGAAGCAGTAAGGAAGATCCCTGCATCTCGTCTATGAAGACATTTAGGACTAGGTGGATTATATGGTTTGTTGCCAGTTACATTGCAGAGTTTGAATTAGAAAGCTGCTTCTTTCCTCTCTCCTGTCTTCTTCTACCAGCCCTCCCTCCCTCCTTCCTTTCTTTCCTCCCTTCATTCCATTCTCCCATCTTCCTCCCTTTCTTCTTTCATCAGATGTTGGTGAACCAAGAGGTTCTCTTCTGGGTGCTGATGATGTAGAACACACAGCTCTCACCTCTGAGGCATTCTCAGCGCAACAGGAAACAGAGACGTGTCAACACACCAGTAGAATGCAACGCTGGGAGGCCAACGGACCCCCAGTAAGGCACTGGGGCACATCGAGGCGGGGGAGGCTAGGCCCTCCTGGAAGATTTATAGCGAAGGTTCTCTGGAAGTAATATTTGAGTTAGGCATAAAAGGAAGTATAGGAATTTTATAGATGAAAGAAATGTGGGCAGAGGGAACAGCTTGGGCAAAAACAGCCTTGTGTAAGGTCGTCTTGTGGTCAGAGAATTGCAAAACTGTCAGTATTGTTGAAGTGTGGGGAGCTCTCCTCTGAACAACCCTTGCTGACTTCCAGCAAGAAATATAACCCCTCTAATCATAACTCGGCCCATTCCTGAGACCACAAGAACAGAGTCTCGGCAATGTGTCGTAAACACTGCCTGACCAGGATTAATCCCGCCTGTCCACTGCCAGCCTCTGATGGCTGTTCCTCTTTCTTCAACAATGAAGAGAGCCGTGTCAGTCTAATGACTGTCATATTACCTCCCATTAACTTCATTATTGGACACTAACTGTTTCCAGTAATAATTCTTTCACTGGTAATGACTCGATGTCCGATTCCTGGATAATTACTGTCACGAATGTGATCAGACGGGTGCGAGGGGTAGCTTTTCTCCACCTAGGATCGGGGCACGAATCAACTGAAAGCTCAGAGCTTGTAGTATTTTCCTGGAAATGACAGAGGAAAGTGATCTTACCAGTGACAGGGAAGGAGATTTCTCCTGGGAAGTCTGGAAACCCAAAACAGAATTCTCTCCTCCATTGGGCTTTTGGATAGCCATGGTGGGTCTGGGCGTATATATTTGTGTGCATGTGCTCATATGCTCGTGTGCAAAGCTGTGGTTCAAGAAACATCAGGTCCTTTTCTCACTGTAGGGATAGTAATTGATATCTTGCTAGAAGCTTCTGGCAGATTAACTTTTATAAGCCATGACACACAGAGGCTTTGACTCTAAGTCGCTCAAAACCCACTTTAATTATCCACATTTATTTGTGGATAATAGGCAGCAGAGATAGGCTGCCTATTTGTAAGTCCAAGAAAGGGGTTTCTCACATTGCATGTGGTTGAGGGTAATGCTAGAAAAAGGAACAAAGTTGGCAGTAGAATTAATGAGGTAGGCTGATGTGAAATTCAAAGTGCAGAAAGAAGGAGCCAGAATGAAACTGAAGAACCAGAGAAGATGGGCAGAGGTCAGTGAGGAAAACTCTCCATGGGCCTGAGACCTCAGATCTGCCTGCTTGGCTTTCCCCCAACATGGTTGGGTAAGACCACTTCTGATAGAAGCAAACCCCTATATCCTAAAGATTGAGAAGGTCAGGCCTGTCCAGACACAGTGTTGTGCAGCTTGCCTCTTCCATGCAGAATTGCAGCTCACCTAGAACAGAGACTATGCTTGAAATGTTCTGAATAAAGAGTTACCAAGTGTTTCTTCTGCAGAGGGATTTTTGACCTCAGGTTCACAGAATTGTGTCCAACAGCTTCCTCAGTGCAAGGCACAGTATTGAAATCAGTCCACATAGAAGCCTCTATCATTTGATTTTTGATTGTTGCTGCTCTGTCCCCTCTCTTTATGTCTCTATCTTTCATTCTACAGGCTCTAGCTCTTGTGGGGTTCATATATATTCTCAGTAAATTAGTTTTCTATTGCTGCCTTAACAAGTTACGCAAGCATAGGGTTTTAAATCAGACAAGCTTATTTTATTTTTAAATTAAAAACAATTTGTGTTGGCATATAGTTGATTTGTAATGCTGTGTCAGTTTCAGGCGTACAGCACAGTGTTTCAGTTATACATATACTTCTCTGCCTTCTCTTTCAGATTCTTTTTCCATATAGAGTTCCCTATGCTATACAGCAGGTGCTTGTTGATTTTCTATTTTATATATATAGGGCATATATGCTGATCCCAAACTCTTAATTTATTCCCCTCCCCCTTCACCCTTCCCTTTCGGTCACTTTAAGTAAACACAGACTTCTTATCTCAGTTTCTGTAGGTCAAAATGCAGCAGTCTCAGCTGGGTTCTCTGCTCAGGGTTTCACGTGGTTGAAATCAAGGTATTGCTTGGTCTTGGTTCTTATCTGAGGGCTCCAAGGTGAGGGGGGATCTGTTTCTTAGCTCATTCAGGTGTTGAGTGCATAGAGTTCTTTGCTGGCTGTTGATGGGGTCATTCTCTGCACCTAGAAACCATCTGTACTCCTTGGCTCATAGTCCCCTTGGTCTTCAGCGCTAGCAGTGCTGTGTTGAATCCTCCTTGTACTTAGTATTTTTCTATTGGAATCTCTCCAACTTCCTCTTCCGTTTTCCCTTCTGCTCTTTGGGGTCATTGACCCACCCTAATCATGCAGGATAATCTCCTTATTTTAAGGTCAAATGCTTACTAACTACTTCTACCTGTAAAGTCCCTTTTGCCATGTAAATTAACATATTCGAAGATCTGGAAATTAGGGGGTAAAATTTTCCTGGAGGTCATAATTTTGCCTGGCATTGTGACCCAATTTTCATTTGCTTATTTACAAGCAATAGCCTTAAAAGTGTGTTGTTTGCTTATACTAAAAAGATTACATAAACAGTTTTGTGCTATAAATCTTACTTTTGTTTGCTTAAAATCATATTTTGAAATCTATCCTGCTCATTATTTCTGACAAGATGTACCATTCTGTTATGCACTTATACTAAGTATATTACATATATCCATTTCCTTAGCTATGAATACCCACAGACAGAGCTGTAATGAATGTCTAATATGTCTGTATCTTGTGGTGGACCTGTGTGAAGGTCTCTGTGGGGTACACATCTAGGAGCAGAATTGCTAGGTGATAGGGTGAAGCATCCTTAACTCTACTATGCATTTCTAGATTACGTTCTAGAATGTCTGCACCAACTTCATTTCCATTCAGATCAGATCAGATCACTCCCTCAGTCGTGTCTGACTCTTTGCAACCCCATGAATCACAGCACGCCAGGCCTCCCTGTCCATCACCAACTCCCGGAGTTCACTCAGACTCATGTCCATTGAGTCAGTGATGCCATCCAGCCATCTCATCCTCTGTCGTCCCCTTCTCCTCTTGCCCCCAATCCCTCCCAGCATCAGAGTCTTTTCCAATGAGTCAACTCTTCCCATGAGGTGGCCAAAGTACTGGAGTTTCAGCTTTAGCATCATTTCTTCCAAAGAAATCCCAGGGCTGCTCTCCTTATTAGCAGTATGTAAATACCCCATTTCCCCACATCCTTGCCAGTGTTTGGTATTCAGTCCTGGCTCCAACACTTTCTTGCTGTGTCACCTATGGTTGTTAGTGTTAATTGCTCAGTCATGTATGACTCTTTGCAACCCCATAGGCTGTAGCCCTCCAGGCTCCTCTGTCAACAGGATTTCCCAGGGAAGAATACTGGAGTGAGTTGCCATTCCTTTCTCCAGGGAATCTTCCTGACCCAGAGATGATACATTGACCTCCTGTATTGAAGGCAGATTCTTTCCCATATGAGCCACCAGGGAAGCCCTAGCTATGGTTAAGAAATGTAAAATCTGTTTTCCTCAGTTTTCTCAACGGGGTAAAATGTACTGAAACTAGCATCTGATTCATAAGGTATTATGAGGATTACGAGTTTTGATCAGAATGGGGCCTAACACATAGTAGGTGCTTTAATAATTATTGTTATTTTCAAATATTTACAATATAATAGACATAAAGTAGCTTTTTTTGTTTCATTTTGCATTGTTTCATTAATAGGGAGGTCAAGTATGACTTCCTGTATTTACTAGCTGTTCAGATTTTTCTTTCCTTTTTTTGTGATTTGTCTTTTGTGTCATTGATGAATAATATTTTATATGGTTTTATGCTCTATGTCCATTTCTATAGCATTAAATCCAGGTGCCCTAATATGTCTAACATTTAAGCATGTCTACATGCTGCAACTGCTCATGGAAAAGCCTTGCTGAGAAATAACAGTTCTTGTTACACATTGGTGGGTCCCACAAACACGCTTGCCATGAAGTCATACCCCATCTAGGTCTAGTTTTGTTCATCCCTGCCAGTGGTTAGCTCTGCTGCCTAGAGATATCACTCGTCATTATGGTTGTGGACTTGGTTCTAGTCTGGTATGTTCTAGTCTGCCTCCTCAGGGAAGGCACAAGTCTATGGCTTCACTGTCTATTACTCTCTAAAAGGAAGTTCCCGAGAGGCGAGGGTCTGTCTCCCTATCCTTCCATCTCAGCCACCAGTAAAACAATGGAAGGCATGACTGAGCCACAGGAGTCTCTTTGTATAGAGCAAGGACCATTATAGATGGGCTAGTCCATCTGCAAATTGGCAAACAGAACTTTTTTTATATGTAGAAAAAGCAATGATTCATAACTTAAAAACAAAAGGGATTTGATTTAGTAAAGCATCTTAGGGGTTTGGAAATCAATGAATTCAAACACCATTAAAATAATGAAACAGCCTCACATTTTAACTCAGTTGGAATTTTACTCTTCATTTCTTAGTTTTTAACCTTGTTAATTATAAAGGTGGTTGAAATATCATTTTGAAAAGTTGCAAATGATCTGTTATCTCAGCATGATTTTCAAAATACCCAAAGGGCTGTATACTGTGTTGTTCAACCTTCTTTTTCTATAAAGATCTTAGAGTTACTGTTTATTGCTTTAGAAATCTTTAATTAAAAATGATCACATGGCCTAAGAGGGAACCTCCCTAGAGGCAGGCCCTGCAGGTGAGACTGGGTGGTGTTGGGGCAGGTAGCCAGAAGTGGTCTTCTGGGATGGCAAGTCAGGTTTCATGGCCTGAAAAGCCAGAATAAAAACAATCTCTTGTGCTTGAGAGTGAAGACAGCCCTGCCAGACAAATTGGTCTTTAAAGCCAGAGTTTTAGCTGGTTCTGGGTAACTGTTAAACAGACTTCCTCCTTATTGAGTTTGGACAGCACAACACCCTGCTTGGACTTTGAATGGCCTTCATGAAATGACCTGGGACTTGAAGTTCAAAAAACAAACAAACAAACAGAATTTTGGGGATTATTATTTTCTAAACCCATAATGTTTGAAAAGGGTTTTCTTCCCAGACTACAGTAACTGGGGGGAAATACTGGCATCTGTTGATATATGGACACAGCTATAAATACAGTAGTAGGTAGGAACCCAGCGCCCTGGAGTGGTAGATTTTCACTCATGTCTCCCCAAAATGCCACAGTGAATTGTGAAAAGTTTACAGTCAGCCCTTGAACAACTCAGGTTGGACTGTGCAAGTCCACTTATACATGGACATTTTCCCACAGTTTATACTCTGGTTCTACACACTCTGAGGTTGGTTCAATCCTTGAAATGGAGAACTGGGGTACGAGAGCTCACTGAACTTATCCTCGGATTAACCCTGGAATTGCTCAACTCTAGTCTGTTTTAAACCAAACAAAGAGGAAAAGCATCTGTCTGGGGCCTGCCTCAGGATCCCCCTGAAGGCTTCCACCTGTGAGTAGCTCACTGAGCTGACGAGTTGGCTCAGCTCTTTCACACATATCTGGAATCTATAGGCGTGGACCTTATAATCTATGTAATGCATTTTTTAGTTCATTGAGGCAACAGCTAGAAACCAGAAGCCCTGCTCAGGAGTTCTCGATCACTTCTGTTCTGATGAGGTATTTGTCTCACTACTTTGTCTTGGGGAATTTCATTATGTCATCATTTTACTAACATTTCCCAGAGATGTTCCTCTAACCAAATGTGCCAGAACATGGTAACAGAAAACGTCTGCCTTTATTTTCCATAATCCAATACTAGATACAAGAAATCCTAGAGTGAAATTACTGCTGTGCTATAGAAATCTCCAGTTAAAAGGGCTGTGGGTGGGAGGACACAGCACAGCAAAGGGAGTGCCAATGCATTATAAATGATAATAAGAGCAGTTAACACTAAGAGTTACAGAAGTTTATGAACACTGGGCTAAATCCTTTAAATGCACTTTCTCACTTAATCCTCTCAATGACCCACTGTTGCTGTTGTTTAGTCACAAAGTTGTGTCTGATTCTTTGCAACTCCAAGGTCTGTAGCAGGCCAGGCTCCTCTGTCCATGGGATTTCTCAGGCAAGAATACTGGAGTGGGTTGCCATTTCTTTCTCTAAGTTATCTTCCTGACTCAGATCAAACACATGTCTCCTGCACTGGCAGTTGGATTCTTTACCCCTGAGCCTGGCCCTATGGAGGTAGATATTATAATTATGATTTCTACCTTACAATGAAGAAATACAAATATGGAGGGGATCACTAAACGTGCCCAGGTTAGTGACTAAGCGTGTTGGGGTTGAACCCAGCTTTGTGATTCCTGGGCCCAAGCTATTAACCATCCAGAGATTAACTACTGTTTCAGCTGGGAGAATTTTGGTTTTGATCACTTACTATGTATAAAATGCTGTGAAGAATACAAGGAGGATAGCATGTGTTTATAGCAAAGGCTAAGAGAGTTTGGTTCAGACCAAACTCTGTATTTTTGTATACTGGTTCAGACCAAACCAGTATTTCTGATTCAGACCAGAAATACTCAGACTTTCTTTGGCAGAAGAAAAATCTTTGCAGGCAGAAGTTGTCAGGGGAGTCCTTATGGAGCAAGTGATCTGGAAAAATGGGAAAAAGGATTCAGGCCTGCCTGTTAGAGAAGAGGATGCGTTCTAGATAGTGAAGAAAACTAAATAACCCCTCCCTTCCCAGATTTAATTGAAAACATAGGACAAAAATGAGAGAGTCATGTCATAGAATATCTTCTGACCTATGGCTACAATAATGTTATGAAGTCCTATGACTACTCTTGCTTTTGCAAGACAAACAAAAATTTATTATTATTATCAGTTATTCAAGGAGACAGGGAAAGATCTATATCTGAAAGACTTGCCCCAAAGACCTCATTCCAAAGCCTGCTATAATGCAGCTTGTCAGATATGAAGGTTCTTGTTACTTTTCAACACTTGGGAGGGTTCCAAAATGGCAGCCGCTTTGACAAACCCATGAAGTGTTCATGGGACTTTCTCTGGAAGGGATACCAACTTAGAAGCGAGGCTAGAGGAGAACTTGGGTCACTCATAGAAGCATAGCTTCCCCTCCTGAATGAACATGTGTTATCACGGAAAAAGAGCTTTCCCTTTGATGGTGCGTCCTCTGGTCCATGGCTGGTCTTCTCCATCTGGAAATAATGGGTGATACGATGTTCACTCCAGCAGAACACATTATTATTATTCAGGAGCAAGTGACTTGAAATTGAAATGCTCACACAGTTGTGAACTCCAACAGCGTTAAAAATAAATCCCTTTATCTGTTCTACATTCCTAGGTACTCTTTTCCATTGGAGCCCCCCTTTAAAAGATGTGTGGACTGCACGTTGAACAAGATCGAATGTGACTTTGCAAAAATAGAATGCCTGGTCTCTCCTCTTTCCCTTTCCACTCGACAATGCAA
This sequence comes from Bubalus bubalis, assembly GCF_019923935.1. Taxonomy (NCBI): domain Eukaryota; kingdom Metazoa; phylum Chordata; class Mammalia; order Artiodactyla; family Bovidae; genus Bubalus; species Bubalus bubalis. Next base: position 6,021,455 of record NC_059161.1, read on the forward strand.
GATAAATTCACTCCACAGGAACCTTTTGTGGGCTGTACTGCTCAGGCAATTTGCAGTTTGCTGGGGGAAAGGCAGCTCACGCTACATTTATCACCCCCTGCCGCTGGCTACAATTCAACCCACTTTGAACCACTGAGCAGAGGTGCTGATGGGGGCTTTGGCATTAGAATTTCACGTCATAATAGAAGTTTAGGGAAGCAAAAGACAAATGTATCAGGGCCATTCCAGGTCTTCACTGAGGAAGAGGTCAAGAGTATGACATGGGGTGATAGGGACCAAAGATGAGCATTTGCAGTAATGAAAAATATGGTTGCTTTTCTCGATTCTTTCATATATTTCCTTTTGGTAATCTTAGCTTGAATAGTGAGTTTCCTATTGTTATCTGAATCATCAACTCATGTTGTGAGGGGTACTCTACAGTAACTGCACAAAGCATCATGGCCAAAACTAATACATAATAAAAGGCATGACTTGCTTTCATTTCATTCTGTTTTACTCAGGGGCCTGTTTTCTAAAAACAAAAAAGCAAACAAGAACAACACCATAAAATTAACGTAGTGGGTAATTGGGTGGAGTTAATGTATTGGTCAAGACAGGCTAGATAATGCTATGAACAACCCCCAAATCTCCCAAAGCCAAAGTGTTACTTCTCATGAAAATCAGTGGAGGAGTCTGCTTCACAAGTTTACTTAGGGACCCAAGCTGATGGAACATGATATTGTTGCTATACTATCTCTAATTCTGGAAGCAGAAGTGTATGCTGAAGAGTCTTATCTGGCATTGAAATTCTGACTTAGGAGTGAAACGCACCCTTTCCACTCACAGTCCATTGGCCAGAACCAGTCATGTGACCGCCTAACTGTAATGGGCCAAGGAAATATAACCCTCTTGTGCAGCTAGGAGAGGGTGGTCATTTATGGTGAGAGCTGGGAGTCTCTACTACCATTGTATTATGTTTCTTCTATTGGTCGACTTCTCCTCTGGAGAAGGAAATGGCAAGGAACTGGCTTAGCTAGTCTCCAGTAGTGTTGCCTGGGGAATCCCATGGACAGAGGAGCCTGGAGGGCTAGAGTCCATGGGGTCGCACAGAGTCAGACATGACTGAGCTACTAAGCATGCATTGGTTGGCTTAGTGAAGTAGGTCTGAATAGAATGGTAGTGGTTTTTGGTATTTAAATAAACCAGGTACACTTGCCATTTCTTTTTGTTTCGTGTACAGTGATGTTCACAAATGTCATAGCAGTGGTAAGAAGATTTTGGCAGTAGAAAGACTCCAACAACTCCCTAATTGAAGTGATGAGAAAACTAGAGAGGCTGAAAAAGTTATCCACAATTTCCTCATTGTTGGCAGAGACAGGGTGCTTTCAAGATCAGTCCTCTTTCCTCTATGCAACTTGCCTGTCCGTTAGATACCTTCTCTGGAGTCAAGAGAGAGTATGAGCTCAGAAGGTAATGTTGTGCAAGTCTGACCAACAATGAAAGTGAGTCTGTATGAGGATTAATATCACAGTGGACAGCATGTGATTTATTTTTAGTGTTAACACTCAAGGTATTCATTACTCTGTTTAGAATGGATGTGTTTTTATATTATTCATTCATTTCTCTACCTGTTAGTATTATTAATATTTTTGACTTGTTAATCATAGTACTAATGACAAATGTTTTCCTCTGAATTCACCCGAAGGTTCATATTTGATCCTAGAGCTATGTGTTGATACATGGTGGTACTTCCTAATGATTTTATGCCATGGCACACGTAGAAAATGTTAATAGTATAGTGGGGTAAAAACACTGAGGCTGCTCAACCCCTGAGATAATTGCATGTGAATTCCAGCTGCTCCAAGACCCAGCCTGGCCACCTGATGAGCTGAGGACTGACCTCGGAACACTAGTACCCCAGTTACGAAGCACAGGTTGGGAAGCCCTGGCATTCACAGAAGAGCAGTGAGCTAGATGTTACTTTCTCTTTCAGACTGGTTGGGTTTGGGGTCTGAACTATGTCCCTATTTATCTGTGCTGACTTTGATACTTGTGTTGGTTAGAAGTGGTTGTTAAAAGGAAAAAAAGGCACCTCACCTTGACCCTTCTTGATCAGGGAAGGTTTCTTGGAAGAATTAGATTTTTCAGCAATGTTTAGGGTGTGAGTATGAATACCCATAGAAATCATAGATAAGCTGGTAACCCTGGAGTGCTCTATGGAGCCATTCTGGCAGGGTAATGAAGTCATTTTAAATAAGGGGTATTTTCAGCATAAAATGTTTAACAGATCAAATGCATCTGGGCTTCTGCAGGTTTCAGAGGAAACAGAATGGAAAGCCACACTGATGAAACACGGCTAACAGGCAAATGTTCCCTTTTTCCACGAGGTAAGCAGCTCTTGGGGCTTCGTTTAGGTGAGAACCCTTTGGTGGTTGGCTTAGGTAATGAGCATCTGCTGGGAAGACCTTGTGAGCATTATTTGTGCCAGTGTCTGTGCAAAAAATATCTCTTTCCTTTATGGTGTGGATTTGAAAGAAAAATGGCATCCCATTGGAGGAAAAGGATTTGATCACTGTAGGGCCCTATCTTTTTGGTCCTTTATAATTCTTTTCTATGTCACTGCTTGACGTCTATCATTAGAATGCTGCCAGACAATTTCCTCCCTCTCTTTTTACTACATGGAGGTCTCTTTGTTAAAAACAAGGATGCTAATGTTGCTTCAACTGTTGAGTGCATAGTGTGTGTGTGTGTGTGTGTGTGTGTTGAGTATAAACATACTTGTCTATGGGGCATGGATGGAAGGCTGGAATTTCATTCTAACACATTCACTGACTCTCTGCCCAGCAACCCAAATGCTGTGGAACAGACAGAAGTAGGTCAGGATGGGAATTGTCCTATCTCAGCATATTACAAGGTGGGTGTGACAAGTGAGTGAGCTGTCAGTTCAGACAGAAGTAGGGAAAACCAGAGATGGGTAGGGTAACCATAAAATTCATCATCCGCACCGTGACACTTATGAGAATGAAAGGGGGTGCTATTAATAATTACGCTGGGACAACATGTGTAAACTGGGACTGCCCCAGGCAATCTGAGATGAATACTAAGCCTGGGGATGGGCTAAGTGTCAAAATGCCAGGAGATGAACAGCCACAAAATAGAGCCTAGTCTTTCCATTGGAATGGAGTCAGGAGTGTGGACAATTTCCCACATACTGGAATAACGTAATGAAAAATGCAAAAAATGAACGGGCAGGTGAGAGCACCATGGCACTTCATGGTTAACAAGAATAAGAATTATTCCTGGTGAGTGTAAGTCATGTGGACCCAGCATAATCCAAGCAAGTGGGTGGTTTGCTCCTTTTGAAGGCCAGCAGCTGCCTGTCTTCCCTTATGGAAATTGTTTCTGTCCATCTAAAAGGTAGAGTTCTTGCACTCGACATCTGTCAGGAATGGGCATTTCACTTTGGTAGAAGCCTAAGTCAGATCACGTGTAAGGTTGAAGGGCAAGAGTGCAAGGGATTTCTGGGAGAGGATTGTCAGCAGTTGATGGGGCATTCCACGGGGGAGAACCCCCTATATTTGCCTCTGCTTTGTATTCTACACATAAGACTCTCATTGGATGCAAAAAACTGAAGCATAAATAAGACTGTCTCTATCTGGTAACTTTTTATTAAAAAAAATTATACATTAGGTGTGGAGAAGGAAATGGCAACCCACTCCAGTATTCTTGCCTGCGAAAGCCCATGGACAGAGGAACCTGGCAGGCTACAGCCCATGGGGTTGTAAAGAGTCGGACATAACTTAGCAACTAAACAACATACATTAGGTGAGAAAGGGTATGTTCAGAATCCTAGGAGCAGTGAGCCTGTAGAGGAAAATACCGGACACTCAGCAGACCGCAGACCCCTTCTTCCCTTGCTTCCTTCTATCACTTACTTTTTCATTAATTCCCTACTAACAGTTAGGTCCCATACTTGGAACAAGAGCTACAGATAAATGAAACATAGTCCCTGCCTTGGAGGAGCACTCATTTTAGTAAGAATGAGTGTAATTATAAGAAATTAAGCCTAAATAGTAAAGTACTGAAACAGGAAGGGATAATGTGTTAAGCAGGGCTCATGCTTAAGAAGTGTGATGGAGTATGACAGTTATATAAGGTGCAGAAAGAATTTCCAGGCAGAAGCTGTGGGATGAAGAAAAAAAGTCAGATATTACAAGGAATGCGGAGTGTTTGGGGAAGGGATAAACACTTACCTGCCCTAAAGGGCTCAGAGTAGGGAGGGAAAGAGTGAGTGGCAAAAATTTAAACCTGAATTGGGTTGAGCTCCTGGGCTCAGATGTTGAAGTACAGTGGCAGCAATGGAAGAGGAATTCTAGCACTGAGAGGAGGAAGACAAGACACGGGACGTTGACAATCCAACAGAAAAAGAGAAAAAACATAGAAGAAACACAGAGACATAGTCTCTGATAGAGAGGAGCAAAATTCTCAAAAGAACCCTTACACGATCTAATAGACACATGCAACTTGACATCCCTTAACTGCCTTTCTGGGTCCAGGAGCTGCGGCTGAGACTCATAGCTATGGGACCACCGGGACCCAGCACAGATGTTAGGGCCATGACGCACAAGGCCTTCCCCTAAAGGGACAAGCCCAGTCTGCTTCTTGCCTCCAAGAGGCATCTATGGGGAGACAAACAAGAGTGGGTTTTTCTGTTTGTTTGGTTTTGGTTTTGAAGCTCTTCTCTTCAAAGCAAAGAAGGGGATGCAATGCAAGGGAGGGGAAACTGGGTTCTGTGGTTGGAGGCTCTGCCAGGAGCCCAAGACCCACCCCTTGGCAGATTCTGTGGCCAGCTCTTGAGGAGGCAGTGAAGGAAAATGCTTTACTGCAGTGCCAAGCTACCTGCTGGCACAGCTTAGCCTGAGCTAAGGTTGCTTTTATGTCAGAAAAACATAAGTCTAGAGATCCTGGGCTGTATGTTTAATAAGGGACATTCATATATACAGTGGTTCTGCTTGCTAATTGTCCCACCAGGCTGGCTCCCAGGCAATCCAGATAAAGAGGGGAACTTGGCTCCAAAGCCTAGCTCACTTCCATCAGCATGGGAAAGAAATGCACAAAGCCGGATCATTGAACAAGCACACAGATACAGGCTGTATTTCTTATTTATTCATTTTGCAATTCTGCTTCTTCTGGGAAAGTGGAGGTTTCTTGCCCAATAGCACATGACTGTGCTGAAAGGCACAAGGAGTATCAACCAGCCGCTTCATGCACTATTCTGGCCAGGAGGGGCTGAGAGTAAAAGCAAGAAGGTGGGGGGTGTGGAACCAGAACATTTACCATAGAAACCTATCGGTGAAGAATGGGGATCCTGTGGTCACAGTTGTATGACTCTCCCACCCAGAATTCTTGCACCCATCTTTAATTATGAGGTAGGGACAAATGTCCCAGTTATTTAGTCAATAAATATTTATCAATAATGATCATGTGCCATGAACTGCACCAAGTGCTCTGGATACAGTAGCAAGGAAGATGGTCAAGGTCCATCTAGGGATGTACAGTCTAATGTGGGATATAAGCCATGAATGAATGAACAAACCATAATTACACATAGAGCTATAATGCCTAACACTTCTATACAGAGCTTACTATCCCACTTCTAAGTGCACACGTGTATACATACACGTACACATCTTCATTTCTACTTCTCTACAGCTGGTCTCCTGTCTCTCTTCCTTTCTTCATCTTAGCCCAAGTCTGCCCAGATTCTAAGACCCTGACCTAAAGCAAGGAATACTTATGCTATCTAACCCCATCTTAAAGAACTTAGCATTGAGCCAATTTCCCTGTTGTTTTGGCTGAAGATCTGGTGACTGGCACTAAATCTGGCACTTCATTTTCCTCTTCTGTGTGCCCCCTAATCCATGGCACACTTGTTTTGAGAATAGACTCTTGCCTTTATCATGTGCCCAATTACAATTCTGTGAAGCATATTTGAAAACAATAATCTGTTTGATCTTTATTTAAGCTTTTCTCCAGCCTTGCTTTTAATCTTACTGAGTTTTTTTTTTTAATCATAGATGGGAAGCCTGTTCTTGAAAGGCTGTCCTGTGACTAAAAGACTGCTTTCTACTGCAGATGGCCAGATGGGGCTACTAGCTGTCACTTACCTAGAGCTCCTTTTCCAATATCCATCTACTTGCTGGGATCTGAGGCTACTTATTCACATCATCTCCTCCCGCACTGTTCATTTGCTTGAATGGACCGCAATGAATAAGAGTGCTTGAATGTGGCTAGAAATGGATCTCATTGAAGATGGTTTGGGGCTGGTCATGGGCAAGTCCGCAGATATCATGGTATCACAATGTTAGAAAGACAAGTATTATGATGACTGAGCATAGACCCTGGTGTCACATAGATCTAGGTGTGAATCATGCATACCTCACTTAGGAGCTATGCAAACTTGATTGAGTAACTTCTCTGCCCTTCAAATTATCTTTACATACAATAAACAAAATTTCACAACAGATTTAATACTTACTGAATAGTTGTGAGGTTTAAAAGATAACACAATTAAAGACTCCTGCTTCTGGACAGGGAGAAGGCAATGGCACCCCACTCCAGTACTCTTGCCTGGAAAATCCCATGGGCGGAGGAGCCTGGTAGGCTGCAGTCCATGGGGTCTCGAAGAGTTGGACACGACTGAGCGACTTCACTTTCACTTTTCACTTTCATGCATTGGAGAAGGAAATGGCAACCCACTCCAGTGTTCTTGACTGGAGAATCCCAGGGACGGGGGAGCCTGGTAGGTTGCCATCTATGGGGTTGCACAGAGTCGGACACGACTGAAGCAACTTAGCAGCAGCAGCAGCAGCAGTTTCTGGACAAGATAGAGTGACACGGATTGAATTTAGATTCTGTCTGAAGCAACCAGAGGAAAAACAGATAAAATGAAGCAGTGGTTTTAAGACCTTGAACACTCATCTGGTCTTGCCTAACAAATCTTAAAAACAGAACACAAACAAATTATTTTTTAAAATTAACTGTGTATGATAACAAAGCCCAGGGATATGTCTAGGAATAAGAAAATACAGCAACCAACAAAGAAAAGTTCACAATGCTTAGAATCCAATAAAAATATTACTAGCATGCAAAGAAACAGGGAAGAATGACCTTTGGTGAGGAAAATAATCGAACATGATCAAGCACTGATACAAATGGTTCACTTGGTACGGCTGTGGGTTGCTTGCGTGTGTGCTCAGTCACTTGGCTGTGTCTGACTGTATGTGACCCCATGGACTGTAGCCCGCCAGGTTCCTCTCTCCATGGGAGTCTCAAAGCAAGAATACTGGGCTGGTTTTCCATTTCCTTCTCCAGGGGAACTTTCTGACCCAGGGATCAAACTCATGTCTCTTGCTTTACCACTGAGCCACCTGGAAAGCCCCTAAAAAGTTAAGTAGAAACAAATAAGTTATACAAAGGACCCAAAATAAACTTCTAAATATAAAAAACACAATGTCTGATATGAAAAATACATCAGATAGGGTTAATGACAGATTAGTCATTGGGGAAGAAAAGATTTTTAAATATGAAGATATAGAAATAGAAACTAACTAAAATAAAACACACAAGAAAAAAAAAGAATTGAAAAAAAATGGAAGAAGCTACGGGGCAACCTCAGGAAGACTGATATATATATATGTGATTGAAGTCCCTTAAGAAAGAGGGGGAGGTCAGAAAACATATTTGTAGACATAATGAACATTTTTCCCCCTAAACTTGCTAAAAAATATAAAGTCACAGATCTGGGACATAAAATCAGCAAGGACAAATAGACTTGAACTGGCCTGATTTACGTTTACAGAACAACTCCATCAGATAACAGCAGAATATTTATTTTTGAGTGTACATAGATCAGTATCAAGTTTTCCTTAGAGAGGGAAGCCTGACCCAAATGCTGGTCCAGTGGCCGGAGCCTGCTTTCCATGATGCACATGGTTAAGACTATGTTCTGGGCCATGAAACAAGTCTCGACAAATTTAAAAGGATTCAAGTCCTACAATAAATGGAATTAAATTAGAAATCAGCAACAGAAAGATATCTAGAAAATCTCTAGAGATTTAGAAGCTATATAATGTACTTCTTTTTAAAAAAATTTCATGCTATATTGGAGTGTGGTTGATTAACATTGTGCTCGTTTCGGGTGTACAGCAGTGATTCAGTTACACATGCGTATGTTTCTATTCTTCTCCAAATTTTTTTCCCATTTAGTTTATTACAAAGTATTGAGCAGAGGTTCCTGTGTTATCCAGTAGGTCCTTGTTGATGGTTTATATTTAAACATAGCAGTGTATACATGTCAACACCAAACTTCCAATCTACACATAATCCTTGTTGATGATTTATATTTAAACATAGCAGTGTATACATGTCAACACCAAACTTCTAATCTACACATAATCTACTACATAATGTACTTCTAAATAATTCATTAGTCAAAGGAGAAATCAGAAGTATTTTGAACTGAATGAAATGAAAACCCAGTATATTAGAATTTGTGGGATGCTCTATAGCTGTATTTAGGAGAAAATTATTGCACTAAACCTCTGTATTAGGAAAAAATAGTCTTAAGTCACATGATCTCACCTTCCATATTAAAAAAAAAAATAGGGAAGGAAGTACAATTAAAACTAAAGTAAAAAGAAAGAAAATAAAGATCAAAGCAGAAATCCCCCAAATATAAAACAGTATGGCTAGAGGTTTCTCAGTTTTCTTCATCTCTTAGAACCAGTCACATGGTCAGGAATCAAAGAAAGGCCACAAATTACCGATGTCAGAAATGAAAGGTGACATCACTTCAGTCTACAGCATTAAAATGATAATAAAGGAATATTGTGAACAATTTTATTCCTATAAATTTACATCTAAGATGAAATTGACAAATTCCTTGAAAAGAACAAACTACTGATGCTCATTCAAGAAGAAACAGATAACCTGAATAGCTATATATCAAATAAAGATATTGAATTTGTAGTTAAATATCTTCCTGCAAAGAAAACTGCAGGCTTAGATGGCTTCACTAGTGAATTCTTCAAAACACTTAAGGGAAAAAAATACCAATTCTACATAAACTGCCCCAGAAAATTGAAGAGGAGAAAATGCTTCTTAACACATTCTTTGAGACGGCCTTGACACCAAAGCTAGACAAAGAAATGACAGGTTAAAAGAACCAAAAACCAAAAAAGCTGCAGACAATACATTTCTGATTAGAGGTGCAATAATTCAAAATAAATTTTTATCAAATCCAGTCCAGCAATGTATTTAAAAAAGGAGAATATATCTTGAGCTACTGGATTTATCCTAGGAAGTATATCATCATATTATCAAACTAATAAAGAAAAAATATGTGATCATCTCAATAAATGCAGAAAATAAAGTGGCAAAATATAACATTTATTCCTGAATAATCACTCAGCAAGGTAGGAATTGAAGGGAACCTTTTCAGCCTAATAAAGTCCGTCTACAAAAAACCTATAGCCAACATCATAGATAATAGTGAAAGACTAAATGCCTTACCTCCAAGCCAAAAACAAGACAAATATGTCTGTTTTCTTCACTTTTATCCAACATTGAAGATTTGACTAGTATATCCAGGTTAAAAAAAGTACAAATCATGCAGATAGTGTAAGAGGAAACAAACTATCCTTATTGCAAATGACATGCTTATCTATTTAGGATAGCTTTTTTTTTTTCCAATCTCTTCCAGATATTCTGGGCTCAGTAGTTTTTTTAATGTGGGAGGGTTTTCCTATGTGTTGTACAATGTTTAGCAGCAATCCTGGCATCTAACCATTAGTTGCCAGTATCATTGTCTGTATCCCTTTATCCAAATGTATGACAACCAAAAATGTCTCTGGACATTAGCACATTACCCCCAGGGGCTCAACTACTCCTAGCTGAGAATCACTGATAAAGAGAATCTGATGAAATCTATGAAATATACTAGAACTAGTGTGTTTAGCAAGATTGTAGAATATGAGATCAATACATAAAAATTAGCAATAGCTTTATATACTAACAATGAATACATGGAAATTAACATTAAGTTGCAGTGCTCTTTATAATTGCATCAAAAACATGAAATTGATAGTGACACATCTGACAAAAGGGACAAAAACTTCTACAATTGTTGTGAGACGTTAAAGGTCTGACTAGATAGAGGTACATCATTTATTATGGTTGAAAGACTTAGTATTGTTAAGATGTCAATTTGCTTCAATTGATTTATAGATTCAGTACTGTGCTATGTGCCTAGTCATTCAGTCGTGTACGACTCTTTGCAACCCCATGAACTGTAGCCTGCCAGGCTCTTCTGTCCATGGGGATTCTCCAGGCAAGAATACTGTAGTGGGTTGCCATATCCTCCTCCAGGGGATCTTCCAAACCCAGGGATCAAACCCAGGTCTCCCACATTGCAGGTAGATTCTTTGCTGTCTGATCCACCAGGGAAGCCAATCCCAATCAAACTCTCAGCAGATTTTTATTTTTGTAGAGGTTGATAAGCTGATATTTTGTAGATGTTGATAAGCTGATTCTAAAATTCACTGGAAGTGCAGAGCCTCTAGAAGAGCCAAACAACTTTAAAAAAGAACAAAGTTGGAGGAGTAACATCACATGATTTCAAGGTTAAGAAAGCTGTAGAAAGAAAGATGGAATTGGTATAAACATAGATGTTATGAAAATACAAGTCTGTAAAGACCCACATATATCTATACAGCTGATTTGATAATGGTAAGGGGGTAATTCTGTGTAGAAGGGATAGTCTTTTCAACAGATGGTGCTGAACAGTTGAATATATTTAAAAAATATATTTAAAAAAGGAGAAGCTTTAATCCATACTTTGCACAATATAAAAAAAGTTAAATGCATCATAGGTCTAAATATAAAACCTAAACTATATAATTTCTAAAAGAAAACATAGTATGAAATATCTGTGATCTTGGATTAGGCAAAGTTTTCAGAGAGAATATCTCAAAAAGAAAATCTATAAAAGAACATGTTGACTTGTGAACATGTTCCATGAACATGACCAATCTGACTTCATGAAAATTAAAACTGCTTTTCAAAAGATATTGTTAAGAGAATGAAAAGACAAATCAAATTAGGAGAAAATATTTGCAAGATATATGACTGATAAAGGATTATATATATATACACATATATATGCATATGTCTACAATATGCATAGAACTCTTAAATCTCAACAATACATTTGTGTCTTATTGGAAGGTGAGGGTGGGATGATTTGAGAGAATAGCATTGAAACTTGTATATTACCGTATGTGAAGTAGATGACCAGTGCAATTTCCATGCATGAAGCAGGGCACCCAAAGCTGGTGCTGTGGGACAACCCAGAGGGATGGAGTTGGGACGGAGGTGGGAGAGGGGTTCAGGATAGAGGGGGCACATGTATAGCTGTGGCTGATTTATGTTGAGATGGCAAAAACCATCACAAAATTATAAAGTAATTATCCTCCAATTAAAATAAATAAATTGATAAAATATCTCAATAATAAGACATCAACAAAATTAAAACTCTTGTTCTCCAAAATACACCATTATAAAAGTGAAGACAACCTATGAAATGGAAGGAAAATTTATTTTTATATATATATATATATATATATACACACACACATCTGATAAAGACTTGGACTTAAAACATATAAAAACACTAACAACTCAATAGTTAAAAAACAAATAACTCAATTAAAAATAAGTAAATGATTTTATAGACCTCATTCCAAAAAAGATACACAAATGGGCAAGAAGTACATGGAAAGACGCTCAACATCGTTAGCCATCAGAAACAGGCAAAGCGAAGCCACAATGAGTTATCACTCAATATCTACTGAGACGGCTATAATAGAAGACAGATAATTATGTGTCTGCAGATGTGGAAACATCAGAATCTTTACACACTGCTGGTTGAAATGTAAACTGGTACACTTCTTTGGAAAATGGTCTGTCAGTTTCTAAAAATGAAGCATTAAACACAGGACTGCTATATGGCCCAGCAATGTCTTCCGAGGTACATCCACAAGAAAAGCAAAAAATAACTGTATTGGTAAAATTCAGTCTTCCTTCTATATCTCCTTTTACACAGAACATGTCACTGCTGACACTTTTGGTTACCAAATTATGTATGTATTTTTTCCCCAAGTTAAGAAATTCTTTATGACACCAGCTGGGTGTTCTATAATCCAACTCAGTTCTGACTTCATTTATCTGGAAATTGATTGAACTCCCCAGGTTAGGAGCTCAGCACCAAACAATTGCCCTCCATTTCAGGTCCTAATTGCAAATCCCCAAATTACTTGGTTACAAATTGGAAGTTTCCATGACCTCCTCTCTCTCAAAATCTGAGTAGTTTGCTAGAGTGGCTCACAGAACCCAGGGAATACTTGTTTCCCAGTTTATTAAAGGATATGTTAAAGAATATAGATGAATAGCCAGATGAAGAGATACATAGAGTGAGGTCTTGGAGGGTCCCAGATGTAGGAGCTTCAGTCCTCAGAGAGTTGGAGTGCGTCACCTGCCTGGTTTATGGATGTGTCTGCCACCTGGAAGCTCATCAAACCCCCTGGTACTGGGGTTTTATATAGGCATGATCAGTTACTAGTTTCATTTCTAGCCCCTCTACACTTTGGAGAAGCTGGGGGCAAGGAGGCTGAAAATCCCAAGTTAACCATGGCTTGGTCTTCTGGAGACCAGCCCCCATCCAGGAGCCCACCCAGAGTTGCCTCATGAGAACAAAAGATATTACTAATATCCTTTTCACTTAGGAAATTACAAAGGTTTTGGGAGCTCTATGTCAGGGACCAGGGGCAGAGACCAATATATATGTACAGATATATTTAATTTGTAATTTTTCTATTATCTCAATAATTCACACAAAAACTTGTACACTGATATTCATAGCAGCATTATATACATAATAGCTAAAAAAATGAAAAACCAAATGTCTATCAAATGATAAATGGAGAAATAAAATGTTATATACCCATATGGTAATATCCAACAGAATATTCTTTAGCAGTAAAAAGAAATAAAATACTGATACATGCTACAAAGTGAATTGAACCATTATGCTACATGAAAGAAACCAGTCAGAAAAGGCACTTATTATGATTTAATTTATAGGACGTGTTCAGAATAGGAAAATCTATAGAGACAGAAAGTAGATTAGTGGTTTGGAAGTGGGAGAAAGGAAATGGGGGTTAGCAGGGTGACTGCTAGTAGGTACGAAGTTTCTTTTTGAGGTGATGAAAATGATTATAGTTTGATTTTAAAATCTGTGAATATATTAAAAAACACTTGTACACTTTAAGTGGGTGATTTGTTTGGTATGTAAGTTACATTTCAACAAATTTGTAGTTTAAAAAAGAGTAAAAGTTGAAAGAGTGGGATTGACCATCAAAAAAGGAGTCAAGACTTTGTAGATTTTACCTTGATTATGATGGCAGTTACTGGAATGTTTAAGTTTTCCAAACCTCACTGAGATGTGTGTCAATTAATCCTCAATCAAATTGATTTGCACAAGCTCAGTAATAAGGACTAGCAAGCCAGTTTTAAAAAACGGGCAAAATATTTGAACCAACACTCACGAAAGAAGATGTATGAATGGCAAATAAGCATATGAAAATATATTCAACATCATCAGTCATTAGGAAAATGCAAGTTAAAATAACAATATTATCCCGCTACCTATTAGAATAGTTAAAATTAAAATGATTGACTAAGTGTGGGCAAGAATGTGTCAGAACTCGAACTCTCAAACCCTGTTGGTGCTAATGTAACATGGTATGAAGATTTTGTAAAATGCTTAACAGTTACTTAAACATTCCGCATACAGCTGCCACACCATCTAGCTGTTCCACCACTAAGTATTTACCCAACAGAAATGAAAACACATGTCCGTGCAAAGATTTGTACATAAATATTCATGGCAGTTTTATTTGTAACTGTGTAAAACTGAAAATAATCCAAATGCGCATCAACAGGTGAATGGATAAGCCAATTGTGGCATATCACATTTACCAGTATAATAGAATGAACTATTGAATACTTATTGAATGATTCCCTTAAAAAAAAATTAGAACACGCTAACAATTTTATAGCAAAAGAAATCAAGTCAGTCGTTGCCTGGGAGGAGGGTGGGAAGGGGCAGGATGGAGGGCGCAAAGAAATCTTGGGGCATGACGGGTATGGTAGGCTCGTGGTCTGGATTTTGCTGATTATTTTTATTGATATATACATATATATGCCAAACCTTATTAAATTGTGTATTTTTAAATATGTGCAGTCCATCACATGTCAGTTATACCTTAATAAACCTGTAAAAACAGATACTCCATTTAAAGTTCTTGGCTTAGAGTAAGGAGTCTGTTTCCTCTAATTGCACCTTGACTCTGTGCTCTGAAATTATAGGCAGGAGAAACTTCTACCTTGGCCTTGACAGGCCCCTGGAATCCAGCTCTACTCTCACTCAGGTTGCCCAGGCTCCTCCCCAGAGTCATGTTTTAGAGGACGCAGGTCAGCCGTGTATCTCTATGCTCTCCACAGAGGGCTGGCTGCTCCAGTCCACACAGTGTTCCTTTGCTCACACTAGGAGCTCTAGATGTGTTGGCTTTAATAATTATTTCTTGATTATTCATTTTGTTGTTGATTTTTTATGAGCACCAACACAAGCAGAATCATTTAACTCAAATTAATTCTCCCGATTTTTTTTTTTTCAAAAGTGAGTATATGTAAGATACATGGCAAAGGTGTGTGTAAAAGAGCCTATGTCTAAAAAGACCTCAATGATTAGAAAAGTTTGAGGGCAAATGCGGGAGCACTAGTGACTTTCTGAGACGTGGAGTGGGATTGGCATGTGTGGGACCTGCAGGTAAAGTGACATAGGGTTTACTGACATCCTATTCTTCCTCTTTGAAATTTCGTGAGCTCATCCTGAGACCCCAGAGTCCCTCTTTCTTCCACTATCAGGAAGGCTGGCGATCCAGTCAGTGGAAGAAGGCAAAGTGTTTCCTTGCTTATTGCCTTGCTAGTCATCTGTGCCTAGAGCAATGGAAACTTGGGAGCTATCAGATGACTCGGGAAGGTATTTTCTATCTTTACCTTCATTGCTACCTACCACTTCCAGAGATGTGCTGGCTGAGCTTGTGGGTCTGATTTATGGAGGGGTTCTAAAGGCAACTTTCAGCTGCGTGTCCGTATGCAGCTCTGTATGGGCCACTCGACAGGCATTCAGATTGACGGGGGGGAAGCATATGCATCTCAGAAGGAAGCAGATGCTCCACAATCAACAGTAATTTAGAAGGAAAAGCAAAGGTGAAAAAGGACAGACCCCATATCCGGCCTCAGAAAGCTTTGTACCACCGCTGTCTCCTGCCTGAGGCTCCTGAGTGCTTTATGTGTCTTGAGCCATTGCACCAAAGGCTACAGGCAACTCTGAAAGAAGTAGCCTCCAGAAGACTGAGTTATGGGAGTATAGACGCTACCAACCTCAGCTGTTGCTGTGGAAAGGATGTTATTGTTAGGGGATGATGTGGAAGAGACCTTCCGAGAACTGACCAGACTTGTACTTGAGAATAGAATGCAGCCTGGCGAAGGGTGAAGATGAAGGCCTTTGGAATTTGAGAACAATAAAGACCACTCAGAGTGAGAATCAGTTCTACCACTTCTTGATCTTGGAAATGTTACTTGCTTACTCACAGCATCATTCTATCAGTTGGAAAATAAGGATATTAATAATAATAATGCCTGTCTTCTCAGAATCGTTTTAAGGACTAAGTGGAATGATACATGAAGTGATGAACTGGGGAGTTCTCACTTATGCCAAAAGATGCATTTTAGGTGGTTTTAAATACAGGAGGCATGGTGTTTGGTTGAAAAAGGACTCTTTAGCTGCCAAAGATGTTTTTTGGATCCAAGACTGATGGTCAAGTCAGCTGCTAAATGATCAAAGCAATGGCCATACCTACAATGAATGGGGCCATTTTTTCAGATTTAAACCTCGGCCCAATGGCAGCACATCGGTGAAGGCTATTTCTCCTTCCTACTTCATCTTAGTGAAAATGAAATGTTTGCTGGCTTGGAAAAAAGGGCTTGACCTCAGACAAAATAAAAAAATCCACAACTTCCAGGTACACGAAATGACTTGTGTTCACCAGCTTTGTATGAACACTGAGATCTCTGGGTACCATGATTTGTTTAATCGGGAGTTGGTGAGGGGCATTAAGTAAATGTCACGGGAACACCATGCTGCTCTTGTCGGGTGGTAGAATACTTTTATTTCAGGGCCAGAGAAAACGTCTCTTTAGAGGATTCTGACGCTCCTATTAGTATGCCATGCCCGTCTGCACACATGCAGACCAGGGTTATTTTTAAATTATTCTCTTCCCACTCAAAGAATCATGACAAGATTCAATCCCCTAAAATCTCTACCTGGGTGAAAAAGAGGAAATCTCTCTGGTATCTCATAATCTGGTCGTCTCTGGTATCTGACCTCTTCTCTAACTTCCCCTGAAGTTTCTGACAAGCCACCTTGTCCCTTTGCCCGTGGTTGCCGCTCACTGCCTGGTGACCTGCAGCCTCACCCCCGTCTCTTGTCCTCTCCCTTGTCTATTGAATGCAGGGGGGTCATTTTCACCACCGCGGATAGTGCTCTTACTGGGCACTGCTTGGCCAGTCCCCCTTTTGGGACATACTTTTCTTATTGAAGGGCTTCCCTTGTGGCTCAGCTGGTAAAGAATCCACCTGCAGTGCAGGAGGCCTGGGTTTGATCCCTGGGTTGGGAAGATCCCCTGGAAAAGGGAACAGCTACCCACTCCAGTATTCTGGCCTGGAGAATTCCATGGACTGCATAGTCCATGGGGTCGCAAGGAGTTGGACACGACTGAACGACGTTCACTTTCACTCACTTCTTACTGAAAATCCAGAGGCATAGAACCCAGGGCAGCAGGGAAGGAGGGTCGCAGGCCTCTCTGTGTGATAATGCTCATATTCATATTCACGTTCAGTCTGTGTTAATTAATGCATAAACCATGAAGTGTCTAGGTTAGTGCCCGGCCTGTACTAGGCATTGCACACGTGCTTACTATCCTATTATTACACAAGAACAGAACCGTGGCACATGGACCATAATTCATGAAAGTCATTTCACGGACCACGCAGTTCCATGTTCTAGTGTTTCCCAGGTACTTTAGGCTTTTTCTTAAGAGACTGAGAAACACTCCATTGGACTATTGGGGTGGTATAGATGGGGCTGTGAGAGAAATGTCAGCTCTTCCATGCTTTCTAGATGCAGTGCTTCTGAAAGCATCTTCAGAAACACTTCTAGCTTAATGCCCGGCACACAGGAAGTACCTAATATATATACCTAACATATATTAGATACTTTCCAATTTTTCCTCTGAATAAAAGAACTGTACTTAGAAATCTGGACCCAGGCCCCAAAAAGGAGCCCAGGGGAGCCCCATTCACAGCCACACCGGTGCTTCTTATCTTTAGGCTCCTGCTCCTAGAGGAAGTGAGCTTGCACAAGTGCTCAGTCGCTTGAGTCGTGTCTCTTTGCAACCCTATAGACTGTAGCCGCCAGGCTCCTCTGTCCATGGGATTTCCAAGGCAAGAATACTGGAGTGGGTTGCCATTTCCTTCTCAGGGACCAAACCCACATCTCCTGCATTGAAGGCAGATTCTTTTTTGCTGAGATACCTAGGAAGATGAAGTGAGCTTCAGTTCAGTTCAGTTCAGTTCAGTTGCTCAGTCGTGTCCAACTCTTTTCGACCCCATGAATCGCAGCACGCCAGGCCTCTCTGTCCATCACCAACTCCCGGAGTTTACTCAAACTCATGTCCATTGAGTCAGTGATGCCATCCAGCCATCTCATCCTCTGTCATCCTCTTCTCCTCCTGCCCCCAATCCCTCCCAGCATCAGAGTCTTTTCCAATGAGTCAACTCTTCACATGAGGTGGCCAAAGTATTGGAGTTTCAGCTTTAGCATCAGTCCTTCCAAATAACACCCAGGACTGATCTCCTTCAGAATGGACTGGTTGGATCTCCTTGCAGTCCAAGGGACTCTCAAGAGTCTTCTCCAACACTGCAGTTCAAAAGCATCAATTCTTGAGCACTCAGCTTTCTTCACAGTCTAACTCTCACATCCATACATGACCACTGGAAAAACCAAAGCCTTGACTAGACGGACCTTTGTTGGCAAAGTAATGTCTCTGCTTTTGAATATGCTATCTAGGTTGGTCATAACTTTCCTTCCAAGGAGTAAGTGTCTTTTAATTTCATGGCTGCAATCACCATCTGCAGTGATTTTGGAGCCCAGAAAAATAAAGTCTAACACTGCTTCCACTGTTTCAACATCTACTTCCCATGAAGTGATGGGACCGGATGTCATGATCTTAGTTTTCTGAATGTTGAGCTTTAAGCCAACTTTTTTACTCTGCTCTTTCACTTTCATCAAGAGGCTTTTTAGTTCCTCTTCACTTTCTGCCATAAGGGTGGTGTCATCTGCATATCTGAGGTTATTGATATTTCTCCTGACAATCTTGATTCCAGCTTGTGCTTCATCCAGCCCAGCATTTCTCAAGATGTACTCTGCATATAAGTTAAACAAGCAGGGTGATAATATACAGCCTTGACGTATTCCTTTTCCTATTTGGAACCAGTCTGTTGTTCCATGTCTAGTTCTGACTGTTGCTTCCTGACCTGCATATAGGTTTCTCAAGAGGCAGGTCAGGTGGTCTGGTATTCCCATCTCTTTCAGAATTTTCCACAGTTTGTTGTGATTCACACAGTCAAAGGATTTGGCATAGTCAATAAAGCAGAAATAGATGTTTTTCTGGAACTCTCTTGCTTTTTCGATGATCCAGCAGATGTTGGCAATTTGATCTCTGGTTCCTCTGCCTTTCCTAAAACCAGCTTGAATATCTGGAAGTTCATGGTTCACGTATTGTTGAAGTCTGGCTTGGAGAATTTTGAGCATTACTTTACTAGCGTGTGAGATGAGTGCAACTGTGTAGTAGTTTGAGCATTCTTTGGCATTGCCTTTCTTTGGGATTGGAATGAATACTGACCTTTTCCAGTCCTGTGGCCACTGCTGAGTTTTCCAAATTTGCTGGCATATTGAGTGCAGCACTTTCACAGCATCATCTTTCAGGATTTGAAATAGCTCCAAGGAAATTCCATCACCTCCACTAGCTTTGTTCATAGTGATGCTTTCCAAGGCCCACTTGACTTCACATTCCAGGATGTCTGGCTCTAGGTCAGTGATCACACCATCGTGATTATCTGGGTCTTGAAGATCTTTTTTGTACAGTTCTTCTGTGTATTCTTGCCACCTCTTCTTAATATCTTCTGCTTCTGTTAGGTCCATAGCATTTCTGTCCTTTACTGAGCCCATCTTTGCATTAAATGTTCCCTTGGTATCTCCAATTTTCTTGAATAGATCTCTAGTCTTTCCCATTCTGTTGTTTTCCTCTATTTCTTTGCACTGATAGCTGAGGAAGGCTTTCTTATCTCTCCTTGCTATTCTTTGGAACTCTGCATTCAGATGCTTATATCTTTCCTTTTCTCCTTTGCTTTTCGCTTATCTTCTTTTCACAACTATTTGTAATGCCTCCCCAGACAGCCATTTTGCTTTTTTGCATTTCTTTTCCATGGGGATGGTCTTGTTCCCTGTCTCCTGTACAATGTCATGAACCTCTGTCCATAGTTCATCAGGCACTCTGTCTATCAGATCTAGGCCCTTAAACCTATTTCTCACTTCCACTGTATAATCATAAGGGATTTGATTTAGGTCATACCTGAATGGTCTAGTGGTTTTCTCTACTTTCTTCAATTTAAGTCTGAATTTGGCAATAAGGAGTTCATGATCTGGGCCACAGTCAGCTCCCAGTCTTGTTTTGCTGACTGTATAGAACTTCTCCATTTTTGGCTGCAAAGAATATAATCAGTCTGATTTCAGTGTTGGCCATCTGGTGATGTCCATGTGTAGAGTCTTCTATTGTGTTGTTGGAAGAGGGTGTTTGTTATGACCAGTGCGTTCTCTTGGCAAAACTCTATTAGCCTTTTCCCTGCTTCATTCTGTACTCCAAGGCCAAATTTGCCTGTTACTCCAGGTGTTTCTTGACTTCCTACTTTTGTATTCCAGTCCCCTATAATGTAAAGGACATATTTTTTGGATGTTAGTTCTAAAAAGTCTTGTAGGTCTTCATAGAACAGTTCAACTTCAGCTTCTTCAGCATTACTGTTTGGGGCATAGGCTTGGACTACTGTGATATTGAATGGTTTGCCTTGGAAACAGAGATCATTCTGTCGTTTTTGAGATTGCATCCAAGTACTGCATTTCGGACTCTTTTGTTGACCATGATGGCTACTCCATTCCTTCTAAGGGATTCCTGCCCACAGTAGTAGATACAATGGTCATCTGAGTTAAATTCACCCATTCCAGTCCATTTTAGTTTGCTGATTCCTAGATTGTCAATGTTCACTCTTGCCAGCTCGTGTTTGACCACTTCCAATTTGCCTTGATTCATGGACCTAACATTCCGGGTTCCTATGCAATATTCCTCTTTATAGCATCAGACCTTGCTTCTATCACCAGTCACATCCACAGCTGGGTATTGTTTTTGCTTTGGCTCCATCCCTTCATTCTTTCTGGAGTTATTCCTCCACTGATCTCCAGTAGCATATTGGGCCCCTACCGACCTGGGGAGTTCCTCTTTCAGTATCCTATCATTTTGCCTTTTCATACTGTTCATGAGGTTCTCAAGGCAAGAATACTGAAGAGGTTTGCCATTCCCTTCTCCAGTGGACCACATTCTGTCAGAAGTGAGCTTGCTGCTGCTGCTGCTGCTGCTGCTAAGTCACTTCAGTTGTGTCTGACTCTTAGTGACCCCATGGACTGCAGCCTACCAGGCTCCTCCATCCATGGGATTTTCCAGGCAACAGTACTGGAGTGGGAAGTGAGCTTAGTTGCCCCCAATTCAGCAAAGGACTATGCCTTTCTGCTCTAACTCCTTATCCTGTCCCAATCTAGGTGGTAATTGTTTCTCTCCCTCAGCTGGCTTTCTCTCTGCTTGACAAGCACTTCTTGTTAATACCCTTTTGTTTTACAGATAATGATCATGAGAACAACAATGTTTCTCTCTTCTACAGTGCTATCTCCTTTTCAGATCACGTCCTCTGCCTTGCTCTTCTTTTTCCCCTCAATCAACCAGACGAGTAAGCAGGAGAGTGCCACGTGTCCTTCCCATTTTTCAGACCAGGATGTGACATTCACACAGACTTTGCTGTTCTAAGGTCACACAGCTGGGAACTGGCAGAACCAGAGCTAGAATTCAAGGGCTTACCTTCAGACCCTTGCTGTTCTCACTGTTGCAGATGATTTCCTGTGGACGAGCGACAGGTCTGGAAGCACAGAGCTGGAAATGAGCAAGCCCCAAGATGATGAACGCTCCCCAGCTTGCAAAGAATCCACCTGCTAATGTAGGAGACAAGGGTTCGATCACTAGGTCAGGAAGATCCCCTGGAGTAGGAAAGGGCAACCCAGTATTCTTTTTTCTTTTTTAATCTATGTGTCTATGGCATGAACTAGGCATGGGCACAGAGCAAAAGCAAGCTGGGATAAACAAGGAGTTGTTTCATCCCCCACTGACATGAGACAGGCGCCATCAACCAGGTGCCACTCTACGCAGGTCAGGGACAACAACCCAATATTCTTGCCTGGAAACTTCCATGGACAGGGGAGCCTGGCAGGCTGTAGTCCATGGGGTCGCAAAAGCGCTGGACTGAGCCCACACATCATACATAAGGTGGTGAGCAGCAGCAGCAGGGGCTCCTGTGGCCAAGAGACAGCCAGCACTGTCAGGCTTAAAACAGATCCAAAAAATGACAGTTTCAATAGCCAAGAAGCGTAGCAAACATTTCTGGTAGCAACTTAATTTGTTCAATGAATACAGGAATGAATAACATTCAAAAAGAAGTACATTCTCTAAAGATGCGCATGCATCCTCATGATCAATTCAGTCACCTCAGCTAGGGGAAACGTAACTCTTAGATTCTCAAAGAGCACTTTTGACCCTCCAAGGACATTGGACAGTGCCTGGATATGTTTTTAATCGTCATGACGGGGGACGCGGTGCTACTGGCCTCCAGGTAGTAAAGACAGTCAGTGCCTTAAACATCCTACCGGGCACAGGCTAACCCCAACCCCACACCCGTCCCCCCACAAGAAAAAAATCATCTAGCCCAAATGTCAATAGTGCCAAGGCTGAGAAGCTCTGCCCTAGAGGAATAAACATTTCCATACTTGCCCTACTTTCAGGATAGAGACAATCTTGGCATTAACCTTTTTTATGGGTCTGTAAGTATGACTACTGGGTAATGGGAGTCCTTAGGGGCAGGAGAAGGGCTTCAAGAATTGTATTTGATTTTAAAACCAAACTGGCTCAGCCCACTATTTTTTCCTCTCTACAAATTTAATACATTGTCCTTTGTGGATAATAAAGGAGTGGAGAAATAAGAGTCAAGTGATGTCCTACAGGGATGTGCTTCCACCAGTTGGCAAAGCAAGATCTGAAATATTGATAATTAATCTATACAGACCTTGAGAATGGAGAGCTCTGTTGAGAGCTGGAAAGGTCAAGAAAGAATTGACTGAAACAAAACAAAACAATGTGAAAGGATAAGAGCTCCACGAAGGTCAGGGCTGAAGGAAGACTTAGGGATGCTATCGCTGCTCCTTTTCTACACAGGGAAACCGGAGTCCCGCGCAGCGTGCCCTGATAATGGCACAGTGAGACCCACACTCAAGCTTCAGAGCTGTTGAGGTGAAGCAATGCCTCTAAGGATTCTGCAGTTTCATCGCAATCAGCACAGGGACAGTTCTGATGGAGTATTTCTCTGTTTACTAGGGCATCGTCAGCTCTGACAGGGAGAGAGCTGAGAAATGCTATCCTGTGAAACTGGGCTCTTTAATACAAGGTTGACAAAATGATGCTAATACTCCTAATGAAAATTTGCACATCACTTTTACGTTTCTGGTTTATTTACATATGCTCTTTCTCACCTTCTCAATTCTCTCTACACGCAGTCTTCTTGTCTTTCTTTTTCCAATCATCCTTTGCATAGTGACCCATCCCCATTTCTGTAAATTTTCCTGACACACCCTCTCTTCATATGCATGTGCACACATGTGTGAATGCACACACACACACACACAACATATAAAATAAATCCCTCCCTACTACATATTAATTCTATGCTTTACGCATCTTTCTGCAGTACAATAACCTGTGTCTTGTTGGATTTTGTGAAAACCAATAAACAACACCCCCTTTATTCCCCAGTTGAACTCAGAATCAATTGATAAATAAGACACAGTTGTCAAACAGATGGATATAAAAATATAAACTTTATTGGTAAATTTTACTAGAGAACGTGGCTTAGATCTGCAGCCAAGTGTGGCTCCCTAATAATTTCCTCCAGAGTGAAACACACGCATCCAGTCCCAGGAGAAGCAGAAGTAGTGTGCTGTGGTGGGTGAGCAAGATGATGTAAAGAAGGAGGTCCCACACTTTCTCTTCCTGTATTTCGGTAATTTTTTCCTTTCTTGGGGACCAAATATTTCAAAGCTGACATCAAAATATACAGTCTGTCTCCTCTCTTAGATTGTGGGCAACTTGGGGGCAGGGATACCATATGGTCTATCTTTGTTTATTCAACTCCAAGTTTAGCGTCTGGTACATAGCAGGTCTGCTAAATGAATGATGTTAGACATACTTCATGTCTTTTTCTTCTGCCTCATTTCATTCCTTTCAAACAGAAATTGATGCTGCCGGTCCTCCCCCAGCCAGCCAGGCTCCATCCCACCCCACACGTTACAGCAGCCAATTTTACAAAGCCCCTGCGGAGTCGTGTCACTTCCTCTTTTACCGAGGAGGGAAATGAAGCTCAGAGCTCTTAATAATCTGAGTATGATTCAAGCCAGCCAGCAAGCAAGTGGTAAAGCCAGCTTCAGTATGTGGACCTCCTCAGCCCTCACGTGCCATGAGTTTCTCCTTGCTAGCTCAGACCTCACCTCTTTTTGCATCCTCTCGCAAATTCTTAGCCAATCCTGACTGAGGTGGAAATTTGAATCGACTTGATTTTTAATACAGGCTTCCCTGGTGGCTCAATGGTAAAGAATGTACCTGCCAATGCAGAAGACACGGGTTTGATCCCTGGGTCGGTAAGATCCCCTGGAGGAGGAAATAGCAGCTCACCCCAGTAATCTGGCCTAGGAAATCCCATGGACAGAGGAGCCTGATGGGCTACGGTCCATAGGGTTGCAAAGGAGTCGGATACAATTTAGCGACTAAAGAGTGACAATTTTTAATATAGTGAGATTGTAGGCTTCAGACTTAGTGGGGTTCAGTGACCCAGTTACCACTAGAATCCCACCAGCTAAAATAAAAAGGAGTATCTCTTGGCAGAGAGATCGCTAAGCTCTGTGCAGTCCCCCAGCTAGAGCCTATCTTTCCATCAGCCAACACCCCTCTTTCAAAGTTTCTACCCACCCAAGGCTCACCTTCAGGACATAGTCTATCCTGAATTCATTCCTTCTAGACAAACGTCTCAAGGACATACCCCTAAGTACCGACCACGTGTCTGGCTTCACCCATAATCTTGACTCCTGTGTTCTGCCTACCCGGTCAGGATCTCATTGCCCACTCCTGGCAAACCTGCACACTCACCAGGACCATAGACTCTATCTCCAGCTTTCCCAGGTGCCACCTCAGAGCTAGCCTCTGCTCTGCAGTGTCCTCAAGCTGATACCTGTCCGTCCCTGTGGGCAGGGCTCAGGTGAGATCCCAGCCCACTCTATTCTCTTTCTTCCATCATCTCCTCACACCAAAGGCAAAGCATCAGGTCTTGGAACTAGGATGTATCATTTGTGAAGCAGGTTGGGGATGAGTAGATTTTATTAATTGTCCTCATTTTTAAAATGAAGACACTGAGATCTAAGGAGGCTTAGAAGCCCACCCCAGGTCACACAGGCATGATGATCTGAAGGGACTCAGGGCTTCAAAAATGTTGATCTTTGCATTCCTGAATGCATAATTCTGTCTCTTCACAATACAGCCAGACTCACTCTCTTGGCCTCTATGAGCCCCTTCCTGCCTCTTCAATCAGGAGGATGTAAAATGAGAGGAAAGAGAGAATCAAGGGAAGGCAAAAATCGTTCACAATTCAACATTGCTCTAATCTGACGTGACAAGGCCAAGTCCATCTCTTCCTGGTGCCAATTACTTAAAGGGCATTGATGCCATGGCACCATTAAAGTAACAGCCAAGACGAATTGTAGGACCTCGTGGATCAATGTGCTCAGTGTTGTTCAACTCGTTCAATGAAATAAAGCGGTAGATGATTAACCTTACCAATGTCAATGAGTTGTTGCCATCAAATTCAGCTAAATGAATGTCCATGGCCCTCATTATAGAGTGCACTCTGAGGTAACTAATGTATTAATACCTTATTGGCAGATTATAATCTCCAGGGCAGGGCAACGAGTCTGAACAGAAGCTAAGATTATTTGATATTCTTAGAGGGGAACACTGACAGATACAGATGCAGAGATGTGGACTGGGTCAGTAATTGAGAGGGAGATAGAAGGAAAAAAAAAAAAAAAGCAATGCCCAGAACTAGTGAACGGTTGCCTCCTTGATCGGTGGGTCTGGAGTACACAGACATTGACGGTGGACTTGAGAAGAAAACCGCAACTTGCCCATTTTATTTTCTTTTGGGATAGCTGTCTAGTTTGGGAGGGGTTAACTCATCCTTTTTACCTTATCCCAGCTGAGGATTTTAAAGAAATGGGAGTGTGCCTCCAAAGAAAGCACTGAGTGGGCGAGCAGTAGAAAGATAGCTTAGGAAGCATTTGATTCCTCGTCTTGCCACCCTTCCCCACCATCCTGGGGTGGTGAGAACCCCTTGAGGAACCTTGGCTCCTTGGCTAAGGCTGGCTTCTAGGTGTGGAGGCAAAGGGCAGTGGATTGCAATTCAAGAGACTGGAGTTCTGCTTCTAGTTCTGCTGCCCTGGGTGAGAATTCTGCATGCCCAATTCTGATCTCTGGGTCTCAGGTTCCTTATTTGTGGAACAAGGGGCTTGGAGGACTGCAAAGAGACTTTTTCAGGGTCTTGGACACCTGTAGGGTGATTTAGGGGATCCTGAGCAAAAACACGAGTGGGCGGGGTAGCAGGAATCTGTGTCTTTTCCCTGCTTCTATCTATCCACAGCAGCTTGACATGCATACATTGTATATCAGGCTTCTGCATAGTATTTCATGTGAAAAATAGACCCCATTGCCAAACAAGACAAAACAAACAAGGAAACAAGCAAATCTGAAACAAAAACCCTGGACCGTGTAATCCCCAATATTTAATAATTTTTAACACTAAAATGTACTCTCTGAAAAGTGATAAATGAAGTCCATTATCTAGTCTTTGTAGCTACCAAATGCCATTCACACTGATTTTTTTTTTTCTCCCCCCTAACAAATGCTCTGATTATCCTTGCACTGTGTGGAAGTAACTTGGTTGTGTTTTTACCATTAGTACATGCATTAACGCCTCATGGGCTGGTGATAAGCTTCCAGAGGAGGGTGAGAGCATTTGAAAGGACGCCAAGCCCAGTGGGTGGAAAGGGGAGGAGTCCTCTAAGGGAAGAGGGTAATGGTAGATAGGAGGCAGAGATGCTGATGCAGAGAGCAGACATTGGGTCGCCCGTGTAGTGGCAATGCTTATTTTATAGCCAAATAGGACTGTGCTTGTCCAGTGATTTCTGAGAACTATCTGCTCAGCTACTCCAAGTTCCGCATTACTGGCTGGAGCTGGGGAAAATTTTTGCCTCCCTAATGTGCACTAAGTGTCTCATCTATCATAAGCTTCTGCTGGGGTGACTGGTTTTTGCTCTTACTTATTCGCCACACTATCTGCAAATGTTTCCCAGAACCCAAAGAAACTCTTTTCTGTTTATAAAAGCTTACATTTTCATTTCCTGAGCCTTGATCTGCCAAAGGTCCTCCAGTTGGGCCAAAATTTTCTGTAGCTACTCTGGAGTCCTTTCCTTGGTTACCTGTCCCCATTCAGGGATTTCCAAGTCAGTCCCTACAAGAGATGCTTGTACCAAAATCACATAAATGACTGTCATGGACTAGTCAGAACTCTAGTTTTTTCCATGTGTGTTCTTAGAAAGTGACGACTGTCTCTCGAGTTAGGAATGCCTATTTAATGTTTTTCATATACATTACCATATGTAAAATAGATAGCCAGTGGGAATTTGCTATATGACGCAGGGAGCTCAAATCTGGTGCTTTGTGATAACCTAGAGGGGTGGGATCGGGTGAGAGGTGAGAAGGAGGTTCAAGGTGGAGGGGACATATGTATACCTATGGCTGATTCATGTTGATGTTTGGCAGAAACTAACACAATATTGTAATCTTAATTCTCCAATTAAAAATAAATTATTTTAGAAAATTTTAAAAAGAATGCTTTTTCTCATCTAACTGTGTACTCATTGGTGGCAGAAGTCATTGTCATTTATTTGTTTTATTTTAGTTATTATCACTATTATTGGGCTGGCCAAAAAGTTCATTTGGTTTTTTCTGCAATGGTGGTAAAACCTGAATGAACTTTTTGGCCAGCCCATTATCATCTCAGTCGGTGTCTCCCGATAATGATGGATGATATATATTCCTTGGGTTACTTGGAAAAAATTCCTATTCTGAAGCCCCTCTCCTAGACTTTAAGTCAGTAGATATAGAAGGGTTGTCCAGGAATCTGTAATTTAAAAAAAAAAAAAAAAAAGACTAGGAAACACTGAGCTATAGAATCAAGTGCCCAGCCCAGTGCCTGGCACCAACAGTTCTCAGCAAATGCTTGCAAAGAATAAAGACACTCCAGGATGCAGGCTAATGACCCAAGCCTAGCCCAGTGAGGAAGAGAGGGGTGCATGAGAAAAGCCCATGCAATGCTCTGTGTTTCCTGAGAGTCCAGCCCTGAGGGACTGTGTATATGTCATAGACTCTCAACACCCCAGCCTCCACCTACGTTGCCAGACATGGAGCCCGTATTTGCAATACTAGTCAGTGTATTCAACAGGCAGACATTCAGACTGCACACCTCTTCCCAAAATTGTCCCCTTCAGAGTAGCAGATCCCAAGGAGACATCCAGACTGCTGTCCATTCTGGGCTGCTTCCCAGGGTCCCTGCTGCCTCCTGCCCTCTATCTGCTTTGCTATACAAGTGGAGTCCCTTTCTGTTACCCCTTGACTCATCGTGGGCTTCTCCCTGATGAACATCTTTGCTCCACGAAGGAGCAAGACTGTCTGAGCCTGTGCTGGGCTTGTCTACCAGGAACACCTCTTGGCAGAGACTTCCCTTCACTTTCTTATGCGTCTACCTGTCCCAGATTGTCGACCTGTCATCTGGCCTGAGTTCTTCTGCAGATGTGTCCCCTTGACCTTGTCATGGCTTCCCAAATCTGGAAGATTTTGCATAGTTTGGTGATAACTCTTTGAGCACTCTGCATGAGGCTGGTGGCTGAGGGTGCAACAGGGAATAACATGTAACCTCTTTATCTTAGAATCACAGGAGCTGTAAAAGGCCAGAAGTCCAACCCTGGCTACCCTCTGAAAAAAGCTATCTTAAGATTAAGCACAGATGACTATGCAGGCTCACAGAAAGGGTCTTGACCCCGAATGCTTCAGCAGGGAAGGTCTCCTGGAGGAGGTACTCCTTGATCCGCGTCTGAAGGAGTCAGTTGTCCAAGGACGAAAGCCAAGCCTGATGGGCATGTTAGGAGGAAGAAGCAGCATGCACAGAAACAAATGTTTTGGTGCTTAGATTCCCTGCATTATTGGAATATCCTGGCCTTAGACTCAGTTCCATTTAGGGAAAAGAGTCCTAGGATCAGGAGTCAGAAAGTTGTGTTTTAATTATTTTTCTTTTTTTGTTGTTAGCTGTATGACCCTAAAAGAGTCACTGCTTTTCTTACAGTCTCAAGGTTGTCTTCTCTGTAAGGGGTTTGGAGAGATTTATGATCCCTTCTAGTTTATTCTACTCTGAACCTTCCTGTAGTACATGTGTTGTTATTTAGCATAATACACTGTTCTACTCGCCAGGTGATATTTGCATGTGTATGCATTTGTGGGTGCACACAGGCATTCATGTATATTTGGGCTCATAAGACCCATCTAAGTATAGCTGCCTTTATTGTGGAATTAAATTGTATGTTAGGGAGAAGGCACACTTTTTTTTTTCTAGACTATCATACATTATACCACACACACACACAAACACATATACACACATACACAATCTCTGTGGAGTAGACCGCCCAAGAGGGGTGGGGGGGTGGAGAATGGGTGAAGGGGAGCAGAACATGGGGCCGTCACAGCCTGCGGCTTAAAAAGGGCTTGAGCTGCAATTAAAAGAGGCAGAGGCCAAAGGTCATTCCCTGGCATTTTGCTTGGGGTGGATAATTTTAGAGGGTGATGTGTCTTAGCTTGTTGAGATATTCTGAGAGACTTGCAACAGCTTAAGTCTGGCCAGCCTAAAATAAAAATCAGAAAGGCCAACACATTCAAAGATACCAGAGAGAAGCAGCACATTGGCTGACGTTAAATGGAGAAAAAACTCAGCATGATTGACTCTGCTCCTGGCTCCTTATTTCTTGATTAATAGTAGAGATTGGATAATTTTAAAATTATTGATTATTTCCAGACTGCATACACGGTATCAGCTAGTCTTAGGCAGTCCTGTCACTGGGAAGGTTAAATACTCTCTGTACTTGATAATTACCTAATCACCATTACTCTTTTACATTCATTCTGCCCCAGAATTCATTATGACTGGGTTGGGTTATTAAAGCTTCCATGGAAAGAAATATAGCACCCTGTTGTTTGCACAGGATTTAGCAGCGAATAAAATGTCCTACTCTACCAGGCTACTCCGGAAGAGTCCGGAATAGATTCTCCTGCCAGTTTGTTAAATTTGCTCGCAGGTCCACCTTTGTGTGTCCACCAGCATGAACTGCATAAGGAAATGCAAATGAGCCCCTACCTGGGGAAATCTGAGGCCAGAAGGAAGACAACCTGCAGGAGAGGAAGGTGACGGCAATTAAAGAAGGGATCCCCTCACTCCAGAATGTCCGAGGCACTTTGGAGAAACTGCTGTTTCCCCCAAACCCTCTACATGGCCGCTTGCTATCAGGTCTCCCCAGCGATCACCTCCATTAGTTTTGTCCTTTAGGCAAAATTGTTTGTTGAATCAATGTCAGCACTGCGAGTGAGGCCAGAAACCCCTCTCACAACCTTGGCTGGGGCAGGAATTCATGGGAGCTGCAAAGGGTTACAAATAAAATGCAGTCACAAAGGTAAGCTTGGCTTTTACAAAAGTTACCCTTGGCTGAGATTACGATGAATGATAACCCCTAGTGCGGGTAAGGCAGTGGGGGATGAGGGGAGCTCATACATAGCTAGCTGCTAAGTCACTTCAGTCGTGTCCGACTGTGCGGCCCCATAGACGGCAGCCCACCAGGCTCGCCCACCCCTGGGATTCTCCAGGCAAGAACACTGGAGTGGGCTGCCATTTCCTTCTCCTACAGCTAAGGGCTGTGTAAATTGATATAAGCTTTCTGGAGGGCGGTTTGGCAAACTGTATTAACAACCTTAATAAGGTGCATATCTTTGACTGCATTTTCCTACCTTTGGGAATGCATAAAGATATATCTCTAAAATATTAAAATATTAATAAGAAGCCTACAGGTTGAACCATAGGGAATTGATTAGGTTAAGCATACTTTTTAAAAATAATATACTTTAAAAAAGTCAAGCTATGAACTATTTATTGATAGTGGAAATACCCCTTATCCATCTTTAAATTTTTTAAAAAGGAGGCTACGAAAAAGTAAGATACAATACTTTTTCATTTAAAAAGGCATATATAAATATGCACTACCAAAGTATGGAAAGATACAAGGCATGATTGTTAACAGGAACTACAGGTGGTGCATACTGGGTGTTTTTGTTTCTCTGAGTTTTTTTTTTTTAACTAATTTTATGCAGGTAGAGTTGCTTTACAATGTTTTGTTAGCTTCTGCTGTACAACAAAGTGAATCCATTGCATATATACGTATATATACTCTTTTTTAGATTCCCTTCCAATTGAGGTCACACAGGGCATTGACTCGAGTTCTCTGTGCTGTACAGAGGTTCTCATGAGTTATCTAGTTGAGATACACCAGCGTATATATGTCAATCCCAGCCTCCCAAAACATCCCACCCGTCTTTCTCCCCATAAGTCTGTTTTCTACATCTGTGACTCTATTTCTATTGCACCATCTTTCTAGGTTCCACATATAAGTGATATTATAGTATATTTGTCTTTCTCACTCTGACTTACTTCACTCTGTGAAATTGGCTCTAGGTTCATCCACCTTATTAGAACTAATTCAAATGTGTTTCTTTTCATGGATGAGTAATATTCCATTGTGTATACATAAAGCAATCATTCTCCAATGAAAACTCAGTTCAAAAAAGAAGTATTATACTCATCTTGGACCATGGACAGACAAGCTTTAGAGAAAATGCCAATAATCTGGAAAAACAGAAAGATAAGCTAACCTGAAAACATAAGTCTTTGAGCAACTTTATTAGCTAATTCTAGAAATATCTGCCTATGGACTTCTTAATATGTGGGATAATAAACACTATTTTTAGTGGAGTTTTTGATTACTTAAAGCCCAAAGCAAAACATCTTGGGCTTCCCTGGTGACTCAGATGTTAAAGAGTCATCTCTTTAACATCTCCCTGCAATGTATGAGACCTAGCTTCAATCCCTCCGTCAGGAAGATCCCCTGGAGAAGGGAATGGCAATCCACTCCAGTATTCTTGCCTGGAGAATTCCGTGGACAGAGAACTCTGGCATGTCCATGGGGTCACAGAGTCAGACATGGCTGAGCAGCTAACACTTTCACTTGCAAAGCATATTAGTCATCCTTTGCCTCTCTAATTACTTCTGGCTCACATAAAGAAGGTAGTTAGCTATGACCAACATATTTTAAAGTGTTGTACAATAGAGTTTTAAAAAGCTACCAGGGGTCAAAACACACTCTAGAGCTGCAGTATTTAAATGGTGTGGTACTGGTGCATAATAGGAAATATAAAATACAGATACAGACATATATATATATATATATATGAATTTGGTGCAAAGGGGATCTGATAGTGTAATGATTAAAAGTATATCCTGTGGAATTATTGTGCCTGGCTTTAAATCCTGGCCCCAGACAATTATTAGCTATGAAAATACAGGAAAGTTACTTAGTTTTAGTCATTTTCTAAGTTTTAGTCACCTCAGCTATAAAACATGAATAGCAATGTCTATGACATAGTGTTGTTATGAGCGTTAAATGGCATAATATATGTAAGGATCTTAGTATATCATAGAAAAACTCTAAATTTTTATGGTGCTTGGTGCACGATAAAAGATATCTTGGCACCACTTAGGCACCATTTCAGAATCTTCTTCATCCACATTTTATTCCAGGCCAATGCCATCCTGTAAGTAGCCACTAGTCACATGTGGCTCTGTATAATCAAATTTAAATTGATTAAAGTTAACCAAAAACTAACAGTCCAGTTCCTCAGTTGCACAAGCCATATTTTAACAGTCCAGAGCCATATAAGTATTAGTGACTACCACACTGGACCGTGAAGATATAGACCATTTCTCTCATTGTGGAAAGCACTATCAGAAGGCCCTGTTCAAGGGCTTTCTGTAAAAACTGGCTCATGGAATGTAAGTTGACCAACTTCATGCAGGTGAGATCAGACAGCACTTGTCTTTGGTCCTTACCACTTATCTCTTACTTTTTGCTGGGGAGCATCATGCAGGATGTAGGTGAGAATGTGTTTTGCACTCATACAGGCCCAACCTGGAATTACAGGAGATATTCATGGGGCCTCTTTTGGCCAATGACAAGTTGGAGTCAAGGGATACATTCTTCTCCTTTATATTTGAAGTGTATTTAGTAAAAATCCCAGAATATTCAGTAAAGTTAGTTTTATTTTTATCCAAATAAAATTTTGTTTATTTTTAATTCATTTTCTTCTTGCTTCATAAATATGTATTTGACCTACAGCACTGTATAAGTTCGGAGAAGGCAATGGCACCCCACTCCAGTACTCTTGCCTGGAAAATCCCATGGATGGAGGGGCCTGGTGGGCTGCAGTCCATGGGGTCGCTAGGAGTCGGACACGACTGAGAGAGTTCACTTTATTTTTTCACTTTCATGCATTGGAAAAGGAAATGGCAACCCACTCCAGTGTTCTTGCCTAGAGAATCCCAGGGACGGGGGAGCCTGGTGGGCTTCCGTCTATGGGGTCGCACAGGGTCGGACACGACTGAAGCGACTTAGCAGCAGCAGCAGCAACTGTATAAGTTTGGAGAAGGAAATGGCAACCCACTCCAGTATTCTTGCGTGGAGAATCCCATGGATGGAGGAGCCTGGCAGGCTACAGTCCATGGGGTTGCAAAGAGTCAGACATGACTCAGTGACTTCACGTTCACTTTTTTCAGTGTATAAGTTTAAGGCGTATCACCCACCCAATCTTTAATGCTTTGTTACAACAACCCTAGAAAACAAATGTAGCCATAATCTATCACTGAGCAGAAAATGGGGTTGCAGAGTCATAAGCTGTATTTATTCAAGTGCTTACATGTACCTACAAAGCTTCTGAAAGAATATTCGCAAGGCTGTTCAGCAAGACTACCCCTGAGAAGGAAACTGGTTGGGTTAAGCCATTATGGGGCTGTCTTGCTTTTTTCCCCCTATTTTCTATTTTCCTACAAATTGACTATTTCACTTTTTACCCCATTACTTTTGTAAAGATATATCCCCTCCCTAAATTCAACTCCCTTGTGCAACCGAGGGCCTTTTTCTTCTGGAGGTGGAGAAAAGAAATATGAGCTAGAGCAGAGAAGAAGGAACCTGGCACAGGGCAAGAAAAACGGGGGCTGCAAGGCCTGCCCACCCGGGCCTCAGAACTAATTCCTCGCCAATGAAACGTGCCGCACCTCTACAAATGACCCAGTTTTGTTCCTTTTTAATATCCCACCGTATACAAGTTGCATATCTTCTTTATCCATTCTTCTGCTGATGAACATTTAGGTTGCTTCCACGTCCTGGCTATTGTGAATAGTACTGGAGTGAAAGTTAAGTCAGAAAGAGAAAAGCAAATATCATATATTAACACACATACGTGTAATCTAGAAAAATGGTGTAGGTGATCCTATTTGCAAAGCAGAAGTCATTTCACAGATGGAGAGAACAACTGTATAGACACCAAGAGGGGAAGTGGGGGGATGACTTGGGAGATTGAGATGGACACATCTGATCCCATGTATAAAATACACAGATTTGGTTCTATGTATAAAGTACACTGGTGATTCTATGCATAAAGTAGACAACGGGTGAGAACCGACTGCATAGCATAGGGAACTCTACTTAATGCTCTGTGGTGACCTAAGTGGGAAGAAGTCCAAGAGGGAAGGGGGATAGGTATATATGGGGCTGATTCACTTTGCTATAATAGTGGAAACAGACACAACATTGTAAAACAACTATACTCCAATAAAGTTGATTTTAAAAAAAAGTGCCATTGACAGAACTCTTACTGCCTTGGAGCTGCCAAGAGCGGGAATCGAATCTCCACGTGAGGGGAGGGGTATGGGCCCCCTTTCCACTGGGCAAGGGAGCCCCCTTCCTTAGAGTCTTCGCCTGGCAGCTTCCATCCACTCTGCACCAAGCTGGGAGGATGCAACGTCGGTGTCAGTCTGAGACCTGCTTTGAAGTGTGTCCCAGGCTTATTTCTGAATTATCTGGTCATCCCAGCAGGGCCAGTGGTGGAGATGGTTGGCACAGATGACCTGAAATCCTGCCTCAAACCACCTCCTTCTCTCCCCCAGCTCTGAAGAGGCCGCTCGGGGGTCAGGATGGTCTGGAGCTGGTGGAGGGTGGAGAAGGGAAGGCAGGGAGAGACATGGGGGTTTCTGACGACAGAGGGGAGGGGGCACAGTTAGCGACGCCAGAGAAGCGAATCTGCGCCATCGAGGAAAGCCGCTCTCAGGCCTCTGAGCAACTCTGTCTTGGCCCCTTTCTCCTCTTCCTGTCCCTTGCTTCCTCACCTCTTACTTCACAGCACTTAGCACCTTCTTATTTCCTTTTCTCCTCCTTTCAAACCAGGACAGGGTTTGATCTCCCCAAGAGAGTGAGATAATCGCTGATCATCATTAGACAAGTAGCCTTTTCCCTTTTGCAGCAGGAAAATCTGGAATTAAACTTCAGATGCTGAAAGGACAAAGCCCTCAAGTGGTGAAGGCAGATTTTCAGAGCTTTAAAAGCCTCCCCAGGAGTCTCTGACATAATATATCTAGCCCTCGTTTGATGAGAATGAGGAAAAAAATAGGTGATACATATATAAATATCCATATACTGCAGTCCTTTCCACAACCTGCTGGGGTAAGCTATTCCCCATTTTATGGAGGAGTGACTGAGTCAAAAACATTAAGTAACTTGTCAACATGTGACAGAAGCAGGGTTTTAACCTGGGATGTCTGGCTGTGGGTTTTGGTGCTTATCAACCTATTATACTCTTTCTTATAAGTGTGTCTGGAGCACTGATCTCCGGAAATCATCTGTGAACCTTGTGAACAAGGGACTTCAGGACAGCCAAGGGATAGGATGTGAATCAGAGAGACACTTGGGATAGACAGAATGTAAGCAGTTCCCTGGCAGGAGCACCCCATGGCAAAGGTCTCATTAGACTGTAGAATGTGCCATCGTAGTGCGGCAGAGACACAGCGTGCTTGAGGGGAAGTGGAGTCCCAACAGCAGGTGGAATTGAATTAGGTCCCCAGGGACTAGGAGCAACCTTTCTCTCTTTTAACCTATTCCATGCTAAATGTGACATTTAGGAAGCCATCGCTTGACCCTACAGAATCTGTGTACAAGCCTGCCTTCTGTATTCCCTCTCCACTCTCCCAGCTCGTTCTCAAGTTCACACTTCATAGGCTGGACAGGACAATGCCTGTGACCTTCATCCCTGTTTCTAGGACCTTATTGCCCTTGAGGATTCAGCCCACAGTCTCTGGTTATCAGAGCATTCCAGGATTTTAAATGCCTCTTTAAAAAGTTGGTGGATGGAAAAACCACATCCACTGTGGAGTTTTGCAAGTTAAATATTTTTACAATTTCCAACCCAATGGCAAGGAGATCAAACAGCACAGTTGCGAAAGAAAGCTGAACAAGGCCATTTGATTCTAGAAGCTGCTGGCCAGTATTAAAATATTCCATTGTCCTCTGTTGTTTCCCCACCTTGCTCTCTTCTGGAATAAGAGCCTTTGACTCTCCAGGCAGCCTGAAAGAGGTTTACGGATAAGACTGATATTTAAGACTCTGGCAAAGTATGACCTTCAGGTTCCCAATAAGCATCAAGGACAAACGGCAATGCTTGGGACTTGAGACTTTAATTCCCACCAATTGCTTCCCTCTAGTCTATTATGCATGAGAAATGCAACCGGCTCAGCCCTGGTAATCCGGGGGTGCCTTTGAATCACAGACCCATAGAGTGTCAGAGCTGGCTTTGGAGATCACTGAGTGAGTCCAACTTCCTCATTTTCTAGACAAAGAACCTTGCTTCAGGTGTGTGCCTCTCAGGTTGGATTCTCTGCTCTGGCTCGCCTTTCCCAGAGACACAGAGCTGTCGGCGGGGTTATGTGGTTCTCAAGCCAGTTAAAGTTGCTAATGAGCAGGCAACGTGGGAGTAGGACAGAGCCAGCAGGCAAGGGCAGAAACCACGGGCCTGGGTTTCAGTGAGGCTGAACGTGGACCAATTCCTTGCTACTGTGAAACTGAAGGGAAGGATGATGTATGAGCCAGAACCTTGAGCAGGTTCTTTATAGAGGCAGGAAGGAGGATCTTCTTGTTTGTCTCATTTACCTCTTTTCCTCTTTCTTGTTTGGCAGAGGAATTCTGAAGTTTTCCACATTCCTTCCAACCCAATGAGGAGGCTACTGTCCCTCTAGCCCTCTGATGTCCCCCGAGCATGATCCCGACAGCAAATCATTTTGTGCTTTGCATGTGCAGAGCATTCTGAAGGCTTTGTATGTGTTCATTCACTGAAAGCTCATAAAACTCCCAGGAGGCGGGTGTGAAGATAAGCTTCATTTTATAGACGAGGAAACCGAAGCAAAGAGAGATGAAGTAACTCATCCTGGGCCACACAGTGATACCATTCAAGTCTTGAGGAAGGAGAAATGCTTTGGCAAGAGGGGCTTCCAATCTGGGGTAAACTTCTTGAGGCAGTGGTGAGTTAAGCTTGACCAGGGGTCTCACTGAAGCAGAATACTCCTGTAAACATCCATACTCCAGGTAAGAGATGTATTCTAGAAGAAATGCAGACTTTAGAGCCTGAATAGGTTGCTTGGGATTCTAACTCTTGCTAGCTATATGACCTTGGGCAAGATACGTGATGTCTTCAAGCTTCCATGCTCATATCTGTCAAACAGATGTAGCAATGGTTTTGATGCTTATAAGGGTGATAAGAATATGTACCTAGCAGAGTTGTTATTAAGATAAAAGTTATCACATAGGGTCTGCTGTTGGTGGGCATTAAAAAAATGGCAACCCCTGTTAAGCAGCCACCTCCTTTCCTCTCGTTTCCAGGTAGATGCGTTTCCATTTCTATAATCCTCCTGAGTTCTCTCTTCTTCATTTACTCAGTAACTGAAGCACAAAAAACTTTCCCAAGGTCACCCAACTAGTACGTGGGGAGCTATGATTTAAACCCAGACAGTCTGGCTTCAGAGCCCACATGCTTTGATGCTTCACCATCCGAACTCCTCAGAAGACCAAGTACACATGATATCAAGTGTCTTCTCTCTCCCTGGCAGGAAGAAGGTTGAAACCACCAGCATTCTGGAAAAGGCAGCATGGGGAAGCAGACTCAGAGCTGATGACTCAAACCACTCATTCTCCAGTTTTATTTTATATCCCCACTTCTTGTTAACCCAAGGAGTGGGGATCTTGGGAGGCGGTGTCCACTCACCCCCAGTTCGCCCAAGAATCTTTGGTAACATCCATTTTTCTTATGTGACTGTCAAGGTCCTTCTTTCACTCTCAGAAGTACCTGAGTTTGGAGATACATTCGATGGTTGTTCTACACAAAAGGCATACAAAATGCTTAGGCAAGTGAGAGGAGCAGGTCATAGACAAGATTATTGGCATCTTCTCTAAGGCAGAGGAAAAAAAAATTGGCCACACTCTTTTTTTGAGGGCTGAGTTAGTTGGCGCTCCAAGAAACGAAGACCACAAGACTTCTTGGAATGTAGGCTTCTTGAGTTTTGCTTTGGCAGGACTATCTTTGTTCTGGCTCTTGAATGAGTCCCACTCATGCCTTCCCAGGGCCATCAGAACCCTAAATGACAGCTTAACAACAGGCAATCAAATTGCCTCATACCTCTTTCAACATGGTCAGGAGCAGCCCTCGGGCAACCTGTTGCCAGGGAAAAGGACAGGAAATGTAAAGCGAAGAATGACCTGCACAGCCTAAACCCTGGAGTTAAATTCACCGGCATAATTGCCAGATGTAATTTCCCTGCACCTCTTTCTGCTAAGTGCTCTCAAAGAGCAAAGCACTTAGTAAATTATAAGGAGGAACCAGCACAAAAGTGCTTACAAATAAGAATTATGGAAAATCAGAACCCAAATGCTCACAACAGCATTTTTTTTTTTTATTTAATCAGAAACAGAGTCAGAACCATGCAGGAGGGGTGAAGTCTCTCAGGCAAGCGATAACATAAGCTGTTCATATACTTCAAGATCTAATCTATCATTTAAAAAATTATTTTATTACAGGGCAGTTTCGTAAAAAAAAAAAAAAAGAAAAAATAGAGTCTGTGTTCCATTATTCTACTGGGTATCCCAAGAGAAGCCCAATAAAGGGTAATGATAGAATGACTGGGAATAAACTTTATGGCATTAACTCACCAGGCGAGAGAACAAGCAAGAAGCAAAGATGGGTGGACAAGGGAATTCAGCTACCAACTGGTCCACGCTGATTGGGTTTGGGAGCTGTTTCTACTGGTTTTCATTTCAGGAAAGGGAGTTTGTCACACAGAAGATGGCATCTGACCTCAGCTGCAACGATGGCAGAAAGAAACAAAGCCCAGGCTTTCTGGAATCTTAGGCAATCCCACAGGAAGACTTTGAGTTTCTTAAAACAGAGCCTGGAGGAGCCAGCCATCTATCAAAGTGATTGTGCTTTTGCCGGCTCCACATCAGTCACCTCCTGGGGGCAGATCATGAAGCACAATTGGGCACATAGTTTTTTTCATGTCTCCCCATCACAGCTGGAAATTGTAGCTCTGGGTTCATGGGAGGCTATGTTTGGGAAAAACAGCCGATCGGGCATCTTTGAAAACCAGAGATCACATATATAAACATGTCTAGTACAGTGTGTAGAATACAATAGGCACACACAAAAAATGTGAGCCTGTTTTCCTCGCCCTTCCCAGCCATGTTTCTAGAACAGCAAGATAATGGAAGAGGCCTAGAGATAAGACTTTGAGGGGCTCTTGGGGACTCAGTCCATCTCTGCCTCTATCCAAGTTCACAATGAACTCACCCCACTTGGGAAGCTCACCTCTTCTCAGAATGAAATGTCTTCAAACTCCTTCTCTGCTTTCAGTGTCAGCCACGAGCGTCTCTTAGGCCCCCGCCACTAAGGTCATGGCTACCGGCAAGCTGTAGGCTGATTTAAGACAGAACTGACCTGAGAGCCTTCTCTTTGACTCTTAGATGACAAGAGCTTCCTTCTTTAAAAAAAAAAAAAAAAAAAAAACACCTTTCTGCCCTGGTTAACTTTTTTGCTGTAAATCCAACAGGCAGCCCTGAGGAAGAAGTGAGTTACGGAGAATAAACGAATGCTCTCAGTACCTAACAGGAATTCCTCCGTCGCCAATGGGAACTTCCTAAATGCAAGGCTTTTCAAGCCAAGATCTCTCTTTTTCTTGCCAGAGATTCCTTTCCTGCATGTATTCCCAAAGTCTCAAGTGGCACTGAAGGCTTCCAGCATCCTGAGTCACAAAAAGGCTCACAACAGGCAGTGTGGTTGTGCATCTGTAGAGTGTGGGCCCAATAACCCTGGGATGGGCCATCCTGCTGTCTCCAGAGGGCGCCACGCGGCCGACCCCAGCTACCAGTGAGCCGGCTCTTCCCCGCTCCCATCCTCAGGGAGAAGCGCATGAAAAAGCACTGTGGCAGGGTTCATTCGGAGAGAACGCTATTGGCCTACCAGCTCTTTTCTCTACATCATCAAAATCGGTCAGTTTGATAACGCTTTATATCCTTTCCACATTGTCAGGTAAGATACATTGCAAATGTATATGGCTTAACAAATATATGGTAAATAAGCATTTTTTCCTGTCTTTTCTGTTGATAAAAGATTCTATGGAAAGTTGGAGGAAAGAAAGCCGCTTTGTAAAAATGATAGATATGGTATAAAACCCCATGGTTTAAACATCTAACTTGCTGAGTTTTAATGGGGTTGTCATCACCGGACTGTTAGCTTAACTTATGAAAATCAGGAAAACGCCTTTTTGTTGCTTCATAAATCCTGATGAACAATAGTCCGACAACAGAAAACAAGCTCTGATTTTGGAATGATTGCTCTCTGTGTATCGCCAGTAATGAAGTATGCAGGAAATCGAAGACTTATTGCTCACAGATATTAGCACAGACCCAGATGGCTCAATTTTTTTTTACCATAATAGATAATTCTTGAATTATGTACCTAACAAAGACAAATTCTAGAACCATCGGAAGGCATTTATTATATTAACAAGTGTGTTTTCGATTCCTTCAAAACAGAATGTAATTTAATCTCAGCTTCAGAGACAGATTGGAAATGTTAAATGTCTGCTTTTCAAAAGTGATTTCTGTAGGGAGAAAAGTATTCACCATCGGCTTGAGCTGTGGAACTGGGGGAAAGGATGTTTATCTTAACAGCACAGAAAGGGAGAAGTTGTGGATTTTTTTCCCATTTTCTTTTTCATTTTTTAAATGGAGAGCAGATTGTATATATCCTAGTCCTTCCCCAGGGCAACTTCTGCCTTGCTGCACATAACATATTCCACTGTGAGAAAGAATAATTATCTGAT
Organism: Bubalus bubalis; assembly: GCF_019923935.1. Classification (NCBI taxonomy): domain Eukaryota; kingdom Metazoa; phylum Chordata; class Mammalia; order Artiodactyla; family Bovidae; genus Bubalus; species Bubalus bubalis. The sequence goes on from NC_059161.1 coordinate 6,062,768, forward strand.
AGTGATGGGGACCCTTCTTGGTGTTGTGTGTGTATAAATGAAGACCTGGGACCTATATATTACTCTAGGGACTCAGGTGGATCTGGCTGGGGTCAGGTTTGCGATTTTTCAGGGAGGTCCTTGTTAATAATCATCCTGGGAAGGATGGCTGGAGCTGTGGAAGCTCTGGAAATCACGCCATACGAAAAACAGCAGAAGGACGGAGGTTGTTGGGGAAGAGAGACACTCACAGGTGGAGTGTTGGCGGGAAAGGAGATGATTGTGGGGGGTGGTCCATACTTCATGGAGGGGCACGTCGCTCCACACTGGGACCAATGTCTACATTTCCTAAGAGAAAACACTCTCACTTTAACTAATGTCCCAACTCACCTTTCAGAGAACTGAGCATCCAGAGTGCTCTACCAAAGCTTTAAGGACTTGAGTCTGGGTATGAAATGGGGAGGACGGCATCAATGGAGGTGTGAAAGGCAGTGCCTGGGGGAGAATCACGGAGTGAATGTCAGATAGTCCTAAGGAAGCCTCCACCAGAATGACAGATCTGATGCCAGACAGGAGGTGGTGGGGCTCAACTGATGACTTCAGAAAGAAACCAAGAAATGCCAAGGGGGACAACTGCCATCAGCGTTGAACACACCCACAGTGCTCGTCATAGGACATCTGTACCCTCCCCTGTGGGCAGGAAGGGCACGGTCAGTGTGCGGAGGAGCTGGTTTGGATGAGGAGGAACTTGCTAGCAGAACCGCCAAGGTGGAGCGTCAGTGGGCTTGTGAAGAAGTGGCATCTGGACACCCGCTCCCGGTCTTGCAGGAGCCAGCTGTGTCTGTGTTAGGAACGCTGCAGAGGGATGCCAGGCTCCGGTGGAGCCCCTTTCCGAGTGGCATCCGAGGTCCTGCCAGTTCCGAGTCAGTGCCAAAATACATCTTCTTGGCCACCATGATTCATTCATTCAACATCTCTTTAGGCAGTCCCTACTCTGTGCAAGGCAAAGTGCTTGGCCCTGGGGACATGGGGGGTCAACACACAGGGGATGAACTCTGCTCCCAGGGACCCATTCCCGGTGTGGCAGACAGGGAGTGAGCAGGAGTTACAGGGGTGCCGGTGATGAAGACGAAGGGCAGGTGCTGGGGCAGGTGCCCTAGGCAGATGGTCTGATAAATGAGGGCAGACAGCGTGGAGGGAGTGATTGTAAGACTGACCTATAGTGCCCACGGGAGTTATGTAGGAACAGGGAGGAGGAAAGAAAAAGAGAAGACCCCATGCAAAAAGAACCACACATTTTATAATATAGAGGGAAGAAAGGGAAGTCCCACCATGGGATCATTCTTTACCTGGGAAGTTAGAACAAAGCAAACCCTGCTGGCTCTGTCTGTTCAGCTTAATTAGTTATGTTAAATTAAAAGTTAAAGTGGGGGAGAACGGAGAAGGAACATACGCATTTTGAGGTGAATTGGTGTGACCTGGAAGGGATTAGAGAAATAGGGATTATTCCCTGAAGGCTGAGTTTGACTGATTAAAGCGGGAAAAGGAGTTTGGGCCGTAGCTGGAGGTGTCCCACGGTGGTGACTTCTTCAGAAGTGGGAAAGCGCTAGAAGCAGAAGCGCAGGGATGAGTCCCCGTCGCTGCCCTCAGCCAGAAAGAAGACGCAAGACAAAGTCCTCCCCAGAGCACAACTCTCCCCAGAGTGTCTTTCAGGCATCACAACCTGTTTGGCCATCCTGCCCTCTGGCTCGTATGTGGGGAGATCCTACAGTACAAGTAAATGGGGGATTTGAAGACAGAAAACTCCATGCAGTTTGCTTTCTTCCAATGCTTCATAGCTTTCAAAGTGTATCACCCATTTGAAGAGGATTGATTTTTGCTCTGTAGAGAGGACTTGAGATTCAGACATGGGAAATGAGTTACCCAAGGTCATGGTTCGGTTCTGTGGTGGAACACTCTATTTCTGCTCTGCCGACTGGCTTTTATGCCAAGCATTCCCATTGCAGGGGCATGAGAAACAATGGTGTCTTTCGAAAAAAAAGAGCCCTTGACAGGGAAATCAGTCAGATAAGTGAAGGGATGGTTCTGAGGGGGCTCCTCTCCCGTGCAGCAATCTGTCCTTGAAAAGGGTGACAATGGCTTCTCTGAGTGAAGGGAAATCCCCACAACAATACCTCAAAACGGTTGATAAGCACTTGCTCTTCTATTCTGGGTCTTTTCCCCCCTTTTCTTCATTGCACTGCTGTGGCGTTGAAACTGGCTGAATCAGCACGGAATCGTTTAGCAGGAAATGATGAAAACTGTCATTTTCCTCTGTCTGCATGGTAACACACAGTGGGGAGAGCTGACGAGGATGGAGGGCCATCTGACAGTGCCTCCAGCCTCAGATTGGAGTGTGGGTGGGAAGAGCCCACAGTCTAATCAGCGGCACTTCCCCGGGGTGGGCCTGGGACTGTGAACGTGAGGCTGTCCCTGCAGCAGGGATGCCCGGACCCACAGGAGGGCCCTGCTGAGGGGAGGAGGCAGAAAGACAACCTGGGGGGTCTCGCTCCAGCAAACAGACCCCCTGAGGATGGGGTCACCAGGTGCTCATTGCAGCTATGGGAAAGGGTGCCAGGCAAGGGGCTTTGGGACAGGGAGGGGTTCCCTTGGTTTCCAGTAAGTAACAGGGAGCCTTGCTGAAATACTACACCCTAACAATGGCACCCCACTCCAGAACTCTTGCCTGGAAAATCCCATGGACAGAGGAGCCTGGTAGGCTGCAGTCCATAGGGTCGTGAAGAGTCGGACACGACCGAGCGACTTCACTTTCACTTTTCACTTTCATGCTTTGGAGAAGGAAATGGCAACCCACTCCAGTGTTCTTGCCTGGAGAATCCCAGGGATGGCGGAGCCTGGTGGGCTGCCGTCTATGGGGTCGCACAGAGTCGGACACGACTGAAGCGACTTAGCAGCAGCAGCAACCTCATTCAGGGGTCGATGTGAGTGCTTTTACCATGCTCTCAGGATTTTTCATCACAGCTCTGTAATGTTACCATGCGACTTTGCCCTGGGAGCCTCAGTTTCCTCTTTTGCAAAACAGAGATGTTAGGACCTAGGGCTGTAGCATTACTGGGCTGAATAATGACATAATGACTGTGATAGCGCTTTGATCAGTGCACATTATTATATTATTCATAATCCAGAGTCTCTGGGGCACGTTAGAGCCCTTATTCTAACACTCCTAAGTAGGCAAACAAGCAACACTCTCTCTCCCCCTCATCCCTAGCTTAATGGGTTTAATGCAACTGTGGACATAAACACTGACCTATATGTTCCAATTTGAGAGGGGTGTGTGTGGGGGGGGGGTAGGGGAGTTAATGGAAATGAGACAGTCCCCCAAACCCAGAGTTGCTTCTGCATTCTTTGAGGCTAGGAGACTCTGTAGCAATGACCGTGCTTCACTCGATATCCAAAAGAAATGTGAGCAATGTTGTTAACCATTTGCATATTTCTAAAGTCCAGATTTTTGGCCACATGCATATGACAATTTAGAAATGATGTTCCAGAAGTGAAGGAGGAGAAAGTAACGGAAAGCATGCTTGCTATTTTTGTTTAAAGTTGAGCAGGCAGATGTGCAGCCCAAACAGCCCCTAAGAAGGGGTGGTGCCATGTTAGCGCGCAGGGCAGGGCTGGCAGAAACACTGAGTGCACGGCAGGCCGATGCGATGGGAAGATCCGGCTGGATCAAAGCGACACTGACTCAGGATTCTCATGCCGCTGAAGCCCTGCCCAACAATTTTTTTTTCTGTATCAATCAGCATTTAACAATGATTTATCCCATTTATACTATTTAAAAAATCTTTCTGGAAGGTCACTTTGGCCACTGTGTAGGGAATGAACTTTAAGGACATGCTCTCAGAATAGAAGCAAGGGCTAAGTGGGCAGCTACATGGTGACTAAAGTTGGGGTAGTGGCCGTGGAAATAGAATGGATATACCGATTTGTCACTAACAAATTAATTAGCATAACTAATAAATTAATTAGCATTACTTAGCAAAGATATCTATTTTATCAATAGATAAAATATGGTTGATGAGAGAGAAAGAGGGGAAAAAAAAAAAGGAATCAAAGATGGAACCCAGGCTTTTGGCTTGGGCAAATGGGTAGATTTGAGGTAACTTGATTTAGATGGGGAAAACCAGGGAGGAACTGATCTGGGTAGAAAAAGCAGAATCAAGAGCTCTACTTTTTGGATATGCCTAGAAGCCATTCAATGGGAGATGCCAAGCATGCAGTTGAGTATACAAGTTTGGAGCTCAGCTGAGAGATGTCAAGGCTAGGAAAAGAGTAAGTAATCTTTTAGATACCTAAATCTTGGAAACTGGAATGGATCACTTAGGGAATGAGTGCTTATAGAAGAAAGGGACCCATCCCAACATTTAGAAGAGGGAAAGAGAAACAGAGACCAGAAAAGGAGTTGAGAAGACATGTCCAGTGAAGTGGGAAGGAAACCAAGATAGTCTGTTGTCCTGGAAAGGGAGGCTGCTCTATATAATTGCTAAGGTCCCTTTCATATATATGCAGAGTACATCGTGTGAAATGCCAGGCTGAATGAAGCACAAGCTGGAATGGAATCAAGATTGCTGGGAGAAATATCAATAACCTCAGATATGCAGATGACACCACCCTTATGGCAGAAAGCGAAGAGGAACTAAAGAGCCTCTTGATGAAAATGAAAGAAGAGAGTGACAAAGTTGACTTAAAACTCAACTTTCAAAAACTTAGATCATGGCATCCAGTCCCATCACTCCATGGCAAACAGATGGGGAAAAAATGGAAACAGTGAGAGACTTTATTTTCTTGGGCTCCAAAATTACTGCAGACGGTGACTGCAGCCATGCAATTAAAAGATTTTCAATGAAAAGATACTTGCGCCTTGGAAGAAAAGCTATGGCTAACCTTGACAGCATATTTAAAAGCAGAGACATTACTTTGCCAACAAAGGTCCGTCTAGTCAAGGCTATGGTTTTTCCAGTAGTCATGTATGGATGTGAGAGTTGGGCTATAAAGAAAGCTGAGCACTGAAGTATTGATGCTTTTGAACTGTGGTGTTGGAGGGTACTCTTGAGAGTCCCTTGGACTGAAACTAGATCCAACCAGTCAATACTAAAGGAAATCAGTCCTGAATATTCATTGGAAGGACTGATGCTGAAGCTGAAGCTCCAATGCTTTGGCTACTTGATGGGAAGAACTGACTCATTTGAAAAGACCCTGATTCTGGGAAATATTGAAGGCAGGAGAAGGGGAAAACAGAGGATGAGATGGCTGGATGGCATCACTGACTCAATGGACATGAGTTTGAGCAAGCTCCGGGAATTGGTGATGGACAGGGAAGCCTGGCGTGCTACAGTCCATGAGGTTGCAAAGAGTCAGACACGACTGAGCAATTGAACTGAACTGAAGGGTCCCTTTCAGTGCAAACACTCTATTATTCTTACTGCTGTTTGCACTGTATCTTCTCTTGTTGACTGTACAGGTTGATAAGTCCAGGAACTTGGATTTCTGTTTGCTTCTGGAAAGGGACCTCAGGCTGTATAGCATAACAAATTATCTGCATATCATGACTGACACTACTACCAATATACTGTATTATTTCTTGCTATTATTTCCTCTGACTTTTGGAAAGTTGACCGCAGCTTTTAATCTAGATGCTCAGGCTCCATCACTAATCCACTACTTCCTCTGTCTACTTACCCCCACCTCTTCTGCCAGGAAGGCTTCACCGTCATCTCTACCCAAGGAGCCTTTATCCACTTCATCTGGTTTATCTGCTGATAGTCCTCAAGGTTCAGTTGTTTCTCCACTGTTATTTTCAATTTATCTGATTCCACACCTGACATTATATCTTGCTGTGATATACAGTTGTCTGGCTATTGTTTATTTAGTCAAAGTGTATTTTTCTGCATCAACTTTTCTCCCTCTCTTGGAAGTTGAGGATTGTGTCTATAACATCACACAATCTGATGTCTGCAAATCATCCACAAAACTGCAGAGATAAGACCTAATTCATTACCATTCATGTTACCCTCACCTGGGGGGAATTTGGGTCAAATTGCTTTGCCCTTGGGTGGTACTTCCTTTTAATTTTAAGACTCTTTCTCCTACTCTTTCTCTTTCTTATTCCCACCACATCAATTTCTTCTCTGATTGGAAGACCATTTCTACTATGGTAGGCATAGTGTAAATATTTTATTTTGGTGATTTGTTCAGCGAGATCTATGCAGAGTGAAGACAAAATGCCGACTAAAGTCCCTGTGTGTGAAGAACACCGTGTTCAGCTTTTTACTCCCAAGGCAAATTATTTGCTTAAGTAAGGGTTTCTTCCTTGATTACAGCTCTTATTATTGAGATCATGTCTGAATTTCCCAGGTGTGTTTTGAATTTCACAATCTTGCACTGTACTCTCCAGAACTAGTCTCAGAAAATATATTTGCATGTGCTTTCAGAGACGGAGTCCTTACCTAGAGGAGTAGCCCTGGGAATAAAGAGCTATCAAGAAACACAATATCTGGGCATGTTAATTATTTTTCCTGACTGAGGCTATTTGCTGGCTGTTAACTGTGATAGCAACATCTATTAGGTGTCATACTGTTAGTTTTAGGAGATTGCCACTCTTGATTTGCAAAATCTTAGAGGATAATGAAGTGAACAGGTGAACATGGAATAAGCTATATTTGACTCATTCATCTAAGAAATATACATTGCGTACCTATGGTATGCCAAGCAAAATGCTAGGCATGGGGATCCAGAAATGAACAAGGAAAGTAGTTAGTCTGTAAGGGACTCCTTATAGAGTCCAGAAGAGAGACATTTAGGCAAGCAATTATAACATGTTGATAAGGCCTCGGACAAAATGCTACAGGAGCCTTGAAGATGGAGTTACAAATTGCCAAGGGGTGCTGGGGACAATGTGACAAAGAATGCGTTTTGTGAGTGACTGAGAGCATGTCAGAGAAAGTGGGCCACTGCGCTCTAGAGACAGGCAGCTCTCAAGTGTGGAGAGAGGACAAGCATTGCAATGGAACCAGGCAGAATGTGGGTGAGGGTCAGAGGGAGTAAAGGGGCATCTTGGAAAAGTACAAGGGCCTGACAGCTGATGGTGTCAGACCTCCTCCTGTGTGAGGGTCAGGTATCTGATTCAGCGTGCCTCCTGGTGAAACAGGGGAAAGGGGAAATCATGGACCTTGTAAAGGGGCAGCAGCAAAATTTAATGCATCCAAATAATTCAGCCACTCCTTACATAGGATTCTGATTTTCGCTTGGAAAATTCTACAGCTGGTTCTTGAGCTCAGATTTCTCTTCTGGCTTTGCCTTTCCCATTTGGCTGCCACAGATATGGGGACTTACCAATGGGTGTGGTTATTAACTTTGCTTCATAGCATCCCTTTTTCTGCTTAGGTGACCCTGGCTTTATTTATCTGTATTTATCTCTATTATCTATTTCTCTATCCATTCATTATCTATTTATCTATCCATTCATCTATCTATCTGTTGATCTTTTCATATCGTCTCATATAACCCTTCTGATTCAAGGCTATGTTTTAATTTTCCCATCTTAGCAGTGACTAGGTATGGTAGAACTCAGTACTACCCTGGGAACAGAGAATCAGAATGGGCAAAGAACTCTCTTAATAGGGCTTATTGATACTACTCATGAAAGGAAATGGGTGGGGTTCATTTAATTTTGTCAAGAGTCATACTATTCTGGCATGAGGATAGATGGGAAGATATAGAGTAGAGTGATAATAGTCATGACATCTGAAAAGAAAGTTTTCCTTGCAATACCAAAGAAGGGCAAAGCCAAAGAATGTTTAAACTACTGCACAATTGTACTCCACATACTAGCAAAGTAATGATCAAAATCCTTCAAGCTAGGCTTCAACAGTACGTGAACTGAGTACTTTGAGATGTATAATCTGGATTTAGAAAAGACAGAGGAACCGGAGATGAAACGATCAACATCTGATGGATCATAGAAAAAGCAAGAGAATTCCAGAAAAGTATCTACTTCTGCTTCATTGACTACAAAGCCTTAGGCTGTATGGATCACAACAAACTGTGGAAATTCTTAATGAGATGGGAATAACCAGATCACCTGACCTGCCTCCTGAGAAATATGCATGCAGGTCAAGAAACAACAGTTAGAACTGGACATGGAACAACTGACTGGTTCCAAATTGGGAAAGGAGTACATCAAGGCTGTATATCGTCACCCTGCTTATTTAACTTATATGCAGAGTACATTATGTGAATGCTGCGCTGGATGAAGCACAAGCTGGAATCAAGATTACCAGGAGAAATATCAATAACATCAGATATGCAGATGACACCACCCTAATGGCAGAAAGCAAAAAGGACCCAAAGGAAAAAAAAAGGAACTTGATGAAGATGAAACAGGAGAGTGAAAAAGTTGGCTTAAAACTTCACATTCAAAAACCCAAGATTATGGCATCCAGTCCCATCACTTCATGGCAAATAGATGAGGAAACAATGGAAACAGTGACAGACTTTATATTCTTGGACTACAAAATCACTGGGGATGGTGAATGCAGCTATGAAATTGAAAGACATTTGTTCCTTGGAAGAAAAGACAAACCTAGACAGTGTATTAAAAAGCAAAAACATCACTTTGCCAACAATGGTTCATATCGTCAAAATTACAGTTTTTCAAGTAGTCATGTACGGATGAGCGAGTTGGACCATAAAGAAGGCTGAGCACCAAAAAATTGATGCTTTTGAACTGTGGTGCTGGAGAAGACTGTTGAGAGTCCCTTAGACAGCAAGGAGCCCAAACCAGTCAACGCCAAAGGAAATCAGTCCTGAATATCCATTGGAAGGACTGATGCTAAAGCTCCAATACTTTGGCCACCTGACGCAAAGAGCTGACTCATTGGAAAAGACCCTGATGCTGGGAAAGATAGAAGGCAGGAAGAGAAGGGGGCAACAGAGGATGAGATGGTTGAGTGGCATCAGTGACTCAATGGAAATCAGTTTCAGCAAACTCAGGGAGATAGTGAAGGACAGGGGAGCCTGGTGTGATGCAGTCCATGGAGTCGCAAAGAATCGGACATGACTGAGTGACTGAACAACAACAACACTTTCACTGGTAAATAGTAGAGAGATAGATTTTACAGAGTAAGGGAGCTTTTCAATTACTAGATATGAAAGATATTGGGAGATTAAGTGGGGTCATTATAAGTAGCATGAAAGAAACAGAAAATAGGAAAATAATAGGTTTGGTAAGTTATGATGCTTAGATTGTTTTGTTAATCATCAGTTCCTTTCCTTCTACCTTCTCAGTCATATCAAGAGTACCATCAGAGCTAGAGTTCAGAATACAAAAAGAGAGCTGGGGGGAATGTCAATCTTACATTCATTATCTCTGGAACCCAAAGCATGTTAAAAATTTTAAGCCAGTGGTTAGCTCACAGAGACAGAAGCCAACTGTGGGGCAAAATTGCATCAGTAGGGGGATGGAGGCTAGACTTGAGGAAGTGAGGTTGCAAGGCACTAAAATAACACAGTGAGGGCATTAGATTTCTCTTCATGGAAACCTGTTAGAAGAAGGAAGAAAACCATCTGTCTGTAAAAGTGTAAATATAGTCATGCATATGCCCAGGGGATGGACTTGTTTTTTTCCTCTTAAACAATATTAACTAAAAGTTTTATATAAAAACCCTATCAATACTTACTTCCACATTGCTGCAATCAGAAAGTACTTTGTGTTCTTCTTTATCTTCTTATTATTTCATTTACTTAACATTACAGCATTAGCATCTTTCATAATTCTACCTAGTCTTCAGAGTTTGTTTTAATGGCTATGTAATACCCCAATATATTGTTGGATTGTTAATTTAATAATGTATCTCAGGTTAGCTTTGTAAATCCCCTTTCTAGCTTCATATTGTGTCTTTTATGGTCTTCTTAATTCCTCTATTCTATCCAAATTAGTCCACTTTTCCTTTCTTGAATATTCTTATAATTCCTTCTACAACCACCCCACAACCACCAGCAGAATATACACTAAACTTCATCTCTGCTGACCTGTAGGGAGAAAACATGATATGATGGTAAAGCTTTTGGTGTCACACCAGAAATCACAATTTCAGGTTTTGTCACTTACCAGTTGTGTGATCTTGGAAAGATTACCTGATTTTGAGAAGCTTTTTTTTTTTTTTAATCTTGAAAATGATTCAGGTATAACATATAATTACAAACACATTGAAACTAAAAGTGAAAGTGTTAGTCGCTGGGTCCTGTCTCTCTTTGGGACACCATGGACTGCAGCCCGCCAGACTCCTCTGTCCTTGGGATTCTCCAGGGAAAAATCCTGGAGTGGGTTGCCATTTCCTTCTCCAGGGGCTCTTCCTGACCCAGGGATTGAGCCCAGGTCTCCTGCATCGCAGGCAGATTGTTTATGGTCTGAGCCACCAGAGAAGCCTTATATATACCTTAAAGGATTATGGTTATATATACTATATGTATCTTAAAGGGTTGTATAAGGATTGAACATAATTTGTAAAGCACTTGCTACAGAGTGGATGGCTAGAGACTCTGCTTGCTCAGGTCCCCGTGGCAAAATCTTTCTTTGAACTTAGTCTATTCCACAGAGCACTTTCCACATCCTGCCTTGTATTCTAAGTTATCCTTTTATGTGAGTAAGTCGAGCCTCCTTACATTCAGTTAAAAACACACTGAGAGCAGGGAACCTTATTCACCTTCGCATCCTCCAGTGGTGTGTAGGGCTTTATACAACTCATGCTCGTTGGTTGATGACGTAGATCTCTGCTGAATAGATGACGTTATTACCATCGCTGTAGCCTTATTCTGTGATGACTGCGGAGTGGAAGACGTTAGGGACGGGGCAGTGGAGGAGGCCAGGCTCTCAGGTGGTGCCTTTCCAAAGTCTTGAACTCTTCCCCGCTCATGGCTACCAGGCTTCAAAATGGCGGCAGAGCACCGCGCAGCATGGAGCTGCAGCCCCACCTACAGGAAAGGCGATTGGAGGAGGCAGACGCCGGCAGCTCTACCGCGCAACTACCTGTTCTCAGCAGCGTTGTGGGCACCCAGCATGAATATTCAGTGTGAATTTCACACCGTGACAATTTTAGAGACCAGGTGCACCCAAGATGCAGGGGCAGATGAGAGCAAAAGAGGAGAGGGGAGGAGGGAACCCATCTACCAACAGACCCGAGTTCTCCGTGCCTCACAAAACATTTGCCTTTTATAAGCACTCAGGTAAATCCCAGCAGAACAGGGAGTGCCAAGAGAGGGAAGCTGGCATTTGAAAGGCTTGCAGTATCAGCTAATTGGTCTCAAACCTAAATCATAAAAAGACCTGTAATTATGCTGCTCAGAATGAACACAGGAGGCTGTTGGGTGCACGGTGCTGGAGAGGAGGGGCGGTGATGGGGAAAAAGAGTCCGTTTTTTAAGTGAATTTATACTATTATAAGACCTGTCGCGGGTGAGTAATAAAAATGGCGATGCTAAGTTAAGCCTTGTGTTATCCTGTTTGCTCAGATGCTGCTTATGCCAGCTGTAGCCAGCAGAAAGCACTTTTCAATTTATTTTTATGACTCTTCTCTAAAAGCATTCCATTAAAGGAATATTACCCTGTATGAAGTTTGGAGGCACCAATGGCAGTTTATTTGCTTGTTGTGCTGGAAAGGAATAAACAGTTATCTGTGGTACCCATTATTTCAGTTTTTCTTTCTCTCTCTCCGGTAAAGGGTCAAACGTGGATTCTGCCTTCTCTTCTGAGGCCCACCCCTCCTTCACAGAGTTTGCCTGAACCTCGGCCACATTTCAGTCCGGTATGATTATCAGAACCGCTGAGTCTCAAGTTTGCAGCTTGCTCCGTTCATTTCTGTCATCCCATCGGTGAGAAGTGGTGTCTGCAGTCATCCTTCATATTGGGAGGGATGAGCTGAAGGAGGCAGGGAGATGTCTCCTAAGGAGGAGTCTCCCAGCTATCATGGCTTCCAAACCTGCTTATCTGGTTCCTCTGGCAACACATTCCACAGAAGCTGTAATGTATAAGTATGGGGACTCCCCCTTTCTCTCTCACAAATAAAACAATTTCGGGAAGGAAAACAAAGCCTAGTGGTTGAGAGTAACAGCTTTTGGAGTCAGACTGCCTAGGTTTGAAATCTCACCCTGCCACGTAGGACCTGTTATCTTAGGTAACTTCCTTAACCTCTCTGCTTTTAGTTTCTTAACCTATAAAATGGGGATGTAATGGTTCTCATCTGATAGGTTTTTGTGAAGGTTTAGTGACATCACAGATGTCAAGTGTTTAAAGAAGTAACTGTCCCATAGTAAGAGCTATAAATAGTAGTCAATTTTTTAAAACTAATATTGTTATTGAGATCTCAATAAATCTAAGGGAAGACTAGTTTTCTGGCTCTGATTTCACTACTAACTTGCCACATCACCTTAAACTTGTCACTTCACTTCTTTGGGATAGTCATTCAAGCCCCTTTCTCATTCATGGAGGGTTATGAAGACTAGCAAATGGCAAAAATCAGGATATGTGAATGGCCTTATGACTATTTATGATGTTTTTATGACCCAGATGAAGATGGTGCTAAGCCATGGTGTCAGCATGTTCTTTAAGCATATTTTGAAGATCTAGCATTGGGATGTCAATTTCCTAGGGAAGTAGTTTTTTATTTAAGTAATAGAGTCTTTCGGTTGCAAGAGATCTGAGAAGCTATGAAGTTTTTATTTTTAGGCAGGAATTCCTTCAGCGACCGCAATTTATGGCTGTTCGCAGCCTATGCTCTAATCTGTGCTAGGATGGTGGATTCACTCTTTTGTGGGCTCATCTTTCCTACTTCTAAATGGTAGAATGCCCTCCTTTACAGCGTCTGAAATCTTCCTCTTGCTGTCACTTTCTTACAGTTGTGTTGGTTCTGCCCCGTGAACCTTCACGGATGAGTCTAATTCTTTTCCGCATCACAGATCCTCAGATATTTGCAGAAAGTAGTTCTTATGTCTTTTCTGTTCTTGGCAAAACTCCTCCAAACATTTCTTATATGCCATGATGTCCAGAGGTTTCATCATCCTACCTACCTCCACTGGATGGAGGGATCCTTTATTGTCAACATCCTTTATAAAATGTGCCTGAAACTGATCACGGAATTTTGATTGTTGTTGGGATTCCTTGATTGTGAAGTCATTCTGTGTGATCAAATCTATGTGATCAAAGGTGAAAGAAAGTGAAAATTTAGTTGCTTAGTTGTGTTCGACTCTTTGCAACCCCATGGACTGTAGCCAGACAGGCTCTTCTGTCCATGGGATTCTCCAGGCAAGAATACTGGAGTGGGTTGCCATTTCCTTCTCCAGGGGATCTTCCAGACCCAGGGATTGAACCCGTTTGCAGGCAGATTCTTTACTGTTTGAGTCACCAGGAAAGCTTGGTTCTCACTTTTTTAAGTTGCTACAGAACCGTGGTCACGTCGTTTATGCTCTGTGACCATCCCCCTGCTAAAGTGGAAATAGTAAAACTTGCCTGCTGCAGTCTTCATGGAGTTTGTGTGAACCTCAAAGGTGAGCAGGTACATGAAGGGGTTTGAAAGAGCCCTGGGAGGAGTATTTGGATGAAATTTTACAGCTGTTTAGTGTATGTGACCTGCTACAACTCTTGTGGTCTCTCCCCCATAAGCACTGCTGTGAACCCATTTGTTACTCCACATTCATAACTGTGTAGATTCATCTTATTAATTTTCCCTGGCATGTGGGCTTGTAGAATCATTTCAGAATCTTGATTTTGCTAATCGGTTTACTGGCCATCACGCCCTGCTCTGTGTTATCCACAAATTCAAGGATCTTGTCTTTAGTAGCTTCACCTGAATGATGGATACAGATATTGAAACTTTCCCTTCATGAGAACTTCTGTTAGGCTCTCCTTGCCCACAACATATACAACTAACGTAACAACTGCCTCTTTCCTGTCATCTCTCCTAGCACATATACATTTCACTCCCAGAAACAATTTCTCTTTTCTTTTAAAGATATTTGAGTAAGCACCTCCTCTTTGCCTGTAGATAGTAATACTCCTTGAGGACCGAGAATGTGCTGTGTTTACTATTGAAGCACCAAAGGCACTCATCTTACCTTGCATATAGAAGTTAACTTCAAGAATGTTGGACCACGAGCAGAGATTTTCATATCCCCCAAAGAAGAGTCAATCCTCAACGGTCAGTGATTTGACTTGTTACGCTTATGCAATGAAACCACCATAAAAAGCCAAAGAGATGGTCTTTGGAAAGCTTAGTTGGTGAACACATGGAAATTTGGCCAAAATGGTGCACTTTCAGAGAAAGTGATATCCTTTCATAATAAACTAATAATCTAGTAAGTGAAAAGTGAAAGTCACTCAGTTGTGTCTGACTCTTTGCGACCCCATGGACGATAGTCCATGGAATTCTCCAGGCCAGAATACTGGAGTGGGTAGCCTTTCCCTTCTCCAGGGGATCTTCCCAACCCAGATATAGAACCCATGTCTCCCACATTGCAGGAAGATTCTTTACCAGCTGAACTACGAGGGAAGCACAAGAATACTGGAGTGGGTAGCCTATCCCTTCTCCAGGGGATCTTCCTGACCCAGGAATTGAACCAGGGTCTCCTGCATTGCAGGTGGTTTCTTTACCAGCTGAGTTATGAGGGAAGCCCCATAATCTAGTAAGGAAAATGTTATTTTGATTCAGTAAGCCACTCTAGCAAATTAACCAAACCTGAAGAGGAGAGGGTGTTGGAACCTTCAATCTGTAGCTGGTTGGTTACAAGCCTAGGTGACAAGTGGAACTTGTGACTGATGTCTAAGGTGGAGGGGAGGGGCAGACTTGTAGGACTGAGCCCTTAACCTGTGGAATCTGATGCTCTGTCTAGATAGATAGTATCAGAATTGAGTTGAATTGTAGGACCCTCAGGCGGTCTCGCAGAAAATTGGTTGGTGTGGGGACCTGCCCTCTGCTCCTTGATGGAATTGATTGCAGTTATCAATGGTCAAAATTTATTGTGTTCCAGTTTGAGGATAGCCTGCTCCTTTGTTTTACTTTCTTAGAGGTAAAGTATTTTCTTGGAGGAAATCGCTGGCAGTAATTTTTGAAGTCATCAAAAAAAAAATTTTGATCCAGTGGGATAATAAAGCAGTATATAAAGTTTAGTAGTATGAAAACATAAATAAAAAATAAACTAATAATAATGTGTGGAAAATTATAATAGATCATTAGCTAATATTTTCTGGGGTTTACAAAGTGTCTGTGAAAGTTACCAAGCAAGGAAAAAGAGAGAGGAGAGGGGAAAAGAGAGAGAGAAAGAGAAAGAAAGAAAAAGGAAAGAAAAAAAAGAAGAAATCATCAAGCAACTCTTTGGTGAGTTCTTTGAAGTCTAGTACTTCTTTGGTTGTACAATTTATCATGATAAAAATTTATTTAAAAAATCATAAATGATATGATCACTTTGTAACAGTAATTTGTAATATTTTCAAAGTCTTGCCCAATGTTGTGGGGAGTTTTTGTTTTTGTTTTGCTATAGAAGAAGATAAGAAGCAGTTATTTGGTCCTCAGGAATGTTGCAGTGTAATAGGGAAGATGAAAAGAAATAGATATACAAAAGAGAAAGATGCAACATACTACAGAATCTATGGGCTAAGAGAAGTTTGTTGTGAAGAGACTGTCAGGGCTGCTTGTATATTTAATAGGAGAAAGTGCGTAATTGAGGGCTGGAAAGTGTCCAGGTACTAGAGAATCTCATCGCAAGTTAGGCTTCTTTTCCATTTGCCAAGAGAATGGAGGAGGACTTCCCTTTACCATGGGCATTAATTTTTTCAAAGTTCCAAGCTAGGTTAGCATTCTTAATTTTCTCTGGATCTTCATTTCCACACCCCAGAGCAAGCTATTGCTGAGACAGGGAGACATGGGAAATTTGGTATGAGTTAAATCAGAGTTAAAATAAGCAGGGGTTGGGGTGATGAGAGGTTCACAGGAGTACAGAGTGAGCCACAAGAGAGGGCAAATGGAAAGGAAGATGCGTCAGACAATTGAGGGGGGACTTCCTTAGTCAATATATGGTTTTTCTTTGTTCAAATCCAAATGAAAGACTGTTATAGTAATTTTTGTCCAATAAAAGTTGAAAGCATAAAGCAAATTGTTTCTTCTCAGACCTTTGAAATCCTTGAGGCCCAGATTAGGTTGTTGGTTTTTTTTTTTTTTGCTTGCATTTCAGTCACTGTATTTTCATCTTTATGATTTCATGTGATTTTTGTCTCCCCTAAGCCTGACTCCCTTCTTCGATTACCAACTTCAGAAACCAGCACACACAATTGGGAGAGGAGTCTGGAGATTCATCCCCTCTGGACTGTAAAGATGACAAATCTGTTTCAACTCTTTGGTTAGAAAATACAATTAAGTGGACTGGAGTGGGCGCTCTCCAAAGAAAATTGGCTGGATTGAGATGTGAGTATCCTAGAAGCCGAACCAATAAAAATCAATCATTCCCATCCCCTGTGGAAATGGCACTAGGGGAAAAGTTTGCTTTGATATCTCTGTGCTGTGGACCAAACGTGTGTGATTCTTACCCAATCAATAGAAATCTCTAAAATGAAAGATTGAAGCCATCAGGAGCTGTAACATCTCTGAGATGAGAAATGTTTGTGAGAATTGTCTCCACTAAATGCTACCCACTTTCTTTCACCCCATCTGAGTGTTTGCCCAGTTCGGGAGCGCTGCGTGTTGTCTTTTTGCTCAAGCTAGAAGGCTTGAGGAATCTCCAAGTCTGTGTGAGCCACTTCCCAGAAAACAACACACGGCTAAATGACCAACTTACAGGATCGTGGGGTAGGGAAGGAGGCTGCTGAGGGACGGTGTCCATTCCCTGCCTGTACCTTCACCCAGAAGATCTGCTCCTATCCTGTGTCTACATACTTCTGGAAAACGAGCTGGCATGATGCCTGAGGCACACTGGCGAGATGAAAAACTCTCACTCTGAAGACATTCTTATTTTTAGTCTTCTATTAATTCCTTAATCCCAATTATGATTAATTGAGATTCCCTCTGATGCCACCCTGGGACCAGCGATGGCTTTGGCTGTACTTAAGGTGACGTTTCTTGGGGGGACTAAACGAATGCATTTGCCAACCAGATTCTTGAAATCGGTTTGTTAATCCTAGTGTCTCTGTTTTAGTAAGATGGATCATAGCATAAAATTCAGCAACCGCACGCTGAACTTGTTTCCCTAATGCCGGCCACTTTAGGATGATTTGTTGGACTGTCCTTTGGGTGAACATATTAAATAGTTGGGTCTCTCCTGCCTCCTCACACACAGAGGGAGAGGAACGTGTTCATCTTCCAACTTTATGCTTGGCCAACTTCTTTTTTATTAAATTGTGGTAAAATACGCACATACACACACACACACATATATAAATTTTCCACTTTAGCTGTTTAATTTTTTCATTATATTTATTATATTGAAACTCAGTAGTTGTCTCCTGTTACCACTTTTAAGTTTACAGTCCAGTACCTGCATGCTGCATGCTAAGTCGCTTCAGTCATGTTCAACTCTTTGCTTCCCCATGGGCTGTAGCCCACCAGTCCATGGAATTCTCCAGGCAAGAATACTGGAGTGGATTGCCATGCCATTACAGTTCAGTTCAGTCACTCAGTCGTGTCCAACTCTTTGCGACCCCATGAATTTCAGCACGCCAGGCCTCCCTGTCCACCACCAACTCCCGGAGTTCACTCAGACTCACGTCCATCGAGTCAGTGATGCCATCCAGCCATCTCATCCTCTATCGTCCCCTTCTCCTCCTGCCCCCAAATCCCTCCAGCATCAGAGTCTTTTCCAGTGAGTCAACTCTTCACATGAAGTGGCCAAAGCACTGGAGTTTCAGCTTTAGCATCATTCCTTCCAAAGAAATCCCAGGACTGATCTCCTTTAGAATGGACTGGTTGGATCTCCTTGCAGTCCAAGGGACTCTCAAGAGTCTTCTCCAACACCACAGTTCAAAAGCATCAATTCTTCGGTGCTCAGCTTTCTTCACAGTCCAACTCTCACATCCATACATGACCACAGGAAAAACCATAGCCTTGACTAGATGAACCTTTGTTGGCAAAGTAATGTCTCTGCTTTTGAATATGCTATCTAGGTTGGTCATAACCTTCCTTCCAAGGAGTAAGCGTCTTTTAATGGCATGGCTGCAGTCACCATCTGTAGTGATTTTGGAGCCCAGAAAAATAAAGTCTGACACTGTTTCCACTGTTTCCCCATCTACTTCCCATGAAGTGATGGGACCGGATGCCATGGTCCTCGTTTTCTGAATGTTGAGCTTTAAGCCAACTTTTTCATTCTCCACTTTCACTTTCATCAACAGGCTTTTTAGTTCCTCTTCACTTTCTGCCATAAGGGTGGTGTCATCTGCATATCTGAAGTTATTGATATTTCTCCCGGCAATCTTGATTCCAGCTTGTGTTTCTTCCAGCCCAGTGTTTCTCATGATGTACTCTGCATATAAGTTAAATAAGCAGGGTGACAATATACAGCCTTGACGTACTCCTTTTCCTATTTGGAACCAGTCTGTTGTTCCATGTCCAGTTCTAACTGTTGCTTCCTGACCTGCATACAAATTTCTCAAGTGGCAGGTCAGGTGGTCTGGTATTCCCATCTCTTTCAGAACTTTCCACAGTTTATTGTTCAGTAACATCAAATATATTCACATCATTGTGCAGCTCTCACAACCACCCAACTCCAGAACTTTTTCATTTTCCTAAACTCAAACTCTATACCCGTTAAGCAATAACTGTCCATTCCTTCCTCCCCCAGTCTCTGGGAGCCACTCTTCTGTTTTCTCTATGAATTTGGTTGTTCTTAGGCGCTTCATGTAAGTAGCCTCATACATTATTTTATCTTTTATATTTGGCTTATTTCACATATATAGTGTAAGGCCTTCAAGATGCATCCGTGTTGTAGAATGTGATAGAATTTCATTCTAAGGCTGGAATAATATTCCATTGCATGTATGCACCATAGTTAGATTATTCATTCATTTCTTGATGTATATTTATGTTGTTGTTTCACCTTTTGACTATTGTGAATGATGGTACTCTGAAACAAATATACAAATATCTTTGAGTCCTTGAGTTCAACTTTTTTGGGGCAGGAGGTCAAATGTTTGTTTTAATTATTAATGTTTATTGGAGTATAGTTGCTTTATAATATTTTATTAGTTTCTGCTGTATACCAAAGTGAATCAGCTACATGTATACATATATCTACACTATATCTACATATACACTTTTCAGATATCCTTCCTGTTTAGGTTACCACAGAGCATTGAGTTTCCTGTGGTATACAGTAGGTTCTCATTAGTTATCTATTTTATACATGGTAATGGCACCCCACTCCAGCACTCTTGCCTGGAAAATCCCATGGACGGAGGAGCCTGGTGGGCTGCAGTCCATGGGGTCGCTAAGAGTTGGACATGATTGAATGACTTCACTTTCACTTTTCACTTTCATGCATTGGAGAAGGAAATGGCAAGCCACTCCAGTGTTCTTGCCTGGAGAATCCCAGGGATGGGGGAGCCTGGTGGGCTGCCGTCTATGGGGTCGCACAGAGTTGGACACGACTGAAGTGACTTAGCAGCAGCAGCAGTGTACATATGTCATCCCAATCTCTCAATTCATCTCACCTTCCCCTTCCTCCCTTGGTATCCATACATTTGTTCTCTACATCTGTCTCTTTTTCTGCTTTGCAAATAAGTTATCTGTACCATTTTCTAGATTCCACATATAAGCAATATTATATGATATTTGTTTTTCTATTTGACTTATTTCACTCTCTATGACAGTCTCTAGGTCCATCCATATATCTGGAAATGGCACAATTTCATTTCTTTTTTATGGCCAAATAATACTACATAGTATATAAGTACCACATTCTTTATCTATTCGTCTGTTGATGGACATTTAGGTTGCTTCAATGCCCAGGCTGTTGTAAATAGTGCTACAGAGAATATTGGGGTGCACATATCTTTTAGAGTTGAGTTCTCTCCAGGAATATGCCCAGGAGTGGGATTTCTGGGTCATATGGTCATTCTATTTTTAGCTTTTAAAGGAATATCCATACTATTCTCCATAGTGGCTATACCAATTTACATTCCGAGCAACAGTGTAGGAGGGTTTCCTTTCCTCCACACCCTCTCCATCATTTATTATTCATAGACTTTTTGATAATGGCAACTCTGACTCGTGTGAGGTGATACATTATTGCAGTTTTAATTTACATTTCTCTAATAATCAGTGATGCTGAGCAACTTTTCATGTGTTTGTTGACCATCTGTATGTCTTCTTTAGAGAAATGTCTATGTAGGTCTTCTGCTCATTTTTTGATTTTTTTTTTTATATTCAGCTACTTGAGCTGTACAAAAAACTGTACAAAAAAGATCTTCACAACCAAGATAATCATGATGGTGTGATCACTCACCTAGAGCCAGACATCCTGGAATGTGAAGTCAAGTGGGCCTTAGAAAGCATCACTACGAACAAAGCTAGTGGAGGTGATGGAATTTCAGTGGAGCTATTTCAAATCCTGGAAGATGATGCTGTGAATGTGCTGCACTCAATATGCCAGCAAATTTGGAAAACTCAGCAGTGGCCACAGGACTGGAAAAGGTCTGTTTTCATTCCAATCCAAAAGAAAGGCAATGCCAAAGAATGCTCAAACTACTGCACAGTTGCACTCATCTCACACGCTAGTAAAGTAATGCTCAAAATTCTCCAAGCCAGGCTTCAGCAATACGTGAACCGTGAACTTCCAGATGTTCAAGCTGGTTTTAGAAAAGGCAGAGGAACCAGAGATCAAATTGCCAACATCTGTGGATCATGGAAAAAGCAAGAGTTCCAGAAAAACTCTATTTCTGCTTTATTGACTATGCCAAAGCCTTTGACTGTGTGAATCACGATCAACTGTGGAAAATTCTGAAAGAGATGGGAATACCAGACCACCTGACCTGCCTCTTGAGAAACCTGTATGCAGGTCAGGAAGCAACAGTTAGAACTGGACATGGAACAACAGACTGGTTCCAAATAGGAAAAGGAGTACGTCAAGGCTGTATATTGTCACCCTGCTTATTTAACTTATATGCAGAGTACATCATGAGAAATGCTGGGCTGGAAGAAGCACAAGCTGGAATCAAGATTGCCAGGAGAAATATCAATAACCTCAGATATGCAGATGACATCACCCTTATGGCAGAAAGTGAAGAGGAACTAAAAAGCCTGTTGATGAAAGTGAAAGAGGAGAGTGAAAAAGTTGGCTTAAAGCTCAACATTCAGAAAACAAAGATCATGGCATCTGGTCCCATCACATCAAGGGAAATAAGTGGGGAAACAGTGGAAACAGTGTCAGACTTTGTTTTTTTGGGGGGCTCCAAAATCACTGCAGATGGTGATTGCAGCCATGAAATTAAAAGACATTTACTCCTTGGAAGGAAAGTTATGACCAACCTAGACAGCATATTCAAAAGCAGAGACATTACTTTGCCAACAAAGGTCCATCTAGTCATGGTTATGGTTTTTCCAGTGATCATGTATGGATATGAGAGCTGGACTGTGAAGAAAGCTGAGCACCGAAGAATTGATGCTTTTGAACTGTGGTGTTGGAGAAGACTCTTGAGAGTCCCTTGGACTGCAAGGAGATCCAACCAGTCCATTCTAAAGGAGATCAGTCCTGGGTGTTCTTCGGAAGGACTGATGCTAAAGTTGAAACTCCAATACTTTGGCCACCTCATGTGAAGAGTTGACTCACTGGAAAAGACTCTGATGCTGGAGGGATTGGGGGCAGGAGGAGAAGGGCACGACAGAGGATGAGATGGCTGGATGGCATCACTGACTCGATGGACGTGAGTCTGAGTGAACTCAGGGAGTTGGTGGTGGACAGGGAGGCCTGGTGTGCTGCGATTCATGGGGTTGCAAAGAGTCGGAGACGACTGAGCGACTGAACTGACTGACTTGAGCTGTTTGTGTATTTTAGAGATTAATCCCTTGTCAGTTGCTTCATTTGTAAATATTTTATCCCATTCTGAGCATCATCTTTTTTTTGCACAGTTCTTCTGTGTATTCTTGACCCCTTTTCTTACTCTCTTCTGCTTCTGTTAGGTTTTTGCCATTTTTGTCCTTTATTGTGCCCATCTTTGCATGAAATGTCCCCCTGGTATCCCCAGTTTTCTTAAAGAGTTCTCTAGTCTTTTCCATTCTATTGTTTTCCTCTATTTCTTTGCATTTTTCACTTAAGAGGGCTTTCTTATCTCTCCTTGCTATTTTCTGGAACTCTGCATTCAGGTGGGTTTATCTTTCCCTTTCTTCTTTGCCTTTCAGGTCTCCTCTTTTCTCAGCTATTTGTAAGGCCTCTTCAGACAACCACTTTAACATCTTGCATTCCTTTTTCTTGGGGATGGTTTGGGTCACCGCTTCCTGTACAATGTTACAAACCTCCTTCTGTAGTTCTTTAGGCAGTCTATCTACTGTTCTGATCCCTTGAATCTATTTGTCACCTCCACTGTAAAATCATAAGGGATTTGATTTGCATCTTACCTGAATGACCTAGTGGTTTTCCTGCCTTTCTTCGATTTGAGCCTGAATTTTGCATTGAGATGCTGATGAACTGAGCCACAGTCAGCTCTAGGTCTTGTTTTTGCTCAAGTGGGTGCCTCTTCCAGTGATTGTCATGGCAGGGGCCCGGGGGTGGGGCAGGGGGTGCGATGGCAGTCCCCCCAAACTTGTGTGTCACTGCAGTGGCACCTGGCTCCCATGGTGGCCCAGGCTGCTTCTGCCAGAAGTGACGGGAAATTCTTACTCCCGTCCCTTCAGGCTGACTCTTAATATCCAACAGCTGTCCCCTCCATTGGTCTGTTCTCCAAACTCCACTTTCTAGCACCCAGCCCTCTCTGCATAAAGAAACACATGGCTCAGGCTGGGGTGCACAGGGCTATGCCGTGGCCTGTGAACCCAGCCCCCTCTGCACAGAGACACAAGGTAGTCCCTTCCCATTTCACCTCTTCTTTCTTTCATCCTACCAAGTGGCAGGATTTTTCTTGTCCTTTCAGACGTCTGAGGTCTTCCACGGGTGTTCAGAGGTTGCTCTGTGAGAACATTTTCATTTGCAGATGTATTCTTGATGTACTTGTGATGAGAAGAGAATTCCACATTTTCCTATTCTGCCATCTTGACTCCTTCCTCTGCTTTCAGTTCTTTGCAGGGGGAGGGGGGAAGTATATGCCAGAAATGGAATTCCTAGATCATAATTGCATGCTTTTCTTTCCAGCCTCACACTCTCACTTTGGTATGCTGTTAAGAAGCCAGAAGTACTTGGTGGTACCTTGAGACAATACAGTCATGACGATAGTAGGAGGAGAAGGGGACGGCAGAGGATGAGATGGCTGGATGGCATCACCGACTCGATGGACACAAGTTTGAGTGAACTCTGGGAGTTGGTGATGGACAGGGAGGCCTGGCGTGCTGCAATTCATGGGGTCACAAAGAGTCGGACACGACTGAGCAACTGAACTGACCTGAACTGATATGCCCAGGAGTGGGATTGCATGGTCATATGGTAGCTCTATTTTTAGCTTTTTCAAGGAACCTCCATATTGTTCATAGTGGCTGTACCACTTTACATTTCCACCAACAGTGTAGGAGGGTTCACTTCTTTCCACACCCTCTCCAGCATTTATTGTTTGTAGATTTTTGATGATAGCCATTTTGACTGGTGTGAGGTGATGTCTTGTAGTTTTGATTTGCATTTTCCTAATAATAAGCAGTGTTGAACATCTTTTCATGTGTTTGTTGGCCATCTGTATGTTTTCTTTGGAGAAATATCTATTTAGGTCTTCTGCCCATTTATTGATTGTGTTGTTTGTTTTGTTGATATTATGCTTCATAAGCTGTTTGTAGATTTTGGAGACCAATCCCTTGTAGTCACATCATTTGCAAATATTTTCTCCCAGTCTGTGGGTTGTCTTTTCATTTTGTTTATTGTTTCCTTTGTTGTGAAAAAGCTTTGGAGTTTAAGTAGGTCCCATTTGTTTATTTTTGTTATTATTTCTCTTATTCTAGGAGACGCATCAAAAAAGATATTGCAGTCATTTATGTCAGAGAGTATTCTGCCTGTGTTTTTCTCTATGAGTTTTATAGTATCCAGTCTCATATTTAGGTCTTTAATCCATTTTGAGCTTATTTTTGTGTATAGTATTAAAGAATGACCTAATTTCATGTTTCTTTACATGTAGCTGTCCAGTTTCCAAGCACCATTTGTTGAAAAGACTGTCTTGCCAACATTGTCTTGCCTTCTTTGTCATAGGTAATTGACCATAGGTGCATGGATTTATTTGGGGGCCTTCTATCCTGTTCCATTGATCTATATTTTGAAATACTTTTGTGCCAATACCATACTCTTTTGATAACTATAGGTTTGTAGTATAGTCTGAAGTCAGGGAGCCTGATTCCTCTAGCTCCATTTTTCTTTCTCAAGATTCCTTTCACTGTTTGAGGTCTTTTGCATCTCCAAACAAACTTTAGGATTTTTTTTGTTCTAGTTCTGTGAAAAACGCTGTTGGTAATTTGATAGAGATTGCACTGAATCTGGCTATTGCCTTGGGTAGTAGTCCACTTGTTTGCTGATGGGTGAGGCTGCACTCCCTCCCTGGTAGTTGATCTGAACTGACCCAGCCTTGGAGTCTACAGGCTCTATGGAAGGACTCATGATGATGACCTCCAGGAGGGCTCATGCCAGTGGGTGCTTCCTAAGATACCTGCTGCCAGGATCCTTGTCCCCGTGGTGAGCCACTGTGGACCCATGCCTCTGCAAGGGACCCTCCAGCATTAGTAGGCAGGTCTGGCTCAGTCTCCTTGGAATTACTGCTACTTTCCCCAGGTCCCCATGTACACCAGGTTGTATGTGTGCCCTCCAAGAGTGGAGTTTTGGTTTCCCCCAGTCCTGCGGAGTTCCAGCAGTCAAATCCTGCTAGCCTTCAAAGTCAGATTCCCTGAGGATTCCTAGTTCCTTTGCCACATCCCCAGGCTGGGAAGCCTCAGGTGGGGCTCAGAACCTGCACAACAGTGGGAGAACCTTTGTGGTATAATTGTTCTCCAGATTGTGGGTCACCCACTTGACAGGTATGGGGTTTGATTTTATCATGATAGTGCCCCTCCTGTGTCTCATTGCAGCTTCTCTTTTGCCTTTGGAGATGGGCTGTCTTTTTGGCAGGTTCTAGCATCCTCCTCTCAATGGTTGTTCAGCAATTAGTTGTGATTTTGGAGTTCTCGTGATGGGGGGTGGGCAGGGGGGTGAGCACACATCCTTCTACTCGGCATCTGTCACTGAATGTATTTTAACATCACAGATCATTTATACTTTAGATGGGTTGATTGACATTTGCTTATGTTCTCCTTTGGATAAAATGAAGAGATTAATTGACTGGGAATAAAGCTGCTTGATTGAATATGGAAGGACATCATAGTTGCTCAAGGCTGCATGCTAAGCACTGGAGAATTAAGTACATATTCTATTTCATCTGGAATGTCATCCTATGTAATACTAACCGATACTTACTTTTTCCTTTGTTAGGTTAAAGCTAGTACTTCACAGTTTATAGTAGCTCTTTGGGGCTTAATTGTGTAATTTGCACCATTGTCTATGTTTCTTATTAAATTATTTTTGCATGTAGGGCTCCAAATAATTATAACCTCAGTGTAAGGGAGTCATACTCCATTGTTCCTGAAGGGCCCAGTGCAGGGTTAGACACTTAAGTTTCATTGATTTGAAATATTCTGAGGGCTTGCTATGCTAGAGTTTGAGGATACAATGGCAAATGGTATAGAGAAACTTATATTTTAGTGGACACAAACTAATTCCTAAATTTATCATTAAGAAGGGGACAGTCAACCACCCTCACAGTAGGTTTGGGTAGCTAGGGAGTTTTCAAGCCCAGCTTTTTCAGCCTCAGCCTGAATTTGACTTTCTTTTCTTATAAATGGGCTTAGAGATTCTCTAGTCTTATCATATTTGAAAAGCTTTTCTCTCCCAGCTTCATCGTATTTCATAACTCGTAAAATATATGTGAAAATCAATGACATTAGATCACCATGCCTTACGTCTTAAGAGTCTTCTCTGTCTCCCTAATGATGTAGTGAATCAGAAAATAATTAAAAATCATTTAGGTTGCACCCTCCCTTTCTCCCCCTCTGTCTGACTCCCCCCTGCTTGTAAGGAACAGTGCAATTTATGTCTCTTCCTCCAACCTGATTGCTCTAGATAACTCAGGGACATTTTCTCAGATGGGAACACTGCCAGAACCGGCAGTACACGCAGCTTTGCCTGGATTCTTCATGAGACAGTGCATGGATGCATACTAGCTAGTGCTGTGAATAAACTGTCCCCTTTGAAACCACTGCTTATTTTTCTTAACAGCAAGAAACAACCACAAAAAAGCTACAGATGACATTTTTATAGAAATTTACCATTTGCAGGATGCTTGCCCATCCATTATCTCATTTGATGCTCATGAAAGCTTTGTGACACAGATATTATTCTTATCCTGCTAAATATCAGCAAAGCATGGCTTAGATAAAGCTGGGGACTTTTCCAAGGTCACTCTTCTTATGAGAGGTTGGAAACAGAAATATAGTCCTTAGGCATTCACTTTACTTTTCTACCCTGCCACAGAGAGAGGAGGGTGATGGGAGAAATGGATGTGAGGAAATAGTAAGGGAGGTGGAATGATTTTAGTCAAATTTGGTAGACCTGTTCCCATTTTTTGGACAATAGTCCAGTACTTTGGCCAACTCATGTGAAGAATTGACTCATTATAAAAGACTCTGATGCTGGGAGGGATTGGGGGCAGGAGGAGAAGGGGACGACAGAGGATGAGATGGCTGGATGGCATCACTGACTCACTAGTCTGAGTGAACTCCAGGAGTTGGTGATGTACAGGGAAGCCTGGTGTGCTGCGATTCATGGGGTCGCAAAGAGTCAGACATGACTGAGCGACTGAACTGAACTGAGTAGGGTTTTACTGCATAATTTACTGCATTATATAGGAAGAAATATCAATAACCTCAGATATGCAGATGACACCACCCTTATGGCAGAAAGTGAAGAACTAAAGAGCCTTTTGATGAAAGTGAAAGAGGAAAGTGAAAAAGTTGGCTTAAAGCTCAACATTCAGAAAACGAAGATCATGGCATCCGGTCCCATCACTGCATGGCAAATAGATGGGGAAACAGTGGAAACAGTGGCTGACTTTATTTTTTTTGGCTCCAAAATCACTGCAGATGGTGATTGCAGCCATGAAATTAAAAGACGTTTACTCCTTGGAAGGAAAGTTATGACCAACCTAGACAGCATATTAAAAAGCAGAGACATTACTTTGTCAACAAAGGTCCATCTAGTCAAGGCTATGGTTTTTCCAGTAGTCATGTATGGATGTGAGAGTTGGATTATAAAGAAAGCTGAGTGCCGAAGAATTGCTGCTTTTGAACTGTGGTGTTGGAGAAGACTCTTAAGAGTCCCTTGGACAGCAAGGAGATCCAACCAGTCCATCCTAAAGGAGATCAGTCCTGGGTGTTCATTGGAAGGACTGATGCTGAAGCTGAAGCTCCAGTACTTTGGCTACCTGATGCAAAGAGCTGACTCATTTGAAAAGACCCTGATGCTGGGAAAGGTTGAGTGCGGGAGGAGAAGGGGACGGCAGAGGATGAGATGGTTGGATGGCATCACAGACTCAATGGACATGAGTTTGAGTAAAGTCCAGGAGTTGATGATGGACAGGAAGGCCTGGTGTGCTGCAGTTCACGGGGTTGCAAAGAGTTGGACACAACTGAGCAACTGAACTGAACTGGATTATTCAGTCCTTTGTTCTACATAAGGCAAATGACAATATGAGTTCAGAAGTCACCCAAGTAAAGTTAGCTTAAATAATAACAAATTTATTAGCTCACATATATCTATAAGACCATATATAGGAACGTCTCTTTACATCCCATTGACTCATGTTGAGTGACATGTACATTCTTCCAGTACGCTGACAAGGGTGTGGTGTTTAGGACAACTCAGACCCTTCCCTTGGTCTAGAAGCATGGTCAGCTTCTCTGGATCCCACTGATCCCATGCATTTCCGGTGAGGGTGGATTTCTATGCTAAATGTCCATCAAAACTATTCAACATAGAAGACTCAGTAGTGACTGAATTTGCCCAAGAGCAGAGCTGTTCATCAGGATAGATCAATGATTCTCAGCCTTGGTGTACAAATAAATCATCTGGGGAAATTTAAAAGATAATGATGCATGGGCCCACTCTTAGTAATTACAACTTGACTGGTCTGGGGTAAGCATGGCATTGGAATTTTTGAAAGCATTCCAGATGATTCTAATGTGAGGTCCAGGTAAGAGCCATTTTTATCAGGCTCCGCTACCCACAGTGGGATTCATGGGCCAACTGCACTGACATCACTTGGGAGTTTACGAGTCGAGAAACTCAGGCTTCACTCCGGACCTCCTGAATCAGAATCTCCCTGTTAGCAAGCTTTTCGTGTGACTCACAGGTGCACTGAAGTTTGAGAAGCCCTGCTATAGCTGATAATGTCCAAAGTCTTGTTCAAAGTCATGCCTTTACTCTGGCTCTCAAGTCCAGCTGTGACTCTGTTCAGTGATTTTATTGGTGGGCAGCCCCCAGACATCTGCTCTACTGCCTAAATTTCCTCAGAGGGGACCTTGGATATCAGTGGTTATCATTGATGTGATTGAGAATCACTTGAGAATTTTATCCTAAATATAGATACCTGGTTTCCACTGTAGAGCAAATTAAATAGAATCTCTGGCAATGAGTTTGAAGCATGTGTTCCCTGGGGAAAAAAGCCATCTTTGGGTTCAGGTGGCTGTTGTAGTCTGGAGTATGAGAAAGTGTTGTGTTTTCCCAAAATGAAAACCAGAGGGAAATAAGCTGATTGGAGGTTTAATGATATAGCAAAGAATATTTTAATTGAGCTCATCTCTGGATGCTTGCTCTTTAGTCTGCCTGTAGACCTGACCACCCAAGGAGCCCAGGAGAAAGGAGAGATCAGAGGCCCCGGCCCCCTGAGGCTGATCAGAATTGGGGCTGTGGGATGATGGATGGGCTGCTGGTGCCATAGAAAGTTGCTGCCTCAGCCCATCCTGCAGTTTCCCAGAGTCATAAATCCTGGAAGGGACACCAATACATTCCTGATAGCAGAGAGAAGTCACTCTTTAATGTGGGCCTGATAATGTCACTGAGCTCAGTCTTCCTAAATTTAAATGATTAGCAATGACCATGCTTGCTCCTGTTTGATGCATCGCTTAACCTGGTAATCGGGAAATCTATTCCACTTGCCTACTTAGATTGATGATGTCACGTTACACCGAGGCTCGCTTTCCCCCCCTTAATGGGGGAAGAGCATGTTAGGATGCATTGGCCTTCAGCATTCTGGCCTCAGCCTCCCTTCATGAATTTGATTAATATCACAGGCTCCGTGGGCACATCTCAGAACTGCTGAATCTGGCATCTTGTTTAGAGAGCATTGAGATGTTCCTAATGGAGTCTGCCATTTGGATGAGTCCATCCATGTCCTGACTTCCAGACTTCGTGAGAGCATTCTTTGCTAAGAAAGAAAAAATGTATATATTTTGATTGAGCTGTAT
Source organism: Bubalus bubalis (assembly GCF_019923935.1). Lineage (NCBI taxonomy): Eukaryota > Metazoa > Chordata > Mammalia > Artiodactyla > Bovidae > Bubalus > Bubalus bubalis. Next base: position 6,092,505 of record NC_059161.1, read on the forward strand.
TGAGTAGGAAAAAAAAAAACACACAAAAAACAGGACCCATTCTTAAAAGTAGAGCTGGCCATCTATATCTACCTACTGTGCTGAGTGAGGAGATCCCTAACCAGTGGCTGTAGGTCTCTTTATGGATCTGGGGGTATTTTCTGGTGAAGTTCAAAGCTGGTTTGTCACCAAAGGGTCCCTCACTCCCTATCCAGCTCCCTAGCCCATTAGTAATATAAATGTTATTTTTCTCCTCTCTACTACTCTGCTGAGAGATTTTTGTTCCATATCCTCTCCTCTCTCTGGTTATTCCAAGGGATGCCAGACAACTAAAAGGTAGCCTCTCTTCAAAAAATTCTGGGAGTTCTTTTTCAGGAAACATCCATGGGAGTCATCGGTAGACTCAAAACCAGGGCTGGAGAAGAGGGAAGGGAGCCAAGTGACAAATGGTAAGAGTGGAAGAAGAAATAGAAAAAGGTGCCCTGAATGGGGAATGGCGGAGGGCCAGGAACAGTAGTGTCAGAAATGTAAATACCCACACTACTAGGGTGGGCAGGGGTGGAAACTGGAAATCAGAATGAAATACCATTTAACAAGCAGAATTAGTAAATATTTGTTGATTACATGGACTTCCCAGGTGGCGCTAGTGGTAAAGAACCCACCTGCCAAGACAGGAGACGCAAGAGACATGGGTTCAATCCCTGAGTTGGGAAAATCCCCTGGAGGAGGGCATGGCAACCCACCCCAATATTCTAGCCTGGAGAATCCCATGGACAGGAGCCTGGTGGGCTATAGTCCATAGGGTTGCAAAGAGTTGGACATGACTGAAGCAACTTAACTCACAGACACACACACATTGACTCCATGCTATATGTCAGGCACATGGCGGCACTGGGCACAATGATGCACAGCTGAAGAAGCCTTCGTCTTGCCTGCAAGGACTCACATTCTGAGAGCAGACACATCCCTTCAGCCAAAAGTTGCAAAGCGGCGTGACGTGCAACTGAGGTAGGCCCAGAACACAGAGCAGAAGGGAAAGCCTTCTTCAAGAATGTGGTGTCTGAGTTGAGTTCTGGAGTATCACCACTTTTCTAAGCAGATTGGTGGGCAGGGAATGAGAGACCACTGGACATTTACCTAAAGGAATGATTCTGTGGGTAAACATGACCCCTTTAGATCTGTTTCTCCCTTGTAATCACCAGAAAAGCAAGTGAATGGCTCCATGTCTCAATCCCAACTGATATTTCCCTCCAGACTCTGGGCCTTGGGCTAAGAGGCATCACATTATGTTATTTATATAGTGCTGAAAGCTCATTCCCACCTTGCTTCCCATTTTTATATTGAGGCTTACATTGAATTCTCTGACATACAAGTTAACCCATGTCCGGGGGAGTCATAGCTGGGAGTCTCTTATATATCTCCATTCCCCAAATCTGCATGTGTTTATGGATAATAATTCTAAAGTCTGAAGCCACACAAAGCCCTCTAAGGGCATGGGCTAAGGTCCTTGTCTCTATATAGAAACAGACTATCTCTTGGGGCACTCGATCATCCACCCATCTCTCCGCATTCTTTCAAAAGTTATTGTGTACAGACTGTGGACATGACCAACTGCAGGTGACACTGTTTCCCAGTGCTCAACTCATAGCCTCTTCTTGGGGCAGGGAAGGCCTTCCTCTAAAGAAGACATTGGTCAGCTCTTCAGGTGAGACAAAGCCTCAGTGAGGAGCTTGGAGCAGCAAGAGTGTCTGAGGATGGAGAACCCTGCAGAGATGTCAGCATATAGACTGAGTGTGTCATGTAATAATGGAAACCACTGAAAGCACACAGAGCAAAGAGAAGGAGAGAAAAATACTTTCTTAGGCTGGAGCAAGAGCGAAGGGTTCAACCCAGGAAAAACATCATCTTAGAGGGGAAGAGTTTTCTTGGCTCCATGAATAAATCATTGACCACACAGGGTCCCCTCCATTTTTCTTTTTTAAAGCTCAGGAATTTGCCCCTGATTTAGAAAGGAAGCAAGAAGCACTCTCATAGTGATGCCTGACTCGTCCTGAAGACAAATGAGGTAGATGTTTTAACATTTCATGAAGGTGTTTATTAAGCTCCCACAATGTTCTGGTCTAATGTTTGTGGCAGTTCATTTTTTAATTTGTTCCCATGTAAAGCATGGAGCAAGTCAGATAGAGTCATTTGTACTTTGACCACTGGGTTTTTATTTGCAGACTGACCCAGTCTTAATAGAGGAGACTGGTGTCTTACTGATTTTATTTTTCTTGTGTTCTGGAAACTGTGTTTTAGGACAGCCCCTATGCAGATGAGTGAGTATTAAGGGCCTCATTAGTGACCCAGTGGACCAGAGATGGGTCATGCCCCATCACTTCCACCAAGGCCAGCGACGGCAGGGTCAACTGAGAGCTCCAATCTTCTTTCTCATGCCCTCCTTTAAGCAATGTCACTGTTTATCAACAGCAATGAAACTCTGTCTTTGGAGATTATGTAAACTGAAATATCATTTTCGTCAACAAATGTTTATGGTACATTTTTAATACTGTGTAACAAATGTGTTTGTATCCTCATTTGTCTTTATATATCTGCTTATTATTAAATATTTATGGGAATTACTGGTTACATATTTTCTAAGCCACTGAAATACAGCTCATCACGTTCACTAACACATTCCCATATTTCTCTTCCTTGAAGATACTTACTGCAGCTATGTATTTATGTTCCTGTTGAGCTTCCAAGGAGAATAATCGTTTCTTGATTCAAGATGTGAGGGAAGCTTCCTTCTGACAAGTTTTGGAACTCCCTTTCTATCCTTTCCCATGAGATCATAGGTGCAGGTGACTTCCTGCTCCAAGGCTAGCCAACGTTGTCATTGTCTTTGAAGCCTCCGGGTTATTGGAGATACAACTCTATACCCGGTGAAGGCTCATTGTATTAATCCAGGACAAAACATATAGCCCAACAATCGATCTTAAATGGCAGCTCTTGCAAACCTACCACAAACAAAGCCACTAGAACTTACATATTTTTTTCTATGTAAAAAAAAAAATTCCACACTTGAGTATCAGATCAGATCAGATCAGTCGCTCAGTCGTGTCCGACTCTTTGCGACCCCATGAATCGCAGCACGCCAGGCCTCCCTGTTCATCACCAACTCCCGGAGTTCACTGAGACGTCCGTCGAGTCAGTGATGCCATCCAGCCGTCTCATCCTCTGTCGTCCCCTTCTCCTCCTGCCCCCAATCCCTCCCAGTATCAGAGTCTTTTCCAATGAGTCAACTCTTCACATGAGGTGGCCAAAGTACTGGAGTTTCAGCTTTAGCATCATTCCTTCCAAAGGAATCCCAGGGCTGATCTTCAGAATGGACTGGTTGGATCTCCTTGCAGTCCAAGGGACTCTCAAGAGTCTCTTCTTCAACACCACAGTTCAAAAGCATCAATTCTTCAGCGCTCAGCCTTCTTCACAGTCCAACTCTCACATCCATACATGACCACAGGAAAAATCACTGCTAAAGTACAGTTTATCGGGTCCATACTGATGCAGCTTTGGAGATCATCTTGCTTTGTGGTCAACAAAGTGAGGGAAAAAATTCATTCTTTCTGGATAGTGCTTATAATGCCAAAGAGCTATTTTTATAATCGATTTTGACGGAAGTTCTTTGTAAGGTCAGGAACTTACTGAAATGAAGGATCATGTTGCATTACACCCAAGGCTGCTGGGTATGGTTGAGCAGGTTGTGCACTCTGCAAGAAGTGCCATTTATATAGTGTTTGTTATAAACGACGCCTCCTGGTGTTGTGTAATATACCACATGCATGGCCATTCATAACAGTCCTCACTGGATGATATTTTCTTCCACAAATAAATGCAAATGGTATAACTCATTTGCTTCCCTGGTGGCTCAGTCAGTAAAGAATCTGCCTGCAATGCGGGAGACCTTGGTTTGATCCCTGGGTTGGGAAGACCCCCTGGAAGAGGGCATGGCAACCCACTCCAGTATTCTTGCCTGGAGAACCCCATGGACAGAGGAGCTTGGCAGGCTGCAGTCCATGGGGCTGCAAAGAGTCGGACACGACTGAGCAGCTAAGCTCATGACTCGTTCAGCCTCCTAGCAAGTTCTTCGTCCTCTGACTTCACTACTAGGCTGGCTATCCAATGTCATCTGATACTTGTCAGAAGCCCCAGTTAACAGACTTTTGGTTATATCCATTCCATAGGATTGTCTTTCTTGGCCCACAAAAAGTTTTTTAAAAATAAAATAGCTATCAAGACTTTAAAATCAGGAGATTTTACATAAAAACTCTAGCTTCCAGCTGATTAAATAATCAAATCTGGTAATATATCACCCTTCCAGGAGGGGCAGTTATCCATTAGAGCTGAGGATCTGCTATTCCCTTAAAAAGAGCCCCTACTCACACCTCAGCACGCCCTGTTATCTCACTGCAGGCCTGGTTCACCAACTTACGCCACGTGCCTGTCTCCTGTAGCCATGTTCAGGAAAGCATGGCTAAGATCATGGTATCCAGTCCCATCACTTCATGGCAAACAGATGGGGAAACAATGGACACAGAGACTTCATTTTCTGGAGCTCCAAAATCACTGCAGATGGTGACTGCAGCCATGAAATTAAAAGACGCTTGTTCCTTGGAAGAAAATCTATGACCAACATAGATAGCATATTAAAAAGCAGAGACAATACTTTGACAACAAAGGTCTGTCTAGTCAAGGCTATGGTTTTTCCAGTGGTCATGTATGGATGTGAAAGTTGGGCTATAAAGAAAGCTGAGCGCCAAAGAATTGATGCTTTTGAACTGTGGTGTTGAAGATTCTTTAGAGTCCCTTGGACTGCAAGGAGATCCAACCAGTCCATCCTAAAGGAAATCAGTCCTGAATATTCATTGGAAGGACTGATGCTGAAGCTGAAACTCCAATACTTTGACCACCTGATGCAAAGAACTGACATTTGAAAAGACCCTGATGCTGGGAAAGATTTAAGGCAGAGGGAGAAGGAAATGACAGAGATTGAGATGGTTGGATGGCATCACCAATTTGATGGACATGAGCTTGAACAAGCTCCGGGAGTTGGTGATGTACAGGGAAGCTTGGTGTGCTGCAGTCCATGGGGTCGCAAAGAGTCAGACATGACTGAGCGACTGAAACGAACTGAATTTTGTAGCCATGTGGTCTGGGACTCCCGTGTGATTTACCCCAAAAGATGTCCTCAGCATTCTAGCCTCAGAACAATTCATTTCCATGCTTGGAGAGGGTTTGCGCTCTGTTCCTTGAGCAGGTTTCTCTGGCCTCAGGGTTCCCAGAATTCTTATTTGCATTCGCACAGCCGTAATGGAAGCAATGGCCCAGATCCGCTGGTAACCAGATTTCAGAAGGCAGAGCCTCTGCCCCCGAGGAGCCCGTTGGCCCCCTGCATGCAGTGGCTGTCACATCTCAGCTCTGCTGCTGGTCTATAGAACAGGCTTCCCTGTGGCTCTCCTCTACCCTCAAAGCCTTTCTTATCATCTGCTGCTATTTTGGGTGGGGTGAGATTTTAGTCCCCAAAATGAGAGTGAGCAACATCCCCACAGAGAGTGGTGCTCTGAGGATAAAAACCAACAATGCAGTACCTTCTGCTTTAATGAGTTTGTCTTTATTTCTCCTTTTCAGAAAACAAAATGCCCTTGCTCCCAATCCCTCCCAGTGTTGTCTTGGCAGGGCTCCTCTCCCCGTGTTCCGGGCTCATTAAATTAAGTTTTTGTTGATAACCTTTGGCCAGACCCATCTTCAGGAAGACTCTAATGCATGTTAATAAGCCAGACTTTAAAGGCAGCAAAGATCTCCAGGCCCGTGGTCCCTTTCATGCCTTAGCAGCTTCCATGGCAAAAGGATGACACGACTTTTATCAGGGCTTGGGCTACATTCATATCTCATGACATAGATTTTTTTTTTTTTTAAAGCAGAATTTCAAAGAGCCGTCTTTATCACAATATCTTTAGTCTTCCTTAACAGTTCATAGGGATATTTTCTCAGAAGTTGTATAATCAAAGTCATAAAGTCATTTGTACATTTATATAATTTTTTTTTTATCTTCAGAGGCTCACAGAGTTGGGAGGATGACGTCTTTAAAAGCAATTGCTGATATAAAGACTGACTTCAAATCAGCCCTGACCTTTTGTTCAACAGCTCCTCCTGTTATAGAACACATTCAAATAGCTATTTGGGTATCGGCAGGGAGAAGAATCCATTGATTCCCCTAGTTAGGGGGGTTGGGGGTTCCTGCTGAAAGGATTGGTACTGAGTGGGGGTGGCACCTGGCTTTTCTCCAACCGCAGTCTAAATGAGGTGCCAGACGTCATGCCCATGGGATGGCATGGCTGTTGCAGAGCCCTTATGGATTTTTCAGCTCCAGCTGAGGGTCTTGCCTGGAACACAGTGCCCACGGGCATATAAATGTGTCTGGGAGCCAGAACAGGATGCTTTCAAGGGCCTGCTAGGTCTGGTGTTGGCTGGGAAACAGGAAAGTGCATGCCGGTCCCCGGGGCCTCATGGGTCCAGGCGCTGGGCTCCCAGGCTGCCTTCTAGACTCCTGCCACTCCTGGGGGAGCCCTCTGCTGTGCAGAAGGCATCATTCAGCAGCCTGGCGCTAGAGTTCTCGCTGTGGGCCTGGCGCCACGATCTGCACTGTCACCTGTATTATCTCATTTTGTGCCTCCTGCTCGATGAACTCGTTCTCTGTTCCTTATGATAATGAACAAACTGAGAGGCCGAGTGGTGAAGAAACGTGCCCACAATGGGTCAGCCTAGGAGCAGCAGGCTAACAGTTATAACCAGGCCTCTTTCCACCAGTTCACACTGCATCCTCTTGCGAAATGAACAGGTATTCTCTCCACCTCCGTGGCCTACTGCCATGGATACCATGCACCCTGGACTAGTGGGATTCCTTAGGAACAGCTTCTCTCTGGCTTGCTCCTTGTCTGAAAATCCTGACTGACACATTTACCAATCAACAATCTAAGAAATCTTTATGAAGTGCCTACAATAGCGTCTGGTTCCCAGTTGACACACCACAAAATACACTTATTACCACAGTGTCCTGGGTTTATTGCAGGCACTTCTACAGTTTCTTTAGCAATTTCAGACAAGCACTAGATACTATTGGCCCATGATCCTCCTTTTTTTTCCCCTGCTAGTTAAGAAGAAGAAAGGCAATGCCAAAGAATGCTCAAACTACTACACAGTTGCAGTCATCTCACATGCTGGTAAAGTAATGCTCAAAATTCTCCAAGCCAGGCTTCAGCAATACACGAACCGTGAACTTCCAGATATTCAAGCTGGTTTTAGAAAAGGCAGAGGAACCAGAGATCAAATTGCCAACACCCACTGGATCATCGAAAAAGCAAGAGAGTTCCAGAAAAACATCTATTTCTGCTTTATTGACTATGCCAAAGCCTTTGACTGTGTGGATCACAATAAACTGTGGACAATTCTGAAAAAGATGGGAATACCAGACCACCTGACCTGCCTCTTGAGAAATCTGTATGCAGGTCAGGAAGCAACAGTTAGAACTGGACATGGAACAACAGACTGGTTCCAAATAGGAAAAGGAGTACATCAAGGCTGTATACTGTCACCCTGCTTATTTAACTTCTATGCAGAGTACATCATGAGAAACGCTGGACTGGAAGAAACACAAGCTGGAATCAAGATTGCCGGGAGAAATATCAATAACCTCAGATATGCAGATGACACCACCCTTATGGCAGAAAGTGAAGAGGAACTCAAAAGCCTCTTGATGAAAGTGAAAGTGAAAAAGTTGGCTTAAAGCTCAACATTCAGAAAACAAAGATCATGGCATCTGGTCCCATCACTTCATGGGAAATAGATGGGGAAACAGTGGAAACAGTGTCAGACTTTATTTTTTTTGGCTCCAAAATCACTGCAGATGGTGACTGCAGCCATGACATTAAAAGACGCTTACTCCTTGGAAGGAAAGTTATGACCAACCTAGATAGCATATTCAAAAGCAGAGACATTACTTTGCCAACAAAGGTCCATCTAGTCAAGGCTATGGTTTTCTCAGTAGTCATGTATGGATGTGAGAGTTGTACTGTGAAGAAAGCTGAGCACCAAAGAATTGATGCTTCTGAACTGTGGTGTTGGAGAAGACTCTTGAGAGTCCCTTGGACTGCAAGGAGATCCAACCAGTCCATTCTGAAGGAGATCAGCCCTGGGATTTCTTTGGAAGGAATGATGCTGAAGCTGAAACTCCAGTACTTTGGCCACCTCATGTGAAGAGTTGGCTCATTGGAAAAGACTCTGATGTTGGGAGGGATTGGGGGCAGGAGGAGAAGGGGACGACAGAGGATGAGATGGCTGGATGGCATCACTGACTTGATGGATGTGAGTTTGAGTGAACTCCGGGAGTTGGTGATGGATAGGGAGGCCTAGAGTGCTGTGATTCATAGGGTTGCAAAGAATCAGACATGACTGAGTGACTGAACTGAACTGAACTGAACTGAAGTCTCAATGAGTTGTGTCTCATTGGTTAAACAAACCATTACTCCATTCACGTTTTTCAGGCTATGTATTCTTTATATGTTATTTTGTTTAATACTAACAACTTCTCATGAAAGCATTGCTCCCTCCATTTTACAGAGCAGAAAACTCAGAGAGGATAACTATCCAAAGTAAGAAGCGGCACTGGGGTTCTAACCCAAGCTTTATTCATTCTAAAGACCTTGCTTTTTCTAAAGACCACATCCCTCGATGGTCAGCAGCCTTGCTGGGGACATTCTTCTCTCAGTTTCCAGGATTTAGTACAAATTAGAGCCTTTCATCTGCCTTAGACTTTGGGCTTGGGTCCTAGATCAATGATTCCAGGGTTTTCTACATGTTGGAACACTGGGGCAGGTGGAGATTTAAAAAGTCCCCAGGCTCAGATGATACACCCTATGTTAGTACATTCAAACTACTACAACAAAAATACCATTAGACTGGCTGGTTTTAACAATAGGAATTTTCTCTTCTCCAGAATCACAGTCCTAGAGGCTGGGAAGTCCAAGATCAAGGGCTTGGCAGCCTTGGGGTCTGATTTGCAGATATCTTCTCCTTTACATGGCAGAACATGGAGCGAAAAGGCAAGCGCTCTCATGATTCTTCTTAAAAGAGAACTAACCCCACCATGAGGACACCATTCTCATGGCCCAAAGACCAAAAAGATAGACCCCTCTCCCCATCTATCTTCCCAAAGTCTCGTCTCCAAATACCATCCCTTTGATAAGTAAGGTTCCACTCTATGAGTTTTGGTGAGGATGCAAACATTTAGTCCATAGCACACCCCACTTGGATTAAACGTCTGGGGGTGGGAGCCAGACACTGCATGTCTTTTAAAGACCTCCAATTAATTCCCGTGTGCGGCAATCTTTGGAACCCCTTTCCCAGACTGTCAGGGGGTGCTGCTCCCCAGAATCCCAAGTTGGCTTGAACAGTTAATGGATCAGTGCACACATCTTCAAAGGAGCTGGCCACCTGGTACAGAAAGGACTGTGCTGAACCTGGGAGGTGTCCTTCCAACTGGAGTGCCGGCCAATGAATTCATCATAAGTTCGGAAGCACTTACTGTCCGTCAAAGCTTTGGCACTAGGTGGGAGGTGATCTGACTGTCAGGCAGAGCCCAGAGGTGTAGGCAACAGCTGTCTGCCAAACAAAACCACCCTGCAGTTTGCATGGCAGAGTGGGCCTTTGCTGCCACAGGGGGCACATATATGACAAGGCATGTGCCTTCACACATTCTTCCCAGCCATCTGCCCTACTCCCATCCATAAATTCCAAATTCTCCTTTCTTTTCCTGACTGCCACCATACGGCCCCTGCTAATGATTTATACATCATACTCTTCATTAACTGATGGGAAAGATACTCATGGTAATTTCTTTTCATCAACTCTCATTCCTTGTAGGCTCCCAAATAATTTCGCAAAGTGTGGCCTTTTGGTTAAGTTGTTAATGAAGCAAGCTCTAATTAACATTAGGGGTGTCCTCCATACACACTCCTGGAGAATGGCAAGATCTTAAAAAGCTCCATCGTCATTAAATTAGTAAATTATTATGGCAGCAGCCTATGTGTGCTCTAACTTTTGATTTAAAAATTATCGTAGTGGGTTGATATGTTGTGTTTATCTTCTGCTAATTGAACGCTACCTTGCATTTAATCACAGTAAATTGGCCTTCCCTCTAAATAGATCTAAGGGCTTTTAACACTCGTTAACTCTCAGTAGCTCTGAGAGTAATGGGGAAGAGCATGGAAGGGAGAAAGAGGCTCTGAAGAGGGAGGTGGGACCCAATCTGACACCATCAGTTCCCCCGATCTGGGCTCATTTCAGAGCATTGAGTTACAATTCTTTTCAGATTTCAGAAATGTAGTCAAATGGTCAAGCTTTTGATTCTGGGTTGGATGCACCCAGGGAATCCAGAAAAATGTAGTTAGTGAATGAATGAAACAAATATGAATCCTTTGAAATTAAGAAATAAACAAGAGGGTCCAGGGAGCTGCTAGGCATCAGAGTTGTTCTTGTCAGTGTCTCCTCTGGGGCTCCCATCCTGGAGGCCCATAGTGGCTTAGGCAGTGACAGGGAGCTGCGAGGTAAGAGCTGGCTGGTGGCCACTACATTGTGTCCAGGGGGAGATGGTCGATTACCTCTGGAAGTGGAAATGGGATCACGGCATTTTCCCAGGGGAGAGGAGTTGAGATGAATGTTAGTCTCTGCCATGCCAAAAGAGATCTGACTTTTTTTCAACCATAATGCAGTCTCTGGTTGCCTTGGCTGACTCCCATCTTTCCCCATTGGCCGCCTTTGCTGTCACTGTGGCCATCCCTAACAGACCCAGTCCGTTCCCTGGCCATTGGTCCTTGGTGTCTCCCCGGATGCAAGCTTTGTTCCAATCAGCTGCTATGGACTCTGATCTTGTGTAACTCATACGATTTCATCTTCTTACAGAAATGATCACTTTTCCTTTGGGTTCTAGACACTAGCCAATGAAGGTGATGTAACAGTCCTATTTATTCAGTGCTTCTATGAGGCCAGGCCTGTGCTGTAAGCCTGGCATCTATCTTCTAGTTTAGTTCTTGCTACACACCTATGAGTTGGGTGTTATTATCACTGTAATTTGGCCAAGGTCATTCAGAGAATGAGTTGAACAGCTGAACTGAGGCTGGCTGACGTGTGATAACCTGCATTGAGGACTATTTTATACTGACACTTTCTACTGAAGGATGTAATTCCCTCTGCTCTGAACCTATCCTCTCCCCTAATAGACAACTCTTTCTTCCTTAACATCATTATCACCATCATCAAACACTTGCTGAGGGCTTTCTAAAGGAAGGGCAGGAGGCTGTGCAACAGGGAGGGGCGAAAACCACTCAGCACCATCACAGAGGTCAGGAGGCTGGTGGTCCTCAGGTAGAGTGGGTGGAATATGATTATTTATTAAAAATTGTAAAAGCCACACTCTTTGACCTCACAATTCTACTCCTAGGAATCTACCTTAAAGAAATATTGAGAACTGCAGCCTGGATTTTATGTACAAAGATCACTGCATGCTCAATCACTTCAGTCATGTCCGACTCTGGGAAACCCCACTGACTGTAGCCCTCCAGGCTCCTCTGTGCAGGGGATTCTCCAGGCAAGAATACTGGAGTGGGTTGCCATGCCTCCTTCTCCTCCAGGGGATCTTCCTGACCCAGGGATCAAACCCAAGTCTCTTATATCTCCTGCATCGGGAGGGGGGATCTTTACCGCTAGCGTCACCTGGGAATCCCACAAAGCATTATTTACGATATTGGAAAATTGGAAACCATCTAAATGTCTTACAAAGGGATAAAGATTAAACCAGTATTTTCTAAACTTTCATGGAACATGAATCCCATGAAATGCTTGTTTTAAAAAAAGATTTCATTATTAATACATTTGGGAATTACTATTTGCTAAAACTCCTTCTTGAAGAATCAAAATCTACATTGAAATTCTTCAAAGACTTATAGGATCCTGAAGGGAAAAAAATTATGTTAACTTGATTTAATTTGTTACTAAGTCATTTATTGGCATTCCATATAATTATGCCTTCTCAGGTGGTGCAGTGGTACAAGAATCTGCCTGCCAATGCAGGAGACGCAGGAGATGCAGGTTTGATCCCTGGGTCAGGAAGATCCCTAAAGAAGGAAATGAAAACCAGTTCCAGTATTCTTGCTTGAAAAGTTCCATGGACAGCAGAGCCTGGTGGGCTAGAGTCCATGGAGTCACACAGAGTTGGACACAACTGAGCACACACATGCACACAAAGAATTACACTGAGGAAATAGTAGGTATAATAAAATGGACTTGAATATCCTTATGTTAGAATATTAGGCAGCTGGTCCCAACAATGTTTTCAAGAAGTATTTAATGATGTGGGTTTGTACTCAAACCTGCGAAGTTAAAAATTAAGGTAGAAAGTTGTATGCAGTCTTATTTCAGTTTTTAGGAGGAAAAAATATATATATACATAAGGCAATGGCACCCCACTCCAGTACTCTTGCCTGGAAAATCCCATGGACGGAGGACCCTGGTAGGCTGCAGGCATGGGGTCGCTGAGGGTCGGACACGACTGAGCGACTTCACGTTCACTTTTCACTTTCCTGCATTGGAGAAGGAAATGGCAACCCACTCCAGTGTTCTTGCCTGGAGAATCCCAGGGACGGGGGAGCCTGGTGGGCTGCCGTCTATGGGGTCGCACAGGGTCGGACACAACTGAAGTGACAGCAGCGGCAGATGTATAGAAGAAAAATGTTTTGAGGATCAGCCAAAACGCTAATTGTGGTATTTCCACATGGTAGATTTAGCAGTAACTTAATTTTTACCAGTTTTCTAGATTGTCCAAATTCTCTCCAATGAAAATGTTTAATAATGAGAAAAATCTTTGCCTTCAGAAACATACTGATAGCAATTCAAAGAAATGAATAGGCCTCTGTGCTAAGTGTTCTACTTGAGTTGACTCAGATCATAAAAATATAAGGAGTTCAAAGGAGGGGGAGAGCCGAGGACACGCTAATCAAGGTTACAGCCGAGTCTCTCACATTTCTTCACAAACAGGCGAACTGTGCTACCTCTCATCCTGTTGTCTTCACTATCCCACCTCTGTGTTCACACTCTTTTTTCCCTGCCTTCACTCTCCCACATCTCTCATCTCGTCTCTAGTTCCATCCACGCCAAGAGACTTTGGAGAAAACACCAGTTCCTGGATAACCGATACCCCTTCCCTTCTGTTGCACTGTAGCTGCTTTTTCGTTTTACCTCTTGCTATGGTTGCTGATGTCTACTGCCTTATCTTCCTGCACAGCCTTAGAGCAGGAAGTTCCTGGAGGAACTTAGAGCTCCCGGAGGGCCGGAACCACATGTTACACGTTGTCATAAACTCAAGGACACAGAGCCAGCTCAGAGGGTACTCAATGCAATTAATCTCACAAATTAATACACACTCAAATTTTGACAGAAGTGAGGTTTCGAGAAAGAGGAGAAGGACCTTGAAATAGGAATTGGCAAGTTGGATGTGGGGAATTGTGAGCACACACCTTGGGGGTGGCCAGTGGTGTTCCTCACAGAGTAGAGGGAGATAATGTTGGAGACGAGGAATAGAGGAAGGTTTTTTTTTCATGAAGGGTCTTGAGTGGACCATGGATGTGGACCCTTCTGTAACAAGACATTTCACACTTTGAATCACCTGCAGTGTTTTCTGGAAATGGAAAGATTCAGGCCCCTGCCTTGCAAATCGTGACTCAGTGGTTGGGGAGAAGGGCTGAGCAGCTGCATCAGTGGTTGTGATCACAGGAGACCCTTCCGTCGGGGTCTGGGGCCACATGCAGGCAAGTGTGGCTCTATTTATTGGCAATGGGAGGAACAGTTGTGCTCATTCTGGCTCTGTTTTGCCCTAATCCTCTCTGGTGCTGGAGGACTAATCTCTAAATCAGGCACTGTGTTTAGACACAAGGTGAGGGGACTCCCAGATGTTTCGGCTTTATTCCTTGAACTGGCAGGTCTATCCTCTTAGGAGAGAATTTGGTCATGTTGAGTTTTTTTTTTCTCCCTTAATCTTTGTTTTGAGATATTTTGTCAACTCAGTGATGCTGGGGGAGATTTTGTCTTTTTAACCGAAAGTAAAATATCAGATGACCCTCTGAGGTAAATGTCCCCATTGTAGTTCCTGCAGAATTCTTACCATTGGTTTTCCCAAGACAGCTGTATATGACTCCCTGGACTCATCTGTGCACTTGGAACCTGCACAGACAGGACAAGACCTAGGTGGACAGGGCTTCTCAAGCTTTTTCCGGAAAGTGAGTCAGGTGCAAAAAGGAAAGGGAAGCTGGTGGAGAAACATATCGGGCAGCAGGAAAATTTGCTCTCGGTGAAGGTATTTGGGAACGTGATTAGAAGAAAATCGTTGGTCCTGAAAACAGCAACTCAGGGAATCTATTTGTAGGGGTTGGAAAGAGAGGCATTCACATCATTGAAATTCAAAAAGTATCTAAGGCATTCCTGCCCTACAGAAGGGGTTTCTGATTATTATTATTATTATTATTAAATATGTATATTTATCTGCGTTAAGGATTGAGTTCACCTTTGCAATCCTCACAATAACTCTTTGGTTTAGGGAATATTTTTATTCTCCCCACTATGTAGGCCAGGAAGTGGTGGTCAAGTCAATTAGACCTGCCCCAGTGCCTACAGCTAGGATTCCTTTCATGGAGATCAGAGGCGGGGGTTGGGGGGGTCGAAAAAGGGAAGAAATTAAGGAACCCTTTAACCAGGATTCAATGATCTGCGAACACTGATTTCCATTTGGATCTATAATGAGGGCCTTATCCGAAAGGACTGGTCAGAGGTCAGATTTGAAGTGTCCTGACTTCATCACGTTGGGTCCTGCCAGATTGAGTCTACCAAGAACCGGGAGAACAGGACAAGCTCAAAACTGCAACACTGTGGCCCCATATGGCAGAGTCCTCAGCCCTTCAGGACTGAGGTTTATTTTCAGCACTGTCTCTCATTTTTGAAGGCCCTTGCCTTCTGCTTCCCCCAGATACACCTCATGGAGGAATGGGTGTAGGGGAATGCATTGGGGGTTCAGGGGAAGAGAAGAAAAGCTCTCTCCTTCTGGGATCCTGGCCAAGTGCCCTCACTTGCCCTCTCAGGCTGATGTTTGGTTACTTGAACTCCTGATTTCCTATCAACAGTACCCCTCTTTCCCTTATTTATCAAAAACCTGGTTAAGTAAACTCCAGGCGCAGTGGAAGACACAACATAGGGATGGATGAAAGATACAGTTCTTGCCTCCCAAGGAGCTCCAAGTCAAGGGGGAAATCAGGCGGGTACGTAGCAGCAGGCAGCACCAAAACACCATGATGTGGGTCCTACAGGGACTCAGGAGGGAGCAGCTGGCCATGTGCAGGGAGCTCGGGCTCACAGGACAATGCCTTGGCTGGGTATGGAATGACAGAGGGTAAAATAGACACAAAGCGTGCTTTCTGCAGAAGGAACGGCGCCTGCTGAGGTGAGGAGCTTCAGGGGAGCAGACATGTTTGAGAATAGTAAGAAGTGAGATGCATCTGACTTATAAAAATATTTTTCATGTACAGAACCCTGGCTTGTTATCTTGGACATACCAGTTGTCTAACACATAGCGGCTACTCCCAATGCTGTTACTATGGGGCAGACATACAGCCAGCTGACCACAGGCCCTGAAGGTCATTTGGAGATTGGCCCTTTTGATCCTATTCCGTTTTTTTTTTTTTTTTTGTAGACAAAAGTAAGGGTCATTAAATATTTCTCTATGAGTTTCATAATTGCATTGGGGAGTTTCATGATTACATTTGCCTACTGGAAAGCTCGGGCTTCACAGCCAAGAATGACTTTTCAACAGCAAGCCTGGCACAGGAAGGCGGGTTGAGAGGCTCTACCGACCCTTCAGAAAAGGGCCATGAGAGCTGAGAGGCAGAGGGCAGGGAGAGGGGCGGGCGGATCTGAGGACACTCTAGGACGCTGAGTTCACCTGACTGTGTGGCTGACTGGATAGGGAGTGAAGGAGCGAAGTCAAGGACGACTCTCGGGCCCTTCAGAAGTCAGGGCTCCCATGACCTGAGCTGTGGAGGGCAAAGTGTCCTGTTCTTGGGAGAGCCTTGCCTTGAGTAAGCAGCAGAGACACGCGCCCTGTGTGCACAGCCTCTCCCGGCCGCAATGCTGTGTATACACGTAAGAGCTCTTTGACACTCTCCACACCCCGGGTTTCAGCGAGACCACCCACAGGAGCCCTGGGCAAGCAGGCAGGGAGGCAGGGTTCGCAGGATGCAGAGGCCCCCGGTGGCGGCGTGTTTATGGTCTGGCCTGCTCGGGGCTGCATCTGAGTGCCGCCTCCGTCTGCCCTGTGCCCCCACGGCACCCGGACGGACGTCCTCTCCAGGCCACCCCCGGCCTCCCCCTCAGAGCGTGCGGGGTCACCACCGCCTCCCCCTCAGAGCGGGAGGGGGTACGGGGACGACGGAGCGGGAGAGTGAGGGTGATTCTGCGCCTCCGATGATGGCCTGACCTGAGTCCTCTGGCCGGTGCCTTCCCGAGTGGACGCTGAGAGCCCACTTGAGGATGGAGACCGGTTAGCTCTGAGAGCTCACAGTGTACCCTCTGAGAGAGCATGACTGACGATTCGGAGAGCACGGCTCCACGGAGCCCTGATGAAGCAGCCTGAGGCCTCGTCTTCTGCAGGGGAAGCCCAGGGCCCTGGGCTCCGCCTGGCACGCAGGGGCACCACATAGACGCCTGCGAGCAGGAGCCGAAAAAAGATGGGCGTGGGAAGGAGGGCGGGTGTTTTATTCTTGGAGCCCTTTGGGGAGAGGGGAGTCCAAGAGGGAGGCGAGTGGGAAGCCCCGGGAGATGGGTCTGCCTGTGTCTGGATTATAACAGCACTCGGAGTTGTAGAGAGCTTGGAGAAAAGCTAAGTCCAATTCCTTCATTCCACAGGGGTCACAAGTGACTAATCAAGGAAGCTAGGACACAAACCCAGGCTTTCTGACTCCTGTGCCCTTAGACTCCAAGGACTCTGTCTCCTACCCAGACGCAGGAAGTAGAGAGATGAGCAAAAATCTGGGTGATTTTTTTCAGAGTCAGTGTTCAACCCAAATAACAGGCTTGTGATGCCTTGAAGAAAATGATTTTCCTTTAATATCTGACTCGTAGTCCTCTGCCTTCTGGACCTAGTTTCTCTGCTGGGAATCATTTAGAGGATATTCATAATCAGAGGACAAAGCAAAAAAGTGTAAAAGGTGAGGCGTTTCTCTCAGCCATTCATATTAATATATATGAATATATATTATATAATATATGTGTATCAGTTCAGTTCAGTTCAGGTGCTCAGTCGTGTCCCACTCTTTGCAACCCCATGAACCGCAGCATGCCAGGCCTCCCTGTCCATCACCACCTCCCAGAGTTTACTCAAACCCATGTCCATTGAGTCGGTGATGCCATCCAACCATCTCATCCTCTGTCGTCCCCTTCTCCTCCTGTCCTCAATCTTTCCCAGCATCAGGGTGTTTTCCAATGAGTCAGCTCTTCCCATCAGGTGGCCAAAGTATTGCAGTTTCAGCTTCAGCATCAGTCCTTCCAATGAACACCCAAATATATGTGTATATTATATATTATATAATATATGTGTATAAGTGAAGTGAAGTTGCTCAGTCGTGTCCAACTCTTTGCAACCCCATGGACTGTAGCCTACCAGGATCCTCCATCCATGGGATTTTCCAGGAAAGAGTATTGGAGTGGGTTGCCATTTCATTCTCCAGGGGATCTTCCTGACCCAGGGATTGAACCCGGGTCTCCCGCATTGTAGGCAGACACTTTACCAACTGAGCCACCAGGGAAGTCCTAATATATGTGTATAGTATATATTGTATAATATATGTGTATAGTATGTATTATATAATATATGTGTATAGTATAATATAATATATGTGCATATTATATGTTTTGTACATTTAATTATTTATGTTATATAACATATATAACAGTATATATTAATATATTTATAACATATAATATATTAATGTATAATAATTATATAGTTTATATTATATATAATATATTAAGTATATATTATATAACTAATATATAATACATGAATATACTTAGTTTCTCCTCACCAGGAGGAATTTCCCTGTCAAATGTCAGGGTCCCAAGCAGGTCAGGAACTCTCCACATCATTCCACCTCCATGAACCACATTCATATCAGCATTTATCTTTCAGGGGTTCCTTTCCTCAGAGGTAACTGTCACTGTGGAAAGAAAGTGATTACTGATATCTTCCAAGATTTTCATAATGAAAAATGATACCTTAATGCAATAACTTTCAAAAATTTTAAAACTAAAAGTTTTTTTCAAAGATCAAAATATGAAAAGCAACAGAGGAGTAATATTAAAATATTAAATGCATACCCAAACTCCCAAGTCCAAATTTTTAAGTTGAAAGGTATGTGCTTTTCCTGAATTACATTGTGCTTATTTAAGTGTATAAATATACAGTTTGAACATTTAGAACTAGTCCAAAACTTGCTACTGAAAGAACAAAGAAGTACTCTCTTTTGCTACTTGACTTTCTGTCTTAATGAAGTATCCAAATGTTTCAAGTTCAGATCATATAAGCCTGTATCATCTTTTTAGTGACCTCCTACATTTCATTGTATGGAAGCAGGATAATTTAGGAGGATGGACTTTTAGGCTGTTTCCAGTTTTTTCCACTCTTACAAA
Source organism: Bubalus bubalis (assembly GCF_019923935.1). Lineage (NCBI taxonomy): Eukaryota > Metazoa > Chordata > Mammalia > Artiodactyla > Bovidae > Bubalus > Bubalus bubalis. Next base: position 6,111,303 of record NC_059161.1, read on the forward strand.
TTATTTTTGACATTCAAAGGTAAAGCATCTTTTCTATAAATGCTCTTGCATGAAGCTCCTAAACTTCTCAGAGGAATAAAAAAACAAACAGTCCCTCTGGTTAAAGCTGATGAGACTGGTGGCCTAGAGGGGTTGGTGAGCCTTGTCCCCTCTGATGGGTCCTGGGAAATGTTCAAGGGAACCTCGAGGGGTCCTGGGAATTCAGTTTGAAAAGTTTGCTCTAATTATTTACTTTGGCAATGGTACTTATTTACATTTAAAAATAAGTTTTCTAAAGAATGAATTGCTAATGGTAGAATAGGAGGCAATACATCAAGCTATTGCTGCAGATGACTTTGAGTGATGGAGCCTTTCCTTATGGTTTTCTTCAATCAAATTATCCACTAGACAGATTGACCCAGATAATTCTCCAATTCCCAATTTCAAACTACATTAGGGACACTCAGTTCACCAGTGGGGGACCAAATGGGAAGAACCTCAAGCTGGAAATCGGGACTGCAGGGTTCATACATTTGCCTCTTCATGCTTTGATTTCAAGCCTCTATTTGAAGGTGTGTGAAATGGCCAGAAGATCCTTGCCCCTCTACTGCTTAATGTAGCAAATATAGATGAACTTCTTGGTATTCTAGCCCCTGGTATACAGATATAAAAGAGGGGATTCCAATTTTCTTTTTTTATCCTTTGAATAACATGAATTTAAGGAAGAAAGTTAATTTGGAGACAAAAAGATGCTGAATTACACTTTATATATATATAAAGTGTATATATATATATATATATATATATATCAAGTTCTTAGGAGGATGTTTAGGCATAGTTCTTAGATTCATGAGCATGGTTGTAGTTGGAGCAACAGAATTTGGAATCATAATGCAGTCAATACGTAAATGAATAAATGAATGAAGAGAGCAAGAGACAAACAGCATCAAATCAAAACAGTCACTATTTTCCTTCAGCATAGAAAAACTTTTGCTGTTTGATTCATTTTTTTCCCTGAAACCTACTCTACCCTCTCCTGGGTGGCTTGATTTCCCTACTAGTCAGAAGGATGGAAGGGAGGGGGACTTGCCTTGTTTCCTGAGGCTCAGACTCCTAGCCCCATTGTTGTGTTGACTGAATCCTTGGACCTGAATCTTCCTTTATTAACTTTCTGGGTGACTTGGTTCCTCTAGTCTTAGGGGCTGCTTTGCTGTTGTCTGTCTTCCTACATTTGAGTTTCTTCAGGAGTGGTCTTCAAACCATCACACGTGAATCATCTAAAGAACTTGTGCAAGTGAACCAGTTTGCTGTTCACCTTAAACTAACATAACATAATAAATCAACCATAGTCCAATGTAAAATAAAAATTAAAAAAAAAGAACATGTTATAAAGATCCTGTTCCAGACTGCATGATTCAAAAACTGTAGACGATGACAGGGAATCTCCATTTATAGTTAGCACATCATGTAATTCTTACACACATTAGAATTTAAGAACGGCTATCCTCTACAATCAGGGATGGAAACCCTTGTCTATTTCTCACACCCGACTTTTCATCATCCCCTGGCTGACTTTCTGTCTACCTGGCTGCTTATTTATCTCCACGTACAGCCCGACGCTTGCTGGCTGTTGCCATAGTTTCTGTGTACACATTGCTGTCCACTGCACTCGACTTCCTGCTAAGACTCGTAGCTGAATGTACCCTCTCACCTGAGGCCAGTTGCACCTCAGGTACCTGGTTCTTTTAGCTGCTAACCTATTCAGTTCACTTATTTCCAACCCCGCTGCTTTCGGACTTAAAAACAAAAAACATAATACTACAGTCAATATGTGTTAAGTGACTATTGGGTGTCATTATCTCATGTAATCAACCCACCACACTAAATAGATATTATTATTTTGCTGCATTTGAACGTATCCTCAGAAGAATTAGCGTGACTGCAGATTTGCTCCAAGATGTGACATGCTCATTTCTTTCTTGCCATATTCCCCTAACTGGTCATATCTGAATCCCATCCATTTCTTCATATCCAGAAATTCAGCTTAAAATTGATTTGTGACTAGCTCAATAAAACTGTTTTTGAAGGTTTTTTGTTTCATTTTTTGTAAATGGATAACCAGTGCTGGTCTGGGGAAGAGGCTGGTGTCTGTGAAATCTGAAATTAATTATGGACAATGATGTATCCATGTCAGGATGTGGCGCAAACCCAAGCAAACAGGTCAGGAGGCAGGCAGTAGGCAATGGGAAAGTGTCCTGGGTTGTAGGGCTTTGAGCTCTGCCCCAGAATTCAGGAAGCCAGTCCTATGGATGGAAATAGAGGTCCCAGACAGTGCAGATTCTCGCTTTTAGAGGAATTGAGTTAGCCAAATGTTACTCTGGATAAGAGCTTGCACCCTGGAGTATAGTTATCAGAACGGTAGTTCTTGGTTATGGAGCTTCAGAAATAAGCTTAAGTGATCAGACTTTAGGTTCAAGGATAGAGCCAAACTGGCACCAGGATTACTGAATGGGGAACCGTGGCCTGAAGTCTGGAATTCCTGAAATCTCTACAAAAATCAGCATCTGAAGGGTTGTGGGGTGAAGGTGGGGGGTGATTGATAGCAGCCTCAGCTATGGGGTCGAGCACGAATATGGCTTCAAAGACCAGGACCCAGGAAGCCTAACTCAGAAACTTTGCAGTTGCAGCCAAGCAGGATCCTTTGTGTTTTGGAAAAACCCACAGCAATTTCTTGACTTGCTCAGATTTAAAACCAAAATCAATTTGTATTAGATTAGCTGTATGTCAATGTAGGCCAGGCTTTCAGGCTCCACCAGTTTTAGGTAAATTGAATTGGCAATTCAGTATCCTTTTCAGGTCTGAGGGTCACGCAGCTGACTCCAGGAAAAACAAAAAACACAAACAGAAAAACACACAGATTAGACAGGCAGGCAGTGGAGCCAGGGGGCCGTGGCTTCAGAGATACAGACTGGTGGCTCCCTCAGGGGGCGTCCCCAGAGGCCATTCTGTCCAGCCATGTGCTTCCAGAAAAGACAGGCTCAGAGAGGTCCAGGCAGTTGTGAGTTTAAACTGTGTTTACAATTTTCACAGGAAGAGTGCTGCGTCTGGATGCTGATTCAGAAACTTCTTGATATAATAACTATTGTCAACCCTTCCCGAGCGCTTTCACTCGTGCAGTAGAGCTCTGTGCTCTGTTACAGATGCTGCTTCCCATGAACACTGCTCATGAAGTGACCGGTGTCACAGAAGGGGAAAGCGAGGTCCGAGAGGATGACCTTAGAACTCAAGGTTACCCTGCTGGTAAGAGGTGAAGCAGAATTTGAGAGCAGTGTTTTTAAGGCCAACCGTTTATCCACCCTACAGTGAAATTTGGAGATGGAAGCCTCATCTCCTATTGTATCCTTTGTAGAGACTCTTTTTTTTCTTGCCCTAAATCTACCTTTTCTTTTCTCATCCCATTATTGCTGAAATCTGGGTGGTTTTCTATTTGGTTGGTTTTCTTTCTTTCTTTTTTTTTGGTCCAGGAAATAGTATATTTTACTCAGTGTAAGATAATTTTAACTACGACAAGTAAGTATTTCCTACACAGAATCTCTTAAACCATTGCTGCATCACAACCCTGAACACAGAGAAAACCAACTGAGCTAACTGGAGGCCTTTGAGCAGAAATGTCCGTATAGTAACAAGAACATGGGTACATGATCCAGTGTCTCTCTGGTTTCTTTTAGCCTGTCTCAAATGCATGGGGAGGCAGGAATGCAGCCTCCAGGGAGTGCAGAGCCCTCTCCTCCCCACACAATTGACTGTGGGCCCATCACCCATCTACAGGGTCTCTGCCTTTCTCATCAATTATTATTTCTCAGGCACCCACTGGGTGCTCAGCACATCAGAGAAAAAGACGAATTGACTCTGCTGTCAACCATCACCCTGCAAAGAGCCAAATAATTTTGATGTTCTTCAAACATATTATAATTAAAAAATTACATGCTGGGAGAAAAATTATAAGCATTTAATCAGAAGAGAGGGTCAAGCTGATGCAATTAGGGAGGGGAGATGTGCTGGCTTTTATCGACTGAGCCAATTTCATCACTTTCCTGGTGAAAGCAATTGGATTTGAGGCTAAGACGTTTCCATCAAGTTATTTTTGAATTGAGGAAATATAATTTCATTGTGTTTGTTCAGGAGTGTCTTTGACCTCAGTGCTACTCTCCGAGGCCAGTCTCCTTTAACTATCCACCGACATGGCCATAGCTTGCTTCTCACAGTGGATCTCAGGGCTATTATGGCCTAATACATAAATGCATTTTGAAAAACAGCTAGCCCCAGCAAAAACATCAACTGAAGGATAGGAGAAAGCTCCTAGATGGCAACTATTGAAGTATTTGCCAGAAAGGGAACCTGTTGGTAAGCTAAAGTGCTTTTAAGAGAGTTGAATCATTCACCGAATCAGAAAATTGCCCAGGTCTTAAAGAGAGAGACCGTGGAAAACCAAAAACAAGCAAGCAAACAAAAACCACACACACACACACACACACACACACAAAATTGAAAAAAAGAAGCAAATGTGAATTTCCTTACGGCCCTCTTTAACATATCTCAGGCTGGCTGTATAGCTACTGCTTTCTTTTCTCTGGCTCAAGCCAAATTCCCTTTCCACAAGTCACTGAGATGGAGAGAAACTTATTTTCTGTTCTCCTTGGTGGAGGAAGTCCAGCTCCTCTCCCTGAACAAGGAAGGCTGAGTAGGAGTGGGAAGTGACCTTCTGACTACCCTGGCAGGAAGAGGCGCCTTCAGGCCCCCTATCAGGACTAGGTAGCTGCTGGGGAGGAAGATACCTTGGAATGGGAGCTTGAGAGACTTGAGTTCTGCTCATCAACAATTGTCCTCATTCCGAAAATTTGGAATTATATGTAAGAGTAATTCTTCAGTAACGACAATACTGATCCCTCTTGATTTTGTAATGCTTCATGATGTCAAGAACTCTTTCATCTACACTATCTTATTTGAACCTTATCAAAATTGTGTGAAGTGGTTAGACACAAACTATTGTGTGTATATGTATGTGTGTATGTATATATATATATATATATATTCTAACTTTAAAAAAATAGAAAAGTGATAGGTATTACTTATTACTATGTAAGAGGTGGGAAAAAAGGAGGCTTGGGGTAGTAAGTGATTTGCTGATAGTCACACCAGCAGATGAGAAGAGCTAAAGCACAAATCAGACCCAACTGCTCTTTTCAAAACCCTGAAGTATTTTTAGAGGATAATATCTGCCCTAAATTACCCTTGTGACACTCAAATAAAATAATGCTTTTGAAAATGCTTTCGAGAATGAAAACTCGCCATATAGTTTTAAGTTCCTACAGTTTCTGATGGGTATGTGAATGTTCTATTTCCCAAGTACATGGGTTCAGCAGGAACCAGTGGCATAAATTCACAGCTCCAGGAGGCATCCTGTGCTCTTTTCTGAAAGCAAATACTGAGGACAAGGCCTCATCCAAGACAAATGCAGAGAGAGAAAAATGCAATAAAAATGACAAATAGATATTGGGCAAACACAGAAAGTAAACATGGCAAGAAAGCAAATTGCTACTGCCCTCCTCTTAAAGGAGATGAAATGCTGAACGGCCACCAAAAAGGGGAGGCTGGAAGGATGAAGGTAGTCACCAGAGATGAGGACGGAGTCTCTGGCAGCAGTCCAGATCTGTACAGCAGGTCACACAACACTTAGAGATGGTGAGATGAAGGTGTTGACAGCTGATGGCAACCTCTCCAAGGAATATGTTTGACAGTGCAGAGAGGCCTGGCCCAAGAATAAACATCAGAGGAACACAGGTAGCCTGGGCATCTGGCTGTTGGTGTAGAGGTGATTTTAATGTGTGTATGTATGACTTACTGCTCAACCCGTTAATTTATCCATCCAGCTATTCCTATCTCTTCATTCACTCCTCATTGCCTTCTATCCTGAGCGTTGGTCCTGGGGATACAAAGGAGAAAGACAGAGGTCCCTGTCCTCTAGAAGCTCATAGGGTAGTGACGGTGAAAAAGAGGTAAACAAGTGATCAATCCACGTTCAGGTGCTGTCGGACAGAGAAGGGCCAGGTGCAATCGAGGCTCAGATGAAGGTCACCAAAGCCAGGCTTGAGGATAGCAGGGCAGAGGAGAGGAAAGGGATGGAGGAAGAAAAAGCCCCCATGAGGAGCACAGATTATGTATCGGTTACTTGTAGCATCTAGGAGTTGCTTTCTGAATCACTCCAACTAGGACCCAAGAATACAAATCGGGAAGTTTTTCCAACTCAGATTATACTGATGGCCTTTCAGTTCAGTTCAGCTCAGTTCAGTCACTCAGTCATGTCCAACTCTTTGAGACCCCATGGACCACAGCATGCCAGGCCTCCCTATCCATCACCAACTCCCGGAGTTTACTAAAACTCACGTCCATTGAGTTGGTGATGCCATCCAACTTTCTCATCTTCTGCCATCGCCTTGTCCTCCTGCCTTCAATCTTTCACAGCATCAGGGTCTTTTCCAATAAGTCAGTTCTTTGCATCAGGTGGCCAAAGTATTGGAGTTTCAGCTTTAGTATCAGTCCTTCCAATGAATACTCACGACTGATTTCCTTTAGAATGGACTGGTTGGATCTCCTTGCAGTCCAAGGGACTCTCAAGAGTCTTCTCCAACACCACAGTTCAAAAGCATCAATTCTTCGGTGCTCGGCTTTGTTTGTAGTCCAACTCTCATATCAGTACATGACTACTGGAAAACCATAGCTTGGACAAGATGGGCCTTTGTTGGAAAAGTAATGTCTCTGCTTTTGAATATGCTATCTAGGTTGGTCATAACTTTTTTTCCAAGGAGCAAGCATATTTTAATTTCATGGCTGAAATCACCATCTGCAATGATTTTGGAGCCCCCAAAAATAAAGTCTGACACTGTTTCCACTGTTTCCCCATCTATTTGCCATGCAGTGATGGGCCCAGATGCCACGATCTTAGTTTTCTGAATGTTGAGTTTTAAGCCAACTCTTTCACTCTCCTGTTTCACTTTCATCAAGAGGCTCTATGGTTCTTTTTTGCTTTCTGCCATAAGGGTGGTGTCATCTGCATATCTGAGGTTGTTGATATTTCTCCTGGCAATCTTGATTCCAGCTTGTGCTTCATCCAGCCTGGCATTTCACATGATGTACTCTGCATATAAGTTAAATAAGAAGGGTAGCAATACACAGCCTCGACGTACTCCTTTCCTGGTTTGGAACCAGCCTGTTGTTTCATGTCCAGTTCTAACTGCTGCTTCTTCCTGACCTGCATACAGATTTCTGAGGAGGCAGGTCAGGTGATCTGGTATTCCCATCTCTTTCAGAATTTTCCAGCTTTTTGTGATTCATACAAAGCTTTTGGACATAATCAATAAAGCAGAAGTAGATGATTTTCTGGAACTCTCTTGCTTTTTAATGATCCAATGGATGTTGGCAATTTGATCTCTGGTTCTTCTGCCTTTTCTAAATCCAGCTTGAACATCTGGAAGTTCACGGTTCATGTATTGTTGAAGCCTGGCTTGGAGAATTTTGAGCATCATTTTGCTAGTGTGTGAGATGAGTACAATTGTGTGGTAGTTTGAGCATTCTTTGGCATTGCTTTTCTTTGGGATTGGAATGATAACTGACTTTTTCCAGTTCTGTGGCCACTGCTGAGTTTTCCAAATTTGCTGGCATATTGAGTGCAGCACTTTCATAGCATCATCTTGTAGGATTTGAAATAGCTCAACTGGAATTCCATCACCTCCACTAGCTTTATTCATAGTGATGCTTCCTAAGGCCCACTTGACTTCACATTCCATGATGTCTGGTTCTAGATGAGTGATCACACCATCGTGATTATCTGGGTTGTGAAGACCTTTTTTGTGTAGTCATTCTGTGTATTCTTGCCACCTATTTTTAATATCTTCTGCTTCTGTTACATCCATGCCATTTCTGTCCTTTATTGTGGTCATCTTTGCATGAAAAGTTCCCTTGTTATCTCTAATTTTCTTGAAGAGATCTTTAATCTTTCCCATTCTATTGTTTTTCTCTATTTCTTTACATTGATCACTGAGGAAGGCATTCTTATCTTTCCTCGCTATGCTTTGGAACTCTGCTTTAAATGGGTATACCTTTCCTTTTTTCCTTTGCCTTTTGCTCCTCTTCTTTTCTCAGCTATTTATAAGGCCCCCTCAGACAACCATTTTGCTTTTCACATTTCTTTTTCTTGGGATTGGTCTTAATCACTGTCTCCTATACAATGTCACTAACCTCCATCCATAGTTCTTCAGGCACTCTGTCTATCAGATCTAATCCCTTGAATTTATTTCTCACTTCCACTGTATAATCATAAGGGATTTGATTTAGGTCATACCTGAATGGTCTAGTGGTTTTCCCTACTTTCTTCAATTTAAGTCTGAATTTGGCAATGAGATCATGATCTGAGCCACAGTCAGCTCCTGGTCTTGTTTTTGCTGACTGTATAGAGCTTCTCCATCTTTGGCCACAAAGAATATAATCAATCTGATTTCGGTGTTGACCATCTGGTGATGTCCATGTGTAGAGTCTTCTCTTTTGTTGTTGGACGAGGGTGTTTGCTATGACCAGTGTGTTCTCTTGGCAAAACTCTATTAGCCTTTGCCCTGCTTCATTCTGTACTCCAAGGCTAAATTTTGCCTGTTACCCCAGGTGTTTCTTGACTTCCCACTTTTGCGTTCCAGTCCCCTATAAGGAAAAGGATATCTTTTTTGGGTGTTAGTTCTAAAAGGTCTTGTAAGTCTTCAAAGAACCATTCAACTTCAGCTTTTTCAGCATTACTGGTCTGGGCATAGACTTGGATTATTGTGATATTGAATGGTTTGCCTTGGAAACAAACAGAGATCCTTCTGTCATTTTTGAGATTGCATCTGAGTACTTCATTTTGAACTTTTTTGTTGACTATGAGGGCTACTCCATTTCTTCTAAGGGATTCCTGCCCACAGTAGTAGATATAATAGTCATCTGAGTAAATTCACCCATTCCAGTCCATTTTAGTTCACTGATTCCTAAAATGTTGACATTCACCCTTGCCATCTCCTGTTTGACCACCTCCAGTTTGCCTTGATTCATGGACCTAACATTCCAGGTTCCTATGCAATATTGCTCTTCACAGCATCCGACTTTACTTCTATCACCAGTCACATCCACAACTGGGTGTTATTTTTGCTTTGGCTCTGTCTCTTCATTCTTTCTGTAGTTATTTCTCCACTGATCTCCAGTAGCATATTGGGCACCTCCTGACCAGGGGAGTTCATTTTTCAGTGTCTTTTTGTCTTATCACACTGTTCATGGGGTTCTCAAGGCAAGAACACTGAAGTGGTTTGCCTTTACAGAGTAGAAATTTCTCCCTCCTCCTTGCTCTACAACACATAAGTCTGCTTTACCAAAATGTCAAAACAATAGGAATTATTTTATTATTAAAGATGATCTCAATAATCAAACGATTAACACAGTTTTCCCCAGGTGCTCTCGTTTACCACCTCCATTAGCTCAGAAGTCTTCTTTGAAGGCATTTGGGGCATCAGGTCCACCATCTCAGAGGCAGACTTATTCATCACATTATCAACATCAAATCTTTGCACTTTTAGATGTCTCTTCTGGTCTGAGTGAAAGGAAAGAACGTTTTCTGTTTAGGCTATTGGCCCCATTTTCAACTTTTAGTAAAGCCATTCTGGGCTTCCCTGGTGGCTCACAGTAAAGAATCTGCCTGCAATGCAGGAGACCTGGGTTCAATCCCTGCGATGGGAAGATCCCCTGGAGAAGGGAATGGCCACTCATTCCAGGATTCTTGCCTGGAGAATTCCATGGGCAGAGGAGCCTGGCAGGCTACAGTCCATGGGGTCGCAAGGAGTCTGACAGGGCTGAGTGACTAACATAGCAACACAAAGCCATTCTAAATTTGCAAGCACATTTCCTGCCAAAATAGCTTAAAGGTTTTAGCTCTAGGACCTCTGGACTTCCTTGGTCTCTGCTCTCTTGTGTCTGTTCTTTGCATCTCTTGTCAACAACGTTCCCCTTCCTGCCTCTGTCTCCTGTTTCTGGCCAGGGCATTCTGATAGGCTCTACCTCTACACTTGGGATTTTCTGACTTAGATCCTTGTAGCTTTCCTGTTATCCAATTATATATTCATCCTGAATTCTTCCATACTTTAACTTGACCATGACATTTTCCCTCTTTATCCTCACTTCAATCAATGAAAAGTTTTAAATCTTTACAAGTCTGCCTTTAATCCAACTCATTTGAAGGACCCCTCTTCTCTCTGGCTTAATGGTTTAATACCCTAGCTATCTACATACTACTCATATACATCATATATTGACCACCATTACACATTAAAAAAAAAAATTTGTAACTTAAGAAATACTGACACCATCTTGTTGAAATGGAATGATGATCAATTTGCCAGAAAGCAATTTGGCTGAAATCAGTGCTCTTGTTAATCAGCTTGTCTAGTTTGCCTAAAATTCAACTCATTAAAAAAAAAAACAAACCTCTTTATAGCTCTTTAAGAATTTCATTTTATAAAATTATATCTGCCACATATAGTATAGACGTAATTTTAACCAATTTCTCCCCCAAAAGTATTTCCAATTGAATTTCATATTTTTGATGAATATGCACCATATTTGCATAACTTTATGAATGGTAGAATTATTTTGAATCCTTGAGTAGCTTTTTATACTGATTTTATTTTTAGATATCAGGACGATTTTTAGCCAGATTTTCTAAAGATCTTATTTTTCAAAGTTTCTTCTCACAATAAATATTTACCAAATCTATATAAAACTTAATTTACATAATTGTTTGTTACCAATAAGCAGCTGGGAAAGAAACCGCTCCTCTCCATTTTACTATCATTTCCAGGAAGAGTATAATTTTCTCCAGGTGTTCATTCTCAGCCAAGTTCATGTTCCCAGGTGTCCAGGCTGACACGTGTTGCTTGGAATATAGAAAAATAGAAGGTCATTCCTGCTGGCCCATTTGTGGGATTTTGGTCAGGTGGACCTAGACCAAAGGCGTAAGTCATCGAGGGCTTTGCAAAGCCTTGAGACCTGTTTAATCAAGTTGAGATAAAAAAGGAAAAAACAGATTTTTCTAGGAAGAATATTTTTGGATGGATTTCTAAAGCAGGTGTACAAATTCTCAAGGTTAATTGTCTTCCAAGTACATTTTAATGGGGTTATTTGTGTCCAACTTGATATTTGCTTTACTTACAGCTCTCTTTCATTGTGTTGCCCCTTCCATTGAGCCTCAGTTTCCCCTACAGCATTTCCCAGATTTAGCAGGTCCCCTGGGGCTGTGCACAAATGAGTCAGCTTTCCATAGTCTCTTGTTTCTGTGTGCAGGAAATCAAATATGGGGACTCATGAGGAACTTTCAGTACAAGTACATATGCTGGCCATGGAAATTAATATTCTTTCATCAGAACAGTGTTGAATTAATATACTTGAAGATATAGCTAAAGAAATGGGCACCATAATTAACAGGGAGATAAAGGGATGAAAAATATGACCAAGAGATAGGAGGAATAACTCAGTTCAAAATCTGTCCAACAAAATGCCGAGAAGAAATGAATTGTGGAGATGCAATAATTAGGAAGAAATTTCCAGACTTAAATATGTCTGGAATATGACTGCAGATTGCAGAAGAATTCAAAAACAAAAGTGACTATGTTAAACATCTTAACTTCCAATACATCGTAGGGAATTTCAGAATGTTAAGAAAAAAACCTCTTAAGACATGCATATGCATGACTGAGTCGCTTCGCTGTTCACCTGAAGCTGTCATGAGATTCTTAATCATCTGTTGTTTGTCCTGTGCTCAGTGTGTGTGTGATTCTTTGTGACCCCATGGACAGTAGCCAGCCAGGCTCCTCCATCCATGGGATTTCCCAGGCAGGAATATTGGAGTGGATTGTCATTTCCTTCTCCAGAGGATCTTACTGACCCAGGAATCAAACTCTTGTCTCCTGCTTTAGCACTGAACCACCTGGGAAGCTGGGTATTGATCTCATTAACCTACTGACAACAAAGGGGGCTTCCCAGGGGGCACAGTGGTAAAGTATCTGCCTGCCAATGCAGGAGACACAAGCACAAGTGACGTGGGTGGGGAAGATCCCATGGAGTGGGCAATGGCAACCCACTCCAGTACTCTTGCCTGGAGAATCCAATGGACAGGGGAGCCTGGCGGGCTACAGTCCATGGGGTCACAAAGAGTCGGACACAGCTGAGTGGCTGAGTATACACTGACAACAAAAAGTACCTGAAGACAATGTAAGAATGCCTTCAAACTGCTGATTACCTATGGGTTGGGGAGGGCTGGATTGGGAGTTTGGGATTAACAGACGTAAACTATTATATGAATATATAGAATGGGTAAACAAGAAGGCCCTAATGTGTTGAGCAGAGAACTATATTCAATATCCTGTAATAAACCATAGTGAAAAAGGATATAAAAAGAATATAAAAGGGAATGGTTACCCACTCCAGTATTCCTGCCTGGAGAATTCTATGGACTAGGGAGCCTGGCAGGCTGCAGTCCAAGGGATTGCAAAGAGTCAGACATACTGAGCAATTAACATATAACTAATATATATTAAAAAAAATATATATATATAAAACTGAATCACTCTGCTGAACACTTGAAACTAAGACAACATTGTAAATCAACATAAATATAAATTTAAAAAACTTTAAAAACGCTGATTATCTCATCTAATATAGAACATTATCCACACGTATAATAAAAACTCTAGCAAACTAGGGATGAAAGGGAACTTGTTAACTTGACCAAACTATAGTGAGCAAACATTATCATTTAGTGGAGAACTTTTAGAGAACACATTTCCTTTGAGATGTGGTATTCTTAGACGATTGCTATTACTAATGGTCCTAGTGATTCCACATGAAAAGAAAAATAGGACTTACAGAATTAGAAAGGAAGGGGTAAATTGTCATTACTCACAGACAGGCTGATTGTCTATGCAGAAAATACACAAAAATAACTGAAAAAATTTTGTATTTAGGCTGTTTATAATGCAAGATCATTGGATAAAATATCACAGAAAATATTAAAAATAAAATTCCATTCACAAGAGAGACAAAACAACGAAATATCAAAGAATTAAGGAGTTCATAAACTTTTGATGTGGAAAATAAAACTATATTAAAGGACATAGAGAAAAGATCCAAAAAATGCAGAAATCTTCCATACTCTTGAATGTGGTATGATGAAATATTATAAGTATTCTGATTCCAACTTAATTTACAAATCCAATTAAATGCCAATGAAAACTCCAGCTGCATTTTAAAAGAATTCTATATGATATATTTGGAAATTTATGTGAATGAAGGTTCCAAAATAGCTAAACCCGCTTTCAAAAACAGCAAAGAAAATCAATTTACCTTACAAGATATCTTGCAAGTATACATTTTTCTAACCTGCCTGATGGGAAAAGGAACTATTCTCTGTCCAATGTGAATTTTGGTCACTGTTCTTCCAAATTCTTCCTGGATGTATCTTTTCCCAGTCTCAGATAGTTTTCTCCCATGCCTGTGTTTATCAGTATTCAGCTGAATAGCCAAAGAGGAAGCCAGCAAGACTGGTGGAATTCTCTTTCTCTGTGTCCCTTCTCTTCTGTACTCTGGCTTGTGAATTCTAGCTACCTCATCTCTCTTATTTGTGACTCTGTTTCTTTTATTCAAAGAGTCTACCAAACTCTACCTGAGTTTTTTTTTTTCTCCCTTGCACTGTACCCTGAAAACTCTGAAGCCAGTACGCTAGACAGATTTCTCACTTCATCTTCTTCCCCATTTATCAGGGAGCACTATTCTACATTACCTGCTGTCTACTGACTCGAAAATTATTGCTTCTGTTGTTTGTTTGTTTTTCAGAAAGGAAGATAAATCTAGTAAATGTACTTCATCTGGGTTGGAAATGGAAGTCCAGGTGTAATATTATTAATGAAAGAAAGAATAGACTCTAAGAAAAATAAGTTCATCAAATAAAAATTTAAAAAGCAATTCATGAAGAAATTTTAAAAATTGGTATCAAATAATTGCTGATATTGCTGTCACAGACTTTAATTCCACAATGCAATAAATTTAAAAATTATCAACAAAGTGATAGCCTCACAGAAGCACCTAAAATGGTGGCATATGACCCAGACAATTGGGATTAAAGTTAGATGCTTAAGGATGAAAAAATTAATATTAAGAAAATGTAAAGAATTTGTATAAATGGTATTTAAACTATAGAAAAATAGGCACAGGATTTAACAGGCATTTCATAAAAGACGAAATGTGAATAACTAATAGATGTGAAAATATGCTCAGTTTCACATTAATTAGGAAAATGAAAATTTGAGCAACTGTGATTCTGTGATATATCTGGTGCATTTGACACCAGGAGCATATAACATTTTACAGCCCCTGCTGTATACAACAAAGCTATTTCCAGTGACAGCCATGAGCTGAAGCTTTGTGTGATGTTAAAGGCACTAAATGTTTCAAAATAGATGTAGATGCTGATTCACTGTCCCTGATGGACTTTTTTTTTTTTTTTTGGTTCTCTGTTGAGCTTCTTTTGGAGAAGAAAATGGCAACCCACTCCAGTATTCTTGCCTGGAAAATCCCATGGACAGAGGAGCCTGGTGGGCTGCAGTCCATGGGGTCGCAAAGAATCAGTCACAACTGAGTGACTAACACACTTGGGCTTCTTTTGGTCAATGCTTCTTTACATTGATTCTCCACTTCAGATTTTTTTCCAAATTCAGAGAAATTATTAATATAGATGAATACTGTCATTACTTTTTTCTGCCATGTTCCTTCTGGATAAAGTGGGTAGGTACAACTATTTATTTTACATTCGCCTAATAGTTTGACCTTTGATTCTTTGAAAATTGTCTGATATAATAATATTTATTATACATGACTGTCCAATAAGTTAATTTTAATAAAACCTACTTTTCTTAATTCATATTTTTGTTCTAAAACAATTAAGAATTAAGATGAATAAATTTCAATCTTAGAGATATTGCTTAAATTCAGTAAGATATTTCATGTGTGAACTAAGATTTGCACTTTCCAGCAAAAATACTAGACCTCACAGTTTATGCTGCTTCATTGTTTTAAATATTAAACACAAACAAATAATCCAAATGATCACATAGAATAACAACACTGAAATTACTCACGTTCTCTTTCTTTGCTTTCTCAGTCATTGTGCTACCCTTGTTTACTTCAAATCTGATGTTTAAACATGAGACTATGTAGTGCCACAGGGGCTGGAGATATGGTTTGTGCAGAAGCCAGAGCAAACATTGAGGCCATTATAAACTTACTCTTGAAATGAAGGTGGGTAGTTGAATGCATGTGTATTCAGAACTGACTGTATAACTCAGGGTTCTTCAATTTAACTTCCACGTAAAATGTATTTATTAAAAGACAAGGAATAAAAATGTACAAACTTAAAGCTTACACAGTGTATTAAGTTTCAACAATAACCGTCACAGGATAGGTTTCCTCACCTGGAGAAGTAGGGTAGATTTTGGAAATTCACTGGAAATGATCGAAACCCAATGCCTTGAAAGTCTGTGGATACCAGCAATCGTGTAAAAAGGGAAATTCCATAGCCAAAAGAGACACGCATAGCTTGGTCGTGGGGCCGAGGTATCAGCAAGCAGCCACAGCCGTGGCTGAGAGAATGAATGAGACAGCTGGGGCAGAGATGGCTGTAAAGCAATTAGTGCATCTGAAAAGCCATTTAGACATCTAGTTTACGTGACATCTCCAGATGGGGAGAGCATCATGTTGACTTTAAAGGATACATATTTAAAGTGGATTTAGAAAGGAAATTCTTTTAAATGTAAGAAGGTATAATTAACCCAAGCACCCTGGCTAAGACAAGATATTGTTGAAGAGAAGGACTTAGAGAAACTCAAAGAACATTAGGCCTATGGCTGAAAAAGCAGGGCAGCCCCATTTCCATGGGAGTAGTGCTCTGTGAATAGATTTCAGCTCATGGGGCAACACAGCATTGTGGAGGCAACACCCAAGGCAGGTGTGTGCTCTTTCAGATGATGACTTAATTAAAGGACCCCATATATGGGTACACATAGGAAATGGCTATTTCTTTGCTTTAAGATATTTGCAAATAGTCCTTTCCTTTCCATTTAGATCCTGGAGATAGATTTTAGAGCAAGCTTTGTGCAGGCATTATCACAGACTTCTGCTGGAGTTATATCACTGGGGTGTGGACAAGAACAGAGGAAAATGCAACCTTTCTCTGGGGACCTTGAGGATCATCAGGTTCAAAAGGTAGGCTTAGGGTAGGAAATAGAAGGCAAAACCAGGACAGATGGGAACCAGAAAGACTCATATGTAGGACCAGGTAAGAGAGCTCAAGGGTTAAAACAGAGTGAGAGATAGTGGAAGCAAGAAGAATGAAATGGACCTGAGGAGGAAGGAGGGAAGCTGGGAGCAGTTGGACATACGGAGCCAGGAGTATGGACACAACCGAGCTAAGCAACCTCCCCTTAGAGATGGGAGGTTAGGGTTAGGGTTCATCTCTCTGTGCTGAGATGAAGCTGACCAAGGCCAGGAGCGTTCTGGAGACGATGGCAACCAATGAGGAGGAGCACAAGCAGGTGGACAGATGCTGGACTGGGTCCCAGTCTATGAGTAGCTTTTTCATCTATTGACTACACCATGGGTTTGCTTTACCACTTTCATGTCATCATGGTGCTTATCATCACCTAACCTGTTACTTTTCTCTCCTTACTTATGTAACCAAGAGGGGAGGGTTTAGGGTGGTATTTTGTCAGTTTTGTTTACTTTTACATCCCCAACACCTAGTTGAAGATTGCTTGGCATTTGTTGAATGAATACACAAACATATATTGTACCGATGGGAGATTTCCCACAGCTTAGCTGAGGTGGAGGCTGACCTTCTAGTTATGAAATCCTTGCCAATCTAATTCTATCAATAAATTTGTGGTGTGGATTCAGTCCATTTCCTTACAAATCCAGGTGAGATTGCATAGAGAGGGTTTGGGGGACTAAGCCAGCTTCTCCACGCTGCTCATTTTTCTTCTTGGAGATCTTTCTCCAGAATTAAAACTTGGTTTAATGTCAAGAAATGTTTCTTTTTATTTTAGGGCTTTTGATGTGGAGGTGCCCTTGGAAGATAGATTCTGTGAAAAGACAAACCATTAGTTGGTTATAGGGACAACAATTAGAAAGATCCAAACTAAAATCGTATTTCATTTATTGCTCTATAAACTCATTGCATTAACAGAGAGTTTGTTCTAAAACATACATATATATATATATATATATAGTTAAAGAGATGGAAATACCTCCATCAAATATAGTTCACTCCTACTTTGTCTGCTGCTGCTACTGCTGCTAAGTTGCTTCAGTCATGTCCGACTGTGCGACCCCATAGACGGCAGCCCACGAGGCCCTGCCATCCCTGGGATTCTCCAGGCAAGAACACTGAAGTGGATTGCCATTTCCTCCTCCAATGCATGAAAGTGAAAAGTGAAAGTGAAGTCGCTCAGTCGTGTCCGACTCTTAGCGACCCCATGGACTGCAGCCTACCAGGCTCCTCCGTCCTTACCCTCAAATAACAGCAATGATATCTAGGGCCTGAAATACTATTTTTGTTCCTGCAGTTACTCCAGTCATGCTTTGTGATGAGACTAGCTCACCTTAGAAAAATGTGAAAGGCTCTTCCAAAAATTGCAGTTCAGTTCAGTTCAGTTCAGTAGCTCAGTCGTGTCTGACTCTTTGCCACCCCATGAATTGCAGCACACCAGGCATCCCTGTCCATCACCAACTCCCGGAGTTCACTCAGACTCACGTCCATCGAGTCAGTGATGCCATCCAGCCATCTCATCCTCTGTCGTCCCCTTCTCCTCCTGCCTTCAATATTTCCCAGATCAGGGTCTTTTCCAATGAGTCAACACTTCGCATGAGGTGGCCAAAGTACTGGAGTTTCAGCTTCAGCATCATTCCTTCCAAAGAAATCCCAGGGCTGATCTCCTTCAGAATGGACTGGTTGGATCTCCTTGCAGTCCAAGGGACTCTCAAGAGTCTTCTCCAACACCACAGTTCAAAAGCATCAATTCTTTGGCGCTCAGCCTTCTTCACAGTCCAACTCTCACATCCATACATGACCACAGGAAAAATCATAGCCTTGACTAGACGAACCTTTGTTGGCAAAGTAATGTCTCTGCTTTTGAATATGCTATCTAGGTTGGTCATAACTTTCCTTCCAAGGAGTAAGCATCTTTTAATGTCATGGCTGCAGTCACCATCTGCAGTGATTTTGGAGCCCAGAAAAATAAAGTCTGACATTGTTTCCACTGTTTCCCCATCTATTTCCCTTGAAGTGATGGGACCAGATGCCATGATCCTCGTTTTCTGAATGTTGAGCTTTAAGCCAACTTCTTCACTCTCCTCTTTCACTTTCATCAAGAGGCTCTTTAGTTCTTCTTCACTTTCTGCCATAAGGGTGGTGTCATCTGCATATCTGAGGTTATTGATATTTCTCCCGGCAATCTTGATTCCAGCTTGTGTTTCTTCCAGTCCAGCGTTTCTCGTGATGTATTCTGCATATAAGTTAAATAAGAAGGGTGACAATATACAGCCTTGATGTACTCCTTTTCCTATTTGGAACCAGTCTGTTGTTCCATGTTCAGTTCTAACTGTTGCTTCCTGACCTGCATACAGATTTCTCAAGAGGCAGGTCAGGTGGTCTGGTATTCCCATCTCTTTCAGAATTTTCCACAGTTTATTGTGATCCACACAGTTAAAGGCTTTGGCATAGTCAATAAAGCAGAAATAGATGTTTTTTCTGGAACTCTCTTGCTTTTTCAGTGATCCAGTGGATGTTGGCAATTTGATCTCTGGTTCCTCTGCCTTTTCTAAAACCAGCTTGAACATCTGGAAGTTCACGGTTCACGTATTGCTGAAGCCTGGCTTGGAGAATTTTGAGCAAATAATTTACTAGCATGTGAGATGAGTGCAACTGTGCAGTAGTTTGAGCATTCTTTGGCATTGCCTTTCTTTGGGATTGGAATGAAAACTGACCTTTTCCAGTCCTGTGGCCACTGCTGAGTTTTCCAAATTTGCTGGCATATTGAGTGCAGCACTTTCACAGCATCATCTTTCAGGAGTTGAAATAGCTCCACTGGAATTCCATCACCTCCCCTAGCTTTGTTCGTAGTGATGCTTTCTAAGGCCCACTTGACTTCACATTCCAGGATGTCTGGCTCTAGGTGAGTGAACACACCATCGTGATTATCTGGGTCTTGAAGATCTTTTTTGTACAGTTCTTCTGTGTATTCTTGCCACCTCTTCTTAATATCTTCTGCTTCTGTTAGGTCCATACCATTTCTGTCATTTATCGAGCCCATCTTTGCATGAAATGTCCCCTTGGTATCTCTAATTTTCTTGAAGAGATCTCTAGTCTTTCCCATTCTGTTGTTTTCCTCTATTTCTTTGCATTGATCACTGAGGAAGGCTTTCTTATGTCTCCTTGCTATTCTTTGGAACTCTGCATTCAGATGCTTATATCTTTCCTTTTCTCCTTTGCTTTTTGCTTCTCTTCTTCTCACAGCTATTTGTAAGGCCTCCCCAGACAGCCATTTTGCTTTTTTGCATTTTGCATTTTTTGCATTTTGCACGTCTTCACGCCCAAGGCCAGGGGCAGCGGCTGGCAGAAGCTACCCTATGCCCGAGGCCAGGGGCAGCAGCAGGGAGGACCAACCTCATGCCCAAGGAGCAGTGGCTGCCCGGGCGCAGGAGGGCCTAGAGGAGCTATCCCACGTTGAAGGTCAGGAAGGGCGGCGGTGAGGAGATACCCCTCGTCCAAGGTAAGGAGCAGCAGCTGCGCTTTGCTGGAGCAGCTGTGAAGAGATACCCCACGCCCAAGGTAAGAGAAACCCAAGTAAGATGGTAGGTATTACAAGAGGGCTTCAGAGGGCAGACACACTGAAACCATACTCACAGAAAACTAGTCAATCTAATCACACTAGGACCACAGCCTTGTCTAACTCAATGAAACTAAGCCATGCCCGTGGGGCAACCCAAGACAAGCAGGTCATGGTGGAGAGATCTGACTGAATGTGGCCCACTGGAGAAGGGAATGGCAAACCACTTCAGTATTCTTGCCTTGAGAACCCCATGAACAGTATGAAAAGGCAAAATGATAGGATACTGAAAAAGGAACTCCCCAGGTCAGTAGGGGCCCAATATGCTACTGGAGATCAGTGGAGAAATAACTCCAGAAAGAATGAAGGGATGGAGCCAAAGCAAAAACAATACCAAGCTGTGGATGTGACTGGTGATAGAAGCAAGGTCTGATGCTATAAAGAGCAATATTGCATAGGAACCTGGAGTGTCAGGTCCATGAATCAAGGCAAATTAGAAGTGGTCAAACAAGAGATGGCAAGAGTGAATGTCGACATTCTAGGAACCAGCGAACTGAAATGGACTGGAATGGGTGAATTTAACCCAGATGACCATTATATCTACTACTGTTGGCAGGAATCCCTTACAAGAAATGTAGTAGCCATCATGGTCAACAAAAGAGTCCGAGATGCAGTACTTGGATGCAATCTCAAAAACGAAAGAATGATCTCTGTTCGTTTCCAAGGCAAACCATTCAATATCACAGTAATCCAAGTCTATGCCCCAACCAGTAATGCTGAAGAAGCTGAAGTTGAACGGTTCTATGAAGACCTACAAGACCTTTTAGAACTAACACCCAAAAAAGATGTCCTTTTCATTATAGGGGACTGGAATGCAAAAGTAGGAAGTCAAGAAACACCTGGAGTAACAGGCAAATTTGGCCTTGAGATATGGAATAAAGCAGGGCAAAGACGAATAGAGTTTTGCCAAGAAAATGCACTGGTCATAGCAAACACCTCTTCCAACAACACAAGAGAAGACTCTACACATGGACATCACCAGATGGTCAACACTGAAATCAGATTGATTATATTCTTTGCAGCCAAAGATGGAGAAGCTCTATACAGTCAACAAAAACAAGACCAGCAGCTGACTGTGGCTCAGATCATGAACTCCTTATTACCAAATTCAGACTGAAATTGAAGAAAGTAGGGAAAAGCACTAGACCATTCAGGTATGACCTAAATCAAATCCCTTATGATTATACAGTGGAAGTGAGAAATAGATTTAAGGGCCTAGATCTGATACATAGAGTGCCTGATGAGCTATGGACTGAGGTTCGTGACATTGTACAGGAGACAGGGATCAAGACCATCCCCATGGAAAAGAAAAATTGCAGTAGGCATGTTTAACAGAAATCTAAAACCTGAGAGTTATTTATATTTTGCATGTCAGTTACGGGTACTTTCTTTGTTGTTGTTGTTTTCCCCTTCTCTGTATCCCTGATAAAATTGTCTCAAATCAGGATGCAAAGAGGCAAAATAAACCATTACGAGTTTAAGAAGTGGTGGAGAGATGAGTCTTATTCCCTGGACTGGGCAGGGCATGCAGCACGGGGCATGAATGGTAACGCAATATTTAGAATCAGCAAGGCATAAGCCCAAGTCTCAGCTCAGCCCACTCAACAGTGGTGACCTCAGGGAAGTCACAAAGGCCCTCAGCACTTCAGGGTTTTCATTTGTTAATTTAACGTTTTGCTCCAATTGGCCTGTAAGGTCATCTCTGTCCCCAGGGAAGGGAATGTTGTCTTGGATATAAGCCCTATTTTCCTGGAAGGAAATCGGATGCTAATTTAAAGGTAGTAAGAATCAGGAGAATTAGATGTGAAGAGCCAACTCATTGGAAAAGACCCTGATGCTGGGAAAGATTGAAGGCAGGAGAAGGGGATGACAGAGGATGAGATGTTTGGATGGCATCACCAACTCAATGGACATGAGTTTGAGCAAACTGCAGGAAATGGTGAAGGACAGGGAAGCATGGCATGCTTCAGTCCATGCTATCACCAAGAGTCAGACACAACTGAGTGACTGAACAGCAAAGAATCAGAGGAAAGAAGTAAGTTCTGGAGTCTGAAGACCTGGATTAAAATTCTGATTATACTTCTTTCTGATTGGGTCATCTTTATCCCTAAATTGGGGGTAACAATATTACCAATGGAGAAGGCAATGGCACCCCACTCCAGTCCTCTTGCCTGGAAAATCCCATGGATGGAGGAGCCTGGTAGGCTGCAGTCCATGGGGTCGCTAGGAGTCTGACACGACTGAGCGACTTCACTTTCACTTTTCACTTTCATGCATTGGAGAAGGAAATGGCAACCCACTCCAATGTTCATGACATGAATCCCAGGGACAGAGGAGCCTGGTGGGCTACTGTCTCTCGGGTCGCACAGAGTTGGACATGACTGAAGCGACTTAGCAGTAGCAGCAGCAATATTACCAAAGTCATATAGAGTTGCCAGGACCAACTGAAATCAAATGCACTACCCAGGATTAAAAGTCCTTAGCACAGGGCTTGACATAATGATAAGACTTAACAGATAGATGAGGCCTATTAAGAAGATGGGAAGCTATGTCTGCCCTGACCCGCAGAAAAGAAAGAACATTCTATGACTGTTGCTTCCAGGTCAGTGACTGGCTTTGTTGGCTGGGTTCAAGGCATCCACCTGACATGTCAAGGCAGAGAAGGTATCCTTCAGAGAGTCTCCTTTGAGGACCCTGGCCAGGGATTGTCCAGAGCTCATAAGAAGGAATTTTAAAGTGTTGAGCTTTCAGTTCAATCTTTAAATAATTTCTCAGCATATAAGAAAGTGTTCTGGGAAGAAAAAGTGGTCGGGGAAGAGGTAAATGTGAAGAGGAGGAAACAGAAAATGCTTCTTGGAAATCACATTGAATAAACAAGAAGGAGATTCAGAGGAGTAAATTTCTATCAAAAACCATTCGAGAAACATGATGTGAATTGGCCGTGTCTTGTTTTGTTTCTTGTTCAATCGAAAAGTTGATCAGATCACTGCTTCTGTCTAATCAAAAACAAGAAGTACACCTGAGAAAAATGAACAGCCTGCTGGTGAGTGAAATGTTTCAAAATAGGGGTTTGATTTCGATTAGTTCACCTCGCAGTGCTTCAGAGCGAGCGTATGCCTTCTGCCTACAATGGCCAAGGCTCCCCTTGGCCACCCAGGCATGATTAATATTTGAGGTCACAGTGTGGCTTGCAGAATTCTAACCCAGCTTCACATTAGCATTTTTAAGACTTGCAGGCAGTTGAATACTCATGTGCACGCAGGGGTTAGATATGCACGTGAGTGCTCCAGAAATGAAGGGAATGCCACGTGGAAGGATTGATGTTTGTAACCTCAAAGTCAAGGGAATTCAAAGCTAAGCCCCAAAGAGTCACGTGAGTCACCAGGCCCGCACAGGATTAAGATACACTAGATAGCCCCTCACCCAGGAATACAAAGTAGCATTTTCAGCCTAGGGAGAAAAAAAAAAAATTATGCTGAGACAAGGTGTTCCCAGCTGATTCTCTTCAAACATCCCAACAAATAGGAGATGTGATGTTTTCACCCAAGTAGAGACTTGCTCTGGCAGGAGCATGTAGCCAGAGATGAGAAGTTGCCAACAGAGACTATTTTGCACCCTCCTAATTCAGGATATTCCTTCTGAATATATTCCTGCTTGAATATTTTCCTGGATATGTTTTCCTTCTCTTTCCTAGGCGTGCTCTCTTTTTTAAACAAAGCCTCTATTAATCAGAACTTCAGATCACATATGGCGATCAATTGAGGCTGTTTAGGGCATTTACAGTAATTGATCTGCTACAAGTTCTTCACAAGTGGATTGCGCTTTATACACACATGTACTTTGCAAAGAATTCAAAAGCCATTAGGATGTTCTCAACTCCTATTTGATAGTCTGAGGGCCATTGACTGGATGTGATCCTCAGAAACTAGCTGGGCCAGCAGCAGGGGGCATTTTGATTAGAAAGGAGAGAGGGCTGTGAATTCAAGAAATGGTGGATGAAGAAGGCAGAGCTAACTTCACCATCATAATCATGAAAACTGCCACAGGGCGCCAGGTATTTCACGTACAGTTTTTGTACCATTTAATGCTCATGAAACCAAGTAAAGATTTTAATATTCCTCACTCTGGGTTTGAGAAACTGAGTCTAAAAAGTTAGGTGTTTTACTCAGGGCAGCATAGTAAGGGCCAGAATTGTGATCTGAATCCAAATCTTAGTCCCAAACCTATGTGGTCCCACCCTCACCCCCTAAGCCATTCTGCCTCACGTCTAAATAGTGGGGTATCCATTTTCCAGGAGGTTTTAGGATAGGTCTGCCTGGAGGCTGGGGACACAGTGACAAACACAGATATGTTTGATCATGCCGAGCTCTGAGTCTGCAAGTCTCCCTTTCTGGATGACGATGTGGCTTCACATGTCGGAAGAAAAATGTCCAGACAAAAGCCGGCAGGTGCTCTTTGAAGATAAAGGGCAGAGAGATGGAGAGACCTGGAAGATGGGGAGCTGATATGGCAGGGACACCTCTAAGTGAGGAAGTGTGTTTGGCAGCAAGAAGAGCTCAGGGTACCCAACGGCCCGGATGAACTCAGATCCAAGGAAAGCAGGGAGAGCCCATGCACGAACATGGCCACACGCGAAGTGGGGCACACCAGGGCCTTGATCTCACACTGTCATTGGTTTTTCTAGTATTGAATGACAAACCACTCTGACCGCCTTTCCTGGATAGTTTAGAATGCGTTCCCCAGCTAAAAGTTCTTATCTTCCTCACTTGGAATTAATCTTTATGATAGAGCTCAAATGTTAGAGTTCTAGTTCTAATCTTAGCTTTGTTAATTAATAATTCATTTAAATGAAGACCAGAAAGTAAAAGTAATCACCCTATGCTATAAGTTAGGATATGAAGAACTGATTCAGACTCAAAGCATCTGATGTTAGAGCCTAAGATTTAACTGCTACATTATGACAGGAGCTACCTAGCATCAATTTTTTACAGGGGTTAGGTCAAATTTCTCCTTTTGCCTTTGGCTTCTCTAGCTTAAAGAGAAAATTAATTTAAAAAGGAAAAAAGTGAAACTTAAAATGGACCTTAGGCTTAACTATAAAACTTCTAGAGAAAACACATGAGAAAATCTACGTGACCTTGGGTTAAACAAAGATTCCTTAGATATGGTATCAAAAGCATAATCTTGCAAGAAAACGTTGATAAGCTGGACCTTATAAAAATGAAAACTTCTGTTCTTCAACAAACAGTGTTAAAAGAATGAAAAGATAAGCCACAGGATAGGAAAAAATATTTTCAAATCACAAAGCCTTCAAATCCAGAATATATAAGAACCTTCCAACTCAATAATGAGAAAACAAACTACTCAGTAAAAAATGGGTAAAGGATTAAAAAATAAAAAAAGACACATTACCAAAAAGCTACACAGATGGCAAACAAGCAAATAAAATACTTAACATTATTAGTCCCTAGGGAAAAGGCAAATTAAAACCAGCACTGAGATAGTTGCTACAGAGCTACAGAATAATTGAAACACAGAAAGGGGTGAAGACTGACAATCCCAAGTGCTAGCGAGGATGCAGAACAACTAGGACTCAAGCACACTGCTGTCAGGAATGCAAACTGATTCAGCTGTCGTGGAACAGTTTTGCAACTTTTTGCGAAAGTAAATGTACACATACCATATGATCCAGCAATCCCATTCTTAGGTGTGACCAAGATAAATGAAAAGCTAACACAAAACCTGGATGTGGAAGTTTAGCTTTATTCATAATCACTTCAAACTTGAAACTGGGAAATGTATAAACTCGGATGTGTCTGGACTACAGACTGTCATTCATCATGAAAAGGAGCAAACCACTGAGACACGCGACAACATGGGTGAACCTCAGATGCACTGAGTTATGAGGAAGAAGTCACAGTGGAAAAGCTATGTGCCGTGTAATTCTAGTC
Organism: Bubalus bubalis; assembly: GCF_019923935.1. NCBI lineage: Eukaryota > Metazoa > Chordata > Mammalia > Artiodactyla > Bovidae > Bubalus > Bubalus bubalis. Next base: position 6,137,293 of record NC_059161.1, read on the forward strand.
ACTTGACATTCTGCCAAAGATAAGCCTAGAAGGACAGAAAACAGGTCAGTGGTTGGTGTGTCTAGGGCGGGGAAGGGGTTAACTACAAAGAGGCACGGGGAAAAATGTTGGTTTTATGGAAATATTCACTATCTTGATTGTGGTAGTGGCTACATGTGGTCAAACTAGCACACTGTAGCAAAATGTGAATTATGCCTCAGTCAGAGAAGGGAAAAATGAGAAAGGTCAGTAGCAGCAGCATAAAACCAAATAGGGCTCTGAAGCAAAATGAGACCATCACTGCAAGGGAGATTTAGAGATGATCTGGGTGGTGGCTAAGCCAGCATTCCCACCACGCATGAGGCAGGCTCCTCATTCTCAGCGGGATTTTCTTTTGTCTCACCCCCAGAGTCTTAATATATTTAGGTTGTCGATAAAGGGAATTTGGGAGAAAATGCAGACAGAAGCCAACAACTATTTCAAGGCATTAGCACATCACTACTTGCATTAATGTCTGGTCATGGAGGGGAGAGCTACAGCTTCCCTGACATTTGCTTTATAGATAGAACTGGGGCTTCTAGAACCTGCGTTGGCAACAGGGAGAAATAAATGTCCACGGGCCTAGCCTAATAGATTCCCAATAACTTAAAGCCACGATCTTAAATCTCCAAATGATTCATCTTCCATGCTAAACGAATGCCATTTCTTATTCTTCTATAGCTTTGGACTTCTCTGTTTAAAGGACATTTGATATTCCTTCCTTCCCAGTTACACGTGAGGAGGGGGCCAAGGAAGAGGATAAATTTCAGTTTGGGTGAGGTGACCAAGATGAAGAAACAGTTTGCAGTCACTGAAAAGGGTGCAGACTCACAGGGAACAGATGGTTAAAATGGCTGGTAAAGGAGAAACATGTGTGTGGGCTTTGGAGCTAGAGAAGAAAGTGGTCCCACATCTGTGATAACATGGACCGAGGACCATGGGTTTGTTCTAGTGCTCTGGGGTAAAATTCCTGAGTGTTCCTGCCCAGTAGGTCATTGGATATCCTTAGGGGAAAAATTGGACTTTCACAGAGGTACCTAAAGTTAACTGAAAGGTGGGTCCCTGCACTCAGAAAGCTGAGTTCAAGTCCTGGCCTGCCTACTCCCACATGTTTGGTGGGGACCCTGTAGTATTACATTCTGGTGCTACTGGGGGGTAGAATTCATGAATATTAAAATCCTAGTGCTGTACCAGGCACACGGCCAGGCTCAACAGCCTTTTAAAATATTGTCAAGGCCTAACTTTATCTTGACAGTGTCTATTCCACACATGAAGTGTGAGGCTGCAGAATCACCCACCTAAGTATCCAGATCATGTACACAGCAACCTGTTTGCACTTGTGTGCTAAGTTGCTTCAGTCGTGTCTGACTCTTTGCAACCCCATGGACTGTAGTCTGCCAGGCTCCTCTGTCCATGACATTCTCCAGGCAAGAATACTGGAGTGGGTTGCCATGCCCTTCTCTAGGGGATCTTCTCGACCCAGGGATTGAACCGGCGTCTCATGTGTCTCCTGCATTGGCAGGCGGATTCTTTACCGCTAGTGCCACCTCGGAATCCCCAGCAACCAGTTTAACTTACCCCCAAACCTCCTTGTCCTGCCTTTTTCCATGTCACTAGCATGTTTGGCATCTAACCTGTGTGCACATTTGGGAAGCACGGTGTCTGCACTCCCAAAGTACAGGCTCTCCTCTGGTTTGATGTTTTAGGATCTGGGCAGTGAAAGGAGATGTGGAAAGCTCTAGTCCCTCAAACCTGATTGTCCTAAGAAACTTTTTGAAATGCAAAGTTGACTAGTCCCTCGAAGTCCTCTGACAGGTCAGGGTGACTAGGGTACAGAGAGCTGCCCACTGAGATTCTCTCAGAGGCTTCAAGGAGCAGGAAGTTTAGATGAAAGTTTAAGAAGTAAGACTGAAGTATCCATTTCCCAAGCTCTGTGCCCAGGCACCCTAGGGTACCTGAGTAAACTCACAGAGATGCTGCAGAGTATCTCTATATTTCTAGGCAAATACAACATCTATCAGAGACTGTAACATGATAGCTTGAGGTACTCTGCAGTATCAACATTTTTCAATAATTTAGTTCACAGTTAATAGCTAAGTACTTAATAAATAGGTTTCTTTTGACCTATGGGTACTGTGAAAAAAGACTTACTAATACTTTAAGGGTGCCATGAATGGTAAAAGTTTGTGAACCTCTGCCACAGAATATCTTAAAGATGCTGCTATATACATTGATTGAGGGTTGTGCCTGGCCCCATGCCTAGGAAGCTAACATGAGTAATCTAGAGCACCATGACATCTTAGAGATGGAAGAAATCTTTCAAATCATCTCGGTTAACACCCTCTTTTTACAAGTAGTCACTCTGAGACCTTGGGGGGATTTGCTCAATCCTGTTTTTCTTGTGTGTAGGTCACAGGGAATGGAGTCAGGAAGAGGAGATATGTGTGTGAAGGGGGCGATGGTGGAGAGCTGTGATCCCTAGGGAAGGAACAAGAAAAGGCCACGGTGACCCAAGAAAATCAAACACCAGCTTCCCTCCTCCACCTCTAAGTGGGTGGGCCACAGATAAAGAGGAGCCAGAGTGGACTCTCAGGGTGCGTAACACAGACACTCACAGGTGTTGAGACACGTGGCAGCAGGCTTCTGGTGTGATGTGGGGATGATGTGCTGTGTTCCAGCGTCTGGCTCCAAGAGCCTCTTGCCTTGTTCATTCCTCAAGGGTAGACTGGGACATCCATATCGCAAGACATCATCTCTATCTAAATTAAATCTCCCCTAGCCTCAAAAAGGCAGGGCCAGGATCTGCCAGGGGAGTGGTTTGGGCTCTGTATTCTTGTGTGCTTAGCATTTAGTCAGCTGGCCTGAGTTGCATCCCTGAGCAGAAGTGTGGGGATCTCTATTTGAAAAAGGGAGTTTGGCGTGGGGAGGGATGCAGTGTCCAGCGAGAAAGGCCAAGGCTTCAGAGCCCTGGGGCAGGTTGTGGAGGTCAGGTGTGCAGACGCTGCAATTTACCTAAATGTTAGGAGACGGGCTACCTGTCAGATAATGCAAACTCAATTATATCTGAAGGGATTCTAGAGGTCACCTGAGCGCGGCTGGTTATCTGTTTGCAAGATACAAAGCAACATCCTGATAAATCGCTAATGAAAGGGAGCGATGCAGCACTCTGCTGGGCCACCCAGAGCACATGGAAGAGAAGCAGTTAGGGAAGATGAGGGCTTAAAGGAGGCAGCCTGGTGTGGAGGAAATCATGCCGGATTAGGACTTGGGCCTTCTTGGCATTAGTCCTGTCCAGTGGCTAATTAGCTGTGTGACCTCTGGTAACTCATTTTGCTTTTCTAGACGTCAGCTCCCCATTCACCCACGCACAGGGCTGCTCAGAGGCCAGGGTGACATGATAAACGCAGCCATTTATCAAATGCTTCCTAAGTGCCAAGAGCTGTTTTAAGCATCACACATGCTCTATCTTATTTAACCCTCACGGCCCTGAACTGAGGTAGAGATTAATAGGATCTGTAATCAAAGGTGGGGTTTCCCAGGTGGTGCTAGCGGTAAAGAACACGCCTGCCAGTGCAGGAGATGGAAGAGACACAGGTTTGATCCCTGCTTTGGGAAGATCCCCTAGAGAAGGGCATGGCAACCTACTCCAGTATTCTTGCCTGGAGAATCCCATGGACAGAGGAGCCTGGGGGGCTACAGTCCATGGATCACAAAGAGTCGGACACGACTGAAGCAACTTAATTGCACAGCATGTGATCAAAGGTATAGACAAGAAGACTGAGGTCCAGTTGGTGAAGCCTGTGTGTTCATCTCTGTGGGTGGATTCTATCCACCACACAGAGCTGGGAGCCTTAAGTGTTCATACGATTCTGATTTAGCAGATCCGGGATAGGTTTAATAAGTGCTGGGTTGATGTGGCTGGTTCATGAACTTGAGTTTGCAGAATACTTCTCTGAACCCCAGTGGCCCTTTCCACGCCAGAGATGATTAGGTGGCACACACGTATGAGGCGAGATGCTGATGGGAGGGCACCTCAGAGATCAGAGAGAGGCAGATGCAGCTGTGAGAGCAACATCCAGGAATATGTGGGCTCCCAGGCCTGGGCCACAGCCCCAAACTGTCACTTCTGGCACCTGCAAAGTGACGGTGACAAGCAACGGCAACTTGTTGGTTGGGTAATTCTGCTCAGGAAGGGAAGGAGGAGGCTGTGTTGGGTAAAGACTGGGTCCTTACCCCCATGATATGCCAGATACCCATGAGATCTGGTACCACTTCATCATTATGCCATCGCACATGCACACAGTAGTCTAGAATTTTCTCTTGCTCTATCTTATTTGATTTTTTCAAAGAGAATTTATAAAATGAAGATGGTGTGCAGATGGTATGGACTGGAAGCCTGGTCTCTTTTCATTAAATCAAGAGCTGTTTCTGGTGCCCAAGGCTTTGTACCAGTAACCCAGAAGGCACTCGGTACCTTCCTAGGCACAGTGGGACAACAGAAGGAATGAAGACAACATCCTTGACCTTGAATACATTGCAATTTTATTGGATGACAAAGGTGACACAACTGGAGGAGTGAACCCGAGAGAGAACAAAGACCAAGCTCAGCCAACACCTTGTACAGCGGGCCTGTGTCTGGGATTCAGAAACAACACACAAATGGGGGCGTAGAGTCAGACACAACGTAGGGACTAAAGAGCAGCAACCACATCCAAAGGCAACACTTCCTTAGGCCAGCTAGGGTTTGCCCCTTCTCCGCCTGGGATCCTACCATGGTCTGCCCACCTTAGGCCAGCTATGGTTTGCCCCTTCTCCACCTGGGATCCTACCATGGTCTGCCCACTTGCTCCTAGGATAAAGTCCAGAACTCGCTTCTCTTTGCAGCCTCATCTCTGGCCCTACTTCCCTTCCCTCTGCTCTTGAGTCCCTGGAACATTTATCCCCTGCCAAACACCCACCACTGCCATCTTCCTCTCAATGGAAAGCTCTTACCCATTTTCTTAGGTCTCAATTTAACCATCTTTCCTTGGAGAGTCCTTTTTTGCCTCCTTACCCTATTGGACACCCACATAGCATCTTGAGCTTTCCTTTGAAGCTCATTGGAAATCTATTTGATATTTGTCTTCCCTACTATAAGCTCCATGGGTCAGATATTGTGCCTATTACTCATCACTAAATCTCCAGTACCAGTGATGGCACATAGTAGGGATTTAAATAACCGTTGTGCAAATTAATGAACTGAGAAGTATATGGACAGGCAGATAGCTTAAAGATCGAGTGAGTGATAGGCACTATGAGATCTGTATTTCATGGCTGCAGGCCAGTATATTTGGCTCATTTCAGTTCGGTGGCTATCTGGGCAAAGGCAAGGAAAATTCTTGAGAGTCCCTTGGACTGCAAGGAGATCCAGTCACTCCTACAGGAAATCAGTCCTGAATATTCATTGGAAGGATTGATGCTAAAGCTGAAATGCTAATACTTTGGCTGTGTGAGCCAACTCAGTAGAAAAGACCCTGATCTGGGGAAGATTGAATGCAGAAGGAGAAGGGGACAACAGAGTATGAGGTGGTTGGATGGCATCACTGACATGAGGGACATGAGTTTGAGTAGGTTCTGGGAGTTGGTGATGGACAGCGAAGCCTGACGTGTTGCAGTCCATGGGGTTGCAAAGAGTTGGACACAACTGAGTGACTGAACTGAACTGAAGGAACAAAAAGATGAATAAGATTTAATTCCTTACAGTCATGCCAAGAAAAGCGAGGGGTTAAACAAAAGACAGAAAGATACATGGCTTCCTTTTGGAAAATTGGCATATTTCATTTTCCCATAGGTTGCAGCCCAGAACCATGTCCCCACAGTTAAAGGTTCTTCCCAAACAGCCTGCCCTGTGTCCCTTCAGGATATAAGGGGAAAGGAAGATAAGGTCCTAAGAGAAGGTATTTAGAGGGTAGCAAAACCTCCAAAGCCCTAGGTAATTCCCATGATATCTGGCACCTAAAACTCTTGGACTAGCAGCCTCTATACCTCCTGAAAACTTGTTGGAGGTACAAATTCTCAGACCTGCCAAGTCAAGCAGATGGGGCCCAACTAGTGGGGCTGAAGCTGGCCAATATAAGCTCTGGAGAGCATATTGTGCATCTCTTCCCGATTTCAAGGTAGCTTGAAATTGACTATCATGGGGATATTTACACTACAGAAATGGGCATTTGTAAATCACATCTTTCCCTCCAAAAGGAGCAGGTTGTTAACCATTTACAAAGGATGCCATGGGCCCAGAAATCCATGTTTTAATAAACCCTCTGAAGGATTCTGAGTCCTTCTCGGTTCTCCTCCCCAATGCTTAACTGCATCCAAAATTCAGGTTTGTGCACATTTCATGAACCTGAGCATGGCTGGCACCAGGGACTGTTTGTCCCTGGTTGTGATAAGAGTATCAGCAAGAGAACAACTGTTCTTCCTCCAGGGATCTCACGCCTCCCACCTTCTGTAGAGAGTGGAGACAGAGGGTGACAAGTGACTCTAGAATTGCTATTTTGGTCCCCACACCCAGCATTGTTGAAAAGAGGCCTGATTTGCAAACAAAGATTTCAGAGCTGTAAATTTCGGCAAGCTAAAAACAGCCCTGTTCTGACTACAGAGCAAATTGAGGTTTCTCGTTTTTGTTTTTTTTTTTTTCTTGACAGAGTTCAGAATCACTCTGGATGGCAGGGAGTCTCTGATAAAGTCAAATCCAGACTTCCACCTGTATCAGCACAGTGTGTAGTATTAATACCAACCTGCATACAGTCCCTCAGGTTACAGTCACACAAACTAAGGGGCGAAGGAGAACGGAAGTGAACAGAGTTGCTCTGAGCAGTAATATCTCTGCTACTATAGGAGGTGGAGGTGGGAGTGAAAAGAGGTATATTTTTTAAAAGAAATAATGCTTTACTTGTCGAATCAGATGTGTTATCCACTGAGCCAGGTATCATCAGCTAATGGACTAGGTAGTCCTCCTAATGCGTCCAGCAGATCACCCGCTGAAAACATTTCTAAGACATTCATTTCTCAGCTCCATGCCATCTTCAGAAGGTAGAGGATTTAACCTGGGCTCCGGCTCCAGCCCCAAGCAAGGCTTACAGGTTTTGTGGCCAGTTTAGAGCAGAAATGAAAAACTTACACCATGGAGGACAAAGGACAAGGAATTTGGCTGACTGCTTGTAAATAACTTCTTATTCACTTGCTGCCAGAAAGAATAGTTTGTTACAGAAAGTAGAAAAGGAGGTCAGTTTCATTAATTTTGTGATCTCGTAATACCTGGTACTTAGTTGATTCTTGATGAAGACTTGTTCATTAAATGAATAGGAAAGATGGATGAATGAATGAGTGAATTGACAAAGGTTTTAAAAGTATGAACTTACAGATTTTACTGTGACAAAACCTTTGGTTTCTACCATCCTCCCTGGTATGCCTAAAATACCTCATATCTCATAGGAAGTTGGGAAAACAGGAACTACACTGAGCACATATCCTATGCCAGATACTATGGGCTTTGCATAAAATTGGCTCATTTCATTATCTCAATAACCTTGTGAAATAAGGATTATTGACCCATCCTACAAAAGAAGAAATGGATTAAGTAATGTGTGGGAGACCATGTAGATCAGTAACGGAGACCTGGGATCTGGAGTAGTCTAGCTTCATGTACTCTCTGCTTTTCCAAATTGCTCTTTGGCTTTTGACAATTTTAACTGTAGCAAAAAAATAAAAACTAAAAGATATAGGTGTGGTGACAAAACAAAACTTGAATACTTTGTTAGGAATAAAAAAAAAGTCACTGATACCTAAGTGACAAGAGAGGAGGTGTTGCTATGGCTTTGCTCACAAATGGCACCAATTTACAAATTCCTGAATACCTGCTGACAGGCGGAAGGTCCAGCGCACAGCTCAGCTTTCCTCTTCGTCTAATGCTGACTACAAGCAATGTTTCTAGTTACCTGAAATGACTGCACATCTCACCATAAATGCACTTACTAATGGCTGACATTTAGTGAGTACCTACTTACGTCAACTTTACTTCAGCTTTCTTTTGATTGTATTTTCATTGTGTATCTTTTACCATCCTTTCACTTCAGCCTATCTTTGTTCTTGTATGCAATGTGTGTTTCTTGTGTTGAAGCATGCTTCATTTTCAATGTTATTTTCATTTTTGCTGTACACACACACACACACACGTTGTCATGTTTCCTAGTCGTCTCTAATCTGTGAAAGTTCCTGAGTATGTTCTTGTTTTTCATAGCCTTGACATTGTGTCTTAGAGTTTTTGATTGAATATCAGGCATTATGGATAAAATACAGTAGTGTTAGTTGCTCAGTTGTGTCTGACTCTTTGTGACCCGATGGACTTTATCCCACCAGGCTGTCCATGGAATTCTCCAAGCGAGAATACTGGAATGGATAGCTATTTCCTTTTCCGGGGTGACTTCCCCATCCAGGGACTGAACTCAGATCTTCTGCACTGTAGGCAGATTCTTTACCATCTGAACCACAAAAATACAGTAGAAGCTGGAGTCAATAACATTTACTTCAGGAACAGAACATCCTCTTTTTCTATCTGGCTTCTGGCTTGTGGGGTTGAGTCAATCTAGTTTGCATTTAGGCTAAATCAGAGCTTGGTTGTTAATTTCATTAGATTCAGTTTATTAGAGTCTTCACATGATTGAAGGGCAGGATTAGAAACATCCTTACAGTACGGCTTGATGTCTGAATTCCTGAAGGGTTTGTCTCAGTTATCCTGCTCAATAGGCTTCAGAAGATTCCACTGTTGTGCATTTCAAGAAGACTTTTACAGCTCTCTTGCCCGTACCCCTGATATTCTGCATGAGCACTTAATGAAAGCCAATGGAAATGAGTAAGTGAGTGGATTCAGAATCTTTATTCCTAGGGATCCTATGGATTCTAACCCATCATTTCTATCCAATTTTCATCTTTACAAGTTCTTTGAAATTTTAGCTGCTTTCTTCTTACACATGTCTGGGGTGGCTTCCTTCTTCCCTACTATTGTATGGTGATTAAAACCATCATGGGTCTCTTCTCTCCTAGGAGGGCTGCGTTATTTTGTGAATCTTAGTTCCCTGGATTTTTGTGTTCATCTTTCACTCTTTAGTTGGCTTGAAATTTATGATCTGTAGGTCACCCAGCTTGTTCTTCTTATCAGAGTGATGACAGCGTTTTCTCATGAGTTTTTACATTTCATATAGAAGTGGAAGTCAACTTTTGTTTTTCAAAGCTTCAATTTTTGTAAGCCATAGAATTACCTAGAATATTTTAACTGGTTCATTGGATGTCTACACTTTTTGGTTGTGTATGCCTCAACTCCTCCATCCATAAATCTAACACATTAACAAAAATCTATGATTTTTCTGGCTTTTGTAAGAAGTCAACCCACACTGAAATTTCAGTTGTTGTTCAGTCGTTAAGTCCTGTTTGACTGTTTGCAATCCCATGGACTGCAGCACTCCAGGCCTCCCTGTCCTTCACTATCTCCCTGAGTTTGATCAAACTCATGTCCATTGAGTTAGTGATGCCATCCAACCACCTCATCCACTGCTGTCCCCTTCTCTTCCTGCCCTCAATCTTTCCCAGCATCATCATTGGTCTTTTCCAATGAGTTGGCTGTTTACATCAGTGGCACCTCATTAGTATTTTATGTGGTTGTTGGGAAGACAGTCACCTTCTAGAACTTTGCCCCCCTACTGTCTCTCCTTCTCTATTCTCCTTTTTGCGTCTCTGTTCTTAACCTCGTCCCTCCTCACCTCACCGTTGTGGTGTCCTTATTTTCTTTCTCTGTCATGCTGTGCAATCAATCTTAGCTCAAATTCCTAGCTCAAACACCAGCATCCTAAGATAGTCAATAAAACAATGTATATTCCACATGCCATGATACATCCTCTTAAAGGAAGTAGTCGAGTTTATAATTTCATAATCTTCTTTCATTATAAAAGAAACAGATTTCTATATGGCACAAAAGATTGGATATGACGCCTAAGACTTTTTAAACTCTGAGGGCTGTAGAGAGACATAAAGACGTAGTGAGAAAATGAGAGAGTTGAGAAGAAAACCAATATTTTCTGCATGTCTGTTACATATTCCATGAAAATTATAGTAACATTCCTGAATATTTATGAAATGTTCCTTATTTTCTAGGCACTCTTCTTAGTATTTGCATGAATTACATGTTAATCCTACCTATGAGATAGATTCTGTTAAAATCCCATTTTATAGATGAGGAAACTGAGGATTGGGAAGGTTAGATCCACTGCTCAAAGTCATCAGGCTGGTAGCTAGTAGCTTGTGGAGAAAACACTGAACTCTGGATAGTCTGACTCAAGAACTTAAGTGCTTAATCACTGCGCAAAATACCAAGCATGTTTTGTATACTCTTCCACAATTATTACTATGCTGCCAGGTAGGTATTTTTGCTGCCTCATTTTACAACTGAAAATGCTCAGCGATTGGAAAACTTGTTTGCCCTTGGTCATACATCTAGTTAGTGGCAGGGAGCCTGGATGAGACCAATTTTGTGTTAGTCTTGAGGTTCTACTCTTCCCATGGTACCCTGGGCACTCTAGCTGTGCTTACCTAACAAGTGCTGACAATGTCTGGCCAGGAAGAAAAGCAGTTCACCCAGAAACTGTGCCACAGAGTGCAAGGAGCAGAGATTCTGGGCTAGAACCCCCGTCAGGGGCCTCCCTATCCCTACGATTATAATTCCCCTCAAAGCAGCAGCTCCATCCTTCATCTCAGAGCTGTCTGGCAGTTCTCACTCCCTGTGACTCTCTGGGGACAGATCATTGACCCACGGCAGCTTTAGACAGCAAGGAGCAGGAAACACAGGAGCATTTGACTCAGTCGATAGCAGACATGTTCAGGCTAATGTCACCCTGAACGAGACCAGCAACCGTGGAGTCAGTGGCTGAGTCTGCAGAGATGGTAGGTGGAGAAACAGATGTACCTTGACTGGAGTCAGCGTAACATCTGGTAAACCTGGCCCATTGCTTGATAATTAATCTTGGTGTTGAATCTAATGACACGATGGGATGGAGAAATTGGGCGATTTGATTGGACACATTTTGATAGTTTAATTTTCAATAACACATGGTCCGAGCTTGTTCACATAATTACTAAATAGATTAATATGCCAATACCTCTGACCAGCTGGAAGGGAAAGATTTAGGCCTTCAAAGATCTTTGACGGGCCTTTAAATTAAAGTTGATGGTCTGGAGAGAATGGGAGTGCAGGCCTCCTGGGGATATGCAGTCAAATCAGAGCCAGTGATGAAGGCCTTGGAAACAGTGATTTTATCATTACTCTTAAAAATAAACCCCTGGCTGCCTGCAGAATGTCAATTTGTCTGCAGGCACACTGTACTATGAGTTACAGGACAACTGGGAAACCTGTCTTCCTTTCCCGAGGTGTTTGAATTCACTGCAACTATGCTCATGATAGAGGTCAATAAAAACCACAGAAGTGAGTCAACAAGGGCCACAGAGCCTGACGTGGTGCCGATTGTCCCCTGAGCCTTGTGGCCTCTTCTTTCAGGATGACTGTTCAGGACACAATCCAGTTGCAGTGTCTACAAGAACAGAAGGGAGAAAGCTAAGTGTCTCCACATCTATAATCTTCAGTGTGTGATCAGTTGCACACGGGAGTCAGGAAGGTGATTATTATTATCCTCGTGGAAAGAAGAGGTCGCATGTTCATCTCTGAAGAGGTGAGGACCAGACCAATGCGGGTTCAGTGAGACAGAAAAGCACAAAAGAAGACTGTGCAGCGAGGTGGCCTCTGTGTACAATCAAGGAGGATTACTTAATCACGATAAGCGTCAGTTTTCTTGTCTATAAAATAGGATATTTACAGTGACAGCATCATAGGTAAGAGACATAACGCACTTAGTAACAGCAAGGGACACACCGTTCCCTTCTCCAGGGCATCGTCCCGACCCAGGGATCGAACCCAGGTCTCCTGCATGGCAGGTGGATTCTTAGCCAGCTGAACCACTAGGAAAGCTCAAAGGACACACAGTAAACTCTAATAAGTTTTAAGCAGGGTAAAGAGACATGATCCAGGAGAACTGCAGACTATTTCGGGTTGGGGCAAGGGGAAGGTAGTCAGGGTGATGCAATTTTGTGGGGAGGTAAAGTGGTGATGGTAGGTGTGTGTTCGTGCACAGGGATTCATCTCAGAGAGGGCTGGGAGAATTTTGCTTGTTTTCCCTTGTTTGGGGTTGTGTAATTGACCCTCAAGTCCCTTCAACATGAGTTGAAGCATCTGCTCATTGAGTTCTGGTCCATGAATCTGACAGAGGTAAGGAGGGATGAGGATGCTTTGAGGATGGGGCTGGGTCTTATTCCTGTAAACAGCGACAAGGACATAGCCTGATAACAGTGGCTTTGGTTGCACGAATGAAGCTTTCTAGCTGTCTCTCACTCCCTGGTGACTCAGACGGCAAAGAATCTGCCCGCAATGGGGGAGACCTGGGTTCGATTCCTGGGTTGGGAAGATCCCCTGGGGGAGGGCATGGCAACCCACTCCAGTATTCTTGCCTGGGAAATCCCACGGACAAAGGAGCCTGGCGGGCTACAGTCCATAAAGAGTTGGGCTTGACTGAACAACTAAGCACAGGACAGCGCTCACCCCTGGCTTTGTTCCCCTTTCCTTTTCATTGAAAGGAGGAACCAGCCCCAGCCACTGCCTGATGAATGACCATCTGTTTTGTTTAGACAAATAGTCTGACATCACTATCAGGCCTGAGCTATAGGCTTAGACTCTCCCTACCTCTCTGCAGCCTGAGCATGAATACCAAGGAAGAAAGGTCTCGCTTTGGGGATGGCACCAAAGCTGGATGGCACCTCCTTGAATCAGAGTTCAGAGCGAGGGTGCCCCAGAGCACTGTGGCCTTCCTGGGGGCCCATGAGAAGGGGAGGAAACAGTCCTCTCCATCGATGTCAAGCTGTCAGTAGAAGGTAGGTCTGGTTTCCTTCCTGGCCTTTTCCTCTTGGCCCTCTGGCTAGAACCACTCAGCACTCAGAGAGTTGTGGACACTTGAAAGAGCTTTCAGAGGAAAATGACAAAAAAGTGGAAACAAAATTAGACGCAGCATGATGCTACCGCAGAGAAAGATACTCGCTACACCATCCACTCCTGCCTGTAGCCTCCCTGCACCCCTCCCACCGGCCTCCCCTCTCCTCCACTTTCTCACATGTGCTCTGGAAATCAGGGACTGTCATCAAGGCCATTAGCGATGTCTATTCTGGGGATGTATAGTACAAAGCTTAGACCTGGTATTTACCTCTGACTGACAGGGGAAACGCTTTAGCTGTTGCTGGGTGCAGACGTGACAGAGAGGCTGGGGAAAGTCGGCTCCTGATCTTCCATTTGTTAATTAAAAAAAAAAAAATGTTTTAAGTGAATTTGGTGCTTGGGGAAAGGGGTGTGATTGGCAGCCCCTGGTGGGGGGGGTCCCCTATAGAGATGGTGCTAAAGCGGGGCTGCCTCTTAAGAACCACTTATTGTCTGCCAAGTCTTTCATTTCTGCATCACCTGTTCAAGCCCTTGGCAGCCGTATAATAATAATAACAGTAATGATTGGGAGGGTGATAGCCCCTGTGTCTGCCTCTGAGGAGGTCGGGCTGCACTGGTTAGCTACCCCTGGGGGAAGGATTTATTTTGTGAATTTCCATTTGTCTATGAGAACAGGGTCAAGTCATTTTCTTCTCCTGGCAGGAAATTCACTTCAACAAATATTTATTGATTTATTGAGCACCTACTATGTGAGAGGCTGTCCCCAATGCTAGGTCAATGGAGGAGTCAGGCGAAGCTGCAGAGATGTGATTCAAAGCCTAGGAAATATGTGGGGAGTGGGGGAGAGAGAGAGACGTGGTGACCTGCAGTGTAGGCTGGTGCTAAGACTTTGGAGTCAAGAGAGCCCTGGATCTGAATCCCAGCTTTGCCACTTCCCAGCTGTGTGATGTGGCTCATGTTATTGTCTCTAAGCCACAGGCTCCTTAACTAGGAAGTGGGCACAGTGATAGCTCCTTGGTAGAGCTAATATATGTAAAGCATCTGCAAAGAGTCATGATTCAGTAAATGTAGTGCTGGTACCAGGTATGTCATATGCCAGGTACCAACTCACCCTAGGAAAGTTAGCCAGAAATCCAGCCTTCGGCACAAAGACATGTCCCTCTCCGGCAGCTTTTTAGGGCTCTGAGTGCTGCCACTGCACACGCGGGTGACTGACCCCATCTCTGAGTCCACCTCCACTGCTCCATGAAATATTCGGAGTCAACGTTATCCGCTGACAGAGTCATTAGCTCTGCCACACGTTCCTCTTGCCACAGAGAGGCAGCGATTCATTAATATTTATTCATCTTGATTTGCTTTGTTTTTCTTTTTTTTTAAAACCCATTTCAGGATTTATGGGATCATTTTGTACAATGCATAACTCACGATCCCTCACAGCCTACATTGCCCCGAGCTCAATCTTGCCGGGGGTGCAGCGGGTCAGCCTTATTAGGCGTCTCTGTTTAATCAAATTCCTGCACAAAGGCATTTAAGAAAGGCTTTGGTCCCTTGGCATTGTGAGCCTCCGTGTTCTTTTTCTGTTTCTATCCCCGTATTCTCCCTTTTTCCCGGGCACCAGAGGCCCTGACCCAGAGCCTCAGTGGGTCCTTTACTCATAGAAGACACGTGTAGCCTCCTTCGGCCCTTCTAGGATCTGAAGGCGGTTGTGCCAGAAACAGAGTCTGGACCTGCAAGGGACCAGTTCCTGTCTCACGCTGTGTGCAAACAGTGTCCATGACTGGGCAAACGGACTGGGCAAGTGCGTAAGGAGACTGGGATCTAAAGCCCCGAGACTATAGCGCTTTCCTCCCTTCTTTCGGCGGGGCGAAAGCTCCAGACCTCGGCATCGGAGCTGAACCTTCCCAGGAGGCCAGGCCAACCCCCAGGGGTATAAGAGGTTTGCCTTTCCAGGGGCCGGTCAGAGGGCCTGCGTGCTCAGACCTAGCTGAGCCGCTTTCTTCCCTCAGAGCTGCCTCCCGGTGCTTGATGCTGCCACGCAGGCGGTGTCGCGCCTGGCTCCGACGTCCTGTGCTGCATTTTAAGTCAGATGAAGAGTCGGATGTGTGGACGCGGGAGCACGGCCAGCATCTACTGGACGCCTGATTTTCACCCTGACGCTTGCGCGTCCCTGGGCCCTGGCGTGTGCTGTAGCCAGCACGGAGTCAGGAACATTACAATGAAGTCTGTCGGCACCTACAAAAGGATCGAAGGGGATTTGGTGTTTCTATAGCAATTAGTGGGGGTTGGGGAGGGATATTGCTGACGAAAATAAACCCCGAAAATGTGCCCCCTCACATGTGACTGCTTTATCCTCTGCTTTCAGATAGGAAAGGGAGACAGTCTGCTGTTTTATGCCGGTTTTTTTTTTTTTTTTTTTTTTTTAATAGAGGCAAACTGACAGACATGCAGAGACAGACACAAGGAAACCCAGAAGGAGACTTGAAGTTCAGGAAGAGGAAAGGATGACGAACAGGCAAGGATCCAGAGGCTGAAGGAACTCTTCTTTTTCCTTTTTAAAATTTACTTGTTGCAGGGAGTTTTCAGCCTCGCACTCCACTGCCAATTCCACTTTACTGGAGGATGGGCTGGGAGATGTGTCTGGCTGTAGATGGATCAGTGCCTCCTGGCACGGCTGGCCTTCTTTTTTAACCAATAAAGTCAAAGAAGTGGTCAAAAAACAATCCAGAAGGCTGGTGCAGCTGAAGGCGGTGCTCAGAACTGTCGCCCAGTTTGAAGCCTGAAAAGGGAGTCAGATGGGAACCAGGTGAAGACAGAAGCCCGGCTCATTCTCTTCCTGGCTGGTACTCTTAGAGTTGACTGGCCCACAGGAGGGGGATCTCAGTTTCCCTTTTAAATAATTCATATTCCATCAACAAATTCTGATGAAGATTTCCCATTCTATGCTAAGGACCCTGGGAGTATCATGGAAGTGCGATGTGTATTTCTTACCTTTAGAGGATTTTCAAGTTCCTAGCGATATCAGTATACTAAAGAGTCTCTAAATGGGCTTCCCTGGTAGCTCAGCTGGTACAGAATCTGCCTGCAATGAAGGAGACCCCGGTTCAATTCTGGGTTGGGAAGATCCCATAGGAAGGGATAAGCTACCCACTCCAGTATTCTTGGGCTTCTCTGGTGGTTCAGATGGTGAAGAATCCGCCTGCAATGTGGGAGACCTGGGTTCGATTCCTGAGTGGGCAGATGTCCTGGAGAAGGGCACGGGCAACCCACCCCAGTATTCGTGCCTGGAGAATCCACATGGACAGAGGAGCCTGGTGGGCTACAGTCCATGGGGTAACAAAAAGAGTCAGACACGACTGAGCGGCTGAGCACGCACACACAAATAAGATTACAGGTGGGTAAGAGTTGAGAGGAGCAGAAGATGGAGAAGATTGGAATGTTCAAGCAAGTCTTTGAGGAGAGAGGGGGCTTGATTTGGGCCTCGATGGGTAGACAGACCTAAGGGAAGAAAACGCTACCAAAGAAAAGTGCCGCATGTGCTGAAGCACCAAGGCAGAAACGGCAGGAGAGTCCATGGGACAGGAAGACCGAGCTGCCTGGAGGAGGGGGGTGGGGGGTGGTTGCAGAGTATATAACTGTGGAGGGAGATGATGACAGGCAATAGGTGGCATAGAGAGACATTTCCTGAGCGCTTTCTGAGATCTCTAGCCAGGCAAGGTGCACAGTGAGGGGGAAGATGGATTCCGTGTTGGAGTAATCTCGAATGCTCTTTCTGAAAGTCCCATCGGTGCTATGAAAAGCCCTGCAATAAAGAAATCCTTTCATTGAAGTTAATCTAGAAATTGAAGTTAATCTAGAAATAACGCATACATCTTCACAGATTTTTTTTTTAATATCCATTAGTAAACTTTGGAACTAGTTTTCCAAGAACTAGTTTTCCTAGAAAACTGGTTTTCCTCTCACACACTGGGAGACACCAACACGAAAGCCAACATGTTGGGCTTTGGGGTCAGATCAGTTCTGTTCCCAACATGGTACTTGTTAGCTTGGTGACAAGGGTCAAACCGCATCATCAATCTATCCCCTTCCATGGAGGGTTGTGAAAATAAAGCACAGAGGGTGAGAGGGGCAGACACAGTCTTAGTCGAGTCAGCGCTGAATGAGGGTTGGCTGCGCCCGGGTCACCGTGGACTTCAGGAGCAGGTGGAGCGGCTTCTGCTTGAAGCAGTGGGACGTGGGGGCGACCCCAAACGTAGCCACCCAATGACAGCAGAGCTGATGGCTGCGTCTGGGCAGAGGGGCAGGATGGATTAGCGGGGAAATGCGGGAGAGCTTAGAAGGCGAGCGCCCAGCCTGCTGCTGCTGCTGCTAAGTCGCTTCAGTCTGTCCGACTCTGTGCGACCCCATAGATGGCAGCCCACCAGGCTCTCCCATCCCTGGGATTCTGCAGGCAAGAACACTGGAGTGGGTTGCCATTTCTTCCTCCAATGCATGAAAGGGAAAAGTGAAAGTGAAGTCGCTCAGTCATGTCCGACTCTTAGCAACCCCATGGACTGCAGCCTACCAGGCTCCTCCGTCCATGGGATTTTCCAGGCAAGAATACTGGAGTGGGGTGCCATTGCCTTCTCCAAGCACCCAGCCTAGGGAATATCAAAGCATCCCCTTTCCTTGCAGTCCATCCATGCTTTCTCAGGGTCCCAGCTGAGCAGACTGGGGTCTCATTGCTACAGGCAGAGGCTGTAGGAACCAGTCACACTTATGCTCTGAGCTCTCCAAAGTGAAGGTAGCAGGGGCCGGGGACCTGGGTTCACCTCCCCATCCCCATCCCCAGAAGGCCAGGCAGTCGTGTAGCAGCTGTGCCTCCTCTCCCATGACTCTGATGTGGTGAGAGCCTGGCTTCCCAGGGGCTGGTGCCTTAAGATCCAGCACAGATGATGGACACTGTCTTGCTCTCACATGCTTCGGCACGTCATCAATATGGGGACCGATTGACAGGGACTAATGGGCAGGCAGGAATGCCTATCTTGCCATGCCCTGCCATACCTTGCGGCCCCCGTTCCCTTCCTCTCTTGCCCCCAGCAACCCCATTCATGAGGCCACAGCCCAGCTCACCCAACCATGTGCTCACAGGTACTTGGGCCACCGACATAGAGATGGCGTGCGTCCCTTTTATCTGGGACTCCTGCATGCTTTTTCTCTCTCTCTCCTTTTATCTTACTGAATTTTAAATTCAAAAGCAACAAATGTTTACTGAGCACTTGCTTGAGACCCGTCACCCTGCTCTGTGTTTCATTGTATTTATTTAGCAAACACTCATGTGACATTTACAATATGCCACAAACTATTCTAAATAATTTCCAAATATTAACTCAATCGAACATACAATGAAAGGAAGGAAAGTGATGAATGTTGCTCAGTCGTGTCCGACTCTTTGTGACCCCATGGACTATGCGGTCCATGGAATTCTCCAGGCCAGAATACCAGAGTGGGTAGCTGTTCCCTTCTCCAGGGAATCTTCCCAACCCAGGGATGGAAGCCAGGTCTCCTGCATTGCAGGTGGATTCCTTACCAGCTGAGCTACCAGGGGACGCAACGTTGGCTCAAGGCATTACTCCTGCTGCTCTTGTTTATTTTTTTCAGATGAGGAAACTGAGGTGCAGAGAGGTTATCTAACTTGCCCAATTGTCACTCTGCAGTTAAGTGGAGAGTCCATCCCAGGGACCTAGTTTGGCAGCCTATGCTTTTTAGCCATTCTGTTTTCTTGTATCCTTTGCATCTTAGCACATGAATTTTTATCATTAGCAAAACTGAGCCTCAGCAAAATGGCAGCCTGCTCGAGGTCACGCAGCAGTGAATCATACATTTGACCTTAGGTCTCTCCACTCCAGGTCCGGAGGCTGACTGTCTTCTCCACAGCCCCCTTCTCTTGCAGTCCTGCATCTGAGAGGCCCACTGTGTGGTGAGGCTGGTGCGGGGTGGAGGTGGGGGGAGGTGTGCGGGCCCCAGAAAGGACCGTTTCTAGAAGAGAAGCACACTCTCAAGCTAGGGGTCAGGTGTGAGATGGGGCCATCAAGACAGAGGCCCGCGGGGGAGAGGCAGGGCCGGGAGCTCTGGGCGGTGTAAGTGCTCCCAATGGCACCGACAACTCCTGGCACGGTTCTTGTCCAGACGGCTCTTGCCACCCTGCTGGGCAGGCAGGGCGGACAAGCCTGGAGTCCCAAGGAGGGATGGGGAGGCCTGTTCTGTGCTCAGACTGGAATACGCTTGTGAGTCTCCTGGCTCTGTGACGTGCAGGTCTGATTCAGTTGGTCGGGAGTGGAGCCTGAGGTTTCGCATCGCCAACAAGCTCACAGATGCTGAGGGCACTGCTGATGCGGGGACCACACTGCCCACGACCTGTCCCAGGGGTGCACGGTCTGTGGGTTTCAGGCCCATATCTGTGGAAGGCCAGCGGCTGCAGTTCACAGAGGTCTTGATGGATGCTACCTTTTGCCAGTTCTGGGAGAGGAGGGAAGAAGCAGAGGGATAGGGTCTGAGAAGATGCAAAGGCTTCGCTCTGCCAATTTTCTTGGACACTTTGCCCTTCTACTCCATTCAAAGCCTCAAGTCCTTGCAAAGCTAGCCTGAGACACCCACCCTCCTCCAAGCCCTTTCTGACCTGGTCAAGCCCCCAAGCATCTCTCCATAGCAACACTTTGCTTTTTAATCTCTTGCCATCTCCCTTTGCTTCAAATTGCCCTAGATTGTTTCTGTAATGGCCTCATATGCATATTTCCTCTCTCCTCAGCCAGACTTCACGAGCTTCCTATTCCTCTGTCCTCAGGTCAAGTACCTTGCTGGAACCTATGATATGCTCCAAAATGTTAAATAAATGAATTAACCGAATGAAGTGAATCATCTTTCAAAACTTCTCTCTAATGAGGCTCCCTCAGAGGAATGTTTAGCCATCCCTTCAAGAGTTGGATAAACATTTTTAATCTGTTCACATTTCCGAGGTCTTTTCCAATGGTCTGTGTTTGAGGGTGGGGGAAGAAAGCAGAGAGGGCTGGCTGGAGAAACTTCACAGGGCACAGAGGCGGCCAAAGAAGCTTGTGAATTGACTCACTTATTCAGGAGGATGCAAGGTCTGAACCCTGCAGCTGGGAAGTGATCCTCGGCCAGGCCCACAGCTGGCAGCTCCCCTTCTCCTTGATGTTTCACAGGTCATATTTCAGCCTCAGTAAATTCCATAATCTCCTGCTCAGATCCCCTTTATATGCCAAGACTGTGATCACAGATTCCCAAGAGGGTTTATCAGATCCAGGAAAATGTGTCCCTCGCTCCATTGAGGGAGAGATTTCCTGGGGGAAAATTGGGGGCCCTAATAAGCTTTCTTGCTGTCTAATCAGCCGTCTGAGGCAAACCCCAGCAGCCCTGGGCTCCCAGGTAGCAAGGATAGATGCCGGCCCCGGAGCCCAGCTCTGCAAAGCCAGAGCTGTGAATGTAAAGCACCGTTTTCTTGCTCTCCCTGTGCGGTGTCTTTCCAGGACTCCCGGGGACTGAGGTGGCTCTGTAGCCATCAGGGGGTCTCAGACCTCATAAGTATTATTTTCTCTTCAAATACCACCCATTTGGGGGCCTAGCTACTCTAGACCTTCCTTCTTTCCCTGTTGTCTCTTCTCTTTCCCTAAGAGCAGAAGTGGGGGCATCAGTCAGTAAGAATGTTGGACATTCTTCATGTTTGTCAGACTTTCAACTTCTGTTTTGGCCAAGGGGTCTGTCTGTGCTGCGATGGACACTGAGAAAATCTGGAGTCTCATTAGTGAAGGCGTTTGGGGAGCAGTTGCTCCTTCCTGGGCTGATATTTCTTTGCAAGAAACGCTCAAGACCCTGTTCTAAAGTACAGAGCGAGTGAGTGAGTGAAGTCGCTCAGTCGTGGCTGACTCTTTGAGACCCTGTGGACAGTGGCTACCAGGCTCCTCCGTCCATGGGATTTTCCAGGCAAGAGTACCAGAGTGGATTGCCATTGTCTTCTCCACTAAAGCACAGAAGTTGGGGCTAAAGAATACATTGCCTGCCCTTGACCTTCCTTCTCACCTCAAAGACCCTGACAACACTCCCCTGAGCCCTGCAGTCAGCCAGGCTCCCCACTGTCAACCCCTGGTAAATCCCTCTTTTGCAGGTACTTCTGAGCTCACGGATGGCTTTTGAACAGCTTCCTTGTGTTCATCTCCTTCCAGATTTCCAGCGTGATGAAGGCTCAGATGAAGAGTTCCAAGAACAGATGGGAGGCTGTCATTACATGTTACTGATACACAGAGCTGCTTCAGCCTCACACATGCCTGCATGCTCAACCACACTCGTAATTCTTCCTCTGTTCCCCAGCCCGAGCCAGGAGCTCAGCCAGTTTTGGCAAGATGTGAAAGTGAGAGCTTTCTAGGGGCATTTATATAAAACATGCTAGGATTGATGATGAACTAGGATTGATGGGAACAAAACCTTTCTCTTTCTACGAGAGGAGAAAATACTGTTAATCCAATTCCCTTGTGAGAACCGAAATCAGAGAAGTAAAAAATTTGCTTGCCCAACTTGGGTGCCATTGTGATTGGGTAATGTGGGAGCCTTCTGGAGAGAGGTTTCTTTGTCTGGTCCAAGAGCACCCTGATGGCTACAGGCTGTCCTTGGTAAAGAATGTTCTAGCAGCCCCACAAGGTCATGTCTCAGTAAGGATGGAAGAGCCACAGGGACCTTCCGTTTCAACTTTCTGTAATTGACAGAGGAACATGCATATTGGATGGAGGTGAGAAACAGCTAGTGAGTGGCTCATTAGTGGAGAAACTGAGAACTGAAGTCAGGTTTAGGTCACTGCTTTTTCAGGAAAGGACAAAGACCTTAGGTTGGAGGGTAAGGATTATTTTTTTCATTTTTCTTAGCAGAAAGGGAGTGGTTTATTTGCAAAATTTTATAGAAAGGCCCAGAATTTTGCTTTATGCACAGCACCAAGACCCAGGGAGAAGGAGCAGGGACCCCATAGAGACTGAACCAGACCTGCCTGTGACTGTTTGAGGGTCTCCCAGAGGCGTGGGTCCACAGTGGCTGTCATAGGGCAGGGATGCTGGCAGCATGGTCCTGGAAGGTGCGTGCTGGCCTGATCCTCTTGGAGCTTGCCATTAGCCCTGCCAAAGAGCCTAGATTCTAGGACTGGGTTGTCTCAGGTCAAACAGCAGGGAGGGATCACAGCTCCACTTATCAGCAGACAATTGGACTAAAGATTTACTGAGCATGGCCCTGCCCACCAGAGCAAGACCTGATTTTCCCCATAGCCAGTCCCTCTCGAGGGACTTGTACAAGAAGCTTGTACAAGTCTCATCCGCATCCATCAGAGGGCAGGCAGAAGAAGCAAGAACTACAATTCTACAGCCTCCAGAACGAAAATAACAATCATAGAAAGCTAAACAAAATGATCACATGGATCAAAGCCTTGTGTAACTCAACGAAGCCATAAGCCATGCCATGCAGGGCCATCCAAGATGGATGGGTCATGGTGGAGAGTTCTGACAAAATGTGGTCCACTGGAGAAGGGAATGGCAAAACACTTCTGTATTGCTGCCTTGAGAACCACATGAACAGTATGAAAAGGCAAAATGATATGACACCAGAAGATGAGCCTTCCAGGTCTGTAGGTGTCCAATATGCTACTGGGGAAGAGCAGAGAAATAGCTCCAGAAAGAATGAAGAGGCTGGGCCAAAGCAGAAATGATGGTCAGTGGTGGATGTGTTTGATGGTGAAAGTAAAGTCTGATGCTGTAAAGAACAATATTGCATAGAAACCAATCATGAATCAAGGAAAATTGGATGTGGTCAAGCAAGAAAAAACATTGACATCTTAGGAATCAGTGAACTAAAATGGATGGGAATGGGTGAATTTAATTCAGATGACCATTATATCTACTACTGTGGGCAGGAATCCATTAGAAGAAATGGAGTAGCCCTTACAGTCAACAAAAGAGTCTGAAATGTAGTACTTGGGTGCAATCTCAAAATGACAGAATGATCTCAGTTCATTTCATTTCCAAGGTAAACCATTCAACATTACAGTAATGCAAGTCTATGCACCAACCACTAATGTTGAAGAAGGTGAAGTTGACCATTTCTATGAAGACCTACAGGGCCTTCTAGAACTAACACACAAAAAATGGTGTCTTTTTCATCATAGGGAATTGGAATGCAAAAGTGGAAAGTCAAGAGAAATCTGGAGTGACAGGCAAGTTTGGCTTTGAGTACAAAATGAAGTACGGCCAAGGTTAACATAGTTTTCCCAAGTGAAGACACTAGTCATAGCAGGCATCCTCTTCCAACAAAGTGAGAGGCGACTCTACACGTGGACGTCGTGAGATGGTCAATACTGAAATCAGACTGATTATATTCTTTGCAGCTGAAGATGGAGAAGCTCTATGCATGATCTGATTGTGGCTCAGATCACGAGCTCCTTACTGCAAAATTCAGGCTTAAATTGAAGAAAGTAGGGAAAGCCACTAGACCATTCATGTATGACCTATATCAAATCCCTTATGATTATACAGTGGAGGTGATGAATCAAATCAAGGGATTAGATCTGGTAGACAGACTGCCTGAAGAACCATGGACAGAAGTTATTACATTGTACAAGAGGTGGTGATCAAAATCATCCCCAAGGGGGGAAAAATGCAAGAAGTAAAAGTGGTTGTCTGAGGAGGCCTTACAAATAATGGAGAAAAGAAGAGAAGAAAAAAGCAAAGGACAAAGGGAAAGATATACCCAACTGAATGCAGAGTTCCAGAGGATAGCAAGGGGAAATTAGAAAATCTTCTTAAGTGAACAATGCAAAGAAATAGAGGAAAACAATTGAATGGGGATGACTAGAGATCTCTTCCAGGTAATTAGAGATACCAAGGGAACATTTCATGCAAAGATGGGGACAGTAAAGGACGGAAATGGTATGGACTAACAGAGGCAAAAGATATTAAGAAGAGGTGGCAAGAATACACAGAAGAATAGCACAAAAAAGCTCTTAATGACCTGGATAACCATGATGTTATGATCATTCACCTCAAGTCAGACATCCTGGAGTATGGAGTCAAGTGGGTCTTAGGAAGCATCACTACCAGCAAAGCTAGTGGAGGTGATGGAATTCCAGCTGAGCTAGTTCAAATCCTAAAAGATAGTGTTATTAAAGTGCTGTACTCAATATGCTGACAAATTTGGAACACTCAGCAGTGGCCACAGGACTGGAAAAGATCAGTTTTCATTCCAATTCCAAAGAAAGACAATGCCAAAGAATGTTCAACTACTACACAATTGTACTCATTTCATATGCTAGTAAAGTGAAAGTTAGTCATGTCAGATTCTTTGCAATCCATGGACGATATAGTCCATGAAATTCTCCAGGTTAGAATACTGGAGTAGGTAGACATTCTCTTCTCCACAGGATCTTCCCAACCCAGGAATTGAACCCAGGTCTCCCACATGGCAGGAGAATTCTTTACCAGCTGAGCCACCAGGGAAGTCTATGCTAGCAAGGTCATGCTCAAAATCATTAAAGCCGGGCTTCAGCAGTACATGAACCGAGAACTTCCAAATGTACAAGCTGGATTTAGAAAAGGCAGAGAAACCAGAGATCAAATTGCCAACATCTATTGGATTATAGACAAAGCAAGGCAATTTCAGAAAAACATCTACTTCTGCTTTATTGACTATGCTAAAACTTTTGACTGTGTGCATCACAACAATCTGTGGAAAATTCTCAAAGAGATAGGAATACCAGACCACCTGACCTGCCTCCTGAGAAATCTGTATGCAGATCAAGAAGTAACAGTTAGAACTGGACATGGAACAACTGATTGGTTCCAAATCGGGAAAGGAGTATGACAAAGCTGTATATTGTCACCCTGCTTATTTAACTTATAGGCAGAGTACATCATGGGTAATGCTGGACTGGATGAATCATAAGCTAGAATCGAGATTGCTGGGAGAAATACCAACAACCTCACATATGCAGATGATAGCACCATAATTGCAGAAAGCGAGGAGGAACTAAAGAGCCTCTTGATGAGGTTGAACGAGGAGAGTGAAAAAACTGACTTAAAACTCAATATTCAAAAACTAAGATCATGGCATCCAGTCCCATCACTTCATGGCAAATAGAGGGGGAAAAAGTGGAAACAGTGACAGATCTTATTTTCTTACATTCCAAAATCACTGCAGACAATGACTGCCTCCCTAAAATTAAAAGACACTTACTCTTTGAAAGAAAAGCTATGACAAAACTAGACAGCGTCTTAAAAAGCAGAGACATCACTTTGCTGACAAAGGTCCATATAATCAAAGCTATGTCTTTTCCGTAGTTGTGTATAGATGTGAGAGTTGAACCATAAAGAAAATAGCACCAAAGAATTGATGTGGTGCTGGAGAAGACTCTTGAGAGTCCCTTGGACAGCAAGGAGATCAAACCAGTCAATCCTAAAGGAAATCCACCCTGAATATTCATCGGAAGGATTGATGCTTAAGCTGAAGCTCCAATACTTTGGCCACCTGATGCAAAGAGCCAACTCATTGGAAAAGACCCTTGTGCTGGGAAAGATTGAAGGCAAAAGGAGAAGTGGGTGGCAGAGGATGAGATCACAGGATGGCATCACTGACTTAATGGATATGAGTTTGAGCAAACTCTGGAAGATAGTGAAGGACAGAGAAGCCTGGTGTGCTGTAGCAGAGGATGAGATCACAGGATGGCATCACTGACTTAATGGACATGAGTTTGAGCAAACTCTGGAAGATAGTGAAGGACAGAGAAGCCTGGTGTGCTGTAGTCCATGGGCTTGCGAAGAGTCAGACAATACTTAGCTACTGAACAACAACAATAGTTTAAGAATCTCCTTTAGAAGAGGGCATTATTTATCTCCTGGATAATCTAATACTTTTAGTTAAAAAAAAATCACTTTGTCCCTCTTCAAATGGTTTGAAGAGAGAGAAGACAAAATAGTTTTCCTTGAGCTTATTTCTTTATGAAACTCGGTCCTAAGCCCTTT
This sequence comes from Bubalus bubalis, assembly GCF_019923935.1. NCBI lineage: Eukaryota > Metazoa > Chordata > Mammalia > Artiodactyla > Bovidae > Bubalus > Bubalus bubalis. The sequence goes on from NC_059161.1 coordinate 6,163,414, forward strand.
GAAACCTTGAGAGAAATAGTGAAGTTTGAAATAGTAAAGCTTGAACTCTAAAGCTGGCCCAGGGGCTGGATTTTCCCTTTTCCTGTCCTGTGGGAATTGGAGCCCACACACATTTCTGATGCAATGTTCTTGGAGACCCATCATGGAGTACAGACATTTGAAACCAAGCGCTAACGTGCCAGGGAGGTGACGGAGAAGTGTTTGCTCTGAGGAGCCCCAGTTTGTCCCTGAGTCAGTAAGAGATGTGTCTGTGTGGTTAGCACGGCTACATCTCCTCAGACCCTTTCCTTTGAGGTAATGTTTCTCCTCTAAGTGTGAGTTTAGACTGAACTGTGCCCACAGACCACCACTCGTTCTCCTGTTGCGTCTATGCTCTTGTTTGAAGTGGTACTCCCAGTGGATGACGAGCTCAGGCCTAGGGGACAACAGGGATTAGAGGCCAGCGTAACCTCCACCTCATGCTGGAGACGCAACCACCGCAGGGAGCGATTCAGGGTCAGAAAACAGCCTGCACTCTTCTGTGGTTTGTCCACCATCACTTGACAGGAAACTGAACACCCTCCACGCTAAGGAAGACGGAGAATAAGGGTAGTGGGCGAAAGAGATGAAGGGCTGCGGCAGATTTTCAGGTCTTCGGTGAGAAAGGCCTGGGACGGTCAGGACTGAGTGTGAAGGGTGGTTACCAGGGAAGAATAGAGTGGATTCGGAGGCAGATGACATCCAGGGGATTCAGGAAAGTGGATAATCGATACCGTCTCCAAGAGTTCTGCAGTGACCTTGAATGAATAAAGGAAATTGGGAGAGGGGATCATTGGAGGTCTGCCTCTGCCCTCAGCTGTGAGAGAACCACCCCCCAACCCCACAGCACAATAGCCGCCCTAGCCAATGGCCACGCCCTCCTCCAAGCACACAGAGGCTGGTATGAATGGGTTTGCTGCCTCCTGATCTTTATGCATTTTTCTGTGGGTTGGCCTTTGATTTCCTAGGGAATTGCACATTTATTGTAAAGTAGCCATGCAGAGACGAGGTAGATAGACCAGTGTACAGGGAAAAAACAACGCAGTAAGAAGGTGAGAGTTGACAGCCGCTAGGCCAAAAACAAGAGAAAGAAGCCTCACTCTTTTCATGAAGCTGATATCTTCTTGACACACTTACATAAATTGATTTTTTAAAAGTTGGAAACCCTCCTCCCCATTATTCTTATTTTCCTCTCAAATCAATGAATGCATCTCCGTTTGATTTTCTATAATCAGTGGCTTGCCATGAGCATGTCTATCCTACAATTCCGAGACCGGAGTGTAAACTCTTGAGTGCACCCAAGGGAACGGCTGCTCAAAGGTGTGCTTTGCTGGTGCACATAACGCACACTCGCTGCGTCCGTCCGCAGCTTTCCATTTTCACATATCCAAGTCTTCCTAAAGAGAGGTGTTTCTTAAGTCAAGGATCCTTCTGGAAAGCCCCCATCAGCCCCAGGCTCAGGTGCAGAGCTGGGCTAGGCTTTGTCTCCGGGGTCCCTTGACAGCAATGGGCTCCCTTCTCACTAGGAGCTGACCAGCCTCTGGGAGCAATGGACACATCCCACCAGCCTGCCTCAGGAGTCACCGAGTTCTCCTTTTGACCTTGCTTTTATTAACCATCAGGATGGGGTGGGGAGCAGCTGAGACAACTCACAGCGGCAAGTTGACCCCTGAGTTGTGTCTGCTCCAAGACAATATAACCCCAGAGCTTCAGGGCTGTGAGGGTACTGATTTACCAAATCATATGTTTAAACAACGTGATGGCACACTGCTGTTTGAGGGGGTTTGAAGCACATTTCAAAATAATGGGGGAGAATAATGAACACCTCTCTCAAGTGCTTTTAAGCGACACATGCATTAGGAGGTGATGGGGGCGGGGCGCTGGTATTCTTGCATAATGAACGTTTGGGTTTTTTTCCTCTTCTTTCATACTGCTTTCACTTCATGTTTCAGAAATGGTCACTGAGCGAGCAGAACTCTGAGCACTTTGTAAACAGAAGGAAAAAGGCAGCCGATGGCCCCTTACCAGCCTCACAGAGAGGCTCACACTGATATTCTGATGCAGGGAGGGATGTAGTGGATAGCCCAGAACCCTCCTGCTTCCAGATCTCATCCTTCACCTGCCATGGGAAGCATTCTCTTATATAAAGGAGTACTATCACTCTAGAGGAAGTGGTGTAGAAAGCTTCTCGTGGGCAGGAGCATTTTGGCACACACAGGCAGGCCTCAGAGAGATCACCGGTTCTGTTCCAGGCCACTGCTATAAAGCCAATATCACAGGATTGGTCATGTGACGTTTTGGGTTTCTTAGTGCCTATATATCAGAGAAGGTAATGGCACCCCACTCCAGTACTCTTGCCTGGAAAATCCCATGGACGGAGAAGCCTGGTGGGCTCCAGTCCATGGGGTCGCTAAGGGTCGGACACGACTGAGTGACTTCACTTTCACTTTTCACTTTCATGCCTTGGAGAAGGAAATGGCAACCCACTCCAGTGTTCTTGCCTGGAGAATCCCAGGGACGGGGGAGCCTGGTGGGCTGCCATCTGTGGGGTCACACAGAGTCAGACATGACTGAAGTGACTTAGCAGCAGCAGTGCCTATATATATCTGGTCCCATCACTTCATGGGAAATAGATGGGGAAACAGTGGAAACAGTGTCAGACTTTATTTTGGGGAGCTCCAAAATCACTGCAGATGGTGACTGCAGCCATGAAGTTAAAAGACGCTTACTCCTTGGAAGGAAAGTTATGACCAACCTAGATAGCATATTCAAAAGCAGAGACATCACTTTGCCAACAAAGGTCCGTCTAGTCAAGGCTATGGTTTTTCCAGTGGTCATGTATGGATGTGAGAGTCGGACTCTGAAGAAAGCTGAGCGCCGAAGAATTGATGCTTTAGAACTGTGGTGTTGGAAAAGACGCTTGAGAGTCCCTTGGACTGCAAGGAGATCCAACCAGTCCATTCTGAAGGAGATCAGTCCTGGGATTTCTTTGGAAGGAATGATGCTAAAGCTGAAACTCCAGTACTTTAGCCACCTCATGTGAAGAGTTGACTCATTGGAAAAGACTCTGATGCTGGGAGGGATTGGGGGCAGGAGGAGAAGGGGAAAACAGAGGATGAGATGGCTGGATGGTATCACTGACTCGATGGACGTGAGTCTGAGTGAACTCCGGGAGTTGGTGATGGACAGGGAGGCCTGGCGTGCTGCAATTCATGGGGTCACAAAGAGTCAGACACAACTGAGTGACTGAGTGCTGGAGACCCAGGTTCAATCCCTGGGTCAGGAAAATCCACTGGAGAAGGAAATGGCTACACACTCCAGTATTCTTGCCTGGAGAATTCCATGGACAGAGAAGCCTGGTGGGCTCCCCAGTCAGAGACACGACCGAGTGGCTAATACTTTCACTTTCATAGACTTGCTGGGTTCAGGTTGTGGCAAACTTTCAATTTTTAAAGAATGTAATCTCTGCAAAACACTGTAAAATGAAATATGCTTGTCTTTGTTACCCAGGTTATGTCCTAAGGAGACTATTGGCTGGGAGAGAATGAAGCACAGGATTGGTGAGTTTTGATTCAGTGCAGTGGGTTAAGTGAGGGCGTGGAAGGGAGCAGGCTCACAGGACCTTACAGGTTATTAAGAAGTGGCTGAGGCTCGCGCCTGCCTCCCTGCCTTCTTCTTTACCTAATCTCTCCCAGCTGCCTGAATCCAACTTGTTTCCTAGCGTCACTGGGTCACTGGTGTCCCGGGCTTGCTTGTAAGGTTCCCCTACTAGCAAGTCCCTCCCTCTTCCCACGTTTAGATGCCTTCTTCTGTTCCCTGCAGTTTCCTCGTCTAGGCAGAGTCACAGTTTGACTTCAGGAGGCCCTGTGCTGTGCTGTGCTCAGTCACTCTATCATGTCCGACTCTCTGTGTCCCCATGGACTGTAGCCCACCAGGCTCCTCTGTCCATGGGATTCTCCAGGCAAAATACTCGGGTGGGTTGCCGTGTCCTCCTCCAGAAGATCTTACCAACCCAGGGATCGAACCCAGGTCTCCCGTATTGCAGGTGAATTCTTTACCAACTGAGCCACTGGGGAAGCCCATGAATACTGGAGTGGGTAGCCTGTCCCTTCTCCCGGGCATCTTTCTGAGCCAGTAATCAAACCGGGTCTCCTGCATTTCAGGTAGATTCTTAGGCAATATCATTGCTATGAACCGCTCTTCTAAAATACATAATTGAGAATCATATTTTGCAACTACGTTAGTATACAAGGTTGAATTTATTGTTATATAATCATTGTACTTCTATTCATTTTTTTTTCTTCTGGTTTTAAAAACACTTAAAATTAAAAATAAATTATCACAAGCTCTTAAAAGCACCGTGGGTCCTGGGCATGTGCCTTGTGGGCCTAATGGATAAGTCGGCCCTGCATCTAATGGGCCTTCCCTGCCTCTCCGGCTGGCTGGGCAGCACTTCTGGGCTGTTTCCATAAAGTTCCCTCTGGTATTGCACTTGCCACGCCAGTAAACGGGGTGCTTCTTGAGGAGAAAGGACTGTGCTTTATTCTCACCGTGGAAGCCAGAGCAACATCCAGGGACGGCCCACAAGCAGCCTCCTTCGTGTATCCATGAAGAGCTGGATGGGTGAGGAGGACTGAGCTGGAAGGTGCTGGCCTCAGGGATCAGTCACAGCCAAGCGGGCAGGGGTCAGCTGGGGGTTGCTGATGGGGTGAGTGGATGGGAGGGTTTTGTAGACTTGCCTTGCCTGTCTCCTCCTTTTGCTGAGGCTCTGATCTGCCTACAGGCAGGGACAGAGCAGCAGCAGTGGCCACAGTGGCCTGCGGATCCAAGAGGGAAGGCTCGGCTGATGTCGCCTCGTAGCATCCCTGCCCTAGAGGAGGCCACCTTCCAGAGTACAGCAACGCCGCTCTGCCTGCGAGGAGGCTCTGTGTGCCCCAGAAAAATGCAGTAACAAAAACAGAACAATACTTAGACTCGAGCCATTTCATAAGTACAGTTTAGGGTCAGTTTGGCCGGAGGGGAGACTTTAATTGCAAAGTTCCTATGTGTCAACTGCCTGAGGCTAGAAACTGGAGAGGGAAGACGGGGAGACTCGGATGTTGGAATGTTGATGATAAGCAGGAGTAAAGGTTGAGGATGGAGCAAGGCCTGTTGAGGACTGGGGTTAAAAGGCTGCTAGAGTCCCTTCCGGTGAGCGCTTGGCGTTTACGTTTCTGCTTCCAACGGCCCTGGACTGAGGAGAGGGATGATCGGCATCGCATTTCAGAATTTGTCCCTTAAAAAATTAAAAGCTTTGTAGGCTATCAGGCCGACAACCTACTACAATACTGTTTGGCATAAAAGAAAAAGAAGTTTAAGTTAGGGTCCTGACGGTCAAATATCTTAGACTCCAACCTGAACAAAACAGATCATGTGTGATTCTCTTGAAAGAAAGGTTAGAACAGAGTTGGAAACCAGGCAGACCTGGTAAGGGGCAAGAGGCAGGCGAACAGAGGAGTGAGAGAATCCAGCCTCTTTGTCCACCCGATTGCTCCAAGGGTGCAGGGCTAGAGCTGTCCTGAATCTGCATCGCTAGACCTAAACTCCGGGAGCTGGTGAGGGACAGGGAGGCCTGGCGTGCTGCAGTCCATGGGGTCGCAAAGAGTCGGACACAACTGAGCGGCTGAACTGAACTGAGACCTCCTCTCATCCCTGAGCCCCGAGTCCAATTCTATCAGTCTGTGAGATATTCTTTTCATGAAAGATCTCAAATTCTGTTACCTAAACAGACCTCACCATTTCCCTCCCCCTCCTGCTGATGTCCCGTATGCATTAATGGCACCATCACTCTCCCATCAGATCAAAGTTTCAGGATCTTCCGAGACACGGTTCTTCCCCTTGTGCTCTAGTTTAATTGCTTCCATGGCCTCACGGGTTCTTTAGTCAGTCACACTTGGATCAAATACTGTCTTGCCTTTTCTATTCACAGGCCACCCCCTTAATTTCATCCCATCTCACCTTCTTTGGGATCCTTGAAGTTTCCCCTAATTGTTTCTTCTTAGCGTGATTTCAGCCTCTTTAACTGGCATTCAAATCATTTTACCTGCAGTGTTCTGCCCCAATGTCTCCAATAGCTTTTCATTGCCTCCTAAAAAGGAGTCTTCATTCAGGCATTCTAGAGAAGTGGTTAAGAAGAAAGGGCTCTGGTGTCATAGAGACCTAGTTTGAGCCCTGGTTCTATCATTTATTAACTGCATGACATTTGCTTAGTGAACCACGCTAATTCTGGTTGTTAAAATTTAGATTAGAATTGTATCTACATCATGGTATTTCTGAAAAGATACTAGACGCAAGCACTTAACACAATGCCTGACACAAATAAGTGCTGATTAAAGGAACCATTATTACTAGCAATTAGGATTTTTTGTTTCTTATCAGTCGCACTACATATATCATTAAAAAACATAGCTGGTGATAATTCCCCTACACTTACCTTATGTATGCTTAATACGTGAGATTCTTCACTTGCCTCCTATAGGGTAGGCTCTGAAATTTCTTCTACTGCTGCAGGCCTGGTATCCAGGACACTGGGGGAAGGACTCAGTACCAACAGCTCCCTGAGCCCGATATGCCTGTGTCCACTCTCATTTCCCAAGCCATGGGTTCAAGATGCTTCTTCAGCCTTGGATTAGCTCTGATCCTTCCTTCAGCGCCTGCAGCCTTCCCTGAATCCCCATCAGATGAGTTGCCCTGGAAACCCTTGTTACCCTTGCCAATCTGTGCATCTTCATCCCTGGTGTGGGATTTTCTATTCTCCCAACAGGAAGGACCATCTCAACATGAAGCACGAGGATGAGGCAGCATACCAGAGTGGTTAAGGCTCTGGTGGTTGGAATCAGATAAACTTCCTTTCAACTTTTGACTCCAATGTGACCTTGGACAATTTATTCAATGTCTTCCTTATTCATCTGTAAAATGGAGATAGTCACATCATCTTACCTTGTATTTCCCTAAACACAATGTCTGCTAAACACACAGCAAGTTTGTTTAGGAATGTGAATGCAGGCAGAAGGAACATAAGACATGAATAGTGAATCAGGGTCAGGGGGACGGACAAGGCAATAGGAGAAGTCATGATGAAGTTGGATGCTGCACAAAAGCCTGGCCCAGGATCTCAGTGGAATTTCAAATCAGAACTAGCTGTTCACGGGGAACAAAAGCAGAAGCATTTAGCCATCGTTTTCTGTTATTCTTTGGTTAAGCGTGACCCTTCACTGGGTGTTAACAGCTGTCCCTTCCAGACCAGATTCCTGAATGCCAAGGTGGAAACCAAAGAAGCTCTGGGGCAGGAAGTGATCCTTGGTAAGGCTCAGGTACAGTGCTATCAGGCTGTGCTTGAGCAAAGCTGGTGAAGGCCCTTGTGGGACTAGTCCTGCAGAAGCTGTGGAGTATAAGGTGGAGCCTAGGGAGGCCCATACACATCCCTATGTCCCAGACAAATGACTTCACATGAGGAACTATATAGGTAAAACATTAAGTGCCGTCAGGCACATGATAAATGTTTCTTTCCCCCAAATCTTCCCTTTGTTTTCCATCAAATTAGAGCAAAATTCAAAGTCCCTTTCCCTGGACACTAAGCATGCACCCAATCTGGACTTGAGGAATTTCATAGACGTCATTTCCACACTCTCCCCCTGGGTCGTTCCTCTCCAGCTCCATCCTGCAGGCTGGACCTCGTGTTCACCGTGGGGTACCATGCGCATTCTGAAACTAACACACTCTGAGCTTGCTTTGGCCTCAGGGTCTTTGCACTTTCTACTGCCTCTACCTAGAATGTTCTTTCCTTGAATACTTACATGGCTTCACCCTCCCTTCATTCTGTTCAAATATCACCCTCCACCTCGCACCACCACCCCTCAAACCGCTCCTGCCCCAAGAAGTCTTTCTTGACCACTTCATCTAAAATAATACTCCTAGTGCTATGGTTATACTCTATTTTTTTTATCATGCCCTTCATACCATTTACTATTTATGATGTGGTAATAGGAGAAATTTATTTGTCATCTGTATCCCCTTTTAGAATATATATATAAATATATAAAGAACTTGGTCTGTTTTGTTCCCTGAACTATTCTAATACCTAGAATAATGTCCGGCTGAGTGCCCAGTGCATGATCGTTACATGAATGAATGAATGATCTGTACTGTCATCGCATCCTTCCCTTTAGATACAGACATATGGACAAATGGTCATCATTTCTTACCCCTGTCGGGGCTGGCTGGTTCCACCCCCCCACTTCAGACTCTGCTCTGACCAGATGTCCTGCCCTTCCCTGCCTCCCTGTGCTCTTGAAAACTCACAGTAGTTTTCCACAGATTTGTCTGAATTATAACAGGTGCTGCAGAGAGAAACCATTTTCCATCTTGCTGTGTCACACATGCAAGCTTTCCTTCAGAGACAAGGTTAATTTGAAACTGTACATCCCTTCATGCTTCTGGGCAAAAGTGACTATTACTCAATTTGTATGTGAAAATATGTAATAACCTAAGCATAACCAAACGGTGCTACAGGCATCCTGGAGCTCAGCGATCCTCTCACGTGCCCCAGTGAATGTGTGCATATCAGTACATGTGCACATGCTTACGCAGCCACACACCTGCTCAGCTCTCCACAGCCAGCTGCCTTCACTCCTATCCACCCTTTTCCTCTGTCTCTACTGCTTGTAAGTATACAATAGCTTTTTAAGTGAATAAATACTTCATAAGATATTGGATGATATGACACTGGATTCGTGGAGTGTTCTAATTCTTAGAAAATTGATGAACTCTTGACTACCTGGGGCAGTGTTCTTTCCAAGGTCAGTCTTCCCATTCAGCCCAGGTGCTGAGGGGGCATATATTCTGAATATTTGTGTCCCCCTAAAAATCATATGTTGAAATATTAACCCCCAAAGATGTTGGTATTAGTAGGTGTGGAATTTGGGAGGTGACTATGTCATGAGGGTGGAGTCCCCATGAATGGCATTAGTACCCTTATGAGAGGTCTCTAGAGAGATCCTGGTTCCTCTGACCAGACAAGCACACAGCAGAAAGGCACTGACTATGAAGCAGAAATCATGTTGGTGTCTTGATCCTGGACTTCTCAGATTCTAGAACTGTGGGAAACAGACTCATGTTGTTTATAAGCTACCTAGTTTGTGGTGTCTTGTTACTTGAAAGGAGCAAGTCAGGAGACTTCTTCTTCATGCTACTAACCAGCTACCCCCAGTCCCAACTATTCTGAGCCGTGGACATAGAAAATTCTGTTTATTTTTCATATCTGAAGTATGGTCCCCTGGGGGATGTGTTCTAATTTTCTCTGTCCCTGTATTCTCCCTCCATTCAATTTTCCACCAAGGACTTGTCCACCCAATTAGGCCGATGGTGGTGGAGAGGAAAAGAGTCACCATATAGTGGTCATAGTGGAGCCAGTGATGGACAGGAAGATGGAAGTGGAGGTGGAGGGGATGGCCAGTGGTGGTGGAGGAGGTAGAGGTGATGGAGATGGTGTTGGAAGTGGTGAAGTTGATAGTGGTGGTGGAGGGGATGGTAAAGTTGGTGTTGGAAGCAGTGGTAGAGGTGATATTGGTTGTTGATGGAGGTTGGTGATAGAGGCAGAGATGTGGAGATGATGGTGGAAATGATGGAGCTGGTGGTGGTAGAGTGGAGGTGCCAGCGATGACGATGGAGGTGGAAGTGTTGGTTGAGGTAATGTTGGTTGTGGTGGAGATGGAGGTGATGATGATGGTAGCTATGGAGATGAACATGGTGATTTTGTCATTCAAAGGATGGGATTAGCAACATGCACAAAATGAAAACATCCAAAATTTTCTCTTACCTGGTCTGAGGAATAGCTGCCCCTTCTGTAACAGCTGGAAATTTCCTGAATATCAAAATTTTATTCTCCCAGTTATCATTCAGTCTGTCACTCTATCACTTGCCTATTCATTCCTCCTATGATGTAATATTTTTAAAAATACTGTTAGAAAATATGATATTTTGATAAGCAATTGAGGTTCTAATAAGGCATATATTTTCTGTTTATATTATAAGCAATGTAGGATTATTTTAGAAAATGTAAAGAAATGGAAGATGCTAAAGATGAAAATAAATTAAAAAATACTAAGAACCAAATATTAAAGATAACCTCCAATTTGCATATTGCTGCATTTCCCCTCATTAATCCACCTGTCTCCTTCCTTCCTCCCTCCATCCCTTCTTTTCTTTCTTTTCTTCCTTGTTTCCTTCTCATCATCTTTTTATCTTTATGTTGTTACTTTGAAATTACTTATTATAGTTACATAAAAATTATACATATAAAGCAAGTTTATATGGTGAGATTCTCTCATGTCACTAAAAGTTCCTTCAAAAATTTTCTTAAGGTATGAATAATATTACATTACAAGAATATATGTATATATTCAGAAAATATATATATATATTCATAATGTATTTATAGGGTCGAGCACTGAGGTTATTTCCAATTTATTTTTCTCATGAAAAGGTCAGCTTCCCTGAGGCCAGGGGAGAGTTCTACTTTAGGCAGCTCACAGCATCTCTGGAGCCGGTCCTCTGCACACAGTTATGCATATGCGATCAGAGGGGTTGCAAATGGAAAGCAGAATTACTGCCTTTGGGGAATTTTCATCCAGTTCAGGAGAGAGATTGAAATGAAGTCACAACATTTATAAACTAACATATCATCAAGTGAGAGTTACTGCACAGTGGAGCCACGGTATAAAGCTGGTACCTGGGAAAGAGATCAAACTCAGTGGCTAACTCTGGGCATCTAGGAGGGATTTCAGGGGTCACAATTTATCCCACAAATATCCAGGTCCACTCACAAGCTGAGGTGCAATTTACTGCTATAGTATATATGTCTAGGAGGGCTTCCCAGGTGGCTCAGTGGTAAGGAATCCACCTGCCAATGCCGGAGATATGGGTTTGATCCCTGGGTCAGGAAGATTCCCTGGAGAAGGAAATGGCAACCACTCAAGTACTCTTGCCTGGGAAATCCCATGGACAGAGGAGCCTGGCAAGCTACGGTCTATAGGGTCACAAAAGAGTTGGACATGACTTAGTGACTCAACAACAACAACATACATCTATGAAGGTGTCGTTTTGAAATAAACTTTGAAGAGCAATCATGGTCATGAATTAGCAGAGAGGAAGGGGTAGGCCATTTCAGATCAGGGAACGATAGGTAAACGTTTATGAAAGAAGATCATATTCAGGGCTCGGGAAGCCAATAAGCTTGATTGCAGTGGAGGAGGCTGTGTAGAAGAGCAGGGGATGGAATTGGTGAGGTGGGAAGCAGGAGGGAACCAGAGACACTGAAGGCCCTGGAGATTGGGGGATGATGTGACAAAAACATTGCCTAAGGAAGATGATCTTGGCAGCTGTGCTGAATGTATTGGAGTCAGCAGACCCTGGAGACAGGGACATCTGCGTGGAAGGTGCTGAATTAAATCAGGCATGAGCTGACAAGGGCTGGCTGGAGAACAGTGGCAGTGGAACAAAAATAGAAAGGGAAGGCAAGAGAAACATTTTAGCAGCAGAGAAGTCTCCACGTGTAAAGGGTAGATTAGGTAATGGGAAGTGAAAGAAAGAAAACTTACTATGGGTTTTGTTGGGTTGAGCTGATGGGACAGATCACCGTTGGCTGGAGCAGGGGAGTAGACTGATTCCTTGGCCTGTTCTCTGCTACTTAAATTCCTTTCCATTTCACAGGCCCCACGAGGCTGTGATGGAGAAGCTGGCGTGGCTCAGAAGCCACCATCAGTGGCTGCCGAAAGACCCTCCCAGGGACCGCCAGATATGTAAATTCATCAGGCACATGTGTTCTTATTCTAACACGCTCTCTCCTCTTCATGAAGGGCTTCCCTGATAGCTCAGTTGGCAAAGAATCCACCTGCAATGCAGGAGACCCCAGTTCTATTCCTGGGTGGGGAAGATCCCCTGGAGAAGGGATAGGCTACCCACTCCAGTATTCTAGGGCTTCCCTTGTGGCTCCGCTGGTAAAGAATACACCTGCCATATGGGAAACTTGAGTTCGATCCCTGGGTTGGGAAGATCCCCTGGAGAAGGGAAAAGCTACCTACTCCAGTATTCTGGTCTGGAGAATTCCATGGACTATAGTCAGTGGGGTTACAAAGAGTCGGACATGACTGAATGACTTTCACTTCACTCCTCTTTCTAGGACAGGGATTAGAAACTCGGTTTTTATTCTGTTGACTCTGGCTGCTTGTATTCCTGATCTTAACATATTTTCATCTGTTGGTCCCTGGTCTCACTTCTGATTTCTCCCACTGCTAGATGATTCTGTGGCTTAAGTGGAATTTATGTGTGCATAAGAACGGCTCAAAACTGCTCCTCCGATGATTTTTGTATTATTATTTCTAATTTTCATTGAATAATTTTATTCCAGGTTCTTACATGCATTAATTTTCATCTTTAGTGTTAGGCTTATTCTTTCCATTTTACTGAAACAGCAATTCAGGGGAGCGATGCATACTTATCTAAGGTCATTCACTCATCTACGTGGGGTCTGGGAATCCACAGTAAATCAGATAACAGAGTCTCTGCTTTTATGTATTTATTTTTAAATGTTATCACAGGGCCTTTAAGTCAGTTATGTCTATACAGAAAAGAGTATCAGGGATCAGCAGGATGTTGTTACCTTCCATATGGATCTGTAGTTCATCTCTGAAACACTGTTCTCTGCTGTCTCATTCATAAGTCCTGGAATGGAGAGGCACTATAAAATCAGGCTGAAAACTTTAGAATCCATCCCTTCCCTTTTCTCTCTGTCAGAACCAGGAATCAGTCATGGATCTCCAAATCTAAATGGCTTAGCATTTTTATAATGGCTTTTCTTTTGTTCTTTTTATTGTACTAGCTAATTGCTGTAGGAAATCTTGGCAAAATCCTGTGTTTTCACCATCTATACTGCTTATCTCTGTTATGTAAAACTGAGATCACTTGGAATCTTCAAAGCACAGTGTCTAGAATCAGAATGGTTTCATGGCATGCCAAAGCAGGAGGTGAGTCCTGAGAGGGGCCGAACACCAGAAGCTTTCCCTTAGGTCTCCATTAATAATGAAATGTGTGTTGTCATGGTGATGGGAGAGAAAGTGGGATTGGGAGAAGACTTGAGAAAATATTGTAACACTGGGAGCTATAAAATCTATGTGACAGTGCGCATCCTGTGATAAGCTTGAGACACCACATCCTTCTCTCCCATGACATATCTCAGACATTATGAGGTCAATATCATGTCCCAGAATTAGTCAAGCCAGATGGCTCCCTGCCTCCCTTTAGTTAGCTTGGACCCTAAGAGGCCACGGTCAGGGTGATGGGTTCTGATAGCTATTATTTGTGATAACCAAAGCCTATGTAAATTATCTACAAAACCCAAGTAGAGGTACATTGAGAAGTCCTAGGTGAGTATATCTGTGTCAATAAAGCTTTTGTTTCTGTACTTTTATACAAAGGGCTCTTGTTTGATCCCCAACCTACAGAGGAATAAGAAAAATGTAGACTTGTTAAGCATATATAGACACAATTCATGAGATCTAGTTGGGTGACCATATATTCTGGTTTGCCCAAGATAGGGAGCTTTTAAACCTGTTGTCTTCCTATAATTGTTAAACATGACTCCTTTCAGTAAAACAAGTGTCAGACTTGACTGATGCATGGTTATCCAATATTGGGCTCATGTTGTGGTCACGAAATGTATCGGGGAGGCCTGATACGTCAGCATGGAAGGGTACTGTTGCCGGCACGAGGCCTGACAAGCCTGTGTGCAAACTCCCGGCAAGGCGAAATTAAGTGGCCAGTGGGAGATAACCCGACGGCTCCAACTCTGCGTGACTTCAGTGACCAGGGAGCCACAGCCACCTGGAGAACTGAATGCAATTCCAAAAGATGGTGACATTACCAGGGGGTGAGGGCAAGGAAAAGGGCACTCCCTCTGGAAGGAATCAGTTCAGTTCAGTTCAGTCGCTCAGTCGTGTCCGACTCTTTGCAACCCCATGAATCGCAGCATGCCAGGCCTCCCTGTCCATCACCAACTCCCAGAGTTCACTCAGACTCATGTCCAGCGAGTCAGTGATGCCATCCAGCCATCTCATCCTCTGTCATCCCCTTTTCCTCCTGCCCCCAATCCCTCCCAGCATCAGAGTCTTTTCCAATGAGTCAACTCTTCGCATGAGGTGGCCAAAGTACTGGAGTTTCAGCTTTAGCATCATTCCTTCCAAAGAAATCCCAGGGCTGATCTCCTTCAGAATGGACTGGTTGGATCTCCTTGCAGTCCAAGGGACTCTCAAGAGTCTTATCCAACACTGCAGTTCAAAAGCATCAATTCTTTGGCACTCAGCTTTCTTCAGAGTCCAACTCTCACATCCATACATGACCACAGGAAAAACCTAAGCCTTGACTAGACAGACCTTTGTTGGCAAAGTAATGTCTCTGCTTTTCAATATGCTATCTAGGTTGGTCTTAACTTTTCTTCCAAGGAGTAAGCGTCTTTTAATTTCATGGCTGCAATCACCATCTGCAGTGATTTTGGGGCCCAAAAAAATAAAGTCTGACACAGTTTCCACTGTTTCCCCATCTATTTCCCATGAAGTGATGGGACCAGATGCCATGATCTTTGTTTTCTGAATGTTGAGCTTTAAGCCAACTTTTTCACTTTCACTTTCAACAAGAGGCTTTTTAGTTCCTCTTCACTTTCTGCCATAAAGGTGGTGTCATCTGCATATCTGAGGTTATTGATATTTCTCCCGGCAATCTTGATTCCAGCTTGTGCTTCTTCCAGCCCAGCATTTCTCATGATGTACTCTGCATATAAATTAAATAAGCAGGGTGACAATATACAGCCTTGACGTACTCCTTTTCCTATTTGGAACCAGTCTGGAAGGAATAACATAGGCCAATACACAATGGTTAGAAAGTCTGGGAAAAAATCAGAGTCTAGTTAGTGGGTCTCTAGAATGGATGTAAATAAAGGCGGTGCTAGGAATATACATTGAGAAATGCATACTAGGGCCAGAGAATAGAGGACTATGAAATAAAGGGAAGAGTTTGAAACTTATTTCAGTACCTGATGAGGAACAATATAAAATATTTTAAGGAGAGGGAGGGTGAGAGTTGCATCTTTGGATGATTAATCAAAAGAGGAAGATATGGACAGTAACTTGTTGATCATTGAAAAATGATCCTTGACTCAAGAGATAGTAAGATTGAGAAACAGCCTTAAATGTTTTTTATTTTTAAATAGGGGGCTTCCCTAGCGGCTCAGACAGTAAAGAATCTGCTTGCAATGTGGGATATGCGGGTTTCATCCCTGAGCGGGGAAGATCCCCTGGAGAAGGGAAAGGCAATCCACTTCAATACTCTTGCTTGGGAAATCTCATGGACAGAGGAGTCTGGAGGGCTACAGTCCATGGGGTTGCAAAGAATTGGACATGACTGAGCGATTAACACACACACATTATTAAACAGAAAGTCAACACCACCAAATATAAACAAATTAAGCAGCAGACTCAATGGATTAGCAACAAATCTAACTAAAAAGAAAAAAAAAAACACAAGTAAAAGGAAAAATCAACTAAAAAAATAAAAAGTAAATTTATTAATGTATTCAGGAGATAGTTCTTTGAGAAAAATAAATTTTAAAATCTTTTGACAATTCAAAGTAAGAAATAAAAATTACAAATATACAACATCTGCAATGGGAACAAGGATATAAGGTCAGTGTAAACAACATTTTAAAATCCATAAACCAGATTATCCTGACCTATGATAATAAATTTGAAGTTCGTAATGAAATAGATGATATGCTAGAGAAAGTATACACATAAAATTTGATTTAAAAAAAAAGAAGGAAAAAGAAACATAATAACTCACCTTAAGAATTAGTTCCTCCCAGAAAATCAGTTGCAGAGTATTTTATAGTTGTCTTCTGTCAATTTTTTAAACAACAGTGTGTAATTGATTAGTCTGCCTGGAAAAGAATGGAAATCTTCTTAATTCATTTTAAAAAGCAAGCATTATCGTGATACTAAAACTTGACAGAGTGCCACCTCCACAAAACAAAGCCAAACAAAACAGAGCAGAGTGCTGGCAGGACAATCTGAGTTATAAATATTGATGTAGCAATCCAAAACAAAAAAGATCAGTAAATCACATTCATAAGTATATTAAAGGAACTATGGTATCATATTTGCAAAGTACAGTTTATTCCAAGATTGCAACACAATAAATATAACAAGTAAAGAGCTTAAACCTTAATAGAACTCATTGGAATTCATAAGAAAGCTTCTAAAATCCCAGTAGAAAAATGAGCAGGATATGAATGGACAATTCACATAAAACATAAAAAAGGGCTAATAAGCATATGAAAAAGTATTAACCCTGTTAGTTATCAAAGAAATGTAAATGAGGCATCACTTTTTGTAAATCAAATTAGCAAATCTTAAAAATAAATAATAGTAACACAAATGCCAATAAACGTATGAAAATATGCTCAACCTCATTAAGTCAGGAAAATGCAAATTAAAGCCACAATGAAATGTCATTTTACACCCACTAGCTTGGCAAAAATGGAAAACTGGCAATCCTCAGAGTCTGGGAGAATGTTCAGCAATTAGGAATTCTCTAGTTCTGATAGGGTTGGACGACTTGAGATACAGAGTGTCATTACCTAGAAATATCGAGGATGTGCACACCATTGATACAATTCTGCTCCTGAGTATACACCCTTGAACAGAGGGTGGCAAATGTTTTCCCCTGGGCACCCCCTAAAAGAATTCTGAAAAACTATGCACTGTTTGCATAATTTTAAGTTGTCACAAACTTTTCATTGAAGATTTTAATTCAGGCAACAAATATAATTCCCTGCATATTGACTTTAAATAAAATTAACCAGGTTTAAGCTATTTTGTAGTTTGAGTTTAATTACTTTATTTCTTAGACCTATTTTTTTTTAATTCCATGTCTCTCTAAATAGTTTTATCCAAATTTAATATAGTTTTAAGCTTCAAAGTATTTAATTGATTACCTTACCCCCCATCTTTAGAGCTGATTTCCCAGGTGGCACTCATGGTAAAGAACCTGCCTGCCAGTGCAGGAGACATAAGAGACACAGGTTTGATCCCCAGGTTAGGAAGATCCCCTAGAAAAGTGGAGTGGTTGCATGGCAACCCGCTCCAGTATTCTTGCATGGAGAATCCCATGGAGAGAGGACCCTGGCATGCGATTGCAAAGAGTCGGACACGACTCAAGTGACTGAGCACACACATCTTTAGAGCAAGAATATGTGCAGTCATTGAATTTTTCAAAGATTTTCTTTATGATAATAAGGATCTAAGTATCAAAATGTTCTTATAGGTTGAATGATTATAGTTATTAGTAAAAAAATTGATTCAAATAATATTGATAAATGACAACCTTGTTATATAATTGTTAGTTATGAAAACCAAAATCCTATTGGAAATGTATATTTTACTGGAAAAGAATTTTGTTGATTGGTTTTGTGTATCTAAAGATAAATAGCATTTATGGCTAGAATGAGACAGAATAAAGCCTCAATTTTATTCCTATGTATTGTTTTTATAGATAAAAGTGCTAAGAATCCCTGTTCTTATAAATAAATAGAGGAACAGAAGCAGTTACGTTTACAGTGTCACTCAGTTCTTTGAATTCATTGCTATCTCTATGCCAAATATCACCTACTGATTTATGATGGATGATTTTATCATTGGAAATTATTTTAAATAATCTAGCAGCTGAAAGCTTGGTTTTGTGGACAACAAGGAATTGAAATGCATCTGAATTGCAAAATGATTTGTTATCCATTCATTAAAGTCATTCGCTTTCTCAACATCACCATAAAATTTTAAAATGTCCCTTTGTTTGTCATCCTGAAGTCTTTTATACTCCAATTTAATGCACCATAACAAGAATCTGGATGAGTGAGAGGTATGCCTTACTTTTGTGAAGTGGAAAAAGAGCTATTAAATAGGAGAGGTTAGAAAGAATTGGTTTAAGGAAAATATATGGACAGAAATAAAAAGTTTGGAAACATTCCCCAAAGTCTGTCTACTCCCATGTGCCTTCGGAGAGCCTCATTTGTCCCTGGGGCCATGCACTGTCCAGATTATGTCACTGCCCAGGAGAAACTCTCACCCAAGGATAATACCAGGAGACAAAGAAGAATCTTCACAGCAGTGTTGTCCATAAATAGACCCAAACTAGGGACAACCCAAATATCCATTGACAAGAGCAAGGATAAGCCATGATACATTCATATGATGAAATTCATATATAGCAGTGAAGTACATTAGTTAAAAAAAAGCAAGTTGCTGAAAAATGCATACAGTATCATATTTACAAAGTTTAAACATAAGCTAAATTAAATTGAAAATTGTTTAGGTTATATACATATATAGGAAAGTTATGAAGAAAGTAACTAACAAATTCAATGTCATGTTGATTTCTTAGTGGCAGGGAGGATGTGGGATATGTTGGGGACAAGCACCTAGAGAGATTATACTCTTGATTATATTTTCTTAACCTGTGTGGCAAGTTTTAACATGTCCATATGCTTTAAAACTTTCATATATTAGTTTTAAATCATATGCATATTTTAGACTGCAAATAAAATAAGATTAAATATATGATTATATTTCTTTGTATGAAATAATATACAGTTTTAAATGAAAGGAAGTACGTGTAGCATTCCATGTTTAGATGGTTTTAGTGAAACCAGTACTTCTTTTTTCACTGCTTCTGGGAGTAAAAATGGGTACTATGTTGCTGGAAAGTGATTTAGAACTATTTATAAAGACTTAAACTGCACGTAGTTGGGGATTCAATAATACTACTTCTAGGAATATGTCTTATAAATCATTAGAAATGCTATCCAAGATTAATATTAAAGGGTGTTTATCACAATACTATTTGTAATGGAGAAAAAAATGGAAATAACATAAGCAGGCAATCATAGGAGAATGTTTAAATATATTGTGGTAAAGCAATATGATAGATCATTCAGCCATTAAGTCATATTTTAAAATAATATTTAATTAGCAACATAGCCAGAAAGCTTATGCTTTATTAAGGGAATAAAACTAGAAAACTGTGTACATCAGGATTCCAATTATTACTGTGCATGTGTGTGTTTGTGTGTGTAGTTAGCATGCTTTTATATTATACAACAATTGAAATGGCACTCTTCCTTATCTTTCTGACTCTGTTTCCTCTTCACCTACCTGAGCGGAGAAGAAATCCACTCTCAACTGGATTCTGTCTTTGATCCTTTCTAGCATGCTACCTCCCTGGCCATTGAGCCTGAGTTACTTGGACCCTAATTTACACACGAAGCCCATATGTATGTAAGATGCCACAGTGTAGGTGGTATATACCAGAGAGAGTCAGACCATTTGAAAGCAGGTCCTCACTGTCTAATTGTCCCAATCATCACTAATAGATAATGAATCTTCTCTTTGCCTGGAATGATTTCCCTTGCTTACTGACATCCAAATCCTCCATTTCTGGGTTTATTAGCTCCTCCTCTGTTAACCTAGTCTTACTTCATCTCATGACCCCCTCCCCACTCACTCAAAACGCCCTCCCTGCTGCTATCAGCAGCCCTGAGGCCCCATACCACACATTTTGTACTTACACTCGTTATGCTAGTGGTCACAGATCACTTTCATTTTGTCAGCACTAACTATTCTTTTTTCATTTAAGCTTCTGGCCGCCAAAGTACTTAGAATTAGGGTTGGGAACCCAGGTAATGCCCACTACTTAGGGGTGAATTAGTTAATTGATTGAAAAATAAGAAGTTAAGCCTAGCTTTCAAATGACTTTTGGTATTAGATCTAAAAATCCAGATTCTTAAACATCAGTTTTCACTTTCCCCTCAAACACGGCACCATCTTTTCAGTCTGAGTATGGGTTAAAGATAGTTCCGATACTGAGAAGGAAAAATAGAAAAGCAGGGGGAATGAGATCCTTTGATGTGCTTGCTACACAGAGAACTAAAGAAAAATGCAAATGATTCCCTTCAACTAAGAGAAGCTTATCAATATTAAGAAGTACACGGAAAAGAAGAAAGAGGAAAGAAAAAATATATATAACACTTAACAAGAGGAGAATTTAGCTTGTTGGCAAGCACTTAGGAGTCTGATTCATGAAAAACTACTCATACAATTGCATAGCAGGTTTTTCAGGGCTTTGTGTGTGAATCATGGAATTGATTTCATGCAAATAACCTCATTTTGTTGGGTGTTGGGCTGTAGAAAGATGGGGTGGAGAGGGAAGGGCAGTTGAGAGAAACTCAAAGAGGGTGGAGCAAGGGAAGCCTGTTGCTCTCCCAGCCTTGCTGCAATGACCAGAGCGGGTTGCCACACACTGAAAATTAAAAGATGGAAGCCTCTTTCTTCTACCTCCTTTTTTCAAGGGTTCCTCTAGAGAGATGCTTGCCAAATAAAGCCTGTTATTCTCCTGTTTTGGTTGGAATGAAATTATTGGAAGGGAGAAGAAAGGAAGATTATGGTTGTACCTTAGGGAGAAAAAGAGAGTTAATTTTTGTTGAAAAAACACAACCCACGTCCACAGCCCTGGTAGAGTGTGATAGGAAGTTTTTTGGCTGAGAAAAATCCACTGGCTTGTTTGCCAGTTGGCTATTGGTGCATCTCCCAAAGTGATGGTTTTCCTTTTCTTTTTTAATTAAAAAGTAATAAGAAGAATTCGTTTGTTAATCGAAGCATCTGGGAGAGTTCAGGTTGGGGTAATGAGGTGACAGTAACAAAAAATTTAATATTTATTGGGTGTTCACTATTTGCCACACACTGTTTTACAAGTATTTTTCATATTTTTATTTCCTTAATCTTCATACCAATCATATGAGGTAGGGAGTATTTACTGATGAGGAAATAATATTCTGGCCTTATGAAGCATGGAGGTCCAGAGTTCACTTCTGTTCATGTATGTCTCTTGGGTCCAGAACGGGCCCATGGTTCTAATTATCACTGTGTGTGCTCAGTCACTTTACTCATGTTCGACTCTTTGTGATCCTATGGACTGTAACCCGCCAGGCTCCTCTGTCCATGGGATTCTCCAGGCAAGAATACTGGAGTGGGTTTCCATGGCCTTCTCTAAGGGATCTTCCTGACCCAGGGATCGAACCTGCGTCTCTTATATCTCCTGCATTGGCAGCCGGACTCTTTACCATAAGTGCCACATGGGAAATCCAATTATAGGTGAGATGGCAGAAAATAGACAGAAGGGTAAAGACTCTTGAGAGATGAACATGAGGAAGAAGTAAGGATGGTACTTAAGAGTGAAAGCCCCCTGAAGAACCAAAGACTGGGTAAGAAAAGAAGCATTGCATCCAGAAATTATGGCCCAGGAGGCTCCAGTCCCATCAGTTAGGTGAGCATCCATTGTAACAGAGCCCAACACAGCAGTGGAGGAAGCCCAGCAGTGAGAAGGTGGAGCCCTGGGAGAATACTATGGCCCCAGCCCTGAGAAGCAGATGTGAATGCTGCCTCATCACTCATTAGTCTATTCACTTACACTGAATGATGTCAACAGAAGTCAATCTGTGGAATCACATGTGTCAGCTTCTAACTTGATTCCAAGTCAGGTTAGCTCTGGGGGAACAAAAACATAACAAAGAACATCTTTCTCAAGCCTGCTGGTGGTCAATGCAGGCAGGGTGGGACTCTGCTTGTCTGAGTGGGGATTATTGCTCAGAACAGAGAAACAGTTCTGTTTCTCTTTACTTGAGAGCCACTGCCACATGGCTACAGGCTCTTCTGTTTCATTTGGGGATAAGCTGACAAAATCAGGGATAAGCTCTTCTCTCTAACATGAGAAGTCACCGTTCTGCTTCCTGGTGTCATTAAGGGGATCCATGTGAAATCATGGGGTTAGTCTTCACTAAGAGAACAATGACTACCAACAACTGGAGACAAGAAAACGGAAATGTGGTTAACGGGCCAATTTGGTGACCCAATCAGGAACCCAGACGTTTTGCCACCTGCCAAGCTCTCTTGAATTAGTATAATATAGAAATCGACAGAGAGAAGACTTAGAGAACTCCGTTGAGAAGAATCGATGAATTTGTTCATTCTGTTAAGGAGAAAAAGAAAAAGGCATAGAAAAAAAAGAAGCATTTATTTCTCTCTTTCAAAATCAATCCCTCAACTTCACAGGCATAAGAATTACATTGTGCTATTTTTTTGTGCAGAAAGCTGGAAAGTGTCCCAGCAGGGAAAGGTCAAGTTTTATGTAAGGAAATTTGAACTGATAATCAGCCTTTCTCCTCAGTGATGTCTGTTGTATTAAAAACTTAATAAATATTAATTACATGGTAAGGCTATCCCCCCCCCTTTTTTCTTTTACAGATCTAACTCACCTGAGCCTTTTTTAAATCTGCAAAGTAAGGATTAAAAAAAAAAAGAAATCCTGTAGTATAACTTGACTTTCAATTTATTTCATGTTTTCTTTCTAATTCTGGGGTTACAACAAAATTTGACCTCATCTTAGTATCTAGCTGAATTGGTTTCTCTATGCTGTGGGAAATGAATGAAGGCAAATTTGATAGGGAAGCAGAACCCTTAAGGAGAATGGAATTCTACCCAGAGCCAAGATCTTCTTTCATTTAATGAGAGTAGGTAAAAATACTTATTAACCAGTGGTTAATCTCCAGTTTGGAGAAGGAAATGGCAACCCACTCCAGTATTCTTGCCTGGAGAATCCCATGGACAGAGGAACCTGGCAGGCTGCAGTCCATGGGGTCACAAGAATTGGACGTGACTTAGTGACTAAACCACCAGTCTTCAGTTGTCCACCCTTGAATCCAATTCCCCCTCTCCAGGATACTCAACCTTATCATACAGTGCTAAGGGGAGAATTATCGCCTATAGTGATAATTTGTTGCTTTTACCTGTCTAACATCTTTTTTCTTCTCCTTTCTTCTGACAACAAAACCATGATTGGCTTGAGGAAAACCCTTTCCTCATCCTTACTTCCTGCCAGTTGAGTGGTGGCATCAGGAGTAGCAAATGACCCAGGCTTGTGGAGCATCAAGTGCCCTCACCTTGTCAGTGGAGTCAGGGATGGATGCGTGAACCAGCCCTGGCTAATCAGCACAGTTCCCAGTTTGTAGTCCATAATGAATAGTTTACAGATGGGTGCACAACTAGGTTAGTTCAATAAAAATTAATTCCAGGCTGATCATTTCAAAGATAAATGTTCTTTCTGATATGATGGGAGCTGGAAAGTCATAAGCCTGGAATTGGTGGAGATCACTCACAGAGAGGTCCTGCTTGAGAGTAAGACCAACACAAAGGAGAACAGAATCACGGGTCAAAGTTGGTAGCCTAGCTCTGTTGAGCCCCTAGTCCAACTCTGTCATGGACCATCTTTACCTCTGGACCTGTTTTATATGTTAGATAATAAATTCCCCATTTATTAATGCTTAAGTCAGTTTGAGTTGAATTTTTGTCACTTACAGATATTAATGCAGCACTCTCTTCCAAAATATGACCATTCCATTCAATAATCATTTGTTGCTGTTGTTGTTTTTTAATTTTTTTAATTGGAATATGATTGATTAACAATGCTGTGTTAGTTTCTGGTGTACAGAAAAGTGATTTAGTTATACACACACACACACACACACACATATGTGTGTGTGTACCAAGAGAACATTTCATGCAAGGATGAACAAAATAAAGGACAAAAATGGTATGGACCTAAAAGAAGCAGAAGATATTAAGAAGAGGTAGCAAGAATACACAGAACAACTGTATAAAAAAGATCTTCACGACCCAGATAATCACGATGGTATGATCACTCACCTAGAACCAGACATCCTGGAATACAAAGTCAAGTAGGCCTTAGGAAGCATCACTACAAACAAAGTTAGTGGAGGTAATGGAATTCCAGTTGAGTTATTTCAAATCCTAAAAGATGATGCTGTTAAGGTGCTGCACTCAATATGCCAACAAATTTGAAAAACTCAGCAGTGGCCACAGGACTGGAAAAGGTCAGCTTTCACTCCAATCCCAAAGAAAGGCAATGCCAAAGAATGTTCAAACTACTGCACAATTGCACTCATCTCACATGCTAGCAAAGTAATACTCAAAATTCTCCAAGCAAGGTTTCAACAGTATGTGAAATGTGAACTTCCAGATGTTCCACTGGATTTAGAAAAGGCAGAGGAAACAGAGATTAAATTTCTAACATCCATTGGATCATCAAAAAAGTAAGAGAGTTCCAGAAAAACATCTACTTCTGCTTCATTGCTACACCAAAGCCTTTGACTGTGTGGATCACAACAAACTGTGGAAAATTCTTAAAGAGATGGGAATACCAGGCCAACTGAATTGCCTCCTGAGAAATCTGCATACAGATCATCAAGCAACAGTTAGAACTGGACATGAAACAGCAGACTGGTTCCAAATCAGGAAAGGAGTATGTCAAGGCTGTATATTGTCACCCTGCTTATTTAACTTATATGCAGAGTACATCATGCAAAATGCTGGGCTGGATGAAGCACAAGCTAGAATCAAGATTGCTGGGAGATATATCAATAAACTCAGATATGCAGATGACACCACCCTTATGGCAGAAAGTGAAGAAGAACTAAAGAGCCTCTTGATGAAAGTGAAAGTGGAGAGTGAAAAAGTTGGTTTATGTTTTTTTTTTTTTTTCGTTTCATACATGATATTTCACATGTTTCAATGCCATTCTCCCAAATCTTCCCACCCTCTCCCTCTCCCACAGAGTCCATAAGACTGTTCTATACATCAGTGTCTCTTTTGCTGTCAAAGCTCAACATTCAGAAAACTAAGGTCATGGCATCTGGTCTCATCACTTCATGGGAAATAGATGGGGAAACAGTGGCAAACTTTATTTGCAGGGGCTCCAAAAATCACTGCAGATGGTGACTGCAGCCATGAAATTAAAAGATGCTTGCTCCTTGGAAGAAAAGTTATGACCAACCTAGACAGCATATTCAAAAGCAGAGACATTACTTTGCCAACAAGGGTTATCTAGTTAAAGCTATGGTTTTTCCAGTAGTCATGTATGGATGTGAGGGTTGGACTATAAAGAAAGCTGAGTGCTGAAGAATTTATGCTTTTGAACTGTGGTGTTTGAGAAGACTCTTGAGAGTCCCTTGGACTGCAAGGAGATCCAACCAGTCCATCCTAAAAGAAATCAGTCCTGAATATTCATTGGAAGAACTGGTGCTGAAGCTGAAACTCCAATGCTTTGGCCACTGGATGCAAAGAACTGAGTCATTTGAAAAGATCCTGAAGCTGGGAAAGATTGAAGGCAGGAGAAGGGGACGGCAGAGGATGAGATGGTTGGATGGCATCATGGACTCAATGGACATGAGTTTGAGTAAACACCGGGAGGTGATGATGGACAGGGAGGCCTCGTGTGCTGCAGTCCACAGGGTTGCAAAGAGTCAGACACGATTGAGCAACTGAACTGTACTGATAATATATATATGTATGTATATATATACTTTTCAGGTTTGTTTCCATTATTATTAGGTTATTACAGGATACTGAGGATAGTTCCATGTGCTGTACAGTACGTTCTTGCTGTTTACCTATTTTATATATAGTGTTGTGTGTAAATAAATTCAAACTCCTAGTTTTTCCCCTTTCCCAGTTGGTGCTAGTAGTAAAGATCTTGTCTGGCCAATGCAGGAGAGGTAAGAGATGCAGGTTTGATCTCTGTTTTAGGAAGATCTTCTGGAGGACTGCACAGCACCCACTCCAGTATTCTTGCCTGGAGAAGACCACGGATGGAGGAGCCTGGCTGACTACAGTCCTTAGAGTCACAAAGAGTCGAACACAACGGAAGCACCTTCGCGTGCACCCACTTTCCCCTTTGGTAACTATAAGTTTGTTTACTATGACTGTGAGTCTATTTCAGTTTTGTGAATAAGTTCATTTGTATCATTTATTTTTTGGATTTCATGCATAAATAATATCATATGACATTTGGTTTTGACTTATTTCACTTAATATGATGATTTCTGTGTCCATCTCTGTTGCTGCAAAGGCATTGTTTCATTTTTTATGGCTGAGTAAGATTGCATTGTCTGTCATAGCCACTGTGGAGAACAGTATGGAGGTTCCTTAAAGGGCTAACAATGGAGTTATCACATGATCTACAAATCCCACTCCTGGACACATATCTGGGGAAAATTCTAATTCAAAAGCATACATGTCCTTCAGTGCTCATAGCAGTTCTGTTTACAACTGCCAAGACATGGAAGCAACCTGAGTCCATTGGGAGATGAATGGATAAAGAAGATGTGGTATATAATTATTCATGTTTATATCTCTTATTTTTTCAAGGTATTATACTCAACTCTGGGGATGTTAACAAGGTCTGATTTAGTAAGTTGCTAAATACGCATTTAAGCAAATAAGAGATGAGGAAACTGGGAAAAAAAACATAATGCATAAATGGATGAGTATGTGTCCCAATAAATATGTTAGGAGAATGCTAACTCATTGCACTGCAGGAAAGACATGCTCTGGGAAAGCTTCATCTGGGTAGAGAGGTTTGAATTAATCGCATTAGGAAATGAGGAATTTGGATTGGTGAGTAAGAGAAGCTTGTTCTAAGGAGATCGCTAGTGGGTACCTGAGAAGTGAAAAGGTATGGTGAGTGGCGAAAGCATTATAAGGAAATGAAGATAACTGGCAAGATAAAGGATGAAGCCGGGTTTAGGAAAGAGAGAGCTCTGAGTTTGTATGTGACCCAGTTGGTGATGAGGATGTGAAGCAAGGATTCGAATGCTGAAATGACACTTTGCAGAAAATTTTGTTGGTAATATAGTGTTTGGAGTGGAAGATAGGAGACAATGGGGCAGAGGAAAAAACAAAGCCTCTGTTACACAAATCTAGGTAGGTATTGATAAGGACAGTTGACTGGGATTGGTGAGCAAGAGGAAGGATTTTTGGTGAGCAAAGTCAATCCTCAGGGACTGGTGAGAATTTTGGAAGAGATGAGTAAAATGATAATGTCTTGGTTTTAACAAATTTAGAATGTGATACATAAAGGATGAAAACAGGTTGAAAGGAAAACATATTAGGCTTGATTTTAGACAGTACTTTGGGGGAAAATTCCAGTTAAAAAAATCCTGTGTGTCGATCGAAAGGTGGACATAAACCAAGGATGAAAGGTCAAGCTTAAGGTCAGAATGCAGATCTCAGAATCATTGTCATGCTGTGTTTGGCCAAAGTCCTCAAGGATAAAGATTCTCCTAGGAAATGACGGCAGGTAGAAAAGAAGCCGGGGTAAGCCTGAATTTCAGGGTTACACACAGGCAGCAGCAAGAAGAAAGAGGAAATGGTGCCCAGCTCTGAGTTTCAGAGACGGAAGATTAGGTATTGCAGTATTTCTAAAAGTTGCAGTGAAGGTTTTGTCAAGATGGAAAAGTCTAAGGTGTGATTACATACCAAAGAGATTATATGTGTGAGAGACAGTGAGCAAGTAAAACCTGTGAGTTGTGATTAGCTTACTGTGAAAAATGCCTTTCCCTGGGAAAAGGGCCACACATGTACATAATCAAGAACTTACATGGGCAGGGGAAAAAAAAAAAACCCTCAAATCTGTTTGACTGTACAAAACACTTAAAATACATCTTTCCCCAATGAACTTATGTATACATATACACACACTTGTAATTTTGTAGTTTGTTGACATGCATAGACACACAGACACAAGTGCTTTAGGAGGGTGTCTGGATAGTCTGTGCGGTGAGTGCAGGGAAAGCGATGCTATAAAAACAATCCGGACAGAATTACTCTGCGTAAATGGCAGCATGTGTGGCTGGTTGTCACCGACAGCACAATGTGTTGCAAACCAAATCGAATTTTTGTTTTAGCTTTTATTTTATTTTATTTTATTTTTGAATCTCTGATCTAACAAGAAACACACCGAGAAACTTGCAATCCCTCTTCAAACACACCCCAAGACATTCACTGAGACTTCTAAGGAGAAGCCGAGTGTGTCTGAGCTTAGACCCTCAAAGTCAGCCCTGTGGTTTCTGAGGAGGCAGATCTAAAGCCTAAAAGTTGATCCTATACATTAGTGGAGAGATGACTTCACAGAATTTAAGAAGGATAAAAACATCTATACACATATCCACATCCACGGCCTACTCCTACCCACATGGAGACAGTCAACTTTAATAAGAACCAGACTGATTTGACTTTAAAAATATATCTGTGCTTTTAAAATAATCCATGCTGGCTTCAGTTCAACCCTTCAAATAGTAACTAAAGTCAGCCCATCTTCTATAGGGGTCTGTTTTGCATCCCTGAAATAAATAAAGTCCTTCAGTCTCTACAATAGAAGGGTCTGAGAAGCTAAAGCTAGGAGATGCAGATTCCCTGCACCTTGGGAAAAATTATTCTGTTAGAGAGTGGAGGAGTTCCCTGTCTCCTGCAGTGTGGCCTGTCCCAGCGGCCCTGTCTTAAGGAGACCAATTAAAGGGAGACATCGCTGCCCATTGATTTAGCTGATTCCCTGGGCCACGACCAGAGTGGATATCACTCTGAGACCATGGGATGGGCTAAGAGGACTTTTGGATTCCAGCCCACGATTTAAAAGAAAGAGTCTTAATGCTTTTGGGGGCCCTCTTCCTGCCAAGTCTCAGCTAAACAAAAAAGGACTCAAAGAAATAAACCAGAAGAAGAAAGAGAGACAGGCGAGGGAGACAATTGAGAAAAAGGAGAAAAGGAAGAAGGGGAGAAAGCTGAGGTGTGGAAAGAAGGCAAGTAAAAAGGGAAGGAGGGAAGGAAAGAAGCCAAGAGAAGGTACAGGTTTTCATGAGAAAAACAGAGACAGCCTGAAATACAGGGTGATGGAGAAGGCGAGGGAGAGGTTGTCTGGAGCAGCTTATCTGAACAAAGTCAGACTTCTCACAGGCAGCCTCGGGGCTGGCCCAATGTGTCATTCACATCTCAAGCTCCCAGGATCAGTGGGAAAGTCAGTCGTTTGACCATCCATGTCACATCAGAATCACTAGGAACTCAGCACCAGAGACCAGCCTGCTAAATTCCTCATTGTCTGCACCAGAGGTAAGCGATGCTGAACACACTGGCTCCACACACTGCATTCCGGGGGTTGTGTGCTTTTTACTCGTTTTTCTCGTGCTCCAAAAAAGTCCTGAGACTAATCAAATTCTTAAGAGATGACTCTCATCCAGACATTCCTGGCCTGAAAGGGAGTAACCTCAATGACTTTGCATGGTACAGAAAGTCAAGCCCAGAACCTACATCAGGACATCACCGCCTCCCTTCCTCTGTCCCCAGGGACCTCTGGATTGCTCAGGCCAGTAGGTAGTTTCCAGGTCCTGTCTCTTGTATCTGATGCCACCAGCCAGTCTCTCCTCTGTGGAACTTTGCTTCCTTCAGCTATGGGAAACCACCTACTGCTTATCGTCTTCATTATAAAGTGACCAACCATCCAGGTTTTCCAAGAGCTGAGGAATTTCTGGTACCGGGGACATTTAGTACTAAGGTGAGAAAGTGCCAGACAAGCTGGTACACATTGGTCACCCTATCATGCCTACTAATCTTCTCTGTGCAGCTGCCAAAACATGCTCCTCTTTACCACCGATCCTTGGGAAGCAGACTTCTAGTCTCGTCTCCCGAGGCCACACATTTCCTTTGTACCTGACTCATTGGGTACCTAACTCTTGCTCTGAATTTACAAGGGCAGAAGCACCTCTAATTCAAGAGGTCCCACCCAGCATCAGATCTGCCTGTGATATGTTCAGGATTCTGTTCTCCCAGTGACTTTCTCAATTGTTCTCTTTACCTTTACGGGTTTTACTCAAGTTTCATCTCCCCCAATAGTTTTGCCTGATTTCCTGACACTTCTGGTTTCTCCACCTTCCTTTAATAGAGACTACACTATATACCCTCAGTTCAGTTCAGTTCAGTCGCTCAGTCGTGTCTGACTCTTTGTGACCCCATGAATCGCAGCATGCCAGGCCTCCCTGTCCATCACCAACTCCCGGAGTTTACTCAAACTCATGTCCATCGAGTCAGTGATGCCATCCAGCCATCTCATCCTCTGTCGTCCCCTTCTCCTCCTGCCCCCAATCACTCCCAGCATCAGGGTCTTTTCCAATGAGTCAACACTTTGCATGAGGTGGCCAAAGATTTGGAGTTTCAGCTTTAGTATCAGTCCTTCCAATGAATACCCAGGACTGATTTCCTTTAGAATGGACTGGGTGCATCTCCTTGCAGTCCAAGGGACTCTCAAGAGTCTTCTCCAACACCACAGTTCAAAAGCATCAATTCTTCGGTGCTCAGCTTTCTATATAGTCCAACTCTCACATCCATACAGGACCACTGGAAAAACCATAGCCTTGACTAGATGGACCTTTGTTGGCAAAGTAATGTCTCTGCTTTTCAATATGCTATCTAGGTTGGTCATAACTTTCCTTCCAAGGAGTAAGCATCTTTTAATTTCATGGTTGCAATCACCATCTACAGTGATTTTGGAGCCCAAAAAAATAAAGTCTGACACTGTTTCCACTGTTTCCCATCTATTTCCATGAATTCATGGGACCAGATGCCATGATCTTAGTTTTCTGAATGTTGAGCTTTAAGCCAACTTTTTCACTCTCCTCTTTCACTTTCATTAAGAGGCTTTTGAGTTCCTCCTCACTTTCTGCCATAAGGGTGGTGTCATCTGCATATCTGAGGTTATTGATATTTCTCCTGGCAATCTTGATTCCAGCTCGTGCTTCTTCTAGCCCAGAGTTTCTCATGATGTGCTCTGCATATAAGTTAAATAAGCAGGGTGACAATATACAGCCTTGACGTACTCCTTTTCCTATTTGGAACCAGTCTGTTGTTGCATGTCCAGTTCTAACTGTTGCTTCCTGACCTGCATATAGGTTTCTCAATAGGCAGGTCAGGCAGTCTGGTATTCCCATCTCTTTCAAAATTTTCCACAGTTTATTGTGATCCACACAGTCAAAGTCTTTGGCATAGTCAATAAAGCAGAAATAGATGTTTTTCTGAAACTCTCTTGCTTTTTCAATGATCCAGCAGATGTTGGCAATTTAATCTCTCATTCCTCTGCCTTTTCTAAAACCAGCTTGAACATCTGGAAGTTCATGGTTCACATATTGCTGAAGCCTGGCTTGGAGAATTTTGAGCATTACTTTACTAGCATGTGAGATGAGTGCAATTGTGCAGTAGTTTGAGCATTCTTTGGCATTGCCTTTCTTTGGGATTGGAATGAAAACTGACCTTTTCCAGTCCTGTGGCCACTGCTGAGTTCTCCAAATTTGCTGGCATATTGAGTGCAGCACTTTCACAGCATCATCTTTCAGGATTTGAAATAGCTCAACTGGAATTCCATCACCTCCACTAGCTTTGTTCATAGTGATGCTCTCCAAGGCCCACTTGACTTCACATTCCAGGATGTCTGGCTCTAGGTGAGTGATCACACCATCATGATTATCTTGGTCGTGAAGATCTTTTTTGTACAGTTCTTCTATGTATTCTTGCCACCTCTTCTTAATATCTTCTGCTTCTGTTAGGTCCATACCATTTCTGTCCTTTACTGAGCCCATCTTTGCATGAAATGTTCCCTTGGTATCTCCAATTTTCTTGAAGAGATCTCTGGTCTTTCTCATTCTGTTGTTCTCCTCTATTTCTTTGCATTGAGCGCTGAGGAAGGCTTTCTTATCTTTCCTTGCTATTCTTTGGAACTCTGCATTCAGATGTTTATATCTTTCCTTTTCTCCTTTGCTTTTTGCTTCTCTTCTTTTCACAGCTATTTGTAAGGCCTCCTCAGACAGCCATTTTGCTTTTTTGCATTTCTTTTCCGTGGAGATGGCCTTGATCCCTGTCTCCTGTGCAATGTCACAAACCTCCGTCCATAGTTCATCAGGCACTCTATCTATCAGATCTAGTCCCTTAAATCTATTTCTCACTTCCACTGTATAATCACAAGGGATTTGATTTAGGTCATACCTGAATGGTCTAGTGTTTTTCCCCACTTTCTTCAATTTAAGTCTGAATTTGGCAATAAGGAGTTCATGATCTGAGCCACAGTCAGCTCCTGCTCTTGTTTTTGTTGACTGTGTAGAGCTTCTCCATCTTTGGCTGCAAAGAATATAATCAATCTGATTTTGGTGTTGACCATCTGGTGATGTCCATGTATAGAGTTTTCTCTTGTGTTGTTGGAAGAGGGTATTTGCTATGACCAGTGCATTTTCTTGGCAAAACTCTATTAGCCTTTGCCCTGCTTCATTCTGTACTCCAAGGCCAAATTTGCCTGTTACTCCAGGTGTTTCTTGACTTCCTACTTTTACATTCAAGTCCCCTATAATGAAAAGGACATCTTTTTTGGGTGTTAGTTCTAAAAGGTCTTGTAGGTCTTCATGGAACCGTTCAACTTCAGCTTCTTCAGTGTTACTGGTTGGGGCATAGGCTTGGATTACTGTGATATTGAATGGTTTGCCTTGGAAACGAACAGAGATCATTCTTTCGTTTTTGAGATTGCATCCAAGTACTGCATTTCGGACGCTTTTGTTGACCATAATGGCTACTCCATTTCTTGTAAGGGATTCCTGCCCGCAGTAGTAGATATAATGGTCATCTGAGTTAAATTCACCCGTTCCAGTCCATTTTAGTTTGCTGATTACCAGAATGTCCACTCTATACCCTATCACTTAATTAATCTTTGTCCTAATATGGTATCTAATTTTGTACATCAATAAGCCTCTGAAATTATAGCATCAGAGATAAATAGATCTGGGTCTTAAGTTCCAGGTCTACCAATAATTTCCTAACGCTTATTGAATGCTTGTTCTGGGGAGCCAATATTTCAACTGCCTTACATTATCTCATTTATACTTTGTCACTCTTACTGGAAATAGTGACAGATTTTATTTTCTTGGGCTCCAAAATCACTCTGGACAGTGACTGCAGCCATGAAATTAAAAGATGATTATTGCTTGGAAGAAAAGCTATGACAAACCTAGATAGAGTATTAAAAAGTAGAGATATCACTTTGCCGATAAAGGTCCATCTAGTCAAAGCTATGGTTTTTCCAGTAGTCATGTACCGATGTGAGAGCTGAACCATAAAGAAGGTTGAGCACTGAAAAATCGATACTTTCAAAATATGGTGCTGGAGAAGACTCTTGAGAGTCCCTTGGACAACAAGGAGACCAAACCAGTCAATTGTAAAGGAAATCAACCCTGAATATTCATTGGAAGGACTGATGCTGAAGCTGAAGCTCCAACAAGTTGACAACCTGATGCAAAAAGCCAACTCATTGGAAAAGACCCTGGTGCTGGGAAAGATTAAGGGCAGGAGGAGAAGCGGGTTACAGAAGATGAGATGGTTGGATGGTATCACTGACTCAGTGAACATGAGTTTGAGCAAATTCCGGGAGATTGTGAAGGATAGGGAAGCCTGGTGTGCTGCAATCCATGGGGTCACAGAGAGTCAGACATGACTTAGCAACGGCAACATTTATATTTTACAACTTCAAGAGGAATCCTTTTATGAATGAAAAAAAATGTAACTCAGAGATGCTAATGAAGATGACTGTGGAAACTCAGTAGGTAGGGTTACGCTTTAGCTGACTGAACCCAGAACTCGATTCTTAGCTATAAACTGTTGGGTTTTAATACATTCAAGATTAAATGTACTATGACTATTTCCAAGAAAATCTCTTATTACTCTAAAGATTATACTAGTGACCAAATCTTTCCATAAATTCTCCTCTAATTCTCTGCTAATCTGCCCAGAAATTCTGAAGAGAAACCCCTTTGGCCCTCAGAGCCTGCAGACCCATTAGTGCTTGATGCTAATGTATCCTGTGGCACTCCCGCCCTGTACCACGCCCCCATGTTCCCGCTTGGTATAACCACTGTAAATGCCCCCCTCTCCCCACCCCCAGTAAATATTTTATCTTTCACAAGCAGCTGGAAGGAGAGAGGTGCTCTAGCAGCAGGCTCGGTCAATCCTGTTTAAATATTGATCACAAACATCGTTAAAATAAAAGTCTATCGACTCAGCTGGTGACTTTGCAGCTTCAACACTTTGCAGAAGGCAATTTTCCATGTGCGGTGACTCCAAGCAACTTGCTTGAGTTATGATGTTAATAAGCGAGGCACCTCCTTTGGGGGAGCTCTGGTATCCCGAGGCAGCTGCAGAGAGGAACCAGTCCTTTGCTTTGCGGTGATTCCAAAGTCCTTCCTCTAGCCTTGTTAGCCCTACGGGCCTGCGCTCCCAATTCTAGCATCTCACCTTTGGAAGCCAAGCCGAGCTGGCATGCTTCCAGGAGTTGGGAGTGTGTGCCTTTGGTGGCCTTGAAAATGTTTAAGGGTAAAGTGATGGGAAGGGCGATGGTACAGCTTCTGGAAAAGGGGTTAAGTTCATTCCTTTGTAGCAGTTTTCGAAGTTTAGCATCTGTCAGAATCAGGAGGGACTGAAGGGTCCCCTCCCCAACCCCAGGGCTTCTGATTCAGTCAATCTGGGACCTGGTTCAGGAATTTGCATTTCTATCAAGTTTCCAGGTGACAGAGCTGCTGGCTCAGGGGCCCCACTTTGAGAACATTACCATTACCTATACCCGTACTTCCCTAGTAGCTCAGTTGGTAAAGAATCTGCCTGTAATGCAGGAGACCTGGGTTCAATTCCTGGGTCGGGAAGTACTCTGGGGAAGGAAATGGCAACCCACTCCAGTACTCTTGCCTGGAGAATCCCACGGACAGAGGAGCCTGGCGGGCTACAGTCCATGGCGTCCCAAAGAGTCGGACAGGACCGAGCGGCTAAATTTCCTTCTTTCTATCCATACTAAGAGAGCAGCTGTTCTGAAATTGGTTTGTCCTCCGCGTGCCCTCAGGTGCTGCCTCCTCACATTGCAGCTTAGCCCTTATCTAGCCCAGCGGTTTTCAAACTCTTAATGAAACTCCTTAGAGATATTCACAAAGTCCCAGTGGAGGTCCACGATTAAGGGTGATAGACAGTGAAAGCAGAAGGCCACAGGCTCCCTGGCAGAGCCTGTGGCTCCGAGGATTTGCTCCAAACGCCCTTCTTTTACAAATGAGACAACAGACAGCCCAGATGAAGACATGACTCACCCGTGGAAAGCCAGGATTAGAGCCCAAATTTCCCCTTTTCCCAGAACAGCTACTATATCTAAGTTAATGGATAATTGATCACTCCTAGTTGAAAGGTGATGGTGGATGAACATATCTTGAGGGAAAATTCATCCAGCCATCACTCTTGTGAGTGAATCTGTGTCTTCCACACCTAGGTGGAAGAAAGGGCATTCAGGACCTGAGTTCCTGAAAGCTCTTCTGAGTAGTCTGAATGTAGTAATTCAGTCTGCTTCAAGAGTGTGTTCAGATGGCCTATGTCTCTGCCTCTCTATATAAACAGAGATAATGGCAAAAGGGGGTACCAGGATAGAAGAGAAAAGAGGCATTAGTAAGAAGGAGGTGTAGCCCAGGGAGTGTGTTGCTCAAGTATCGGAGAGCCGTAATTCACAGAAATCTGACAATGGGCAGATTCTAACAAAAAGAAAATTATGAGTTGGTCAGCTTTTCAAAATTTCTGTGTGGACATGTAAGGCACTGCGCTGATTGGCTAGGGGTGGCAATAAAGGATAAATACAGAACCAGAGCAATTCACCAGAAGCCAGCCAAGAGGTGAGATCCGTTCCTCTGTCTCCTTTTCTCTCTGGTCTGATCCCCCTTCCTGCTATCACTCAGAGCCATGGCAGACGCAGGGACTCTGAGTCAGCACTTCCAGCATTGCCTCTGGGTTCCCCAAAGAAAAACTAAATAGAATCTCATACGTGTGACTGTTTTCCCTCTAAAATGGAACATGAAGAAAACAGGAGGGTCCCCGTTAACTAACTTAGTATAAAACAGTTACAAAGATGCTATTTTCATTCCTTTGCTGCCAAATGGCACTAAGCTGGTGACTCAGGCAGCAGACAAAAGCAAGGGGAGCTCCAACTCTATTTTCTCTGGGAAGCAGACGTGGCTGTTTATGAAGCTCTCAA
Organism: Bubalus bubalis; assembly: GCF_019923935.1. NCBI lineage: Eukaryota > Metazoa > Chordata > Mammalia > Artiodactyla > Bovidae > Bubalus > Bubalus bubalis. Next base: position 6,199,555 of record NC_059161.1, read on the forward strand.
CCCCATACGCAGAGAGAATTGGGCTGTGCAAGCGGATTTCATTGTCTGGTTTGGATAGGCGTCTACAGAGAAAAACAATTATAAAGCAAGTATATGTCCTCCCCCCCACCCTCCACATCCAGAAAAACCTATCCATTTTGTTCCCTTCCAACTCTCAGTTCTCTAGCCAACTCTCTCTCCGCTGGTAATTTTTCAGGAGTCCTGCAGGGTGCGGATGAAGCACTCTGTGACTCCTTCTACCCCAGCATTTATAGGACCAAGCACTTCATCTCACTTTACTCTGAAGATAAACAGGGAGTCTTGAGATCTCAGGCAGGCTGATTGGAATAACCAATCCCAAATGCTCTTTCAGGGTTCAGGAAGCCTTATTTGAAACAGCTGATGTTCTGAACTCAGCCAGCTTTGACTGGAAATTTCACTCCACTTGAATGCAAAGTTTATGTGGTTGCTGTATTACCCACAGTGAGTGAATAAATAATAATTAAAAGATTGCACCTCTGTTAGGAAGACAGAAAATGCTGGAAAGGATCCTGAGAAAGAATTTAATCTGAACAGGGGCAGGTCTAAAGTTGTGTTGTTTTTCAAATATGCAAAGTATATTCTTACCTCAGGGCCTTTGCCCCAATAATTTTCATTATGGAATTGCAATCCAAATATACCCAGAAATCCATATCAATCTATCTATCTATCTATATATCCTTTCCTTCATTAAAATGTCTCTTCAAATGGCAATGCCTCCGAAATCCCCTCCCTAACCATCCTTTCTAAATGGCGCCTCTATAGTGTCAGAATTATTATCCTGTTTTATTTTCCTCACAGCACCTCGAACTCTATCATGTTTTTAAATTCTTCCTGGACCGTCTCTCAGGGGTACGTAAGTTCCACGAAGATGAATGATGCTCACCACCTTCTATAGTGTATCCTGAGGGCTCTTTTGCACATGGCGGGCACTCAGTGAGGGTTTGTTTGTTAAGTGAATGAATTCTAGCACTGTCACTGCCAAGTCCAGTCATGTTGCCTCTGGGGGTGGAGAAATGTGACTCTTTTGTAAACTGTAAACTGCCACGTAGGTGTATAACGGTTTTAACGTATCAGTCTTTCTTTTAAACCCTCTCTGTGGAAAAGTATTTTCCTCTCACTTAATGTCTTCCACGGCAAATTAAATAATTGAGGTAAATCAAGAGTGGCTTTTAGCTGCCATTTTCAAAGAAAACAAAAATGCATTCTGATTTTGTTACAAGAGTTGGCATATTTGGTAGCCCGAACCTCAGCATAGAGGGCAAGAGAAGAGAGTCCTATTTGCCTGTCTTAGAATTACCAGTCATGGAAACAGTCTAGTTCCACTGTGTCTAATTGCCGTTGAGACCCAATGTGTCCCGTCTTCCACTGTGCTCTGATTCCATTTATGTGTTAACAAGGAATCCTATTTTCTCAGAATTTTCTAGGGAGCATTTATTTCACCTAAGCTTCTCAACCACCCCGTGAGTGAGACTGTCATAGTCCTTATTTACTGGAGGACAAAACAGATTCCAAAGGCTGAAGTGAGATCCCCGATGTCAGAGCACCTTGGAAACAAATCAGTTACTGGAAAGAAGTAGCCTTCAAACTCAGATATTCAGGCCTCAAGTCCAATATTCTTTCTTCCTAACCAGACTGCGTCTTCAGGATATGTGATTTCCAGGGAAGGTAGAGTCAGCTTTGTGTTTCCCACCTGGGCCTTCATCTAATAAATTCCTATGCCTTTTTCTAGCTCCCCTTGAGGTGAGGAATCATGTACACATTTTGTCTCCTCATACCAGCCTCTGCAGCTGAGTTCCAACAGTCCAGAAGGGAAAACGCATCCAGAAATCAATCAGAGAGCATTAACAGACTGCGCTTGTTAATAATCTACCAACAAACAGTAAATCCTCCTTTTAGCCTAGACTCTCCATGCTGGACCAGCAGGGTTGTTTCCTGGGGGGACAAGAGGAAGCAGAAAATAGTGTTCCTGAGAATAAAGCCAGGCACAGACTCAGAGAACCCAACAGCAATAAGGATGCTCCCCACCAAAAGTGCCCTTCTAGCCTGGTGTGCTTCCTGCAGGAAGAGTAGTAATTAACCAGATGAGAAGCGGAGGCTCTATCCCAGCTCTACTGGGGACGAAGCTGCTGTGCTGCTAATAACCTGTCTCAGGGCTTGTGGCCAAGGAGGAGGTCAGGTGCCCCAGGCCCTCTTTAGCTGAAAAGCACAGTTATCACAGGCAGCCGCTGCTTTCCTGGTGGGTGATATTCCTCTTAGGAAAAGGTTTATCTGGTGATACCCCAAACAGTCAGTGTGGGGCTATTATTCTGCTCCTGATCACCAGTATGAATCACACAGGTGGATCTGGGTGGTGGCTCAAACCCTAGAACCCACTCCAGTATTCTGGCCTGGAGAATTCCATGGACAGAGGAGCCTGGTGGGCTAAGGTCCATGGGGTAGCAAAGAGTCGGACTCGATTGAGCGTCTGAGCAACCGAAAGAGGGGAGGCTAATTTATGGAGGAGATCGTGGTCTTCTGAATATATAGAATTAACTAAGTGGAAAGGAAGTGAGCACCAAGCCTTTTGAATGAGAATCAGGAAGCTAAGTCCTTCTGAAGACCTGTCGTGTGTCCAGGAGAATGGGCTACCATGGTGGGAAATGCCAGTAAGGACATAAGGTGGTTCTCGCCCTCAGGAAGGTTGAAGACTTACTAGGTGGAGAGAGAAATGAAAACATGCACCACATGTGAACAAAATAGGATGGAGCTGAGTGTGAAGTGGGAATTAGTAATAAGTGTCAAGGTAACATTTGATAAGTAGGCATGTGGCACATTTAATAAGTGCGAGAAGGTTTCCATGAATGACCAAGGAAGGAATGTTTGCTGGAGCAAGGTCCTGAGCTGTGTAGCTAGACTCATGGCTGAAGTCTGACTAGAAGCTGGGAGGTGGAGAACACTCAGAGCATGAAAAGACAAGCTAAGACAAACAGAAAGCAAGCCAACAATGACGTTAATAAACATGTCTATGGCTCGGCATCGTTTGCAGTCTATTTTTATATATTTAGCTCTCATAGGTAAACTTGAGACAGGCTGGTTTGATCAGATGATAAGTCTAAGACTCAGAATATTTAGCAAAAACACCTACTATTACTCAGTCGTTAGGTATCAGAGCTGAAACAAGAACCCAGTTCCATGTGCTTTCCTTTCTAAGCCACAGGATTTTGAAACCTTTTTGACTCTAACTTATACCAAGAAATAAATTTTACATTATGAACTGGTACACTCATGATATTGTTCTATAATATAGTACTCACCTTTACTGAGTGACATGTTTCCTAATCAGTCCTATTCTAGTCTATTTCTTTACCAGATAGTTTTGGTTGTATCATGGACCCAAAACTGAATGGCTTAAAACACCAACAGTGTAATTTGCTCATGATTTTGTTGGGTGCTTTTTTCCTAGGCCAGTAGATCTCAACTGGGAGTGATTTTGCCTTTTGGGGGGCACATGGTTGTGTCAAGATATTTTTGGTTTTTATCACTGTGGTGGTGGATGCTGCTGGCATTTAGTGGGTGAAGGCCAGAAATGCTGCTAAACATCCTATACTGTGCAGAACAGCCCCAAAACAAAGAATTATCTGGCCTCATACGTCAGTAATGCCGAGGTTGAAAAGCCCTCTTCTGCACTGGGCAAAGCTCAGCTGATCTCAGCCAGGCCCAATCACAGATCTGTGGTCAGCTGGTGGGTTGGCGAGGTGAGGGGAGAGGCTGCTTGGTTCTGGGTGGGCTTTGCTCACACATCAGGTTTGCAGTCTGGGGAACAGACAACTGAGGCATGTATTTTGGTTCTTGCACAGGCTGATCCAGGTTCATTCACACGGTGATCATCTCAGAGTTCCCAATGGCAGCAGGAGAGGGTAAGTTCCAAAGCTTAAACAATTTTAAAGTCATTGTTTATGTCATGCTTGCTACTGTTCCGCTGGCCAATGAGTCACATAGAGGCAGGAAAATATGGAGGGCCGTGACTGTAGCAATCTACCATCATTTCATTAAAAGAAGATTCTGTTCACAGCCTATAAATGTATTTCATGATCTACAAATGGGTCAGTACTTGTAGATTGAAAAATGCTACTTTGTATCAGGCTCTGCAAGCTATTCAATAGGATTTATCTCTTTTTTCCCCCTTTTATTTCCGGAATATTGGACAATGTCATATATGTAGTAGGGGCTCAGTATACATTTTATGAATGGACGTGAGACATTGGAGATGCCCATAAAGAAACTTGCCTGACTTAGGATGGATACTTGGTGAGAAAAGTTGGCTGGTTGAAGCTGAGCCAGAGCATGGCACTCTGATACTGCCAAAGAAGGCAATATTTTTATTTATCTATGTTTTTTTTTGACTGTACCACCCATCATGTGGGATCTTAGTTCCCTGACCAGGGATCAAACCTGTGGCCCCTGCAGTGGAAGTTCAGAGCCTTAAGCCTTGGACTGCCAGGGGAGTCCCAGGGAAACATTTTTAAATCAGCTATCTGGATGAAGACTGAAGTACCAGATTCCTAGTCAGGCCTACTTCTCTGGATTTGTAGGGTCTCTCGTACCTACCTTTCTCCTCTCATTGCGTCATCCATCATTAACTAAGTCAAAACCTCTCAGCCTTCTGTACCTAATCAGAACATATGACAAAAAGAAGATTGTACCTAATAGTCCTTACAGAGAGTTGGGGGGTGAGTGGAACTTATGGGAATTCAAGAACTTGTGAGCCTGTTAATTTTCTCAAAGGAAAGTTTTGCTTCTTTGGGAGAAAATAGGAAACCACGTGGGCATACAATCAAAGAATGCTTTTTGTTACAAGTCCAGAAAACCTAGTTTGAGGAATTAAGCAAGCTGTACTTTGTTTGCCATTGAGAATTCAAAAGGTTCTTGGAAGGTAAGAGATGGGGCAATAAGTCTGCTTATATTCTAAGACCTGCTGTGTGTTGTTGGATAGGCCTCTGTCCTTCTCTGGGCCTTGGTTTCCTCTTCTGTAGAATGAAGTGATGAGACTGCATGAGCACAGAGATCCCTTCTAGCAGGCAGGTTCTGATAGCCTGTGTGTCTCCGTGTTTCTTGTGGCTGGAGGAAATCCTGACCCCATCTCCCTGCCTTGCTCATTCTTTCAGACGCCATCCTGCCTTGCGAGGAGAGTGAGCTCTTGATGTCAATCACAGGGTAACAGAATGAGAGTCTTCCTGTCTGTCCCCTGTGGGGAAATTGCAGGCAGACAATCAATCCAGCTCTTTACATCAGACCCTCCTCCACACAGCATGTGATGGGGAAGGCCTCTCACTTCCCTTCTGGCTCCCACATGTCACCGAACCTGTTGCCACATGATTCAGTCCTCCATTGCCATTAAAGTTAACCATCCCCGGGAAAATGAATGCGCAGTTAACAAAGTGATAAGTTGATGCTTAAACTTTAAGTAGATTGCTTCCAGCTAATCTCAGTTAAGTGGCAGACAGAATCACAGGCACTCTAAACTCTGCATAAGCCCCAGCACCCAAGAAAATGAGTGGGCTCCCAAGGGAAAATCCTTGCTATGCTTCTCCTTCCAGAAGCTGAAATGGAGTGGGCATGCGATGGGGGCCAGGGAGAAGGAAAACGGGAAGAGATGTCCTGTTACCCTGAGGACCAAGTTAGTGGGTTAGCCTTAGGAGCACCACTTAACCACTCTGAAAGTCCATTTCTCTATTCAGTAAAATGGGCACAGTGATATCTCTGAGGATATAACTCTTGGTAAGAAGTAGAGGATATGTGAGTAAAGTGATTTATCCAGCCCTGGTACATCGGAGGCTCCTGATAACAAGAGGTGGGGGGTGAGCACTGGGAGCTCCCTGGGAAGTCAATATGGCCAGCCTTAGGAGGAGACCCTTCCCTTCCAACCTCCCTTCCCCCCAACTGCTTCTGAAGATATTTTTGAATGGATATTAACACAAAAAGGAGGCAGAGACTTGCTTACACTTTGGGAGAAGAGGAGTGATGGCCGAATTTTGTACTTGTCCAAAGATACCTTTCAAATATAGGAATTCTCTTCTTTTTGTGCCCCAAAAGAAAGAAAAGCTCCTCCCTCCTGTCCCCTTCAGATTCCCAGAATAGCACTTTTTTTCTCAGTCTCTGGTATGAGAGTACTAAGAGCCATAAAGGTCTGGAGTGGGCATGGCAACCCACTCCAGTATTATTCTTGCTGGAGAATTCCATGGACAGAAGAGCCTGGTGGGCTACAGTCCTTGGGGTGGCAGAGAGTTGGACACGACTGAAGTGACTTAGCACGCACTGGTATGAGAGTACTAAGAGCCAGAAAGGAGAGAGAAGGAAATATTAAGAAAGAGAAAAAGGAGAGGAAAAAAAAAAAAGCCTTCCGATGAACGAGGACTAAAGTCAACTCATAGCAACATAGTCAGTTGCTTTCCTTTGTCTCAGCTTCAGTTGTATGAATCTCGACATTTCTGGTGAATGAGGAACTCCTAAAAGTAATTAAGCAGCTACTATGTTCCAGGAACTGTGTCAGGCCACTGAGGACCCAGGGGAGGGAAGGATGGGTGTAGTGTCTGCCCTCAAAGAGCTCATAGGCTGGAGAGGAAGACATTATACAATAGTCACAAAGAAGCGATCCCAGATGCTTAGTCTAGGACATCAGGGAAGGCTTCCCAACGACAGGGACAGGTGGGGGATGAAAGAATAAACAGGGATTTCTTAGGTAAACAGAGGGGGGAATGGGGACAAATTTTTAGGTAGGAGGCGGAGCATGGGGAAAAGCTTAGAGAGGGAAGTTGAGGATGAGTTTGGAACAGAGAGATGACAGGAGTAGAGAGTCAGGGAGATGAAGGCGGTGAGCAGTGTGGGGAGTGCGGCCTGCCTGCCTGACTCCACTGGGCAGGATCTACATCACCGTTTTGAGGATTTCCACAAAAGCACAGTAGAAAAACCCTGCTTTTTCTGAGTCCCATGAGTGGTATTAAGATATAGAACTTAATATAGCTTTTACCTGGTCATTTAATATAGCTTTTATTTGGTAGCAATATAGCTTTTATTTTGTAACAAGATAGTTTTAGATTTTGTAAAGCGTTTTGGAAAGTCTTATCTTCATTGAAGGAGGGAGCTCTGGGTGAGAGAGGTGGTTGTATTAAGAGCACAGAGCTAGTCAGGGGTGAAACAGCTGTGTGGCTTCCTTCCACGCCCTTTTGTCTACAACTGCCCAGAGGAGAAGGGACAAGTGTTAAGGTAGAGAATGTGACCTATATAGATGTCTGTAAAAGCTGCCAAGGCATCCCAGAATATGGCCCCAAACTCACTCACTGAATGTTTTAAATTTTTGAGGAAATGCAATGAAAGTCAATGTGGTCAGACCCTAGGCAAGCTGTCAGCTCCAGGTTGCTTATGCTTTAGCATTTGACAGTACTGCATTTCTTCTGATAGCATCACATTTTCTTTCTTTTTTTTTTTTTTGGCTTTTTTATTGCAGTGAAATGTACATAAAATTTACTCTTTTAACCATTTTTAAGTGTACGGTTCAGTGGAATTAAGTACAGCCATGTTTTTGTGCAAGTTCAGTTCGGTTCAGTTCAGTTCAGTCGCTCAGTCGTGTCTGACTCTTTGTGACCCCATAAACCGCAGCCCGCTAGGCCTCCCTGTCTATCACCAACTCCCGGAGTCCACCCAAACCCATGTCCATTGAGTTGGTGATGCCATCCAACCATCTCATCCTCTGTCGTCCCCTTCTCCTCCTGCCCTCAATCTTTCACAGCAGCAGGGTCTTTTCCAATGAGTCAGCTCTTCGCATCAGGTGGCCAAAGTATTGGAATTTCAGCTTTAGCATCAGTCCTTCCCATGAACACCCAGGGCTGATCTCCTTTAGGATGGACTGGTTGGATCTCCTTACAGTCCAAGGTTTTGTGCAGATATGCCCACTATCCATCTTGAGAACTTGCTCATCATCCCAAACTGAACTCTCTACCATTAAACATCAGATCCCCGTTCTCCCCTCCCTTCAGCTCCTGGCAGCCACCACTCTACTGTCTGTCTCTATGAATCTGATGACTGTTGGTACCTCGTGGGGCTTCCCTTGTGGCTCAGCTGGGAAGTAGAGTCATGCAACAGTTGTTCTTTTGTGTCTGGTTTATTTCACTTACAACAGTGTCTTCAGGTTCATCCATGTTGCAGTGTGCCCTGGCGTTTCTTTCTGGGGTCAATAATATTCTCTCCCTCTGTCTCTCTCTATATATATTATACACACACACACACACACACACACACACACACACACATGTATATACACCACATTTTCTTGACTCATTTGTCAATGATACTTAGGCTGTTTCTACCTTTTGGCTATTGTGAATAATGCTGCTTTGAACCATTGGTATATACATTTCTGTTCAAATCCCTGCTTTCAATTTTTTAGAGCAGATACCCCAAAGCAGAATCACTGGATCACATGGCAGTAATTCTGGGTTTCGTTTTTTGAGCAACCACCATGTTGGTTTCCACAGCAGCCGCCCCATTTTACATTCCCATCAGCAAGGCACCATCGTATCTTTGTGAAGTTGTGTTTATGGCAGCCATTATGATAAAAGGTAAGTATTATGTTAAGATCAATGCAGATCAAGAGGCAAGAGTGGTGATATTTGATCTGATTCCAAGGTTTGAGAATTCTGCACAGGTCTCCTTTGCAAGTGACTGCAGTTATCTAAGAATAAAGTGCAAATAATTTTTTCTTTCAATTAATGTGCATTATTTTTCAAATGGCTACTATGTTTTTAGGACATTAAATATCATTATGTATTTAACCTAACTTTAGTTAGGTATGTATTTAATCTAACTGCTTAATAAATGGAACAGTTAGCTATTTCCTCTGGCTTAGGGATGCCATGAAAGCAATTACTGAGACACTAAGAAGGCCATAAACTGAGTCTGGAAACCTCTGGCCTAGAGGGTGAGCATGAAGGAAAGAGACCTAGGAAAGCTGGTGCTTCCCCTTCTCTTTTCTCTGTGGTTTGTAACAAGGTGCTGTTTCCAGAATCATCCAAAACACAAACAATTTCTTGTTTCTTTCCTGTTTTTTTCACTTTTCCCCAAATGATACAGAGTTGAGTGAAGCCAGCAAAGCACTGAGCTTCCTCAATTTTGCATCTAGTAATTTGGTTATATGAGTTAATAGTTATGATGAAATGTAGTTAGTAACTCAGGCAAGTGCATCTTAAAAAATATATAATTGTCAGACTCCTTCTGATTTGGTAGCACTAGCTTCAAATCTCCTAATGGTTCTGAAATAACTTGATCAGACATTACATTTGTCTCCCCCAAATCAGGCTCAGATTAAGCTGATAAGAATATATTTCAGAAGTCACTTCCTTCTGACATTGTTCCATATTCTCCCAGCAGAGATGTTGTTTATTTCACTTGGTCCCATGGCTTTTGCTTATACTTCTTTCAATTAAGATATTTTCCCAACTGGATTTTGTTTATTTGTCTATGTTTATTTATTTGTTTTTCCTCTAGAAAGTCAGTTCCTGAGGACAGCAACTTTAATTCATTTAACTCTGAGCCCTTATTTCCAGCAAGTATTGGTTTAGTTATATGAGGGGAAAATGGAGAGGGCAATGGCACCCCACTCCAGTATTCTTGCCTGGAAAATCCCATGGACGGAGGAGCCTGGTAGGCTGCAGTCCATGAGGTCACTAAGAGTCGGACACGACTGAGCGACTTCACTTTCACTTTTCACTTTCATGCATTGGAGAAGGAAATGGCAACCCACTCCAGTGTTCTTGCCTGGAGAATCCCAGGGACGGGGGAGCCTGGTGGGCTGCCGTCTATGGGGTCCCCCAGAGTCGGACACGACTGAAGTGACTTAGCAGCAGCATGAGGGGAAAAACAGTAAAATAATAGTACTTTAGACCAAGGAATTCCACTTGTGTAATTTAAGAAAATTTGTTTCACTTGTGTAATTGTATCACAAGGATATAAGAGTAAATATGTAAAAACTTTATGGACAAAGATGTTCTTAGTCGCATCATTTCCAATCCAAACAAATAGTACAGGACTTTAAGCATTCAACAATAGGAAAAAGTTTAATTACATTATCATATATCCATTTAATAATCAGGTGGCTATTAAAAATAATACTTACAAATAGTTTATAATAAGAAGAAAATGCTTATGATAGTACACAAGTTAAAGAAAAGTAGGATTCAATATTGTGCATATGGCCTAATCTCAGTTTTGAAAAATAACACTAAAATTTGGCATTTAAAAGGAAAAAGAAACTGGGAGAAAATAGATTAAGACCATTTAGCACTTATTGTCTCTGAATAATTAATAGCTTTCTGCTTAGTACTCTTGTTACGTTTTGTATGATTTGCCTGAGCATGAGCCTTAGTTTATGCTATGTCCCCTTCTGGGAATACCTTTCCTTTTCCTTTGTATATTGGAACTGATTTGCTCAGACCAACTTAAATACTAGCTCTTCCACGATGCAGTTTTCCATCTACTTCTCTGGCCTCCTATAGCTCTCATACAGTACAACTTTGAGCTAAAGATGATGCTATGTTTTAAGATTTCCCTTTAATACCTTACAGTCCATAGAAGTGGAAAGTAGTCTGAATCAGGAGGCAGACTGCCCACATTTGAATCTTATTCCTACGCTTATTCCCTGAGTGACTTTGTACAAGTTATTTATTCTTTCAATGTCTCATTTTCTTTATCTGTAGAATAGAGTTATAGCTTATATCTAGATATAAACTTCTCTGAGGCATAGAGACCTTGTCTTTATAGCCAGTGATTTACTCTAAGGCTTTGCTGTATAGAAAGTGAAAACCTATTTTAGTTAATTACATGCAGTTTACATCGGGAACCCCATGGTGTTAGTAATAGGCATATTCATGCCAAAGTAATTCACAAATTACTTTGCAATAAAGTAGATCAGTAGTAAGTAGATCACTTGTACCAGGTATGGCCTTATATTTTAAAGGCTATTGATGGACATGAGTTTGAACAAGCTCTGGGAGCTGTTGATAGACAGGGAAGCCTGGCGTGCTACAGTCCATGGGGTCACAAAGAGTGGGACATGACTGAGTGACTGAACTGAATTGACCTTTTTATTTAGCTATTATATCTCATATAATTCCAGGAAGATTCTCATTTGTTCATTTCCTGGGAAAACTTTCTACTGAATTCACATTATGTGATATCACTGTTCTGGATTCTGGGGATAGAAGTGATGCAAAATCGTTCTTGCTTTCAAGGCAAGGAACTTAAAATTTAGTGTGTTCATGGTGATGGTTAAGTAGAGATAAGGTAACATACAGTTACATACATGTAGGAGCTCTAGTAGGAGCATGTAAAAGATACATTGGAGGCACACAGGCCAGAAGCTACAGCTCCTAAAGGGAAACAAGAAATAGCAAAACATTTGTAGAGGAAGAGATGCTTGCGCTGAGTCTCAGAGAATGAAGAATTATCCAGGTGAACTGGGTTTGAAAATGCTGTTCAAGGAAAAGAAATCAGCAAGTCCAAAGGCCTGAAGTTAATTTTTCTTCCGACCCTTGATTTTGTGGAGACACTGTTGTTTCTGGTTGAGTCAGCTGTTGAGATAGTTAACAGTAGTAATACTGACCCTGAAGAGGGAGGCTCAGAGATTTTGTATATTTGAGATAGAGTCTCATTGTGAACTTGGAGGTGATTCAAAAATATCTGGGACGTAAATTATAAGTCTAAAACGAAGTGAAACTGAGCCAGCAGAGGTGTGAATGTGTGCAGCCTGAAGCTGGAGAGGTGAGCCTGCGTCCCGTGCTAAGAGACCTGATGCTATGGAGGTGAGCATGTGACTCACCTGGAGGTCCTGAGGCTGAGGAGGTGAGCCTGGGTACCATACTAAGCTGGAGAGGTGACCTTGTGTGCCATGCTAAAGGAGCCTAAATCCATCCTCACAAAGAGAACAAGCCCAGAAGGATTCTCTCTTAATGTCACTCACTAAGTGACATTAAGGGAAATGTATTAGGAGGCAATATGGTGACCTAGGGAGACCTGAATAAAGATAGATGCAGCCCAGAAACTGACGTGAGAAACAGATTCAACAGGATAGTAATGGAGTGAGTGTGGGTAGTTAAAAAGAGGGAAATAACTGAAGCTGGTGATGACGATCACCTAGACAGAAAAGCAGAATGTACGCTCTGTTTTAGAGGGAAAAATCAAAGCATGAGTTTGAATGTAGTCTTGAGCTTGAGTTTCTGTGAGATATCCAGGCTGGATAGATATATGTCCTAGAAAGCTGGATATTTGGAGCTCAGGAAAGAGATTAAAGACTAACTTCAGCCATTAAAAAGAATACATTTGAATCAGTTCTAATGAGGTGGATGAAACTGGAGCCTATTATACGAGTGAAGTAAGCCAGAAAGAAAAACACCAATACAGTATACTAACGCATATAAATGGAATTTAGAAAGATGGTAACAAGAACCCTGTGTACGAGACAGCAAAAGAGACACTGATGTATAGAACAGTCTTATGGACTCTGTGGGAGAGGGAGAGGGTGGGAAGATTTGGGAGAATGGCATTGAAACATGTAAAATATCATGTATGAAACGAGTTGCCAGTCCAGGTTCGATGCACGATACTGGATGCTTGGGGCTGGTGCACTGGGACGACCCAGAGGGATGGAATGGGGAGGGAGGAGGGAGGAAGGTTCAGGATGGGGAACACATGTATACCTGTGGCGGATTCATTTTGATATTTGGCAAAACTAATACAATTATGTAAAGTTTAAAAATAAAATAAAACTTAAAAAAAAAAAGACTAACTTCAGAGAGCTAATGATAAAATAGGACATTAAAATAGAAGTAGAAAATAAAAATCATGCTGCTAATGAAAAAATGAGGCATTTAACATTGAAGTAGAAAATAAAAATCATGAACTCAAAAAAAAGTAGAGGAAGCAAAAAATTTAATTGTTGATATTGAACATTTAATTTAGCTTGGAGCTTCCTAGAAGTCTGGACAAAACAGAAACTGCTCTTCTGTCCATAGTATTTCTTCACTTGCCAGAGTTTACAAATCAAGTGTTTTCTCAATATAATACATCAGAAAATTTGGGGAAATGGCAGAGTGGTAATGACACCTCCTAAAAGTAAAAGCCAGCAAATACAACTTAAAGACGGCATTTACGCTATTGGCACAGAAAACATTCCCATTAGAGGGAAAATATTTGACCCTGTTAGAAGTCATAGAGAAATGTATCAACATGTTCAAATATTTGCAAGGATCGGTATCTTAGGAAAAAGCAATTTCTTAAAAATGTCTTGTCAAATAGCACTTTGACTAACCCTTTTAATTCTTAGAAAACGGATTGGTTAAAATTAATTGAAGTTTTATATAAAACTCAGTGATAAGCTACTCAGGCTCAGACTACCATGGTTTCCTCTTTCTTTTCAGACATGCATTCCGTGCCAGATACTGGCCACCACCGTCACATTTTACGTCTCGACCCCACAGAGCAGTCCTGCTGGGCAAACACCTGGCCCTCTTCTCTGCCACGGCTCGGTCCGGTATTTCTTGACAAGATCTGACTGTCTCCACTATTGCTAACGCACACCATCCCATTTACCCTCCTCTGAATGAGTACAAGTATTTCCCAAAGAAGACAGCTCATTTTTGAGTTTCTTAGTTTTCCAAACATGGTTTGCTTTGAGCTCAAGAGGTAAAATAAAAGCCTCAGGAATTTCAGCAGATCTTATTGTAATTTTATTAAACAGAGCCCAGCTTGAACATCATCTGTATTCTGAGTTCCAGCTCTTTGTCAGGCCCTTGTAAATGTTGATGCAGGGTTGGCAGGTGCTTTAGAGAAGGTGTGGGGTATTAGTTTCCTGAAGCTGCCATGTCAAAGTACAACACTGGGTGGCTTAAACAACAGGCATGCATTGTCTCACAGTTCTGGAGGCCAGAAGTCCCAGATCACAGTGTCAGTGGGGTTGGTTGCTCCTGAAGGTTGCGAGGAACTCCTGTGCCTCCTCCCTGGCTTCCGGTGGTTTGCTGGCGATCTTTGGCTTGTATTTCCATCGCCCTGACCTCTGTCTTCATCTTTCCGTGGCACGTTACTGTTTGCTTATCTCCTGATACCTGCTTCTGTGTTTAAATTTCCCCCTTTTCATAAGGATGACTGCCGTTTTGGATTAGGGCCCCTCTTCAGGACTCTATTTTAACTTGATTACCTCTGCCAAGCCCTCTATGTTGAAACAGGGTCATATGTAGAGTACCAGCAGTTAGACACTCAACATTCCTTTGGAGGGCACAATTCCACCCAGAATGTGTGGTCTGTACTTCCTGAGAAATCGAGGGGTTCTCGAACTTTGAAATGCGTTAGACACACTCGAGGAGCAGCAAGCCCTCAGGCCCCTTTCTCTCTCTGCCAGGGCAGCCTGACCTCTCTCCTCTGCACAGTCCCGTCATTGATGCGACAGCCAAGGAGAGAGGGAACATTCCTGATATCTCTACAGGGAACCATTTCCCAAAGCTCGCTCTGCAACGTCAGTCATGCGAGACACTCAGCAGTAAAAGATCCCAGGCAGTTTAGTTCTGGAAAGACCTTCCCAAACCTCACAATTAAAACAGGAGCCCTTTAGCTTGATGGCTGTCTTTTGTTGTTTTGCTTTGTGACTTGAGGATCTTACTACTCTCCCATGGAATTAATGTTCGATAGGGAACGTTATGGGAAAGGCTGGTTTAATGTTTGCTGTTTACAAAACGTATTCACAGTTATCTCATTTGGTTCTCAGAATGGGTTCTGGTGGATGCAGAGTGGTTATTATGGGTTTGTGGTGGAGAAACCACAGTTTACAGAGGTCCATCATTGGCCAGGATGAGGTGGCCAAAAGTGATGGTAATAGAACTTGAGTCTATGCCTCCTGATTACACGTCCAGTACTTTCCTCCTCCTTCGGCACAGAGTTTCTCAAGATTGGAAGGCTGTTACATGATCTCTCTCTCCCTTTTTCTTTGCTACCATAATTGCATTCAGGACAATTCCTTAACCTTTTCTGAGAAGCAACAGCATCCTTTCTGGGTGAGGATGAGAAGGACAAAGCGGAGGGTAGGGAGCAACTCCACACCCAGGATGCTCTGCCTTGGGCTGCCTGCCTGCCTCTTCCTCTTGCCCACTTTTCATGTTTATTTAGCAGTTGGTCTGCTCTTTTTCTCGTTTACCTCTGCCCTTTCAGGAGAAACTCTACAGGCTTTATAAATAACCTGGCTTCAAACTTACTACACATTATCTCCATTCCAATATCATCTCTCCCTCCCTGCCCCCCATCTTCAAGAGTCCCTACTTTATTGGTTCCTGAAATGCTTGTGGCATTCAGAACACAACTGTCATCTCTCGGATGCTATCTGTTGCCATAGACAAACGTTTGTCTGAAGGGAGTCTGGGTTCCAGACTTGCGGGGACCACCAAAACTCTCAGACCCTGTTGGGGCTGGTGAGTCCCTGTCCCATTGTCCTCTGACTCATGAACACGAAAACCCTCCATCATTCCATCACTTCACCCACTGCCCAGGGTGGGCTGTTACTCAAAGGCAGGGCCAGGGACAGACGTTCCTTGTCTCAGGAGGAAAGCTGATTTAACTTAAAGAACATTTTGGGGTGTTTCTTTACGTAAGGTGAAAAAGGGAAGTTTCTCAAGCCTTTGGGGAGTGGAAAAGGAGTTTACACAGCAGAAATTGTTGGAATAGATTCTGTTCTACTGGACTGTGGGATTGCTCTATGAAGTTGGCCTTACATTCTTTCCAAGGTAGAGCTGTGATCTGACTATGGTGTGAAAGGCATGGCTGACCTTCTGCCCTCCTTGGTGACAGCCTCCCAGCATCATCTGTGGACTGATGCTGCACTGATCCGGACTCAGCAGTAGCCATCCCAGGGACGGACGGGGAGCTGGCCCTGAGCCTGACTTCAGGCAGCGACACACCCAGTGTCAGTCGCTCCTGTGAGGAGAAGTGAAGCTACAGTACTCAGTCCCTTCAGGGGTCTGTGAATTCCAGCCTGTGTGGAGCAATGCTGGTCTGAAGCGTGTCCCAGGAGGTAAGGTCTAGAGGGCAGTGGGATGGCAGACCCGGAGCAAGACCAAAGGTCAGGGTTGTAGCTCCTGGTGGTCCATCTGACGGAAGCCCTCCAGGCACTGCTGGGACCACTGGGACAAGGATGGGGTGTGGAGGGAAAGGAAAGGGATGGGTGATCAGGGAAGGCAGACCCCACACGAAGGAGGCACTTCGCCCTACATTGCACGTCCCTTCCTGTTCTCCCTACTCTGCTCTGTGTTTGGCATTTGGTGCTTCTTTTCATTCCAGGTCTCTCAGCCAGAATGATGTCACTGTTTACAGCTTGGGCTGGATATTTCTTTGCTGCAGGAATTATCCTGGGCCATGTGAGCTGTTCGGTGGTATCCTTGACCTTGGCCAACTAGATACCAGGAGCACCCCACAAATTGTACCATGAAAAAAATGTCTCCGGACATTGTTCAGTGTTACCTAGGGGTGAAAAATTACGTTTGCTCCCTTGACTGAGAACCACTGCTCTAGAGAAAAGAACTTCAAGGGTGTCGGGAAGCTAGGCCCTGAACAAATAGTGTGAACTATTTGCTAAGGGCTGAACTTCAGTGCTGCCTGGGAGATAGACCATCTGAGGGAAGCTGGGGTTCTTACAGCTTCGTTATATAAATACAAGCCATGCAGTAGGGATTCCTGGGACACTGGGACAGGCACAGTGGGCACAAGGGGCTCGGTCACACGGAGCACGTTATGCGTGGAGAACACAGCCTCAAGACCATCTCCAGACAAAACCTGCTGGCAGGATAGAGCGTCCGTGAACTTGGTCAGTCTTGGTGGAAACTGTTCACAAACTGAAGAATGCAGGTAGGTCTCCGTCAACTGCAGCAGAATAGGTGTGGGAAAAGTGACAGGGAAAACCGTGGTGGTGATGACGATGATGAAGACAAATGTTTTTATGACTTACCATGTGTGACACTAGTCTAAAACTTTGCTCTATTTTTTTTCCTATGTGGATATAAATCTGGCTTGATTCCTGACTGCCTTCAGGTCACTGTGTAAATTTTAATGTATCAGAGATGCTTTCGCTGGACATCTTATGAAAAACAGCAAGCACTTCCTCATCACTCGCAATCCCTTTTACCCTGTGTTATGTATTCCCAAGGGCTTCCCTGGTGGCTCAGAGGGTAAAGCATCTGCCTGCAATGCGGGAGACCTGGATTCGATCCCTGGGTTGGGAAGATCCCCTGGAGAAGGAAATGGCAACCCACTCCAGTACTCTTGCCTGGAAAATCCCATGGACTGAGAAGCCTGGTGGGCTACAGTCCATGGGGTTGCAAATAGTAAGACATGATGGTGCTACTGGAAGAACCCACCTGTGCAGGAGACAGAAGAGATGTGGGTTCGATCCCTGGGTGGGGAACATTCCTGGGAGAAGGAAATGGCAACCCACTCCAGTATTCTTGCCTGGAGAATCCCAGGGACACAGGAGCCAGGCGGGCTACAGTCCCTGGGGTTGCAAAGAGTCGGACATGAGTTGGTGACTAAACAACAACGTTCTTCATACTTACTTTTTGATAACCTATCTTCTTGCTCATGATAGTAAGCTCTACAAGAATGGGAACTTATTTTTTTTCCCCACTTCTATACACCGCTGGTTATTTAATTTAAGGGCTTGTTATGGGCTGAGTTGTGTCCCCTCAAAAAGCCTATTACCCTTAGAACCTCAGAATGTGACTGTATTTGAAGGTAGGACCTTTAAAGAGGTGATTCCATTAAAACAAGGTCATTGGGGAGGAGCCCTAATCCATTCTGACTGGTATCCTTGTAAGAAAAGGAAATTTAGATACAGAAAGAGACTCTCACCTCCTGCTGTGTGGCCTGGTTCCTAACATGGACCAGGACCAGTCCATAGCCTGAGGGTTGGGGATCCCTGCATGGTCCATGGCCCAGAAGTTAGGGACCCCTGCTTTAGAGCTCAGATCCTAAAGCTCAGTGTGTGCTAAGGCTGATCCAAGTCCTACCTGTTGGCTTGTATCTGTTACATTCGTTCCAGCATTGGGAATCTCACTGAACGTGGGGTGAAGGACCCAGCCCCACCTCCTTGTCTGTTTTGTCTTATATTCCTCACTTCCCTTTCCCAAATACAGTGGGGGGACATTAGACTGGATTCTTTCCTATGCCCCTTCCAGTCCTAATTTTCTATATGTCCATTCCCTTTCTAAAAAAACTCCCCTGTAGGCCCCAATGGTACTTGCGACTGGCTTGGTTTTCTCTGCCTCAGTTTTGTGTTGGCCAAAGAGCGCTTCTGGTTCTGGTAGCATTTCACCCCTGATCTGGCCCATAAAACAAACAGATGGGCTCGTTCTCCTCTTGGGATGTAGCTGATGGGTTTGCCTCTGGAATTACTAGCCTTCCCCTTGCTGACTGCCTTCACTCTGAAAGGTCATTAACGACTTTGTCCTCAGTTCAGAAGATCTGTTTCCAATTTTCTTCCCAATCTCCCTGCCAGTCCACCCCTCGCTGACTCCATCTCTCAGTGTTGGTAATCCTACGTAAGCACCATCCCCTTGGGGCCCTGATCCCCCCAATCCCATGGGTCCCTCCTCTGAATTTGACAAAGGAGATGCTAAGGGGTGGATACCCCAAGAGTGAGGCTGGGTTGAAGACTTTATCTGCTCCTTGCAGCTGCATCTTTTGTGACTTGCATTCTCTGGCTCGTCAATACCATTTCCCATTAAATTAAATAGCTTATTGACTAGTGTGCCACATGGCAATGGGGTTGATGGGATTCACAGAGACTCCTTGCTCCTCCCGCCCTCCCCCCAACAATCACAGGTCACTGCTCAGTAAATCAGCTGGTAATGGAGTTTGAACTCTCAGAATCAGCTCTGTGTACCCTTTTTATTTGTTTTTAATTTGTATCAATGGTAATTCTGTCTGTTTCAATTTACGTGAAGGTACAGGCTGCAGAGCTAAGGAAGTGCCCTTTTTTACCCCATTAACCGCAGAGAGGGATGACCACCTTTTCTGGCTTCTCTATGGTGCCTTGTCCAGTGGCTGAGGAGCATCCCCTTTCAAGGAAGGGCCCCCTTTGTCAGGACACGCCAAAGTGCCTCCTAATCTCCACCAGACCCAGGATGGAGCACTGGATTTGTTGTCCCAGGTTGTCCTTCCCGGTACCTCTTTCTTCAGACGAACTGTAAAATGAACCCAGGATGGAAGTGTCTGGAGGGAGGAGCTTGCACCTCGTGACCTCCAGGATTGCGAGGCTGGCAACTCCTCTGTCCTATGCTGGTTCTTAAGCATGCTGCATATCCCTTCTGCTAGAATCGGTCTGCTTCCTTAGTCTAGCTCTGCCAGGTTACTCATCCGCAGGTGAATGCTATTTACAATTTATCAGTGTTCGACCTTGATTGTAAAGTAGAGATAGTTTCCTGCTGCTGCTGCTGCTGCTACTACTAAGTTGCTTCAGTCGTGTCCTACTCTGTGCGACCCCATAGATGGCAGCCCACCAGGCTCCGCTGTCCCTGGGATTCTCCAGGCAACAACACTGGAGTGGGTTGCCAGTGCCTTCTCCATAGCTTCCTGCAGTGCTCTTTAACTTCCCCTCAGCGTCCTCTTTTCTCCCCTCTGGCCTTGTGAAAAAAAAAGAAAATAAAATAGAAATGGAGATACAGAATGGAAATAAAAAGCACATAAGAATGGTTGGATGTAAATCCACTTGGGATTCCCCAAGATAGGCATGGCCAAGGTTGAGAACAGTCTGGGGCTACAGAAGTCATCCCTGAAGAGAAGCAGACAGGTCTACGTCCCATAAGATGAACCTCGTACTGATTCTAAGAAAGAAGGGCATGAGGGGGTCAGCAGTGAGATAAAGTCGGACAGAGGGTAGGAGCCCCTCTAAACTGTAATCCCATGTCCACCCCCTATATGATTCAATATACTGTCAAAGAAGGGTTTAAAAAAAAAAAAAAGTGGAGAGGATAACACTGAGCTCCAAGCAAGAGACAAAACCTGAGAAGCTGCTCAGAATGCGGAGGGCCAGGTGGAATTCAATCTTGGGTGTGGAGGATTCCAGACATAATTCACTAAAGCTTTAAGGAGACTATGAACCCAGCTGGCATTGGCATCACTTTGCCAGCTTACAGAGAGTGTGTTTCTGCTCCCATGAGAGCCCCTGTGGCCTCTGGTCTTCCGAGGACCTCTGCTAAGCCCTGCAGGCTCACCACCGCTGTGTCCTCATTGGGTTTCTTCATTTGCTCCTATCATGGGATCTTCAATCACTGTCTGTCTCACCTCCCAAGTCCTGGAAGCTGGTTAAAAAAAACCCATGCTGTGCAGGGCCCAAAGGGTATATGGGAACTCTCTGTACTTTGCTGTCAATTTTCCTGTGAACTGCTCTAAAAAGAATAAAGTCTTCAGAAGAAAGTCTATGTTGTCCCAGCTGAGGACAAACTGTCAATTTTGTTATTTATTTTTTTAAACTTTTTTATTTTGTGTTAGAGTATAGTTGATGAACAATGTTGTGATGATTTCAGATGGACAGCAAAGGGATTCAGCTGTACATATACATGTGTCCATTCTCCCCCAAATCATCCTACCATCCAGTCTACCATGTAACATTATATATTGCTATATTTAAAATGGATAACAAATAAGAACCTACTGTATAGCACAGGAATCTCTGTTCATTGTTATATGGTAACTGCTGAAGTTTAAAATTCAAACTCTCTCCTAACTTCTCAAATTTCTGGACTTCTTACTATCTTCTTGTGTAAGCGGCACCTCTTGTAAAATTCATTTGCCAGTTTGTATTTAAATGAAACCCCATTAATCCTGAAATTTAATTATTTAGTTAGATCGAGTTCTTTGACTCCCAAGTCACTGGTTCCTCCCATTTCTGGTCAGTTTATGAAACTGGACTCGGGGGGCCAGACTCCTACAACAGACCCATTTCATGGATCAAATACTAATCAGACTGATGATCTGATGATGGGCTTTAGGGATTAAGTTTGGGAGAGATGGAGAAATGGTTTTGGACAGAGGAAACTTCCCACTGAAATATCTCAGTTAATGAAAAGAAATATATGGAGAGTACTTACTAAATGCTAGGCTTTTCACAGGCATTATTTTGTTTACTCCTCCTATAATCCTGTGAGGCTAGCTTGATGAAAATAACCCCTTTCCTCACCTGAAAATTGGGATAATAATAGTTTACCTTACTGGGTGCTTTTGAAGATCAAATAAAATACAGTATATGTGATAAGAGTTTGTCAACCTCATGCATTTTGCAAATGTTAGTTGATGCTGTTACGATGCCTCAAATCAAACCTCGCAGGCAAGGTAATTTCAGGCGTAATTTCAGGTCTCTGCGTAGTTGCTGCCTCCCTCAGATCTAAAGTACTCAGCTCTGTAGCTGGAGTTGTGAATTCGATTACATCTCATTGCTTTGCTCTTAGGCACCCATTTTTTATTTTTTCTGCATTAAAGAAGAGTTGTAATAAGGCAGGAGTTCCTTTCTTAGCTCAGGGCCTGGCGTCTAAGTTGGCTTCAAAGGGAACTGTTTCACAATCCCTTAGCCAGCTGGCCGGATGACCTGCAGGTAGGGCTGATAAGGTTGGCTGTGCTGGAAGTGGCTCAGGTTTGTCCACTGGATGCTCTTGCATCTGACTCCTGGAAGCCTCGAGCTGCTTAATGGCTTCATTTAAGTGATAATATGAGCTGATCGTATGTCAGGTTGTTAAAATGGTGATAACATATTGCACTAAGAGAGCATTATCTGTGGTAACTGCATTATAATGGCGAGGGAATGTCGACAGAACTACATATGATATTCCCATAAACACCAAATGAATTCAGAGCGACGAGGCTATTCATTCCAAGTGTGGCCAAGGCAAGGAGAGGTAACACTTCATTTTCCAGGACCTCATTTCCAAACATCACAAAAGGAGACTCATGCAGGCAGGTGTTGACCCACCAAAGTCAAACAGACCCACACGCTTCTCTGATTCATAATCGCTCTGGACACCCACTTACCCAGCCTCAAAGCAGCGTGCAAGGACACAGAACTTTCTCCAGAGCCATAAGTACCGCATGTCCAAGCTTCACTTCACTCTCCTAGGGAATTATGGAGGCGGGGCTGCACAGGAAAGCCTCCAGGCAGTCTAGTCCCCACCTCCCCACTCCCTACACCCTCTGAGACCACCTCCAAAACAATAAAGTCAGAAAATCTCACTTTGTCACGTCCAGCCCCCAGGTTTCAATCCCCTTGGCAATTTGAGAAGAACTCCTCAATACTCAACCTTAATGCCTTCTGCTCTGAAGTGCCAGTCTTAAAGTATTGTCCCACCCAGAGTATTTACATCTTAAAAGAAGAATCTAAAAGAGAAGAGGGCTTCTTTAGAAAATGCAGATGTAACCTTAAGTTGGCAATCATAATAGTTACCTTCTGTGTAATGCTTAATACAAGCCAAAACAATATATTTCCTTTATCTGGAAATCTCAGAATCTTCTCCAAGGTCGGGTTTACAATTCCCATTTTAGAGATGAAATAACTGTTAAGCCATAAGCAAGAAGGGATAGAACTAGCATTTAAATACAGTTCTGCAAAGCCTTTGTTTTGGATTGTCTTGCCCAGTAAATTGCCTGACATCTTTGAGTCTGTTTTCCTATTCACTAAGTTCTACATCAAGTTCTGAAACTGTGTCCCTGCCTTACAAGGCTATTATGAAGGTGACTTAGACTATATATATATATATATGCCCTTGAGAAACTACAAATCACAGAACATGTGTCTATAAGCTCTTGTGGGAAGCCCTGGGTCTAGAGTTACAAAAGCTGAGTTCAAGTGCCTTATTGAGTAGGGTTCTTCAGTTCCATCACTGTCTATCCTTTCGGGATTAAGCCCTGCCTTCTTCCTGTAAAACGGGGGACGGGGGTGAACACTGGCACTCTTTGTTGCCTGCCTACCAGTATCCTCCACGTACTGGCCTAGAAGCTTCTGCTCTAGTAGTTGATAGTCTAAAGGGGCGAATAGATTGTGTAAACAAACAGCGAGAATAAAAGTTCCTAAGTGCTGTAATAGAGGTAAGTGTAAAGTGTTTTGGGAGCACCGATGAGGCAAAGCGCCTGGTCCTCAACAACCTCATTACGAGGGAACAGATGGATGGTGCTCTATCAAAACTAATAGAATGAAAGATATTGCAAAGGCAACGTGCGCCCAAGTGCTTGGGAAACTAAAGCGTGACGTTCAAGAAGGAGAGTTTATGATTCGCCCCAAGGAAAGAATTGCTATCTGAGGGATTCCCATGCCGGTGGGGAAATATTTTTAGGGGAATATGTTCCTGGTGGTTCCTACATGACACATTCGGGAGGTTTTCTGGCCCCTCAGCTCTGCTATAAGCCTTGTCTCTCAGCGCCAGCCTGAGTCCCTCTTTACTATAATCTCCGTCTATTTCAAAAGGTGAAGGATTGTGACCTGAAAGCTTGTAGGCCTGAGGCTTCCCCATCTCCGGGAGCACCGAGCCTCAGGGACTCCCCCAGGGCCAGAAGAAATGGCCTTTATGCTTTTGGAAAGTGATGAGACTCTAAAGCCCTGATTCCTTGGCCCCAGGGGAGCCCTGAGGCTGGGGGGGGGTGTGGGTTGGATTTCTGGCAGCCCCTCTAACCCTGCAATTCTCTCAGCTCACCTGGCTGTGATTTGGGGTCAGGGCTGTTGTTTCACTGCTTAATAAGGGAGGTGCCAGCAAGAGAGCAGTACATTCCTGTTAAAATATTTTGTCATCAAAATCCACATAGGGTACAACTGCATTTATGTGAAGTGTCCAGAGTAGCCAAATCCAGAAAGAAAGAAGGCACATTAGTCGTTGCCTAGCATTGGGCAGTGAGAAGGGTGGCGGCTGGGAAAGGATGGGGAGTGGCTGCCGGTGGGCACAGGGGTCCTTTCTGGGGCAATGGAAATGTCCTAGAGTTGATGGGGGCGATGGTTGCAAACTCCGTAAATATGCTAAAAACATTGAACTATATAATTTAAATTGGTGAAATGTATTTTATGTGAATTATATCTCAATAAAGCTGTTAAAATATAAAACATAGACATGCCAAATGTTCGTCTCAGAGGCACTATAAGAAGTCTCCCGGTGGAAAGAGAAAACTGTCCCAGCAGCTGGGCTCTGACCCTCCAAGTTCCAGTTCCTCCTGGGGTTCTGTTGCTCTCTCCACCTGCCATGATGCAGAGCCCCAGGGAAGGCTGGTGTTCATCAGGGACAGAGGTCTGGCTGGGTCCCTTCTCCTCTGCAGAGTGCCTAATGTGCCTTAACTCAAGGCAGATCTTTTTTTCTAAGCAATAAACTCTGTTACATCCAAGTGAAAAATACTATTAGAGAGTATGGAGAGGGAAATGGGGAGTAATTGTTTAATGAGTAGAGTTTCCATTTTGCAGGATGAAAAGAGTTCTGGAGATGGACGGTGGTGATGGTTGCATAACAGTGAATGTACTTAACACTTCTCAACTATACCATAAAAAAATGGCTAAAATGATAAATTTTATGTTGTGTATATTTTAACACAATTGAAAAAAAGAAAACTATTATCATATAATTGAGGTGGTCTCCAAAACATCATTAGAATGAGTAAGAGAAATGATGGACTTCTGTGGTGGCTCAGTGGTAAAGAATCCACCTGCCAAACAGTTTGATCCCTGGGTGGGGAAGATCCCCTGGAGAAGGAAATGGACACCCACTCCAGTATTCTTGCCTGGGAAATCCCATGGACAGAGGAGCCTGGTGGGCTACAGTCCATGGGGTCACAAAAGAGTCAGAAACAACTTAGTGACCAAACAACAATAACAACAAGAGAGTATTGAAAAGGGGAATGCCCTATAGGAAATTAAGCAACTGATCAGAAATTAGTCAGCATGATAATGCTGCCTATGCAGGGAACCTTGGAACTGTATCCCTATGAATGAAAAGGGTATTTCTGCTTTTCCAATGTCCTTGATCCTGGAGAAGAGCTCTGTGTGATGTTGTACTGTCTATTAGAGAGTTAAGAGAACCCTAACCCATGCTAGCTGCTTTCAAAAGACATTATTAGATATCAGTCACAGAGCTATGGTTTTTCCGGTGGTCATGTATGGATGTGAGAGTTGGACTTAAAGAAAGCTGAGCACCAAAGAATTGATGCTTTTGAACTGCGGTGTTGGAGAAGACTCTTGAGAGTCCCTTGGACTACAAGGAGATCAAACCAGTCCATCCTAAAGGAAATCAGTCCTGAATATTCATTGGAAGGACTGATGCTGAAGCTGGAACTCCAAACCTTTGGCCACCTGATGCAAAGAACTGACTCACTGGAAAAGACCCTGATGCTGGGAAAGATTAAAGGTGGGAGGAGAAGGGGACCACAGAGGATGAGATGGTTAGATGGCATCACCGACTCAACAGACATGAGTTTGAGTAAACTCAAACTGTTGGTGATGGACAGGGAGGACTGGCGTGCTGCAGTCCATGGGGCCACAGAGTAGGATACGACTGAGGACTGAACTGAACTGAATCACAGAGCAGAAGGACTTTGACTTTGCAGTGTTATGTCTTACTCATCCCACTTTCCCGACCAGACACATTGCTCTCACCTGGCCAAGGTACTTTTAATTTCTCAGATTAAAATTATGCTCACCCTATGCCCTAAACTCCTCTAGTATTCCCAAATTCATCCATCCAATTGCTCAAGCTAGAAACCTCAAAGGGATCTTTGGCATCTCCATTGCCTCTCAATCAATCATTAAAAGCTTCTTAATTCTAACTCCAAATTATCTCATGAGTATGTCTGCTCACTTCAAACCACACTTCCTCCACCCAAGTCTAAGCTGCTGGTCTCACTAGTCTACACTCCTACAGTAGCTTGTTAACTGATCCCTTCTCTTCAGTCCCAGTTTCCCTACCCCCATCCCCAACTTCATTCTTCAGGTAACAGCCAGAGTGATCCTTTTAGAGTTTAAATCAGATTAAGTTACTCCTGGGCGAAAGTTTCACAGGCTAGCCACCCCAGCCAGAAGAACCCTCCCGTGGCCTGAGGTGCTCTGCAGGGTCCACCACCTGCTGACCTCTGTTCTTCACATCACATTCTTCCCTGTTCACAGAGTTTGGTAGCCTTTCCCATCACTTTAAAGGCCCCAAGCTCTTTTTCTGGCTAAATGTTGTTCCTCCTTCAGTTCTTGGTTTAAATATCACTTATGCAGAGAAGCCATTAATTAATTCATTTACTACTTATTCATTCGTTTGATAAATATAGTACTTAACAGAACTTGTCATTATGAATTGATTATTTACTCTTTAAAAATGTCTTTCTTTAATGCAGGAAGGTCTTTAGGAGTGGAGACTATTTAATTCACCAATGTATTACTTTCACAAACAATAGCTGTTCAATAAATATTTGCTGAATGAATGAATGAATCTTTAAATGGAGGTTGTATTTCTTTCTGATAGCATGTGGCATATGGAAGGTTTATTGCTTTTTTCTCTTCCTCACTTTTTCCACATCATAAAATAACAGCACATGAGGCTGAGGGCGATGGAAAATACACTCGCCAGTTTCCTAATGGAAACCAGCATTGGTTAATAAATGATAATAATAATGACTAGCATTTGTATGGTGTTTTACAATTTGCAAAACATTTTCCACATGCATTATCTTCTGCAATTTAATAAACACAATCTAGCCCTTGGCTGCTCTATAAAAACTGAATTAAAAAAGAAAAATCTTGATGACAAAAGAGATGAGGCTGTTATAATATTTAAAGTTCACAATTAAACATGGGTGAGTTAGAAAAAGAGGGTTGCTGCTTTCAAACCCTGGGGGCACCCTGTGGGTTTTGCGAAAACAAAGGTACATCTTTCAAGTCCTTTGATATCTGTGTACTGTCAGAGCTCCGGGCTGCTCACCA
Organism: Bubalus bubalis; assembly: GCF_019923935.1. NCBI lineage: Eukaryota > Metazoa > Chordata > Mammalia > Artiodactyla > Bovidae > Bubalus > Bubalus bubalis. Next base: position 6,226,559 of record NC_059161.1, read on the forward strand.
TTTGGTTTAGATCCCAAGACGTGGTGTGTACAACCTGATGGATTCCACCCCAGTTTCCCATCAGCAGGAAGAGTCCTCCCTGAAGTTCAAGGACAAGCAGCATCTCTGCAAATAGTATCTGGAGTCCAGGATCCACGGGCTGTTACTTGTAAGGTGAGGGAGCTTTCCCTGTATTGAAGCACCATCCCTACAAAAGCAGCCATGCTTGGGGGTTTCTTAAGTTGAACTAGCCCTCCTCTTTCTCTCCCTTCCTCCCTATTTTCTTCTAAAAGTCTTTTCTTTTTATCTGTATATATATAGTAATAGAATGAGACTTTCAGAGCACAAGGACCCACAATACTCATTAGAAGCAGATTTAAGAAGTTGACTAGAGTATCTGCATAAATGGTAATTCACAGGCTTAAGTGGAAGATACCCGGGAATACATATCTGCTTACAGTTTCGCAACTGTCTTACTCTACAGAGTAAAAGTCCAAAGGCCTTTAATCTGGGCAGTAAAATCCTGATCAGTTTACCTTCATCAAAGGGGGGTGGCATCTTCAAGGATTTTGCCTGGCACTTTCAATCTTCTTCTCCTCTTGGTATTGATTCTCTGGTGTCATGCTCAGCAAAAGGCCAGCCTGAGGGGTTAGATGCCCCTGAGACGCAGAGGATTGTGAAGTGACAGAAAGGATAGATCTATCACCTTGAACACAGTCAGTCATGGAGCTGGTCAGGGTCAGGCCGGTATAATGCTTGAACGGGAGACCAGCTTGGAATAGAATATCAGGTGCTACAGGCTGGGAGACCAGATGCTACAGGGAAGTGGCCACTGGAATGCCTCTGCCAGCTGGAGCCCTGAGTTTCAGCAAGTCATTCTCCCCCTCCCCTCCAAACTGAGTGATTTTTGTCTGATGGTCTCCAGGGTCCTATTTGTTATAACATTCTGTTGTTTAGTCACTAAGTCATGTCCAACTCTTTTGCAACCCCATGGACAGTAGCCAGCCAGGCTCCTCTGTTAATGGGATTTTTCAGGTAAGAATACTGGAGTGGGTTGCCATTTCCTTCATCTTCCTGAACCAAGGATCAAACTCACATTTCTTGCATTAGCAGACGAATTCTTTACTAAGCCACCAGGAAGTCACAACATTCTAACATTATGGTTTTACATTTCCTTTACAAGCTGAGCCACCAGGGAAGCCTTTACTCATTCTATAATCCCTAAAAAGGAAAAAAAAAAAAAAAAAAAAAGGATGTCGTCAAAGTTGTCAAAGACTGAAGAGAGGATAAAATAAAAAATGAAACGTGTCTACTGATTTTGGCACTTGGTGAATGGGATGGCATTTCTTTTCCATGGGGATGGTCTTGATCCCTGTCTCCTGTACAATGTCATGAACCTCAGTCCATAGTTCATCAGGCACTCTATCTATCAGATCTAGGCCCTTAAATCTATTTCTCACTTCCACTGTATAATCATAAGGGATTTGATTTAGGTCATACCTGAATGGTCTCATGGTTTTCCCTACTTTCTTCAATTTCAGTCTGAATTTGGCAATAAGGAGTTCATGATCTGAGCCACAGTCAGCTGCTGGTCTTGTTTTTGTTGACTGTATAGAGCTTCTCCATCTTTGGCTGCAAAGAATATAATCAATCTGATTTCGGTGTTGACCATCTGGTGATGTCCATGTGTAGAGTCTTCTCTTGTGTTGTTGGAAGAGGGTGTTTGCTATGACCAGTGCATTTTCTTGGGAAAACTCTACTAGTCTTTGCTCTGCTTCATTCCGTATTCCAAGGCCAAATTTGCCTGTTCCTCCAGGTGTTTCTTGACTTCCTACTTTTGCATTCCAGTCCCCTATAATGAAAAGGACATCTTTTTTGGGTGTTAGTTCTAAAAGGTCTTGTAGGTCTTCATAGAACAGTTCAACTTCAGCTTCTTCAGCGTTACTGGTTGGGGCATAGACTTGGATTACTGTGATATTGAATGGTTTGCCTTGGAAACAAACAGAGATCATTCTTTCATTTTTGAGACTGCATCCAAGTACTGCATTTCGGACTCTTTTGTTGACCATGATGGCTACTCCATTTCTTCTGAGGGATTCAGATATGCGGATGACACCACCCTTGTGGCAGAAAGTGAAGAGGAACTAAAAAGCCTCTTGATGAAAGTGAAAGAGGAGAGTGAAAAAGTTGGCTTAAAGCTCAACATTCAGAAAACTAAGATCATGGCATCTGGTCCCATCACTTCATGGGAAATAGATGGGAAAACAGTGGAAACTGTGTCAGACTTTATTTTTCTGGGCTCCAAAATCACTACAGATGGTGACTGCAGCCATGAAATTAAAAGACGCTTACTCCTTGGAAGGAAAGTTATGACCAACCTAGATAGCATATTCAAAAGCAGAGACATTACTTTGCCAACAAAGGTTCGTCTAGTCAAGGCTATGGTTTATCCTGTGGTCATGTATGGATGTGAGAGTTGGACTGTGAAGAAGGCTGAGTGCTGAAGAATTGATGCTTTTGAACTGTGGTGTTGGAGAAGACTCTTGAGAGTCCCTTGGACTGCAAGGAGATCCAACCAGTCCATTCTGAAGGAGATCAGCCCTGGGATTTCTTTGGCGGGAATGATGCTGAAGCTGAAACTCCAGTACTTTGGCCACTTCATGTGAAGAGTTGACTCATTGGTAAAGACTCTGATGCTGGGAAGGATTGGGGGCAGGAGGAGAAGGGGACGACAGAGGATGAGATGGCTGGATGGCATCACTGACTCGATGGATGTGAGTCTGAGTGAACTCTGGGAGCTGGTGATGGACAGGGAGGCCTGGTGTGCTGCGATTCATGGGGTCGCAAAGAGTCGGACACAACTGAGCGACTGAACTGAACTGAACTGAACTGAACTGAATGGGATGGCTGGGGTGGAAGAACATGCTGAATTGAAGAATGAAGAGAAGGTAAGTGGAAATAGATTGCCAAGGAGAAAAAGGCACAGAGGATTAGCCAGAGCTAAGATGAGTCTGATGAAAGTAGGGGAAAGAAACAATACAAATATGAAACACCTCATTAGAAGACTTGTGAAAAAACAATCAAAGTGATTTTATACTATTCAGCTTGTAGGAGACTTTTCAGTTTTTAGAAAAATATCCACCAATGTGGAGTGAAAATGGGATTCCTGAGTGCCTCACTTTTTGTTTTAGGAAGATGGTGAGAAGAAGATAATGCTCTGGAAATGGAAGCAAGATCAATTGTGCTCAACAGAAAGATGAGAGGCTCCTTTTATTCCATGAAGTCTTAGAATTCAGGAAATGGAAAGTTCCTGGACATTTGGACATTGCACATGTGAAGATACAGGGGAAAGAACATGGCTTTAGAGTGTGGCAGACCTGAGTCCAACCAGTCTAATGGACAGTCTTCTCAGCATCCAGGCAGGCTTGTGACTTGACCTTTTTTCCAATCTAGTATCTTAAAATCATGTGTTCAACACTTATTTAGGGAGAAAGGTGATGAAGTGGAGGGCAAATTGCTGGTGGCCATGGCCCAGCTCCGTCCCCACAAGCAGCCAGGTGCAGACATGTACTCAGAATTTATCTCCATAGAAAGCAGTTTAGCAAGTCCTTCAGAGTCTTACTTCCTATCTCAAAGGATTTGTAAAAGTCTTCTGTTCTAGTAGTCTCCCTGAGATTAAATATGTGTATATATAAATATATGTGTGTGTTTATATGTCTGTACATGTGTGCATATATATGTCTGTACACCTATAATTTTACCTGAAAGTGAAAAAAAAAAAAAGTACAGTTGATTGTCTTCATTCACAGTAGTTTTTTTCCACAAAGTTGCTGTAAACCATGAGTTAGTGAATACTGAACATTGCTCTTAGGGGCAATATAGGGTTAGGTTCCTATGAGCTTCTGGTCGTGACATTTTCATCAACTGATGAAGATGTAACCTTTATTATGTGCATTTCTATTGAAAGACACTGTATTTACTACATGTTATTGATTCAGTAACATTAACTCACAGCCAACAGAACCATAACTCACACCTGAGAAAAGCTTATCTAATATACATATCCTCTCTATAGGCACATCACAGACTTTTTGTGCTTAGGGAGAGTAGACAGAACATCAGCCCTGTGCTTGGGGCAATTGTAAACAATGAATGCATCAACAAAAAGTAGAAACAAGTAAAAAAAAAAAAAAGCAGCACTAAATAGACCATAAAAAGAACATATGTTTATAACATCAGAGCTGAAAGGCAGAGGTCACGTCATTTGACCTCATCTGAAGATGTACATGTTAGGTGACTGAATTTTCTCTCTCTCTTTTTTTTTTATCAGTCTGTGCACGTTTTCAAATGACCATGAAAACACCATGAGTATTGACTTGAGGTTACAAATAAATTTTAGCTCATAGGTGAAGTCACAAATACAGAATCCATGAATACTCTGCAAGTATGTATCTATTAATATTGGGCAAGTTCTCTGATCTCTTTAAGCTTGACTATAAAATAAGATTCATGATGCCTCCTTATTGCACTATGTGAGAATTAAATGAAATAATCACGTAAAGCATTTGCGGAATACCCAGCACACTTCCTGAGACACTGAGGAGGGAAGCCACCACTCCATCCTATTCACTCGTCTTTCCCTTCATTTGGCAGCCTCATTTTTCCACCAGACCATCCAGGATAAAGAGCTCTAACTTTTAATCTGGCTAGAACATTTTCCCCTTGTATTAAAATTGTCTTGGAAAACCATTAGGCTGATTTTTAATCATCACAGCTCATACATCTCCTGTTGCAAATGCCAAGTACTCAGTGCATGCTTCAGTTTTTCAGATCTTCTTTCTCACATTTTGTACTTGAAGGTAAATCCATGCCTAATAAAAGAGCCCTTTTGTATCCAAGCCAGATGCATCTGAGACTTGAATGCCTTTGCTTTCTCTCCTGTTTTTATTTTTTGTTTTGTTTCTCTTCTCTGCCTGATCAATACCTTCCCATCTGAAGAAGCAAAACAGTCTCTCTGTTCTCTTCCCCTTGCTGCTGATTCTGACTCAAGGGGATAGGGGTGGGCGTGGGGGAAAGAGACAGAGTCTATATATAACCACAAAGATAATTCCTTCTCCTTGACACGTCCAGCAACTCCAGAGAGAATTTGACATTTGAGGGAACTGAGTAGCAAACGTAATTCTTATTTATCTGGATATTGGCACAGAAGGGATGGGGTGCAGCAAGGGAACTGCAGGGGTGAGAATGAGTCAGGGATTTCAAGGAGGGAATATATTGCAGGTAAAGGAGAAATGATTCACCAACGGCAGTGGAAGGACAGAGAGCAAGATGCCTGAAGCAGCTTCCTGAGGCCCACGACCCTGCCTCTAGGAGGGTGGTAGCGCTTTGCATTGTGACACGTGGTACAGATGGGGAAATGATGGTGGTCCCAGTTGCTTACATACTCTGCATTCTAGATCAGCACTTCTCACACTCCGATGTGCATACAAATCAGCTCTCTCTAAGTGTGTGTTCAGTCTCTCAGTGGTGTCTGCCTCTTTGTGACCTTATGGTCTGTAGCCCACCAAGCTCCTCTGTTCATGGGATTTTCTAGACAAGAATGCTAGAGTGGATTGCCATTTTCTCTTCCAGGGGATCTTCCCAACCTGGAGATCCTACCTGAGTCTCTTGTGTCTCCTGCATGGGCAGGCAGATTACCACTTAGCCACACAATCAACTCTAGGTCTTGTTAAAATGCAGTTTATATTCAGTAGATCTGGGGTAGACCCCAAGATTTTGTATTTCTAGCAAGTTTCCAAATGAAGCTGTATCATACTCTGAGAAACAAGATTCTAGTAAAGTGCTTTTGGGAGAACCTAGGCAAAGAAGACGAAGGGAAGGTTGTTGGAGAACCACTTCCTCTCTCCCCCTGCCTATCTGTAGCCCTCTGTTTCCAAAACCTCATTTTGTATTTATCTCCTTACTCATCCTTCCTCCTGTACACTCCCTTGGAGAGCAGGGACTGAGTGTTGTTGATCGTTGCATACAGGGCTTTGCCCAGAGGAGGCATTTCATAAGTATTAAAATTGTAGTTAAAAACATCCCTCTTCCTCCATGAAGTTTTGCCAGATCATTACACTTCTACAGTACTTATTATTTGTATCATTCATTTGGCAATTAATCTTAAAAATCCTTACGACACTTTTTGTATTGTTGTACTGGACTGTTATATATCTTTTGAATTGCTATGTATTTTTTAGCCCTTTTGCATATTGACTCTGCAGCTAGATTGCAAATAAAGTTTTTGAGTTGAGGAACTGTATTTTCATTTATTCATCCATCATTTAGTTTGTATCTACCTTGTACAAGGCGATGATGTAGGATCTTGATACACAAGATAAATAAGTTGGGATCACTGAAGGGCAGTACAGTGAGAAAGGCTCAGCTCTCCATATCAGAGAGAACTAGACTTGGATCCTAGATCTGCCACTTTTCAGCTGTGTGACCACAGACAAAGACTTAACACACCCAACCTTGGCCTGTCCAGCTGTAAAATGGGTTGAGGCATCAACTTTGTAGAACTGTGGTAAGTTTGGTTGAAATGATACATAGACTGTCCTGGTGATGAGCACCTGGTGAACATTCAGAAAAAAGTAATTCCTTATTCTTTGGAAAGGTATCACCGAATAGTTTAGAAAAAACAGTGAGTTACACAAATAGCCAAAGCACCAGAGAGACTATGTTAGTGGGGTCATCCTTTGTAATTGCCGCAGTCTAGCAGGTAAGGGCTTAATAAATGCTTATTGTTGTTTGGAGGCCACAGTAGTACCTCTACCACAAAGCTGTTTAAGTGAGTTCAGTGGATTCAATCCACTTCATTTATTTTTATTTTTTTAACCTTTGAAGCATAGTTGACTTAATAAGTAAGTCAACTAGTTTCAGGTATACAACATTTTTATAGATGACACACTGCACAAAGTTATTGTAGTAGTATTGATTATCTTCCTGCACTACATATTACCCACTTTATTAATTGCAATGCAACTTACTTTTACTGACTCTTCATATATATATATATATATATATATATATATATATATAATTAAAGGATGTATGACAGGTGCCAGAACTGGAAGTAGAAATTAAAACTTAGGAGAACAAAGTTGAGTTATTTCAAATCCTGAAAGATGATGCTGTGAAAGTGCTGCACTCAATATGCCAGCAAATTTGGAAAACTCAGCAGTGGCCACAGGATTGGAAAAGGTCAGTTTTCATTCCAATCCCAAAGAAAGGCAATGCCAAAGAATGCTCAAACTACTGCACAATTGCACTCATCTCACATGCTAGTAAAATAATGCTTAAAATTCTCCAAGCGAGGCTTCAGCAGTACATGAACTATGAAATTCCAGATGTTCAAGCTGGTTTTAGAAAAGGCAGAGGAACCAGAGATCAAATTGCCAACAGCCACTGGATCATCAAAAAAGCAAGAAAGTTCCAAAAAACATCTATTTCTGCTTAATTGACTATGCTAAACCCTTTGACTGTGTGGATCACAATAAACTGTGGAAAATTCTGAAAGAGATGGGAATATCAGATCACCTGACCTGCCTCTTGAGAAGCCTGTATGCAGGTCAGGAAGCAACAATTAGAACTGGACATGGAACAACAGACTGGTTCCAAATAAGAAAAGGAGTATGTCAAGGCTGTATATTGTCACCCTGCTTATTTAACTTATATGCAGAGTACAGCATGAGAAATGCTGGGCTGGAAGAAGCACAAGCTGGAACTAAGATTGCCAGGAGAAATAACAATAATCTCAGATACGCAGATGACACCACCCTTATGGCAGAAAGTGAAGAAGAACTAAAGAGCCTCTTGATGAAAGTGAAAGAAGAGAGTGAAAAATTTGGCTTAAAGCTCAACATTCAGAAAAGTAAGATCATGGCATCTGGTCCCATCACTGCATGGCAAATAGATGGGGAAATAGTGGAAACAGCGGCTGACTTTATTTTTGGAGGCTCCAAAATCACTGCAGATGGTGATTGCAGCCATGAAATTAAAAGACGCTTACTTCTTGGAAAGAAAGTTATGACTAACCTAGGCAGCATATTAAAAAGCAGAGACGTTACTTTGCTGACAAAGGTCCATCTAGTCAAGGCTATGTTTTTTTCAGTGGTGGTATATGGATGTGAGAGTTGGACTATAAAGAAAGCTGAGTGCTGAAGAATTGATGCTTTTGAACTGTGGTGTTGGAGAAGACTGTTGAGAGTCCCTTGGACTGCAAGGAGATCCAACCAGTCCGTCCTAAAGGAGATCGGTCCTGGGTGTTCATTGGAAGGAATGATGCTGAAGCTGAAACTCCAATACTTTGGCCACCTGATGCGAAGAGCTGACTCATTGGAAAAGACCCTGATGCTGGGAGGGATTGGGGGCAGGAGGAGAAGGGGATGACAGAGAATGAGATGGTTGTATGGGGTCACCCATTCGATGGACATGAGTTTGGGTAAATTCCGGGAGTTGGTAATGGACAGGGAGGCCTCGCATGCTACAGTTCATGGGGTCGCCAAGAGTCGGACATGACTAAGCGACTGAACTGAACAAAGAACTATCCATTCTGCTGATGGCGGTACCAAGGAGGAGGCCGAGTGAGCTTCAGTGCAAAAAAGGGAGAGGATCTGTTAGGAAGCTTGGGAAGAAGATTTGACAGAAGACAGCCCACAGGTAGTCCTGTTGTCATGACAGCCAACAAGATCACCACACTGCCAGAGGGCCCGCCTCACAGGGGCCTCGTTTACTCAGACACCTTCCCTATGAAGGATCATCTCTCATTTGGTCCAAGTGAGGACCCAGAAGCAGCATCCAGAGAATGGTGGCCCCACAGAGACAAGCCATGTGAATGTCCTGTATCTTGCCTGCCAGCCTGGAGATAGGGTTGGGTCCATAGCCTCCTCCATGTTGAAATAACTAAAAGGTAGAAGATGAGGACAGAAGAGCATTCAGTTCCTTCCGGCTTATGGGTCAGATGGTTTCCCTTCATTGTCTACCTGGACCAGAGCCAAATATTCCTTCCACCCTAGTCTTCATGTCTTTCTGGGAAAGCAATGAAAACCTGAATTGCCTGTGGCCTCTGCTTGTAAGCTCAGTCACTTCAGTCGTGTCTGACTCTTTGCCACCCATGGACTATAGCCCACCAGGCTCCTCTGTCCACGGGATTCTCCAGGCAAGAATACTGAGGTGGGTTGTCATGCCCTCCTCCGGGGGATCTTCCCGACCCAGGGATCAAACCCATGTTATTCTGAGTCTCCTGCATTGCAGGTGGATTCTTTACCCATTGAGCCACCTGGGAAGCCTGGTTGTGGCCCCTAGTTTTGGCCAATCCAGGAATTTCTTGTAGTGGCTGCCACAAGGAGGTAATGACCCAGTGATGTTAAAAATGTGTCTGACCCCATTATGGTGCTCAATTGTTAGGCTCTAACTGAACTCCACTGCTTTAACACTGCCTTGGGAATCCATTAAAATAAACTTGGGCCTGACACATGGTCAGATTCCTGCCACAATGCATAGGGATGCCACCCAGAAGTGACTCTTGACGTTTCCTGGTGCCAGCTTATATGAGCTCCACACTTAATGGCGCTTCCTGTCTTGGAGAAGCTTTGAAGAATATTCTTCAATCCAGAAAGGCCATTCAGAGGGAGTTTGCCTGATCTAAGCCGAATGAGAAACACTTTCTTGAGCTCTGCAGGTTTCTCCAAATACTCCTAGAAGCTAACAGGTTTCACGCTCACTTCTGTCACCCAAGCAAACAAGCATATGCCACCAAACCATACATCAACAGTTAACAGATTTTCATTTATGTGCTTTGACCTTGGATATTGTTTTTAATTTGCTTTTAATTTGTATTGATTTCCCCTTTGCTTCTTTAGCTTTCCAGCACCTTCAGGTTAGAGGATGCTGCCATGACATCATGATCCTAGGTGATCTAGACAGAGGAAGGATGCAACTGGATGGCAGAGTCCAGAAAGAGGAAAAAGTGTTTGTGTTTAGACCTGGGGGAGAGGGACTGGCAGACTGAGGGCAGCCTGTGTCTCCTGAAAACTCAGCCCAGGAGAAGTCTGGCCTGCAGTTCATATGATATCAGCCTCTACAGAAGAAGAACGGGTGAGTGGTGAAACACACACATTAGAGCTGTGGAAGCCTTCTGATTAAAATGGGCAGCCAGGTGATCTGAACATGGCATCAGCTGAAAAAATTCATCTCCAGCACCAGGCCTATTAAAGACCAAGGGTGGAAATTAACCTTGCTTAGCACAGTGATCAAGCTGCTGTCAATTGAGCCCTTTTCCTTTAGTGCTAAAAACTTACTGGTTTTTCTTTTCTTTAATTGGATTAAAATGAAGGAAACTCAAGACCTCAGGGGGAAAGAAAGCTGAGCAGAAACCACACTCAAGGGGCACCAGACTCTGGCAACTGTGCTGCTCCTATTGTGAGACTGCTTTTTGCCCCTTTGATGCCTGGACTCAGCAAGCTAAATATCTGACTTTCATTACTGGAAAGAAGCTGCTAAGATGGGACCTGAAACGGACTTACTTCAGATGCCATTGACCACTAGAGCTGGAAAGAAAAGTTAAGGGTGGCCTTCAGCCCCCAGGTGATGGTAATCTCTTGATCTCTTAGGCCATTAGAAAGGAAGGATGGAAGGGAGGAAGTGAAGTCACTCAGTCATGTCCAACTCTTTGTGACCCCATGGATTGTAGCCTACCAGGCTTCTCCATCCATGGGATTTTCCAGGCAAGAGTACTGGAGTGGGTTGCCGTCTCCTTCTCCAGAGGACATTAGGAACCTCTGGCTAATGAAAGGCACCTGACTACATTTGTCTTCCCACTGAATTCAAGGCCTTGTGATATGTCTCTCTTATTTCTGCTAAAACATAAAAAGTCTGTATCTTTCATTAGCCTGAGGTGAGTAACAAGGATAACCAAACACTGAATGCTTTGGGTGATGGTCCTGAAGAGGACTGCCAGGGCTAATACAAGCCTGTATATATATGTCTGGATGAATCAGGAAAAGGTGACATTCTGGAAGGACATAGATGCTCATCCTTACTGCTCAGTGACCAAGTAGAACATGTGTGCAAAGAAAAGAGCGGTCCTTCATAAGAGAAGGTGAGGAATGAAGACTCAGACAGGGCTCTGACGGCACACAGCTTGATCAGCAGAACGCAGGCTGACTTTCAGCCATCCCTCCCCACCTCAGTTAGGCGCACAGGGGGAGGGTACAACCTGCAGAACCATAAGCTATGGCCCCGTGTGACAATCTGGCAAGCAAGGAAGAAGCACGGGACACTTTAAGGTGAAAGTGAAAGTCGCTCAGTCATGTACGACTCTTTACGAGCCCATAGTCCATGGAATTCTCCAGGCCAAAATACTGGAGTGGGAAGCTTTTCCCTTCTCCAGGGGATCTTCCCAACCCAGGGATCGAACCCAGGTCTCCTGCATTGCAGGAAGATTCTTTACCAGCTGAGCCACAGGGGAAGCCCGAGAATACTGGAGTGGGCAGCCTATCCCTTCTCTAGCAGATCTTCCCGACCCAGGAACCGAACCGGGGTCTCCTGCATTGCAGGTGGATTCTTTACCAACTGAGCCATCAGGGAAGCCCCATACTTTGAGGTACCGGCAGTATAAGCAGAGGAGGAGAGACCCTTTACCTACTTTCTTTCTTTCTTAGTAGAGTCTATTGGACTCTGACTGGCTGGCTCTGGGCTCCACTAAACAAAGATGGGTTAATTATGAATGCAGGGCTCTTAGACTAACTAAAGTGAAGCTGAAGCCACAGACCCGGAAGGGGTGCTGAGGGAAAGACATAGTGTCTGCTTTCCCAGATATATGCCCTGATCAGCACGGATTCATCTCTCTCTGTGGTCTCCTGCCTCATCCAGATTTTCCCACAGTCCCTGGTACTGTATATTCAGAGAGACAGTTACAAAGTCCCTCCCACCTTTGCCACAGACGGCATCAGGGCACACTCTTACACACTGATGAGAGAGCACACCCAGGTCCGTGCGGCACACACTGCCTTCCTCCGAGGCTGTGCGCCTCTTTTATGTCTCAGTTCCCAGCCACTGTGGACTCAGCAGAGCTTTGAGAGGAAGATGTGGGAAGAAAAATGATTTTGACCAATGACGTGAGCTGAGAGGAATTTCAGAGCCAGATAGTGATCGTGGTGCAAGAAAAAAGATGTTGGAGTGATCGGAAAGTGACTAGCCATCTACATCTCTGCTTGTCTAGATATAATACATGCGTAGCTTTCTGCCCTCCTCTCTATCTCTCAAATGATAGTTCTGTTTCAGGAATAGAAACTGTTTTCTTCTTCCTAAGTATGGCTGCCTCCTGAATCCTGCCTCTCTCTAATACCCTAAAAAAGCATTACCATGTGAATAGGTTTCAGCCAGCACAATCAGGAGCCTTTTCTGGGGTTTGCCAGATGCTTACAAAAAACCCTATACTCAGGAGCCCCACTTAAAAATGTAACGCTGCTGTTCATCCTCTCCACCCCCATCCATCTGCATGCCTCCTTTCTTCTGTGAGAACACAAGTTTTATCATGGGATCCAGATTCTGTGCGTCCCTCCTGAATCTTTCTCAGTGCCTTTTTGAGCAGAGCCAGCCTATATCAGGGCTTCCCAGGTGGCTCAGTTGTAAAGAATCCACCTGCCAAAGCAGGAGACACGAGTTCAATCCCTGGCTCAGGAAGATCCCCTGGAGAAGGAAACGGCAGCTCACTCCAGCATTCTTGTCTGGAGAATCCCATGGACAGAGGAGCTTGTTGGGCTGCAGTCCACAGGGTCTCAGAAGAGTCAGACACGACTGAGCAACTAAACAGCTGCAGCAGCACTCTGCATCATCCGCTGGAATGGGTTTGCTTTGCCTTCTTCCATCCCTGTGTATTTCAGGACATGGGCTCAGGGCTCTGTTCAACTCTGTCAGTATCCCCTTAGCTAATGTGGGGTCTGGGAGACTACAGCCCATGGGTCAAACCTGGCTGGCTGCCTGTTTCTTATGACCAGTGAGTTAAGAATGGTTTTTACTTTTTAAAATGGTTGAATAGAAACCAAAAGAAAAGTACTATTTCATGACACACGAACGTGATATGAAATTCAAATTTGGCAGAGTGGAGTAGTTGCAAAAGAGTTGGTATGATCAACAAAATCCAGATTATTTATGCTCTGACAAAAAATGATTGTCCACCCTGGACTAGCTAACTCAGCTCTAGGTCATGGATGCAGGCTTGTTTTCTAGGCTAGGTGAGCCCATGGAAGTCAATGAAGCATACATAGGCAAAAACCAGAAACCAGAAGACTAGACCTGGGAATTTGGATTGAAATGAGCATGAGATTTCTACACATACGCTTTTAGAAAAACATTGTTGATATGCACAGAATATGTGCGATTTCCCCCTACAAAAGATTCAGGGTGTTCTTTTCATTGCACTGTGATTGCATTAGATGTCTGTTTGTCCTTAGGTCAGGTTGTCAAAGGGGGCTTAGACATGCCAACGGCAACCTGTCTGGATAGATGGCTCTGTTATTGATTAACTCATTCCTGATAAATGTGAAATATTTAAGAACTGCTGCTGCTGCTGCTGCTAAGTAGCTTCAGTCGTGTCCAACTCTGTGCAACCCCATAGACGGCAGCCCACCAGGCTTCCCCATCCCTGGAATTCTCCAAGCAAGAACACTGGAGTGGGTTGCCATTTCCTTCTCCAATGCATGAAAGTAAAGAGTGAAAGTGAAGTCGCTCAGTCGTGTCTGACTCTTAGTGACCCCATGGACTGCAACCTACCAGGCTCCTCTGTCCATGGGATTTTCCAGGCAAGAGTACTGGAGTGGGGTGCCATTGCCTTCTCCAATTCAAGAACTACTTGCTTTTAAAAGTGAAATGAAATCCACAAGGGAAGTAATTAGTAATTGCCATCTGATGCTGATGCGTCTAAGCTGAAAGAGGCAGCCTCTCTTATATCTGCTGCATCTCTATCTAACTTCAAACGCCATCTCTTCTCTGGCTGGACATGGGAGGAAATGAGCTCTGGATAGCTGGGTGTGCTCAGTGCTCAACTCCTGCATGTCTTAATTCTGACCATGTAACACTTTTGTTTCGAGAACTCAAAATAATCAGATGCCTTACTGAATAATTCAGTTCTTACTGAAGAGATTCTGGATAAATGAAAGTGGTTGAAAGGCACAAACTTCCAGTTATAAGATAAGTAAGTACTAGGGATGCAATGCACAACATGATAAATATAACTGACACTGCTGTACGTTACATACAAAATTAATTAAGTGTGTATCCTAAGAGGTCTCATCACAAGGAAAATATATGCATATTTTTTCTTGTATTTTATGTCTATATGAGATGATGTTTGTTCACTAAACTCAGTGATAATCAAGTCATGATGTGTGTAAGTCAAATCACTATATCCTGTATACCTTAGACTTATACAAGAGCTGTACATCAATTATATCTCAATAAAACTGGAAGAAAATAAAGAGAGTGCTGATTCTGTGGGTCCCCGTGGAGACAGGTCATTTGAATTTTAAAAGCTTCTCAAGTGATGCTGATAAACACCAAGGACAGAGCCATCTTCCTCAGTAATGTTTATACCTCAAAAAGCTTCAGAGGAAATTCTCCTGTCCCTCTCCTTCCTCTGGTATCCTTCAATTCTACTGGGTTGATTCTTTTGAGTGTGTATAGAGAGTTTACCGTAAGCCAGGCACTGTGCTAGGGCATGTGGGTACCAAGGTGAACAAAACCCTGTGCCCACCTCCAGAAGCCTAGGGCCAGAGTGGGAGTGAGTATGGGCAGAGCACACCAGTGTACCCACCTCCACCCTGTGAGTGTTGTTGTGGGTCCTACTGATGACACAGTGGGATGCCGGATCAGGTGGCTGGACTGCTGTGGAAAACTCGCAGAAGGGGCCGTGTACCTTCGTTTTAACCCCCGTTCGCCCGGTTGGGATCTTGACTCCCACGTAGCTGGGCCGCCAGCCTGCCCCTCTGCTAGGACCATCTGGTGCCTCCCGGCCAGGCTAATAGGGCACCTGCAATTCCAGGGGAGAGAGAAGCTGTGGGAGGCTCTCCCGCTCTTCTCTGAACTGGGAGAATCTTCCTTCCCTTGCTTGGCTCCACATCCCATGGGGCTAGGGGGAACAGTGGCGTTTGCATTCAGCTAATGAGGCAGGGGGCTGGGAACAGGGCACCGGGCAGTCTTCCACAGATGGTTATATTGGCCCCACGGCACTCAGCGTGGAGATAATAAAATCTTTCTTCTTTTCTCTTCTCTTTTTGTCATCAGTAAATGAAGCAGATCCACTGCCGGGGTGACACCGAGTGGGACGAGATGTACACTGACAAGGTGCCTGAATATATATTTTTCTGAACTATGATGAATTTTCTTTTTGTCAGCTGAGTCACTATTCTGACCAGTGTCCCACGTTGACACTTTTATTATCTGTAGCTCAATTTCATGGAGCAGATTTGGTTTTCTTTTCCAATCGTAAGATTCTTTTCAAAACAAATCAGCCTCACTCTCTGGTGTGCCTTTGTTTTGTCCTTCTTCCTAGGAAGACATTTCTTGAGGATTAAATTCATGTAGCTCTGTGTAGAATAAAATCACTCATTATTCTCCAAGAAGCCTCTCGTTTCACCCCACTTGTTTCCAAAGAAACGGGCCTTCTTTTTTGTGATGAGAATAGTACAAAAAAAAGAAAATATTTATTGAGTGCTAACAAGTAGAGGATTGGAGAAGGGAATGGCAGTCCACTCCAGTATTCCTGCCTGGAGAATTCCATGGACGGAGGAGCCTGGTGGGCTACAGTCCATGGGGTTGCAAAGAGTCGGACGGGACTGAGCAACTAACACACACAATGGTAGAGAATACCTTCCATTGGGCCCTGTGTTTATAATTACTTTTATTCCTCATGGTAGCCTTATGAGGTAAATTTTCATATTATCCTCAGATTATAGATAAAGAGATGCAAACACAAAGAGCTAGAGGATGCAATGTGCCCCAGATTGTTAGTTTACAAGCTGCAGAGTCGGGATATGAACTCAGTCTTCGGGCTATAGAGTCTGGGTTAAAAATCAGCGCATAGCATTAATGTTTTGGACACGACTTCAGTTCTTACATTCCACTTAAGGTAAGATTCCTCAGTTTCCTGGACACTGAAGAGGGCAGAAGGGAAGCTGTTCCTATAGCCTGCTTATCTCTTCACTTTCCTCAGAGTTAGTGCTGGAGGAGATTGTGGTTGAACATGGGGATGAACGCATACCACAAAGCTGAGGATCAAGGCTCTGATGCTCACTCCCCAAAGACCCATGGATCCCTCCCTTCTTCTCACTGCTTGGGTTTTTTAGGGGAGGGGAAGGTATGTTACAGTTATAACCTCACTGCCTGCAGCCCATCTAGTTAAGATGAAGACATGAATTTGATAAACTTGTTAAGTGGCTCTATTGACTCTACATTCTTGGTGATGGCTTATCAGGAGAAAGGAGCTTTTATCAACACGATACTCAGCTCCATCAAATCTGTGTCCGTGATCAGTCCATTGTGAGCTTTGACCCGGAATTAAAAGCTGTGAGTTATCAAGGCAAGGGCTCGAATGAAGATACAGGATAGCACCTCTGAGATTCCACTAAATATCCAAGAATATTTCATCAGTTTCTTCAGGGAGAACTTTCCCTTCCCTCACTTGCCCCTCTTAGCTTTGCTTACTCACATTCTATCAAGTAACAGCCTGGAAATAGCTTTCCTGTCTCTGTTACATAAGTTTATTACAGGTGATGCTAAGCTGCCTGGGACCAGTTACCCCGCAATCTGCTGAGGAGTTTGGTCAATGGTTAATTATAGAATTGAGGAAAAGAAGAGGTTCAAACCTAACTACATTCTCTTCACGGCTTGGCAACAACCTTTCAGAGGCAGAAACTCAATACTTTCAAATGCTCATTTTATTCCAGTATCTGGCAGCACAGTGCTTCAAGAGTCCTTCCCCAGGTCCTGGAGGT
The DNA here is from genome assembly GCF_019923935.1 of Bubalus bubalis. NCBI lineage: Eukaryota > Metazoa > Chordata > Mammalia > Artiodactyla > Bovidae > Bubalus > Bubalus bubalis. The sequence continues at coordinate 6,243,571 of NC_059161.1, forward strand.
GAATGCTGATTTAAGTCCATTCCATTTCCCATTGCCATTGGTCAGTCAAGGCTGGGCAAGTGATACTCTCCTGACCAATGGAGGGAAGTCTACTGAGGCTTCTGGAAAGGTTTGTCTCACTTGTAAGAAAAAAGAAAAGAAAAAAATCACAGATAGAGACATGCCTCTTTTCACCTTTGAACTTTGTGTGAGGTAGCGATGCTTAGAGCTTCTGGAACCATCTTTCATATACAAGAAGGGAGGCGATGAAAATTACAGAGAAGCTGATACAGAGCCCTGACATCGGTGAGCTGCTAAATATGCCTACCTGGATCCACGTACTCAAAAGCGGGGATAATGCATGATCTTATTATTAAACTTTTTTGTGTGTGTTGTTACTTACAGCCTATAGAACCCACTTGATGGAGCAGGTGTGAGAAATCACTGCATATACTTTCCACTCCTAACTGCTTTTACTCTTACACTTCCTGCTCCCATAGATGCCTGCCTACTGACTCCATCTGTTAAAGTCCTACACACTCTATGAGATCCACTTCAAATGCCACCTTCCTTCACTCAAACCAGTATGACTTCCATCCCATATGACTTCTTGCCTATTTTAGAAGGCAGTGATAACGTTCTTCCTCACATCATGATTCTTTCTGTGTTTATCTGATTTCTACGACCAGACTGAACATCCCTTATGGATGAAGATTATGTCTTATACTTCTTTGTGACTTTGAAGTGCTTCCCTGGTGTCTGACCTTAGTGGGTACCAAGTAAATGCTTGATGAATTGAATGGAATGGAATGAGGGCCTTGGGAGACATGAGATATAATCAAAGGAGAAGCGATAAACTAGTGAAATATGAAGTTAAAGGGAGACCCAGCTCAATAGAGAAAGCCTAAGGCCTGGGAACCTCTCATATCAGGACATGGGGAATTGCCAACTCTGAAAATATATATTAGGGCTGATAGGTCCATGCTGGGTAAGAGTTGACAGTTAAAGATGAGGGTCTCAGAAGCTAAAAACTAGTAAGCACAGAGATAAATGTATACCTATCAACTCACAATTCATCTCAAATAATGTCTTTGCAACTTAGTAATGTAGGAAGGAGAGCCCAACTTGGAAATCAGGCATGGTCACAGTGACATGTACCTAATAGGTGAGATCGTTGAGTAATAGATGGATTGCTTATTGTCGAGTTGCTCTCAGCCAAGTCTTGGGAGCTATGATGCCACCACACAACAGTTGCCTGGACCTCAGAGAGGCCCCTTCCTCGTTGATGCTTGAGTGGCTTTGGAAATCCTAGAATGTGTGGGAGCTGCAAAGAAAGTGGTAAAATATATTTGCAACTGAGCAAATTTCAGAGCTTCATGTGACATTCAAGGCTGCAGGGGACGTGGGCTAGACATGCCACAATGGGAGGTGTGGAAGACGCTGCTTCTAAGATTTGAGCTGAAAGTGAAAAGATAAAGAAGTGAGAAGATTGAGTTTTATTTGGGGTAGAGAATGAGAAAGCAAAACTTCTTATTCTAGGGGTTGAAATGTAGGAGACTCCAGGGTGTTCTACTGAGAAACTTTTATCTAGTTGACTGGATTGGATCCTGTTTGTTTGTAAGACCAGCGAGTTCATTTACATTCTCCTTCTTCTGCCATTTTCCCCTCCAATTTTCTTCTTTATTTCTCCTCTTTCTCTTGTCTTCCTCCTGAGAAGCATGGCTCCTGTACCTGTGCAGTAACTTCCAAATAATGAATTAGTGGCCCAGTCAATTCATGTCTGTATCCATTGATAAGAAAGTAGCAACTCAGTTTGTGTGTGAAGCCAGCTTGGAATTGTGGAAGTGGGCTAGAAGTGTCCATTTCTAAGGGGAAAACTCAAATTTGACCTCTCACATTACTGATCACTTAGAATGGCCCTTTCCATGGTGTGTTTGGCTGTTTATGGCATATTTTTATATCTCTGATGGACATTCAGATAGACAGGACCCTATGGAAGACCATAGAAAGTATGGCTAAGTGAAAGGTGTCACATGGATATTAATGACTTTGCACTCTTTAAAAAGAATTGGGTGATAGCCCTCCCCATTAAAAAAAAAAAAAAAAGACTACAGAACTTGAACTCAAGACAGTCAAGCTCTAGTCTAACTGCTCATATGTAGTCCAATACTGACCATGCTCCTTCTCCTTCCTCGACTTCATCTTCTCGACCTTTAGAGTGAAGGCATTGGACTGAATGATCCTAAAATCACCTTTAAACATTTCACTGTGTATTTCTGCAGCTCCTGACTGGGCACTTCTAGGCTTGCAAAGTAAGATGGGTGCAGGCAACATTAAAGCCTTCCCAGCCAAGCATGTTTCCTCCAGAGAGCCTGGGTACGTGGTGATACAGGAAGAGCCCACAGGTTCCAGATACTCTGATCACAGAGAAGGGCTCCACTGCCCCTTGACTGGGTTGAGGTCAAAGTACAGGTTTTCATAAAAATGAAAGTTTCATCTGACAGGCACGTATCAAGTGCTGAGTAGTTCTAATGGTGTGCTGGTTCCCTGCAGCCACGTGGAAAGAGCATGAGTCAAATATGAGTCACATATCAAAACATTTCTTAAGATGCAAATCCTTAAGATGCACATTTTCATGCCATGTTGAGAAAATCAGCCCTTAACCCTCCAAACACTTCCTCCCATTTGTTACTTTCGCCTCAGTAACTGCCCAGAGGATGCCCGTTTCATGGTTCCACTCAAGCTCTTCTCCCTTTCCACAGCAACCCCACCCCTCTCTTTTACACAAATCTTCAGTCTACCAAGTTCCATGGAAATGAACCTAAAAGGACTGCCGCTCATTCAGCTCACTCCAGTTCTCATGAGACCTGCTGTCTGGTTTCATAATGTTCTCGATTTGTGAACCAGTACTGTTTTATAACTATAGCTTGTTTAAATTTCTTTAAACTTTTTTCTGAATGAACAAAAAATTAAATTCTATAGTGCTTTGCAAGTTTTCAAGTTTCACACACATGACTTCATATAATCCCATAATAAGACTTTTAAAAATTTCCTACCCCATCTTGCCCTTTCCCCTCTCCCTCTCCCCACTGGTAACCAATAGTTTGTTCTCTGTATCTGTGAGTCTGATTCTTTTTTTGTTTTTATTCACAAGTCATATTCTTAAATTCCACATATAAGTGATCTCACACAGTATTTCTTTATCAGTCCAACATTTCGCTAGCTTAATGTGCTCCAAGTCCATCCATGTTGTTGTAAATGGCAAAATGCCCTTCATTTCTATGGCTGAGTAATATTCCATTGTGTGTGTATACACACACACACATACTGCAGCTTTATCCATCCATCTGTTGGTGGATACTTAGGCTGCTTCCATACCCTGACAACTGTAAATATCAGCAATAGCTTTTTGTATTCATCTCCTTAAAACAAAGGAAACAAAAGCAAAAATAAGCAAATGGCACTGTTTGAGTGTGATATGGAACCCACATACACATACGCACATACATAAGCATACATATCAAGCCATTCACATTATGCTTAAGTACCAATGCACAGCCACAACTAAAAACCTACAGTTGCCTTAAGCCTGAACCACGCCTACTGACCCACTTCCACAGGGTATTCAGGAAGGGGCCCGCCTCTGCCTTCATTCTCTGGGACAGTCCTCTCCCTTCAGTGTTCAGAGCCCAGAAGCCCCTGAGTACCCACGGCCATCCTGGCACGGGAAGGGAGAACATTTATCTAGGCCTACTTATCAGAACACAAAATGCACCAGACTTAGCTGCAATATTTGTCTAAGGGCTGAGAAAAGCAAAGAGGAACAAATTAGCACTGTGTCTGCTGCGTGTGTATAGCACTCTGTGAGTCTAACACTTGCAAAGCACTTACACGTGGGTTGTCTCTGGGAAACATTACTTCCACCCGTTGTGGATATACATACTATCTCTATTGTGGGCTGAATAAACAGAGGCCCAGAGTATAACTTATTTTTCCAAGCTTTTGTAGTTACTGAATGGTCAATTCAGAATTTAAGCCTGTAATTGCCTCCTACAGAGTCTATGGAATTTCTGTGGCATGAATATGATGTCCATTGAGAAATGTGGGCTTTAGGAGAGACTGATAAATATTTTCACTGGATTTATTAAACTAAATAATAGTATTCCTTAGAGTCTGTGATTCTAAGAAGTCTATTATGGTTGATAACTGCAGGCCACAGCATCTACTTTTCTAACCATTCATTCAACAAATATTTTAAAAATTTGTTGAGTTCAAGGTCTCATGCCAGTTGTTGCCATTGTTTTGCATGTACACACACACACACACACACACTTGCACACTCCAACACATTTGTGTGTGCAACCAGCCACTTGCCATTGTCCATTCTCCATTCCCAATGAGCCTATGTCATGGCCAACACCCTTGAACACTGGTATTCATAAAACCGTTCCAGGTTAGTACCAAGACATACCTGGAAGTGGCTTGAGGAACTTTCAAGACCCCTGAAAAGTGAAAGTGAAAGTGTTAGTCGCTCAGTCACGTCTGACTATAGCCCAACCAGGCTCCTCTGTCCATGGGATTCTCCAGGCAAGAATACAGAATGGGTTGCCAATCACTTCTCCGGGGGATCTTCCTTATCCAGGGATCGAACCCAGTTCTCTGGCATTGGAGGCCGATTCTCTACCCTCTAAGTCACCAAGAAAGCCTTAAGAACCCTGAGTAAAGTCAATTCAAAGGAGACCTGGAGAGCCAATGGTGCCCCCAGCTTCCTAGCATCCCCTAGCTTTGCTCCTGGCCTCTCCCTGGAACCACTGCTCTTAGCTTACATTATCTACAAACAAGGGTGATTTATTTCCTCCTCAAACTGTTCCAAAAATTCAAAGCTGCTCTATGAGGCTGCAATAGTAGCTGGTAGATTAAAACTCCAATCTAGACTGTCAAACTGCTAGTCAGCACTGGGCCTCAGGAGGAAGGGAAAAAAGACAGCAGGTAGCCAGGGAGCAGGGATGTTAGGGAGGAGGCGGGTGGGGGCGGGGGAACGTCACTGTCCTCTCCTGCTGTGTGCATCAGGAAAGGTAGCCAACAAGGCCATTGTGTTTGCTCAATGGCTTTGCTTTGGCTTTGTCTTTTTCCCAAGTGTCTGACAGCACGTGGGCAAGGGGCATGCTTCATTGTTTGGGTTCTCTCTTCTCTCTGTGTTGTCAACAGCACCCATCTACAAAGAGACATACAAGGAATAGTTTGTTTGTTAAAAAAAAAAGAAGAAGATTCTTTTGTTTCCTGTCTGGCTCTCTGCAGCTAGGAAACAGTCCTCACAAAGAAGAAATTTTTAAAGAAATGCTACATAATTCAAAGATAAGTCAATCTATCTCTGGCCTCATCAGCTTTATGATCTAGATTTCTTTCCAGTGCAACCTGCCCACCGCCAAGGAGAGCCACCTAAAACACGGGTTCTAGAAAAGTCATAGGTAGACCCCTCATAAGATGGGCTGCTGCCTGGCACCACCATAATTCACTTATTGATTACAGTGGGTAGAGATTTGGATTGTTTACAGCAAAGTTTTCTGAGCTTTTATTGATGCTGCTGCTAAGTCTTGGCAGCCAGAAGGGAGAGTTGGCAGGTTCTGTAATCCAAAGAGAGGCGCTCTGAAGACCTAGCTTCAGAATAGCACCAAAGAAGCAAATGATTTGTGATACCCAGATGCAGTCGTGAATATTCAACTAGTTGAGAGTTTAGGTTGAGGTTATTTCACAAACAAATCATTATAGAAGAAAAGCGCAAAGAGAGAGAGGATGGGAAATAAAAAAAGGTGGTGCTGAACAGTGTTTACCCCAGGCCCTAGGTCTGGCTGAGTGTATGCAATCCTGAGAAAGCATAATGGGTGATCTTAGATGAGTGTAGGTCAAAACGTTGGCTTAAAACTCAACATTCAGAAAGCTAAGGTCATGACATCCAGTCCCATCATCTCATGGCAAATAGATGGAGGAAAGTGGAAACAGTGACAGACTTTATTTTCTTGGGCTCGAAAATCACTGCAGATGGCGACTGCAGCCACAACATTAAAAAGATGCTTACTCCTTGGAAGAAAAGCTATGACAAAGCAAGACAGCATATTAAAAAGCACAGACATCACTTTGCTGACAAAAATTCATATATTTCAAGCTACACTTTTTCCAGCAGTCATGTACAGATGTGAGAGCTGGACCATAAAGATGTGAGAGCTGGACCAGTTAAGTGCCAAAGAATTGAAGCTTTTGAATTGTGGTGCTGGAGAAGACTCTTGAGAGTCCCTTGGACAGAAAGGAGATCCAAACAGTCAATCCAAAAGAAAACCAACCCTGAATATTCACTGGAGGGACTGACGCTGAAGCTGAAGCTCCAAAACTTGGGCCACCTGATGCTAAGAGCCGACTGTTGGAAAAAACCCCTGAAGCTGGGAAGGATTGAGGGCAAGAGGAGAATGGGGCAGAAGAGGATGAGATGGTTGGATGGCATCACTGACTCAACGGACAGGAGTTTGAACAAACTCAAGGAGATGGTGGAGGACAGGGAATCCTGGTGTGCTGTAGTCCATGGGGTCACAAAGTACCGAGCATTACTGAGCGAATGAACAGCAATAGGTCAATTAAAGCAGAGGAAATTTTGCAATTTGGAAGTCACATCAGATTGACCAGACACTGTACATTTGCGGTCACTCACTAAATGGCATTTTAAACTTAAAAAAATAGGAAATAATTTCTTGACATAGAATCTGATATACTGTTAGTAGCAGTATCCTAGCTGGCCTGGTGGTGGTTGCAGCTCTCAGGTGTTGAACTATAAACTGCTGGTGAAGTCTGGGACCACATCTCGTCACAAAACATCATTCTTTCATGTAGTTAATATGTTCCTTCAAGACTTATTAAACAACTATTATGTGCCAGCATTATCCTAGGCACTGGGAATATAATGATAAACAACATTTTGGAGAGGAAATTTATTGAAGAAAAATAATGAAATGAACGAGTATGTTTATTTCAGACAGTAGTAAGTTCTCTGAAAATAACAGAACTTGGTAATGTGATGGAAAAACCTGTTGGGTCAAGTGTAAAGCTTCTTATCTCGGGCAGTTAGAAAAGGCCTGACGTTTGAACTGAGACCAGAATGAGGAAAGATGGACCATACAGACACCTATAAAAACAATGTTGCAAGTCTGAAGGCCCATCAAGGGGAATTCATATTATGTGATTAAGAAACAGGAAGGAAGTTGGCAAAACTGAAAAGCAGAGATCCTGGGTAGACTGGTGTAAGATGAGGTCAAATCAGGATAGGTTTAGATTTTAAGTGTCCTGGGACCCCATTAGATGATTTGAAGAAAATAGTAAGATACTATTTCAGGCGATCACTCAGGTTACTATTTGGAACATACAAGCCAGGGAGACCAGCCAGGAGGCTGAGAAACTGTCCAGGCAGAGATGAAGGTGGAGGAAGTGGAGGTGGAAGAAGTCACATTTGAGAGGGTAAGAGGATTGTTTTAAGGATTTCTAAATATAGAATTGCAACAATTGTTATTGCTTTAATACACTTGATTAGGAAATCAGCACTCAAACTAAGTATTTTACTAATAGTGAATATTTAGCGTTAGACTCAACCATCTCATGAACATTCCCCAGACCCATCCCAACTTTTCTAACAGGTAGGTATGTTTTAACAATAGCATAGTGATTAAGAGTTTAAACTCAAAAATCAAATGGGCCTGTTTTCAAATTCTGCTTATGTCCTGAGATGTTTGGCAAATCATTAAACTTCCAGATCTTCAATTTTATTAATTGAACCTTAGATAATAAAATTACCAGCCTCACAATTGTTGTGGGCCTGAGATAATGTATGCACATAACCCAGTTGCAGACTCATGACAAGTTTTCAAGGCATATTAACTAATATTCTTAATACTTCTAAGTGTGGTAGATGCCTTATCCTTCTGGTCCAAACTGCAAGACACATCAAGGTCTTGCCTGACTGATATTCACAGAGCAATCTTGAACTTCTCAAAAATGTAGCTTCTAATTTTCTTCTCACTTAAATTGAGGTATAACTGACATATAATACATTGTAATGTTTAATTTTTTGACAATAGTTTTGATGTAAGCATACGGTTATGAAACCATCATCACAATCAAGACCATGAGTAAATCTACTGTCTCCAAAACCTCCCTCTTTTTTCCTTATGCCACCTCCCTGCCCCTTCCTGCACCCTACCCCAGTCTCTGGGAAACCACTGATCTGCTTCTGTCACTATAGATTGGTTTGCATTTTCTAGAATTTGATATAGTAAGTGGACTCATACATTCTATATTTTTGTTGCTCTGGCTCCTTTCACTCAACACAATTATCTTAAAATTCAAACATGATGTTGTGTGTATCAATAGTTCGCTCCTTTTCATCGCTAAGGTGTATCCTTTGTATCCATAGCTGCTGCTGAAAATTCTGGTTGTTTCTAGATTTGTCTGTTTACAAATAAAGCTGTCATGAGCATTTTTGTTCATGTCTTTGTTTAGATTTATGGCTTCACTCCTCTTGGATGAACACACCAAAGTGGGATGGCTGGATTTCATGGTCCATATATGATTAAATTTTTCAAGTAACTGCAAAACTGTTTCCCAAAGTGTTTACATAAATTTGTGCCAGTGTTTGAAAGAAGGTCCAGTGGTTCCAGCACTGGGTATTGGTGAATCCTCCAAATTTTAACCATTTGAACACGTGAATAATGGTTTCTCGTTGTGATTCTAACTTGCAGCTTTGTAATAACTAATATTTTAATTCAGATAGCCCTTTGTGTGCTTACCTCCTCGTTCTCTGAAATCTTGAGATGACTATTTGCATGTAAGAATTCGTTAGGTTTTCAATAAATAAGATAGATGACAGATAGGTAGAGAGAAAACAAACAGATCTGAGTGCTTATCATGTTCCAGGCATAATTTTCTATACTAAGAACAGAGCAGTCGAATAAGAAACGCGCTGCCCTCGTGGAGTTTCCAGTCAGTGAGACAGGAAACAAACAAAGTCCTGCACTGTTAGGTGTGCACAGGCAGTAGGAAGGAAGGTGAGACAGCATACGGTGCCATAGTGAGGGGGCAGGACCACAGCGGAGCTAACAAACAGTGAGGGGGCGGAGCTAACAGTGAGGGGGTTGGACCACAGCGGAGCTAACTGTGAGGGGGCGGGACCACAGCGGAGCTAACCGTGAGGGGGCGGGACCACAGCGGAGCTAACAGTGAGGGGGCGGGACCACAGCGGAGCTAACAGTGAGGGGGCGGAGCTAACAGTGAGGGGGCAGGACCACAGCGGAGCTAACTGTGAGGGGGCGGGACCACAGCGGAGCTAACCGTGAGGGGGCGGGACCACAGCGGAGCTAACAGTGAGGGGGCGGAGCTAACAGTGAGGGGGCGGGACCACAGCCGAGCTACATTTTAAGGGGACCTCAGGCTGTCACATGTACTAACACCACGACATTGCGAGGTCCTGAGGGCCCTTTAAGCGCTTCCCCTCTGCAGGATTTTGCACCATGGCTTGTGCTTAATGCCTATTTGTTAAGTATTCTTCTTATTCTCATGATCCATTCCACAAGGCTGAGGGTCCTTCCATTTGTCTGTCTTGTTCACTGATGGATTTTCCAGACAAAACTTAGGGCCAAGTTGGCAGGCAACTGATAATTATTCATCAGACAGGTGAATGGAGGAAGGGAAGAACGGGTGCTCTAAAGGAAGGCTCTGATGTCCAGAGAGAACTCAGCGCCAAGACCGAGGCAGGAGTCCGTGTCTATGGCCGCAGCCAGCCGGGACCTCTCCTGATGGCTCCCTTCTCTTGGCCAACTCCTGTGCCCAGTGCCCTTGAACTTCTTTTTCCACCCTGTTTGGCTCTGATGGGAGCCGAGTGGTCTCCACGCTATTCTTACCTCCACCATAGAATGACCTGGTTCCAGGTAAAATCAGTGGCTTCCTGTGGCCCTACTATGTCATATACCATGCAATTAGTGATGCGAGAGTCTTCCTCCTTCTCCAGACTGAGAACTTCTGTTGGAAGAAACCAGCCTTGTCACCTCTGTGACCCTCCCACCCCATTTCAGAATTAGGTACACGGGAACTCAGCAAATATTTATTATATGAAATTGAATCCTCAGTCCCTCTAAATGATTCAAGATGTCACTGAAATATCCTTCATCTCTTCCAGAAGGTAGAACAAGAGGAAATAGCCCATGTTCCTAAAGTGTGAGTGATTAAGTTTAGACCTAGGACAGCTTATTTTTGGTCATCTAACTTGTTCAAATAAGTCCACATATGTAATTTTACACTTCGTAGTTTTTGAAAACAGGAGTTTTCAGTCTGAAATGGTTTTGAATTGGTCTAAAGAAGAGGCAGTGGCATGGATGAGATGACCTTTTAAAGTTTTTGAAATGTGTTCAAATGTGTCACTTGGCCTTATCTGTAGGCAACATCCTCTAGGAGCTCAAGTTCCAACCCCACAGACTTGCTCAGGCCACTACAGTCCTCTGAGGCTCCCCCTGATAACGGCAGGCATTGCCTCCTGGTCCCAAAGTTTATAGTTTCTGCAGCGCTCAGGAAGGGAGGCCCCTTACCTGGCAGGGAGAACAAGCAGAGCTGCAAGCCGCAGTTCCCTTGAGAATCCCGAGTAAATGCACCATCCAAGGCAGTCGCTGCCACCACAGCCTGTGCGGTGCAGCGTGGAGGAGGTTTACGGCGGCCTTGCCCCGGGCTGTGAAGTTTATTTCTGCACATTAACCCATCCATTGTCCCTTCCCCTGCTGCCTCTTTCATCTTCTTTGGTAGACCTGTCAGGATCTCCTTTCAAACGCAGACCCCGCTGGGTGGCCTGGCAGAGCAGGAGGAAGAAGCTGCTCTCTCAGCACCTTAATAAAGACCCGGATGTTACACCCACTGCACCCAGGCAGGCCTTATATCGCTCAGCATCTGCTGCTCTAGGAGAACCTAAATAACCTCGGTGTCCTCATCTATGCGCTGACTCTGAGGCTTCTATAAACCAACAATAAGCAAAACACTTGTAGACAAACGGAAGCATCTTTGCATTGGAAGATAAGTTGAGGGAAAGGGGGATTGTGTCTGGGTTCAGTTTTACTTCTAGGAGGACCTGTGTTCCTTCCCAGGTCATGATTCCTGACTCCATGGGGGAAATATTTACAAACAGAATGGGAATAAAATAGAGGAAGAAAATATGGTGGCAATATTCTCATCTATGAGGTGGGGATAATAATACCATCTTCTTCATCTTTTTTTGAAGGTTGTAAGAGAAAATGCACATAAAGAGTTCAACACAGAGACTGGTACTTAGAAAGCGAACCATAAATGTTACATCAAATTATTCGCTGCTGTAACTGTTAGAGCCAACTTTCTGGGAAGTCAGTTGGGCATGTCAGAGGGAGAGGGGGATAAAAAGGTGGAAGTCAAAATAAGACAAGTGGGCGCTTCGTTCTTGCTGAGAGTCAGTGAACAGCAGCAAAGGAAGTGCCCACGCTGAGGGCCAGACAAGCCTGGTTTGTCATGGGAATGAAAGGTACGTCTGGAGTCCCCCACAGAGGGGATGCACAATGCACGTTGGCTCTCTTTTCTTTTTTTCCTTCTTTTTACCTCACGGACTTGTTTCTCAACAGGAAATTCTTTCTGTCCAAAAGCACTTGGCGGTTCATTCATAACTAGGCTCAAATTCCATCAGAAATTCTTTTTTTAAATCATGACTGCCCTGGTTTCCAGCCTCAGTTGTGCTGTTTTTAAGCATATGGCCTTGGGTATGTGTGACTTAACCAAACGGAGGCTTAGACTCCTCTTCTAATGAAGAGGAGACGTTAACGTCCATAGCAAAGGATGCTTAGGATGCTTGTCTGAGCTAACACAGAAGGACGTTCAGCATACAGTGGCGCTCAGCAAGTAGTTTCTCATAAACATAGGTGCTCATACTACACAGCTGGATTGCAGGCGTGGCTGCGAAAACAACTATATGGGTTCGAATTTCTTCAGTTTTTAGTAACAAAGAGAAAACTATATTGCTCCTTCCAAAATGTTGACGCGTGAGCTACAGAGGAAAGAAGTGCCCTCCCCCAAGGAGGAGTCCTGGGGCGGGATACATTCAGCTGCTCTGTCTCCATTCCTGAAAGTCGTTCGTTGCCTCTTTTGATGAAATGAAAAACATCCCAAGTGAAAGACAGTACAATGCTACCCTCCTCACTGGCCTGCCTGTTGCTTCCTACTGAATTCTTGGCTTATTCAGCCCTTTTCTCATCTGTACCAGCCACACACAGGAGTGGCTTATGGCAGGTATGGACTTCTTCTGAGATGTGCTGACCTCAGGCCCTGTCTGACCGGTGCTTACTACAATGCCTCTATTTTATAGATTGAAAACCCTGAAACCCGCAGAACAGGAATGAGTAGGTCAAAGCTCTAATAGGGAAATAACATAGGAAGACAGTGAATTTCAGTCTATTTTCAAACTGCAGAGGACTTTGTATTTTTTTCAAGTTATGAAAGCAGTTTGTGTTTATCGTTCTAAGATACGTGACAGGGTTCAATAGAGGGGAAGCTGGAGAGGCCAGCCCTGGTGCGGAAAGCACGTGCCACCCACAGCACCCACAGAACTGGTCTTACCTTGAAGATTCGATATAACTGCAGAAATTATCTTTACTGTGTTCCTGCTGAATGCAAGGTTTTAATTACTATCTCTTATAAGTAAAATTTGCACGATATGCTGGTTTTCATAGGTGCAGACCCAAAAGGCTTCTTAAAACGTCAACAGAAGGCAAACGGTTCTGTCTAGGATCAGTTATTAAACCCAGTTTGCTCTTACAGAACCCCAGGTGCCGACCTGCCCTCTGCTTGGCTCTAATTTCTCCACTTAAACCTCGTTGTTTCTGTTGGTGTAGTCTGTCTTTGCTTTTGCCCACATCCCTGCCAGCTGTCTGCCCACCTCGACTACTGCTCTGGATTCCACACCTTATCTGCTTCCTCTTGGCTGACTTCACATTATTAAAGTCTGAACTCAGTTTCCTCCTCTGGTTTCAGGGCAGCTGTGTGCCCTTTCTGTTTTACTGACTGCCCTCCTGATTCTGGGGCTTCCCCAGTGGCTCAGTGGTAAAGAATGCTCCTGCAATGCAGCAGGCGCAGGAGACCTGGGTTTGATCCCTGAGTCGGGAAGATCCCCTGGAAGAGGAAACAGCAACCCATTCCAATATTCTTGCCTGGAGAATCCCATGGACAGAGGAGCCTGGTGGGCTACAGTCCATGGGGTCACAAAGAGTCAGACATGACTGAGCACACGCATGACACTCCCGGTTTGGACCTCACCTGTGCCCAGGCCCGCCCTGCTGCTCCGACTCTGGTCTCTGGCCCTCTCTGAGTGGCCCTGCTCTCCTGTGACAGCCCAGTGCTACCTGTGTTGTATTCCTTATACTCCCATCAGAGCAGCTCAAAGGTTTTGTTATCTTTCATGGCCTGAAATTATCCAGAAGAAGTGACTACAAGGAGGCAAGAAAATATGACAAGAGTATCATCTCCATTTTGCAAAGCGCTGGATTAAATTCCAAAGTGATGAGGCAGCTAGGCCAATCAAGTCAAGACCCACTTCAAGACAGTGTTCATGCTCCCTGACGCTCATTCTGCTCTCCTGCCTGCCAGCATTCTCAAGATGTGAGAGAGTGATCTTTCTATAACACAGGAGGTGAGAGGCAAGGCAGAGAAAGCCACCTGCCAACTTTCTGCCCATCGTGGGCCCTCTGATATGGCCTCAAAGGGAAAGAGACAGATCTGTTTCTAAGTAACCAAGGCCAATAAGGGGAGACTCACTGTGTTACATTGCCTAGGGCCAACGATAATAAAGCGCCACAAACTAAGGAGCTTAGAAACAACTGAAAGGTATTGTCTCTCAGTTCTAGCGGCTTAAAGTCTGAAATCAAGGTGTCAGAAGGATCATATTCCCTCAGAAACTTGGAGGAAAATCCTTCCGTGCCCCTTCCTAGCTTCTGGTATTACCTGTAATGTTTGATGATTACTGACTTACAGATACATCAGTCCAATTCACATGGTATTCTTTCCATGTCTCTGTGTGCAAAAACACCAGTTGAGATGGGTTAGGGCCTATCCTACTCCAATATGGCCTCATCTTAAATAATTACATCTGCAATTTCTCTATTTCCAAATAAAGCAGCATTTTGAGTTGTGAGGATGTAGGACTTAAATACATTTCTCTTTTTGGGGGGAAGAGGGGGAGGAGCATAAGATGGATAAAATTCGCCATGTGAAAATCATTCATGTTAAAATAAGTTGAATTCCCTAGCAGGAGGAGGAGAGATGACAAAAGGCATGGTGAAAACAGAACATGGAAAGATAAACTCTAAATATGTCTACGATATTTACATCAAATCTTCTGGGCCTTCTCCTCACATAGAGCGGAGGACCACTGGCATCATCTTCCTCCTGGGGTCCTGGTAGGAAGACTCTGCTGACAGTGAGGTCTTCCCATCACAGCACAGAGTGGGATGTGCAGCATTTCATTTGTTCTTTTCAGTTCAGTTGAGTTGCTCCGTCGTGTCTGACTCTTTGTGACCCCATGGACTGCAGCACAACAGGCCTCCCTGTCCATCACCAACTTCTGGAGCTTACTCAAACTCAGGTTCATTGAGTCGGTGATGCCATGGAACTATATCATCCTCTGTCATCGCCTTCTCCCCCTGCCTTCAATCTTTCCCAGCATCAGGATCTTTTCAAATGAGTCAGTTCTTCTCATCAGGTGGCCAAAGTATTGGAGTTTCGACTTCAGCATCAGTCTTTTCAATGAATACTCAGGACTGATTTCCTCTCGGATGTACTGGTTGGATCTCCTTGCTGTTCAAGGGACTCTTAAGAGTCTTCTCCACCATCACAGTTCAAACGCATCAATTTTTCTGCACTCAGCTTTCTTTATGGTCCAATTCTCACATCCATACATGACTACTGGAAAAGCCATAGCTTTGACTAGATGGACCTTTGTTGACAAAGTAATGTTTCTGCTTTTGAATATGCTATCTAGGTTGGTCATAGCTTCTCTTCCAAGGAGCAAGCATCTTTTAATTTCATGGCTGCAGTCACCATCTGCAGTGATTTTGGAGCCCCTCCAAAATAAAGTCTGCCACTGTTTCTCCATCTATCTATTCTTTTGCTTTGGGACAAAACCCTAGATTCAAGTTTCTCCTGATGCCTAACTCACTCCTGCGCTCAAAATTTCCAAGGGCTGGAGACCAAGGCTTGAGTTCAATTCTTGGGCCTCCAACTACTTCAGAATATAATTTGACATGTTCAGCATGCCAACAACTCATAGAAACTGAAAGCTGAAAAGGAACTTGAGGTAATGTCATCTTTTTGCTTACTCAGGACAAGAAATACTTTTGCTGCATTCCTGACAGTGGTCTTCTAACTACTATTTGATCTCTTCAAAGATAGAGCGAGTGCTACATCACAGAGTATCCCAAGTCCTGGTAGGTCAGCTTTAATTACAGGAGAATGCTTTTCGATGCTGAGTCAAATTCTAACCTCTGATTTCAGCTTCACTCTGGTTAACCTTAGCTCTTGCCTCCAGGGGATGTTATCCAAACTGTTCTCTTCAGTTCTAGAGTGTCTGGGGAGCCCCTCACAGATGTCTGTGACAGGTCAGAGAGGTCAAACATTCCTGCTTCAATCTGAGCATCACTCTCTCTTTTTTCCTGCTCAATTTCTGTTAGATTTTTGTTGGAATTTCCTGAAGAAAGAAAAAAATAACATATAAGAACTATTTGTTTACTTAAAACATGGTTCTTCAAGTTTTCAAAAGTAGCCATTGTTTCCATTTCTCAACCCTTTATTCTCCAGAATAAATTCCCTCGACTCCTTCAATTTGGACTATATCCTGATTTCCAATCCTTCATATTTTTCCAGTCTGCATAAACATCCTCATCTGGACGTCTGTTCTCAGCGTAATAAATATGATGACCCTTGAACATGAAGGTAGCATCAAGTACATAATTAATGTTCTCACTTGCTGTGTTTCTGAAATGGAAGTTGTGACATCTTCAGGCCATTTTTTGCCTAAAAAAAGTTCTACGATGTTGAATCCCAATCATCTAAGAAGCAATTACAGGAAAGTATTTCCTGGTTATGAAGGTTTTCCTTAATTTGATCCTTATCTCATCTCATTTATCATAGGGTTGCCAGGAGCAATCTTTTCATTGATCTCTAATGTGCTTCTTTCCTCCTGTCAACCTGCCCCAGAAATGCATTGTGCTCATTCTTTTTTTTTTTTTTTTTAATGGCATTTTATTTGGGAGGGGGGTATAGTTACTTTACAATGCTGTGTTCATTTCTGCTGTACAATGAAGTGAATTGGTAACCCACCAGGCTCCTCTGTCCATGGGATTTCTCAGGCAGGAATACTGGAGTGGGTTGCCATGCCCTCCTCCAGAGGATCTTCCTGATCCAGGGATTGAACTCATGTCTCTCAGGTCACCTGCATTGGCAGGTAGGCTCTTTACCACTAGCGCCACCTGGGGAGCCCTCCATGAGTATAACACACCTCATTCCTCAACTAGTCCTACTGTAACTGGCATTGAAGGAAAGGACTCTATCACCACATGCCCTAGCACAAGAGCCCAGGGACTGGGGCTCTGGCTGCAGCAGACCTGGGAGGCGGGTCTTGTGAGGCGCCTCCATAGAGCCACTGGGCAGACAACTCACAAACTGGAGAACAATTAAATCAAAGAGGTTCTTGCACTGCTGCAAAAGTTCTAGACCCCACAACATATTTCCCAACCTGGGGATCTGGAAAAGGGACTGAGAACCCCCAGGGAATTTGACTTTGAAGGCCAGTGGGATTTGATTACAGAACTTCCCCGGGACTTTGGAAACAATTTCATGGAGGGCACAAACAAAACCTTTTGCACACAAGGACCCAAGAAAAAGAAGCAGTGACCCTACAACAGACTAAGCCAGACTTGCCTGTGACTGTCCGGGGAGGCCTCGGTGGAGGTGTGGGTCAACAGAGGCCTGCTGTGGGGTCAGAGACACTGAATACATGAGTTCTGGCATAAGTCCTTTGGCGGGAGGTCCCCATTACTGCCACTGTTACCATTGTTTGGCCTCAAGCCAAAACACAGGGAGGGAACACAGCCCCACCCATCAACAGAAAATTGGATTAAAGATTTACTGAGCATGGCCCTGCCCATCAGAGCAAGACCCAGATTCCCCCACAAGTCCCTCCCATCAGGAAGCTTCCACAAGCCTCTTATCCTTCTCCATTAGAGGGCAGACAGAATGGAAACCACAGATCAGATCACAATTACAGAAAACTAACCAAACTGATCACATGGATCACAGCCTTGTCTAACTCAATGAAACTCTGAGTCATGCAGTGTAGGACCACCAAAAACGGATGGGTCATGGTGGAGAGTTCTACAAAATATGGTCCACTGGAGAAGGGAATGGGAAACCACTCAGTATTCTTTCCTTGAAAACCCCCTGAATGGTATGAAAAGGCAAAAAGACAGGACACTGAAAGATGAACTCCCCAGGTCAGTAGGTGCCCAATATGCTACTAGAGAAGAGTGGAGAAATAACTCCAGAAAGAGTGAAGAGACAGAGCCAAAGCAAAAACAGCATCCAGCTGTGGATGTGACTGGTGATGGAAGTAAAGTCCGATGCTATAAAGAGCAATATTGCATAGGAACCTGGAATGTTAGGTCCATGAATCAAGGCAAAGTGGAAGTGGTCAAACAGGAGATGGCAAGAGTGAACATCAACATTTTAGGAATCAGTGAACTAACATGGACTGAAATGGGTGAATTTAATTCAGAGGACCATTATACCTACTCCTGTAAGCAAGACTCTCTTAGAAGAAATGGACTAGCCCTCATAGTCAACAAATGAGTTTGAAATGCAGTACTTGGGTGCAATCTCAAAAGCAACAGGACGATCTCTGTTCATTTCCAAGGTAAACCATTCAATATCACAGTAATCCAAGTCTATGTCCCAACCACTAATGCCTAAGAAGCTGAAATTGAACAGTTCTATGAAGACCTACAAGACTTTCTAAAACTAATACCAAAAAACAACCCCTTTTTCATCACAGGGGACTGGAATGCAAAAGTAGGAAATCAAGAGACACCTGGAGTAACAAGCAAGTTGGCCTTGGACTACAAAATGAAGCAGGGAAAAGGCTAACAGAGTTTTGCCAAGAGAATGCACTGGTCATAGCAAACTCCCTCTTCCAACAACACAAGAGAAGACTCTACACATGGACATCACCAGATGGTCAATACTGAAATCAGATTGATTATATTCTTTGCAGCCTGAGATGGAGAAGCTCTATAGAGCCAGCAAAAACAAGACCAGAAGCTGACTGTGAACTTCTTATTGCAAAATTCAGAATTAAATTGAAGAAAGTAGGGAAAACCTCTAGACCATTCCACTAGATCACAAACCACTAAATCAAATCCCTTACTATTATACAGTGGAAGTGAGATTCAAGGGATTAGATCTGATAGATAGAGTGCCTAAAGAACTATGAACAGAGGTTCGTGACATTGTACAGGAGGCAGTGATCAAAACCATCTCCAAGAAGAAGAAATGCAAAAATGCAAAATGGTTGTCTGAGGGCTCCTTACAAATAGCTGAGGAAAGAAGAGAAGAGAAAGGCAAAGGAGAAAAGGAAAGATATATCCATCTGAATACAGAGTTCCAAAGAATATCAAGGAGAGATAAGAAAGCCTTCCTCAGTGATTAATGCAAAGAAATAGAGGAAAACAATAGAATGGGAAAGACTCTTCCAGAAAATTAGAGATACCAAGGGAACATTTCATGCAAAGAATGGACCCAATAAAGGACAGAAATGCTATGGACCTAACAGAAGCAGAATATATTAAGAAGAGGTGGCAAGAATACACAGAAGAACTGTACAAAAAAGATCTTCATGACCCAGATAACATGATGGTATGATCACTCACCTAGAGCCAGACACCTTGTAGTACGAAGTCAAGTGGGCCTTAGGAAGCATCACTATGAACAAAGCTAGTTGAGGTGATAGAATTCCAGTTGAGCTATTTTGAATCCTAAAAGATGATGCTGCTAAAGTGCTATACTCAGTATGCCAGCAAATTTGGAAAGCTCACCAATGACCACAGGACTGGAAAAAGTCAGTTTTCATTCCAATCCCAAAGAAAGGCAATGCCAAAGACTGTTCAAACTACCGCACAGTTGGGCTCATCTCAGTTCAGTTCAGTTTAGTCGCTCAGTCGTGTCCGACTCTTTGCGACCCCATGAATCGCAGCACGCCAGGCCTCCCTCACACACTAGCAAAGTGATGCTCAAATTTGTCCAAGTGAGGCTTCAACAGTACACGAACCCAGAACTTCCAGATGTTCAAGCTGGATTTAGAAAAGGCAGAGGAACCAGAGATCAAATTGCCAACATCTGTTGGATCATAGAAAAAGCAAGAGAGTTCCGGAAAAACATTTATTTCTGCTTCATTGACTACGTTAAACCTTTGACTATGGGGAACACAACAAACTGTGGAAAATTCTTAAAGAAATGGGAATGCTAGACCACCTTACCTGCCTCCTGAGAAATCTGTATGTAGATCAAGAAGCAACAGTTAGAACCAGACATGGAACAGTGGACTGGTTCCAAATTGGGAAAGGAGTACCTCAAGGCTGTATATTGTCATCCTGCTTATTTAACTTATATGCAGAGTATATTACACAAAATGCCAAACTGGATGAATCATAAACTGGAATCAAGATTTCAGGGAGAAATGTCAATAACCTCAGATATGCAGATGACACCACCCTTATGGCAGAAAGCAAAGAGAAATTAAAGAGCCTCTTGATGAAAGTGAAAGACGAGAGTGAAAAAACTGGCTTAAAATGCAACATTTGAAAACCTAAGATCATGCCATCCATTCCTATCACTTCATGGCAAATCGATTGGGAAACAATAGAAACAGTGAGTGACTTTATTTTCTTGGGCTCCAAAATCACTACAGATGCTGACTACAGTCATGAAATTAAAAGATGCTTGCTCCTAGGAAGAAAAGCTAGGACAAACCTAGATACATATTAAAAAGCAGAGACATTACTTTACTAACAAAGGTCCATATAGTCAAAGCTACGGTTTTTCCAGTAATTACGTATGGATGTGAGAGTTGGACCATAAAGAAAGCTGAGCACTGAACAACGGATGCTTTTGAACTGTGGTGTTGGAGAAGACTCTTGAGAGTCCCTTGGACAGCAAGGAGATCCAACCAGTCCATCCTAAAGGAAATCAGTCCTGAATATTCATTGGAAGGACTAATGCTGAAGCTAAAGCTCCAATATTTTGGCCACCTGATGAGAAGAACTGACCCATTGGAATAGACTTTGATGCTGGGAAAGATTGAAGGTAGGAGGAGAAGGGGCTGACAGAGGATGAGATGGTTGGATGGCATCACCGACTCAATGGACATGAGTTTGAACAAGCTCTGGGAGTTGGTGATGGACAGGGTGGCCTGGCGTGCTGCAGTCCATGGGGTCGCAAAGAGTCGGATATGACTGAGCTGAACTGGACTGAGCACAATGCTAACCTCTATGGTAGGTAGTCTAAAATGTGGTTGGATCAGTGAAGGATACGTGTTCCTACTTTGTTTCATTTGTGCTATTCTTGGCTTCTTCTCTATCTCACCCTTCCAAATTGGACCATAAGCAACCTGGAGTGAGATCTGAGGCTTTCCATGAGGCTGAAATAGCAGAGCTCTTTGGGAATCCTGAGCCATGAAGAGTAACAGAAAAGAAGAAGTTGATTGATGATCAAAGAGTGAGTCCTGCATCCATCTCATCGACGTGTTCTTTTTTTTCTACTCGTTTTTTAAATTAAGTTTTTGACTCACTGTGATACCTTGATCCAGCTTCCTCTAGCTCAGTCCCTCAGTCCATGCTCAGGTTATGGAAATCCTTCACATAGTTTTGACAGCATGCACATCCTTGATGAGCTCGGTGAGTTGGGTTGCACCTTGAAATTGCAAAAGTGAAGGTTTGCCTAATGATTTTTAATTAATTTTAATTACTTACATTTTGAATGGTAGTTTAGCATTCTGATTCCCAGCCCCTCAGATCACTCTGGGATGCCTGCCAATTTCCTTTTTACACATTTGCTCCCCTGTTTGGTAATGAAAGGCTTTAAAGAAAACCCCCCAAAGATTCAATATGTAATGGGGAGCCCCTGGGAGACAGGAGTGGATTACAGTGTGGGGTATGGATAATATAAGATCATTGTACTTGAATTTACGAAAAGATATTTTCACCTAGGGAGCATCTTACTCTTAGCAATGAAGCAGAATCACTCCCCTTTTAAATCTTACCCATACACATCAGTGTTCTAACCCCAATGCAACCTTAATCAATTCCTATAACTTTGCAAAGATAGAAGCAATGGTCCCAAAGGAATTAGATGATATTTCCCCAAAAGGTTGAGATGTCACTTAATTTGTAAAGATGCATTAGAGATAAATCAGAGGAGAATAAGAAACGGGAGGTATTCACAGTGTAACAGGAAGGATTTAGACCAGACACAAGGAAGCACTTTTTGGTTTTAGATGGTAAGACACACTTGACACAGGCTTTCAACCACAGTTGAGAACTCTCTTGGGGAAGAGGTCGCAGCATTTTGGAAAGCATGTGGATATTGACACAAGAATAGTCAGACTCCAAACACGAACTTTTTAAGCTTTGGAATCAGGGAAAATAATTTGATTCCAGAAATTCAGTTTCCATTTCTACAGTCATTCCTGTTTCACTGGTCAGTTGAATATTTATATAGTATTTGGTGCATATCGGGTGCTCAGAAATATTAATCTGCTCTGTCTTAATCTTTCAGGGCTATAAGAAAGCTACTATATACTGGATGTTTATAAGTGACAGAAATGTATTCCTTGTAACTCAGGAGGCTGGGAAGTTCAAGATCACGGCCAGCACATTCAGTGACTGGTGAGAGCCTGCTTCTTAGTCCACAGGTGGCTGTCTTCTTGCTGGGTCCTCACACAGCAGAGGGGTGAATGAACTCTCTGGGGTCTCTTTATCTGAGGCAGCAGTCCCATTCATGAGGGCTCCACCTTCATGGCCTAACCACTTCCTTCAGGCACCACCCCCAAATACCATCACATTGGGGAAAGGTCATACTTTCATACTTGCAAACATATGTACTTGCATACATATGCAAAATCAAAATTTTGTTGATTTTGCATATCTTTGACAGTGAATTTTTAAAATTGAAGTATAGTTGATTTGGGCTCCCCTTGGGAGAAAGAAATGGCAACCCACTCCAGTATTCTTGTCTGGAGAATCCTGTGGACAGAGGAGCCTGAAGGGCTGCTGTCCATAGGGTTGCACAGAGTCGGACACGACTGAAGCGACTGAGCACGTATGCATGTGGCTCAGTGATGAAGAATCCACCCGCCAATGCAGGAGATGTGAGTTTGATCCCTGGATCCAGAAGATCCCCTGGAGAAGGAAATGACAACCCACTCCAGTGTCTTTGCCTGGGAAATCCCATGGACAGAGGAGCTGGTGGGCTATAGCCCATAGCGTCACAAAGGAGTCAGACATGACTTGGCAACCACACAAAAACAATGATAAAGTAACAGGCACTGTTTCTGTCCCCTCTCTGACACTGGTTACATAGAAAAGCAACAGAGGGAAATGGTCTATCATCTGGAAACAGTGTAACAAACTCAGTCCCATAGATGATAACCTGAAGTCCTGGATCCTGAGAACATGAATAAAACATATTCAGAGTGCTGGTGCCGTGACTAGCCTGAACCGCTACTTAGTCTTGGACTCATCAGGCTTTTGCAAGATGAAGCAGATGCAGGACTGTATGTAACTTCCAGTTGCTGTGGAGATACTCAGCTTCATGTCAGATGTGAAATGAGAGAGGGGGCCAGATTACAGCATCCTGTGGAAGACACAGCTCACAGAGAAGTGGTGTATGTCTGAGATAGAGCCGCTCATGTTTATTCAAGGAGTTTAGTAACACAATCTTTGAGGCAGCACCTGAATTTTACTTCCAATCCAGCTGTTTATCAAAGATATTTATTGGTCATCGGGTATGACATTTCCATTTCTCTCTCTTCCTCTGCCCACGTTTTCTTAAATGGCCACTTTCCCCTTTTTTCCCTACTTTACCCCCTTGGTTAACAACTGGATTTTGCAACCTGAAGTCCTGATCAAAAGTTTTGAAGGGGAAATTAGTTTGCTGCTGCTACTGCTAAGTAACTTCAGTTGTGTCCAACTCTGTGCGACCCCATAGATGGCAGCCCACCAGGCTTCCCCGTCCCTGGGATTCTCCAGGCAAGAACACTGGAGTGGGTTGCCATTTCCTTCTCCGGAAATTAGTTTAGGTTACTTAAAATTAGTATCAAGGAAAAGAAATTTTTAAGAATTTTATGAGTTCACCAAAGTCAAGGATGTTTGATCTTCACAGTCCTCTTCTCCTGGACCAACTCTTTTTTAATAGATTCAAGTAGATGCGATGGAAGCTGCCCCCCAGGGATCTTGGAGATTAAGGCAAAATTGGCAGAGGGGAATCAAGTGGAAAGTTGCCTATCTCTTCTGTCCACAGTCTCTGTACAATTCATACCACAAAGATTCTACACAATGTCTTATTCATGAACTTTGAGACAGATCGGTTATTCCCAATGGCCCATTGTATGGAGATGACTCCCTTTACGTTCTTCCCTCTCTCTCCCAGGATAAAGGCCAAAACGAGAGGCACAGTCTCTCAGATCCTTAAAAAGAAAGCCATCAATGTCTTCAATGTCCTTAATTTCGAACCCTTGCTAAGTTGTTGCAGTGTCCACTTGGAACACCCCCCCCTCCTTTTTTTTTTTTTTTTTTTTGATCCCAGAATAGATTCTACTGTCAGCAGATATTAATGCCACGTATTACTCCTGGAGTATGAGGGCTGAAGGAGGAAGGTGTGGAGAGAGGGAGAAACGACACACTGGCAAGTCGAGAAGGATACAATTGAAGGAGCGAGTCTGTTTTCTCCCGAAACAACAAAAACTGGGTGGGTTGCCTGGTGGGGAGGGCGGAGGTTGGTTTCCACACTAAGTTTCAATTCTCTTCCTTCCTCTCAATTGCCTTTCTACTACGTCCCATCTGTGTCAGAAGATCGCCCGAGTGTCTAGAATCTTTGAGAAGAATCATGATTGGTATTTGAAGTGAGGGCTTAGAGTACCACTGAGTGCTTTTGTGTTTCCAGGCAGCCAGAATGAGTGAGAGAGGAGTTGCAGACGGGAGTGTTAGTCAGAAAAGTGGGGAGCCAGCTTGGTGGGGTGTGGGGGGGACTTCCACCTGAGATCTGGGAGCTGGGGGTGGTGTCATCCACGGTTCCGTGCAGTCTTGGAGGAACAGCCCTGGCCCTGCTGAAAAAGTTGAGGAAGTCGGCACAATCCGTGGTAGCCTGGATCAAATACAGTCTCTTGTTATCCTGCGCAGAATCCCAGCCCTGATGGAGTTTTTTGCGTCCAAGGCTTTGAAGGAAAAGCGAAAAAGATGCAGTTCCTGCCATTCCAGTTTAGCAAAATTTTATGGGCGCTTTATCTCTGACAGCCATTTCATGCTTTTCTTCCTAGAGCTTGGGAGGCAGCCGAAGCCAGTTCTCAACACCTTTGAAAGGAGAACTGCGCTTCTCTGAAACGGGAAGCTTTTTTTTTCTTTACAGCTTTCGCGGCTCCTGTTTGTTCCTCCGCGACGGGATGCGAGGCGCTGCTTTGTGTCTGCACTTTGTCAGTGCCTGGGAGTCGTCGACGGTTTGGCAACGTCGCTCTCCAACCCAAGGGACGCTCTTTTGTTTCTTCATCTACTAAGTTTGTTCCCTCTTCTTTTTTTCTTTCACTTAAATAAAAGTATAGGTAGCAAAAGGCATTTTAAATGAGTGAGGCAGGAAGGTGCCAGAGTGTGGTTTCTATACCTCAGTGAGTAATGATGAGATTTAAAAAAAAATCATATGTTCCATCCAGGTAGCTACCCAGGCACCTCACCAGGGGAGAAAGCAATAGAAACTGGAGACCACAGGGGAAGACGGTGCAGAGGCCTGTTCATAAAATCTCCATTACACTTCTTTCTTCCCTTCGTATTCAGTTCCCCGGGGACTGAAGGAGCTGGTATGAAAGAGCCTTTCATGGAATGAAAATCCAAGAAAGCTACACAATTGCAAGCGTCTTGGAGACGACTGCAAAAGGAGTGTGGCGCTCAGCTAATTAAGTGATGAAGGCAGCAGAGCCATTCCTGACTTTGTGGCCCTGGTGTCTTGGCAAGCAGGGTTGGAGTTCAAGCTCTCTTCATCCCGACAACTTTGCCATCAGTCCCCGCTGCAGAGCTGCCAGTCGGCACTTCCAGGGAGTATTCGGACTCTGCCTTGAGACAGTGAAGAAGAATCACTGCCGGTTCACCCACTTCAAAAGTAGAAGTTCTCATTCAAGGTTCTTCCCTTGCCCTGTGGTGAAGGGTGGTGTGTAGAAATAGCCCTGAAATTCGAGTCAGGAGTCCCAGATACTAGTCCTGGCTCAACTTATTTCCAGTTGTCGCAAGTTTTTCCCTCCATGAGATGAATTAACAGTAATTCTTAATCTTACTGACTCTTGAAGGGAACAAATGACATAAATCTATGTGTTATATGAACTGTACTAGGTCCCATCATTCCACTGTAACTATTCCTAACTGGGCTGTAAACTTTCAGAAGACGTCAGATTAAAACCGTTGAGAAAGAGAGATCCAAATGTAAGGGAGTGAATTGACAATAACAAAATGAAGTCTTTTTTTTTTTTCTTACTTGTAATATGATCCAGCCACAAGTTAGTGATAATATCTTAAAAGTACATCATTTTTCTTTCTTGTCTCATCACCCTTTCTGTTTACATTCTTTTCTTCTAATATTACCCTACTCAGCTTGCTAGAGTAATTAAATCACAAGAGAAGAATCACTGAACAGTGATGTTGAACAGCAGTGGGCGTTCAGATGTGTGTGGGTTAACCAGAAAATCTAGTGGGCAAAGGCAACTCTATTGGATGATTCCCCAGGCATTCTCCTCCTTACTGATGCCCTGTTTATCCTTGCCTGAGAAGTGGCCTGCCCCTCAGGGACTCTTGAGTGTCTCCTATGACCCCTGGCTTTACTGGCTGTAGCTTGGCAAAGGGACTTTACCAGTTGAGTCGTTGGATTTGTCCTAACAATCTGAGTTCAGTCTCTCCGAGTCCTTGCTCATGGAGGTTGTATCTGTTTCTCCCCATAACCTCAAGCCTACTGCTCATCTCAACATGTCTACCCTTGGCTAATATTTCCATCCTTCCTCCTGATTGTTCTCGACTTTATTTGGTGGTACTGACACCATTAACCTTGTCAGAGCTGTTCAGCAGGAAAGTCTCAAATTTCTTTCCTTGACAGACTCTGAAAGTCTTTATTTATTTCTCTCCCCAGATGTGAACTTTCTCACAGCCTCAGAGGTGTCCTGTTATTTACAAAATAATCCAATAAAATCCATCCAAGGCTAATGTGGAAGTAAAGCATCAGGGTTTCCAGTCCTACTCAAATATCTGATGATCCTTATGAAGAAAGGATGGATGGCAAGGGGAAGAGCTGATACTCTACCTGGGTTGTACCTGAATCTTGAAGAGGTAGGAGAGGTATACTAATTTAAATAGCATTCTTCAGTGGGAGGTCAACCCTGGCTCAAACTAAACATATGAACTGAATTTTGGGTTATTTCTTAAATATGGAACTGGAGTCACCATTTCATGGCTTCCATCATCAGTTCTGGAAACACAGTTATGCTGTATCTTATGGTTATAACTTGACTTCAGCTTTGTTCCCCAAACCAGAGCACAAACTTGTGCCCTTGGTCTAGTACCATGTTCTGCAGAGCATGAGTAGTTTTGGGGTTCAGCTCTACTGGGTTGAATAATGTCTCTCTTCACACCCCTCCTCCCCATTCCCAAATTCATGTCTACCCAGAACCTCAGATTTGACTTAAGACAATAGGGTCTTTGCAGATGTAGTAAGTTAAATTAAATGAAGTTGTACTGGATTGGGGTGGACCCTCATCCGATGACTTGTGTCTGTATAAGAAGAGAAAACAGAGACACAGAGATACACAGGGAGAGCACCATGTGATGACAGAGGCAGTTCAGTTCAGTTCAGTTCAGCCGCTCAGTCGTGTCCGACTCTTTGCGACCCCATGGACTGCAGCACACCAGGCCTCCCTGTCCATCACCACCTCCTGGAGTTTACTCAAACTCATGTCCATTGAGTCGGTGATGCCATCCCACCATCTCATCCTCTATCATCCCCTTCTCCTGCCCTAAATCTTTTCCAACATCAGGGAAATTGATGTCCCGAAGAATTGATGCTTTTGAACTGTGGTGTTGGAGAAGACTCTTGAGAGTCCCTTGGACTGCAAGGAGATCCAACCAGTCCATTCTGAAGGAGATCAGCCCTGGGATTTCTTTGGAAGGAATGATGCTAAAGCTGAAACTCCAGTACTTTGGCCACTTCATACGAAGAGTTGACTCATTGGAAAAGACTCTGATCCTGGGAAGGATTGGGGGCAGGAGGAGAAGGGGACAGCAGAGGATGAGATGGCTGGATGGCATCACCGACTCGATGGATGTAAGTTTGAGTGAACTCCGGGAGTTGGTGATGGATGGGGAGGCCTGGCATGCTGCAATTCATGGGGTCCCAAAGAGTCAGACAGGACTGAGTGACTGAACTGAACTGAATTGAACTCTCTGCTCTGTGTTATTTATGCGCCCCTCCCCCCTGTGTTATTTACATGCTCCCTCCCCCTCTGTGTTATTCACTAGGCAGTAAGCAGGGCCCCAGGATCTGCTTGGCACTTGGCACCATTTAGTTTCTTAAATGTGCCGGCAGAAGATTCTGTCTTTCTATGGGGAGCTTCTTTTGTTCTTTCATCCTTTGACTTTCTTCTTTCTTCCCTTTTCTCTCTTCTAAGACAAAAACAGAGGAATTTCAAATAAGCCAATTCATGGTTTACAAAAATGGTCTTATCCATATCTTGGTGAGTAATTAGTAGCATCAAACATCCTGCCTGAGTACATTTTTTGCCTCTCATGTAACCCCTTAAACCCTGACATCCAAAAAGCTGTAATCTTCAAAATCAGAGTAGGAAGGGACTTCAGCTCGTTTTCAATGCACAGAAAATAAGAGGGAGAGCAGAGAGAGGGAGGAAGATGGAAAGAGAGAGGGACACACACACACACACACACACACACACACAAGCTAATCAATCACAGTTAGGAGAAAAATGCAACACAGGCAGCTACAAGAAGCTAGTCTGGTGAGCACCATATATATCTGCAAAATATAGACACAGGAAACAAAGATACACTATCTGTAACACCGTTTTAGTGAGGCAGGAAAATACTTAACATTGGGGATGTATGACTATGGAGAATGTGGCTTAGAATTGATGGAGTGTTCGTCTTACATTCAGTTCAGTTCAGTTCAGTTGTTCAGTCATGTCTGACTCTTTGTGACCCCATGAATTGCAGCACCCCAGGCCTCCCCATCCATCACCAACTGCTGGAGTTCACCCAAACTCACGTGCATCGAGTCGATGATGCCATCCAGCCATCTCATCCTCTGTCGTCCCCTTCTCCTCCTGCCCCCAATCCCTTCCAGCATCACAGTCTTTTCCAATGAGTCAACTCTGTGCATGAGGTGGCCAAAGTGCTGGAGTTTCAGCTTTAGCATCATTTTTCCAAAGAACACCCAGGACTGATCTCCTTTAGAATGGACTGGTTGGATCTCCTTGCAGTCCAAGGGACTCTCAAGAGTCTTCTCCAACACCACAGTTCAAAAGCATCAATTCTTCAGTGCTCAGCCTTCTTCACAGTCCAACTCTCACATCCATACACGACTACTGGAAAAACCATAGCCTTGACTAGACGGACCTTTGTTGGCAAAATAATGTCTCTGCTTTTCAATATGCTATCTAGGTTGGTCATAACTTTCCTTCCAAGGAGTAAGTGTCTTTTAATTTCCTGGCTGCAGTCACCATCTGCAGTGATTTTGGAGCCTCCAAAAATAAAATCTGACACTGTTTCCACTGTTTCCCCATCTACTCCCCATGAAGTGATGGGACCAGATGCCATGATGTTCATTTTCTGAATTTTGAGCTTTAAGCCAACTTTTTCACTCTCCTCTTTCACTTTCATCAAGAGGCTTTTGAGTTCCTCTTCACTTTCTGCCATAAGGGTGGAGTCATCTGCATATCTGAAGTAATTGATATTTCTCCTGGCAATCTTGATTCCAGCTTGTGCTTCTTCCAGGCCAGTGTTTCTCATGATGTACTCTGCATAGAAGTTAAATAATCAGGGTGACAATATGCAGCCTTGACGAACTCCTTTTCCTATTTGGAACCAGTCTATTGTTCCATGTCCAGTTCTAACTGTTGCTTCCTGACCTGCATACAGGTTTCTCAAGAGGCAGATCAAGTGGTCTGGTATTCCCATCTCTTGAAGAATTTTCCACAATTTATTGTGATCCACACAGTCAAAAGCTTTGGCATAGTCAATAAAGCATAAATGTTTTTCTGGAACTCTCTTTCTTTTTCGATGATCCAGTGGATGTTGGCAATTTGATCTCTGGTTCCTCTGCCTTGTCTAAAACCAGCTTGAACATCTGGAAGTTCACGGTTCACATATTGCTGAAGCCTGGCTTGGAGAATTTTGATCATTACTTTACTAGCGTGTGAGATGAGTGCAATTGTGCGGTAGTCTGAGCATTCTTTGGCATTGCCTTCTTTGGGATTGGAATGAAAACTGACCTTTTCCAGTCCTGTGGCCACTGCTGAGTTTTCCAAATGTGCTGGCATATTGAGTGCAGCACTTTCATGGCATCATCCTTCAGGATTTGAAATAGCTCAACTGGAATTCCATCACCTCCACTAGCTTTGTTCGTAGTGATGCTTTCCAAGGCCCACTTGACTTCACATTCCAGGATGTCTGGCTCTAGGTGAGCCATCGTGATTATCTTGGTCGTGAAGATCTTTTTTGTACAGTTCTTCTGTGGATTCTTGCCACCTCTTCTTAATATCTTCTGCTTCTGTGAGGTCCATACCACTTCTGTCCTTTATAGAGCCCATCTTTGCATGAAATGTTCCCTTGGTATCTCTAATTTTCTTGAAGAGATCTGTAGTCTTTCCATTCTGTTGTTTTCCTCTATTTCTTTGCATAGATCACCGAGGAAGGCTTTCTTATCTCTTCTTGCTATTCTTTGGAACTCTGCATTCAGATGCTTATATCTTTCCTTTTCTCCTTTGCTTTTCCCTTCTCTTCTTTTCACAGCTATTTGTAAGGCCTCCCCAGACAGCCATTTTGTGGGAGCGCATAAATAACGCGGGGTGGTGGGGAGCACGTAAATAACACAGAGGGAGGATGGAGCGTGAGGCAGGCAGTTCTTTCTGAGTGAGGAAGGGACCAGGCTTCAGAGAATTCACTCCCAGACTGTCTTGTCTCATCTGGTAGCACAGGTAGGCACAAAAGCTTATCTAAGTCATGAATCTGAGTCATAAATTCCATTCATAAGGTTGCTTATTGATCAACATCAATAGGTGGGTCTTAATATTTTCTGACCATTTACGTCCCTCACTAACTGGACTCCAGGGTCCCTAATGCCATGTTGCATTTGCAAAGTCTGCTCTGGTCCCACTGTCTGGTGTGCCATGGACGGATGCCTCATTTCCCCCTTTTCTTTCTTTGTCTTTCCAGATAATATTTACTTATACACTGTAGATAATAAAGAGAGATTTTACTGATAAGTCAGGATTGAGAGAAACCATGCTAAGCTCTTCATGATTTAGCAGGTAACGTAAAGTGCTTCCTGTATCCCCTTGGATTCCTTTGCCATTTATCAATTTTGTGCAAACAATTTTGAGTACATTTCCATTGGCAAAATCAGTCCCTGAATTACCATCAAAGGGCTGCCCTAGGGCTCCTGAACCTCCTTTAATTTTGTGTACAGAGAATCAGAAGTGCTTGAGAATTTACATCTCTGGGGGGACAGCCCTTAATGACAAATGGGCTTGAGGCTATAAATAACCCAGCGACCCTGGTCCCATTTGGGGCAAAATCTATGTTTGTAACTTACTCTCTCTGCAGTGCTCCCCTGTG
This sequence comes from Bubalus bubalis, assembly GCF_019923935.1. Taxonomy (NCBI): domain Eukaryota; kingdom Metazoa; phylum Chordata; class Mammalia; order Artiodactyla; family Bovidae; genus Bubalus; species Bubalus bubalis. Next base: position 6,274,776 of record NC_059161.1, read on the forward strand.
GGACTGAGCTACAGTTACTCTAGTGGAACTCTGCTTAATATCACAGCCTCACTTGACTGCCTGCCTTTCCTAGGTCCCGTTTCCCCATTCCCCTACTGGTTTTGCCTGGGGCACTGCGTAATAAAGTGCTTTCACACAAATTATCATCTCAGGGTCTGTTTCTAAGGTCTAGATCTAAAACATATGTGCTGTCTTATTTAATGCTTCCAACAAGCCCATGAGATAATTTTTCACAGACAAGAAAAAAAATCTCAGAGTGATAGAGCCATTTCCAGTCCAGTTTCCCTGGTCCAGCGCTTGTAGCCCCTACACCCTACTGGGGTTAGCCCTGCAGTCCTCTTGCTTCCCCGGCTTAGGTCATGTGTGTGGCCAGTCTTGCCAAGACACCCTTCTGCCTGGGAATCTGGGGCCAAGATCCCTTGTCCAGCTTTTTGGCAGATAATCCCAGCATGTCTACTGGGGCTTCAGTCTCCACTCTGGCACCAGGGGCAGGTTTCATGGACAATTTTTCCATGGAGCTGGGCTAGGGGGATGGTTCAAACACACTGCATTTATTATGCACTTTATTTGTGTTGTTATGTTGTGATATATAATGAAATAATCAAGCAGGTCACCATAATGCAGAATCAGATCATCAGGCATTAGGTTCTCATAAGGAGTGCACAACCCAGGTCCCTCACATGTGGAGTTCACGGTAGCGTTCCAGCTCCTATGGAATCTGACGCTGCCACTGATCTCACAGGGGGTGCAATAATGCGAGCAATGGGGAGCAGCTGCAATACAGATGAAGCTTTGCTCCCCCACTGCCCAGTTCCTATTAGGCCATGGACTGGTACCGGTTGGGGGACCCCTGCACTAGGGAGCCTACTCTGTTTTTGCCAGTTCTTTGTAGCTCCTTTCCTGAGTCTGCATTCTTCCTAAAATCCCCCACAACATCACCCGTCATGAGTACTGATGGATGATTTGGACTCCAAAATGGATGTAGATAACCCATGTGTGAAGTCGCTCAGTCGTGTCTGACTCTTTGCAACCCCATGGACTGTAGCCTACAAGGGTCCTCCATCCATGGGATTTTCCAGGCAAGAATACTGGAGTGGCTTGCCATTTCCTTCTCCAGGAGATCTTCCCGACCCAGGGATTGAACCCGGGTCTCCCGCATTGTAGGCAGACGCTTTACCGTCTGAGCCACCAGGGAAGATAACCCATGTTATCTACAGATCTTGAACTCACACATGCATGGACCCTAAAGTTAGATCCTCATGCCCTGGGGGCTCAATGAGTGGCCCACGGACCAGTGGTACTGGCATCACTTGATCGTGTGTTAGGATTTCTGAATCTCAGGCCGCACCCTCACCTAGTAATACAGAATCTGCATTTTAACAGTATCCCTTGGGAAATCCTTAGGCCTTAGACATTGAGGCCACGCTCCCAGGAACTCAGCAATCTGGCTTCTAGACTGGTCCGTCAGCTCACCACCCTTCCTGACACGAGCCCCCAGCATTCCATTCGGCCAGAACCATGCTGTTTGTGTCCTTTTATTCGATTTGTTAATTTCTTTCATAGCTAAGAAATTCTGTCTCTCTTCTTACATCAATCTCCTTCAGAATCAGTTTAAAGTGATTATTTCTAGACAGCATGGATTCTCACCTTGGGTGGGAACACAATGGCAATTTGCCTGAAAGATGGATAAACTACCTGTAGTGTTAATAACCAGTCCATCCTAAAGGAGATCAGTCCTGGCTGTTCTTTGGAAGGAGTGATGCTAAAGCTGAAACTCCAGTACTTTGGCCACCTCATGCGAAGAGTTGACTCATTGGAAAAGACTCAGATGCTGGGAGCGATTGGGGGCAGGAGGAGAAGGGGACGACAGAGGATGAGATGGCTGGATGGCATCACCAACTCGATGGACGTGAGTCTGAGTGAACTCTGGGAGTTGGTGATGGACAGGGAGGCCTGACATGCTCCAATTCATGGGGTCGCAAAGAGTCGGACAGGACTGAGCAACTGAACTGAACTGTTAATACAGAGGATACAGTCTGCAGACTAAAGTGGAAGGCTTATGATGAGTCCTGACTTCCAGCTTGAGTGAAAAATACCTGCTGCCTTGACTTAGAGGGGTGTATTCTGAGGAAGAAGCTAAAACGTTAAGTACTTCAATGTCACATCATTGGTGAAATGTGGCTTCTTGAAGTTCCGCTACAGACTGCGTTCAGCTGTTCTCTAGGAGAGCTCTAAAGAGGCACCTGCTTGGAAACACAAACCTTCTCTGTAGGAAAGGGTGAGGACTTTGTCGAAAAACAGAAGGAAGTAGTGAAGAGATTGCTCCAAAGGTTTATTTTGTGATCTTTACAGATACTTGTATTAAAAAGCCTTCCAGCCATAATAGGACTGGAGTGATATTTGTCAGGTAAGGATACAATTTGGTAGATGGCTATTTCATGGTGCAGGGTCTGAGCTATTGCAGCTCTCAGGAGGTCTGAAGGTATGGGGCTTACTCCAGGTTTTTCTAATGGGAAAATATCAATGGGCATAGCTTCTTTCCATAGTCAGCAGCTCCTTTTAACAGCATGAGAAATTTAGCAAGGCTGTGACTGTCTGGGTTTCCTTCCTACTCATTCACGTTTCCTCAGCTCATAAGATGTTCTCTGTAACTCTTTCTTATCTGTCCCAAAGCTGGCAACAGGGAGAGATTTCTATGTAAACCAAAGAAAAGATTTTTGAAAAGCTAGAAACATTATTGAGTGGGAAGTCTGACTAATTTCCACTGTACATTGTCTACTTTTTGAGGCTGTTGTCTAGAGCAAGACTCAGCAGAGCCTTACAAAGGCCCAGAAACTGAATAGCTTAGATTTTGTGGACCATACAGTCTTTGTCATAACTCCTCATCTCACCCCAAAATAGCCTTGGGTGATAATAAAATGAGTGAGGGTCTTTGTGTTCCAATAATCCTTTCTTTTTGAAGACAGGCGTGGGGGGTGAATTTTACCCCAGCTTTAGTCCAATGAGTAGCCGTGATCCTGCCCATCAGCACGTCCACCCTGGTCCAGGACACCATTATCCCTTGGGAACCTGAGAGTAGTTTTCTAATTAGTCTCCTTTCTCTTCCATTCTTGCCACCCTAGAATCCATTCTCTCCACAACAGAGCGAAACTTTAAACCATAAGGCAGGACTCGTCTCTTGCCTATTAAAATCCTTCAGTAGGTTTCCACACCACAAAGCTCGGGCATTCTGCTATTGCCTCAGACCCGCCTGCCGTTCCCTATCTTCATCTCTTGTGGCTACACAGTTCGTGTCTGTCACATTGTCTTTCTTTTGGTCCCTCAAACACCCACTTCTTCTCTACCTCAGGGTTTTTGCTATGTGGTGTTCTGCTTGAAACGCTGTTCTTACCCTGTCTGGACAGCCCAGCTCCTCCTTTAGCTTCTAGAGTTGATGTCATGTCCCCAGACTAACTCCAGCCTTAACTATGTCCCCCTGTTATTGTCTCTCATGGCAGTCTTTTTTTCCTCCAATATACTTTGTGCACTTTTCAATAAGTACACTTGAATTTATTTGTTTCCTGTCTGTCTCGTGGGCAGGCGTGAACTCTGGGATAGCAGAGCCTGGGTGGCCACTGTGGACCCGGTGCCTAGAACAGATCTACACAGAACAGGCACAGACGTTAGGTTTGTGGCAGATGAATAAATGGGTGAATGTGTACACTGAAGGATCATCTGTGGTGATCAAGAGGTTCTCTGGGTCGGAACAGAGTAATGTACAAGGACAACACCAGAATAACCCCAGGTGTTTTTGGTTTTTTTTGCTTTTTTTTTTTTAAAAGAATGAACCAGCAAGAAGAAACAAGCAAAAGAGTGAGATAAGACCCAGGTGAGAACAAAGGAATTAGCAAAGAGCAAGTGTAACTGAGGAATGAATGGAAGACCCTTCAAGTCAGAAACTAGATTTCTCTGTTTATTTTTGTATCAGTCCAAGATGGGATACTTTACAAGTCCCAATATCAATTCATCAAATGAAAAGGTGGTTGATGAAAGAGCAGAAGGTTATAGAGGGCTTTGAGGGTTCCTGTACAGTTTTAAGATTCAAAGACTCAAATTAAGTCAGAGGACATCCTACTTGGTTAAACACTAAGAAGACTGGAAAATCAGAGGGGAAAAAGAATATAGCTGATATCTCAGTGTGCAGGATAATAGAGAGAAGGTTTTGGTTGGCAGGAGTGTGGGAGAGAATGGTGTGGAAGAGAGAGCTAATTGTATCCCTATATTCCTTTTCCTTTTTTTTGCTTTTAGTGACAGAATCCCAGTTTTACTTGGGCATATGGATTTCCTGTTAAACCTACATTTTCCTGCTTCCCTTGCAGCTAGATAGGTCCATGTTACTAAGTTTTGACTGATACAATGCCCGTGGAAATGATGTGTATAGCAACTGATCAACATAGATAGGTCCATGTTACTAAGTTTTGACTGATACAATGCCAGTGGAAATGATGTGTAAAGCAACTGATTCTATAATATAACAGTGTTTCCTGCATTCATGGACCTGAATACAGAAGCCCCACATTGAGGATGGAAGTACTGAGTAGCCAGCCTGGGTCTCTGCATGTCTTCATGGAGCAGAGTTTCTTGTTCACCCTGTACCTGTTCTTTACTTGATCCTGTGTATTTTAAAATTTAGAGTAGATTATCCTATTATATAATTAAAGTAGCATGGTAGAACCAGAAAAAAAGAAACATACTTTTCAGGAACCAAGTAATGAAAAATCCTGGGCTGGGAAGGATTGTGTTGGTGGTACTAAGTCTGTGAAGTCTTTACGCAGTTATACATATATCTATCAAACTAGAAAATTTAGTTTTGCTTTAGGAATGTGAATAGCAGACATAAAGCAGACCTCTGGAGAGTAGTTTCCTGTACTGTAAATATCTAACTAAAATTGATTCACCTAATGGATGGTTCAATCCTTAGATGGATGTGAAAGTGTTGGGAGTCCTGGATATGGAAGGACTGGGCTGACGATGTGGAAAGATAGCAAAGAGAAGATAGTTTCTGCAGTGACTGTGGCCATGAACTATCTGATATTTGTAGATTACCTTGTAATGTGTGTGTTATCTGTTCATCTAAATGATGACTTTCTTGAGGGAATATTAATTAGGTCATGTCTATCTTTATGTCTGTCATGCATGGAAATCCAGTGTTCTGCACATGATAAGCTTTCAGCCAAACATTGATCAAATGATTAGCCTCAAGTTATTTACTTCTGTTGTGCCTTGTCTACCCTTGTTCCCTGGGTTAACCCCACATGTGTTCTAGCCAAGCTGTCCTTACATGGTAACCTCCCAAATAGCAAAGGCAGACAGGCAGCTCTGGAATTTCCCTGCAAGCTAAGAGCCAAATTACTGGTTTGTCTGAAATGTTCGTTCAGATTTTTCCATACAAAAGCCCAAACAAACTTTTTAGCCAACTCAATAGACTGCGGGTATGCATCTGAAAACTGAGAACCTCCAAGCTTTCAGAAATAGAAAGGGATGGCATTCACCTGTCTCTTTCCTCCTTAGTCTTCTTTGGAGAGGGAGGAAAGGATGTCAGAGCAGGTGAGTGAGACCCACAGGTCAAGACACATACAGAGACAAAGAGGCGGGCAAAGCAGCAGTGTAGTCCAATTCCCTGAGCTGTCAATCTTCTACCTTTCACCCCACATCAGATTCTTTCCAATTTTTCCTCTTAAATTGCAATCCAAAACACACTGCAGATGTGATATCATTTTCCCCGATAACTGGACCCTCCGAGTTAATGACTTTCCTTCCTTCTAGCGGGGAAACAATTTCATTTTGCTTAATGTAATAATCTGTTATAGTCCTTTCTGTTCACCACTCTGACCCGAGGCCCAGTTTCAAAGGAGCTCAGCCTCTCCCGCCCAGCTGCACGGGGAGCATTATTGTTGGTGTTATTCTGCTTTGTGAATTGTAGAGCGACGGTCTACCCCTGCCTACCTGATGATCTCCCAGGGACATATTTTTTAATACCAAGGGACTGCCAGGAGACAAAGCTAGACAGTGCAGAAGAAAGAGATATATGACTGACAGGGAAATAGAAGAGCTGCACCATGTTCAAATGCAGCCTACCCGGAAGTTCCCTGGTCTAGGGGCAGGGTCTGGGAAATGTGAGTACCTTGGTTCTGGCTGTTATCTTTACCTGAGTTGCATGTGCACTCCGGGATCCTCTTTTCCTTCAATGAACCCAGAGGAAATTTAAAGCACTTGTGGACTAGCAGTGATGGGCCCTGACTGCCTTGAAACAATGTGAACAGACTCCTAAGTAGGAAGAGCATTTCTGGGAAAGGCAGGTGGGGCGCCTCTGAGAGAAATTTCCTGAAACCAGAAGCAGCCTTCAGCTCCCCCACTGCTGACTCAGACGGGGGCTTGGTGCCTTCACCAGCGCAATTGACAAATGGGAGCGAGGCTAATTTGGTGTCGTTTGTTTCCCATTTCCAAGCCCTCATTAAAATAATCTGCTCTGATTGTCTGGGGAAGTTATTTTTTGCGCTTCCTTTCACTTTGCTGTATCGGTACAATTTCAGACACAGCAGATTTCTGCGTGGAGGGGTCCAGACAGCTCTGTGGAGAGATGCAGGGTTGGGGGTAGGGTTGGGAGGGGGCTTCAGGAATCACTGGGAGCAGAGCCATGTCTCTTGGCAGCCAGGCAGGTGGGAATCCCGGACCCTCCACCATCCCCTGGACTGGGTCTCTGAAGAGCATCCCGATTCTGGTGTTGAGGGAGTCTGGAAAATTCCTGTGATCAGAGAGTGAGAATGAAGGGAAATCTTCATTCTGGATAGTATCATTGGGAAAGGATTCTCCAGGAAGGGAATGAAGAAGCCCAAAATAGATTTCAGGATTTTGATTCTGTTAGTCACTCATATACGAGATGGTTTAGCCCACAGAAATAATGATGAAAAAGATAGCTGTTCATTTAATTGACTTTTGCTAAGGACCTACTATGTGACAGACAGTGCATAATGTGATGGAGATACAAAAATGAGTGGATTATGGGTTCTAGCTCCTGTTCTGTGTCTGTTTTCTCTCTCATCTGTTTTCAGGATGAGAGACAAAACTCAGGATGCTTGTCTATGCAGGCAGGCCTCTATTGCCATCTGAGGTGCTTTACACCATCTTGGTTGGATTTAAGTGTTTGCCAGTAGAATCTCTCTTCACGGGTGTCTCTGGTCCTCCTCATCCCCTAGAGTCTTGGATAGAAATTTGTTAGCTTAGATTTTGCTCTTCTGAATCCAATCTCTGATGTCTGCCTGGTGGCTAGTGCCCAGTCTGGCCAGCCTCACCCCCAGCCCACTTGAGTGGGACCCTTGAATACCAGTCCTAGAAAGGATTAGATTTGGGTGGGGAAATAGAGCATCCACGTGTGCATGAATCAGTGAGGCTGGCAGGACAGCACGAGGCAGAAGTCCAGCGTGGATCTCACTGCTGTCCTGGGTTCACTCCTCACCACCCAAACCTAGCCCCAGACGGCAGAGCCAATGCAGTGATCCTGCCCCAGCCAGAATCCCCAGGACCATAGCAGCCGTCTCCTTCAATGGCTTTCATCTAAACCCTGCAACATGGTTTGTCTCTGACTTCTGTAATAGAACAAGACTATTTCATATTTTTTCCTATTGCTGCAGTCCGTGGGGTTGCAAAGAATCAGACACGAATTGGCGACTGAACAACAAACATTATGATGATGACAGGTAAACTATTTTCCATGACTATACATTGCCACCTGCTGTGTGCCAAGCAGTGTTCTAAGCAGTCAAAATATAAAAGTCATCAAGATACAGCCACAGCCTTTGGAAGGAATCTACCAAAAAAAAAATACGATGAATAGCTCCTTGAGTTTCTGACTACACTGGAGGAGAGCTTTACATACAGGGTAGAGATTAATCAAATGTCTTCCTCTCCCAACATCCTTTATCTTCATCCTGGTGTCTGCCCCGCACTGATGTGCCCTTTCCTTTTCCTCATTCTCTGTTCCTGCCAGCTCCCTCCTGTCCCAAAGCAGAGATGCCTCGCGCATTCAAGTCTATCTGTAAGGTCTTCAGGCACTTCATGTTTTCACAATCAACAAATTTTAAAATCTTGGGAAGGGTTTTTAATTGGCTGAAATGCTGATTGCCATAACAACTGACTAATGAACCATCTGGTGGCACATGTAATATTTATTTATGAATTAAACTGTCATGCACTATGGAGTCTAGCTTTCTCTCAAGGACAGTTTGGTGGCCATCTTTGGTGAATGCAAATTCCCTGCAGGGGGCGGTGCTTAATGGATCTCCAAAAGGACAAGAGAGAAGTCAAAGTGGGAAACGACGCTCCACTTCAGAGCAGCTGTGAATTTGTGTCAAGTGGAGAAAAAGTGATCATAGGCAATGGAGAGGGAAATCCAGCCAGGAGAGGATGGAACAGGTTCAAGGTCTGGGCATTGACCCTCCCTATGCTCTGCAATTTAATATAGTAAACAGAACTCTTGATGATAATTTACAGACCACAGGAATGTGTTCTTCTTGAATTTAAGTAGACTTTCCAGTTTCTTGTGATTATCAGAACAGAATTTGAAGACACTGAAATTATGGGGAGGCAGTAATAGTGACTTAGGGTAGGAATCTATCATCAGATCTTGAAGTTGTTATTTCCAAGTTGGTATCAGTCACTGACTTTCCAATCCAGGGGCTAACGTTAGATGATCAGACACCCTCTGAGCATCCGACTAGAGCTATAGGTCTTTCCTAGAAAAAAAAAATATATGTATATTCACACAAAATTTAATTACTCATATGCCTTTGTCTGTATCCCAATTCCAGCTTTTGAAAATTCCAGGTTCAGACTCCTGAGTCATCTTGAAGAGTGTTTTTCATATCCACAGTCAATTGAATGATAAGATCAGCACCTTTTTCCATAACCACTATGTGCCGTATCCCAGGATGGAGCCAGCAGATGTGAGTCTAGCACCACGCCTGGGTCAGAGGAGGCTCTCAACTCAGTGATGGCCGAGGGGCTACATATGGATAACACTTTTTTCTTCACGTGATTTTTCAACCAAGTAAAGGGCAGATTAAAGACAGGTAAATGGAGACCAAAATGTCAGCTTTATTATTTATTATAGAATTGTTAGAAAATGTGACTTAGCCTCTAATATAGAACCCCAGAATTAAATCACTTATTTTCTTAGACTATTCTTAAGAGAGATTGGTCTTCCCTACAGGGGAAGGATCTGTAATGAACAGTTTACAGGCAGGTAGATCCCGAAGAGCTAGATGGAGAAGGAAGCCAAGGAGCGATATGCTAATGGATATCACTCCAAGTGGAGAGGAACATTGGAAGGGAGAGCAGGTATTGTCTCCTCGTAGTCAACTTCTTTTCTCTAGCTTCCCTTTCAGGAGAAATCAAAAGCAGTTTCTTTTTGCAGAAAGATCAGGAACTTCTCCTCTAAACATACTCAAGATCTAGAATCTGGGAAGCCATGGGTTCATTGGGAGGAGACTGGACTTTGGAGGCAGACAGACCTGAATGCAGACTTCTGCTTCTTACTAGCACTGTGACCTTGAATAATTGACTTCTTTCAGCCTTGGCAGCCCTGAGAAAAATCTTATGCAGACAAAATCTTTGAATATTTCCGTGTATGGCAGGAACGAGGATGGCCACTTCTATCCCCATTCAAGATGAGTTTGTGTGCGTGTGGTAGTGATGGGGGTGGGAAGGGGGTAAAAGCAAAGCATCTGAAGAGAGGAAAGACCGTCTTAAAGAGTGGAGGCCATGTCAGGAGGAACCAAAACCCGTAACAGGATCAGGGCATGAGGCAAATGCTGCAGCAAGAGATTTGGAAGCTGACCAGAGGTTCTCAGCACAAAAACCTTAGGAAAATGACTGAGTTTTGAAACAAGAGAAGGAAAAAAAGCGTGCACACATACAAAAACACAACACACCAGAAATCAGTGGGCTGAGAGATGGCAGCAAACCAGATGGGCCATCGGGACCTCTCCCTTTTGTGCTGAGGTGGTTTTTGACTGTGTGTGGGTTTGAGAGTTTGTTGGTTCATTGGTTTCTAGTTTTGTTTGCTCTAGGCAACACTTGAAAAGGATATAAACAAAAAAGGTGGGGGAAAAGTTCCCCTGCTTGCTGACTGCCTTCAGATTATCCTGTAGGCCTCCACCAAATCGACAGGAAGGGCTGCGCCTTTCCTTAGACTCTCCTTTCTCTCTCCCCATCAGTCCCTCCCTCTCTTCCAGCTTTCTCTCATTCTCTCTGTCCCTAAACACACACACACACACACACACCCCCTAGCAAAAACGAAAAAGAAGAAACAGGCAGATAAGATGTCCTCTCTCTGTCTCAGGGGGCAGGCTCTTGCCTTGGTTATCTCACTCTTTGCTGCCATCAAAAGTTGTCCTCAGCCTCTGGAGAATCCCCACCTCCTCTGCCAGCTTGCGACAGAGGCAATAAAGATGTGCAGTTTCTTATAGAGAGTCCTGGACGTTTGTATGCACCAGTCGGCAGAGAGAACCCCTCCACGAATTGAAGGGGACGAGGCTTCAGTTGGATGGGAATCAGACATATTTTTAGTTTGCGGTGAGGGGACGGTACAGAAAAGGGTAACCAGAGGAGAATGGAGAAAGCCCAACCCCATTTCATTAAATCCCCATGAATATGCAAAAGAGGGCTAATTGCCCTCTTCAAAAACTAATCATTCTAAATTTTACAAGCTGAATTATAAAACCTGACACACTTATTTTTTCCTTTTATTATATTTGTAAGCATCACTCCTTCTGCAAAGAAAATCAGATGCTATTTTATCAGTTGCCGCCATCTCCCCTTCTTTTGCTCCCGACCCTGTTTTCCCCTCCCCTTTTGCTGAACACTGCAGCATTGCCATGTGTATTAATTGCCCTGTGAAATGCACTTGAAGTCATTAGAATTCCCTATTCAAAACTATTATCTTGTGCCATTATGCCTTTGCATTATATTTATTTAAATGTGCCTCTTCTGAATTAGCTCATTTTTAACAGCTAGCCATGCCTGAAATATTATTCCCATCCAAGCTGCTCTCATATCATTTTTCTCTCCTCTATGGAAGAAATGTCTGCACTCCAGCCTCCCATCCTGACAGGGGCAGCTTTGTAAGAAGGCAGAGGCTGATTTTCTGTAGCAGGCTTCCTTGAGAGGGGATCCCAGGCGCAGGCTGCTCTTGCAAAGAGGGAATCCCAGGGTCTGGTTGGGTAAAGTCTCCGGCAGCAGGTTGCCTGCTACTTGTTGTACCTGCTCTTCATCTGTTCCAGGGCTTTGACTGAAGAAAGAAAGAGATCAAACCCTAGTTTCTAGTGTCTTCTTTGCCTTTTTCTTGGAAAGTTCAACAGTGATGCCACTTGTCACTGGCAGCTACCCAGGAGCCACCCGATGCCCAGGTGGCCATCCTGACCTGGGGCAGAGGAATGAATCAGACAGCCACTCAAGTCCTCTTCCAGACCGGAATTTCTTGACGTGGCTAAGGAATTTCTGATATCACCTGACATTGAAATTTCTTTCTTTACTAAAACTAAACTGATGTTCATGTCCCTACTTTTGAGATGGCCCTTTCAATTACCTACTAGAGACGTGGCTTCCATTCTTATCTTGTTTCCATTCAGAGCAAATATATAACTATATTTAACATATATATTTATCTCAGTGGGGCTTCCCAGGTGGCTCAGTGGTAAATAATCCACCTGTCAATGCAGGTTTGATCCCTGGTCCAGGGAAGATACCCTAGAGAAGGAAATGGTAACCCATTCCAGTGTTCTTACCTGGAAAAACCCTATGGACAAAGGAGCCTGGTGGGCTACAGTCCATGGGGTCACAAAGGTCAGACGTGACTTAGTGACTGAACAACAACAACAATAAATTGATCTTAATAGCAGAGTTGAGAATGTATTACTCCCATAAATTCATTCTCCTAGATCTCTTTTGCTGCTAAGCTCTCTATGCCGCAATCGCAGGGAACACAATGCCATAACCTAGCACTTCCCTAAGTGTGGTATCATAGACATCTTATTCTTATTGTGCCCCTTTGAGGTAGGAGCTATACAGGCCCCAGGCTGATCAGCTGCGGCTGGTCTCCTGCTGACACTTGGTGATGGGATACCAGCAGGAGCATTAACACTGGGCACATTCTTGTGGATTTCCTGGCCAGACACACGTGCAGAGAAGACCCTCAGTCTAGAAGAAGGGCAAAAGGAAAGAGAAGATGTCAGCTGGAATCCACCTTGGCTGAGAGGTGTGCCCACACCAGGACCAAATATGAAGATGATTGGCCAGAGACAACCCAGAAAACTGCCCCTAAATGAGCAACCTAACCTGGTCCTCCTTGGAAGGAAAGTTATGACCAACCTAGACAGCATATTCAAAAGCAGAGATGTTACTTTGCCAACAAATGTCCATCTAGTCAAAGCGATGGTTTTTCCAGTAGTCATGTATGGATGTGAGAGTTGGACTATAAAGAAAGCTGAGCGCTGAAGAACCGATGCTTTTGAACTGTGGTGTTGGAGAAGACTCTTGAGAGGCCCTTTGGACTGCAAGGTGATCCAACCAGTCCATCCTAAATGGAATCGGTTCTGAATATTCATTGGAAGGACTGATGCTGAAGCTGAAAGTCCAATACTTTGGCCACCTGATGCAAAGAACTGACTCATTGGAAAAGACCTTGATGCTGGGAAAGATTGAAGGCAGGAGGAGAAGGGGATGACAGAAAATGAGATGGTTGGATGGCATCACTGACTTAATGGACATGAGCTTGAGTAAACTCCGATAGTTGGTGATGGACAGGGAGGCCTGGCATGCTGCAGTCCATGGGGTTGCAAAGAGTCAGACATGACTGAGTGACTGAACTGAACCTGCCCCTATTATGGGCAATTCACTCTGAGCTCGCCTATGTGCTCTTCCATGCATATTCTGTTTTTTTCCACATGTACTCTGCTTCTAATAAACGTTTGTAACTTTTCCATGATCCTGATATCTTTACTGAATTCCTTCTTCAAAGACAAGACCGAGGTCCTTCTTCCAGCTTTTCACTGCCGTAATCAATTTTACTTATGAGTCAAGTGGAGTAGAGACTTGACTAAGGCTACCCAACCAGTGAGTGGCGGAGAGTGGACTCGAGCTTAGGTTTCTTCTGGATCTTTTGTTCTTCCAACAACACCAAGTTGCCTACAGTGTAAATAAGATCAAAGTGTTGGCATAAATATTGACAGAGACAACCAAGAAAGACATTATGAACTAGACTGGCCAGAAATTTGACCTGGGCATGAGGAGAACTGCTGATAATAAGAGGGACAGAACAAATAAGCCCTTCATCAGTAGAAACAAGAAATTCAGATGTCAGACTCTTGCAAAGCCTCAGTAGGCAAATGGGCAAAAGCCTTCATGGACTATAATGAAAGCTTCATGACCACAGGGATGTTTACTGTTTTGTTGCCTGATAAATAAATTCTGAGTATTCAGAAAGATGCCAGACACATAATAAATTCTTTAAACTTTTTAAGACATCTTGGGTTGATTGAATGTGTGGCATTAATTGTTAATGGTCTTCGAGGTGCCCTAGGTTCTCTTGTGATTAGCAAAGCGCTGGACACATGAGCTGAGGCAAGGGAGTGTCTCAAATCTGAGAGTCTAGTCTATCCACCAACATTGTTGTCTGTGAGATGATCCTGAACACCCCTGCCTGAAGAGCAATGGATAGATTATTTAGCAGAGGGCTCTGAAGTCACTCTGGGGTATCTAAGACTAAGGAGGAGGCAAGACCGTACCACAAAGAGATGAAGAAATCTTTGCATCTTTATTAACCCCTAAGAGCTCCTGTTTCATTCTATTTGCCTAGACCATGGAGATCTATACCAGACTTCCTGAATTCTGAGAAGCAGGGGAAGTGACTGTGATATAGGCAAGGAATTGACTGAAATTCTCTCATGAGGAAAAGGCTAAACATATATATGAGTTTTGACACGCACGCTCCGGATTAGTGAGTAGGCTCCAGAGGAGGCTCTTTGCCTGCCCTGATGGGATCAGAAGCAGCTGAGATGTGGAAAAATGGGGTTGAGGGCAAGCTGCATGTTACAGCCAGTTTCCTCATAACCCCAACACTAACAAGCACTACATATCTAGCTTAGTTCTACCCCCAGCTTGGATTTCTTTGCTTTTGCTACAGGATGACACAGAGGGCAGGCAGACCCTTCAGAGGTTATATTCAGTTTAATTTCCTCTTAGGGATGCCTCTGATACTAGCAGCAGCCTCTTCCTTGAGGGAAGGGAAGGTCCCTTCCCAAGCTTCAGGTGGGAAGCCCATGGGTGCCCACTGCAAGGTCTTCAGAAGAGGAGCCTTGCTGATGTCTCGAGGTTTGCAATCTTCTCTGGCTTGAATCTCAGAAAGCTTCGTGTCTGCCTCGATCCCTTAGGAACAGGAGATGATTTTTTCCCTCCTAAGTATATTTTTCTCTAACAAGTAACGGCCAGGAAAAGCAAACACATCCCTAGCTGGCTATTGCAGCCCACAAGTCAAGACCTCCATTAACAATGCCTCCTTTCTCAAACAATCAAGCCGCACAAGATTGCTTGTCTTTCAGAGAATGGCCTGTGACGGCACAGGCTGCTAAGAGCTGCTGTTCTTGAATGCCCAGGTATCAGGAGACATAACGGGGTGGGATGAAAATGTCATGGGGCTAGGGTGACAGGAGATGGGGGTGGTAGGTAAGCCTAGACATATTCCCCTGTGAGGGGCTGAGCAAGCAGATGGGATAGAGTACTTTTTTTTTTTTATTTTACTTTTCAAACACTGTTTTTTTCATCCTCCTGTCAGATGACCCTATTCATTAATTCATTTTCTCCCTATTGAATATTTAAACCCTGGACCTGAGATGTACCCAGCGATTCCATAGTGAGGTTATATCCGGCTTAATTTCCTCTTACAAGACTCTTCTGACACAGCCAGCAGCCTCTTCTGCATTCTAGGACGGCTCCATTGGTCACTGCCACATGGACACCACGGCCCCTTCTCTGCCACCTCTGGCCCACGTCAACTCTGCCTCGTTCCTGTTGGCCAAGACTGTTTGATTTGTTTATTTCTTGAGGGAAAATTTGGAGATGAATTTGCAGGTGGTAGAAACTCCCTTAACTCCAGCATTTTAATGGAAGATTGGTTCCAAATACTGATACAGTCAGCACTGTGCAAGGGCTGGAGTGTAAGACTGGGGATGAACACGTCTCTTTTAAGTCTTCAAGTCCCCATAGGTTTTCCTGGCGCTTGCTAAATGGGTGATTCCAAGTGGGAAGTTCTGTGCAAAAAGCCTGGGATCAAGTTCCTCATTAATTTCTCACTCCTTGAATGCTCTTGAGAAACTTAAATTAAGACTGATCATCTCATCTTTAAAATAGAGATAATGATTATATCAAAATTCACAGGGCTGATGTGAGAATTAAACGTGATAATATTTGTAAAAGTGTCTTATACAACATTATACGGGTAAGACGTAGTATCCGTGCTGACGGGAGGCAGATGTCGCGATAGGAAATCTCTGGAGGTTGCTCCCAACATAAACATACTGATTCTTCTTCCGTTAGTTGAGTCAGGACAGGAGCTGAGACAAATGGCTGCGGCCGTGGTCCTTAGCGACCAGCCTCTTTTGCTGCCGCTGCTGATCCTCACAGAGGCCACTAGGTGGCACCTCCTTTTAAAATCTCTCCACTTTCCCAGATGAATCTGGATCCTTTCAGAAGGACAAGTCATGAGAGCCGGCTGTAGTCAACACCAGGGGAGTCTGGAGTACTGCCTCCTCCGTGGTGACAAAGCCCTTTGTGAGGACTGAAAGGACTCTTGAATTGAGAAAATGCATAACTTAAATGCACACCACCCTTTCTTGCTTGTTCCCAGTTTCCTCTCCGCCATAAGAACAGGAGTACATTTTCATCCCTGATCCATTGCGATCTGTCCAGAAAACCCGGTTGAACCTTTCTGAGAGGATCTGCGAGGGAAAGCCAGCAGCTGTTTTCTGAACTCCTTAGGAAAGCGAGCAAAGCCCCCTTTTTTTCACCTACAACTGAAAATGTGTCTAATCTCACGGTCAGCACCCTCTGTATCGGAAAGCTCCTTCTCAGCTTTCCTCACGTCATGCGGCTAGCCTGAGCCCGGAACAAATGATTTCCTAAAAAGACCAACTGAGCCGCGGACATTTTCCCTCGGACAAAAGGAGAACTTCGGGAGGCTGCAGAAGCACTGAGTGGACAGTGGGGCTGCTGAGGCTGTAATGCAGGCCGTCTGTACACCAGCTGTGTGATCTTGGCTAAAACCACCTGCCCTCTCGACATCGTTTTCTTACCTATCAAATAAAGATTGAATTAAGGAGATCGTTGATATTCCCATCAGAGGTCCGCACTGTCTGAAGTCATGTAGTTATGTGGGAAGGTTATGCATCCGATACCTATCATTGACATGAGTCTGCTTGTTCCCTTGTCAGAGATTTGACAAGGACTTCTGTCAATAATTTAAGAAGCGTGCATCCATTTATTTCATAAAGTATGCTCTTCCCGAGATGTTCACATACAGCTACCAATGTTCTCCTCTGGGACCCCTGAGAATGGTTCAGTGGCTTTTCTGGACAGATGACAATGGACAGTGCTGAAAATCCACTCAGCTTCATAGTATTACTGCAAGGAATTAGAAACAAGCAAAAAGCGGTGGTGTGTTTAATTTAGGCATGTTTCTAAAATCTAGGGGACCTCCACTTCCCTGACAGTCCAGTGGTTAAGACGCCATACTTGCAATGTAGGAGACACAAGTTCAAACCCTGGTTGGGGAAGTAAGATCCCACAGGCCATGTGGCACAGCTAAAACTAAAGAAATAAATCCAGGTGACCTCTGTGCATGTTAGTCTTTTCACACACATGCAAACTCCTTGAAGGCAGACGAAACAACTTCAATCTGCCCTTCCATCTTTCTTTGCATCCATACAGACACCTACACATGGCCTGTGCTCTGTGGTTAGTTAATAGTAAATATAGCTGACTGACAGACAGCAATTAGGAAAAAAAAAAAGACTTCATCTAGATAAAAGTTCTGGTATACTCATATTTAGCGTAACATTAAAAACAATAAATAAAAAGAGCAGCTAAGCTTTATTAAGCATTAGGAGGTAAAGAAGATAAGGACAGAGATTTTTGTCTGCTTGCCAAATGTTATATCCCAGAGCCTAAAATTATTGTTTGGGACATAGGAGGCACTCAATAAATATTTGTTTTATAAATGAATGAAAGAATACTCACCCTGGGCTCTGTTTTACAGACTGTCTAAAGTGTTACCATTATTTTCATCTATGTTAGCCTTGAGAGAGTGAAAGCTAAGAAAACATAAACAACTTGCCAAGTTTTCACAACTAGCATGGGCAATACTGAACTTCATGCTAGCTTGTCTGGTTCCAAAATCTCCCTTAAGCGTAAAGCTAAATAGTCACTGAAAACAATTCATTATTTCCTTTGATTACTAATCTGAGGCAAGAATATGTACTGTTATTTATCATCCGTTAGTAGATTTTTTTATTTTCTATAAAGAGAAAAGAACAGGGAAGGATGCTCCTCCAGGTCCATTGGATATGCTTAGCGAAGAGGTCAAACCTATTTCTCAGTACAAGTCATTTTGCAAGTGTGTACACTAGGTGGCGAAAAACAGGTTAGCATATGTTTCATTAAGGATGTGTACTAGGATTAAGCATGGATTAAATGCTTTGTAGGTGTGGATTGAAAGGTGGTGAAGGGCCTGCTGTAGACACATAAGAGAAAGGATTTTGACCCAAGAGAAGAGGACTGGAATGAGACCATGTATGGGAGGACCCTCAGATGACTCGTTTTCTCTCCACAATTTCTATATTTGCTTCCAGGGACTTTTGTAGAACATCTACTTTGTGTTATCCACTATTCTCAGAGCTGATGATACAGCATGAACAAGACAATATCCTGATCTTATTATGGAAATTTGGTGCTGCCGGGGCACCATGGATCTGAGCAAATGCACCTATTTCTCTCAGCCCTGCTGACAAAGGTTGACGGCAGCCTACTTAAGAGTTTACTGGGATCTACCCAAACCTGAAAATGAAAAAAGCATGAATTGGGTTCTGCACCTTTTATTTCCAGCACTTTAAAATAATTCCAAGAAATTATATGCACTCTGATTTTCTTCTACCTTTTTCCTTTTTTCATCTTTCAGAGGATGGAGAAAACAGGCCCAGTGAAGCACACAGGCTCAAACCAAGTCACATATGCTTAGGCTCTTTCATTAGAGTTCACTTGCACAAAAAGAGAGTCATTTGTGCTCATTGCCAACACTCATCCAAAAACTGTAAACCTGATGTTGAAACAGACCTTAGAGATGATGGATTTTAACTTTCCTATTTTACAAATGAGTCTCCTGAAGCCTAGAGAAGAAAGAGGAGTACTTAATCAAGGTCACAGAGACAGTTTGAGTAATAGCCCCAGATCTTTGGTCTCCTATTACCTAATCCACGATGACACAATTGCAAGACTCCCGGTGGAGACACAAAGACCAGGAAGAAACTTTACGGGAAGAAATCAAGGTAAATGTTCTCAAGGACACTCAGTGCTAACTGTATGATTTCTACAGCTTGAACCGATCTTGCCATGAAAATAGTAGGTTCATGGACTCCCTTTCCAGAGATCTCTGCTTCACACCCCGCAGCACTGCCAGACCCTGGATATATCGGTAGGTACGTTCTGTCTTCATGATGTGCCTGGGCCTTTAGCATCGTCTCCAGGAGGGTCTTAAAGCCTCCAGCTTTGCCATACTTGGGATAAATTAATCCCCAAAGCCCACCGTCTAGCCATTCCCCTCTTTATACCGATAAAGTCATTGTTTTGTGCCTCAGATTAAACCCAGTCTTTAGATTCTGACATCAAATGACTGGCTCAGGGCTTCCCTGGTGGCTCAGTGGTAAAGAATCTGTCTGCCATGGCAGGAGACATGGGTTTGACCCCTATCATGGAAGATCCCACGTGCCTCGGAGCAACTAACAGCGACTCACAGCTATTGAGCCTGTGCTCTAGAGCCTGGGAGCCACACTGAAGCCTTCATGTCCTGGAGCTGATGTTCCACAGAAAGAGAAGCCACTGCAATGAGACGCCCCTTGCACCAGAACTAGAGAATAGCCCCTGGTCTCTGCAACTGGAGAAATCCAGAGCATCAACAAAGATCCAGCACAGCCAAAAATCAATCAATCGATCAATAATTTCTTTTAAAAAGTACTGGCTCAGTGTGAGAAGCCATCATTTACTCCCTTTCTGTCAGGCACCAGACAGTCTCCTTCATATTACACAGATACTTCTAATTTGCCCCGGAGTCCTATGAGGTCACTGTGGTAGTTAATGGCACTAAAGACCTTAGAGATGATGGAGTTTACATTTTTGCAAAGTGTTTCTAATTCTTTTCCTATTGTATCCAATTCTTCTCCATCTGAACACAGTGTAAGATTGTATTTTCCTGAACCCCTTGAAGTAAAGCATGCCTAATTTGAGAGGAAGAAGAAGCACAGAGTCACAGGACACCCCAGGATAGGCATGAAGCAGAAGAGGAAAATAGACCTTTTCTAAGAGATTCAAGGGATTGTTTATTATTGCAGCATTACCTAGCCTAAACTGATCCATCTGCTTTTATTAACCTCATTTTATACAGCAGGACATTGAGCTCAGAAAGGTACTATAATTTGCACAAGTTTTTACATATGATAATTAATAGAGCAAGGAGTTTAATCTTGCTGTCCAACCCTGAATATTCATTGGAAGAACTGACGCTGAAGCTGACGCTTCAATGCTTTGGCCACGTGATTGGAAAGGACACTGATGCTGGGAAAGATTGAGGGCAGGAGGAGAAGGGGGTGACAGAGGATGAGATGCTTGGATGGCATCATCGACACAATGGACATGAGGTTGAGCAAACTGCAGGAGATGGTGAAAGACAGGGAAGCCTGGAGTGCTGCAGTCCATGGAGTCACAAGAGTCAGACATGACTTAGCAACTGAACAATAACTCAACTTCAGTCCCTGGGGTCTGACTTGATATCTTGTGATCTTTCTGCTGCAAAGTGATGTCTACCCATCTGGCCTGGGCTTCACAAGGGACCCTTCTGCCTTCAGTCCCTTATGTCTTCCAATATTCTTTACTAAAATGTTTATTGTTTGTCTTTCCTTAGTATTACTGTGACCATGTTTTTTACTGACTCAAAGTCTCTCTATTGCCTCTAGAATTAGTGAAAGGAAACAATAGGAAGTATTAAACGAGGTCCTTTCTCTCAAACAATGGCTTATTGCTTCTACTGCCAGGACTCTCGGAGAAGGCAATGGCACCCCACTCCAATACTCTTGCCTGGAAACTCCCATGGACAGAGGAGCCTGGTGGGCTGCAGTCCATGGGGTCACTACAAGTTGGACATGACTGAGCAACTTCACTTTCACTTTTCACTTTCATGCATTGGAGAAAGAAATGGCAGCCCACTCCAGTGTTCTTGCCTGGAGAATCCCAGGGACGGGGGAGCCTGGTGGGCTGCCGTCTATGGGGTCGCACAGATTCGGACATGACTGAAGCGACTTAGCAGCAGCAGCAGCCAGGACTCTAACATCATATATACGGTGCTCTGATCAGGATGAGCCAAAAAAGGGATAGGACAGAAGTGTAGATTTTCCCTTGTCCTCTGGCTCCAGGGAGTCTGTGGATGAAACAGATCTTTAGGAGTCACTTTTATTTTCTGTACCCAAACTCACTCTCAGAGTGTATCAGGAGAAGCCATTTCCACCTCATTGTAAAGGAGATAATTCTAGAACTTTCTCAAACACCTATAAGTGTCTCCTTTCTATTTCCCAGGGGCCCAGCAATCACCTGCAAAGGCGTTCCAAAAAGGCAGACCAAATCCACTTGGCAATATTCCACTGCTTACCTTAGGTTAGGTTCTGATTTCCCATGGCGCCCATGTGCTCCCTCGAAATATTTCTTGGCATTGATATTTACAGAAAAATAATAAACAAAATCCACATTGGCACACATATTGATCCCCAGATTTCACTGACATTTACGAATAAATGATGGATTGCCTTTTTTGAGAGGCTGGCTGAGCTGACCTGCGTGGCCCGTACATAATTTACTTTTGATTAAAGGAGTGCTTCAACATCAAGATTCTGTTTGGGAGCACTGGGTAGGATCGATACGTTTATGACACAAACTTTCAAACAATGTACTCTGAGCAAGAAGTCTCTGCAGTCAATTCCTCTCAGATTTGGTGGGGGTCGGGGGTGAGGGGAGAGGAAAGGCCTAGAATTTCTGAGAGTTTGGCACGGAACGCGGTTAGCATCTGAACACAGAGTGGCTCTGCTTTTTGTAGCTTTGGACCTGTGCCATTACCAAGGGAAGCTGTTGTCAGAAATTTTGAGGGCTCAAGATCTCTCACAAACACCCCTAGAGGAAGGGAAAGAAAGACTGACAACAGTTGATTGGAAAAAGAAGCCTTCTGAGAGAAATGGGGATTTTTTAAAGCCAATTTTTGCATATTTTTACCCATCCTGCAGAGGCAGAATGTATCCTGCAGACTGTAGCATTTGTTTTCAAACACTTGAAGTTGAACGCTTTTAGATGTCTTCTGTAGTATGTCACATTCTGCACCACCCCTTATTGCTTCAGATCTGGTCTATTTTAGGAACTTTTGCTCCTGCCTCTTCCCTGGAGGCATTTCATGTTACCGAGCTTGCTTAAGTTACACTGCTTTGGTGATGCTGTTCCTGAATGCCTAGTCCAAAAGGATGTCTCCATTCTCCTCATGGTTATATCACTGATTAGCTGGAGAATGATAATGATAATAATGCCCCAAATATATGAAATGCATAGCTTATTCAGGCTTCCAGAGAAAAATGCCATAGACTGAGTGGCTCATCAACAACAGACATGTATTTCTCATAGTTCTGGATGCTGGGACGTCCAAGATCACGGCACCAGCAGATCTGGTGTCTTTTGGTTCCTGAACTGGCCTCTCTACATAGAGGGCAAGGCGAAACCAAAGGAAGAGGTAGACCACCCTAGATTGGTAGGTGGCAGTTTTAACTAGCAGGGAAACTTACATACAAGGCTTATCTTGGGCATCTGCAAAACAAGTAGATCTCTACACCTGCCCATCAGAATCTTACGGTTTATATAGAAGTCTTAACTAGACTCAATCACTTAACACCAACCAAAGAGTCCCAACAACACTCTAGTCTCTCAAGGCTTTGTCTTTGGGACAGCTCCCAGTGTGGGAACAGTGGACAGAACATATATTCCAAGGGCAGGGGAGGGTGTAAGGAGCTTCTGGTTGCCAGGATCCACGTTGCAGGTGGTCACGTCCTCTCAAGTACCTCCTCCTCTGTGTCTGGGCAAGGCCTCCTGCAAGGCCGCAGGTGCTGACTTCCTTGTGTCCTCACTTGGTGGAAGGAGCTAGAGAACACTGTGGGATCTCTTTATAAGTGCACTAGTCCAGTTCATTCATGAAGATTACACCTTTATGATCTAAGCACATTTCAAATGCCATATCTTCCAATACCAATCACAATGGGCATTGGATTTCAACATATAAAATGGGAGAGGGATGCAAATATTTAGGCTATAGGATATTTCTGCATTCCATGTAACATTTACAGCACACCTCTGTGGGAGGTAATGGCATAATCCCGATTATCCAGATGAGAGAATGGAGGCTTAGAAAGGCGCGATGACTTGCTCAAAGCAGCATAGCTGGTGATTGGCGGGTGCTGTGTTCAAAGGCAGTGTATCCCACTCATTCAGACCACTGTAACAAAATGCCCTGGACTGAGTGGCTTATACACACACAATTATCTCCTTTTTATTCTCTTTTTGCTCAACCACTTTGCCTGTTGCCACTTCCTTAGGAATAGAATTAATTCCATGAGGGCAGGGATCATGTTTCACCCACCACCATAGCCCCAGAACTTACACACTGTAAATACACTGTCAATAAATGTATGCTGCTGTAACTGAAGTTCAGGGGAGCCCTAGTCCACCAAGCATAACTGCATTAGATTATATATCGTACCTGGTGGAGGGGGTAGTAGGAGGAAGAGGTGGGAGAAGGCTAAAACCCAGTTCACACTCCACTCACCGGATAGAGCCCCTAGCCTGTGGCTGTATCCATGTGTAAGAAGAGGCACCTTTTACAAATGTGTACAAAGATGTCATACAGGCTAATGATGGCCTTGATGGAACTTCAGGTGATTCAGACACTTGGAAATCCCAGAGTGAACACAGTGACAGTAATTAGAGGGATCAAGGCCCCAACTTGCCATGGCAGGATGGATTGAGGGGAACGCTGAAGACAATCAATAATAGTGACTTAAATGGGGAACACATGTATACCTGTGGCGGATTCATTTTGATATTTGGCAAAACTAATACAATTATGTAAAGTTTAAAAATAAAATAAAATTTTAAAAAATAAAGGATTAAGATTTAGTTGTTCTTTAAAAAAAAAGAGAGAGAAATAAAGAGCTTCCCTGATGGTTCAGTGGTGAAGAAGCCACCTGCCAATTCAGGGGTAGCAAGAGACATGGGTTCAATCCCTCAGTCCAGAAGAGCCATCCCCTGGAGAAGGAAATGGCAACCCACTCCAGGATTCTTGCCTGGGAAATCCCATGGACAGGGGAGCCTGGTGGGCTACAGTCCATTTCCTGTATGTATCCCCATATCATCTGATTTTTCTCTTTGTGATCTACATGGTAGAACTCATACTTAAATCATCTATCTCCTCTTGAATCTTTCTTCCATCATTTCTACTGTCAACAGATGTCTATCAGGTCTCTGTTATGCACCAGGCATTATAATAACACAAGGTGCACACACACACACAAAGACTAAAAATATAGATCTGGTCCCTGCCTTTGAGGAGCTTGCAATCTAATTGTTGGGGAGGGGCATGAAATTATATAATTAATTGTAATCAGATATGCTTTTCAAAATAATAACAACTACTGATAGTTACCATTTACTGAGGGATTACCCTACATAAGGAATTTTGGTGAGTATCTTTAATGAATCTTCTCATTAGCCTTGACAAAACACAATGAATTATGCATTATCTCCTTTCTTTAAGTACTTTGGTCCAGAAATCTCATGAAAGGTAGTTCAGACTTCTTTTCTTTCCACTCACAGTCACTTGGAAATTTCATACATTCCTTTGTATCTGCTTGAATTTTAATGCCAACATATTTCCTTAATTCTTTTCTATCTCCAAACTTCAGCTTCCAAGACACTTTAATTTCCAAAAGTCACAGATTTTTAAATTCCATGGCTCTGTCCTGCTTCTCCCAGCTTTCTCCCTTTGGTGCTGGAGGCATTATTGATCCTTCTCCTCAGTGCTGAGCTCCAGCCCACACAACTCTTCACTGTGAGACTCATGTAGGCCTTAGGAAATAACCACAGCCCCTGCTCTCTAAAACAGCCATCCTTCCTTGGCATTCCGTAATTAATGGTGCAGATATAGCTGTCATTAAAGTAGAATTTCAACTTTCATTAGCATGGTTGATGACTTTATATTTTGTAACTTCCATATGGAAATATCATTCCTTTGGGCTGAAGAAGAGAATGGAGACTAGCAGAAGCTGTATTCAAATATAACATGTGAACATAAAGCATAAACCATTGTTATTTACATGTTGTTTTCACTCTGATAATCCATTGTCCATCTTAAGGGAAGAACCGGCATAGGTTACTCTTGTATAAGAGAGGGTAGGAAGAGTCTCACCTGAACGAGGTCCTGAGGGAGGTAACAGGAGAATTGGAGAAGGAGTATTACTGAATTGTGTAACACGTGTAGATACCATGTTAAGGACTTTATACATGCTATATTCTTTATTTCTTAGCAAAAACACTTGAGAGATATTTTAGTTGCTATTTTTAAAGTTTGAAAACTGAATTCCAGGGAGGTCAAGCACTTTGTCCAAGATTACTTGGATAACTAGGGAAAGAGGAAGAATTCAGACCAGGCCTAAAAGGCAATGAGGCTCTCCCACCTCAGAGCACTTACCCTCCCCTACATTCTGCATTGATTTATAGAAGACACCAGGAGAGGGTGGAGCTGGTGATCTATGACTCTCAACACGTGGGAGACTAGTCCATTAACTTCACCTGGACTTGCTATAAATGCATATTCTTGAGACCCTTCCCAGACTACCTGAAGCAGAAACTCCAGGGAGTGGAGCCTAG
This sequence comes from Bubalus bubalis, assembly GCF_019923935.1. NCBI lineage: Eukaryota > Metazoa > Chordata > Mammalia > Artiodactyla > Bovidae > Bubalus > Bubalus bubalis. The sequence goes on from NC_059161.1 coordinate 6,300,078, forward strand.
CAATCCAATTTTTTATCAAGTCCTTCAAGTAGGCTAAAGTTTATTTAATTAATTATTTAATTAATTTACTTTTAATGTTATATTGGCATATAGTTGATTAACAAAGTTGTGATCATTTCAGGTGTACAGCAAAGTGATTCAGTTATAAATATAGCAGTGTGTACATGTCAGTTTTTAAATATAGCAGTGTGTACATGTGAATCCTAAACTCCCTAATTATCCCTGCCACCTACCATCCCTCCCCAGTAACCATAAATTTGCTCTCCAAGTCTGAGTCTGTTTCTGTTTTGTAAATATTTTCATTTGTCTAATTTTTTTAGAGTCTGTATATAAGTGATACCATACAATATCTCTCTTTCTCTGTCTGACTTACTTCACTCAGCATGACAATCTCTAGGTCCATCCATGTTGTTGCAAATGGCACTATTTCATTATTTTTAATGGCTGAATAGTATTCCATTGTATATATGTACCACATCATCCTTTTTCCATTCCCCTGTTGATGAACATTTAGGTTGCTTCCATGTCTTGGCTATTGTAAATAGTGCTGAAATGAACATTCGGTACATGTATCCTTTCATACCACGTTTTTCTCCATATGTATGTCCAGAAGTAGAATTGCAAGATCATATGGTAGCTCTATTTTTAGTTTTTTTAGGAACCTCCATGCTTTTCTCCAAAGTGGCTGTCCTAATTTACATTCACATGAATAGTGTAGGTGGGTTCCCTTCTCTACGAACCCTTTCCAGCATTTGTTGTTTGTGGATTTTTTGATGATATTTGTTCTGACTAGTGTGAGGTGATATCTCACTGTTGTTTTGATTTGCATTTATCTAATAATATAGAATGTCTTTTCATGTGCCTCTTGGCCATCTGTATATCTTTAGAGAAATGTTTATTTAGGTCTTCTGCCCACTTTTGATTAGGTTGTTTGTTTTGGTGATATTAAGCCACGAGTTGTTTGTAAATTTTGAAGATTAATTCCTTGTTGGGATTTGCATCATTTGCAAATATTTTCTTCCATTCTGTGGGTCATCTTTTCATTTTGTTTATGATTTCCTTTGCTGTGCAAAAACTTTTGAGTTTAATTAGGTCCCGTTTATTTTTGTTTTTATTTCCTTTACTCCAGGAGACAGATTGAAAAAGATATTGCTGCAATTTTTGTCAAAGAGTGTTCTGCCTATGTTGTCTTCTAAGAGTTGTATAATGTCTGGTCTCACATTTAGGTCTTTAATCTAATTCAAGTTTATTTTTGTGTATGGTGTTAAAGAATGTTCTAATTTCATTCTTTTACATGTAGCTGTCCAGTTTTCCCAGCACCATTTATTGAAGAGGCTATCTTTTATCCGTTGTATAGTCTTGCCTCCTTTGCATAATCTAATTGACTGTAGGTGTGTGGGTTATTTCAAAATGAATAAAATACCTAGGAATAAACTTACCTAAGGAGACAAATAGATTCAAGGGATTAGATCTGATAGTTAGAGTGCCTAAAGAACTATGGACGGAGGTTTGCAACATGTACGGGAGGCTGTAATCAAAACCATCCCCAAGAAGAAGAAATGCAAAAAGGCAAAATGGTTGTATGAGGAGGACTTACAAATAGCTGAGAAAATAAGAGAAGAGAAAGACAAAGGAGAAAAGGAAATCTGTATCCATCTGCATGCAGAGTTCCAAATAGCAAGGAAAGATAAGAAAGCCTTCCTCAGTGATCAGTGCAAAGAAAGAGAGCAAAACCATAGAATGGGAAAGACTAGAGATCTCTTCCGGAAAATTAGAGATACCAAGGGAACATATCATGCAAAGATGGGCAGAATAAGGACAGAAACAGTATGGACCTATCAGAAGCAGAAGATAATAAAAACAGGTGGCAAGAATACACAGAAGAACTATACAGAAAAGATCTTAATGACTCAGATAACCATGATGGTGTGATCACTCACCTAGAGCCAGACATCCTGGAATGTGAAGTCAGGTGGGCCTTAGGAAGCAACACTATGAACAAAGCTAGTGGAGGTGATGGAATTCCAGTTGAGCTATTTCAAATCTTAAAAGATGATGCTGTGAAAGTGCTGCACTCAATATGCCAGCAAATCTGGAAAGCTCAGTAGTGGTCACAGGACTGAGAAATCAGTTTTCATTCCAATCCCAAAGAAAAGCAATGCCAAAGAATGTTCAAACTATGGCACAGTTCAGTTTAGTTCAGTCGCTCAGTCGTGTCCAACTCTTTGCAACCCCATGAACTGCAGCACGCCAGGCCCCCCTGTCCATCACCAACTCCCAGAGTTTACGCAAAATCATGTCCATTGAGTTGGTGATGCCATCCAACCATCTCATCCTCTGTCGTCCCCTTCTCCTCCTACCTTCAATCTTTCCCAGCATCAGGGTCTTTTCAAATGAGTCAACTTTTCGCATTAGGTGGCCAAAGTATTGGAGTTTCAGCTTCAACATCAGTCCTTCCAATGAACACCCAGGACTGATTTCCTTTAGGATGTACTGGTTGGATTTTCTTGCAGTCCAAGGAACTCTCAAGAGTTTTCTCCAACACCACATTTCAAAGGCATCAATTCTTCAGCACTCAGCTTTCTTTATGGTCCAACTCTCACATCCATACATGATTACTGGAAAAACCATAGCCTTGACTAGATGGACCTTTGTTGGCAAAGTAATATCTCTGCTTTTTAATATGCTGTCTAACTATGGCACAGTTGAACTCATCTCACACACTAGCAAAGTAATGCTCAAAATTCTCCAAGTGAAGCTTCAATGGTACATGAACCCAGAACTTCCAGATGTTTAAGCTGGATTTAGAAAAGGCAGAGGAACCAGAGATCAAATTGCTAACTTCCACTGGATCATAGGAAAAGTGATAGAGTTCCAGTTAAACATCTACTTCTGCTTTATTGACTATGTCAAAGCCTGTGATTGTGTAGATCACAAAAAAACTATGGAAAATTCTTAAAGAAATGGGAATACCAGACAACTTTACCTGCCTACTGAGAAGTGTGTATGCAGGTCAAGAAGCAAGAGTTAGAACCAGACGTGGAAGAACAGACTGGTTCCAAATTGGGAAAGGAGTGTGTCAAGGTTGTATATTGTCATCCTGCTTATTTGACTTATGTGCAGAGCACATCATGGAATATGCCAGGCTGGATGAAGCACAAGCTGGAATCAAGATTGCTGGGAGAAATATCAATAACCTCAGATATGCAGATGACACCACCCTTACAGCAGAAAGTGAAGAGGAACTGAAGAGCCTCTTGATGAAAGTGAAAGAGGAGAGTGAAAAAACTGGCTTAAAACTCAACATTCAGAAAACTAAGATCATGGCATCAGGTCCCATCACTTCAGGGCAAATAAATGGAGGTACAATGGAAACAGTGACAGACTTTATTTTTGGGGGCTCCATAATCACTGCAGATGGTGATTGCAGCCACAAAATTAAAAGACACTTGCCATCTTTTCTATTCACAATGCAGTAAGATTAGATGTCAACTACAGGAGAAAACTATTAAAAATACAAACATATGGAGGTTAAATAACATGTTTCTGAATAACCAACAAATCACAGAAGAAATCAAAAAGGAAATCAAAATGTGCATAGAAGCAAATGACAATGAAAACACAACAACCCAAAACCTATGGGATTCAGTTAAAGCAGTGCTAAGGGGAAGGTTCATAGCATTACAAGCTTACCTCAAGAAACGAGGAAAATGAAATAAATAACGTAACTTTATACCTAAAGCAACTAGAAAAAGAAGAAATGAAGAACCCTAAGGTTAGTAGAAGGAAAGAAATCATAAAAATTAAGGCAGAAATAAATGAAAAAGAAAGGAGACTATAGCAAAAATCAACAAAACTAAAAGCTGGATCTTTGAGAAGATAAAAAAAATAGAAAAACCATTAGCCAGACTCATCAAGAAAAAAAGGGAGAAGAATCAAATCAACAAAATTAGAAATGAAAATGGAGAAAACACAACAGATAACACAGAAATACAAAGGATCATAAGAGACTACTATCAGCAACTATATGCCAATAAAATTGGCAACTTGGAAGAAATGGATGAATTCTTAGAAAATTATAATCTTCCAAAACTGAACCAGGAAGAAATAGAAAATCTTAACAGACCCATCACAAGCACAGAAATCAAAACTGTAATCAAAATTCTTCCAACAAACAAAAGCCCAGGACCAGATGGCTTCACAGGTGAATTCTACCAAAAAATTAGAGAAGAGCTAACACCTATCCTACTCAAACTCTTCCAGAAAATTGCAGAGGAAGGTAAACTCCCAAACTCATTCTAAGAGGCCACCATCACCCTAATACCAAAACCAGAAAAAGATGCCACAAAAAAAGAAAACTACAGGCCAATATCACTGATGAACATAGATGCAAAAATCCTCAACAAAATTTTAGGAAACAGAATTCAACAACATATTAAAAAGATCATATATCATGACCAAGTGGGCTTTATCCCCGGGATGCAAGGATTCTTCAATATTTGCAAATCAATCAATGTGATACACCACATTAACAAACTGAAAGATAAAAAAACATATAATTATCTCAATAGATGTACAGAAAGCCTTTGACAAAATTCAACACCCATTTATGATAAAAACTCTCCAGAAAGCAGGCATAGAAAGAACATAACTAAATATAGTAAAAGCCATATATGATAAACCCACAGCAAACATTATCCTCAATGGCGAAAAATTGAAAACATTTCCCCTAAAGTCAGGAACAAGACAAGGGTACCCACTCTCACCACTACTATTCAACATAGTTTTGGAAGTTTTAGCCACAGCAATCAGAGAAGAAAAAGAAATAAAAGGAATCCAGATTGGAAAAGAAGAAGTAAAATTCTCACTGTTTGCAGATGATATGATCCTCTGCATAGAAACCCTAAAGACATTACCAGAATATTATTAGAGCTAATCAATGACTATAGTGAAGTTGCAAGATATAAAATTAATGCACAGAAACCCTATACATTAACATTCCTATACATTAACAATGAGAAAACAGAAAGAGAAATTAAGGAAACAATCCATTCACCATTGTGATGAAAAGAATAAAACACTTAGGAAAAAATCTATCTAAAGAAACAAAAGACCTATATATAGAAAACTATAAAACACTGATGAAATAAATCAAAGGTGACATAAATAGATGGAGAAATATACCATGTTCATGGATTGGAAGAATCAATATAGTGAAAATGGGTATACTACCCAAAGCAATCTATAATTCAATGCAATCCCTGTCAAGTTACCAGTGGTATTATTCACAGAACTAGAACAAAAAATTTCACAGTTTGTATGGAAATACAAAAAGTCTCGAATAGCAATCTTGAGAAAGAAGAATGGAACTGGAGGAATCATCCTGCCTGACTTCAAAGCTATAGTCATCAGGACAGTATGGTACTGGCACAAAGACAGGAATATAGATAAATGGAACAACAACAAAAAAAAAACCCAGAGATAAATCCACACACCTATGGACACCTTATTTTTGACAAAGGAGGCAAGAATATACAAATGAGAAAAGACAATTCTTTAATAAGTGGTTCTGGAAAAACTGGTCAGCCACCTGTAAAAGAATGAAACTAGAACACTTTCTAACACCATACACAAAAATAAACTCAAAATGGATTAAAGATCTAAATGTAAGACCAGAAACTATAAAAATTATAAAAACTATAATTTTATAAATTATAAAACTGTAAAACTAGAGAATAACACAGGCAAAACACTCTCTGACATAAAACACAGCAAGATCCTTTATGACACATCCCAGAGTAATGGAAATAAAGGCAAAAACAAATGGGGCCTAATTAAACTTAAAAGCTTTTGCACAAAGAAGGAAACTATAAGCAAGGTGAAAAGACAGCCTTCAGAGTGGGAGAAAATAATAACAAAATGAAGCAATGGACAAAGAATTAACCTTAAAAATATACAAACAGCCCATGCAGCTAAATACCAGAAAAATAAACGACCCAATCAAAAAATGGGTCAAATAACTAATCAGACATTTATCCAAAGAAGACATACAGATGGCTAATAAACACATGAAAAGATGCTCAACATCACTCATTATCAGAGAAATGCAAATCAAAACCACAATGAGATACCATCTCACACCAGTTAGAATGGCAATCATTAAAAAGTCTATAAACAATAAATGCTGGAGAGGGTGTGGAGAAAAAGGAACACTTTTACACTGTTGGTGGGAATGCAAACTAGTACAGCCATTATGGAGAACAGTGTGGAGATTCCTTAAAGAACTGGAAATAGAACTGCCATATGACCCAGCAATCCCACTGCTGGGCACACACACTGAGGAAACCAGAATTGAAAAAAACACATGTACCCCAATGCTCATCGCAGCACTGTTTACAATAGCCAGGACATGGAAGCAACCTAGATGTCCATTGGCAGACAAATGGATAAGAAAGCTGTGGTACATATACACAGTGGAATATTACTCAGCTATTAAGAAGAACACATGTGAATCAGTTCTAATGAGTTGGATGAAACTGGAGCCTATTATACAGAATGAAGTAAGTCAGGGAAAAAACACACCAATACAGTTTTAATGCATATATATGGAATTTAGAAAGATGGTAATGATGACCCTATATGCGAGACAGCAAAAGAGACACAGATATAAAGAACAGACTTTTGGACTCTGTGGGAGAAGGCGAGGGTGGAATGATTTGAGAGAATAGCATTGAGACATGTATATTATCATATGTGAAATAGATCACCAGTCCACGTTTGATGCATGAAACAGGGCACTCAAAGCCAGTGCACTGGGACAGCCCAGAGGGATGGGATGGAGAGGGAGGTGGGAGGTGGGTTCAGGATGGGGGACACATGCACACCCTTGGCTGATTCATGTCAATGTATGGCAAAAAACACCACAATATTGTAAGATAATTAGCCTCCAATTAAAATTAAAAAAAAAAAGAAAGATGCTTGCTCCTTGGAAGAAAAGTTATGACAAACCTAGACAGCATATTAAAAAGCAGAGACATTACTTTGCAACAATGGTCTGTCTAGTCAAAGCTATGGTTTTTCCAGTACTCATGAATGAATGTGAGAGTTGGACTATAAAGAAAGCTGAGCACCGAAGAATTGCTTTTGAACTGTGGTGTTGGAGAAGACTCTTGAGGGTTCCTTGGACACCAAGGGGATCCAACCAGTCAATCCTAAAGGAAATCAGTCCTGAATATTCATTGGAAGGACTGATGCTGAAGCTGAAACTCCACTACTTTGGCCATTTGATGTGAAAAACTGACTCATTTGAAAAGACCCTGATGCTGGGAAATATTGAAGGTAGGAGGAGAGATGGTAGAGGATGAGATGGTTGGATGGCATCACTGAACTGAACTGAAGGAAACAAAACACCTATACTCTGAAAATTTAAAGATGCTGATGAAAGAAATTGAAGATGACACAAACAGATGGAAAGAAATATCACGTTCTTAGATTGGAAGAATCAACATTGTCAAAGCGACTGTATTACCCAAGACAATCCACGTGTGTGTATAGTCACTCAGACATGTCTGACTCTTTGCAACCCCATGGACTATAGGCCGCCAGGCTCCTCTGTCCACGGGGATTCTCCAGGCAAGAATACTGGAGTGGGTTGTCATACTCTCCTCTAGGGGATATTTCCAATCCAGGGATCAAACCTGAGTCTCCTGTATTTGCAGGCAGAGTCTTTATATGACCCAGACATTCTACTTCTGTGCATATACCCTGAGAAAACCATAATTCAAAAAGATACACCTAATTCCAAAGTTCACTGCAGCTCTATCTATAATAGCCAGGATACAGAATCAACACAGACATCCACAGGCAAGAATAATGGAGTGAGCCGCCATTTCCTGCTCCAGGGGATCTTCTTGACCCAGGAACTCAAGCTGTGTCTCCTGCATTGGCAGGTGGCTTCTTTACCATGAGCCACCTAGGAATCCCAATAAGTTTGTACCTATTACCATTCACTTTAAATATTAAACTTCTCACTCCGTTCATGCATTCTTCTAAATTTATTGACCATCTTAATGATCATTACCTTGAACTTTATCAGGTAGGTTGCTGATCTCCATTTTGTTTAGTTCTTCTAGGAAGAACTATGATGGAGGTAATGAAGAAAATGGTGATCTCCTTCAAAAGATCCCATGCATGCACTGCTGCACTCAGTGCCCCCAATCCTGCAGCAGGCCACCGCTGACCCACGCCTCTGCCGGAGACTCCTGGACACTCACAGTCTTCAGGTCTTTGACAAGATTTCAGCGGTCCTGACTTTACCTTGTCTTTCAAGAACAAGACTCCAGTGACTTCTCTGGTGGTCCAGGAGTTAAGAATTCGCCTGCAATGCAGGGGACACTGGTTCAATCCCTGGTTGGGGAATCAAGACCTACATGTCGTGGAGCAACTAAACCAGCACACTGCAGCTACATGCCATGACTAGAGAATTTCTTGTGCCACAAAGAAAATATCCACATGACTCAACAAAGATCACATGTGCCGCAGCTAAGACCTTATGCAACCGAAAACGAAAAACAAACAAACAAAAACAGGTCTTCAGGAAAACAGACAGATGGCGAGATCAGCATCAGGCTAGATCAAGAGGAGAATTTCCAGATTATGGGGGTGTAGTGAGATATTCCTTTTGGACTCGAAGATCCTTATAGAATTTTCAGTATGTAGTGGAGAAGGCAATGGCACCCCACTCCAGTACACTTGCCTGGAGAATCCAATGGGCGGAGGAGCCTGGTAGGCTGCAGTCCATGGGGTCGCTAAGAGTCGGACACGACTGAGCGACTGCACTTCACTTTCACTTCTTCTAGGATATTATCTTGTTATTTCATATGGAACATATTACTCTGCTCCCACCTTTTCCTAATTCCTGTATTTACTTTTTATGTATTAGGTAGGTTGGTTATGTTCCTGATCTGGAAAAGTCATCTTATGCTGGGGACATCCTATGGGGTCCAACAGCACATTCCTTTTGGTCACCAGAGCTATATGCTAGGTGCCCCCTATATTGGCTGCATGGACCCTTCTGTGGCAATGCAGTGGTCCCCTATGATGGGTGTGTTGATAGATTAGCCTGGCACCCAGCCTGGTTGGCTACCAGTTCCTGCCTTGTGTAGAGGCTACCAGACCACTGTTGGCCAAAGCTGTGTCTAGGACAGCTGGCGGCACAGACCATGGAGTCTGGGGCTGGTGCCAGCCCTCTGGTGAGTGGGTAAGCTATGGTTCTTGACATTTAGTCTGATAAGGCAGAGACTGAAGTAGATGGTAACTGTGGAGTGAAGGATTAGTGACTCCCATATTACAAGTCAGGAGACTCAGAGAGGAGGGAGCCTAATAAAAATTAGAAAATTAAGATTCTTAGACTCAGAAAAAATTATTATGATTCATTGCCCAATTGTTTTCCTTTAAATTATCTTTTTTTTAATTTTATTTTTTAAATTTATTTATTTTAATTAGAGGCTAATTACTTTACAATATTGTATTGGTTTTGCCATACATCAACATGAATCCACCACGGGTGTACACGTGTTCCCAATCCTGAACCCCCCTCCCACCTCCCTCCCCGTACCCTCCCTCTGGGTCATCCCAGTGCACCAGCCCCAAGCATCCTGTATCCTGCATCAAACCTGGATTGGCGATTCGTTTCTTATATGATATTATACATGTTTCAATGCCGTTCTCCCAAATCATCGCCCCCTCCCTCTCCCACAGGGTCCAAAAGACTGTTCTATACATCTGTGTCTCTTTTGCTGTCTCGCATACAGGGTTATCGTTACCGTCTTTCTAAATTCCATATATATGCGTTAGTATACTGAATTGGTGTTTTTCTTTCTGGCTTACTTCACTCTGTATAATCGGCTCCAGTTTCAACCACCTCATTAGAACTGATTCAAATGTCTTCTTTTTAATGGCTGAGTTTTAAATTATCTTTTAAATGCTAGCTTTATCTTTCCCCTAAAGAGATTCAAGGGAAAAATAGTTGCCTACCTTTGGGCTAGGTGTTAATGATAAGGTTAAGATTCCTGAGGTCCTTGCTGGAGGGTGTTGGGCTGAATAAGAAGGAAAACGCCTTAAGATTCTGCTTCTTTTAACACAGAGCCTCTTCTCACTAGTGTTTCTCTTTTCAAATTGTGTTTTTGTGATGAATGTGTGTGTGTGTGTTATTTTGCATGGTTAACTCATGGAAGTGTTTGTTTTATTTTCACAATAGACTCTATTCTTTAGAAGTTAATCTGAGATTAGGAAAGTTAATCTGGATCATTGATGAAACAAGGATAAAGACCCAGGCAAGGCAAATTTAAAGTGTTTGGGAACCTGGTTTACTTTATACACATCCACGTGAGCAGCTCCACCTCATACTTAAAAAGCAAACGTATTAAAATCATATCAAATGCAGCCTTGAATTCAGAAATACACACACACACACACACACACACACAGAGTTCCCTCCTTCTTCCTGTAATACTTTTTCAGAGAGACACACAGATAGAGGGAAATGTGTCATATCTTAGAGGATTGGGCAGCCTGCCCCTGAGCTGTCGTCCTCTGGAGACTTTGTACCAGATAATCTTTCTAAAGATACAGTTGAAATTTTATCAATCATTCCTCAGAAATCTTTAATGGTCCCACTACCTGCAGAAAAAGTTTTAAATATTCAATATGACACACAGCTGCACACCCTGAATGACCTGCTTCTTGAGACTACCCTCTGCTGAAGCTGCGCAGGAGGCCTGCCCGTCCATTTCCCAGCAAGCCCAGGCTTGCCCATGCTGTGCTCAGCCTGCGTCTTCTGCTTGTCTTTCCTCTTCTTTCGGCTGAAATGCTTTTCAAATGTCAGGGCCTGTCTGAAATACCATCTCTGTTCCTTGGCTAATCTCTTTGGTAGAGTGAATGGCTCTACCAATCCATTCCCACTAGTTTTGTTTTATTTAACTCCAGCTTCCCCTTTTAGGTGGGCAGGTCATTAAATCTGCCTGATACTCAAGTTTGCTCATTTATATTATTCCTACTTCAGAGTGTTGTGCAGATTGAGACAATTTATGTCATGAACCTAACACTGTAACTAAACTTTCCTTCCCCCTCCTCCTTTCTGTCCCTCTATCATACTTTTCCACGCTAGCCATTAGTTTGATTAACTCTTGGCCTGGCTATCATCTCTTCACAACTGAGGGATCCTGACTGGCCAAGATCATCTTATTCATCATTATTCCCCAAAATGCATTGCGCAGGACCTAGGATTTGGACTAGTATTAGAGAGATGCTTGCTGAATTTGTATTTATGTGAACTCTAAATCAACCTTCACACCCATTAATGGTGACTTTCTTTGCTCACTTGCAGAGTTACTACATTGCCTCAGAAGAGTTTCCCCAGCAACAAGGAAGTAGAGTCAGGTATCACCCTGTGGTTGACTGCAGTGTTCGTACTTTCTGCTCTCTCCCCGTGAGTGTATATTACACATCCCCATCTTTACTATGACTCCCTATTTTGTTGATAGACTCAGTTTTGTTTTGGATAGTGGATAGAGAGTGGATATAAAACACGCATTCCTAAGCAGAAGTGGCAAATGCTCCTGAGTCATTGGTCTCAGGGTCTTTCGCCATGACATTGAGTGTTCTCTCCTTCAGCCTGGCTTCAACCTGAATGAACAGACAGGTGAAGCTGAGCCCAGCCAACTCATAGCCATGCACAGCCTGCATGGAACATGAAATGGAAGAAATCTCGCTGCTATCAGCCTCTTCAAAGCTGGGATTTTTGCTGCAGCAAATGCTAACTAGTTCACACCCCCAAATTCCCATCTGCAGGGTTGGCTTTGGTCCCAGCCATTCAGACTTGCTAGGCCCTTGCCCCTGAATTCTCTTCTCTCTGCGGTTTGCTTTTATAAAGCTCTACACCTAAATGGCAGCATGTACTGTAACTAAATGTGACCATAAACAGGGAAAAGTTATAATGTTGTTTCAGAAAATTGTTGTTCTCATTACCTACCTTATTGCCATATGTTCTAATCTAAAGCACTACGATATGGGAAATCATGGTGACACAAAGATGAAGTGATGTTCTAGCTAACGATACCCCCAAATATTTATTCTTGTTCCTTTCCCAGTGGTACCCACATGCATAATTGATGCCAGCTTCCTCAATTAGAAGTCCAGGGCATAAAGAAAATGAGAACGAGGCTGTTTGCATTTCTGAAGCCTGACAAGGAAAGATGAAAATCTTTTATGAGTTCTCCCCCATCATCCGTGGGATGTGGCACTCCCATATTTCATTTCTGAGGAAAAATATTGTTTGCATTATTTGGAGAAAATCATTACGAATGCAAAGAGTCAGCAGCCGTGGAGGGCCCTGTTACATTACCATTTCTGAGTTATGTTTTGCACTTGGCTTTCTCTGCATACTCTTTCATTTTTTTTTTTTGGAGTTTGTACAGAAGGGAAGGGATAAAATGCAGCTGCTCTAGCACTGCGTGTGCAACAGACCTGGTGGCTTGGAGACGCATGCCTTTCCAAGTGGAGATGACTGGTAAATGTGGCCTGGGGCCTCCTGGAGTGAAAGCACAGCCACTGATACGTTCACGAGACTGAAGTCGAATCCCCTTATCCTCTTTCCCCAGATTTCCCCCCCACTCCTAATCTGAGAAAACTCTCAGGGCAATGAAATTAAACCCAAATTGGCTTTTCACACAGTCTGGTCCTATGATACAAAGGGAAAAAAATGCCTTTTAGTGACATCTGTGTCATGGTACTCGGAAACAAGGATTAAGTCTGTTATCAAAGAGAAGACATGGTGCAAATGTATGAGGAGCCACACAGAACTGGCTTCAATCCCAGTTCTTCCACTACTGTCTGAGTAACCGGGAGAAAACTATGTAAGGTTTCCATACCTCAGTTACTGCATGCATAAAATGGAGCAACAACTGAAAGAGGACAAAAAAAAAAAAAGAAAGAAAGAAAACCACAACTACTTGTGAATATTAATGAATGTATGTAACTTACTAGGAATAAGAAACATCCAGTAAATGTTATTCTGAGTTACTTTACAATATTACCTTGTAATAAAGGAATTCTTGTTTTTTTGTTGTTGTTAAATGAAGAAAACCACTCTATAATCCCAGAGTACTTTGGGCTAACTTCACTCTTGGCACTGATCACATAATAATATAAGTATAAGCCTACTGCTACTGCTAAGTCACTTCAGTCATGTCCAACTCTGTGTGACCCCATAGATGGCAGCCTACCAAGCTCCCCCATCCCTAGGATTCCCCAGGTAAGAACACTGGAGTGGGTTGCCATTTCCTTCTCCAATGCAGGAAAGTGAAAAGTGAAAGTGAAGTCGCTCAGTCGTGTCCGACTCTTTGCGACCCCATGGACTGCAGCCTACCAGGCTCCTCCGTCCATGGGATTTTCTAGGCAAGAGTACTGGAGTGGGGTGCTATTGCCTTCTCCAAGTATAAGCTTGAAGTGAAGTGAAGTGAAGTTGCTCAGTCGTATCCGACTCTTTGTGACCCCACGGGCTGTAGCCTACCAGGCTTCTCAGTCCATGGGATTTTCCAGCCAAGACTACTGGAGTGGGTTGCCATTTCCTTCTCCAGAAGTATAAGCCTACTTGCCCCTTATTTCATTGGAGATTTCCCAGAAGGTAGAAACAGTATTATTTATACCACTGTAGCTTTAGGGCCCACTTAGCAGTGTCTGGAACATAGCAGTCCCTCAGAAAATGATTGATGAATGAATGAATGGATTGTCCCAATTTTCAATCCAAAGTAGTGTTGGGGGTGAAGTGGGCCTGATGACAAATTCTGTGTTCTGTCAGATACAGCTCCTTGTTTCTGTCTTTCATTGCCCAAAGCTCTTGTGTGAAGGAGGAACCACGTGATATGTCCAAAAGGCATTGGGTCTATTTCCTGCTTCAAGTGGTTAACCCTGCTATCCTCAAAGATCACCAAGAACTCAAGCGTGTCACTAATTTTGAGCTGGCTAGTTCTTGCTTCATCAGTTCTTGAGCACCCATGAGGCAACCCTATAGACATTATCTTTAGTTTTCTCCTTTTAAATCTAAGTTCTTTTAGTCCAAGTGGGATTCAGAGATGTTCTGTTTTCCCCAGATCACGTATAAGCTGTGATTCAAATTCAAAGGGACTCTAAATTTTGCACTCTTTTTATCACACTGTGGGGAGACTATTAGGTAGAGACCACTTTGTATAGGCAGGAAGTCACGAAGAATTTGGAACATAACTCATAGCTCATCTGACTCAACCCTTTCATTTTGTGGACTCAGAAATAATATATGCCCAGGAAGGGAAAGTTGTCCAACTTGTCAAAGCTATGACTCTTGGTATGGGGAGCTTTCTGCTATGTATGAACTCATTTCCTGACCTGGTGTCCTGAGCATCTTCTTCCTCAAATTCAAGACGGCTTTTTACTCTGTTCCTTACTGAAATCAACAGCCTCTAGCATCTTCTGTAGAAGACGAATTCGTAACCCTTCTTTACCTACTGACAATCCTTAGCATTTAAGTAATAGTCTATAAAGTTTGCATACCTGGATTCAACAAAATCAATCCTACACTTAGCCACAGACAAAAGGCAAATATTTATCACTTCCTCATCATGTTTTGCAAATAAAAACAAAGAGAACTTGATATAATGTCTCCTTGTGCTTTGAAATCAGACCTGCATACCTGCACACTCCTTAGACTTCACTCTTGGCTATCTGTCTGTGTTTCCTGCTCTCCCTTCTTGCCAGGAGCTCAGCTCCTTTCCTGGGCTCAAGCTTCAGCTCCTAGCTCAGTGACTGGCTATTTATAACAAAACCTCAACAGATATTGTTGTCAGTGAATGAATGGTTGGATGGAGGAGTCTTAGGTTCCACTTGTGTATCCCGGAAGCCCTGTATCAGGTTGGATCCTTTCGCTCTTCAGTGTCACCAAAGTCATTGAAGGTGTTGCAGTCAGGCTTTTGCTGCTAATTTGGATTTTAGTGCAGGACCCTGTGGAACTTCCAGGTTATCTATTCTAAGACCAGTGCAGAGCTTGCTGGGTGCAAACTTGCTTTGTTCCAGGGAAGGTCGGCATCTGAAACTGCTGAAAGAATAAAGCCTTAATGGGGTGGAAAAGCCATCCATTTGTAGACTTGTGATAGATGTTTTAAATATTCTAAGTATGTGAGTTTCAGTAGTTCTAACTTAGAGAAAGCATAACCCAGAGTTGCTGCAGTGTCTCCTGGCCAGACCCAAGTCACCCTTGATATAATTTATACCCACACACCCGGCTGCCTGTGCCAAGCATTGGCATGTCTGGTTTATGTGCTCCAGTTGTGAGAACCTCAATACATTTTTAATTAAAAAACAATTGATAGCACTGAAGCTATAAATTCCTTTTTGCTGAAGGAAAAACTTACTGAGAGTTTCAATGTTGTAGATGAGATGTAGAAAGCATTCTTGGCTGATGAGCAATTATTTTCTTATTCATTTTTCTCTATATAACTGTTCCTAGGCTTTATGGTTGTTTTCTCTAAAGGTGATATTGATAACTTACTGCCAAGTTTGGCCCTATGCGATTCGACATCAAACAGCTTCTTCAACTGGGTAGTTTTCTTACTAGGTTGAAGAATTGCTTAGAACATGATGGAAGGGGAGAAAACCTATGTGGAAATCTGAAGACTGGAATCCAATGATAAACTGAGTCTCTGAAATCACTCATGCCCTCTCTTTATGAGAATTTCATAACCACATCTTGGGTCATGTGACTTGGAAAGAATTTCCACTAGAATGAATGGAGACTATTTTGTATAGCCATTGATTTTGGAGCTTAACCCATGTAACTGGATTCAGCTGATGGAATTGGGCAGAAATTAAGTGTTCCAGTTCTGGGATGAAGTCTCAGGAAGCGTAACTTTATGTGTTTGCCCTCCCTGCCCCACGCCACCTCACATACATGTGCTCCATTCTAAGAATAGCATCCCTCTAACGGTTACTGATGCAAGAGTGAGAGCCGTGTGGAATAGACCTGGACCCTACCAGAAGCTTGGAGCCAAGCCCAGCAGAACCCGGCCTGAATCAACCTGGTCACAACTGACCTGCAGGCTTGTAAGCAAAAAAGACACTTTTTTCAAGCAACTGAGTTCTGCAGTGGATTGTTACACAGAAGAAACTGACTAACAGACCTTATCCCAATCTTTCCATCCTCCAGGGGATCTTCCCAACCAGGGATGGAATCCAGGTCTCCTGCATTGCAGGCAGATTCTTCACCAGCTGAGCCACAAGGGAAGCCCCATCCCAATCTTACCAACAGCCAACTTATCCCAACTAAGTCACTTCTGCCCTAGGCCTCAGCTTTCTGCTGTGTAAAATGTGAAAGTTAAGCCAGATGACTTCTGAAGTCTCTTAAAGCTTTCTTCAAATTCTAGAACTTGGTGTGTACAATGGATGATGTGAATTCCTTGCGTAAGTGGATGTTGTTATTTAATAACAAGAATGGAAACAGAGAATGTTTTTGTTCATTGTTGTCTTTTGTTCTTCCTCTAAGAGCAGGTTAAATTAAATGTGAAAATACAAATGCTACAATTTATAACATGAAAATTAATGTGTATTTCACTAACTCACAATCTGAATGAATGTATCTTCCAGGTTGGCTGTTAATTCTTCCTTAGTGAATTGCTATGCTTAAAAGAAATATTGCTTTCTACAAGTAGAAATTTATAAACTATAAAGTGCTTATGCTTAAAAGAATTCATCAAGTTTGATCAAAATGAAAAAAAAAACAACAATCATTCCTGCTTATGAAAACAATAGTAATTCCCATTTTGAGCTCTTATTCAGAATGAGAAAATGTTCTAAACAATTATATGTGTTATATTATTTAATTCCTGAATAATTTTTTAAAGACAGCATCCTTTTCATAGATGAGATAACTGATGCTCCCAAAGTTTAAATGTCTTGCCTCAAATTACCATGTTGTAAAAATTAGATGCAGAGATTTGAGGTCTGACTTTAGAACTGAAGCCTGGGATTCAGGTTGTATTGCAGCCTGCTTCAGAAATCTCAGCCCAGGTAAGGTGCTAGACAGTGACCTATCTCAGGTAACAAGTCAACCACGTGTAACTAACTTCTGCCCACACATTACCTTTGAGGCATCTGAACATCTCTTCAAATATCTGTAATGGGTAAAAATTTCATGTCACAAACTCAAGTGTGAAAAAATAAGATGTTCTTTCTTTGAGCTGATCCTAATTTACACATCAAGTCTCATTTCCACCTGATTTAAAAAAAAAAACAGTCTGGACATTTTGGTATGATCTCACAAAATTAGAACAAAACATTTTGGATACAAACTCAGACACATTAAGAATTCATTCTCCTATCTCCCATTCTACTCAGATACCTTCTAATATTTGCTTAAAAAAAAAAAAGCAGGGCTTAGGGGCATGCTTATGCCATCAAAGGGATGAAGAAGTAAGGATGAGGGGAAGCACCAGATTTGCCCCTCACTGCCTTCTACTCTCCGCTGGTACCTGATGCCACTTGGTCTCTGGCCTTTAGCTTTGCTTCGCAGTGCATTGTGCATCTGCGGCTACTGCCCATGGTCCTGCTGCTGCTGTCCATGGTCCGGCGGTGACCTCTCATTATAGAACTCACGGTCCCTTCTCCATCTGAATCCTGACTATCAGGCCCCTTTAAGCCCACCAGGTATCCTTCAAGCATTTCCACTCTTCCTGGGAATTCAGAAGATTTTGTAAGTTTCACTTTGCTACTTCTAATGAAACTTCGAAGGCTATTTCAGATCCAGCTTTGACAGACATGCCACACCCCCTTTCTGCTTTAGGACTGTGGCTCTAAGCTGGCAGGAGGCGGTTCTCCCCCAGCTTCGTGGCTTTCACCAGCCTGAAGAAGTTTTGCTCTCTTCTAGTCAGAGACCCCCTGGTCTTTCAGGGCACAGCCCAGTGAGGAGCTGCATGAACACTGGGCCGTTGTCAGCTATCATCTAGCATCTTGTCCTCCCTCCTCCCTGCCTGCATCCGCCCCTCCTCCCTGCCTGCATCCGCCCCTCCTCCCTGCCTGCATCCGCCCCTCATCCCTGCCTCCATCCACCCCTCCTTTTCCTTCCCACACTGTCCTACCCTCACCTCCACTGGCCGACAACTTTTATCTTTATTTTGTCCCCATGATGGGACAAAACGATTCTTCTTCTATTCTTTTTCCACACACTTTATGGCATAATTCCTTCAGGGCTTTAGCTCTGATACTCAAAAGGGCCTGCATATAATTTAAAAAATCCATTTAGAAACTCAAAAAGTCCAAAACTTATTGTTCCTTTTTTCTCTTTGTATTACCGCTCCAATAATCTTAATCTTCCCTAGGGCAAACAATGCTGCTGGTGTGATAGAAGGAGAGCCCCAGAGTACTTTTTGAAGTGAGGGGTGTGCAGGAGGTGGGGAGACTAAGTAATATCTCAAAAGAGTCCTAGACTATAAAGAGAGGCAGATGATAAGGAAAGCCATAAGCACTCAATTTCTTTCATTTTTAAATTTTATTATTATTATTATTATTTACTTTATAATATTGTATTGGTTTTGCCATACATCAACATGCATCCACCACGGGTGTACACATGTTCCCCATCCTAAACCCCGCTCCCACCTCCCTCCCCATACCATCCCTCTGGGTCATCCCAGAGCACCAGCCCCAAGCATCCTGTATCCTGCATTGAACCTGGACTGGAGATTAATTTCTTATATGATATTATACATGTTTTAATGCCATTCTCCCAAATCATCCCCCCCCCACCACAGAGTCCAAAAGACTGTTCTATACATCTGTGTCTCTTTTGCTGTCTCGCATACAGGGTTGTTGTTACTATCTTTCTAAATTCCATATATATGTGTTAGTATACTGTATTGGTGTTTTTCTTTCTGGCTTACTTCACTCTGTATAATAGGCTCCAGTTTCATCCACCTCATTAGAACTGATTCAAATGTATTCTTTTTAATGGCTGAGTAATACTCCATTGTGTATATGTACCACAGCTTGCTTATCCATTCATCTGCTGATGGACATCTAGGTTGCTTCCATGTCCTGGCTATTATAAACAGTGCTGCGATGAACATTGGGGTACACGTGTCTCTTTCAGTTCTGGTTTCCTCAGTGTGTATGCCCAGCAGTGGGATTGCTGGGTCGTATGGCAGTTCTATTTCCAGTTTTTTAAGGAATCTCCACACTGTTCTCCATAATGGCTGTACTAGTTTGCATTCCCACCAACAATGTAAGAGGGTTCCATTTTCTCCACATCCTCTCCAGCATTGATTGCTTGTAGACTTTTGGATCACAGCCATTCTGACTGGCGTGAAATGGTACCTCATTGTGGTTTTGATTTGCATTTCTCTGATAATGAGTGATGTTGAGCGTCTTTTCATGTGTTTGTTAGCCATCTGTATGTCTTCTTTGGAGAACTGTCTATTTAGTTCTTTGGTCCATTTTTTGATTGGGTCGTTTATTTTTCTGGAATTGAGCTGTAGGAGTTGCTTGTATATTTTCGAGATTAGTTGTTTGTCAGTTGCTTCATTTGCTTTTATTTTCTCCCATTCTGAAGGCTGTCTTTTCACCTTGCTTATAGTTTCTTTTGTTGTGCAGAAGCTTTTGATTTTAATTAGATCCCATTTGTTTATTTTTGCTTTTATTTCCAATATTCTGGGAGGTGGGTCATAGAGGATCCTGCTGTGATGTATGTTGGAGAGTGTTTTGCCTATGTTCTCCTCTAAGAGTTTTATAGTTTCTGGTCTTATGTTTAGATCGTTAATCCATTTTGAGTTTATTTTTGTGTATGGTGTTAGAAAGTGTTCTAGTTTAATTATTTTACAAGTGGTTGACCAGTTTTCCCAGCACCACTTGTTAAAGAGATTGTCTTTTCTCCATTGTATATTCTTGCCTCCTTTGTCAAAGATAAGGTGTCCATAGGTGCGTGGGTTTATCTCTGGGCTTTCTATTTTGTTCCATTGATCTATATTTCTGTCTTTGTGCCAGTACCATATTGTCTTGGTGACTGTGGCTTTGTAGTAGAGCCTGAAGTCAGGCAGGTTGATTCCTCCAGTTCCATTCTTCTTTCTCAAGATTGCTTTGGCTATTCGAGGTTTTTTGTATTTCCATACAAATTTATGAATTTATTTTTGTGAAATTTATTTGTGAAATTATTTGTTCTAGCTCTGTGAAAAATACCGTTGGTAGCTTGATAGGGATTGCATTGAATCTATAGATTGCTTTGGGTAGTGTACTCATTTTCACTATATTGATTCTTCCGATCCATGAACATGGTATATTTCTCCATCTATTAGTGTCCTCTTTGATTTCTTTCACCAGTGTTTTATAGTTTTCTATATATAGGTCTTTAGTTTCTTTAGGTAGATATATTCCTAAGTATTTTATTCTTTTTGTTGCAATGGTGAATGGAATTGTTTCCTTAATTTCTCTTTCTGTTTTCTCATTATTAGTGTATAGGAATGCAAGGGATTTCTGTGTGTTGATTTTATATCTTGCAACTTTACTATATTCATTGATTAGCTCTAGTAATTTTCTGGTGGTCTTTAGGGTTTTCTATGTACAGGATCATGTCATCTACAAACAGTGAGAGTTTTACTTCTTCTTTTCCAATTTGAATTCCTTTTATTTCTTTTTCTGCTCTGATTGCAGTGGCCAAAACTTCCAAAACTATGTTGAATAGTAGTGGTGAGAGTGGGCACCCTTGTCTTGTTCCTGACTTTAGGGGAAATGCTTTCAACTTTTCACCATTGAGGATAATGTTTGCTGTGGGTTTGTCATATATAGCTTTTATTATGTTGAGGTATGTTCCTTGTATTCCTGATTTCTGGAGAGTTTTTATCATAAATGGATGTTGAATTTTATCAAAGGCTTTCTCTGCATCTATTGAGATAATCATATGGCTTTTATTTTTCAATTTGTTAATGTGGTGTATTGGAGAAGGCAATGGCACCCCACTCCAGTACTCTTGCCTGGAAAATCCCATGGATGGGGGAGCCTCGTGGGCTGCAGTCCATGGGGTCGCAAAGAGTTGGACACAACTGAAGCGACTTAGCAGCAGTAGCAGCAGCAATGTGGTGTATTACATTGATTGATTTGCAGATATTGAAGAATCCTTGCATCCCTGGGGTAAAGCCCACTGGGTCATGGTGTACAATCTTTTTAATGTGTTGTTGAATTCTGATTTCTAGAATTTTATTAAGGATTTTTGCATCTATGTTCATCAGATATTGGCCTGTAGTTTTCTTTTTTTGTGGCATCTTTGTCAGGATTTGGTATTAGGCTGATGGTGGCCTCATAGAATGAGTTTGGAAGTTCACCTTCCTCTGCAATTTTCTGGAAGATTTTGAGTAGGATAGGTGTCAGCTCTTCTCTAAATTTTTGGTAGAATTCAGCTGTGAAGCCATCTGGACCTGGGCTTTTATTTGCTGGAAGATTTCTGATTACAGTTTCAATTTCTGTGCTTGTGATGGGTCTGTTAAGATTTTCTATTTCTTCCTGGTTCAGTTTGGGAAAGTTGTACTTTTCTAAGAATTTGTCCATTTCTTCCACGTTGTCCATTTTATTGGCATATAATTGCTGATAGTAGTCTCTTATGATCCTTTGTATTTGTGTGTTGTCTGTTGTGATCTCTCCGTTTTCATTTCTAATTTTATTGATTTGATTTTTCTCACATTGTTTCTTGATGAGTCTGGCTAATGGTTTGTCAATTTTATTTATCCTTTCAAAGAACCAGCTTTTGTCTTTGTTGATTTTTGCTATGGTCTCCTTTGTTTCTTTTGCATTTATTTCTACCTTAATTTTTAAGATTTCTTTCCTTCTACTAACCCTGGGGTTCTTCATTTCTTCCTTTTCTAGTTGCTTTAGGTGTAGAGTTAGGTTATTTATTTGACTTTTTTCTTGTTTCTTGAGGTGTGCCTGTATTGCTATGAACTTTCCCCTTAGCACTGCTTTTACAGTGTCCCATAGGTTTTGGGTTGTTGTGTTTTCATTTTCATTCGTTTCTATGCATATTTTGATTTCTTTTTTGATTTCTTCTGTGATTTGTTGGTTATTCAGCAGCGTGTTGTTTAGCCTCCATATGTTGGAATTTTTAATATTTTTTCTCCTGTACTTGAGATCTAATCTTACTGCATTGTGGTCAGAAAAGATGCTTGGGATGATTTCAATTTTTTTGAATTTACCAAGGCTAGATTTATGGCCCAGGATGTGATCTATCCTGGAGAAGGTTCCATGTGCGCTTGAAAAAAAGGTGAAATTCATTGTTTTGGGGTGAAATGTCCTATAGATATCAATTAGGTCTAACTGGTCTATTTTATCATTTAATGTTTGTGTTTCTTTGTTAATTTTCTGTTTAGTTGATCTATCCATAGGTGTGAGTGAGGTATTAAAGTCTCCCACTATTATTGTGTTATTGTTAATTTCCCCTTTCATACTTGTTAGCATTTGTCTTACATATTGCGGTGCTCCTATGTTGGGTGCATATATATTTATAATTGTTATATCTTCTTCTTGGATTGATCCTTTGATCATTATGTAGTGTCCTTCTTTGTCTCTTTTTTTACAGCCTTTGTTTTAAAGTCTATTTTATCTGATATGAGTATTGCTACTCCTGCTTTCTTTTGATCTCTATTTGCATGGAATATCTTTTTCCAGCCCTTCACTTTCAGTCTGTATGTGTCCCCTGTTTTGAAGTGGGTCTCTTGTAGACAACATATATAGGGGTCTTCTTTTTGTATCCATTCAGCCAGTCTTTGTCTTTTGGTTGGGGCATTCAACCCATTTACATTTAAGGTAATTATTGATAAGTATGATCCCGTTGCCACTTACTTTATTGCTTTGGGTTTGAGTTTATACACTGTTTTTGTGTCTCTTGTCTAGAGAATATCCTTTAGCATTTGTTGGAGAGCTGGTTTGGTGGTGCTGAATTCTCTCAGCTTTTGCTTGTCTGTAAAGCTTTTGATTTCTCCTTCATATTTGAATGAGATCCTTGCTGGGTACAGTAATCTGGGTTGTAGGTTTTTCTCTTTCATCACTTTAAGTATGCCCTGCCATTCCCTTCTGGCCTGAAGAGTTTCTATTGAAGGATCAGCTGTTATCCTTATGGGGAGCCCCTTGTGTGTTATCTGTTGTTTTTCCCTTGCTGCTTTTAATATTTGTTCTTTGTGTTTGATCTTTGTTAATTTGATTAATATGTGTCTTGGGGTGTTTCACCTTGGGTTTATCCTGTTTGGGACTCTCTGGGTTTCTTGGACTTGGATGATTATTTCCTTCCCCATTTTAGGGAAGTTTTCAACTATTATCTCCTCAAGTATTTTCTCATGGTCTTTCTTATTGTCTTCTTCTTCTTGGACTCCTATGATTTGAATGTTGTGGCATTTAATATTGTCCTGGAGGTCTCTAAGATTGTCCTCATTTCTTTTAATTAGTTTTTCTTTTTTCCTCTCTGATTCATTTATTTCTACCATTCTATCTTCTAATTCACTAATCCTATCTTCTGCCTCTGTTATTCTACTATTTGCTGCCTCCAGAGTGTTTTTGATCTCATTTATTGCATTATTCATTATATATTGACTCTTTTTTATTTCTTCTATGTCCTTATTAAACCTTTCTTGCATTTTCTCAATCCTTGCCTCCAGGCTATTTATCTGTGGTTCCATTTTTATTTCAAGATTTTGGATCATTTTCACTATCATTATTCAGAATTCTGTATCAGGTAGATTCCCTATCTCTTCCTCTTTTGTTTGGTTTGGTGAGCGTTTATCCTGTTCCTTTACCTGCTGGGTATTCCTCTGTCTCTTCATCTTGTTTATATTGCTGAATTTGGGGTGGCCTTTCTGTATTCTGGCAGCTTGTGGAGTTCTCTTTATTATGGAGTTTCCTCTCTGTGGGTGGGGTTGTATCGGTGGCTTGTCAAGGTTTCTTGGTTAGGGAAGCATGTGTTGGTGTTCTGGTGGCTTGAGCTGGATTTCTTCTCTCTGGAGTGCAATGAAGTGTCTAGTAACGAGTTATGAGATGTCAATGGATTTGGAGTAACTTTGGACAGCCTGTATATTGAAGCTGAGGGCTGTGTTCCTGTGTTGCCGGAGAATTTGTGTGGTATGTCTTGCTCTGGAACTTGTTGGCCCTTGGGTGGTGCTTGGTTTCAGTGTAGGTATAGAGGCGTTTGATGAGCTCCTATTGCTTAATGTTCCCTGGAGTCAGGTGTTCTATGATGTTCTCAGGATTTGGACTTAAGCCTCCTGCTTCTGGTTTTCAGTCTTATTTTTACAGTAGTCTCAAGACTTCTCCTTCTATACAGCACCGTTGATAAAACATCTAGGTCAAAGATGAAAAGTTTCTCCACAGTGAGGGACACCCAGAGAGGTTCACAGTGTTACATGGAGAAGAGAAAAGGGAGGAGGGAGTTAGAGGTGACCCGAATGAGATGAGGTGGAATCAAAAGAGGAGAGAGCAAGCTAGCCAGTAATCTCTTCCTTATGTGCACTCCACAGTCTGGACTGCTCAGAGATGTTCATGGAGTTATACAGAGAAGAGAAGAGGGAGGAAGGAGACAGAGGTAGCCAGGAGGATAAAAGTGGGGAATGAAAAGGAGAGAGACAGATCCAGTCAGTAATCAGTTCCCTAAGTGTCCTCCACTGTCTGGACTACTCAGAGATTCAGAGAGTTGGGTAGAGAAGAGAAGGGGGAGGGAGGAGACAGAGGTGATCTAGTGGAGAGAAAGGAGAGTACAAAGGGGGAGAGAGCAGTCAAACCAGTAATCTTGCTCCCAAGTAAAAATAGGTACTGAAAATTGGGTTCTTAAAGGTACAAAATTGATAACAAATACCAAAATGCAAAGATTAAAATTCTAGAGTAGAGGTTGGATTTTCAAAAATACAATATTAAAGAAAAGAAGAAGAAGGGAAAAAAACAAAGTCACAAAAGTTATTTAAAATATATATATATATATGAAGTTTGCTTTAAAAAATAGTCTTTTTTTTGAAAATTAATAGTAGGTTATAAAATGAAAATTAAAGGAGTAATAGAGGACTTAAAAATTAAAAGAAAGTTAAAAAAAGAAGAAAAAAAGAAAAGAAAAAAAAAGAAAAAAGAAAAGAATGATCTTAAAAATAGTAAAAATATATCTAGGCCTTTCTCTGGTGTTGTTGTGGGCAATATGCGGTCAGTTCATTTCAGATAGTTTCTTGGTCTGGCTTATATTTCTCAAGATCTATAGGCCCCTTCCTATGTAGTCGGTACTAACTACGGTTTTAATCTACTGCACCTGTCACTTCCAAGGCAGTTCCCTCTGTTTTAGCTTCTGTTTGCTGGTCTCTTCAGTGCCTGATTTCTGCCCTGACACAAGGGGGCGGTGGTGGACACTTTTTTAGGCTCACTTGTTCGGTCGCACTGTGGGGAGGGAGGGACGCTGCAAACAAATAACACTGGCGTGTGCTCGTAGTGTCTCAGCCACACTGGTCCTGCCCCCGCTCACGGCTCGTGCACCCTCCCTGCCAACACAGCTCAGGCTCTAGGTTGTTCCGCTGGGAACCGTCCGAAGCCGGCCCTGGGCTGCATGCAGCACCCAGGTCTAAACCGCTCAGGTTCAGGCACTCGGGTAGTCCTCAGAGGCCCAGGCTCCGTTGGGCCTGCGTTTTGTGCCCTTCTCAGCTCCGAGCAGCTCGGGTGATGAGGTGTTTGGCGAGCGTGGTGGCTGCAACTTATCGTCTCTCCCGTCCCTGCCGCTCGGTTTTCTGGGTGTACAACCGGCGCACCTTCTCAGGCGGATGACTCCTATCGAAGACAATGGGCTGCTTTTCTGGGTGCCTGATGTCCTCTGCCGGCATTCAGAAGTTGTTTTGTGGATTTTACTCAGCGTTAAAATGTTCTTTTGATGAATTTGTGGGGGAGAAAGTGGTCTCCCGGTCCTCCCGCCATCTTCAGGGAAAACAGCACTCAATTTCTGAAGTGTTTCATTCATTGATTCAGTAAACATTTGTTAAACACTTACTACATGCTGTCCTCAGAACTGCACAAACAGCAATAAACAAGGCAGATAGGGTCACTGCTTGCATAAAATTTTTGCATTCTAGTTGCAGGAGACAATGAACAAGGAAAAAAGTGTATACAAAGATAATTACCATAAGAAAAGAACACATTGTTGAAATGTAGGGAGAAGGGCAAGAGGCAGGGCCGCTCCTTTGGATTGGTTGGGTAGAGAGGGTATCTCTTGGTGTTTTAATATTTGAGTTGAAATCTGAATGATGACAAGGAGCCATTGGTGCAAAGGTCTGGAGTCAAACACTCGGGAGAAGGTGCAGCAAGTCCATAAGCCCATAGCTGGGGAAGAGTTTGGGCTGGGAAGAATGTCAGAAATGTGTCTGGGGCATTGTGAGTGAGAAGAAAGGTGGTGGTAGATAGGAGAGGGAGTCAGGGGCCCAACCAAAGTCTTGCTGGCCACAGTGAACAGTTGGAACTGTATTCTAAGAATGAGTCATTTTAGGATTATAAACAAAGAGCATCACAGTCTGACTCACTTTTTAAAAATGCTCTGTCAACTGAGTAGAGAATAAACTATACAAAGGCAGGAGTGGAAGCAGGATGACTGTACTAAGGATTGTTCACGACAAAGCCCACCTACATGACTAGCTCTCAAGGCTGGCAATGTTCTGTATTTCATCATATACAAAGTCTAACTCTCCTCCTCAAATAACCTTCCAACGAATGGTCCCTAGGGTGTAGATAACTGAACTTCAGCAGCTTTTCTTACTCCTCTTTTCTTTCCAACTGAAGCCCTTTGAAGGGAACCCAGGGAACGTGTTTTCTGCAGATCCTGGTTGGAGACCACTGTAAATCTTAATGATTGTCTCTTATCTAAACTGGAGCTTTCCACGGTTGCTGGGGGATGCGGGAACTCTCCTTTCCATGCTTCATTGTTCCCCTGACAGCTTTTATCCTAGTGCTAGGCACATACCAGGGCATCAAAAAACATTTGTTGATTGAGGGATTGATTGATTCTGAGGGACTTGAGTACATTTGTAAATATCCTTTGAGACTCTTGCATCCCCTTGGAATAAAAGAACTCATGTTTTATTCAGTTCTTTCCCAATATGCAAATGCGCAGGTGCCCTGATGGCATATAGATAACATCATTACACATACACACTCACACTTGCACACAAAAGAAATGACTGCTCACATAGAAGACACAGTTAGAGGAAGATTGTGTTTGAGAAATCTCTTGGGGTTTAATATAAGAATGACTGGATGTGCTCCTCAGAAGCTGGCGGCCTGCTTCTGCAGGGCAGACTTCCCTGCGGTCTCCATGAACAAAATGTGTAAATGAGACAGCCTGATTCAGAACAATGACGACTCATCGAGGAACCAGGATGTTTTTGGGTTCTAGCTCTACAGTTCCCAGCCCTTCAGCAAGTCACTTAAGCAAATTTCAGCTCCTGATCCGTAAAAATGAAACAAATACTTGCCTTGAATAACCTCTACAATGAGAAGGAAACATCAAAATCATGCCAATAGAAGTGGCTCACAAGCTATAAATTGGAACGTGCGAGTGAGTTTCAAGCTGGTTTCACTGCAGTACCAGTCAAATTCTAAAAGCCCATCTCTGCAGAGCTGGGATAAAATGTGTCAGTGTTTTTAAAACTGTGGAATCAGATCACTGGGTCCATTTCAAATTGCCATAAAAAGCACATAATTAACTTGCAGTATTTTACATTTCTTGACTATTCAGCAACAGCTGTTTCCTTAGTTCTTCTGAGATATTTGCGTTTTCCTCCTATTTTATGCTTCTTTTTTTCAATAATTGGATGTCCCCATCTCCATCATCTAAGAATATGTTGATACTTTTTGATACTATTTATGAAGGTATAAGAAGTCACTGATGTTCCTTATTCACATTTTCCTATATTTTGTATATATTATTCAATCTTTTATTTTATTCATTTAAAATATCAAGATTATACATAGCTGCCCCAGACACAGATATCAATACATAACATCTCTTTGTCATCTGTTTAGTTTAAAAATTAAAGATTTTAAACAAAAAACATATCTATCACCTATCACTGCCATATTATAAAAGTAAGACCCTTTGCAATAATCTGAACTTTGAATAAATTTGGCTTTATTGAAAATTCCTTTTTTTGATGTTTAACTTTGTTTCAATTAATATTTTGAATTTTATTTTTATAAAACACTACATTTAACATGGTTTAACATTTAAAAGATAAAAAAAAAAGAGCACATAGGCAAAATTCTCACCACTTTTGTCCCTCAGCTATTTAGTTTGCATTCCCATAAGCAATTATTATCAGTTTTTTGTAAACATTTCTGGGGATTTTACATACACAAACATACACTTGCATGCCTTTATGTGTGTTAGCCTTATGGCATAAATGGTAGCAAAAGTTATATACTATCCTCTTTCACTTCGCTTTTCTCACTTAACCAATTTTAGAGATTTCTTCACATCAGCCTATAAGAAGAGATGGTTATGTGGTATTCCATTGTATGGACACCCCATAATTTGTTTAACCAGTTTCCTACTGATAGACTTGTAAGATGTTACCACTTATTCACTACTCAAAACAATCATCAATGAATTACCAGGTGCAGTTCACTATTTTTCTCATGTGCAAGTATATATTTAGATTAAGTTTTCAGGAATGTCATTCTCTAGCATAAAAGTCTGCTCAATACTGTTCCAATGGCCTCCATAGATGTAGCTCCAACTTGCACTTTGCCCCAAAGCATTCATTACTTTTTGAAATGTTGGGTCCATTTGTAATTGATTTATATTAATTATTCATATATTAGGAGATTGGCCTTCTGTCTCTGATAAGATTTGAAAGTAGTTTTTCCAAGTTTAATCATAAAGCTTTTGATTGCATGTGATGTTTTTGTCATAAATAAATTTTTTCCTAAGTTACTGTAACAAAATATCAATCTTTCCTTTTAGTCCTGAGATTTGTGGCCTGGTTATAAAGGCCTTTTGCACTCTGAGATTATAAAATAACTTTTTATTTGGTTCCTTTTAGAACTTCCATGGTTTTTTATTTTATCCTTAAGTCTCATATCTATTTTCAATTTGTCCTGGTAAAATACTTAAAGTATGTGAAAGTCGCTCAGTCATGTCTGACTCTTTGTGTCCCTGTGGACTATACAGTCCATGGAATTCTCAAAGCCACAGTACTGGAATGGGTAGCCTTTCCCTTCTCTAGGAGATCTTCCCAACCCAGGGATTGAACCCTGGTCTCCCACATTGCAGGTGGATTCTTTACCAGCTGAGCCACAAGGGAAGCCCAATAATACTGAAATGGGTAGCCTATCCCTTCTCCAGCAGATCTTCCTGATCCAGGAATCGAACTGAGGTCTCCTGCACTGCAGGTGGATTCTTTACCAACTGAGCTATCAGGGAAGCCCAAATACAACTTAAATTTTTTTCCAGATAGTGACACAGCTTTCCAACAAAATTTATTGAATAATCCATCTTTTCCCCATGGATTTGAAATGGAAATTTATCATATAATAAAGTCATATAAATCTTTTGGTCTACTTCTAGATTTCCAATTTTGTCCTTTGACTGGCCATTTAGTCATGTAGCTGAACTAAAAATTTAATTATTGCAGCTTGGAAATATATTTTAATATCTGATAATGCTGGTCTTATTCCTTTCTGTAAATTTTTTGCCAATTTTCTTCCTTTCTTTATTTTTCCCTTTGAATTCAGCTTGTCTGCTTCCAAAAACAAAACTTTTAATGTTTTAACAAATCAAGCTATGTGAAATATATAAATTGGGCTGAAGAATAGTTGACAGTCTTATGTTGTTGAGGCCTTCTGTCCAAACACATTGGTGTGTCTATCACTTTGTGTAAGTTGCCATATATCCTCAGTAGGATATCTTATAGACATTCACATACTAACATTCACGTAATTTTTATTAACTTTATTACTAGGCATTTTGTATTTTTTAAAATCAACTCTAAATGAGTCTGAAATGAAAATGTTAGTCACTCAGTCATGTCTGATCCTTTTAGATCCCATGGATTGTAGCCCTCCAGGCCCCTCTGTCCATGGAATTATCCAGACAAGAATACTGGAGAGGGTAGCCATTCCCTTTTTCCAGGGGATCTTCCTGGCCCAGGGATCGAACCTGGGACTCCTGAATTGAAAGGCAGATCATTTACTGTTTGAGCCACCAAAGAAGCCCTAGTGATGATAAATGAGTCTATTGGGATGTTAAAAATTGTTTTTACATAAAGTAAACTGTTGATTTTGTTCCTGTTCATCTCACTGAGTTCTCTTGTTTGTAGTAAGTCTTAGTTACAATTACGGAGAAGGCAATGGCAACCCACTCCAGTGTTCTTGCCTGGAGAATCCCATGGACGCAGGAGCCTGGTGGGCTGCCGTCTACGGGGTCGCACAGAGTCGGACACTACTGAAGCGACTTAGCAGCAGCAGCAGCAGTTACAATTATGTAGTTACAATATGCAATAACAATAACTTTACAAATTCCTTTCTAAGTTGTATGCCTCTCATATGATGGTTTTTGCTAATACTTCTGGATAATGTTGAAAAGCAGTGGTGATGCAGACATTCCTATTTGTGACTCTGATGCTGTCTGTTAACGTTCCCAGTGTTTCCTTGTTAAGCATTATCTTTGTAGCTGAGATATATTTCATCGCTTTAAAGAAATCCACTTATTTTTATTTTATGAACCCTTTCTTTTACTTTCTTTCCTTTTCAAAAGTAAATCTAGAATGTAAAGTGGCTTTTTTTTTTCCAGTATCTATGGAGAAGCCCATTCTCCTTTATTTCATAAAAATAATGAGATATATTTTCCAAGAACCATTTTTCTCTTCCTAAAATAAACTTCATTCTGTTGGCGTGGTTTATATTCTTAACTTATTTAGGACTTTTGCATCTATATTTGTACATGGGATTCATCTATAGTTTCATTTTCTGAGCAATCTTCATAAGGTTTTGATGTGAAGTATCATAAAAAGATTATCCTCAGTGTTTGGAAGCCTTTTTCCTTGCCACCCCCTCAAACCTACCCGCACTCTGGAATGGTTTAAACACGTTAAACTCTGTTCTTTAAATTTTTACTAGAATTTCCAAAGCTGGATTTTATGCCTTTGGCATATGGGAGAGGAAAAATTATAACTGGTCTGTTTAATATTTCTAGTATATTTTCCATTCTAGCATTCTAGTACACTTTCCACATCACTTATGTTCTCAAGTTTCATTGTATAAAATTGACCTGAGTAATTTCTTTCAATTTCTTTTTTTTTCCTAGTGTTTTTTAGCTATTGAAGTGTATATTGTGTTAGTTTCAAGTGTATAGCCTAGTGATTCAGGTATCAGATCATATCAGATCAGTTGCTCAGTCGTGTCCGACTCTTTGCGACCCCATGAATCGCAGCATGCCAGGCCTCCCTGTCCCTCACCAACTCCCGGAGTTCACTGAGACTTATGTCCATCGAGTCAGTGATGCCATCCAGCCATCTCATCCTCTGTCGTCCCCTTCTCCTCCTGCCCTCAATCCCTCCCAGCATCAGAGTCTTTTCCAATGAGTCAACTCTTCTCATGAGGTGGCCAAAGTACTGGAGTTTCAGCTTTAGCATCATTCCTTCCAAAGAAATCCCAGGGCTGATCTCTTTCAGAATGGACTGGTTGGATGTCCTTGCAGTCCAAGGGACTCTCAAGAGTCTTCTCCAACACCACAGTTCAAAAGCATCGATTCTTCAGTGCTCAGCCTTCTTCACAGTCCAACTCTCACATCCATACATAACCACAGGAAAAACCAAAGCCTTGACTAGACAAACCTTTGTTGGCAAAGTAATGTCTCTGCTTTTGAATATGCTATCTAGGTTGGTCATAACTTTCCTTCCAAGGAGTACATGTCTTTTAATTTCATGCCTGCAGTCACCATCTGCAGTGATTTTGGAGCCCAGAAAAATAAAGTCTGACACTGTTTCCCCTGTTTCCCCATCTATTTCCCATGAAGTGGTGGGACCGGATGCCATGATCTTCATTTTCTGAATGTTGAGCTTTAACCAACTTTTTCATTCTCCACTTTCACTTTCATCAAGAGGCTTTTGAGTTCCTCTTCACTTTCTGCCATAAGGGTGGTGTCATCTGCATATCTGATTCAGGTATACATACATGTCTATTCTTTTTCAGATTCTTTTTCATTATAGGTTATTATAAGATATTATGTAGAGTTCCTCATGCTACACAGTATGTATTTGTTGTTTACCTATTTTATACATAATAGTGTATATTTATTAATCCAAAACTATGAATTAGGAGTAATTATTTTTCATTTCTTCTATGTGTTTATTGCTAATTTTGATCATTTCTTGTTTTGTATATTTATAATTTCCCCCTTGTTTTCTTGTTTAAATTAGCCAACAGCTTAAATGTTTTATGTCATTGAATTTATTTACTTATTTCCAAGTTTCAGTTTCCTTGCTCTGATTGTTTTCCCCATCATTTTTTATTGTGTTTATCTAGACAGTGTTTCAACTCCTCCTATCACCCTGAGGTCTTATACTAATTTTTTGCTTGTTTCAGAGATGATTGCTTTAAGCTTATCTGTTCATTTTTTATTATTTGGGCAAAATATTTTACTGTAACTTCCAAATCCTCTAGCAATTCCTTTTGGATTATTCATTATTGAAAGAGATTTTTTCCCCCCAAACCAGCTGTATCTTGAAAGTTTATGTTGGGAGAAGTTAGGGCCATGCTCCATGCTAGCCAGAATTTGCCTTGTTACTCAGGCTTTTATACGTGAATTCTTTATCTTCAATTTCTCCCCAGCCAAATGATAAACAAAGCTGTGTCTGTGTCCCTAACTCAAAGGCAGATCTGCTACCAAACTGTTAGGAAGTAGTTGGTTAGTGTTTGTGGTTTCTTGAAACCTCATTGCCTCTTCTTGGGGCAGATCTATATCCTTTATTACCCTTTATCTGGTGTCTACACCAACACTGGGCATACAGTCCTTCAACATACAGGTACTGCGTTAACAAACGTGGGCTATGAGTAAGAGTCAACTATAGCCTCAAACCCAGGACTGAACATTGGTGAAAACAGGGCCTGCACACGTGTTATTTGGCCAGGACAGTGTTTGTTAAGCAGGTGTACACTCTGCGGTTTGCCCTAGGCTTTCCTTACACTCTGTTTCCTTTGCCTGGATGCTTTACACGCACACTTTATCTCCGTGACCTCTGAAGTCATTAGAAAATGGGATGTCTGCAAACATTTAACTACATATGTCAAATCATATTATCTGGACATTCTTACTTTTTAAAAAGTGTTATAATACACACAATCTATAGGTTAGCAAAGTTAGAGCTGGTCTGCAGTAAAAATGGAAGCAAGCTTGAGAGGTTATTTAACCCATCCACACCTTCTGGGGAAGGCAGTGATTCATTAATTTGAGGCTTCTGCCTTCTGGACCAAATATTGCACCTTGTATAGAATCCAAGAGGAGCAAAGAGTATCAAGTGGTGCCCAAAGGCTCAGCATCTAATTAGTTTCTCACCTTTCTGGGGACGATCCTGTACTGTCTATCCAAGAGCACATTCAGAGGATGAAGGGCTCCATATGTCCCTGGAGGGACCCACGTTCCTAATCAATGATCTGTATCTTACCTTTCTCCAGGAAGCTCAGCCCAATGGTCTGGGCTGCAGCGGAGGGTGTGATGTAATGGTTTAGAAGTTTCCTTTGTAGTAGCACCCAGAGGAAAATTTCCTGAGCCAAAGAGAAACATTCCTGCAGCGTGGACCAGTGAACTCAGCATTTATCCTATAAGATGACTGCATCCTGGAAACCAGCAGTGTAATCTGCTGACTGGGCAACTTTGGAGAGGTGAGAGGCAGGAGGATTGTATAGGCTGATAATCTGAATTATACAGTCTGATCATGTTACCTGGATCTTTGCTTCTTCTGAGATCAAGCTTCTAGAAGAGATGCACTAAGTTGAATTTCAATTTCCATTCCTTTGTTTCTGACCCTACAAGAATCTTTTTCTCTCTTCCTTCAGCCAGTATGAGGCAAAGATGGTCCAATGAGGTTGGAATAAAGAAATATTCTAGAAAAAAACCTTCCTCAGGGCAATTGTGACATTACAGTCTGGCAGAAACTTCCACTAAAGGCAAGCCAGCAGGTGTTTTTAGCCATCGGTTTGGTAATTCAGACAGTAAGAATCTGCCTGCCATGCAGGAGAGCCAGGTTTGCTTCCTGGGTTGGGAAGATTCCCTGGAGAGGGAAATGGCAGCGCACTCCAGTGTTCTTGCCTGAAGAATCCCATGAACAGAGAAGCCTGGAGGGCTACATTCCATGGGGTCACAAAGAGTCAGACAGGACTGAACGACTAACAGTTTTCACTTCTCTTATTTTTAGGAATTGCCCAGTCTTCCAGCCTCTGTGAAATTAAAAAGAAAGAAATAAAGAAAGAAAACGAGAACTTTAGAACTCTAAAAGATCTGAAAAATCATCTATTCCAATCTCCACGTTTATGCCCAGATAATAAAACTCCAGCGAGGAAATGTTACCTGAGATCACTGATCAAGTGTTCCTCCCAAGCTACCACCCTGCCTAGCTTTACCAACTCCATCAGCATTTATTGTACACATATTGTGTGCCACATATGATTAAGGGTTGTGATACACAGGCAAAGAAGACAAATTCCTGCTTTTGAGAACTTTAAGGGTAGTATAAAAGAGAAATAATTTTGATTCAATGTTTCTTTGTTTCAGTTGGCACAAAATCTAGGGACTTATTTTTTTAGAATAGAGTGTATTCTTAATCTTTTGATCCCAAAGAGACAAAAAAAAAAATTATTCAAGGGGCTTCATTCTCATTGTCTTGCTCGTTAAATACAATGACAAAAAATACACAGCCATTTTCTGTGGAGCCAACAGCCCCCAGTGGTGTGGACAATGATGCATCCCTGGGTCTGTGTTTTTTGCTAAAGCCCACAGCCTGGTTTCTGTAAGGACAACTGGGTGGCTATTGCAACAATGAGACAGAGGAGGGTATGCTGGCTCCTGGGACACAGTGAGAGTCCATTGTAGCGTCAAATCACAAATAATTTTTGTTTTATTAGGGAAATACAGGACAAGGATTTCCCAGGTTGTGTATAGAAACTAATGGAAAAGAACAAAGAATTTCACACCATGGCCCTTTAAACAGGAATTTGTCAAGCATTCATTATTCTTAAATACAGAATCCTGACCTTTTTAGAAGTGCTCTCAAAATAGCCAATCAACAATTTGCTTCAAACCATTTGCTTCCCATAAGAAGAAAAACAGCCTTCACTTGATGCTGAAAGAAAAATTTAATCCTTCTCGCTCTAGGAGATTTTCACAAATGGTCCTAAAACCAGACAGAAATGCACATCAGGAAGTGTCAGCATAAGTAGAATGCTGAACTCCACGAGACCCATCCAGGTGATTTCTGATCTGCACCCTACCAAGAGAAAGACCCTGTGCCTTGAAGATGGGTAGAAAGGTAGACTTTCAGAGGAAAGAGCATGAGAAAAGAAAGACATCAAAGAGAGTGGTATGTGGGAGGCTAGAAATCAACAACCTCATTTTAAAGATGTGAAAAGTGAGACATGAGAAAATATTCACAAAATGTCTGAGATCAGTGGTTAGTGAGTAGCAAGGTGGATGCAGAGCCCAGATGTTCTCACTTCCTGGCCTATCATGCTTCTTCTTACCACGTCTGCCTCTGAGTTCACAGCCTTCTAGGCTGAGGCACTGGGCCTTGGGGAGATCTCCAAGAAACAAGGGGGACAGACACGCATAAGGATATACTTACAATATTCTTCTATATTTTGCAATACTTTACTGGTGTCTAAAACAAGCTTTTTACAGAAAGCAGGCTTGTTTTGTTTTTTGAGTCTTTTTTTTTGACAAGTTTGATTACAGCAAGAGAAAATGCTGAATTTCCAATATGCAAATGAAATTAAAGGCCACCCGGGGATGAAAAGAGCCCTACAGAAACGTTTTATTGACTGCTGCAAATTTACCCAAATAACAACTGTTTTTAAAAAATATATTTAAATAAATTGAATTGCAATCTCCTTTGTTCTTCCCCTTAGGAGTCATAAGTTTGTCACCTCTAATTTCATATTATTGTCACGTGGTGTGTTGCACATTATTTATAGATGGAATATCAAATGAACGTGGTTACTCTAAGAAACTAAGATTCGATTAATCACAAAATGTATGGATATTAGCCATTTGCCTTTAAAGTGCTTATTTTTGGTGGGTGTAAACAGGGAGTAGAATTTCATTTTTTTGGCCAGTGTTAGCAGAAAATATCTAAAATATTCGATGTCCTTGCTACAGTTTATCCTGGAATGTTTGTGCAATTATTGCCTTTCTCCCCACAAGAAAATCTAAAATAATGAGGGCTTCTGGGACATACATTGGCGTTACGGAGATTGTATTTTTAAAGGACAGGAAATTAGGTGGCTTAGAACTGTTTTTCTAGCATTCTGGTCCTAGCTTGACTAGATTAGAAATCTCTAAATAGGTAACAGACTTATTAAGTCCCCTTGCATGTTGTCTAAAATGGGCTGAAGTCATTTCCATGTAAATTTAAAATTTTAATCCAATTAAGATCTGATTAGCTCCAGTAGTGGTTGGTATCATGAATTCATGGGTCTCCCAGACCGCTTTTCTTGCTCAAAATGCAAGGTTGTGACATTCGATCAAGGAAACTGGCTTTGTCCATGAAGTTCAAAGATCAACAAGAGAGCAACCTCAGCATCCCAATGGGAGTTAAGGGAAAAAATAAGATGTCAGGGTCCTGATATCACTTCACATCCCCTTTCAGTCCCCACATATCGGTCCCTCTCCAGAAGCCCTGGGCAAACTCCCCAAGCCAACGGTGTGTACAGGAAGCTGTCCCCATAGCTGTTGTGAATCTGAGCTTTGGAACCAAGCAAATGTGTGTCTGATACTTGGCTTGACCCTTGTGAGCCACAGGAAATAGTATGAGGAACTTGAAAATGTCTCAGTGCTATCATCTGTAAAATAAAGAGAATATTGCCTACCTCCCAGTCTCCTTGAAAGGATTAAGTGATACTATAAGGTTTTGAACACATTGCAATTGTTCAATTATAGATGGTTTTCTTACAAAGCATGAGAATGCAAAATAAGTCAGGTTTTTGGAATGTTTCTATGTGCTATGGGCCATGCTTAAAAGTTTTAAATGACTTAAAAGTTTTAACACTGTGACCTCTAGACTGTATACTCAGTGCTGAAGCCAGGATTCAGACTGAAGGAGTCTGGCTTCTGAATGTGAGCATTTAACCACAAAGCTCTGCAATGGACTCTCAACCAAGTAGATGACCAAGTACAATGACCCAGAAGATTCTGCGCCTCCATTTCCCCATTAACAAAAATGAGGACTTAAGAAAGGCCAGCTTGTACCAAAGCTCCTGAGCTCCCCTTACACTTCTAGATAGAACTACCATGGAAATAAGCTGGCTGACAATAGTCTTTCACACCTCCCCTTAGGGCCTGTTACCAACCTGCCAGATATTTGTGGAATTCTAATCAGCATCTTAAAAAAAAAAAAAAAAGATAAAACTTCAGACACTGTCTGTATCTGAACAATTTCTAAGCCAAACAGTAAGTGCTCATGACTAAACGAAATGCAGTAGCAGTTAATGCTATTCTTCCCTAATTCAAAGATAATGTGAAATCAGTTCAGTAAGACCAAAGTATAGATGTATAAGTGAATGAATTCATACAAATAACTACCATTGAGTTGACAGTCTCTGAAACTCATTTAAAGCTCTGGACTTCCCCTTCCGATTCTTCTGACTAAGGAGGGAGTTTAGGCCGACAACTCTTATTGTCAATCTTTAAGGCATATCTTGAATCAGTTAATTTCTCAACAGAGATTTCAACAACTCTACTCTCTAAACTGGAGATCAGCAAGTTCTCTCTGGAAAGGGCCAGATAGTCAATACTGTAGGCTCTGAAGGCATTACAGTCTATACAGCAGCATTCAACTCTGCCACTAGAACAAAAAGAGCCTTGGGCAACATGTAGACAAATGAATGTGACCGTGCCTCAATAAAGCTTTATTTTCAATAAGTGGGTGATGGGCTAGATTTGGCCCACAGTTCATATCTGCCAACCCCTGGAGTAAACCACCATCAGCTTTCATCTCTTTCAGATACTGCACTTGTTTCTTCCCTCTGAGCCTTTTCCAATTCATTCTAAATAAGTATGCTGCTTCCTTGCTTAAAATACTCCAGTGCATTCTTACTGTACTTGGATCAGAAACTAAATTTCTTGGCATGGCGTTCAAGGCCCCCAGTTCAGGAGTGACCTCACCATTGAGTGTTATCTCTTATCTTGCTCACTTCAGTTCACCGGCTTTGTTTCTGTTGCTTTTTTAACATGCCACCTCAGGGCCTTTGCACAATCTCTTCCCTTCTCTTCTGAGTTCTCTTCCCCATTCTACTCCCCTGAGCTCCTAATCCAAATTAGATCATTTCCCATATTTCTCATAGTAAATCTATACTCTTCTTTCAGAGCAGCTAATTAATTAATAATTAAATATAGATTTATGTGAAGATATGCTTAATAGCTATCTGCCTACCAGACTTAGGGCCACGAGGGAAGGGATCAGTTATATTTGTTTTCTTTATTACGTTCTCCTGAGGTACAGTGGGTACTCAAAATTTGCATGCCAACTGAATGAACACATTGTTTATTTCTTAGTGTTCAAAGAACTTTATGAAATTCAATTGTCTTTCCTCTTTGGAAGAGTAAAAATAGTCTGAGGCAGTAGGATTGTTTTTCTCTATATTATTACAAATGGAGAAACAAGCCCAGCTATGATCATGTAAGTCATCAGGAGGTGTTTGATTATGAGTCCAAGAATGCTTTCTCAGCTTAGTAATTTCCAAAGACACTTAGAAGTCCCACGAGTTCATGTTTGAGGAATGACCGTGTAATTTCAACCTTGCCCTTGCTCGTGTCTTTGGAAACCATCCAGTAAATTTTCAAAGGCCACTACCCTTTGTGCTGAGCTGATGCTTATTCTGGGAGCCCCTCTGATGCCATAACTACCTTCATCTGCCATGTTGACCCAGTGCAAGACTTGCCCATTTGCTGTGTGCTAATTTGTAAAAGTTTACAGAGCTGGGCGCCTCTACAGATTTTCAAGAAGACATTTATGGTTCTAAGCACCTTCCCTAGAATCATTAGGCAACAAATTTGCTTGAAAATTTCTTTCATTGTGTCTCTGTGGAGATGAAATATGGTCACTTGCTGGGGAGAAAAACAACAATAAAAGGAGAGTGAAATCTCCCTAAGTGCTCCCTAAAAACAAGAAAATCTGATATGCAGCCTGTGTGCTGATACAACTATGAGGCTTCTGGCTCTGAGCTGTAACAGATGGGAGTTTTTCTCTCTTTGGTGATAAGGTGAATGGTTTCCCCCAGGGATGTGTGGGGAAAGCTGCTGAGTTGGCAGTGTTGGCACCAAGCAGCTGGCTGCTGACAGGATTATAGGCTGAGATTGGCATTAGGGGAGAAGGGGTCCCTAATATGAGGATGAGGGGAATAGAAAGCAAAAACGGCCCCCTCTCCCTTATCCATCCATAAAGCTGGGACTTGAAGCAGTTCATTCTGAGTAGTGAATGGAGCTTCTAAGAGATGCCAAATAAGAGTATCAGTTCATTCATTCATTTATCCATCCATTCATTCAACAGCCATTGATTGAGTACCTGATTTGTGGCAGGTATTGTGATGGCTGCCAAGATATGAAGACAAGGAGAAATTCATTGTTTCTACCCTCAGGAAGTTCTCAGCTAAGTGAGGGAGGAAAAACACTGAAGAAATAAGCTTGATGAAGTGTTATTGTGAGAAAGATTTCATAGCAGTGGGGACAGACAAATACTTGGAAAATCAGTATTCCCTGTGAGGATGTAAGGACTGGAAAAAGAAAGTAAGTAGGATTTAGTTAGAGAATGCAGCAGGGAGGCCCTCTCTAGTCTCTTTTCCCCCTCCCCTGGACCCCTGCTGAAGTTGTACCCCTCTGTGTCACTGGCTCCTGTTTCTGGTCTTCACACATGGTGCTCCTTCAGCCTGGATTTGCCTTCCTTCTCCCGTGAGTGCTTCTAAAATCCTGGAGGACTTTTTAGAGTGCATTGACCAGTTTGAACCTTACCTTGAAGGCCCTGGGAAACGTTACTGGATTTTAAGCACAACAGTTACATGATTACATGTGCTTTTCAGGATGTTCACTTTGCTGTTTTGTTGAAAGTGCCCTTAGGAGACAGATGAAGTGACCTGCCCAGAGGTCCTGAGGACTTGAACTACAGCAGAAATCGTTGTCAGGGAGAGAAGACCCTGGGGATAAAAGATGTTAAGGGGATGAATGCAAAGATAGCCCCTGATTGGCTGAAATGTGTCTTTTCCTATGCGTCTTTCGGTTGGTCGTGTAACATGGGTGTAACAGCACAGCATTGCAGAGAGTGAGGGGAGAGGCAGAGCTTGGAGCAAGGTCACTGACTGGCTCTGGGCTGGTGATGCTGGCCTGGGCTTCCGTGTTACAGGTGCACAACTGACCTCCTCATGGGCATATTAGGGTGTGGGACACAAATTTGGAGCTCAAGAGACAGAGGTAAGGACTTTTTCTTAGTCAGATGAACTAGGTTATGAAGTGTTAAAAATCTTCCTTTTTTCACTGTGCCATGGCTTGTGGGATCTTAGTTCCCCAACCAGGGATGGAACCCGGACCCTAAGATTGAGAGCACTGACTCATAACCAATGGGCCACCGGGGAACTCCCAACAAAGGCTACGTTCCTCCTCACTGGAACATCTGTTGTAGGTCTGTGGCTGCTCCTTGGCTCACTGTAGCCACTCATGGCCCAGGAAGCCACCGTTTCAAAAGTTGTTGGCTGTTAAGCCTGGGAGAACAGAGAGGTCTTAAGAGTTTTGTCCTGGCACTTAAATGCTTGCCTGGGAAGTGACATGTGACACTTTTGCAAAGAAGTAGTCAGTGGCTGCACCCACATATTGGAAGCCAGGAGTGCATTCCTTTGGAGGGAGGGAGAGCTGGAAATAGTTGCCAAGAGCAATAATGACCATTACACGGCCAAACATGAAGATTTGAGGGTGATCCTCATGTAGATGGCAGTAAAACCATGACAGTGGATAATGCAGGGAAAACTATATTCAGTTTGAAGAGAAGGGGGCCACATAAGAGTCCTGGGAAAGTACCTACATTTAGAGTATGTAGTATAGAGGAGGTAAAATCACAAAGAGAAGACATGTAGATGTGGTCAAAAACTATCAGGAAAACCAGAGTGGCATTTCAAAAGAGAAAGACGATAACATTTCAACCAAGGAGTGAAAACCCTGGAAGCATTTCAGTACTGACTGACAAACCTCTCTTTTAGACAGTAGCTGGGCTGTCTTAATATGGTGATGGATGCATATCCTTTTCCTTTATTAAAAAAATTAACATATTAAGTAAGAGTCATCAATTCTCAGAGCCGACAGAGTCCTCAGAGGTCATCAAGTTTATTCTCCCACCAAATGTTGAAACTTTCACAATGATCCGTGACAAAGCTCTATCTTAACCTGAAGTCTTCCTCTTTGTAACATATCCATGGCCCTGGGCTTCCCAGGTGGTATACTGGTAAAGGATCCATGCAGGAGACGCAAGAGATGCAGGTTCAATCCTTGGGTTGGGAAGATCGCCTGGAGAAGGAAATGGCAACGCACTCCAGCATTCTTGCCTGGAGAATCCCATGGACAGAGGAGCCTGGCAGGCTACATTCCAGGAGGTCACAAAGAGTCAGACATGACTGAGCACGCACACACACACAAACACACACAAACACACACACACACACACACACACACACACCCCACACACACCATGGCCCTACTTCTGCTCCCCAAATCAAACAAGGACAAGCCCTTCTTTCTGTTCACCACTCAAACTGACAGGATCATTCAATAGTAGTTTGGGCTGGCGACTGATTTTTATGGCACATTTTGCATAAGAAGCAACTGGTAAAAGGACTAAGATGGTCAGAATTTAGCTGTTCAAATTCCCAGTTGGAAAGTAAGTCCAAGGCACATTTTCCTTTTTGATTTAGTATGAAAGATGAGGAGTAGGGCATGAGAGTCAAGGTGAGATGATACAGTTTATAAAACATTTAAAGATTGCTAATGTAGAAGAATGCATACAGTATTCGACTTCTAACTCTGTGACCTTGGTAAGTCACTTAACCTCTCTGAGCAAGAATTTCTGTGTCAATGAAATGGATGCCTGAGGTGTATACCCCACTGGGTTGGCTGAAGTGCAATGCACATCTTAAACACAGGAAACTGGAAAAGGTAGAGTAGGGAAGATGATTTATAAGCTTCAGCACAGGCAGACATCAACTGCACAGAAACAGCCTAAGAAACAATTTGAACTTGAAGGTTAATAGCTGTAATTCAAGGAAACTCCCCTGTATTTATTGCTACACTAATGTTGCACAAGAACAACCACCACCAAACTCCCAAGTGTACAGTGACAAACATTTATTTTAGCTCAATAAGCTAGGAATCTGATGAGGGTTCTTCTGGTCTGGTTAGCCTAATTTTAGCTTGACTTAATCAGGTGTCTGCAGTCCACTGGCAGGTCAGCTGGGATAGGGCTAGTCTGGGATGGCCTTATGTGGGACAATTATCTTCTGTGTGGTCTCTCATCCTCTAGCAGGCTAGCCTGGACTTAATTGGAGGTGCTCACAGGTGCCCAAGAGAAGGCCTCCTGAAGCTTGGGTGCATATTGGCACGTCCATCACTTTTGCTGCATTGTTTCATCCACAGCAAATAATAAGGCCAAGCCCAAGAGAAAGAAGACTTGACTTCAGTTAGAATGGCAAATACACAGGGAGGTGTGGAGCGCTTGGTCCATTTTTGTAATCAGCATATCATAATTTTTCTCTAGTAACCAATAGGCAGGATGAGGAAGTTGGTGAAGTTGATAAGGAGGGGTATAGGAATGAAGGTAAGTCAGGTAAGGCCTGAGAGCAAATGCAAGGGTCAGGAAGAACAGCAGACTGGGGAAGACACTTCCAAGCGGAGGAACTGGGACAGCATCAAGGATCTCTCCCCACCTCCAGACTGAGGGGACCAGAAACACTTGCTCTGCAGGATTTCAGAACTGCTGTGACCAGTGCCTGGCTGTTTGCCTCTGATTTCCCTTTTCAAATGAAGCTGTTTGTTATAGCCACCCTATTCTTATTCACAATTGTATCTTTGGTTTTTGGAGAAATAATTTGTTTTTTTGTTTGTTTGTTTTAACTTCATTGTTGTTGCTGTTGTTTTAATTCTGTGGGCTCTGGACTATAGGCAACTGCATTGAGATTGTGGGAAGGATATAAATAAAAGACTAAAGATTTAATTAAAAGACAGACTGTGAATGGTAGTTTGCAAAACTAGCTGCAATTCTTTATCCCTCCTTGAATTCATATCCTCAGCAATGTGACCTTCAGAGTTCTTTCAGTCAACAAGTGGAATCAATTTCTCTACAGTTTCAGTCTGGACTGGTTTTTTTTTTAATTTGCTTGGGTCAATTGTATACACAAAGGAGATGTTGAATGAGCTCTCGGCCTAGACCTCCAGAAGCCTTGCCTAATTCCACTTTCTTTTGGGTTTCCTGCTTATACCACACAAACGAGCCTCACTGGAATGCTTGAAAATGAAAGACCTGTGGTTCAGGCATTCCCAGCATCTCATCTGACAGCTGGATGTGTTAGAGGTCATCCTAGACTAGCTAGTCCACAGTTTACCTATCAGGTGACCAAAGAGGTGTGTGTAAGCCCAGCTGAGATAAGCAAGCCTGCAACAAATTAGAAAAAACCATTCAGCTGACCTGGAAACCCATGAGAAGCAATAAATGCTTAACTGTCTAAGCTACTGAGTTGTTCAAGTGTGTGTTTGTTACTCAGCAATATCTAACTGATACACCTTCAGTTTATTTCCCGTCATGTGGAAAATATTTCTTTCCAGGAGCAGAGCATCACATATGAAGATTAAGAAGACACAGCAAAGAAAAAAATTCTGGCCCTGTCTCCACACACACTGACACATTATTTGTGGTTGTCTCTTTCTAAAATAGGGCTTCCCTGGTGGCTCAGTTGTAAAGAATTCACCTGCTAATGCAGGAGACACAGGTTCAGTCCCTGGGCTGGAAAGATCCTCTGAAGAAGGAAATGACAACCCACTCCAGTATTCTTACTTGGAGAATCCCAT
The DNA here is from genome assembly GCF_019923935.1 of Bubalus bubalis. NCBI lineage: Eukaryota > Metazoa > Chordata > Mammalia > Artiodactyla > Bovidae > Bubalus > Bubalus bubalis. The sequence continues at coordinate 6,344,446 of NC_059161.1, forward strand.
GGACAGAGGAGCCTGGTGGGCTACAGTCCATGGGATTGCAAGAGGCAGACACAGTTTAGTGACTAAACAACCACTTTTCAGATCAGATCAGATCACATCAGTCGCTCAGTCATGTCCAACTCTTTGCGACCCCATGAATCGCAGCACGCCAGGCCTCCCTGTCCATCACCAACTCCCAGAGTTCACTCAGACTCACGTCCATCGAGTCAGTGATGCCATCCAGCCATCTCATCCTCTGTCGTCCCCTTCTCCTCCTGCCCCCCAATCCCTCCCAGCATCAGAGTCTTTTCCAATGAGTCACCTCTTCCCATCAGGTGGCCAAAGTACTGGAGTTTCAGCTTTAGCATCATTCCTTCCAAAGAAATCCCAGGGCTGATCTCCTTCAGAATGGACTGGTTGGATGTCCTTGCAGTCCAAGGGACTCTCAAGAGTCTTCTCCAACACCACAGTTCAAAAGCATCAATTCTTCGGTGCTCAGCCTTCTTCACAGTCCAACTCTCACATCCATACATGACCACAGGAAAAACCATAGCCTTGACTAGATGAACCTTTGTTGGCTAAGTATTGCACTCATCTCACACGCTAGTAAAGTAATGCTCAAAATTCTCCAAGCCAGGCTTCAGCAATATGTGAACCGTGAACTTCCTGATGTTCAAGCTGGTTTTAGAAAAGGCAGAGGAACCAGAGATCAAATTGCCAACATCCGCTGGATCATAGAAAAAGCAAGAGAGTTCCAGAAAAACATATATTTCTGCTTTTTTGACTATGCCAAAGCCTTTGACTGTGTGGATCACAATAAACTGCGGAAAATTCTTCAAGAGATGGGAACACCAGACCACCTGATCTGCCTCTTGAGAAATTTGTATGCAGGTCAGGAAGCAACAGTTAGAACTGGACATGGAACAACAGACTGGTTCCAAATAGGAAAAGGAGTTCGTCAAGGCTGTATATTGTCACCCTGTTTATTTAACTTATATGCAGAGTACATCATGAGAAATGCTGGACTGGAAGAAACACAAGCTGGAATCAAGATTGCCAGGAGAAATATCAATAACCTCAGATATGCAGATGACACCACCCTTATGGCAGAAAGTGAAGAGGAACTCAAAAGCCTCTTGATGAAAGTGAAAGTGGAGAGTGAAAAAGTTGGCTTAAAGCTCAACATTCAGAAAATGAAGATCATGGCATCTGGTCCCACCACTTCATGGGAAATAGATGGGGAAACAGTGGAAACAGTGTCAGACTTTATTTTTCTGGGCTCCAAAATCACTATAGTTAGTGACTGTAGGCATGAAATTAAAAGACGCTTACTCCTTGGAAGGAAAGTTATGACCAACCTAGATAGCATATTGAAAAGCAGAGACATTACTTTGCCAACAAAGGTTCATCTAGTCAAGGCTATGGTTTTTCCCGTGGCCATGTATGGATGTGAGAGTTGGACTGTGAAGAAGGCTGAGCACCGAAAAATTGATGCTTTTGAACTGTGGTGTTGGAGAAGACTCTTGAGAGTCCCTTGGACTGCAAGGAGATCCAAACAGTCCATTCTGAAGGAGATCAGCCCTGGGATTTCTTTGGAAGGAATGATGCTAAAGCTGAAACTCCAGTACTTTGGCCACCTGATGGGAAGAGGTGACTCATTGGAAAAGACTCTGATGCTGGGAGGGATTGGGGGCAGGAGGAGAAGGGGATGACAGAGGATGAGATGGCTGGATGGCAACACTGACTGGATGGACGTGAGTCTGGGTGAACTCCGGGAGTTGGTGATGGACAGGGAGGCCTGGTGTGCTGCGATTCATGGGGTCGCAAAGAGTCGGACACGACTGATCGACTGATCTGATCTGATCTGATAATTTAAAAACAATGCTTTAGTTAGTCTTAATCCAAATAAATGCAGGCATCACTAGAGAAAGTTCACACGGTTTGCATCTCATTTTCATCAATAAACTTGGGCTCAAGATCTGTTCTTAGCACAACTACTATATAGAAGAATAGATGTTCTTGGTCTCAAAGAAGTAATTTGTTAAGAGCCAAGATGTGTGTGTGTGCTCAGTCACTCAGTTGTGTGTGACTTCTTTGCAACCCCATGAACTGTAGCCCACAAGGCTCCTCTGTCCATGGAATTTTCCAGGCGAGAATACTGGAGTGAGTTGCCGTTTCTTTCTCTAAGGAATCTTCCCAACCCAGAGACTAAACCCATGTCTCCTGCATCTCCTGCACTGGCAGGCGGATTCTTTATCGCCAAGCCCCCTGCGAAGTCCTAAGAGCCAAGCTAGGGGGTCTTTATGTAGTTGGTGTCATTAAGCAGTCAGTTTGTTCATACAAGGTACACTTGCTGCAGATATTCAAAGGAGAAGGAAATCAGAGCCCAGCAGATCAGTCAGGAAGGTTATAGGGATTGAATCTACAGCTCATTCTTGAAGGACGACAAGGGCAGAGGAGGGCACACAGGGTACCAGTGAGACAAGGATGTGTTAGACAAGGCACTATGTGATTTAAATGTATGCCTCATCTAGTACTTACAGCCTAAGAAGATGTATTATTTTCCTGGTTTTTAAAGACAGGGGTTAAGACATTGATCCACAGTCACACAGTAAATAATTATCAGATGGGAAACCAAATCTCTTTGACACCAGGGATCATGCACTTCTCACTGAACCCTACTTCCTACCTAGGGGCAAAAATGAACACACTGCATTATGCAACACAGCCAAACGCACAGAGAATGTGTGTAGAGGAGCCCGAGAGGTAATGCCAGAAAGGGAGGGTGACGGGATCATGGTTTGGGTGGTCTGGAAAGGACCAGAGAATTTCAGAATGATTCCTTTGGAATAAGGGGGTATCAGTGATTTTTATCAACTTGACGCTAGTGTTAAAGATGGTTGAGTTCATTTTCCTAAGGGAAGGCCCTCATTTTGCCAGCCCCAGGGTGGAGGAAAAATATTAAGAAAGCTTTTTTAGCACCTATTTTGCCCCTCTGCCTGCAGTTTTTCTCACTATAATACAGCCAAGAAGCTTCGGGTTTCTAGAAAAATCCCTGAGCCCATCAATGGACCTAAACACAGAGAGAAATGTCCTCTTCCCTTCTAGTTTTCTTTGTGTGGGCTCCTGTAGAAGAATAAAAGGAAGGCAAACAGGAAAATAGAGTGGTATTTTTGTTTAGTCTGTCAGACTGTGTTCTAAAAGCTCTTTCCACTTTATCCTCTTGGAGCATATGCATGAAACTCTGTCTCATGAATATTTGAATGATCTTTACTTTTTTCTGTCATTTCTTGAGTCTCAACTACAATGGGGAGCAGAATGTGACCTTCCCAAGGCAGATACTTCTGGGACCTCTGTCAAAATGTGTGCATGGGACCGAGATGCTGAAAAATCATGGTAACCACTGAGACTTCTTGTCCTTTATTTTCAGCCCTGAGAAGTCCTTTTGATGTTGATTCCAGAGGAGTATCTTTATGGAAAAGAGAGATATGACTAGAGGAGGTCAGATGGAGAATGTGTCTGTTTTAGCTTTTCTAATATTTCCGTATCAATGGAAAATGCAGGGATATAGGCAATGAGGTTAAAAACCCCAAGTAAGGGGGCTATGGCTTGTTTATTTTCTCAGAGACAAACCCTTGGTATAGTTCCACTAAGTTTCTTCATGCTTAGAGTTTGATTATCTAAGAGTCTGATTATCTGTCATTCTTATCCCATTATCTTGATTTCTTCTTCTTTATAGCACTTATCATCACACGACATTCCACTTTATACTTACTTGTTTATCTATTGAACGGATGCCTCATTAAAATATGTCTAATGATGGCAAGGGCTTCACTTGTCATACTTACTATTAAATTCTTAGTACCTGGAAACAGTACCTGGTACCAAATATGTGCTCAAATATCTGTTGAACAAATGAAGGTGATCATTGTATTCATCATTTAGTTCATACTTATGGACTTACTACCAGGGGTAGGCCCTGCGTTAGAAATAAAACAGTGCAGTACAAGATGCAGACACGTGATCAGATATAGTCCAAGAGGTGCAGTGACAGAGGAATATGTAGGGAATTGTGGGAATACTGAGAACGGAGTCCCTAACCAGAGGAACTACTCAACCCAAACTTTTAAGAATGAATAGAATAGAATGCCAGAGAAGGCAATGGCACCCCACTCCAGCACTCTTGCCTGGAAAATCCCATGGATGGAGGAGCCTGGTAGGCTGCAGTCCTTGGGGTCACTAAGAGTCAGACACGACTGAGGGACTTCACTTTCACTTTTCACTTTCCTGCATTGGAGAAGGAAATGGCAACCCACTCCAGTGTTCTTGCCTGGAGAATCCCAGGGACGGGGGAGCCTGGTGGGCTACTGTCTATGGGGTCGCACAGAGTAGGACACAACTGAAGCGACTTAGCAGCAGGAGCCAGCAGAATAGAATGATTGAATAGAATTCAATACATTAAATAGATTTTAATTTGATTAAAAATCAATGAGCTTTATTTCCCTAACTCCTCAGTGGGATTGAGGGCACTCAGGGACTAGTGTGGTAGCAGCCAGAAGTGTTAGAAAACCAAAAGCACACACACACACACACACACACACACATATATATATATTTTTTTTTTTTTAAACAGAAATTCAGTTAGTTTTTTTTTTATAAAGCTACTTTATGGACCACTAAATGAATATGCCAGAAGCAGATATTAAATACAGGATGGGATCAAAGGAATTCCATAAAAACAAGATTGAGTGGTGGAGGGAAGGAAGAAAGGCAGGGCTACAGGATAGCTACGTAGAACAGGCCCCAGCTAAGTCTTTTCTATTCCTCTTAATGGACCAGCCCTACCTCCAGATTACCTTCTCAGTTCAGTTCAGTCTCTCAGTCATGTCCAACTCTTTGCGATCCCATGAATTGCAGCACGCCAGGCCTCCCTGTCCATCACCAACTCCCGGAGTTCACTCAAACGCACGTCCATCAAGTAAGTGATGCCATCCAGCCATCTCATCCTCTGTCGTCCCCTTCTCCTCCTGCCCCCAATCCCTCCCAGCATCAGAGTCTTTTCCAATGAGTCAACTCTTTGCATGAGGTCACCAAAGTACTGGAGTTTCAGCTTTAGCATCATTCCTTCCAAAGAAATCCCAGGGCTGATCTCCTTCAGAGTGGACTGTTTGGATCTCCTTGCAGTCCAAGGGACTCTCAAGAGTCTTCTCCAACACCACAGTTCAAAAGCATCAGTTCTTCGGTGCTCAGCTTTCTTCACAGTCCAACTCTCACATCCATACATGACCACTGGAAAAACCATAGCCTTGACTAGACGGACCTTTGTTGGCAAAGTAATGTCTCTGCTTTTCAGTATGCTATCTAGGTTGGTCATAACTTTCCTTCCAAGGAGTAAGCGTATTTTAATTTCATGGCTGCAATCACCATCTTCAGTGATTTTGGAGCCCCAAAAAATAAAGTCTGACACTGTTTCCACAGTTTCCCCATCTATTTCCCATGAAGTGATGGGGATGATGATGCCATGATCTTAGTTTTCTGAATGTTGAGCTTTAAGCCAACTCTTTCACTCTCCTCTTTCACTTTCATCAAGATGCGTTAGCCGTGAAGAGATACCCCACATCCAAGGCAAGAGAAACCCAAGTAAGACATAGGTGTTGCAAGAGGGCATCAGAGGGCAGACACACTGAAACCATAATCACAGAAAACTAGTCAATCTAATCACACAGACCACAACTTTATCTAACTCCATGAAACTAAGCCATGCCATGTGGGGTCACCCAAGACAGGTGGGTCATTGTGGAGAGGTATGACAGAATGTGGTCCACTGGAGAAGGGAATGGCAAACCACTTCAGTATTCTTGCCTTGAGAACCCCATGAACAGTTTGAAAAAGCAAAATGATAGGATACTGAAAGAGGAACTCCCCAGGTCGGTAGGTGTCCAATATGCTACTGGAAATCAGTGGAGAAATAACTCCAGAAAGAATGAAGGGATGGAGCCAAAGCAAAAACAATACCCAGTTGTGGATGTGACTGGTGATAGAAGCAAGGTCAGATGCTGTAAAGAGCAATATTGCATAGGAACCTGGAATGTCAGGTCCATGAATCAAGGCAAATTGGATTACCTTCTAAGCAAGCCCTAACATAAATGCCTGTTCTGCAGTTTGCTACTTTCATTCTCTGTGTATGTAAGAGTTAATGTGAGGGAAGATGAGACAGAATAGGAGAAACAAAGGAAGAAGAAGATGCGTACAAAGGATATGAAACAGAGAGGAAAAACAATCTTTACAAAAGAACAGGGGAAGGAAATAGAAAGTTGAAAATGAAAGAAGGAAAGGAACTTTCTAACCCTTATTAGGTTTGAGTGCTGGTGGTTATTTTAAGTGGTCCCTTTGGATAGGTAGTCACGATGAACATTTCACTTCTGGTTTGTTTATGTTTATAAACCATAAAGTCAAGCTCAGATTTCTGCTAGAAAAGCACTTTTAGAAGGCAGTGAGATCTTATCTTTCATTTTCTATAGATCAGTTTTGCAGCTTCTTGAAGTATTTATAGTTTTAATACATAACCATAAATGCCCCCTAAACAAGGAATATTGCACCTTTCGATTACTATTATTGCTTTATTGCTTATCACAGCCATAAATAAGTGACATCCTCCAGCATTGCTGAAAGAGCTCTGAACTAGGTTACAGCATGAGCACACAAGAACCTATTAAAGCTTTGCTGTTTCTTGAAAGTCTTTATAGTTTTCAAACATACTCCATAAGTGTTTCAATTAAAGAACTCCTTGCGTGTTCAGTAATAGCCCTCCTGTTTGAGATGGGATCGTAGTATCAGAAAAGAAAAGCAAAATTACAGGAAGGGAAATTAGAAAACATTAAAAATGAAATGCCTATACAAATAAGAGCAGGGGTTTAAATTATGCAGATTAAAGTCATTTAAATTGTTTATCTGATGCAAGTTGATGTTTATATACATATCCTATATCTGCATCGTCTCTTGCTAAGCTTATGTCTGGGTCTGTGTTTGCATATTTTGTTCTGCTAATGAGTTTTTAGTGCCATCTATGATATTTCTAATAATTGGTCATGTGGGCAAGAATTCCATTAAAGATATCAAAGATGGCATGAAAAACTCTTTGGGAGAACAAAGATGTTGACCTAGACAAAGCTTGATGTTTAAGAGATGCAAATAATAGTGATCGTGATAAACTAGCCTTTTGGAGGTAAATATCACATTAATATAATTGGGATTACAACTCAAATACAGTAGAGTAGAAAAAAATTTGAGGCAAGAAATCTGCCTTAGATCTACTAGAATAGATCTTTGTAAATAACCTCAACTTTCAGTTCTGGATTCCTTGGCCACCAATGAGTTGACAAAATTAGATAACGTGAGGTATTCATTTTAAGTATGTCCTGATTAGCTGCTAGGCATTGTAGCAAATTTTAAAAAATTAATCATATTGCTTACCCTCAAGGAGCTTACAGATTATTTTAGATAGAAAAATATACATTGGGCATTTATATATTTATTTATTTTTCATTTAATATTTATTTACCTTTAACCATTTTAATTGAATATAGTTAATTTACAATGTTATGTTATTTTCATTTGTACAGCAAAGTCATTCAGTTCCATATATACATGAATATATATATTCTTTGTCATGATAGATTTTTGGTATCGAATATAGTTTTCTGTGCTACATAGTAGGTCCTTGGTGTTTATCTAGTTTATATATGGGCTTCTTAGATGGCACCAGCGGTAAGGAAACACCTACCAACGCAGGAGACTCTGAAGAATTGATGCTTTTGAACTGTGGTGCTGGAGAAGACTCTGGAGAGTCCCTTGGACAGCCAGGATATGAAACCAGTCAATCCTAAAGGAAATCAATCCTGAATATTCATTGGAAGGACTAGTACTGAATCTTCAATATTTTGGCCGCCTAATGCAAAGTGCCGACCTACTGGAAAAGACCCTGATGCTGGGAAAGATTGAAGGCAAGAGGAGAAGGTGGCGACAGAGGATGAGATGCTTGGATGGCATCACTGACTCAACGGACATGAGTTTGAGCAAACTCTGGGAGACAGTGAAAGACAGGTAAGCCTTCTGTGCTGCAGTTTATGGCTTCGCAGAGTCTAACACAACTTAGCCACTGAATAACAACAACTATTGTAGTGAAGTTTTATTCTAATTTCATTTTCAGATTATTCCTTCCTAGTGTGTGGAACGGGAGAGCCTGGTGGGCTGCCATCTATGGGCTCGCACAGAGTCGGACACAGCTGAAGCAACTTAGCAGCAGCAGCAGCATTGTGTGGAAATGCAATTAATTTTTATAGATTGATCTTATATTCTGAGCTTGATTATTAAGTTCTAAGAGTTTTTTGTGGATTCCTTAAGAATTTCTGTATACAATATAATGTCATCTGCTAATAGAGATAGAATTTAACTCTTTTCAGTCTGAATGTCTTCCTTCCTCCTTCCCTCCATCCTTCTCTTCCTTCTTTCCTTCCTTCCTGATTTTCTTCTTTTCTTTCTTTCTTTCTCTACTTTTCTCATTGTTTACATAGAGATATCAGTACTACATTGAATAGAAGTGGCAAGAGTGGTCATCTTCGACTTTTCCCTGATTTTAGGGAGGAAAGCATTCAATATTTTACCCTTAAGTGTGATGTTATAGTTATGGATTTTTTTGTAGATGCCTTTTATCAGGTTGATAAACCATTCCTAGCTTATTGAGCTCCTTTCATTTTATGTTATCTCCATGTTTTTTTAGTTTAATGTTATTATGGTTTATTCCATCAACAAAAGTCATAGCCATAACATTTTTTGAGATAATACATTTTTCCTTGGGTTTCTGGTAAGGCTGTTGTGAGACAATACCCTTAAGATTCCTAGAAGCTTTCTATTTTGATAGAAATTATCTGTGAGGCATGACCTTAAGATTATTGGAGCAGTGTATTTTGGGGGTTTGAGATAACACCTTAACTATTTCTGAAGTTTTAACATTAATCTTTCTAGTCACAATATTGGTTTCCTCTTCATATGAAGCTCTGTATTTGACCTTTCTGATGCAACTCTAAGATTTGACCTTTGCCTGGAAACCATTTCTTAATTTTAGCATCATTTTCCATTTGGGGAGATGAGTAATGAGAAATGGCTTTAGTTTTCAAACCTAGTAAATCCTGGTTCTTTTATATTTAACAGCTCTTCAGCTTATTGCTTTCCTATTGTATGTAAGCAGCTAGAAGAATCTGAGTGAAACCTTTAACACCCTGCCTGGAAACCTCCTTGGCTAGATCATGCAATTCATTGGGTGAAATATATTTCCCTATGTTGTCATCAGTAATAATGTTACTATTTTCTGTCACTTCATAATAAAGGTGACCTTTCCTCAAGCTTCAGATAGCATTTTCCTCAATATTTTAAAGCCCTCAGAGACAGCCTCCTTAGGACCATCCAGTCTCAACTAACAGATTCGTCAAAGGCAGTTCAGATTCTTCCCTCTCTTTGGTCCCAAAGCCTCTTTAGGTCTTTGTTACAACAGGTCTCCACTTGCGATACCATATCCACTCTAGGTATTATGATTGCACCACAAGCTACTCTGAATCTTAGGAGCTTAAACAATGACAGAGTTTGTTTTACTCATGAATCTGCAATTGGAGGTTCTGCTCAGCAGGATAACTCGCCTCCACCTCACAGCAGCTGAACCACTCGAACAGTGAGAACCAGAGTCGTCTGAAGGCTTCTTCACTCACATGTTTGAAGTTGATGCAGATGCTCAGCTGGAATCTTAGCTGAGCATGTTAACCAGAACACATCCAGGCCCCTGTCCATGTGGCTTGGGCTTCCTCACAGCCTGATGGCTTGGCCCCAAGGTCAAGCACATGAAGGGGGTGGGGAGAGAAAGAGAAAGCAAGGCAAGGAGCCCTGGCACCTGTTCTAAGGTAGCTCTAGAAGTCACACAATGCCATTTCTACCACATTCCATCCAAGTGTGCCCAGGGTACAGGGAAGGGAGAGAGTCTTTACCTTGTGATGAAGGGCAGCAAGGTCTGCAAGAGCATATTGGATGGAAATACTGCTGTGAACATTTTTGATAATTACAATCACCCACAGGAATCAACTTGTCTTCTTTATGGAAATGTTGTATCACAATTATCCTTGAAAAGAGTAGAGCTGCATATGAATTCATGGGTAAGGTAAAGTGTGTATTTATCATATGTATTTAACAATACTTTTTTCCTCCTTTGAATATGCAGGTCACTTATTAGAACCTGGGCTGGGCTGAGTTGCTTTATCTTAAATTTCTTTTCAATTATCCCCAACCTGCCTTTCATTTCTGTTTTTGTGCCATTTCTATATGTCTCTCATACAGAAGCAATAAATTGGACAGAAGTAATTCACTGAATCAATCAGAAATTGTCGAGGTTTGGGGTACTGAATAATACCGTTCAGTGCCTTAGGGTTTGGGGGTTTTTTCCACTATAGATGCAGGCCTTTGAACAAATGTTCTTGCTCTCACAGGGAGCTAAGAATGAGCTGTGCATGTCTCTGTAGACAAAGGACAGAGCTACGGCTCTATTTCTTCAGTTCGACTTAACCCCCAGCATCGGGATTCATCAGCATACATCCGCATTATGCTGTCTGCCCATGATCAGTGTCTCAAGAACTGAGCGCCAGTAGGAAGAGAAGCAGTCTGCAGTAACCTGTGGGCATTAATCAAGGCCGCTCTGGGCTGCCTCCAGAGGAACACATGTCTAATGGTCACATAGAGAGAAGAGAGTAGAAATCATTCTGGTTGATGCTATTCTGGCCTCTGTCGAGGGATGAAGAGATGGACTCACCATGCTTTGAAATGTAATGCAAACTTAGAAACCAGAATGATAGACAGAATAAAAGAGAGAGGCTAATGTTTCCTTCCTTTGAAACTTCCTAAAATAGCCAACTTCCCATTCAGCAGACCAGGTCCATAAAGTTGTATTTCTTGTTTTTCTTTTCATAACGATGTCATCAGCATTAATGCTACCATCCCTACTGAAAGTGAAAGGCATCCCTTGGCACTAGTCCTGTGGCATCATGATTCTTGAGCACTGAAGTTGGCACCAGCCAGAGTGGAGAAGCAGTAAGCATAGAAGTCATCACTCCAAAGAAAGCTAAAGAAGTCTCCAGATGTCAGTTACACAGGTAACAAAGGCAAAGGAGGAAAGTTCAAAATCAGCATGGACAGAGGCCAAACGGCTCCAGGCTGGGCGTCCAAGCCCTTGAGGAAAGAAAGGCTCAGGTTCTGACCAAGGGACCAGATGCTATAGGGTCTCATCCTGTTTGGATTAGCAGAATGATGTGGGTGGCTGGATGGGAAGGGAGAAGATTAAACTGGGAGTTAGGAAACTTGGTATCTACTCATGACTCCACCACTAACTCAAGACCTCGCTTGTGCCTGTGTCAAATGGGGAGGTTGTTTCTTATGCTCTTTGAATTACTCTCCAGCTCTGATATTCCCTTCTCCCACATAATGTATTTCTCCCATATGTCCTTGCTCATAGAGAGTGCGCGCTAGCTGTTACCCAGGCTCACGAGCTAAAGCGAGACAGTCCAAGGATTTGCATCTTGTTCTAAACAGTTTCTTTAGGATCCTTTAGGGATTCTGATCTTACCACCAGAAACAGACTTCTAACAAAACCTTTCTGCAAGCAGGCTAGTGTTAGCATCATGCATGTGTGCCAAGCTGTCTCAGTCGTGTCCGAATCTTTGCAACCCCATGGACTGTAGCCCACCAGGCCCCTCTGTCTTCGGGATTCTCCAGGCAAGAACACTGGAGTGGGTTGCATGTAAGTAATTTGCAGGCACCCCTAAGCAGACAGAGGACAGCTTGGTTTTTCATAGCAAAATGCCTCATGAAGAGTGCTTGCTAAAGAAATTGCTGGCTGAAGGGTTTGGGAACTGGGGTGTGCCTGCCCTGGAAGAGATAGGAATGTTTTGGGAAAGCAACACATTTGGTGTAAGGATTTGGAGATTTTGCCTCCCCTCCAGTGCTTGTGTATCCTTTTCATTAAGTTCCTTCCCATTCTCAGTGAATAAAATGTGTGAAATCATAGAGGAAATAATAGGTCCGTTCCTCTCTATGCCCAGTTTGGGGCCAAGCCAGTTAGTTATCTTGAGCATGTCCCTCACTACTGTGCATCTAACAAGTTCATCTGTAAAATGGGACTGTCTTCCTCACAAAGTGAGGTATCAATTTTATTAAATAAATCTTACATGTGTTATTCTTTGCAAATAAATGCTGTAAAACATGTTTTTAAAGTACTGTTAGTGCGGGATTATCAGACTTCCTGGAAACTCTTGCAGTAGTTTGGATTAGCTTCTTCTTTTTTTTTTTTTTCAGGTACAGATGGAGAGATTCAAAGTCAGAGATTTTTGGCTTCCAAAGCAACCAAGCACTTAGGACTGTGCGGTAGGAAGCGGCACCACAGAGGGAACAGCAAAGGTAGGGACAACCCACAGAGTCTAGCCTTTTCAGAGGAAATAATGAGCCATTCAGTTACTGCTCTGTGGACTTAAAAAAAAAAAAAGAAAAGAAAATTTGGAAAATGTTAGTTCAACCACTGCTACCTAAAAATGCTCACTGCTCAACTTGCCTGCTGCAAATTAAGCCACCAAATAATGGAGAGGTGCTGCAGATGTTGGAATCAAGAATGTTTTAAAGATCATCAGCCTCCTTGGCATCTAATCACATTTTAAAATAAAAACGAAGCTTCTAACCCAGCCCCAGAACCCTGAGCCTTTCTTTCTTCAAGGGCTTGGACACCCAGCCTGGAGCCTTTTGGCCTCTGTCCATGGCTGATTTTGAACTTTCCTCCTTCTCCTTTGGTCCTTATCTCAGCAGGTGAAAAGTGGTGGGTTTGGCTAGCTTGGGTTTTAATAAGTCTCCCCAAATGCACCGAATATGGGAACAATTTAATGATCAAAGACAGGAATTGGAATCAATGAGCATTTCCAAAGTGTTTACTGAGTACTTAGTCACCTCCCAGCAGTGTGCTGAGTTAGTGAGGACACCCAAGAAGGTGCAGTGACTTTGGTTACAAAAAAACTATGAGTTTTCCATAGTAGAATAATGAATTTCTCAAAAGTCCCCAGCAAGATGTCTTGAACTCAGACCTCTGTGTCTCTGGCTATGCCAACCTGTTTTCCTATTTTTGTTCATCTTTGAAAATTGTCCTGGCATTATAGATATTTTGTCTCTATGACTTCTGTGTTTGATTTAGACTCCCCATTTCCCTTTCCCTCTTTAGCCCATCTTACTCTTACTTCCCAGCAGTTTTCTGCTTTCTGTGCTTCTCCATAGCATTCTGATTTCATCACTGATTGACTCTCTCTGCACTTCTGTTTGATGCTTCTGACCAGGGGCTGTGTTCCATCCTCTGTCCAGTTCTGTCTCGTTGTCCACCGAACAGGGGGCTTCTTTACTACTCAGTTCTTTGATGTCAGCTCCCTCCTGGTAGGCTGGTCCATGGTGAATGGAATAATATCCAATACCCTAGCAGGAAGTGAAACCTTGACTAATAACTATCTAGTCATGGGATTTTCTTTAAAGAAAGTAACTTGGTACTACATATTGAGACCTTAAAATGACCAAACCAGTTACCCTAGACATTTCTCGTGTAATAATCCACTTTAATACATTGTCTCTTAAACTAGATAATTATTTACTGGTAAAAATTTATTGGTGAAAATATTCAAGTATGGTGAGATAAACTTTTCAAAATACAATGTAGATTTTAATAATTTACTCCATAAATGTTTGCTTAATGAAGAATAGCGTCAAAGCTTAAAAGAGATTAGATGTCCATACTTGATTTTGTACTTTCCAGTCTTCTATTGAAACATCTTTTTAAGAGGCAGAAAACAGTCAGAAAACCAGAAACCAATTAAATTATTCAATGATGCCATTCAAACTAATGTGAATTTCTTGGAGGAAATATTCCTGACTCTGGTGTGTCCGGGCAAGACAAAAAGTCTATTCAGACACATAAAATGAAATGACCCATCAAAAGCAAATGAAAATAGATTTATAGCTATTTGTGCATTTTACCTTTACATTCAAGATACATTCAAGATATGGAGTCTGAGCCAGAATCAAACAACTTGGTAGTCTTTCTTCCACCACAGAGCTTCCCTGGTGGCTCAGGCAGTAAAGAATCTGCCTGTAGTGCAGGAGACCTGAGTTAGATCCAGGAGTTGGCAGATTCCCTGGAGAAGGGAATGGCTACCCACTCCATTATTCTTGCCTGGAGAATTCCATGGACAGAGGAGAAGTAACTTCTGAGATTCATAATGATACTGCCTCCGTTGAAACCCTTTCTCTCATCAGTACTTATTTTGCTTCTGAAACTATTTGGAAGTCTCCAACGTCCAGCAACGCAAAATGGCTGGAGATAGAAGAGGAGTTTATGAACTGTGGCAGCCAAAATATATTCTCATATATGTAATCAGATGTGGGAACCCATGAAAGAGGTTAGAGGATAAAAGAATTGCAAGTACCATGAAGTTAGTTGAAATATTAATGTAAATTTTTTTTAACAAACATAAGTGTTAAAGTAAAAGCTATCTAGAGAGAGTAAGGTAGAACAAAAATAATATCTAGTTTTGTAACTTTATGTTATGTTATAAAGGTTGTGTAATGTTGAGTTGAAGGAAATAAAGTTATAGTGAATTTCTTGTTTTACATTAAGATACATTCATTTTTTGGTCAATAACACATTAAGATGAATTATAATTTTGGACGATTATAATGATAAAGTGACAAAAAATTTGGCAATTCAAAAATATGAGAAGAGATACAGATTTTAAATAATATAATTAGCTTTTTAAAATTAGGAACTTTAATGACTGTAAACCAGACCTTAAAATTAATACATATTTCCAAATATCCATGGAGCGTTACCAAAGTTGGCCATATGCTACTTTAAAGAGAATGCTAATAAATTCCAAGGGACTATTAACAAAAGTTCTTCCAACATTTTTTTTTTTATCTTTTCAGTCCCCATAGCCAAACTACTGAAATAAAATCATACCTACTGATGGTATATTTAAACTCAGTGTATGTATATCATCCCATTTTAACACCCATTTTGATTCCCAACATCAGTAGTTTTAGAGTTTGGGGCATGGACCCAGCTTTGCTAAATAGACTGTATCTGAATATCAAGATTCCACTTAGGTAGCAGAAAGCAGGAAAGAGTCTTGCTCCCAACTTAACACAAGAAAAGGATGAATAATTTACAAAAATCACAAGCTTTCTTGAAGCCAAATATGAATTCAGGTTGAAGAAAAACCAACTAATCTGAAATACAAGGAAAGAAAAGACATTTCTCAGCAGATATAAGAGGTAAGCACTGGCTAACCTGGACCAGAGCAGGGGGGCCAGCTGGTGCTCCCATGCAAGCAAAGGGATTTCAGCTAAAATGTTCAACAAATTGGCAGAAGGAGTGAAAGTATAGAGCTACAGTCACACAGGAAGCTTGAAACCATTTCAAGCCTCTTCTTTATCAGCTTTATTTTAGAAATTTTGGGAGTCAGATTATCAAGCCTCAGAAAGAACCCTTAGGTTGCAGCCTTATGGGAGGGGAATAACCATTGCTAAGGTGGGCATGAAGCCCTGTTCAATACTTAATACTTAGAGAAGGTGGCAAATAATACTTAATACTAAGAGAGGGTGGCAAATTGTAGCTTCTTCAAAGCACAGGTGAATACTCATTTTATTGAAGATAAGAAAATAGAAAGAGCCCTCTACCTCTATGGGAAAGGCAGGAAAGCATTCTAGGTCCACATCATTACAGATCTAACCCTGCAGCGGAAAAGTATCACCTAGGAAGTCCATCCATGGGACCCAGGAACTCCGGGTTTGTCCAAGACTGAAGCTGAATCAGGACCACAAAGAAATTCCCTCTGGCCCCTGCAGTCAGACTGGTAAGCATCTTATAGTTACAAGTAACAGCAGTTTGCTGCTTGGGATCAAAAGTATGAAGAAATTTCTCTGAGGTACAAATTCACAGGGAAAACATAGTTGAATATGATAAAGAATCATTTAAAAAAATCCACCATCAACAAAGACCCCACCCTACGCAAAAGGTAAGTGGCAGATGAACTTGAACTCAATGTTTTATTGAGGGTAACTTTCACAACAAAACCCAGATCTTAACTAGCTCAACACTTGACCACCTTGACTCAACACCCCACACTAAAAGTCTAACAGAAAATCATGTCCATTTCTAGATATATTCCTTACTTGAATCTCAACTGTCTTGTAGTCCATGTTTGACTTTTAACCTCAAGTTACAAGAAACACAAAAAGGAGCACACGCAATACTGTCAAGAATCAGGGCAATCAACAAAATCACATACAGATATGACCCATTTGAAGGGTATATCAGACAAAGGACTTAAAGATAACTCTGAATAATAAGTTAATGTATCTAGTGGAAATGGGACAACATGTGTAATATAAAAAGATCAGAGAATGTTAGTAGAGATATGAAAACTAAGAGAGTCGATTGAAAATGCTGAAAATAATTACAGGAAAACACATGATGATAAATAAGTAATAACTTCTACAGGCTTATTAGTGCTCTTGGCACAGCTGGAAAAATGTCAGCCTAAAGACAGACCAATAAATATTACCCAAACTGAAACATAAAGACACACGCACACACAAAGCATGAAAAGCTGTGGAACAGTATCCTACAGTCTGACATACGTGCAGTTAAGTTTCTAGAAAGAAAAGAGAGAGAGAGAAGTAACAGAAGATAGAAGAAATATTTCAAAATATAATGGTTGAGAATTCTCCAAAAATAATGACAGACATCAAACCATAGCAACTTTAGCGCAGAGTGGGGGAAAGAACATTTTACATATAGAGGAACACAGATAAGAATTACAGCAGACACCTCATTAGATTACATAGTTGAGCAGCATCTTTAAAATGCTATGTGTAGGAAGGGACTGTCAACACAGGATTCTATAGCCAGTGAAAATATCTTTTAAAATTGAAAGGGGAAATTTTTTTTTCAGGCAAACAAAAAATAATAAAATGAATTACCAGTAGTTGTATTTTATAA
The DNA here is from genome assembly GCF_019923935.1 of Bubalus bubalis. Lineage (NCBI taxonomy): Eukaryota > Metazoa > Chordata > Mammalia > Artiodactyla > Bovidae > Bubalus > Bubalus bubalis. The sequence goes on from NC_059161.1 coordinate 6,361,544, forward strand.
GAAATGCTAGATGAATTCTTTCAGATAGAATGAATAAAATATCAGCAATCTACACAAAGAAATGAAGATTACTAAAAACTGAAAATGAAGCTAGTGAAATTTATTACATGTGAATTATATCTCAGTGTAAAGAAATACATCATTATTGGTGATATCAATTATTACTGATTCTTGCCTAAAAGATTTTTTTGTGGCAGCTGCCAAATGGTAATTTCTGGTATTTTGTAATTTATCCTGTACTTATTAGTTTGAATTTCCTGCAAGGAAGAGATTAACTTCCTGCCTGCCCTTCTTCCTCCCTCTCTTCTTTCATTTCTCATCTCTTTCTTTCCTTCCTTTTCTTGTTTATTTTAGTATGAACTCATGGATTCATGTTTTATTCTGTGAGATATAACCCATTTTCATCATTTTAACTTATTGCTAAATTCACCAGATTTGACCAATTAGAGACCAGCTAGGCTGCTGCTTTTGGCGTGTGCCTGCCATCACTGTGTATGAGTCAGGCTTCTCCAGAGAAGCAGACCAGTAGCAGGCGTGTGCTTGTATGTATATGCATGTGTGTGTGTGTGTGTGTGTGTGTGTGTATATAGATCTATATCTGTGTGTGTGTATTTTTTTATATGTGTGTGTGTGTAGACAAACAGAGCAAGTGTGTAAATGAGCACATAAGTGTCAGCAAGATTTATTTTAAGGAATTGGCTTACACCTTTACGGATTCTGCTAAGTCCAGAGTCTGCACAGTAGGTCAGCTGACCGCGGCCTCAGAGAAAAGATGACACTGTGATTCAAGTTCCAACATTGTCCACTGCAGAATCTCTTCCAGAGAGGTCAGTCTGCTTCTATTGAGACCTTATCTGGCTGGTTGAGACCTGTCCACATTATGGAGGGTAATTTGCTTTACTCAAAGGTTACTAATTTAAGTATTTTGTATGTTAATCACTCAGTCGTGTCCGACTCTTTGCCACCCCATGGACTGCAGCCTACCAGGCTCCTCTGTCCATCAGATTTTCCAGGCAAGGATACTGGAGTGGGGTGCCATTTCCTTCTCCAGGGGATCTTCCCAACCCAGGGATCAAACCTGGGTCTCCTGCACTGCAGGCAGATCCCTTACCAACTGAGCTACAAGGAAAGCCAATTTAAGTGTTAATCTCATCTAAAAATTGTCTTCACCAAAATATCTAGGATAACGTATGACCAAACACCTGTGTATTGTGGCCTGGCTAAGCTGACTGATAGAGTCGGCCATCGCGTATCCGTTGACTACTAGCACTTTTTGAAAGAAGAAGAAGTTCTGGGTTTATACTTCCCTGCCTCTTCTCTGTTATTAGTCATTTCTCCAAGCAGCCCTCTTTCATTTTACTGTAGAATAATATTTCGATCAAGATTTCAGTGCCAGATGTGTTCATTGGCGCTAGGTGTCATTGCTTGCAGGCCCTCTTAGCAGAAAGAGTTAGTAAATATTTATGCGTATACAAAAATACACATACATACAGAGGAAACACATGTACACACACACACCCATAAAATGATAAAGTGATTGTAATAAGGTTTACAGTGAGGGAATCTGGGTAAAGGGTGGACTAAAATTCTCTGGAATTTTTTAAAACTTCAAATTTAGAAGTTAGAATTTTAAAATTAGAAGTTAAAAAGTAAACTACGAATGCATAAATGGTGCCCTCTGCTATTCTTTTCTGTACGGCAAAGCAGTGAGAAGGCATATTTCCCTTCTCACTCTGATACCACAAGCCCTTCCACATTGGGTCAGTCTCAGTATCCATTTCCTTTCCTTCCCACTTTCCCATGGACAACTGGAGAAACAGAAGTCAGTGATTTTAACTGGCTTTACAAACTCATGCCAGGCCACTCCAACAGACAAAACCTAAATGTACATAGCATCCCGACAAGTCTGTGCTTTCAGCTGCTCACCCATCTTCTTCTAAAACATTCATTCTCAGCATTCCTGGATGCTACCTAGAAGGGTTTTTAAGACATACTGATGCTCAATCCAATATCCATATTTAAAACTGAGTGGTCAGAATAGACCCCAGTCATTGGTGTTTTGTAAAAGCTCTACCTGGGATTCATTTGTGCACCCAGCATAGTCTACTATTCCTGTGAAATATCGTAAAAATTTCACATCGCCAAAGCCTCCCCCCAAACCACAAGCCATACTACCCTATGCTTCTGACAGCGTGATCAGTCTCCTATCTCTCTCTCTGCCCTCCCAAGATTTCCAGTGTGCCTTGTGAAACCTATGCCTTTATTGACTGTCTTTTCTATATCCTTTACCTCTTTGGTTCTTCATCTTGCAAAGTTCATCAAAACAAAACACAAATGCTCATGGGACAAGCGTGTTCTTGTTCGCCAGTAATTCAAAAAATGTCTTCCTCCTTCGAATTTCAGGTCGTCAGACCTCACTTCCTGCCACTCTTCCTTGGTACTGTCATTCCATATTCCTTGAGGTTTTCAGTCATCAGTCCCGCTTTTCCTTTTCATCTTGCCCATACTACCACCTATGGTGATGTCAGTGTCTATGCTGGTCTCTATACTCTGTCATTTTTATTCTCTCCTTCTACCCCCCAACAGTTCAGCTCAGTTCAGTCGCTCAGTCGTGTCCGACTCTTTGCGACTCCATGAACCGCAGCACGCCAGGCCTCCCTGTCCATCACCAACTCCCGGAGTCCACCCAAAGCCATGGCCATCGAGTTGGTGATGCCATCCAACCATCTCATCCTCTGTCGCCCCCTTCTCCTCCTGCCCTCAATCTTTCCCAGCATCAGAGTCTTTTCAAATGAGTCAGCTCTTCTCATCAATGTTAGACTTCAATTCTATTTTCACGCTTAAAGCCATGTCCTAATATCCAGTGGACTTTGGAAGTGTAAACCCTTGTGCAACAGTGGAAGACCAGCTTTGTATATCCATGTTCCTTGCTTGCACCAGCTCTCTACCATCAGCGTACTACCAAACAAAAGCCCTGTTCCCCTCTAAAGCCACATTCAAGGAAGATTAAGATTAAGACAGCTTGCACCACATTCCAGCTAGGAAGATACTCAGCCCTTACTGGGAAAGAAATTTCCTGCCCTGAGGGGCCCTTGTATCTGTAAGCACTTGTCAGGGTAAATACATTTACCAGGCTTCATATTGTTCCTTTCTCTCCTGAAAACAGACCTGGTGTTCGCCAAAGCACATCTATATATTTTTCTGCACTTTCAGATTTTGATTCAGAATGTTCCATTCTCTTTCCATTTCCCCAGTATTTATCTTATACTGCTGTTTGCTATCATTTTAGCCTGTCCTTTATCAGGAAACATTTGCTAAACACAGCCATTTATTCTAGCAAGAAATAAGCTAAATTTATTGTGTGATATATGTATCACTTCTCATTTTTTTTTCCTCTGAGAATAGGATAAGAGTGACATAGCCTTCAACCTCCTCAGATTAAAAGAAAAATTATATTTAGGAAATAGGAAGAATGTACAATCAAAATTGTGAGGCTGTAATATATTCACAATGGGATATATTACGGTTAATGAAGTATTTACAATCAGAATTGAACCAGGAGTCAAATATTTGAATTCCACCTTAACTTTCACCATTAATTAATTATGTGATCTTGGGCAAACCATTAGGCAAACCTCAATTTCCTATCTGAAAAACAGAAAAAGTCACAGCTCTTCTTATTTTCTTATAAAATATGGGATGGGGGGAAACATTCTTGCAGGGACTTGATTAAATAATGTGCAAGACAGTGGTTGGAAAACAGTCAAGTGTTATTCAAATAGAAGGTCTTAAATGTGCATTTGTTGGCATTGTTTTTTTTTTTTTTTTAAACAGAAACCTGGGGTCTCATTCATGGATAATGCTGCTCAGAGTTGTAGTGTGGATCCAGGTTTTTTTTTTTTTTTCTTTGTCTCCTCTGATACCAGGATTCCAGAGGACACAAGAGCACAGTATCTAAGAGGCCCTCCTTCCTCCTGTTTCCTTGGTGCAACCCACAACCACAGATCACACACTAATGCTACAAGAATGCTCTGTCCCCAGGAAAACCATAGAGTGCATAGGAGTCCCATCCCCAGCTTCCTGAAGCCTAACCCGCTTTTGTGTAAACAATCTTCCTCTCTGACTATTGAACCTAATAGCACAAACAAACCAAATCTGGAACTGATTTAAAGATAAAATCCTTCAACCAACCAACTAGCTGTCTTCACAGTACCTAAAGATATTTTGGATTAAAATGATTTATATTACAGTTCTCCCACTCAATTAGCCCTGCTTGGTTGTAGTTATCACCTAATAAAAGTCAAAAGCAAGGGATTTCCTAATGCTATTTTCACTTTCAGCCCAGCAGGAAAAGATATCTTTCAGCCAGGAAGCTACAGTTCTGTAGTAGCTGCTTTGGGTAATGTTACTCTAATATGTTTTAACTCAGAGAGGTTAGCTATCTTATGTTAAAAAAAATGTTATAAGAAAATATTTAAGAAGTCCATAAATTAGTGTTCATTGTGGCGCTAAAGATGCTAATTTTTAAGAAGAAAATAATGCGTAGCATTCTGCTAGAATTCTATATGACCATTTTACTGCAACAGAGTCGTGGAGATAAAAAGAGTTGTTGCTTTCATTGACTCTAACTCTCATTTATGAAGGAAAATACACTCACACGTCTTTTACCAGAGGAGAGGTAATTGTTATTCATGTTGAGAAAGAGGTTTATTAGCAATTTTATCATACCGATTCAGATAGAAATAAAGACATTTGGGTTATTACAAGATATTAATTATGAACGCCAGCCAACAGCAGTAGTGAGTTTCTTTATGGTATAAGGTACAAAATCCCCTGCTGATTTGGTGGATGCCTGTAAGCGCAGCAGTTTTGGTCTGAATTCACAACTTTCATCACTTGAATAAATACCCATAGCACGTTCCGATTATGCTGGTGTTTTCTAAGTAACTTGTTTTCTTTGACGGATCCATAACCAAGTTTCTCTTATTGTAACCTATTTTATGAAGTTTGTTGTTTTGCTTTTGTTTTCCTCCAAAGTGACAAAAGAATTTTTGAGTGTCTATTCACATTTATTCACTCAGTCAGCATTGACTGAGGGACTCCTCTGTGTTAGGAAAGTGAAAGTCGCTCAGTCGTGTCGACTCTTTGTGATCCCATGGTGTATACCGTCCATGGAATTCTCTAGGCCAGAATGCTGGAGTGGGTAGCCTTTCCCTTCTTCAGGGGATCTTCCCAACCCAGGGATTGAACCCAGGTCTCCAGCATTGCGGGCAGATTCTTTAGCAGCTGAGCCACAAGGGAAACCCTTGTTAGGCTGTGCTTAAATGTGCCCATGTTAGGGAAGCCTGTGCTAGGGACTGTGCTTAAATCTAGGGGTAAATTTACAAATACGAGAGGCCCAATTTTTGTTCTCATAGGGCAGGAAAGACAGAGAAGGTACTTGTTACACACTGTGTTGCTTAAGATCTGGACAGGCAGAACTTTAAGGAGCATTAGAAAGGACCTCAGACACAGGTTTAGGGGATCAGAAAAGGTTTTGGGGGGAATCTACATCTAAGCTGACTTATGAAGGATAAGTGACACTTGGCCTGGTAAGAGGGAGAGAGAAAACTATTCTAGGTAGACATAAAACTGTGAAAGAAAGTCTGGCAGCCAGAGAGGACTATGCAGAGGGTAGCTTAGGAACTGGAGTTCACTGTGGTTGGAATGTCAATTTTGAACCTGGGGGTGGGAAGAAAAGAGGCTGATAGAGTAGGAGCTGCTCTTGCAAGGGAGTGCCCAGCCTGTGTGGTGTTTATGATTCCTCCTAGGAGCTGGAAGGATTTCACACAAGGAAATGAAATGACCAGTTTAGCTGCAGTGTGGGACATAGTTTGGAATGCGTTCAAACTGGAAGTAGTCAGGAGGTTATCGCAACAGCCCAGATGCAAGTGGTAAATTCTGTGGCATAAAAGTTGATGGCTTTTATTTCTGAGTTGAGGAGAGAGTAGCTGAGAATGAGATAAAAGGAGAGGTACTGTTCAAAGACTTGAGAACTGTAGAGAAAAATCCTGACTAGGGAAACAGGATGTCTGTTGTTCAGCAAGGATGGGCCCATTGGTGATGAAGGATGTAAATTTACAGTGGTGCCATCCGCAGGGCTGCGTGGTTTTCCCCATAACACTCCTAAGCACGTGTGTGTGGTACATTGCTGGTGGGCAGCAGAAGTGGTCTGTCAAAACACTGGATGAAGAATCAACAATGGCATCTAAACTGGGTAAAAAACTAAGACAAAAGGGGGAGGAGGAAACAGTGAGGTCTAAAGACGCAAGAGCTAAGATCAAACATCATAGGACCAAAAGGAGGGCCAGCCAAAGGGCAGCAAAGACACACAGGCATTGTTCTAACAGAGTAACATATTGTTGGTGAAGAAAATATTGCTAGAAATAAACTAGATGGGAAAATTTTTAAATTTCGAATCTTCTCAGAAAGAATTCTGTATGTGTTTTAAACCTACTGTAAGTGAAAAGTCTTCAGAATGAAAACGATGTGATCCACTTTTATATATACATTTCCTTTTTCTCTGCCTTGTATTTCTGTCTCTCCTCCCTTAAACACTAAAGTTTATGACCTCTCCAGGGGCAGGGTTGGTAGTAGAAAGAAAGACCAGGGGACAGGAAAAGCCTTACCAGACTGGTGCTGTGGAAAGATGGCATCTGGCCTTTCTAGGCTTGGCAAATATATTTATTTACTGACTGATTTCTTCTACGGAGTACATTGAAAGTCTTTCATATATCTCTTCCAGCTCCCAAAAATACTTTGGCTCTCTCACTCAACATCATTGTCAACTGCCTCTCTTCTTTTGTTAATTAGTCTTTTGGACTCTGTGGGAGAGGGAGAGGGTGGGATGATTTGGGAGAATGGCATTGAAACATGTATAATATCTTGTAAGAAATGAATTGCCAGTCCAGGTTCGATGCAGGATACAGGATGCTCGGGGTTGGTGCACTGGGATGACCCAGAGGGATGGTACGGGGAGGCAGGTGGGAGGGGGGTTCAGGATGGGGAACACGTGTACACCTGTGGCGGATTCATGTTGATGTACGGCAAAACCAATACAATATTGTAATGTAATTAGCCTCCAATTAAAATAAATAAATTTATATTTAAAAAAAAGGATTTCCCTCTCAGCTCTTGAGCATCCAGAAGCTCTCTTTCAGCCTTTGACTGTAGGGATCTCGTTACACCTTCGGGCATCTCATGGGCAGTATTGCATATCACTTACGTGGCCATGTCTAGTTTGTATGTAATACACCATTTGGGCTGACTATGATGGCCATGAGAGTGTTCCTCTCAAATCTCTCTTTAGAAAAGCCACTGTGCAGAGCACAGCTGAGCCGATGCAACTTTGGATCAGTTAACACGTTTCATCCTAGGTCACACTCTCTGAGCTGCTTCTCCCCAGTAACTGAGCATGGGAGGGCCCTAGAAAACAGTCAGTACTGCCTGATGCAGGGCTCTTCCAATGGGCACCTTTAGCTCAAGGACTGTCCTTCAGTCTACCCGAGACTTCCTCAGAAGCAGGCAGTGGCCTGAGGCTCTTCCTGCTTAATTCTTTCTTCTCTCTCATTTCACAGGTATGAGACCTCCCTACATCGTGGTGGAAGGTTCTTCTCTGCCTTCTCTCGATCCCTTTTCCTTTCCCCTTCACAGGAGTTCCCCCGATAGCTGTCTTACACATTTGATCCCACCGTGCCACCTGGTTTTTCAAGCACCAGAGGGGCATAGTTACCTATTAGTAGCTGCTACTAGAGGCCCCCTCTTCCAGCCTCTTACCTTTTAGAATTCACAGGTGTGCGTGCAGTCCATCATGGGAACACAAGCCATTAAGCTTCCAAATGGTCTTCTGTCTTAACCATAACTGAGATTTGTTTTAATCAGGGATGGAAAGACAAGGAAACATGCAAATGACTGTCATGAAAGAAGAAGTCAGTTATATTCATAGATTGCTAGACCAAAGACACAGCATGCCAGGCAGTGCCACGTGGGAAAGCGCCAAGGTCAATCAGGAGGTGGAAGGAGTGTGGGAGGAAGAATGGGACTAGAGTCTTTTTTTGTGACTTCTGCTGGAATGAATGATCCAGGCCAAGCAAGCAGGCTTTGGATCAGCTAGTTTGAAGAGGGTAAGTGGGTTCTAGGGTAGAAAGGACTCCCCCTAGCTGTCTGCCACCTGCCCTGGGGTGATTAGGGCAGAGGAATGGTAGCCCAGAATGCGAGAGCCGGATCATGGAGGCGGTTGAGCTTACGAGCTCTAAATTATTTGGTTTATATATGAAAGGCATATTGCTGGGTGAGTTGTTTATTATCATTGGGAATTAGCTAACTCTGAGAGGGCCAGTCCTTTAGTGTCAGCAAGAAGCCAACATGTCAAAGAATCAAAATAATAAAATAAGAAGACATAATAAATAGATCTTCTTTGAAGTTCTCGTTTGCCCGGAGGCAGGGAATAAGTACTTCCCCATACCTACTCCATTGTGAAGGGAGTATGGAGTGGGAAGAGCCCTTCAGCTGATGCTCTCAATCTCTTTTATAGACTGAAGGTGTGGGTAATAAAATTTATTACTTGAAAATATGTAGGGTTTTTTTTTTTTTCCATGAAGCTGACTTTTGGCTAGCGTCTATGCAAATCCTATATAGGTGGTCTAGAACCTCTTTTCAGTCTTGAGACAAACTTCATAGAGTTCCATTTTTATATCCTGTTACCGTCGACTTCCTGGTGGCTCAGATGGTAAAGCGTCTGCCTACAACGTGGGAGACCTGGGTTCAATCCCTGGGTTTGGAAGATCTCCTGGAGAAGAAAATGGCAACCCACTCCAGTATTCTTGCCTGGAAAACCCCATGGATGGAAAAGCCTGTTAGGGTGCAGTCCATGGGGTTGCAAAGAGTCAGATACAACTGAGAGACTCACTTTCACCATAGACTTACTCATGGGTTCTTTAGATCAGAAAAGCCATTTCCCATTCTTTCATGTGAAAATCTTGCATATCTTCAACTGAAACTAAAATATCATCAAAATATCATCTCACTTGCAGAGTTGTCTTTGCTCCACCTGATGGTTTCGCCACTCTGTGAATCTCTGAGGTCTTTACTTCTAACATTCAAGTTGACATCATCTTCTCTTTGGACACTTCTCCTTTGCTTGCTTGATTTGTATTTTGACTTTCTATTAAATCAAAATATTTGCTACAATATAATTGCAACAAGTTACCTGCTGGGAGCTGAAGGAACATGTTTGTCATGGAAATCCAGGGCATAACCACAGGGAGTTGGAATCCCAGGGCAGCCTTCTGAGGTCTTGGGAGGAATGACACAGGGATCTTTGGATGTGAGGCTCAAAATCCAAGACACTGAGATTCAGGTTCTGGCAAAAAGTTTAAAGATATAGACTATTTTGACTGATAAAAAGAAAATGAGCAAGAATGAACTAAACACAAAAAATAAAGATTTGATGACAAGTATTCCAAAGCAGAGATAATACAACAGAAAAAAAAAAGTCATTGTTTTAAGTTAAAGTGAAAAGAATACAGAGCATCCATAAAGCCAAAATTATAATTTTAGACTTATCCTAAAAGAGTGTAAAAAATTGATATATAAATATTAATACAAATTAAGATTATATGGTATAGGCATAGTGATGGAAAGCATCAGTCAATGCAATAGAATTAGGACCCTAGAAAGAGATCTAAATCTGTTTGTAACCTTGTCACATGATTGGAGGTGTATCCAAAATTAGTTAGAATCAAAATAATGTTGAAACAATTATAGTTTCATATGGAAAAGAAAACAAAATTATACTTCCACACCAAACAAAGTCAAAAACACTCCAAATGGCTAAAAGACCTAAATATGAAAAATAATCCTTCCAAAATTATTATAATACAATATAGAAAAAAATAATTAAGTCTTGAAGTAGGAAAGCATTTTTTATAAACTATTAAAAAAAAGGAAATCTTTAATATGTAAAATTTCTGTAGAAAAGAAGGCACCATAAACAAAATTAAGATACACTACATACTGGGAGAAGAGATTTACAGCAAATATAACAGGCACAATATTAATATCCAAACTATAAAAGAATTCTTAAAAATCAATTTAGAAAAGACAAATAGAAAAATAAATGAAAGATGCAAAAAGACAATTCACGGAAGATGAAACCCATGGTGACAACAAATATGAAAAAATACTGTTGCTCAGTATAATCAGGAAAATGCAAATAACAACGCGATACTCTTTAACCCCATCATAGACCCTGAAGTCAGACAGGGTCAACCTTTGGTAGGGAAGAGATGACATGAGAGTGCTTGCACACTGCTGGTGAGTAAATAAATTGGCACAACTATTTTGAAGAGCAATTTGGCAATATCTAGTAAAATTGTATTTGTATATGACCTATGACCTGGCAATTTCACTTCCAAAAATAGCCCTAGAGAAATTCTCCCTCATGTACAAATATCTTCCTAGATATTCAGAGAAGCATTGTTGGCTACAGATAGTAAAAACTGTAGGGGAATCAAATCCATTAGGTGAAGAAAGGATAAATACAGCTCTCTGTGACATATTCCACAGTAACTAAAAGAGGTAAAATGGAACCACGTGTAACAATACAGATCTGGCAGTCATAACGCTGACAGAAAAAGCAAGCTGCACAAGGACATTTACAATAGGATGCAATTTTTGTGAAATAAAAACCTACGATATGATATATTTTTATTGATAAGTGCACATATGGTTATGGTTGCAAATATGGATTTAATACCTATGTACTATATTCATGATACTGTGAACATCTGTAGAGAAAGGGAAGATGCTGGGACATGAAGGAAAACTGGGAACTTTTTTTAAAAAGATTTTTTTTTTAATGTGGACCATTTTAAAGTCTGTATTGAATTTGTTATAGTATTGTTTCTTATGTTTTAGTTTTTTGACTATGTGGAATGTAGGACCTTAGCTTCCTGACCAGGGATCAAACCTACACCCTCTGCATTGGAAGGCAAAGTCTCAACCACTGGACCACCAGGGAAGTCCCTGAGGGAACTTTATTAGTAATATATTTAATGAATTTCTCAATCAAGTGGGAAAAAAAAATTTCTTTAAGTGGTAAGCACATGATCAGGACAGTATCATCTGAGTTTTCTATATTTAAGTTTTAAAAAGAAAGAAAGTGAAGTAGCTCAGTCGTATCTGACTCTTTGCGACCACATGGACTGTAGCTGCCCATCAGATTCCTCCGTCCATGGAATTTTCCAGGCAAGAATTCTGGAGTGGGTTGCCATTTCCTTCTCCAGGGGATCTTCCCGACCCAGGGATCAAATCCGGGTCTCCCGCATTGTAGGCAGACGCTTTACCATCTGAGCTACCAGGGAAGCAGATTCTTTACCAATTGAGCTACTAGGGAAGTACTAAGTTTTAAAAAACAATAACTTAAAAAGCTAGTGAGGGAAGGAAAACTAAAATAACCTCCAGAGAGAATTGCAGAAAAAGAGAGGAAAGGAAAAAAAAAGGACTAAGCTTCAGTATCTAAATAACAGAAGTAGATGAGGGGTCAAGGACAAAAGTCACTGAAGTCTTGCTCCAGCTCTTGCTTATTTTCAAGTGTTGTTGATTACCGGTGGGCACGTCTAGACTTCTGGTTCCTAAGGGCACAGGGTGTCCCCGCATTATATCACCCCTGGTACCCCGCACAATGCCTGACCAGAAAAAGTGACCCCGAAAAGCACGCAGACTGAATCAAATCGATGAGCTTCCCATCAGATTTCACAAAGGGGAAAAGAAACGATAATATTCTTAGTCACTCGGAGGGTTGGTTGCCCTTTTTCCAAAGGAAAAAGATGAACCAGGAGAGTGACCAGAATCGTGGGAATTTGCCCAGAAGGCTTTGAGGAGTGCCCACCTGCACACAGGACGTCTGGTCACACAATGGATCTCACAGACAAATAAAGAAAATTAGCACACGGTTAATGGGGCAAATCCGCTCCAGTGAAAGGAGGCAATAAAGATATCCTCATTCGACTCCTCCTGGTGTACATCAGTAACAGAATCTTATCTTTGAATCATGCAACGCTGGGTAGGGAATGCCAATCAACATCCATTTGGTACTCTGAATGTCCTGGCAGGAGGGACAGGAGGCTATCCCGCTAAATCATATTTAAATTAGCCAAGGTGGGCAGCTGCCTCACAGATAGTGCTGGTGGAAGACAATGCAAGACAGATGATTTACCAATTAAACGAAGCAGGCTTCCCGAACACTGATGGCCGAGGGCTGGGGTGCCATGTGTCTCTGCCAGACGCAGATCTGTTTCCATAACCAAATTAGGCTTCAAGTTTAGAACTCATATGTCTAACCCTCCCTACTTGGTCTCCCGCCCCCTTACATACATACAAAGAGGGCTGCATGTTAATGAACAAAGCTCAGACTTTCTCCATTTCTCCACTTGTCAAAATCTCTTTCACCTTCACAACCAACAGTAAATCACGGGTTCTGCTTGAACAGACACTCAGACAAAACCCCCAGCAAATGGCTATCATAGGAAAGAGGCCTTTGTCAGAGCACAGGCATCGTGCTTCAAAAGGGAAACGTAGCCCAAGTGGAAACATGAAAGCTTGTTCAGGCCATTCTTTTATAATGCAGCGTCTGGTGCAAACTAGAATTCAGAAATGGATTCAAGCATCAATTTCCAAAGGACTGCCAAGCCAGTGAGAAGACAAGAGGGTTGGATTATAAGAATAATAATCATCATTTGGGTAGGCATATTTGCAGTACGCTTTTTACGACTGCTTGTGGAGTCTTCAGAAACATGTTTAGTACTTTTTATTATAAACTTCCTCTTATAGAGGAAGAATCAGAGAAGGTAGGATTATTTCTAAAGTCTTGCAATCTGAGATGTAGGATTAAAAAGATTTGTTGCTCTTTCTTTTGTAACATACATCTGTAAAATGCCTTCTAATTCAGAAAATCTGTGAGTACAGATCTAAAAAAGGCAGGAAGCCATGAAAAGGCAATTTGACACCATTCAGGGTTGTATTACGAAAGAGAGAGAAAAGGGAAAAGAGAGGAAGAAAACAAAAAGCAAAAAGAGTATAAACAATGTATAGAAGAATTGTGAGAAGAGACATTTTTTCACCCTAGCTTTTGCTCAAAAAATTAGCCATTCCAATTTATCTTTTTCTGTAGAGAAGTAGAGGCATACAATGAAATTGTAATAAATGTTCTGGATGTTGCAGATAAGATAAAGATCTCAGACTAGCAAATGTTTTGAAAGATGAATAGCAGATGTGAAACTGTAAGCCAATGTAGATTTTATTATTTTTTAAAATTTCATAGCTGTTTTTACTAAAGTATTGTTGATGTACAATATTTTATGTTACAGTGTACAATGCAGTGATTCACAAATTTTAAATAGTATATTCTATAGTTATTATATAACATTGGCTATATTCCCTGTGTTGGACAATACATTCTGGTATCTCATTTTATATAATAGTTCGCACCTCTTACCCCCTACCTCTATGTTGCCCTGCTCCCCTCCCTTCTCCCCAGTGGTGACCACTAGCTTGCTCTCTGTATCTGTGATTCAGTTTTGTTTATGTTATATTCACTAGGTTGTTGTGCTTTTTAGATTCCACATGCAAGCGATATCACATAGTATTCATCTTTCTCTGTCTGACTTATTTCACTTAGCATAATGCCCTCCAAGTTCATCCATGTCATTGCCAATGGCAAAATTTCATTCTTTTTAAAGGCTGAGTAGTGTTTTATTGTGTGTATCTGTGTGTGTGTATACCACATCTTTTATCCATTCATCTGTTGATGGACACTTAAGTTACTTCCATATCTTAACAGTAGTAAAAAAGCTGCAATGAACACTGAAGTGCATATGTCTTTTCCAATTAGCACTTTTGTTTTCCTGGTATATATATGCAGGAGTGGAAAAAGCTCATAAAAACTCAACATCCAAAAAAAAAACCAAAACCCTAAATAACCAGATTAAAAAATTCAGCAGAAGATCTGAATAGACGTTTTTCCAAGGGAGGCATGCAGATGGCCAAAAGGCATATGAAAAGATGCTCAGCATCGTTAATCATTAAGGAAATACAAATCAAAATCACAATGAGATATCACCCCACCCTTGTCAGAATGGTTATCATCAAAAAGAACACAAATAACAAATGTCAGCCAGAATGTGGATAAAGGAGAACCCTTCTAGAGTGTCGGTCGGAGTCTAAATTGATGCAGCTACTGTGGAAAACAGTACTGGACATTTCTCAAAGAGACAGAGACAGAACTACAATTGACTCGGCAATTTCACTCTTTGGCATGGAGCTGAAAGAAAGAAAAATACTAACTAAAAAGTTTTAGAATCCTTGAAAAATTATTTTAAAAGAAGCCTTTGAGGCAGTTGATTCCAAACACCTGATTTTACAAATGAACAAATGGAGAAGAAAGAAGTAATGACCTTTTAGTACAAGTGGAGAACCAGAACTAGGTCCCAAGTCCTTGGCTTTGCTGTCCGTCACGGCATTAGAGTCACCCACCCATAGATTGGGTTTAAGGAAAAGACACCCAACCTCTCTTGGCACCACCATGTGCCAGACACTGTGGCGAACAGTTTTTAGGGCACTCCAGAGCAGCCTGTGCAATGCTCACCTTAGTCTCTTTGAATAAAAAAGTAAAGAGTGTCTATTGTAGTTCTGAAAAAGGAAATCATATCTCACATATCTACTGGAGCCGTTTGATGAGCTTGGTAAACATTGTGAACATGGAAAGCCAATGGATATATACTTTATAAAAACTCCTGATATCTTTTGTCAATTTTCTAAAGGAAAGCTCCATAAGCATGGAAAGAACACAGGAAAAGACCTCATGAAGCTTTTTTTAAAGTATTGGTAAAACACAAGAAACAAAGCTTATGTAAAAGAGATGCTTTTTCATATATGTTATGGCAACAACAACAAGAAAAAATCTCTCGGATATTGATACTGGAATGTATCTTATTATTTTCAGAAGAATGATTTTGAAAATGGTGCAAAGTTTGCAGGTGGAACTAAACCTTTCCATGTAGTAATATGCCAAGCCAAGGTGAGTAAATTACAGGCTGTGAGACCAAGCAGATATCTAACTTTTAAGTTTCAATGTGACCTTGTGTGAGAAATCCTTTTAGAGAAAAAAATAAAAACATGATTTTTGTATGATTATGGGTTCACTACCTGTTACACTTCAGAATAAGAATGTTGGAACTGTTGCATCTATTGCCTTAAATATCTATTCCATGTGCTGCTGTTGCTGCCAAAAGACCAGCAATTTTCTGGGCATGATCTGAAAAGATGCTGGGAATGCACAGACAATATTATTACTTTGTGTACAAAATCATGATTTGGCCGCAGCTGGAATACTGTTTATAACCTTAGTGCACTCAGCAAGAGATATATGTATGACAGAGCTGAAGGAAGTCCAGAGGAAAACCTGAAAACAATCATGGGAAAGAAAAGGAATTAGCATGAGGATAAACTAAAGTAAAGTTTGTCTACAAATATGAAGGTGATGATAACGAAACATCTGCAATGAGACAAAGACAAACATTGAAATTCAAAGGTAGGTCTCCTCTCTCATACTAAGCTGGGAACTTGATGAGAGCATGTCAAGGAAATAAAGGTATTGAAGAAAACCATAATTCAAAAAGATCCATGCACTCCAATGTTCATAGCAGCACTACTTATAATAACCAAGATATGGAAGCAACCGTGTCCACTGATAGATGAGTGAGTGAAATGATGTGGTGTATAGACAAGTAAATATTATGTGGTCATGAAAAAGAATGAAATAATGCCATTTGCATCAGCATGGATGGACCTAGAAATGATCATACTAAGTGAAGTAAGTTATAGTAAGGCAAATATATGTGGAATCAAATTTAAAAAGATGAAACAAATGAACTTATTTACAAAACAAAGATAGACTCAAAGACATAGAAAACAAACACAAACATGGTTACCAAAGGAGAAGGGGAGGAGGGATAATTTAGGAGCTTGAGATTAAAATATACACAGTTATATTTAAAATAGGAAACCAAGAAAGACCTCCTATATAGCAAAGGAGCTATACTCAAAATCTTGTATATAACAACCTATAATGGAAGACAATATTTAAAAAGAATATATATATTTTTATATATGTATAACAGACTCACTTTGCTATACATCTGAAACTAACACAGTATTTTAAATCAATTATATTTCAACAGAAAATTTTAAAATATTTTTTTAAAGGAAATAAAAGTATTGTTTTTGGCTCTGCTAACAACTAGCTATTTGACCTTAAATAGTTTCTTTATTCTTTCTGGACTTCACTCTATTCATTTCTAAGCTTCATAAAGGGATTAAGAAAGATGAAATCCAATCTCATGAAATAAGTATTTATTGAGAAACTACTATGAACAGTTTGAGAGCCTGAAAGCCAGAGGGCCTTAGATCTGCACCATTAAAAATCTTACAGTCTAGTCATAGGAATAAGATTTGTTGTAATTGTTCTTTGTTTTTGCTTAAATACAGATTGGGATCTGTATTTACCATAGAGGAGCAAGATGCTGAGATGAAAGCCTTGAATAAAATGTATTGTTTGCTCAGTCATATCTGACTCTTTGCAACTCCGTGGACTGCAGTCTGCCAGGCTCCTCTGTCATGGGATTCTCCAGGCAAGAATACTGGAGTGGGTTGCCATTTCCTCTTCCAGGGGATCTTTCCAATCTAGAGACTGAACCCAGATCCCCTGCATTGCAGGCAGATTCTTTAGCATCTGAGCCACCAGGGAAGCCCATTCTACTTAAGAAAGCAATCCCTAAACTCAGGGGCCATGAAGAGCAAACAAGTCTTTGTTTCTGTTTGCAATATCAAATTCAGTGACCTCCACTTAGAAGGAACCTACTAAATAACTGAAATATAATTTGAAAGAAGAGTAGAATTGTTTTCCTGTCAAAAATGGACTTGGAGAAATCATTTATGCTTGAGGGATTTGCATAAGCCAACGGGTAGAAGCAAGAAAGTGTAAACTTCATAGACGGAAGAAGTGCATGGTTTGGCTATTGTAGAAGACATTGTGTGAGAGTCGATAGACAGGGGACACAGGTAGCAGGTGCTTGAATTCCCATTGCATGAATACATATAGGGGCCATTTCATGTTTATAATCATAAGATTAAAGTTGATTACATGATCACTTCATGGCAAATAGATGGGGAAAAAATGCAAACAGTGACAGACTTTATTTTCTCGGGCTCCAAAATGGCAGTGGACAGTGACTGCAGCCATGAAATTAAAAGATGTGTGGAGCTTGGAAGAAAAGCTATGACAAACCTAGACAGCATATCAAAAAAAGAGAGACATCACTTTGCTGCCAAAGGTCCGTATAGTCAAAGTTATGGCTTTTCCAGTAGGCATGTATGGATGTGAGAGTTGGATCATAAAGAAAACTGAGCACTGAAGAATTGATGCTTTCGAACTGTGGTGCTGGAGTTTATTTCAATAGCAAAGTTAATGCTTTTGAACCCCCCAAATTAGAATTGTGACACTTATCTATTCAATTTATTCACTCATTAATTCACCTGGGGAATATGTTAATACCAGGGAGCTTCTTGAACACCCTCCTCCCAACCTCAGGGATTCTGATTTAGAAGACTGGGGTTGGGGGAGCTTAGGATCTGCCTTTATAGTGAACACTGCTGATGATGTTCATGCAGAAAAAATATAGCCCACAGTTTTAGAAGCATGAGGTGAGTATGATTTTCATTTATAAGATGAAAAAAATGAAATTACCTAATTCAGGGACCATTTCAATGACCAAATCAAATCTATAGCCTGGTTGATCTGATCAACTGTGCAGAAACTGGCCATTACCATGGCAAAGGGGAGGGGAACATTCAATAAAAAATGATTGATTCATTGTTCATATAGAAGATGAATGCAGACATGGGTTTTGTTTCAAGTGAGCTGGATGGAAACTAAAAGCTCTCTAAGCTCCAAGGAAATGTATGTTTTTATTTCTTTGGATAATTCAATTTCCATTACTGTTTTAATAAAATGGATATAAAACATAGAACTGATATTCTATCTCTGTTTCTCAGTATGATCTTGCCGTAGCTTTGGTCTCACTGTTCTCCCCACTCAGTAAAGTTGGAGAGAGATTGATTAATTCCTTGTTTTCTTTGTGGCCACACTCCCCTGCTCTTCTTGATTGCTGCTGGGGCTGGAACTAAGACAATGACACCAGGACAAATGTTGCTGCAGCATTTCCAACCCACTGGAACTAGGAAGGATTTGAAGTCTTGCCAGACAGCTAGTCCTCAGGAGACAGTAACTCCCTTCCTCATTTAATAAAAATGACTTAAAAAAAAATTTATACAGAGACATCATGTTTTCAGCACTTGGTATTTAATTTTATTTTATTTTTAAACTTTACATAACTGTATTAGTTTTGCCAAATATCAAAATGAATCCGCCACAGGTATACATGTGTTCCCCATCCTGAACCCTCCTCCCTCCTCCCTCCCCATTCCATCCCTCTGGGTCGTCCCAGTGAGCACTTGGTATTTAAAAATGAATCATTGCTATGAAGTTTTTCAGGTATCCAGATTATCTTGGAGTTCCTCATTAAACATAATAATCCTTCTACATACTCAGAAACTAGAAAGTTCTAGGTTCTAGACCCAGCTCTGCCCTAAATATAACCAATCTAGAACAGAGTTTTAAGCCTTGAGGGATCACAGGAGATTCTACATAAAGAATATCGATGCTGGATAGAAACTGAGAGATTATTTGGCCCAACATCTGAAGAATTTCATGCACAGAGGAGCCTAGTGGGCTGCAGTCCATGGCGTTGCAAAGAGCCAGACGCCACTGAGCGAGTAACACACACACACACACACTTTGGCAAACAGATGGGGCAACTAAGGGGCTGACCACGGAAATTACTCCCCAAGGTCACTTGGTTAGTCGGGACTTTTGCTGGGACACAGACACGAGCGTCTTGACTCTTCAGTCCTGCCCTACTTTCAGTGCGCGTCACAACTTCAGGGGATCAGTTAGGAAGCACAGCAAGTCCCATTTTAGAAACGAAGAAGCAAAGCCTCAAAGAAATGGACAATTTTCCTAGCAACACATATCTCATACTAATATTAATGCAAAAGTAAACACCAACACCCTGCCAGTGGAACAGTGCCCATGTGTCAGGAACACGACCAAACCCTTGATGTGCAGTCTTTAATATTCCCGGTCCGGTGGTCTTTGTTATTTACTGCTCAGGGCATACAAAATAAATCTACCATCTTCTGTGAATGACATATTTAATAGTCTCAAGTTTCGTGGTTCCTGATAAAACAAGGACTCAAACTAACATCTTTTAATATCCAGACTTGTGCTTAATTCACAATAACACAACATATACTTCCTGAAAGGATTAAACCAAGAAGCAGCTTTGGTTTGTGGTGGAGGTTTCACCTCATGGATTCTGCCCCTTGTCTCTACTCTCTCTTACCAACCCCACACAGGAAGCCTTTAGGAATGATCAATGAAAACCTTGCAGCATGTGGGATCTTAGTTCCCCCACCAGGGATCACACCCGTGCCCCCTGCAGAGGAAGCCCAGCGTCTTAGTCACTGGACCACAAGGGAAGTTTCCCCCACCCTTTTTCTTAAATTCAAAGCATTTTCTTTCTCACCCTGAGTCCTTTGGTTTGTGTGTTATTTCGTCTAGAAACGAAGTTTCTGAGAAAGACTGTCCCTCCATATTCTTTAAAATCTCCACTCAGGGCTGCATCTATGTGGACACATTAGTACTCAGAACAACGACTGGGCCTGTAGAGGATTTGCAGACGCATCCAGAACACCTAGAAACTTTATTAGGATAACAAGTGGAGCCTACCGACCAAAGCAGGAAAAGAAAGGATGTGCGTGCCCTGGGATTCAGAAACCACTAGAGTTAAGAAGCCTCTGCCTGTTAATTTTCCCCCATGGCTCAGCTTCGGTGTGTGAAGGGACTTAAATGAAGGACTAAATAACAGGACACATAGAGGAGTCCTCAGGAAAATTATTGGAAAATGTGGGATATTTTGTTACCATTGTCAGTGAAGCTTGGGAGACATTCTTGAAAGTCTCCTGAGTCACCTACAGCAGGGACTGTCAAAGCTCTTGCCCCCAGGACCTCTTCGTTAATCCCAAACAACAAAAACAAACAAACAAACAAACAAAATGAGTTAAAATAGTCGCACTACTTTATGCCTTTGAAATATCTTTAATCTCTGACTTAAGACAGCTATAGCTTCAAATACACTTCTGGAATCAGTCTTATCTGTAATAGGTTATTCTGGTTGAAGGATATGAGAAAAAAAATGGACTGATTTAGATATGTAGTTAGAAAAGAGAGGAGTATTTTCAAAACCTTTTCATACAATTGAGGGTATTTGTCTTTGATATTACTTTGAAACGCAGCAAGTAGATCCTTACAGATTTGTCGCAGTGTGGAATCTGAAACCATATCAGCAAACTTTTCCTCTTCTGCTGCATCAAAGTACAGTGGTCTCTTCTGCACTCTGAGTGCATTTTTCACCCACACATGATTGTGAAGCAACCTGCATTAGTCATTCAAGAAAATATTGGTTCCTTGAATAATGCAGCTCTTCCAAATGTTGACATATTTCATTATCCAATATTAAAAATGACTCATTCATTAATATCACTACCAATTTCATCAAGAAAGTCATTAAATATTGGAAAGCTGTCAAGGATACTGTAGCAGATACAAGTTTTCCAGAATTCTATTATTTTTGTTTAAAAGCACAAATATTATTGGCAAAAAATACTCTCAGTTGTTTTCTCAGAAGTGACAGGCTTACTTCTTTCATTTTCAAAGACATGTCTGCTAGATATCCAAGTTTCAATGACCATTACTTGCTGGTCAGCAGTTCCTTCTAGTATAAAGGATGTTTCATGAAGGGAGTGACGAATTCAGTTTGCAACTCAAATCACTTTGCCTTGAGACAACTCTTGTATTTTGGTATGCATTTCCATGTTTTTCATGAACTTTTCATTTGTCACACTTACTATATAAAAACATATACTCCAGGGTGGAGATTTAGTATTTTTAGTAATTTATAGAAGTAGAATTTTTAATGCTTCATCAAGAATATTCTTAAACTGGTTTCCCCCCTTTTCCCCCCTCCTCCTTCTTCCTCTTGTTTTTTCTTCCTTTATTTCCCTCCTTTCTTCTTCTTCCCTACCATCCCTCCATGCCTTTCTCTCTTTCTTTTGTAAGCGTGAGGTAGGGAAGAATAATGACTACTAGTCCAGTTTGGTGGCATTGCCTCGATTTATACTAAGGCACCATGGCTGGCCCAGCATTTCTTGTGTAGAAATGCTACATTTACATCACTGGAAATGTAAAGACAGTAAAAAAATAATGCTTTATTGTTATTATGAGAATAGTTTCAGCCTTACAGACTCTCTAAAATAGTCCAGAGACTCTAGAGGTTTCCTCAGACCACATTTTTTTTTTCATTATGTAAAAAAGAAAATCGTGGGAAATACAATAGGATTTATCCATGTTGTAGCATGTATTAGAAGTTTCTTCCTTTTTAAGATACAATAAAATTCCATTATATGTATATACCATAGTTTACTTATTCAATCTGAAGTCTGATTCAGCCTCTGTACCTTGACACTGAATTAAATCTGAGACAGAGTTTTATGTGATGTAACAAAGAATCCAGACAAACGTCCTTATAGTCAAAGCTATGGTTTTTCTAGTAGTCATGGATGTGAGAGTTGGACCATAAAGAAGGCTGAGCATGAAGAACTGATGCTTTCAAACGGTGATGCTGGAGGATACTCTTGAGAGTCCTTTAGACTGCCACAAGATCAAAGCAGTCAATCCTAAAAGAAATCAATCCTGAATATTCATTGGAAGGACTGATACTGAAGCTGAAGCTCTAATACTTTTGGCCACCTGATGTGAAGAGCCAAGTCACTGGAAAAGATCCTGATGCTGGGAAAGATTGGGGGCAGAAGAAGAAGCAGGATGACAGAGGATGGGATGGTTGGACGGCATCACTGACTCAATGGACGTGAATTTGAGCAAGCTCCAGGAGACAGTGGAGGACAGAGGAGCCTGCTTAACTGCAGTCCATGAGGTCACCAAAAGTCAGACAAGACTCAGCGACTGAATGATAACAACCACAAAGGGTAGCTTTATTGCTTTGTCAGGCAAAAGGGGACACAGTGGGCTAATGATCTCAAAACTGTATGACCCAGCTTGGAGAGGGTGGTGAGAAATTTTATAGTAGTGGTTCAAAGAGGGTGTGATCACGTCATGGACATTCTTCTGATTGGTTGGTGGTGAGGTTAAGTGGGAGTCAGCATCATCAACCTTCTGGTTCCAGCCGGTCTGGAGCCTATGCCATTGTAGGCAGTATACATCATTAACTTAACTTTTCCCATCTGGTGGGGGTTTCGGTCTCTGCAAAACAACTCAAAGACATTGTCAAGTGTATCCCTGGATGGGGAACCAGGACCTTGCCTCAAGGCTGCGCTATAGTTACTCTATTTGTTTCTCCCTTGTATCATATCCCTTCTCTTCCCTAATTAACAATTGCTTGATTTGGACCTTCAGTTCAGTTCAGTCACTCAGTCGTGTCTAACTCTTTGTGACCCCATGGACTGCAGCATGCCAGGCTTCCCAGTCCATCTCTAACTCCTGGAGTTTACTCAAACTCATGTCCATCACGTCGGTGATGCCATCCAACCATCTCATCCTCTGTTGTCCCCTTCTCCTCTGCCTTCAATCTTTCCCAGCATCAGGGTCTTTTCCAGTGAGTCAGTTCTTCACATCAGGTGGTCAAAGTATTGAAGTTTCAGCTTCAGCATCAGTCCTTCCAATAAATATTCAGGACTGATTTCCTTTAAGATTGACTGGTTTGATATCCTTGCAGTCCAAGGGACTCTCAAGAGTCTTCTCTGATGCCACAGTTCAAAAGCATCAATTCTTCAGTGCTCAGCTTTCTTTAGAGTCCAACTCTCACATCCATACATGACTACTGGAAAAATCATAGCTTTGACTAGATAGAACCTTTGTTGGCAAAGTAGTGTCTCTACTTTTTATTTTTTTTTTTAATTTATTTTATTTTTTAACTTTACAACATTGTATTGGTTTTGCCATATATCAAAATGAATCCCCCACAGGTATACATGTGTTTCCCATCCTGAACCCTCCTCCCTCCCTGTACCATCCCTCTGGATCATCCCAGTGCACCAGCCCCAAGCATCCAATATTGTGCATCGAACCTGGACTGGCGTCTCGTTTCATATATGATATTATACATGTTTCAATGCCATTCTCCCAAATCATCCCACCCTCTCCCTCTCCCACAGGGTCCAAAAAACTGTTCTATACATCAGTGTCTCTTTTGCTGTCTCGTATACAGGGTTATTGTTACCATCTTTCTAAATTCCATATATATGCGTTAGTATACTGTACTGGTGTTTTTCTTTCTGGCTTACTTAACTCTGTATAATAGGCTCCAGTTTCATCCACCTCATTTAATATGCTGTCTAGGTTGGTCATGACTTTTCTTTCAAGGAGCAAGCGTCTTTTAATTTCATGGCTGCAGTGACCAGCTGCAGTGATTTTAGAGCCCCCCAACATAAAATCTATCACTGTTTCCACTGTTTCCCCAACTATTTGCATGAAGTGATGGGACTGGATGCCATGATCTTAGTTTTCTGAATGTTGAGTTTTAAGCCAACTTTTTCACTCTCCTCTTTCACTTTCATCAAGAGGCTCTTTAGTTCTTCTCTTTCTGCCATAAGGGTGGTGTCATCTGCATATCTGAGGTTATTGATATATTTCTCCGGGCAATCTTTATTCTAGCTTGTGTTTCATCCAGCCTGGCATTTCACATGATGTCCTCTGCATAGACGTTAAATAAGCAGCTGGACCTTAGGGAAGGTCGTAGAGGCTGCATGAAGCCTGTATCCTGTAATCAAAGACACTGGGGACCCAGGAAGGCTTTCACAGGAACTTCATAGGGTCCTGCTTCACATCAAACCCATTCATCCTCTGATTGACACTTGGGTTGCTTCCACATTTTAGCTGCTGTGAATGCTGCTGCCAAGTTGCTTCAGTCGTGTCTCTCTGTGACCCTATGGACTGTAGCTCACCAGGCCCCTCCGTCCATGGGATTCTCCAGGTCAGGATACTGGAGTGTTGCCATGCCCTCCTCCAGGGGATCTTCCCGATCCAGGGATTGAACCCTTGTCTCTTCTGTCTCCTGCCTTGGCAGGCAGGTCTTTAACCACTAGTGCTACCTGGGAAGCCCCAGCTATTGTGAATAATGCTACTAGAAACATAGATGCAAATTCTTTTAAAAATCCTTCTTCTAATTCTTTTGGGTGAATACCCTCTGGGTCATATGGTAATTCTATTTTCAATTTTTGGAGGAACTTTCATACTGTTTTCCACGGCAGATGTACCATTTTTCCATTCCTACCAACAGTGCAAAAGCATTTCAATTTATCCACATCCGTGTCAACACTCTTCTCACTTGTTGGTAGCAGCCATCCTAATGGGTGTGAGGTGGTCTCTCATTGTAGTTTTGATTTTCACTTCCTTGATGATTAGTCATGTAGAGCATCTTTTCATGTGCTTGGTAACTATTTGTTTTTATTCTGAAAAAAGTCTGTTTAAGTCTTTTGTTCATTTTTAGATCAGGTTGTTATCTGTTATTGAGTTTCAGGATGTCTCCAAATAGTCTAAATATTAACCCTTTATCATATATGTGATTTGCAAATATTCCCTCCCATTTTGTGGTTTGTTTTTTTATTCTATTTATATTGTTTTTGATGCATAATTTTTTGTCAAGTCCAAATTGCCTATTTTTTGTTGTTGCTGCCTGTACCTTTGGCATCATACCCAAGAAATCATTGCCAAATGTCATGAAGCTTTTGTCCTGTGCTTTCTTTTAAGATATTTACAGTTTAAACATTTAGGTCTTTCATTTATTTTGAGTTATTTTTTATATAAGATGTACAGATTTAATTTCATTTTGTGTGTGTGGATATCCAGTATTCCCAGTACTCTTTGTTGAATAGACTGTCCTTTCTCCAGTGGCTCCTCAGACCATATTTTAAGAGTTGCTTAAGTACACTATTCTTCAAATGTCTTCTTGGCAAATGCATTACAATCACTTACTAACATTCTTCTTTTAATTATAATAACTATCCCTAACATGGGATCAATCATAAGAGTGCTTTCATTCTAGCGTGAATTAGTTCGTAAGAGATCACTGCTCTCCCACTTGTAGTAGTAAGTCCCCATGGGTTCTCCTTCCCACCCTGCCACTATTCAGCTATGAGAAAATGGCCATTTTTCCTCCCTGAACCTCAGTTTTCTCTTTTGCAAAATAAAAATTCGAACAAGAACAATGACTTCCAAATGTTTTTCAAATGGCAGAACACCTTAAAAAATGAGTCCTCCTTATACTAAATTGACAGAAGTACAGGTGCTTTGTTGACAAAAGTGTGTAGCACCCAGCCCCTCTCTATCACACAGTTGTTGAGAGATGTTTGTGAAATCTAAAGAGTCCTAAGAACACAGTTTAAAAAACCAAAGGAGAGATGCAAGCCCGATTTCCTTATGGACAAGATATCACGGGTCTGTTATGTCAAGTACACGCTGCAGAAGCACTGAAAGTTTTAGAATAAGTGTAGAACTTTTGGTATATCAGGATATTGGGAGGTAGAATCTGTTTGGATGGAAGGAAATGGGAAAATATGAGAAGCTAAAAGAGAAAACGTGGTGCAACTAATTGTAAGCATAAGCGAGCAAAAATAAACAGCTGAGGGGGAAAAGGCTGAAGCAGGAGGGACGTGGGCAGGGCCCAACCCTTAAGGAACAACCTAGCTATTTGGATAGACAGAAACTAGTTAGAACCAACTAGGTCCAAGAAGGTGGAAGATTTGACTTCAGTAGACCTTGAGCCTTATTGTACACTTATTGTAATATTTTATCATCTAAATGACAGGCGCCATAACAATTCCAAGGCTAATGCCAAATAGCCAAAAAGTGGACAGTGGGCTTATCCCTGGAAATCTCTGCCTCCTCTCCAAAATAGTTCAAAAATAATCCTCCTACACATTGGCCTATGGAATTACCCAGCCCATGAAAACTAACCACCCCATATTTCGGGGCCCCTCACCTTCTGAGATGGCCTACACTCTGTCTTGGAGTGTCTCCCCCATGGCCACTCTCACTTTCCAGATGATGCCATACCTTGAGGCTGCTCTCAGCATTTGAGACTGACTGCATTTTGTCTGTGCAATGTATATCTCTCAGAATAAATCCATTTATTACTTATCCCTTTGTCTCTCACTGAATTTTTTCTGTGACAAGATGTAAAGAACCTGAACTTCAGCAAGTTCTGAGGACAGGTGTGCGATCTCAGTTAAAGGACAGGGGGTCCAAGTGTCAACCTGAGTTTTGGTTGAGTTCAAGTCCCAATCTGAGTTGTAAGTTTCAAGATGCCTGAAGCAAGAAGGGAGGCAGATGGTGGAAGAGGACATTTGCTTCATGGTTTAGCCCAGGGCCACGTGATCTGGGAAGATTCCCTTGATAAGTCAAGTAGAGGATGCCATGGGGTCATGGTGCTTTTCACATAGAGGGAAATCCCAAACCTAACTGAGGCTAATTTGAACTTTAACCCTTAGTTGATAAGTCTGAGGTTGGATTAATCACACTTCTATGCAGCACCTGATCAAACCCTGCCTCCCTTCAGTCATTTAATTCTTGCTCGCAGACAGCCTGGCTCTATCCTTAGCTTCTGTTCTCAACCCTGTGTTCCTATGCCCTCAGCACACAGTCCATTTACAAACACAAATTTCTGTCTTTCTTTTTTCTTTCCACATCATGTAATCTACAAAGGAGACGGGTGTATGTGGATTTTAAAAAAGAGATTTGCTCAACTTTGAAGGCACTAACAAGAACAGGGTAACATGTATGGAATAATTAAAGCTGCTATGATCTTTTGCGTTTCAAAAGCCTTTTAAATTCGTGTCAGCTTTGGTCAACAGCTTTACAGTTCTAACAAGCAATTTTCACAAGGCGCTATTAAGGGCCGTAAACTTTATTTTCTTCTCTCTATTTCTCCTTAAAACATTGTTTTGGGTTGCGCTGTGTTGAGGAAGTATGAAGACAGTGTATCTTTAAATAATAAAGAAACCATTTTAATATTCTCATAAAATCATCCCCTCTGCTCAACACTACAAACTTTAACAGCCCAGCAGCCAGAGAAGCAAGCAGGGCAAACAATACAAGAGTCATTATTGTAACTAAATTAGACCGTTTGTTTTCTTTCCCTCAAATCAAATTGTGTAGGAGCTGCTTTATTGCAAAACAGACATTAAAATTCCAGCAAGACCTCAGAGAGAAAGTAATTTCTATTTTATCAGTGCTGTAAAGCTGTCTTTATGTTCTGAAGCAGGAAATATTGCAAGGATATTTATAGCTTCGGCTCCAAAGCCAGTTTGAATAGAAATGTTACCGCGGTCGCTGGAGCTGTCATACTGCTCGCTGGAGCAGGGAATTTTAGTGAATTTGTGAATTACTGTTTCAGTCTTGACAAGTCTCTCACTGAGGCCGGTGTGTGTCTGGCGCTGTTTGGTGGTTTGGGAGATAATGATTAAAGACTTGGATTTGCTTTAAGAGAAGATTTAAATGATATTCTACAGCTAATCAGTTTTGCTCGTCAGGTCCTTCCAGCATAAAGACAGGGCTTTCAAACTTGGCCATCCTCAGCCTTGGGTGGCCCTGCAGTGAACTTTCCCCAGCCCCCTCCACCTCCTTCCTCCCCCTCTCTCCCCTTCCCCGAATTTGTCCTTGACCTGCCCATAAGGTGTCCCTGCCCCCCTGTCTGTCTGAACAGTTTACCAAGATTTGACAGTTATTTACCATCCTGCTTCTCCCCTAGGGTCTGCTGAAATGATTCATCATTGTATCTTGCATTTATTTTAAATCTTCCTGTGAAATGTGCCAGGATTCCAGGAACGTGATCCTCACCATCAAAGTGGAAGGGACTTCAGCTGTCTTACAGGAGAACGCACTGAAGTCTAGACACAGGGAGTCTTCTGGCTAAGGTCACGTGGTGCTCCAGAGAACAGATGGGCTGAGCGCTCAGTTCTCTCATTTTAGCTCAAGTATTTCGCCACTGCCGTTTCCATCTCGCACCAGTAAAAAGCAGTTTCCTGACTGAGGTCTAAACAGACCGCTGTTTGAACAATTTCATCTGAAAGTGGGGCAATGAATAGAGACTTTTAATAGCTCTGGGGCCACCCCAGGCTATGAGGCAAGACAAAGCTCTGCTGTGCTGGAGTATATTGCTGCTCTAAAAGCCAATGTCAAGGGGGGGTGGGGACTCATGACTTAGCCGGGTCTTGAGAATGAAGCATACCATGGAAGTGTGCAGAGTTCTAATAAAGCTGTGCAAAAAGTAATCATAAGAGCTATGCTTTTGGTTTGTGGGTCAAAGATTTGATTTACACCACATCACTCATCACCTGACCACTGGGATCAATAACAAAGTTAATTTCAAGTTAAGCCGTCCCTCAGGGAGTTTTTTTTCCCTAGAACCATATCCTAGAGAATCCCTTTGCTCTGTGCGGCAAAAACTATACTCTCTGCTCAGAACCTGCCGTTTTGGTGAGAGCTGAAGATGCTTTTTTAGTGTCCCTAAATTGAGACGGAAATAGCAGAGTTGCCTTGGGGACTGTCCCAGCTTCAAAGGCTTGGCCATTCTCATCCAGTTTTTCGATGGACCCACATCCTTGACTTGCCATTGACTCAGAGAACACGAGGGCTGCAAAATGACTCTAGAGACCATCTGATGCGGTCCATCATTTAAGATCAATTAGAAGAAAAGTCTCTTTGTTCAGACCTTATGATCTTCCATCTGCACTTGCAGTGTGCAAAATAGTAGACAGTAACCACATGTGGCTATTCAGCATTTGAATGAGGCCATTCCAGATTGAGACTTGTTGTAAGCATGTAGAAAATAAACCAGATTTCAAGACCTGGTAGTAAGAAAAAAAGAATCTAAAATATTTTATTACATTAATTTCAAATGTTTATACTGATTTCATGTTGAAATGATAATATATATTGGCTCAGACACATTAATATCCTTTTCTCCTATTTCCTTTCTGAATGTGACTACTAGAAAATTTTCAAGTACATATATGGACAACGTTATATTTCTATTGGGTAATGCTTTGCATCTTTCCATCTTGAGTATAGGCTCACGATTAAAGCAATATGAGTACCTAGATGTTCAAACTCTTCCATGAAGATTCAGCTTGATTCTGGTCAGGCTTTCTTCCTATCAGATGTTTGTTCCCATGTGCTTAAAAGCCCAAAGAATAAAGCCCTGCCCTATAACCTAGTGCTATGCAGCATTATCATCTTCCTGCTAAAGTTCAGAGGGCTGGGGGTGGTTTGAAATGTATCCCCTTTGATCCGTACTTCAAATTCTCAGTGTGTGTGTGTTAAGTCACTTCAGTTGTGTCTGACTCTTTGTGACCCTATGGACTGTAGCTCACTAGGGTCCTCTGTCCATGGGATTCTCCAGGCAAGAATACTGGAGCAGTTTGCTGGGATCTTCCAGACCCAGGGATCGAACCCGTGTCTCTTACGTCTCCTTCATTGGCAGGTGGATTCTTTACTATTAGTGCCAGCTAAGAAGCCCTCAAATTCTCAGTAGGATATCCCAAACTAGAAAGAATTATTACTTTTTTCATATCCAATTCTAGATTTTTCTAATTTTCCACTCCTGATTGTTACTGCTGCTAAGTCACTTCAGTCATGTCCAACTCTGTGTGACCCCATAGATGGCAGCCCACCAGGCTCCCCTGTCCCTGGGATTCTCCAGGCAAGAACACTGGAGTGGGTTGCCATTTCCTTCTCCAATGCATGAAAGTGAAAAGTGAAAGTGAAGTCATTCAGTCGTGTCTGACCCTCAGCAACCCCATGGACTGCAGCCTTCCAGGATCCTCCATCCATGGGATTTTCCAGGCAAGAGTACTGGAGTGGGGTGCCATTGCGGGATGAGCTTAAAGATGTATTTAAACAAAGATTCTTTAATTACTCAGTTTTAGGAGCAGATCTCTACCATCAACAGAAGTCTATTTTCTATTAATATTTCCTTCTATTTCCCTTCAGATAGAACTCTTGTAATGGTTAAGTTGGTACTCACACATAACCTGCGTATAATTTATATTTCCTTTTTTCCTTTCAAATTAAAATGTTCTTTCTCCTTTTATAATTCAGATACATTTGCTACTGAAGTACTGTTAGATAGAGATATAATCCTTCTCCTTTCAAAACTGGCTATTTGGCCTTAATGACACCAGACATAGATAATTTGGCAAGGACACTGGCTTGAGCAGTATCTCTGGCTCTAAAAAACTAGAAATATACTTTTATTCAGATAGACTCATATCGTGGGCCAGTGGAAGTGATTCACAGACTTGTCTGCACATTAGAATCATCTGATGATGTTTCAAAGAGTCCAAAGTCTGGACCATATCCAGACCAATCATATCAGCCTCTGGTGGACAGAACATAGGCATCAAAAACTTCTCAAGTGATTCCAACTTGCAGACAAGTTTGGAAAGTCCAGGCTCATCAGATGCCTAAACACCAAATATCTGTCAGAGTGCACGCCCATTTAAATTGGATGAAGGTCTTCTCCCCAGAGGGTCACTGTGCCTCCTTTCTTAATAAGCCCACCTCAGTGTTTTTGTTGTTGTTTTTGTTAGAACAATGGACAGAGTCTGAACTGGGAAAAAAAAAAAAAAAAAAAGAGCAGATAATATATGTGAACTAAGAACACAAAGAACACAACTTTTATCCACTGCTTGCCAAGAGATGTTGTCTCTCCTGGTATCAGGAGATATAAATGGAGTAGAAGTTTAAAAAGAAGATGGAATATGAAAAAGTCATTATTTTTTACATGTGTGAGCTAAGTTTCTTTTGTGTTCAACTCTTTGTGACCCTGTGGACTGTAGCACACCAGGCTCCTCTGTCCATGGAATTCTCCAGGCAAGAACAATGGAGTGACTTGCCATTTCCTTCTCCAGGGGAACTTCCCTACCCAGGGATTGAACCCATACCTCTTATGTTTCCTGCATTGCCAGGTGGATTCTTTACTACTGGGCAACCTGGGAAGCCCTATTTTTTATATTCAAGTTTCAAATTTCATTCCTTTGAGTTGGACTTCAAGTCACATTGCTTACCCGGATGGTACCTATGAACATCACAAGTTGAGATAAATTCCTTGAGATTCTGTTGGCCACATTTGCCTTCATTCTTACTGAGGTGTTCTGAGGCCTCAGCTGGCATTCCAGAGACAGATGTAATGCTGGAGTCAGGAGCAGCTGAAGAGAACCACTTCTGGGAGATTTCCTGCAGAAAGGACCTCTGTGCACAGGGAAGGGTTGATGTGTCAACCACCTTGAGAATATCATACCAGCACATGTACCAGAACCACTTGTCAAGGTCAGTGAGCCTGGTGGGGTTCTGGATTCCCACTTGTTTTAGCTGCCATTGAAACTGTCTGTACAAAGAAAAAGAGAAACTGGATGACAATTAGAAATTATCTATAATACATATGTTAAGTGAATGTGTTAGACCTCCCAACATACTCTAAAATAGTTCCTATTGGTGTATCTGTGTTTTCTCAGGACATAGATCCCTGTTAGTTAAATACCTATGGGAAGAGATGAGTCTAACGTTACATTAGGCTATCAGTCTCTGCTTTTCTGTAAATACCTGTTCTTCTTAAACAGAGAGCTTGAATCTTTTAAGGAGAATGCACTAAATGCCAATCAAACATACATATGTATGTATGTAATATGCATTATACAATATATGTATTTACATTACATATATTAAATGATATATTATATATTACACACAATATAATCATATATATATATAACTGGCACTATTGTAGACACTTACACTCTACTCTTCCTGTTTCCTCTTTACTCTAACACAACACCTCTGATACCAGTTGTATGGGGTTTTTTCCCACACCATGCCACTCTCTGCAACACCAGTAAGGTCTACAATTTAATTCAATCGTACCTGGAGATAGCATCAGATTCCACCAGATTAGAGGCTCAGTCCCACAAAACTGCCTCCCCCCATTTCAGAAGCCACACAAATCCAGATTGTGATCTGTGCTTCTGACCTTCATGCATGCTTAGTCATTCAGTCGTGTCCGACTCTTTGTGACCCCATGGACGGTGGCCTGACAGGCTCCTCTGTCCATGGGATTATCCCGGCCAAAATACTGGAGTGGGTTGCCATTTCCTCCTCCAGGAGATCATTCTGACTCAGGGATCAAACTTGTGTCTCCTGTGGCTCCTGCATGGAAGGCAGATTCTTTACCACACAAGGAAAGCCCCATGCTTCTTTCTGATCTACCAGCTGTTAATCAGAGGTTCCCATGCCCCTTCCTCCTCAGGTCCAATTAATGTGTTAGAAAAGTTCACCGAATGTGGGAAAGGAGTTTACTTATATTTACCAGTTTATTACAAAAGGATATGGTTAAAGATCCAGGTGAGCGTCCAGATGGAAGAGAGGCATAGGGGGATGTGTGGGAAGAGGTGCTGTTTCTACGCTTTCGTAGGTGGCACCGCTAGCCAAGGAGCTCCAGGTGTTCACTAGCCCAGGAGCGCTCCCATTCCCCTACTTTGGGGATCACACAGAGATCATCATGTAAGCATCATTGATTATTAACTCCTTTTTGTCCCCTCATACTCTCTCTGAAGGATGTGAAGGGATGCTGAAAATTCCAAGTGTCTATTCATGGCATCTTTTTTTCTGGTGACCAGCCTCCATGAAAGAGCCTACCCTCATTAGAACAAAAGGCACTACTATTAGAACAAAAGAACAGCAAAGTCCAAGGGAGTTTGAAGCTCTGTATCAGGAACTGGGGTCAAAGGCCAAATATTAGAACAAAAGATGCTTCTAGTGCTATAAATGATCACTTAGGGAAATATAAAGGTTTTAGAAGTTCAGTGCCATGAACTAGGGACAGAGACCAATATATATATTATCTCACAGCACTTAATGCCAATCAAATTTTAAGGAGCATGCATCAAGTGCCAATAAAATATACATATTTGATATGACATATAGAATATATACAATATTAAGTGCCAGTCAAATATACAGTATATCATTATATATTATCTATAATTTATATATAACTTGTGGGCTTCCCAAGTGGCTCAGCAGTAAAGAATTCGCCTGCATTGCAGGAGCCGCAGGAGACATGGGTTGGATTCTTGGATCAGGAAGATCCCCTGGAGGAGGGCATGGTAACCCACTCCAGTATTCTTGCCTGGGGATTCTCATGGAGAGAGGAGCCTGGAGGGCTACAGTCCATGGGATCTAAAAGAGTTGGACACGACTCAAGTGACTTAGCATGCACACACACATATGTAACTTGTATATAATATTGTATATAATGTGGTCTTCATAACTACCCTATAAGTGTCTTTTATCTTGCTTGTTTTACAAATAAGCATCGAGGCTCAAAAGGATCAAGAAAATTAAGTTTCTGGATTAGCAAGGCATACAATCGGAGTCTGAAGCCAAGTCTCTCTGATTCCTGTCCTCCTGCTCTTTTTCCTAGGGTGTACATTCTACCAAAGAGGGAGAGCAGCTTGATGGTGCAGAATTGTGTGGATGGAGGCAAGCCACAATAAAAGGGAGTAATGGGGCTTTCCGTGAAAAGATGCTCAGTGTGATTTATTTATTTTTTATTTTCTATTTTTGGTTTGCAATTGTGCACCATCACAAAAGAAATAGAATCCGGATTTCTGTTAGCTATTTACACAGCTTTTTACACAAGTGATCTCATGGTTCATGATCTATCAGGCCTCTGAAAATTAATGTATTTTCTCCTAAGGCATAGGAGCATCATGTGGGGACAGTGCAGGAAATTTTTTGAAGACTGAAAATGTTAGGTTGCACGTTGATGCACATACTGAAACTGCTTAGGCTTTTGCCTACCTGTCAGGGGTTGCATCATACACCATGCAGCTTCCAGATGGCTAAATTCTTAGGGCTCCCTCCTGCCCATGCATTCAATCAATGTGTGTGTGTGTGTGTTTAGTCCTAAAGACATGTCGAACTCTTTTGCAACTCCGTGGACTGTAGCTCGCCAGGCTCCTCTGTTGATGGGATTTCCCAGGCAAAAATACCAGAATGGGTTGCCATTTCCTTCTCCAGGGGATCTTCTCTATCCAGGGATCAAACCCAGATCTCCTATATTTCAGGAGGATTCTTCACCATCTGAGCCACCAGGGAAATCCTTTGCTAGCTAAGGATAACCTAAAAAAGATGAAGGAGCAAATGGTCAGATGTTTGGGGAAGTATGTTCCAGGCAGAGGTAATAATACAAGTCTTCAAGGTGGAAGTTTTAGGTTTTATGATGCCAGATCATGTAGAGTCTTGAATACCATTAAAAGGACTCCACCTTTTATTCTGAGTAAATAAGTTGTGATGAGAAGAGTCACATGATTTACTATTTATGAGGTTACTTTGACTGTTATATGAAGAATAGGCTCAACTCAGTTCAGTTCAGTCACTCAGTCGTGTCCAACTGCGACCCCATGGACCGTGGCACGCCAGGCCTCCCTGTCCATCACCAACTCCCGAAGTTCATCCAGACCCATGTCCATTGAGTCGGTGATGCCAACCAACCATCTCATCCTCTGTCATCACCTTCTCCTCCCACCTTCACTCTTTCCCAGCTTCGGGGTCTTTTCAAATGAGTCAGCTCTTCGCATCTTCCTTGGTGGCTCAGACGGTAAAGTATCTCCCTGGAATTTGGAAGACCTGGGTTCAATCCCTGGGTCGGGAAGATCCCCTGGAGAAGGAAATGGCAACCCTCTCCAGTACTCTTGCCTGGAAAGTTCCATGGACTGAGGAGCTGAACGACTTCACTTTCTTTCTTTCTTTCTTTCTTTCTTCGCATCAGGTGGCCAAAGTATTGGTTTCAGCTTCAACATCAGTCCTCCCAATGAATATTCAGGACTAATTTCCTTTAGGATGGACTGGTTGCATCTCCTTGCAGTCCAAGGGACTCTCAAGAGTCTTCTCCAACACCACATTTTACAAAAGCATCAATTCTTCGGCACTCAGCTTTCCTTATAGCCCAACTCTCACATCCATACATGACCAGTGGAAAAACCATAGCCTTGGCTAGATGGACCTTTGTTGGCAAAGTAACATCTCTGCTTTTTAATATGCTGTCTAGGTTGGTCATAACTTTTCTTCCAAGGAGTAAGCGTCTTTTAATTTCATGGCTGCAATCACCATCTGCAGTGATTTTGGAGCCTCCCCAAAATAAAGTCTGACACTGTTTCCACTGTTTCTCCATCTATTTGCCATGAAGTGATGGGATTGGATGCCATGATCTTAGTTTTCTGAATGTTGGGCTTTAAGCCAACTTTTTCACTCTCCTCTTCACTTTCATCAAGAGGCTAAAGAAGAACAGGCTAAAGGTGGGAAAATTCAGACTAGGAAAAGTTCTTGCAATAATCCAAAAGTGTTGGCAGTGAATTGGGTTAAGAAGATAGCTGTGGGAGTAGCAAGACATAGTCAATCATTTTCTGAAGACATAACCAACATAAGTGAAAGGATTGGCTGAGAAATTGGTCATGGACAAAGTGAGAGAGTATTAAAGATAATTCTGTGGTTTGAGCCCTGAGCAACTGGAAGGGCCAAGTTGTTATTAACTAAGACAGAAGACACAGCAAGTGCAACCAAGTTTGGGAAATATCAGGAAAGCAGTATTGAAAAGTTGCAATTTGAGGAGCTGTTTTGGCCATCAGAGAGCTGTAGAGAGCTGAGGCAAGTGTTCTGCTAGAGATTTAAAATCTGGAGTTGTCTTGATAGTACTGAAAGCCTTGGTACTAGATAAACACATGAAGAAAGTGAACAAGAAAGAGAAAAGTTACAAAGACTGAACTGTGAACACTCTGATGTTTGGAAATCATTTGGATGAGTAGGAACTGCCAGAGGCAACTGAGGAGGTTTGTTGATAGAAGTCAAAAGGAAACAAGAGGGAACCCTGTCTTGGAAGTCAAGTGATGCTAGATGTTGTCGACTGGTCAAGTAAGATGCCTGCTGAAAACGGATTGTGCTGGTTATGTTAATAACTGAAGTGAGCCTGGAGACCTGGATTCAAACACTGACTTCACTATCTATTAGTTTGTGACCTTGGGAAAGTCATACCTTCAAGAAGCTCAATTTCCCCAACTATGAAAAATGATTATTATAAAGGTGAAATAAGAAAGCTAAAAATGTGCAGAAAAATTAGAACATAGCACATAGTGATCACACAATAAATATCAATTGATTCTGAATTGAATCTTATATATTTATAGTTCAATTATTTGCTTATTTTGTTAATTGACTGATTTCTTATGCCTTTAACGTGGCCTGCACAATCAAGTCATTGCTATCTGACTCCTGCTCCCCATCCAGTTTGAACTCCTAGGCACTTCTCCTAGGTCTAGTTCTGATACCACATTGTTCCCTCATTCTCTTATAGCTAAGTTGATTGCTCTGAATTTCCAAGTCACTCATTCAATAATATTTTTGACCACCTACGAATGAACCCTGTGTTAAACATTGGCCACGACCCCTTGCCGCTCCAGCCTTCCCAAGTCACCCATGAGTTCTTTCTGATAATGTGAGACCCCCATTCCTGGTTTCCAGAGGTTCAAATAAACCCCTGATTACCACTTAATAACCCTGAAATATTAAGGAAATTACTTAGTTTCTTGAGGTTCGGTTACCTTCTCGAAGAAGTATGAATATAAATTGCTATGCTGAGAGATAGCTATTGTTCACATTGTGAAAAAATGATACCAAATATGTGAATGGTCTTAGTCTTTGTCAGTTAATAGTCAGTTACATAGTAGTAATATGAACATTAATTTCATCCCTCTGCCCACTCCATGCTGATGCCTCCCAAGAAGTGGTATTAAGTTTCTACCATTACCCAGATGGAACTCAGAGTGAAAGATGGTGCACAACAAGGTCTCACACGCTGTTTGAGGCTTGCACTGTTGGATTAGCTGTCCAGCATTAGTTGCTCAGTCACGTCCAACTCTTTTTGACCCCATGAACTATAGCCCACCAGGCTCCTCTGTCCATGGGATTTTCCAAGCCAGAATACTGGAGTGGGTCTCCATTTCCTTCTCCAGGAGATCTTCCCAACCCTGAGATCAACCCAGGTCTCCCACATTTCAGGCAGACTCTTTACCATCTGAACCACCAAGGAAGCCTGGATTAGCTATATCCATTGAGAAACAAATCCTCAGTTAACAGTTGTCTTAGTTATGAAAATGGCCTGTGTGCATGTGCAAACACACACACACACATGTACACACACACATGTACACACACACACAAAAACAGGCAAACATCAATTTTGGTTGGTATACTGGGAAAAAATTTAGAAGAAAAATCAGCTGGTAATTCAAATAAGTTTTAACTAGGAGTCAAGTAAAAAATCCTGAGGCAAAACCCATACTTCATGCATAGTTTAGCCCTGTGTTTTCTTATCTCTGTTTCTATTTTCTTTCTTTACTCTTGACCTTGGCCAAATGATGCCACAAACTGAAATCCAGATCTATGCCTAGTC
Organism: Bubalus bubalis; assembly: GCF_019923935.1. Lineage (NCBI taxonomy): Eukaryota > Metazoa > Chordata > Mammalia > Artiodactyla > Bovidae > Bubalus > Bubalus bubalis. The sequence goes on from NC_059161.1 coordinate 6,399,337, forward strand.
CTTACCTACTATGTCTGCATGTCCCAAGTAGGACCTAAAGATAGCTTCAGAGTAAAATTATGGGACATCCAAAAAGATATACAGAGGAAAAAATAGTTTCATTATTTTTTTTTTGCAGTGATGAAAAGTCTTACTTTTGCCAGGAAAAGACCTCAAATTTTATTAGAGTGTGTTGATATAAAGATATTTTAAGGAACTAAGAATAGATAATTTTTAAATAGCAAGATATTAATATTTTGAAAAATAAATCTTGTGTTTTTTTTTTCAAATTAATGATACTGCTGAATTAATTCCTAATCAGGTTGACTACTTTTGATTGATTTGGTCTAAAAATGAACTTATGGAGACTTAATTACACTGTGAGATCAGGGTATGCTTATTGATTGTGCCTTTGACATGATTAGCTGCATTAGATTTTGATGTCCTCATCTCTCAAAGATCAAAACTAGGATTGGACTTTCTCTAAGGGCCATTAGTCATATGCTCATGGCACGTGCTCAATTTTTTTCATTATGTAATAGGTAGAGGAGACTATTAAAAAAGCATTAGCTTTATGCCACTCAGAAATCTATCTTAGAAATGTGTCTGATGGAAACAGACCATCTCTCTCCTCCTAACCCAACAGATGCTTAATAGACATGGATGGAATTGAGAAGGGAGCATTTTTGTGGAGCGTTTCACTCCTTGCCATCCACTGCTGTACCACAGTGGGGCTGGAGCCCCTTCACAGGTAATCCTAAATCCCACATCACCATCTTTTGTCTAAACGCTCAAGTCAGCCACTAAAGACAAGGGCAAATACAGCTGTGGTATTTTTTGAGTCCAGGCTCCAGCCAGGCGGCAGATCAAATCCCTGTGCCCTACAGCCAGCTTGGGACTCCATCCATTTCGGTCAGCACGGCATCACTCATAACTAGAAGAAAACCACAGAAAATATGGGAGCCGTGGCAGCAGTGACAAGGGGAATGAGATGCAGAGCTATGCATGCTGGGAAGTCTTGGCCTTAATTAGAATGTGCATGTACAGTATTTATCTTTCACTCAAACCTATAAATAAGGCCGGCGCTTTGGCCATTACTGATGTCTGCCGTCATTTCACAAGGCCCCTGTTTTGATGGAGCACCAGCTGCTGCAAAATAATATTTCTTTCTTCTCTCATCTGCATCTGCTTCTGATGGAAACCTCTCAAAGACTTTGAAAACTATGACTGGAGAGGAGGAAAGGGGTGGACTTCAACTTCTGAGAATCTAAGTAAAAATTGCTCTTTGGGAACTGTTTGCTGTAATTAGAGACAATAAGATGTAGAAAGAAGCTTACAGGAAATAATCAACACTCCTGTCCCCCAAAAGGGCCTTCATTCTCAGCATCCCTGAAGGTATTTTTCCAACTCCTCCTTGAATTATTTTTAGGGATGAACCATTCACGATCTCCAAAGGCAGCCAACTCCAATTTTGGACACACTAAAATCTTCCTTTTACTATTGAATAAATCTGCCTCTCTGCCATTTATCCCTACTGATCTGAATATGAACTCCCAGATGGAAACATCCTAAATGTCCCAGGCACTTACTGAGTTCTCCTATGTGATCTATATGAATAATTATAAAACCAAACATAATTATTTGGTTTCTTCTCTGACTGAAAGTAAATTGTAAATTCCTTAAGGGAAGAAGCTGGTTTTGTTGTTGTTGTTAAATTCAGTGTTTCTTAGTACATTGGACATAGCAGGTCTTCAGTAAGTAATTAATAATAATGAAATCACTTTATTTAATTGAGATAGAAAAGTTGCCTTGGGGCCTCACTTCCAAAGGTTCATGTCTTCTCAAAATAAATACTTTTGTCTTCTAGTTTGATTTTCTGTAAGTGAGGATGTCAGGTAGGCATATGCTCACCATCACTTTTAATGAATGGTTATTCAGAAAGTTGTGGTTGGGGCCAAACACTAAACCACCTCTCCACTTCCCATGCCTGAGGAGGTATCATCAATTGCTCCTTGAAATACACTACCGGTCATTTCTTGTCCAGCTAGGCTCCTGGACAATCATCTGCCATACCTATCATACTCAAAAAGAAAATAAAAACTAGATCAAAGCGATGATAAGCTCTCACACCCAACCTCATTCCAGTGGGAATTTCATTACCTGTCTCAGTATTTCCCTTAACAAATTGATGTGTCGCGAATGATAATCAGCCTGCTGTTAAACCCTAGAGAGTAGGAACCTTACTGGGCTGAGGGCTTAGATTTTCCTTTTCCCCTTTACTGCAGCCATGATGAAGCGCACCCCTTTGCTCAGAGAAGTGGGAATATAAGTATATTCCCCCAAAGGCTGGGGATAAAGAATTATAGATTTCTCATGGAAAAACTACATATTTGACAAGGAAACACAACTATTTATACAAAAAATAATTTATAGAAGAGAAAGCTGACATTAAATGCTTCAAGCTTTCAGATGATGTTACATGATTCTTCTAGGTGCTAAAATGCCAAACAAATGTGCATAAGTTTTGGAAGGTCTTTCAAGGCAACTATGCAATACAAAGTCAGGAGTCCTGGATCTGGAACAAAGTCAGGAGAACTGGGTATAATTATTTGCTATCTATGTGCTCTTGAGTAAAAATCTGAACCTCTTTCCAAATGGAGCACTTAATACTGATTCACCACAAATGAGTAGCAACAAGTTCTGTCCTGACCTCCAGCAATGTCCTAGCTGAGGTGCTGGGGCTGAGATGAACCAACAGACAGACGTGGTTTTTCAGGAGGGTGAGCAAGTCATACCATCATGGACATCACACAGTTTGAAGATGGTACTTGAAACTGAAGTATTGTGAGACGGTGCAGAAGTCCTGGATGAACATGAGGTTATGGCATGGATGAGAAGAATAAGAAGTGAGGCATCTTGCAAGGGTGAGTCTCATAGCAGAAGGTACTTCTTAGAGCACAGTGAAGAAGTAATGGCTTGGAGAAGAGAAGGCATCATTGAAAGGATGTTGAAAATTTCCAACAAAATAAGTACTGAAGTGCATGGAATGTAGGCAGTCTTACCTGGGCTTGCGAAACACTTTTTTTCAAAGTCTTCCAATGTGCTAGATGCTGTTCTAAGTGTTTCGTACTATACTAGTTTTATCCTCATAATAGTCCTAATGGAGTTTTTTCTTCTATTTACTGATATAAAATCTGAGGCTAAAAAACTTTTGGTACCTTGCCCAACCTGATACATTTCATGAGTGGCAGGGCTGGGATTTGAACCCAGAGCCAGAGCTCTTTACATCTACCCTAGACCCCAGTGTTCCTGAGTGATTGCCTGGATCCACTCAAAGTTAGGGAGAGAGGAACTGGGCTGTGGAGGAATTGCAGATATAGAGGAGTTTATTTACTTTGAAACTGGGGTTCAAGATGGCATTTGGAATAAAGAGCACCTGAAGTAGGACAAATTGGTAAGAAGTAAAAATACACAAAATTTAATAATGAACAGACTAGAATGGAAAAGTAGATGACCAGTGAGGCTGGAACTTGGTGGTTCAGGTCAGTTCAGTTCAGTTCAGTTCAGTCGCTCAGTCGTGTCCAACTCTTTGCAACCCCACGGACTGTAGCACACCAGGCCTCCCTGTCCATCACCAACTCCTGGACCTCACTCAAACTCACATCCATCGAGTCACTGATGCCATCCAGCCATCTCATCCTCTGTCATTCCCTTCTCCTCCTGCCCCCAACCCCTCGCAGCATCAGAGTCTTTTCCAATGAGTCAACTCTTTGCTTGAGGTGGCCAAAGTACTGGAGCTTCAGCTTTAGCATCATTCCTTCCAAAGAACACCCAGGACTGATCTCCTTTAGAATGGACTGGTTGGATGTCCTTGCAGTCCAAGGGGCTCTCAAGAGTCTTCTCCAACATCACAGTTCAAAAGCATCAATTCTTCAGTGCTCAGCTTTCTTCACAGTCCAACTCTCACATCCATATATGACCACTGGAAAAACCATAGCCTTGACTAGACAGATCTTTGTTGGCAAAGTAATGTCTCTGCTTTTGAATATGCTATCTAGGTTGGTCATAACTTTCCTTCCAAGGAGTAAGCGTCTATTAATTTCATGGCTGCAATCACCATCTGCAGTGATTTTGGAGCCCCAAAAAATAAAGTCTGACACTGTTTCCACTGTTTCCCCATCTATTTCCCATGAAGTGATGGGACCAGATGGCATGATCTTCGTTTTCTGAATGTTGAGCTTTAAGCCAACTTTTTCACTCTCCTCTTTCACTTTCATCAAGAGGCTTTTTAGTTCCTCTTCACTTTCTGCCATAAGGGTGGTGTCATCTGCATATCTGAGGTTATTGATATTTCTCCTGGCAATCTTGATTCCAGCTGTGTTTCTTCCAGCCCAGCGTTTCTCATGATGTACTCTGCATATAAGTTAAATAAGCAGGGTGACAATATACAGCCTTGACGTACTCCTTTTCCTATTTGGAACCAGTCTGTTGTTCCATGTCCAGTTCTAACTGCTGCTTCCTGACCTGCATATAGGTTTCTCAAGAGGCAGGTCAGGTGGTCTGGTATTCCCATCTGTTGAAGAATTTTCCACAGTTTATTGTGATCCACACAGTCAAAGGCTTTGGCATAGTCAATAAAGCAATTTGGTGGTAGTATTTAACAATTAGGATATGAAAGATGGTGAATTCGATTGGGACCAAAGCTTGAAATATCCACAATAGCTTCAGTGTAAAGTTAGTCTTCTCTTGACTCTGGCTTATCTTTGGTCCTAGTTCCAAATTGAACTCTAGTGAACATTCGCCGAAATGCTACAGAAAGATCCTCCCTGGACCCTTAGAGAGAGGAACCTGGGGTCTTTGCAGCTGAGGAGGACTTGGGCCCTTTCTGAGGATCACGGTGGCCATCTGCTGAAGCCAGGCCATCACTGATGCCCAATGTTTGTCATCATCTGTGATGTTGGGCACAAATAAAAAGATGGGATGAGAATTCAGAGAGGTGCAAGAACCAGACAAATGAACTTGTGTGCTTTGCAGTCTGCCTGGGATTTTGAAGCAGCAGATTTTTGCTACAGCTTTCATGATAATATCAGATAGAGCACAGTAGGCTACAAACTTTGGCTTCCCCAAGGCAGGCTGATATTTCGAGGACAGATCACTCTATTCTGTGTATTTCAGTGTGTTCCATTGGGAGAAATGGGGGCAAAAGCAAAGGAATAAAATGTGTGTGTTCTGCCCTCCGTCTCCCCATTATATACAACACCTCTCCTACATATACATACCCAATAATACACAGATCCTTTAACTCCCTCTATATCTGTGTAGATGAGATCAAAGCCATAGTTGGAGATGTTCCCATTTGTTGAACTATGGATCATTTACTTTGGCATGGCTGTATCCTATAGTGGGTAGTAAATTGCAGAAGTATTATTTATTTACTTGTTTATATTATTGATTACTTGCTTTCTTGCTTGATTGTAATCCATTATAGGCTGAACATAGTTAGAAATTCAAATTCAAAAGGCTACAGAGAAGTTCATGGATGAAGCATATAAGTTATCAAGATGATGCAGGATATGTGAGTGAGGTCCTTTAAAGCTGATTGAAAAGTGGACCTTCCACAACCTCGCTGTGAAAGATATATCCATTCTGCTTCTCTTGTTGGGCAGGGGGCGTGGGAAGGGAATAGGGTCTCAAGGAGAATAGGGTCCCATCCAGAGCATCATTGACCATGTAAGCCATTGAAACCAGCAGTGTTTGCAGTGAGACTCGAGGTCAAGATGCAAAGGTCAGCAGGGATCAGAACTCTGGGAGGTGCCAACCTGAAGCACCAGGTCTGGGCTGGTGCATCCAGGAGGACCTGGGTGAGTTCCAGAGATGAGAGTTCTCGTCAGACATCAGGATCACTTAAAGACATCGAAGCTAAGATGTTCATAAATACTTTAGATAATTAATAAGACCCATGTCGACAAATCCTGTATTTTTAATGAGCTAAACCAAGTACAAGCCCAGAAGGACAAGAACGTCTCCAAAGGCATTAACCTGGAGCACCACACCATCCCAAAAGGCCACTCTGTGTTTAAAAAACAAAACAAAACAAAAACTAAGGAATTTAGAGGGGAGTAAGATAAAACAATAAGATAAAACCTTTGTAGGAACTTGATAGTTTACAAAGCATTTTCACACATAGTTTCTCCATGGATCAGCACGAGCCAGCGTGACTTACAGGCCTGGTAGAGTGCCTGGGGTAAAGAGGTAGAAGGCCCAATTGCTCATCCCAGCCTTGCATCTGTGTTGTTAGACCGAGTTTCTCCTTTCACTTCAGTCTCTTTTTCCTTCATTTCAACGAGGACGTCTCAACCTAGCACTACTGGCAATCTGGACCACGTGATTCTCCGTTGTGCAAAGTAGAGTGCTTAGCAGTTTTTCTGTCCTCTGTGTCCCGGAGGCCAGGAGCACACCTCCCCTCTCCAGCTAGGACAACCAAAAACATCTAAACATCGTCAAATATTTCCTGAGGGCAAAATCACACTTGGTTGAAAATCACTGATATAAACAAACGATCAAAACAGAAACATCTTATCTGGTTGTCCTTGATGATCCCCGGGCTCACTTCCATCTTTTGCAAGAAATCTCTGTAGATCATGCAGCACTTTTTTAACTTTACAATATTGTATTGGTTTTGCCATATATCAACATGAATCCGCCACAGGTATACACGTGTTCCCCATCCTGAAGCTTCCTCCCTCCTCCCTCCCCGTATCATCCTTCTGGGTCATCCCAGTGCACCAGCCCCAAGCATTATGACTGCACAGACTTTGGTTAAGGTCCCTCATGACCTGCTAGATGCATAATCACAGATAAGCCCCTTAATTTAGCTGAACCTCAGTTTCCTGGTCCGTGAAAAGGGAAGAAGACTAAGATCATCTCCAAGGTTGCAGTGAGAAGGTGATATAACACGTAGAGGACTCAGAGAGACATGGATCTGGGACCATTTATCATTGCTGGGTATCCTTCCCACTGTCACCATTATATGAGAAAGTGGTTGTCTTTGACTGTTTGCTGTGTCATCCTCTCTGCCTTGGGGGAGTAGGAAAATGAAGATGACAATTGCTTTCCCCTCCGGAGCCTGCAGTCCATTAGGAAACAGAGGCCTGTCTATGAATCACTGTGACAGAGGGCATCAAAACGATTGCCAGCAATGAAGTGAAAGTTGCTGCTGCTGGGTTGAAAGGCAGAGAAACAGATGCCAGGGCCACACTGATATGGAGAACTGTGGTGCAGTGCCACCTGGGAAACTCTCAGGAGTTCTGGATGCTGTATCTCAAGATCAAAGAGGTCTGGAGAGAGTCCAGGGAAGGGTACCAAAAATGATAGAAAGTGTTAGGACTCTGCTGTCTTAGTCTGGTCAGGTGAAAGCAGAAAGAGGTCAGGATTAAAATCTACCAAAGTATGAAAAGTGGCTATTTATATTCAATGCTCTTTTATGTCATTAATAAAAGTGTGTTGTTACATTGTGTGCTCTGTTGCTCAGTCATGTCCAGTTCTTTGCAGCCCCATCAACAGTAGCCCACCAGGCTCTTTCTGTCCATAAAATTTTCCAGGCAAGAATACTGGAGTGGATTGCCATTTCCTACCCCAGGAGATCTTCTCAACCCAGAATCGAACTTGAGTCTCTTGCATCTCCTGCATTGGCAGGCATATTCAATAAAAATGTGTAGAGCAGAAAAAAAAAATAGTACTAATGAATCTATTTGCAGGGCAGGAATAGAGATGCAGACATAAAGAATGGACTTGTGTACGCAGCGGGGAAGGGAAGGGTGGGACAAGTTGGAAGAATGGCATTGATATGCATACACTTCCACACGTCAAATAGGTAGTGGGAAGCTGCAATGCAGTACAGGGAGCTCAGCCTGGTACTCTGTGATGACCTAGAGGGGAAGGATGGGGTTGGGGATGGGATGCAGGCTCAAGAGGCAGGAGATATATGTATACTTATAGCTGATTCACATTGTTGTACAACAGAAACTAACATAACATCATAAATCAATTATGCTTCAATTAAATAATTTAAAAATATATAGAGTATCTACACAAATCTTGGCTCTGTGCTAGGGTTATAGAAATAAACAAGTGCAAATCTTGCCCTCAAGGAATTCCAAGTTAGAGAGGGAAACAAGTCTGCAAGCAAGTATTTCCAAGATATCAATGGAATATCTAATGGCCTTATGACCAAACTATAGTGGGAAGAAAGAGGGAAGAGTCGGGACCAGGGAAGCAAGCTTTACAGAGGACATGATTCTTGGTTAGTGCCTTAAAGGGTGAGTGGAATTTCAATAGAGAAGGAGGGCATCCAAGGGTGAGAGAAAGGGAATTCCAATTGCATGAACTTTGTGGATATTGGAGCAGATGTCCTGGAAGCAGACAGCTTGGACGGTTCCACAAGAGCAAGTTTCTCTTTCTCTGTCCTTCCCACTTTGGTGATGAGTTTTTGCTCACATCTTCTGCATTCAGCTTGGGATTTTCTCGCATGAGCACCATGCTCAGCCTGTGCCCAAGCAGTTCAGAAAGCTGCCACCACCAGGGGCAACCCTGAGCCAACAGAAATAAGTGGGTAACTGGTCACGCCTCCCTCTCTAGGATGGATATTTGCACGAGGCACTGTGTGCTTCTGGAGTGAACCACAGGGCACAGCCTCACTGCCAACAGCAGCAACCTAGACGATCCTCCTTACCTGCCTCACTCTCCCCACCCTGTCACATCCATTTCCTATGATATATCCCCAAATAAACAGCTGGCACCCAAGTTTTCATCTCTGAGTCTCTATTTTGGAGCAGTTCAGACTAAGATAAGGTCAGAGTGTGAGTAAGAAGAAACCATCACTTCTTGAATTTCTCAAATTATAACAACTGTATACCATGGAACACTTTTTGTCAGAGAGACTTTTCTACAGTGAGAGCTGAGCTAATTACTAGCTTTGTGATTGGCTATTTAATCAGTATGAGACTCAGTTTCTTTATCGACTTCTTCTAGAGTTAGGAAAATATGTGAGATGGTTATCTAATGTACTTAATCTAGATTCAACATGGGCATGAACATCCTCTTAAAAATCTATTATACTTATTAGAGTAAAGAGTTTGATACTACCTTACACAGCAACTGATTTTTAACTTTAGCTTTGGCTTTATACAAACAGCAACTTAGGAAGTCCTTGATAGTTACCATACTATTTTGAATTTGGCCCAACATATGACATGTTTGGCCAAAGGAAGGATATTTTCCCCTTCAAAGCAGGCCTCTTAAGTTGTCAGTACTTGAGTTGTTTTTGGAACTCATCTTTGGACTAGATTTCTCAAAGTTCATTTGCATGACACTCTGAGAAAACCAATCTTGTTAGTTTATGGTCACAGCTCATTTTTGATCTAAAAGGCTCATAAGCAGCTTGATCAAGCACAAGAATCCCTCAGCTCAGCTCTTAATGATCTTTAGCTGTTTCAAATCAAATTTGCTTTCAATGGAAAAAAAAGTTTCAACTATTGAGGAAATTCGAAAGAACGTATCATAATGGACAGAAGATAATTTCTAAAAGTCCTCCAAGATTTGGGGCATAGAAGCCATAGAATCATAATTTTAGAGCTAGCAGGAATTTGAGAGAGGACCAAGCCTCCTCCATTATAAATGAGAAAACAGAGAGTAGGATGAGGAAGTGATTTGAAAAGGGACACACTTTGTAATCAGTAGTTGACTGACAACTAGGAGCCTGATTACCTAGCTTTTAATCCAGCATTCTTCTAGCTACACCATGAGTTAGTAGCATAACCAAAAGTTGGATAGCTTTTCAAAGTCAGTTCAGTTCAGTCAGTCAGTCGTGTCTGACTCTTGGCAACCATGGACTGCAGCACGCCAGACTTCCCTGTCCATCACCAACCCCCAGAGCATACTCAAACTCATGTCCATCACATCGGTGATGCCATCCAACCATCTCATCCTCTGCCGTCCCCTTCTCCTCCTGCCTTCAATCTTTCCCAGCATCAGGGTCTTCTCCAATGAGTCAGTTGTTCACATCAGGTGGCCAAAGTATTGGAGCTTCAGCATCAGTCCTTCCAATGAATATTTGGGGTTGATTTCCTTTAGGATTGTGTGGTTTGATCTCCTTGCAGTCCAAGGGACTCACAGGAATCTCCTCCAACACCATAGTTCAAAAGCATCAATTCTTTGGTGCTCAACTTTATGGTCCAACTCTCACATCCATACATGACTACTGGAAAAACCATAGCTTTGGCTAGATGGACCTCTGTCAGCAAAGTAACGTCTCTGCTTTTACTATGCTGTTTAGGTTGGTCATACTTTTCAAAGTAACTACACTGAAATGGGTCATGCCAATTAGAATACATAAGTTCATAAGATATTATGTATGGTTCTAAGTTAGAAAGGGGTTGAAGAAGAACTTAAACACATCTGTCACTGATAAAACCATATCAAGGTGTGAACAAAAGAGATGAATGCCTTTGCTTTAGGGCTGGAATCATGGATGCTAACACTGTACATGCCCCTAAGGATACAGACGGATAGTGGGATGCTGTGATAATTGGTTAAGGATTCATTGGAATATGGCAATTCCTTTTTTCTGTATCCTGGTATTTGTAACACACACACACACACACACACACACACACACTCCTTTTTCTCTTCCCAGTAAGAAGCATTGTCTTCACTTTGATGGAGAAAAAAGGAACAGTAACTTTAGGTATTAAGTTTTAGATGAAGTTGTATGAAAGTAAAACTTTAGATTCTCACTCTCAAAAATAACTTCTTTTAAGTTTATACACATACATATACAAATACATATTTTATCCAATCTCATTTAAAAAAAACCTCTGTCCTAACTGCAAAGTCATTGAGAAATTATTGATTAATTGTGATAATTTAAGATTGGTGAATTTAAGGTTCAATGGATACGAACTTGGGCAAACTGTGGGAGATGGTGAGGGACATTCTGCAGTCGGACATGACTGAGTGACTGAACAACAATTAAAGGTTGGTGATACACAAATCATAAAACAAATAGATGACTGTGCTGTTTTTCATGGGGATTCTATAGGAAAATAAACATCCTGGTAAAAAGTGGAGGTAAATAAGGTTAACTGCCAGCTAGTGCTTTGGTGGTACAAATCTGGTCATCTCTGTTTTACATTAATTAGCCAGATTAAGTCAGTCATTATTTGATTTTAATACTTTCTTTGTTTCCATCACAGTCTTTTCTCTCAGGCCATAATTACTAGTCACCAAGGTCTCATTCAATTCAGTCCAAAATCACACCCACAGCTTAATTAAAAGCTGTATAGTTTTTTTAAAAAATAAATATTACGTAATAATATAAAATGTTTCTGAAATAATATAAATACACATTATAATGTATATGATACTCATAATATGCTATAATGTATATATAACTATATATAAAATGTTCTGATGCCAGACATCATAATACGTTTTCAGAAATATAAAAATTGGAATGTCACCATCTGAGCATCTGACCTGGTACTGTTTAACTACAGCCTATCGTGAAGGCTTCAGGTATTCTGGAGAACAAGCTGTCATCGAGAAAGGATACACTTGCCTCCTCCAAAACTCCTCCTCCTCCAACCTCCCACTGTCTCTAAACCATGAATTTCAGTGCCTAGTGGAGCCGTTTATGAAATCACTGTCTCTATTGATTTCTGCATCCAGTACAGGTATGCTTGCTCAGCTGCCCATCTGTTCTCTGCCTCAGGAAGGACCACTGAAAAAAATAAAGAGGAGATGGGTGTGCGCATGTGTGTGTGTGAATGTCCATGTGTGTGGAGGGGTGCACATGGACGTGTATGTGTATAGAAGTGATATTAAAGGGAGGAATAAGGATTCCAATAATTCCTCTTTGGTAGGAAAGATGCTAATATGAAGTATGGCTTGTGGCATTTCCCCAAAATGCCAAGTGCGAGCTTTGCTTCCTGTTTAGGGGTTGTCAGGGAGCAAAGTCCACTGGCCTTCTGATTGGAAGACCCTGCTCTTCCCAGGTGCCACCACTTGCCAAAGCTGTGACCCTGGCAAAGTTATCGGACCACTCATCGTTATTTTCCTCATCCGTCAAAGTTAATGGCTCACCACCTCTCACTTTATAGGGAGCTGCTCAAAGTCATGTAAGGGAACTCCTTTGAGAGTTCCTCGGAAATTACAGAGCAATGTACAATTAAAGGCTTAGGTGTATTAGAACATCTGAGATGGAGGCCGTTGTATGAGAAGGGGATCAAGGGAATCGTCACCTCCAGACTTTCAGAATCATCTGGTTCTCTGAGCTGTCTTCGACCTCTGGCATGAGTTCTAGGGTTATCTCCCATCTTTTAGGTGACTGATTCTTGCAGACTATCTATTTTACACTGGACTCTAGAAGCTCTCTACTTCTAGACGACTCCACAGACACCGTTTCTCCAAAAGGCTTTGAAGAATGATCTATGAAGGACGCTACAAAACATCTCAGGATCAATTGCTGTAATTATCCTCTGAATAATTTTTTGCCATTATTCAGGCAGTACATATTGTACATGAAAGGCTATGTTCAGCCAAACCAGAAGCTTGCTGGATCTGGGATTTACAGCTTACTGTGTAAGAAGATTTAGAAGGCAACCCCTAGGAAATCCATCTGGAGATTGTTGAGAGGATAAAGGAAAATATAAGTACTTTTAATCTTAATATTCTTTATGCTCTGCTCATTATGATTAGATATATCTTCTAGTTAAGCCCTTAACAAAAATAGAACTGGCAATGAAAAGACTATTTATTTTCTTTTCTATTGCTAAGGGAAAATAGCATGCATAAAAATAATAATAGCAATATAAATGCTCCAATGCTTAGCTATTTAGAGAACCATCCAACGTATCTCATTTACTAAGTTTAGAGAAAAAAGAAATCTCTCTCTAGACTAAACCTGAGTAATAAAAAAACACAAGTTGACTTATTGTCAACTCCCATCTTTGGTAGGCACTCAAACACTCCCTTTATTTTTAATATAAAAGAGAAAATCACTGAGCTTTCTGTTTCTATCTCCCACAAGCTCTAAGTGTGAGGGAAAAAAAATTGTCTGAAAGAGGCAGGAACACAAGGCCTCTGAGAGAGATCATGAGAGCTTCTTTTCCCATTAAGATTATTACTGAGGCAGGTTAAAGGGGAGAATAAAATCCAATATATTTGCTGTGCATTGGTCATTAATATAAACCAGGCTTGGCTCAGAGGAGACAGTAAACACCACTTTTCCAGACCTTCAGCACCGGGGTGATAGGCCGTCAGTGGCTAGACGATAATGCATTTTAGCTGTAAATTTCTTCTGAGTCATGGTGGATGGTTCTCTCCCTGAAAGGGCTATACAGGATCATATCAAGGCAAGTGTTAGCACATAACTAAGGTGCTCTCTGTTATTTTTGCAAACAGATCCAGGAAAAACAAAACTCCAGGTTATAAAAGCAATAACAAGAAATGATAAGTTTCTGTAATAGTACAATTCATTTCAAAGGTTCCATTAGTGTCCATAGGGGTTAGTTAGTTGACAACACTGGTTTAGGCAAGGTTGCTAAAATGCCCTGAAATGAAATGGTTTTGTTACAGCAGCTGAGGATCATCGCTCTGTAGCCAGAGATATACGTTCCGGGTTTAAATTCAGGTGGGTACCCCGCCGTCACTGGAAGAAGGAATAATCTGCTCGTAGACGCATGGAAAGACTGAAGGTTTAAAATGCACAATCTCAACCTTTTCTAGTCCCTTTTCCAGAATCACAATGGGTGAGATTAAGGATGATAACAGGGAAGGTTGAAAAATAAGGCAAAATGAAAGCCTATGACATGCCTACTGGTCTGAATAACCACTAACTTCAACTGGATTCAAACATTTTGGTGTACTCAGCTTCCCAATATGCTCACTTTTTCTCCTTACTTCCTGGGGGACTTGGGAAGGGAAGAAGAAAAAAGGGAAAGAGTGATTCATAGCAGAATCATAACGTTGCCAAGTTTGAAAGAATCTTAGAAAAATAATTTAATTCAACCTGGTGAGATGACAGTCTAGGTGGGCTGAGTCTTTCTTACACGCTCATGATGTCTCTTGTTTATCACAGGCCCAGTTTACCGTAGGAGCTTAAAACATATTGACTGATTGAAGGGGCTTTCTCATTTTGTAGATACGTAAATTCAGTGCCACAGAGGTTAAATGCCTTGCCCAAAGTCACAAGGCTAGATCGTGGAGGAGTGGAGACAACAGCTCAGATCTCTTTGTTCTTTGCAGAAAGAGAACAGATCTTTAAAGGACCAAAGACTTTATATTGTTTCCACATGGCAGTCATAGTTGTCTACTATGCAGAATTATCTTTCTAGTTCAGGGTATGTAGCTAAATTCCAGTAAGAAATTTTATCATGAAACTGGGAGATTCATGACGTCAGCCAAAACGGATAGTTCTGGAAGTGCTTCCAGATTTCCTCATCTGGACTGTGTGTATGGTCCGTGTGTATATGTGTATGTGTGTCTGTGTGAGCATAATTGAGAAATTTCTGACAGTAGGACATTTCTTAGTAGATGAACATCAGATAATTCCATCGCCAGGTAGACTGTCATGCTTTCTTGATGGGAAAAGATTTGGGCATTTTGCTCAATCTCTCAAAGGGCCAGGGCACTCCAAAGCATTAAATACATACTAAAGCTACCAAAGTGAGGGAAAAAAGCCCTACAATCTGAGCATAATTGCACACATCAAGCTAATTACCCAGAAGCATTATTAGTTAATGAGATTAGCCAGGAGGCCCGTCCAGCATGGATTAATCAAAGAACAAAGCCAGCGCACCTGCAGCAAAAAGGCACCCGATCTTTAACAAAAGAAGAGTTTGTCCATGTTTGGAAATATGACTCCACACTATTTTCTGTCATCCTTGTGTTTTCTTTTAAAACAAAATTTCCTTGGGTTAATGTTCCAAAGGGGGCAGCGATGGACTATAAATCCCATAGCTCTGTCACTCTAGACAAAAACACTCAGCTGGTGATTCAGTCTCTTCATTAAGAAATGGAAATACTCATAACATATGCCCCTTTAATTCATAAGATTGTGAAAAGGTATTTGTGAAGCTACATACAGCCTTAGCTCAAAGCAAAATCTTTAGTGCTTAAAATAGCAAAGTAGTCAAATGGCCCAATTATGAAATATCTAGCTGGCATTTCCCTTGTCTTTCATCAGGGAAAATGTTCACATCAAGGAGAACAGACATTAGTGTACCAGACATAAATAACCTTCCTTCAAGAGAATGACAAATAATTGAACAGGAAAAAATACAAATAACATTTAAAAATATTTCACCTTACTCTCAAGGAACTGTAAGTCAAAATAGGAGAAAAAAAAAATCTCACAACTGTTAATAGAAAAAGAATGTCATTCATTCAACTATTTGCCAGTCACCAACGTGCACCATGGGTTTCCCTGGTGGCTCAGACAGTAAAGAACCTGCCTGCAGTGCAGGAGGCCTGGGTTCGATCCCTGGGTTGGGAAGATCCCATGGAGGAGGGCATGGCAACCCACTCCAGTATTCTTGCCTGAAGAATCTCCATGGACAGAGGAGCCTGGTGGGCTACAGTCCACGGGGTCACAGAGAATTGGACATGACTGAGCAACTAGGAACAGCAATATTCACCATAAAGATGCAGTGGTCATTGGTTCTTCATGTCCCCAAGTCACTATGTAATTTAAAAATTCTTTTATGCAGAAAGTGAAGAAAAACTAAAGAGCTTCTTGATGAAAGTGAAAGAAGAGAGTAAAAGAGCTGGCTTAAAAGTCAACGTTCAAAAAACTAAGATCATGTCATCCAGTACCATCACTTCATGGCAAATAGATGGGGAAACAATGGAAACAGTGTCAAACTTTATTTTGGGGGGGCTCCAAAATCACTGCAGAGGGTGACTGCAGCCATGAAATTAAAAGACGCTTACTCCTTGGAAGAAAAGTTATGACCAACCTAGACAGCATATTCAAAAGCAGAGATATTACTTTGCCAACAAAGGTCCGTCTAGTCAAGGCTATGATTTTTCCAGTAGTCATGTATTGATGTGAGAGTTGGACTATAAAGAAAGCTAAGCACCAAAGAATTGATGCTTTTGAACTGGTGTTAGAGAAGACTCTTGAGAATCCCTTGGACTGCAAGATCCAACCAGTCCATCCTAAAGGAAATCAGACCTGAACACTCATTGGAAGGACTGATGCTGAGGCTGAAACTCCAATACTTTGGCCACCTGATGTGAATAACTGACTCGTTTGAAAAGACCCTAATGCTGGGAAAGATTGATGGCAGGAGGAGAAGGGGACAACAGAGGATGAGATGGTTGGATGGCATCTCCGACTCAATGCACATGAGTTTGAATAACTCCGGGAGTTGGTGATGGACAGGGAGGCCTGGCATGCTGCAGTCCATGGGGTCGCAAAGAGTCAAACATGGCCAAGCAACAGAACAACAACAAAAAGTCATCTATTCATTCAACACATATTTACTAAGTGGGAGGTGGGAATCAGCCTCTGTTCTCAGTGCTGGGGATGCGGCAATGAAAAAGGAGACCAGACATCACTGTATTTATGGAGTTTCTGTTCTAGTAAAGAGACAGATGTGGATACTGTTCTCCCAGTATCGCTGAGAGAGAAGAGGCTCATTGTTGGGGTCATGTGCTGTGAAGAACCAAAATATCCTCCTGTCAGTCTTTCTTTAGGGTTAAAAAAAAAAAAAAAAGGAAAGCTTTGAAGTCTAGAGGGATCAAAACAAATTTATACTTAAAGGAAGTGGTCAAATAGAAAGACAAGAGCAGGCAGCCAGAAATCTCCTGAAGAAATGTGTGAGCCATCACACCCCATCTCTCCTTCTGGTGTCTTTATATCCGGTAATCATCCTTAAGTTATAGACAACCTCATCCATTTGGACCTGAGAACTGCTTCTTTCCCCAGGGGCATCTGTGCACACAGTGCCCCGACTCAGCTTATACCGTGTCTCCCCCAGGATGCTGTTCCTCACGGACAGAACTGCTGATCCCGGGCTAGCTCCCATCCTAATGCAGCATGCACTTGGATTCCGTTTTTGGCAGGTTCCATCACATCAGGAATGACATCAGCCTCCTCGTGCGAAATAGGCAATAGTCATCTAATTTATTTTAGATGTGGAAATCAGTCATGAAGTTTAGGTATGCAATTGGATGGTGCCAGAGTCCATATTAAAATTCTAGCTCTATATGAAAATACTAGTTATTTTTAAGTCAAAATGAGTGCTCTCCTCATCACACTATACAATTTTACCAGGAACTTAAGAGGGGCATCAGATACACTGATTATGCACAAAAGAAGACAGAAAAGTGGAAGAATCCTAAAGACAAACTTGGTTGATTTACATTTATGCCGAAGGCTAGACGTCTGTGAATTTGTCTGCCTTCCTTCCACTTTGCCACCATAGAAGATACAATGATTTTCATAAGCCTGTAACTTTATTCATTCCCTCTAATGAATAAATCCTTAACTCATCCCAGTGAAATAAATGAAATAGTTGCAATCAGCTTACTTGATGGTACTTATTTATAATATAATGCCTTTTCTTAAAAGAAAAATTCTTGAGCTAATGCATTTATGTAGGGGACTTTTTCTAACTAAACAAGATGAACTCACAGATGGCACAGCCCTTCTGTACAGAATCTAAGTTTTGAGAACATCAGTGATGACATTTGCAAACATAAAACAAAGGCATTTTTTATCATTTACTTTATTTCTCGGGTCTCTTCAGATATTTTACAAGGAAGAAACTGGCATGTGTTTATTTTCAATCAGTCTCTCCACCTCATTGCGTGTCTCTAACATCTGCATTTACTGTACTCGAAGAAGAGGTTAAGAGATCAGAAATGTGGAAATTAACCTGCCAAGAATGTAAGGTAAATACAATCAGCGCTGTAAAGTCAAACAACGAGAAAAGAACAGACCTTACTAAGGCTTTGTTTCTGCCTTGAAAATTTTGGAATTGCAGTTTGCAAATGTCTTCAACAAGGGCAATGAAAACTTGTCAGAAATGTAAAACACCAGCCCTCTCCCCATAGCTGCTTTTAAAAATTGCTCTTTGATTGAATCCACAGGGACCAGCAGAGCCAAGGCAATAGGCCTTACACAATGAAATACTTAGATACAATTGAGGAAGGTCTGGCGTTTGAGGCTGTTGTAGAGCAGAATTTATTCACAGTTTTAAAGGGTGGAGGAAGAGGTGAGATGGTAGAGGAGGGGAAAGGGAAGGGGAGGGAGGAAGTGGGTTGGAAAGGTGGGGTTGGGGTACACAAGAGCCAAGAATGGACAAAAACATTTTTAAAATAAAATAAAATACCCTCCAGTCAGATTCCTTTATATAAACCTTTGGGGACCCAATAAAAAGCTGGGACTAAATGAAAGGGTTACCAAAGCAGATGGAGAATAACATCAGAAAATCAAATGACACATTTGAAAGGGCAAAACATCAATATTACCTAAAGAACTGATCAAATGTGTCATTTTGAAATGCACACCAAAGCAACAAAATCATGAAATGCATTAAAACGGCAAACTGGGGAATGGAGAGTGGGTGCTTGGTTGGCTCCTGCCATGCAGAAAATCAGATGTTGTGTGCTGGAATACATGAATACAAAGGGGGCCAGGTTTTCTCTATGCACATTTAGAAATTGTCACAGAAAAAAATCAAAATGTTGGGCCATGCTTAAGAGATGCATTTGTTCCAGCCTAGGAGACTGCACCACGTTTCCTGGACAGACATCCTGATGCTGCCTTATCAAGTCTTCTCTGCCTCTTAGCTACGGTAACTCCTTGGAGGCAGCTTCACATGTGGGAGAACCCCGGGTTAAATCCATGAGCTCAGGACCAAGACTATGTTTTTTTTTTTTTTTTAGTCATGGGAGCCATTTGATGACTAACTTATCCATAGATGTCACCTGCTGCTGCTGCTGCTAAGTTGCTTCAGTCATATCTGACTATGTGTGACTCCATAGACAGCAGCCCACTAGGCTCCTCCATCCCTGGGATTCTCCGGGCAAGAAAACTGGAGTAGGTTGCCATTTCCTTCTCCAGCGCACGAAAGTGAAAAGTGAGCCCTATTAAACTTGTCTGCAGTAAACATTTCATCATATTAACCAAAAGAACTGGTTTGGAGTAGCTAAATGCAAGCTCTGTATTGCCTAGATTAGCAAAATGCTTGTATGTTACATCAGCAGGCCAGCCATGTATCATTAAGTGACATCACCATCATCACACATGTTCTCTGAGAATTTTGAAAATGTTGCCAGAAAGCTCCAATTTTAAGACCGTCTGTGATGACAACCACAAACATAAAACATAGGGTTTGGGGATTTTTCCTCATTTACTTGACCCTATCCTTCAGGAATCAGGAAAATTTAGAAAAGTCTTTGTTGGATTCAGGCTGGGGAGAACTGGGAACAGGTCTCCAGTATGCACTTTTTATGATATGGTATGCTCTGTCCTCTGACCATAGTATGTGGTAGGTAAGGGGAAGAACTTTAGCATTAAATTGACATGGAGTTAATTTTGGCTTAGTCACTTATAAGCTATGAGAATGTAAGCAATTTACTAAATCCCCCAAGCCTCAGTTTCCTCATCTCTAAAAGAGAGAGAGTGATGGTAACTATCTCATGGAGGTTGTTGGAAGGATTAAGTAAAATAAAACATGTAAAGGATTTAATAAGTGTCTGGCATAAACACTAAGTAGATGGGAGTTATTAAATTAGATCATAAGCTGAAGAACTAAAAGGGACATGTTCATTTATTATGAATCTCTGTATATGGAATTAGTAACAGCAGGTCCAGAAAGCTGAAATGACTCGCCAGAGCAACACTGCTGTGATGAACTAGAGCTTTCAATGCCTGCCACTTCCCTTTTTTATATGTTCACCTTTCACATTCATTCTTTGCCTTTACACAGTTGCTGGGAGGTGGAAGATATTTTTCCACACAATTCATTAGCTCAACCTTGAATTTCCTTCTTTTTCTTTTAAAAATGTGCTCTTACTAAATATAGTAAGAATAAACCGATATTCTTTAAGATGCTAATGGCTGATACTGGTGTTAAAAAACCCATACGCATCCCTTCCAGGGATATTTCTGCTTCAGAAGACTCAGAATTCTGATGGAGAGGATCTCAAGGACTTACTGGGCATGGAAGGAATGGAGGCGTTTGCTTACATGTGGAAGATTCTCCTGTCCCCGCTGTAAATGAGGCTATACTGCCACCACAGACCTCAGCTTCAAGGGACACCACTAACTTTTCTGTGAATGATGCTTGATAGATGTGAAATGCAAAGTCCATGTGTAGCCCACACATCGGTCATGCAGGAGATAGTGAGACACTACCTCTCTGTCCCTAGCTTTCAAGTCATGGAAGAGTGAAGCAGTTGCCTTCAGAAATATTGAAATGAGTTCAAGTTCCTAAGGTAGATCAGTGGAACAGAAGGGAACAATTTCACTATCTCAATATAAAGTAGAAATATTTTTCAGAAAAATCCAGCACAGAAATCTGAATGTTTCTGATTTTCTGATAATAGAAAATTGGGGAAAGAAAGAGGAGAAATAAAAATAACTGGAAACCCTAAAAGAAAATAATAGTTCCCGTAGAAAGTGATTGACCTATATCTTTCAAATTGTAAGCTTCCCTACATCAGAAGTTCATTGAGACACCAGAAGGCCAAGGATTCCATGGTCATTTTCATGAGGTTCTCTAGGACATCCGATCTGTAACTCAGGATGCTCCAGATTCATCCAGATTGAGTAATGTTGTCTTGATTAAGAAATCAAGACCAGAAGTCCAACAACAGCTGAGACTATGTTGGGCCAGGATGATCAGGAGGCTGTACTTACAGGAAATAGGGCTACAAGTGATGGGAACATCAGTCCTCTTGTGGTGTGTTCAGTTCAGTTCAGTTGCTCAGTCGTGTCTGACTATTTGCGACCCCATGAATCGCAGCATGCCAGGCCTCCCTGTCCATTACCAACTCTTGGAGTTCACTCAAACTCATGGTGTGTTCAGATCAGATCAGATCAGTCGCTCGGTCGTGTCCGACTCTTTGCGACCCCATGAATCACAGCACACCAGGCCTCCCTGTCCATCACCAACTCCCGGAGTTCACTCAGACTCACGTCCATCGAGTCAGTGATGCCATCCAGCCATCTCATCCTCTGTCGTCCCCTTCTCCTCTTGCCCCCAATCCCTCCCAGCATCAGAGTCTTTTCCAATGAGTCATCTCTTCGCATAAGGTGGCCAAAGTACTGGAGTTTCAGCTTTAGCATCATTCCTTCCAAAGAAATCCCATGGCTGATCTCCTTCAGAATGGACTGGTTGGATCTCCTTGCAGTCCAAGGGACTCTCAAGAATCTTCTCCAACACCACAGTTCAAAGGCATCAATTTTTCGGCGCTCAGCCTTCTTCACAGTCCAACTCTCACATCCATACATGTTGTGTTAGTTCTGCCCAAGAAAAGCATCCCTGCAGAACTTGTTCCTTCCCTTCTTTCTGATCCCTGACTTGATCAGCATTTCAGCAAGAGCTTTCCTGACACTGAATCTAAAACAGTAATCCCACCCCACCCCACCCCAAGACCCCTGTCACCCTCCCCTTCTCTTGCCCTCAATATCATCTGACATATTATACCTCTACTGGTCTATCAGTTAACTATTGCTCTGCAGTAGCTGGAAAGACGTCTTCCTCCAAGATATTCACATCCTAACCCCTGGAACCTTCACATATATCTTACATGGAAAAAATGTCTTTGTAGATGTGGTTAAATTAGGATTGTCAAGTTGGGAAGATTATCCTGAATTATCTGAATGAACCCTAAATAAAATCGCATGAATAAAATGGAGGTAGAAGGAGAACTTGACACACATAGAGATGCTGAAAACACTGCAAACAGAGATTTGAAGATGGTGGCCTTGAAGATTAGAACGATACGGCTACAAGCCAAGGAATGCCAGCAACCAGTAGAACCTGGAAGAGGTGAGGACGGGGTTCTCTCGTAGGACCTGTGAATGAACAGTGTATGACCCTCCAGCACCTTAACTTTGGATTTCTAGCTTCCAGAACTATGAGAGAATAAATTTGTATTGTTTTTAAATCACTGGTTTTTAAATTACTGGTTGTAATCATTTATTTTATTAATAACAACCATAGGAAACAATAGTGTCTTCTTCACTGGATTGTAACCCTCAGGAGGAAAAGGACTTTTTTTCTCTTTGTTCTCTATCCCATCCGCTGTGCCTAAAACTGGGGCCTGGTACATACTAATCACTCAGCATTTACCTTGGACAGTGGGCTTCCCTGGTGGCTCATATGATGTTCATAATGCGGGAGACCAGGATTCAATCCTTGGGTTGGGAGGATCCCCTAGAGAAGGAAATGGCCACCCACTTCAGTATTCTTACCTGGAGAATTCCATGCACACAGGAGCCTGGTGGGCTACAGTCAGAGTTGGACGTGACTGAGCAATTAACACACACTTTACGTTTGATGAATGAATGAATGAATGAGAAAAAAGTATCTGTATCTCATTTGGATCCTAAGTTTCAGTCTTTTTGCCCCTCAAAAATGGAACATTGGCATTTAGGAGCCCAGTACCCACTTCATAACTCCACAACTTACTTATGACATAACTAGACCTACTTAAAAGAATCATTTCAGAAAGATTTTGCCCAATTAGTAAGTGGAACAGCTGGGTCTAGAAACCAGGACTTCGGCCCTCAGCCTAATAGTCTCTCCAACCTGGCTCTGAGAGCCTCATTTAGACACGGGTTCTTCTGGAAAAATTCACAGGGCTGGGACTGAAGCAAGACAGTGTTCCGCCGTTAACACACACTAACCAGCCTCACCTCTTCATCTATCATATCTCTAACAAATTTCTATGGTTAACAGTCAAGGCCAGCTGCTACCACCCAAGGCTGGTTCTACCAGTAATAGATTATTATAATATATGTAGCTAATAGGGCTTTTTCTGTCATAATGTGGCAGGACTAGACGGATCTCTGTAATAAAAACCAAGAATCTCTTGCATTTATATATTGAATTTTCTTTCTAAGTGCATCCACATCTGTTATGTCATTCTCTCATTCTGATACACTTGGGAGAGACATATCGGTTTGGGGTAAAGCTCCTTTTATTCAGATATAAAAAACTGGCAAGAGGATTATGGAGTGTTTCCAATGATCCTCCCTGGCAAGCGGGCATGTCTGTCTTCCTCAGTCATAGGACCTTCTTAGGATCAAATATGTAAGGTGGGGTCCTAGAAAAGGATAGAGGCTTACACATACAATGGGATACTCTTCTCAACCAACTCTTGGTTTAGAATAAAAAATTAAATTCTGGGGCTCTTGTCTGGAAAATTACAATTACCTTTCCCCAAGCTCTAGGTGCATCTCTCTTCTCTTCTTGGCATGTAAACTTTATGTTTCCACCAAAATCAGGATGCTAACTTATTAAGCTGATGTGAAAAGTTATCAGTGTACTCTAGCTGTCAAACCACCATTAAAATGAGAAGAAGAACAAAAACCTCACTTTTATTAGCTGTGCGTACGTGCTAAGTCCCTTCAGTCGTGTCCAGCTCTTTGCAATCCTATGGACTGTAGCCAGCCAGACTCCTCTGTCCATGGGATTTTTCCAGGCAAGAATACTGGACTGGGTTGCCATTCTCTACTCCAGGGGATCTTCCTGGCCCAGGTATTCAACCCATGTCTCTTGTGTTGTCTTTTGTGTTGTAGGTGGATTCTTTACCTCTGAGCTGAAGCAATCATAAAGATAAAAATTAATATACTTACATTCATTTAGTGTTTTCTCCATGTCTTACATTATCTGCTCAGAGGAAGAAAAGTACATGATGACAACCCAAGGTTGTTGATTATCTTGGCCCAAGATAATCAAAGCCAGATTTGAGGGAGATGGTTCATCCTATTTCTAAATAGTTCCTGAAACACATTGATATTGTTTGGAGAAAATGTAGGAACCACGCCAATGGGAAAATCTTGGTTACCAAACTTATAAAGCACAATTATTCCAAAATTATATTCCTGACTTCTTTTCTAGTACAAATTGAGCAATTTTAAAAAGGAACACAGAACGTTTACACCTTTTTGGAACAAAGTAAGATGTCGCTCTTATAAGCCATTTATTCCTAATTGCACAATTACTTTATCATGTAGCACTTGCTGAGAAAAGACTATAAGGCAAAGAATAGACTGATTTAAGGATTTTTATTTCCTTCCTCTCAAAAAAAAAAAAAACCCTAGCAATCCAATTTCTTTTCTCTCTGGTATTCAAAAATGTTAAAGCATAGCAAGTGTTCCTCATTTCCGGATAATAAAATAATGGTGTAATTAACAATTGGTTAGCACGACATCACAAGAAATTGTTGAATCTACTTGTGAATAGAAGCAAAAGCCACACTATTTTAAGGAATTTTGGAACGGGAGTTAATTACTATCTAGCCTAAAAATGGGAATAGGATTCTTCCAAAGTGCATACTAATCTTAGGGGGCTCTTTTGGTGCTTAAAACTGCTACTTTGACTCTGGGACTGACAATGCTGTGCATGGAGCCAGTTACATCTTGGAAACTCTTCTTCTAGGACCTAGGACTTCACTTCTACTCTCAGGGACCTGCGATACAGCTCTTGCTGGCTCCTCCAGGCCACTGTCTGCAGGCCGTGCAGTCTGAAGAACTGAAGAGTGACCAGTGTAACTACGGGCCAAAGATCACAGACTGGGCTGGAGAGGACTGGGGTCCATCTCTTCTGCAGAACTGTGTGTGAAACCACACCTTTCCCCAGGAGGGACTCAAACCCAGCCAAAACTCAGTTTGAGACTTGAATCCCAACGCCTGATCCCTGATTTAGGAGGGGACTCGAACCCACTGCCTTTTCACTGAAACCGCTGTCAGGACTTACTGAAGCTCAGGTTCTTTCACCTTGTTGCAGAAAGAATCCAGTGTGAGGCAAAGTGATAAGCAAAGAGGGAGCTGATTAGCATAGGATGCTTGTGGAGACACAAGCAGCAAGGGAGTGCAGCCCCGTGAACAAAGAGAGCTACATTTTTATAATCAGAGAAAAAGTGGGTTTGGGAGAAGACCACCCTTTTCCCTCATTTTTGGACAGAGGTCAAGGTTTGTGTCATTTTCCTGCTTTGACACTATATGGTCTAACAGGAATAGTCATGGTGCTATTTAAATCATTGTTATATTAGCAAAAGGGGTGTGATATACCCTGCAATATGGCAATCTGTTTCAAGATTTCAGTATAATGTCCCTTTTCACCTAGGTTTTCTTTTTTTTCCCCCCTTTCACCTATATTCCTATCTTGGCCACATGCAGAAATGCTACTCTTCAAGGACCATTAATTCCCTGACTTCGTATAAGATTCAGACTCCACATCTGTTGTTTTATGTTTTAACTCTCAGGATTTGTGG
Source organism: Bubalus bubalis (assembly GCF_019923935.1). Classification (NCBI taxonomy): domain Eukaryota; kingdom Metazoa; phylum Chordata; class Mammalia; order Artiodactyla; family Bovidae; genus Bubalus; species Bubalus bubalis. The sequence continues at coordinate 6,424,834 of NC_059161.1, forward strand.
CTTGAGTGTGCCTAGCACTTGAATGCACCCGGTCTTCCTTCAAGCTACTGTAACTTGTAGTTTGTTATTGGATTCTTCTCTTGAGTGGTCATTAGCTTATATCAGTGGTTCAAACTCCCTTTTAAATCCCCTCTCTGTCCCTAATAGGATTTTTAAAGTAACTGTTTAATTACCCTACTTTATTCCTATAATCTGGAGCCATCCCTCACCTGGACTGTGGAACTAGCCCTTGAATGGTCTCCTTATCTCCACTCCAGTCTCCTTTCTGCAGGTCCTTCCCACAGCTACTAAACAGGTCCTTCTAACATGCAAACCTGATTGCCTCTAGATTGTCCGCATGCATGCTCAGTTGCTCAGTTGTGTCCAGCTCTTTGCGACCCCATGGGTTGCAGCACACCAAGCTCCTCCGCCCATGGAATTTTCCAGGCAAGAATACTGGAATGGGTTGCCATTTCCTCCTTCAGGGCATCTTTCTGACCCAGGGATGGAACCCTTGTGTCCTGAGTCTCCTGCATTGGTAGGCAGATTCTTTACCATGGGGCCACCTGGGAAGCCCGTTGCTTCTTGATTAAAATCCCTTAAAAAGTTCACCTTTTCTTTAGGATCACATCCAAATGCCAAAGGATGGACATTCAAGAATCTTCTCCATTTTGCCCTAACCTGTTTTTCGGGTCCCCTGCTTCCATTCCTCACTGTTGCTCAAGCCACACAAATGACAGATTTGCATGCCTCTAATCTCTCTGCCTGGGAACAGCTTCTTCCAAGAGTTATTCTGGCAAAGCCCACTCATTCTTCAATTCAGTGTCACCTTGAATTCTAAGTCGCCAAAAGGGTAGGTACTACATCGTCCATTTTTGTGAACATCACAGCCGGTAACTTGCTTGGCTCACCAGATACATTGTAACTAATTGTGGGAGGAAAAGAACCTGCATTTCTTACCAGAGGAGCCATCCTCCTTTATTTACTTGTATTGCTCTTTTACTTGATTTCCTGTTCCTTTAGGTTCCTCCCCTCCTCCTTTCTTTTTCTATTTTCTTTAGCTGGCGTGGGGGTGGGGGAGGCTGGGAAGAGATTTGTAGTTGGCGAGCCTGTGGCACAACCGGTTGCTGCCTCTCCTGGAATTTCTTCTTCGTACCCTATTGAGTGCATCTGTCTCGGAGGCCTGGGTTGTGACAGCTGCTTAATAAACCACATCAACAGCACACAAGGCTTAAGACGGGAGGAGAGTGAGAACCTCATATTCCATTTCAACTCCGGCGATAACTTCTGAATTCCATTATTTACCATTTTAATACAACCGTTATTATTTCTCCCACCTCCCTCACCCCCGCCCTCCGAGTTTCCTTCTTGCCTTTGATGTAGTCAAATGGTCTTTTGCTCTAGGGTTGGTGGCTGTGTGTAGTCAGCCTCTATTCATATGCACACGCTTACAGCTGTTCTGAGACTTCAGAAATCTGATCCACCGCCCTTTTCTCTTGTCCCATCCCTTCTCCCTGCTTTGTAAAATCTTCCCTTGGCAGAGAAAAGGCCACATCTCTTCGCTGCTTCTGCCCTGACTCTCCCCATTCAATTATGGAGATGCATTATAGTTGAGTATGGAGGTGGTTATCCTTCAAGGACCTTACATATTCCCATTCATTGGAAAGAGAGGTGTGTGGGGGGTTGGGGGGGGGCGGTGAGGAAAGAGAAGGGGGTGGTGCCTGCCATGATTAAATATTCTGGAAAGCCAGCTTCTGATACAGACCTTGCTTCCAGCTGCAGTATCTTCCAGGCAGTAAGAAATGCATCTTCACATGTACAATAGAAGAGATGGGTAGCAAATCTCCAGGCATAGCATTACCCCCAAGAAGAGTTCCACTTTATCCACGCGTGTAAAGGCAATCTTGCTGTCTCTCCTGGGGTGGGGCTGACAAAGCTGAATCCCACCAGCAAAGATCATGTGCAGGAGCACATGCAGTTTGAGGAAACACCTGTTTCAGCCGCCCCACGTGAACCCTTGGTCGTTCGTCATTTTCTGCAGCTCACAGCAAAACGGGCCAGGACAGAGTGCCAGATTGCTGGTGGAGGCCCAGCTCCAGTCAAGTGCTGGCATCCCATCCAAACAGGTTGAAATGAGGTTTCAAAACTACCTGTGAGCAAGAAAGATGAGGTGGAAAGTCGCTGATGCCAGCAAAAATACCATAGTGATAGCTGATCGGGGAAGGGAGCACAGGCAGACGGAGCTGTTTAAAACATTTAAAACGTGCTCCTCTTGAAGCCTGTGGCTCCCTTGTCTCCCTCAACTCTCTCTTTTATTAACTTCGCCTCTTTTATGAGTAGTTTAATAAAACTATTTTCTAGTCTGTGCGGGGAAGATCATAAACACTCCTGCTTTAGAAAAATAATAACAAGATTCCGAGGATATCCAGAAGAGAGTGAGTAGCCGGGATGGGAGGAGGGGGAGGTGATGAACAGTAAATGGTACCACCTAAGGGCTCCTGTTATCTGGAGGCCTGTGTAAGCCAGGCACGAGGGTCCCTTCTGAAAAGCCTACTGACATGGTGTGAAAGAAGACATACTTTTTTTAGGCCTGGGAAGGAAGATAATCCTTTATGACTCCTAATTTAATGTGTTTATATCCAGTGATTTATCATCTAATCCCTGGGCTTTGCCTGAGGTCACAAGAGTCCCATCTTATTCCGTGTGCAGAATGACGTTGAACAGGGAGAGGCAGTGTGGTCTAAAAGCCCACTCTCTACTCTGAACTGGCAGGCCACCCAGAGACTCTAAGACCCCTTGAGAGAGTTAATGAAGCAGTTGTTCTCTCTCCCTGACGCCCAATATCTAGTTCATCAGCAAATCCTGTTGGCTCACTTTTAAATATATTCCAAATCAAATCACTTTTATTATCTCTTCTGTTATCACTCCAGTGTGTATTAGTCTCTTTGCGACCCCATGGACTGTAGCCCACCAGGCTCCTCTGTCCATGGGATTCTCCAGGCAAGAACACTGGATTGGGTTACCATGCCCTCCTCCAGAGGATCTTCCCAAACCAGGGACTGAACCTGGGTCTCCTGAATTACAGGCAGATTCTTTATCTTCTGAGCCACCAGGGAAGCTCCACGTATGGTCCAAACCACCCTTATCTTTCATCCATACTGTAATAGGGAAGAATAAATCTGAACCCCCCACCCCCGCCCCCGTATTGGACCTATTTCTTTTAATTTTAACATTTGTATTCTATTGCTTTTGCTTCCAGCTAAGAATATTGCCTGTAGCCTGAAATATATAGGGTAGCCCATTCTCAAGGCTCTGACCTTTAAGGGTATAATACTTTTCTATTCATATAGAGATAAAAAATCATAGAACAGAGAATAAAATGTGCCTTGTTGGAAGTTTACAGGAACATCATGTCCTGACATGCGTGGACAAGCTGCAAGAACAAAAGATTCTGACACCAAGAAGTTTGCAACAACCAACCACACCTCCTTCCTTTTTTAGTCTAAAAGTCTGATTTCTGACTTGGGTAAGATGGTTCTTTGGGACATGAGTTCACCCTCTTTTATGCCAGCTGGCTTTGCAAATAGTCACTATTTCTTGCCCCAACAACTTGTCTCTTGATTTATCAACCTATTGTGCAGCGAGCTGTACCAGCTTGGCCTGAGTGACAGTTGACTATAGGAGCCACAACCTGATCTTTCTGCTTCCACTTGTGCTCCCACCTCCCACTCCACCTTTCTGTTTATGCTCCACAGCAGAGCCCAAGACAGCTCTTGGGGTCTCCCACAGCCACCACTGGATCCCAGGTCTCTCCTTTGCTTCCTGCATTTTCTACATATGCCCTCTCACTCACCGCGAGTCAGCTGTCTTGGCCTCCTAGAGAGGTCTCTGGGAGAATGGCAGGACTGCCCCATGCCTAAGCCTAGAACCCTCCCCGGATATCTCATCATTCTCTTCCTTCAAGTCTATCCGAGTCTCACCTCCTCGGCAATACTTTTCTTGATCACCCAGCTTAAATCTGCAATGACCATGCCAGCATTCTCTATGCACTGTATCTACTATAGTTTCTCTGTAGCATTTATCATAGCCTAACATATAATATATTTAATCCATTCCCTGATCTGTACATTGCATAAAGGCAGGATTTTTATGTTTTGTTCATTGTGGTATTCTCAATTCTCAATGTCTAAAAGAATTCCTAGCACATAATGTGTGTTTAATATGTATTTTGGAGAATGGTTGTCATGTCTATTCTTTGGTTAAAATTCTGAAAAGTTGGGAGTAAAGGTTACTTCTGCATGCTTTGATGGTGCAGGCTGCACAGATTTCCTGGGGCTCCAGGAACCGGCTCTCCCTGTGACATGGGTGTGCGGTGATTGGGTCAGAGAGCTTTTCTGATCTCTCAGGAGTATGGGTCAGCTGCTGACCCAGACCTTGGGAAATTGGTTTTCAAGTTTAAAAGAAGAAAATAAAAAACGCACCTACTGTATTCCAATCATTCATGCTTAATGAAAGAATACCTCTCAATAGTTGGGGAGAAACCTTCGTTTAACTCTGTGGCACCATTCTGGAACAAAAAGCAGCTAACCAGCAAGAAACAGCATCACCACCCTGGCTTCTCCACTCTCATTTTTACTACTGTGTTCTTGTCACTACAGGATCCTCAGGGTGGCCTTGTGAGAGCAATGAGGACAGAATCAGCTGCTGAAAGATATACGTGAATCCATTCAGAAGGAGATTTATAGCATGGATTCCCAAGGCTTTACTGGGAAAGCTCAGGAGTCAAAGACTTTGCATTAATTGTCCTTTCTTGGCTGCTTTTCCTTAATACTCACATGGCCTCGATAAAATGTCTAATCTCTTATTCTACCTTATTGACCCAGTGATAAGTATCACAGCTCAAAGTCTAGAACCTGGACCTGTCTTTGACTTATATGACAGCTTCTCCACTTGCTGCTCTTTAAAACTGAAAGTGAAGAGTAGAATTGACCAAACTCTTCCCACACCAATATAAGATCTTAGCATCTGTTTCAACCTGGAGTTCCAGAGTCTACAGAGGACACAGGGATGGTGTGGTACTGACTCTTAAGGGAAATGATTAGAATTAAGAGCTATCCAAACTGACACATATAGAGGTGGCTATGGTAACCAAAGAGAAGGTCTAGATGTAAATGGTCTAGAGGTGACCACTGAGGGAAAGAAAACAGAAATAAACAATAGGTCTTGAAGGGTGACTAAAGAAAATGGAAACCTGGAGCCTGAGCCTCCTGCATCCTCTCTCTTGGAAGGTAAGGGATCTGTTAAAGCAACTAAGTGTATTCAGACAGGAATAGGCAACACTTAGCTAAGTTTGGAACAAATTTAATGAGCGATATAGAGTTGTCATTACTGAAAATTCTGGGAAACCTGTGTGTGGGTAAGAAGCAACAGTTAGAACCTTACATGGAACAACAGACTGGTTCATCATTGGGAAAGGGGTATGTCAAGGCTATATATTGTCACCCTGATTTTTTAACTTATGTGCAGATTACATCATGCAACATGCCAGGCAGGATGAAGCACAAGCTGGAATCAAGATTTCCAGGAGAAACATCAACAACCTCAGAGATGCAGATGGTACCATTCTAATGGCAGAAAGTGAAGAGGAACTAGAGAGCCTTTTGATGAGGGTGAAAGAGGAGACTGAAAAAGCTGGCTTAAAATTCAACATTCAAAAAGCTAAGATCATGGCATCTGGTCCCATCACTTCAGGGCAAATAGATGGGGAAAGAGTGGAAGCAGTGACAGATTTTATTTTCTTGGACTCCCAAATCAATGTGGACAGTGATTGCAGCCATGAAATTAAAAGATGATTGCTCCCTGGAAGGAAAGCTATGACAAACATAGACAACGTGTTAAAAAGCAGAGACATCACTTCGCCAACTAAGGTCTATACAGTCAAAGCTATGGTTTCCCCAGTAGTCATGTATGGATGTAAGAGTTGGACCATAAAGAAGACTGAGCACCAAAGAATTGATACTTTTAAACTGTGGTGCTGGAGAAGACTCTTGAGAGTCCCTTGAACTGCAAGGAGATCAAACCAGTCAATCCTAAAGGAGATCAATCCTGGGTGTTCATTGGAAGGACTGATGTTGAAGCTGAAGCTCCAATCCTTTCCACACCTGATGAGAAGAGCCAACTCATTGGATAAGACCCTGATGCTGGAAAAGATTGAAGGCAAAAAGAGAAGGGAGTGGCAGAGGATGAGATGATTAGATAGTGTCACGGACTCAATGGACATGAGTTTGAGCAAAAAAAAAAAAAGTCACGACTAGCAATCATGTGGTGGACAAAGATTGAAATGAATGCATTTGGAAAATGGAGCTAACAGAATTTTAAAGCTACCAAATTTTGCTGTCATCCCTACTTTAACAAGTGACTATTCTGCTACTCTCATCAGATTTCACTCTGTGCTCTGAGAGCTTTAGTGTTTACAAAACATGGTTATATACATCATTTCATCTTGTCCCTGTCCCTCTGGTTACCAATGGGATAAAAGAAAGGAATTATTTCAGTTGAATCACAAAACATGACCTCCTGGTCCCCATTCCATCTGTTTATGGATTGAGTTAAATATTTTTAGTGCAAATAAACAGATCCCCTGATTTGCAAAACACTCAGCCCTAACTTCGGGCCATAGGATAGAATTCTTCTGTTAAACAGCAAATTCCTGGGGGCAGGAGGTTGAAGCGTGTGACAAGGACATCCTGTTTATCCTTGTAACTTGAACTCTGCCTAACTCTCAGCTCATACTTAGGGAGCATATCGCAGGTTGTGCTTATCTTTCCTCTTCATGGAAGAGGAAGCTAATGAAGGCTCCCCAGCTGAATTTTGTGTGTAAATTTCTCCGGGTGAGACTATAAGGAAAGAAAACATGAGTGGGATGAAATGATAGTCTCAGGTGCCTGTGCCATGATTTGAAGGGATCTTAGAGGCTTTTCAGAAGCTTTGTCTATAGTCACATGATGTTACACCTGCTTCCTGCATTCCTCCTCCTGTTCCCAACCCACCCCAAGACTTCCTGAAATGTTCCCCGCTCACACACGTGGCAGGAGAGTGTGACTCAGATCTCCACCGGCCTCCCAGCCTTGTAGACACACACAGAGTGCTGCAGGAGAGCAGATGCCTTTGTCTGGCAAGAGCAGACTTCCTCATCCCTGCAACCACTGCACGGCGGCCCTAGGGCTCTTCTGCTCTTGCTTTCCCAGGCCCCCTTGTCAAGGTCCTCAGCTTTGCAGTCTGCTTCACTGCTGCTCCAGATGTGGATGCCCACTGTGAAATGCCTGCCTCGGTGTCAGAGGCTGCCTCGCCAAGCAAGGCTGAGCGCTGCAAGAGTGGTGACAACGCCTCTCTCCTCCACTGACGATCATCCTTTCTCAGCTGGGAATGCTGAGAGTGCTTCTTGACCTTCCTCTCTGAGAATGAGAGCTCATATCCCATAGTCTTGTTGTGTTCTCGGTCGCTCAGTCATGTCCAACTCTTTGTGACCCTATGGGCTGTAGCCTCCCCAGGCTCCTCTGTCCACGGAATTCTCCAGACAAGAATACTGGAGTGGGTTGCCATTTCCTCCTCCAGGGATTGAACCTGCGTATCTTGTATCTCCTGTATTGACAGGTGGATTCTTTACCAGCTGAGCCACCTGGGAAGCCCAACCAATTGTCTATCTGGACTCAAACACAGCCCAAGGCATCGGGTGGAAGGAACACACCCGCTGTCACTACCACCTTGCCCACACCCCTCACTTCTGACTCTGGAAGCCACTTTCTCCTTAACAGGTAAGGAGGAGCAGAATTTGCTACCTTAAAATGTCTCTTTGGTAGAATTATCTTGAACTGATTATTTTTAAGAAACTGCAGTTACAGAAAAATACCTGAAAAATGGTTAAAAATTACTCTTTTGTAAGACACGCATGTTCATAAAGGAAATTCTTCTGTAAAGATACAATTATGTAAAGTTTAAAAATAAAATAAAATTAAAAAAAAAAACAAAACAACAAAAAAAGATGTCTCCCTGTCTGTACCAGAAGCAGAGAATGCTTCTAACCTTCTAGACTTTTATCCATGGAGAAGGCAATGACTTATATCTGCAAAACAACCTTATCCTGTTCACTATGCTGCCATGGGTCAATTCGGGGAGTTACTCAGTTTTCCTGGGGATCTCCCATGGACATAGGAGGAACACATGACATTTATCTGCTCATTGTTTTTCTGTTTATCTGTCTTTTATTGCAGGGAGCTCTTAGCCATGACCCTAAAAGGGAGAAGGGGAAATTATTTTTCACCTGACGCAGGCCTCTCCCTTCTTGTTGAATCCCTCACTGGAACTGCTGTCTGAGGAGTGACCGGCTCCATAAACCCCACCAGGGAACCAGTTGACTGCAACGTCCTCTCAGGCTTCTGACAGTGACCCGCAGGCCTTCAAACTGCAAAGCACTTATCCTCTCCTCTCCATCCCATCCCACTTGTACGATCTACAAGACTACTGAGGACCTGTCTTCAGACACGTGATAGATGAAGCAGAGCCCCCCACCTCTAACCCGCATGACTCACAAGTCATGGACTTTCAGATGCAGCCACCACTTCTCCTGAACTTCCATTGCTTTTCTTGGGCATTTGCAGAGTTTTGTCAGTAACCTAAACAACCAGCCTCCAGGCTTGCCCCTTTCTGAAAGGATCAATCCAGGGCTATTCTAAAACCAAATTTGCTTAGAATAGCAAGTTCCACTTCCTGGAACTAGCTGCTCTGAATGAAAAGATAAGCTCATGTATTTTCAGTTCTCCTGTCTTGCTTAAGGCTCTCTTAAGAATCTTCCATGAATCCTGACCCATTTCATTTTCAAACTTTTCCAAGATTTTGAGAATTCCTCATTTTTGGTGTGCAAAGGTGCACAGGGAACACTAAAGACAGGCTAAGCAAGTACAATGTTCTGATCTTCCCCAAACGGAACCTGTAGAAAAATCTTACCAAAGCACTTGCTTCCTCTGTCAAAGCACAGCACTCCCATCCACAAGGTGTCAGCAGGATAATTTGCAATAATGATGTTATTTGACTCCAAGAGGAAACAAATGGGCCAAGAGTGAACTGGATAACTAAGGAAGATTCCTTCCTCATGGTCCTGCTACCGAGTTGGTCAACTCTACCTCCACCAGTGTCCTAGACCAAGCTGACACCCGCTGTCTCAGCCAGGGAGGTTCTTTTTCTGATTGGGTTCCTGCAGTCAATAACAAAACCAATTCTGAGACTGGAACAGTGCAACCTTTATTCAATGGTCAAAGGATGAAGAAGCAGGAACCTAATTTGCAAATCAACTTCTCAACCCAATTCAGGTGAATACACCAAATATAAGGAGGGTGAGGGAAAAGGGAGGGAACTGGAAAGAGTGGGAGGAGCACTCATGAATTATCCAAGAACAGGGTCATGGTTTGGACCCAGAAATGATGCAATTCTCCTTTTCAGTCATCGCATGGGGTTTTTCAGATGTTGTCATGGCAATCATCAACTATCAGGGCACTGGTTTGTGTGTTCAGTTCAGTTCAGTTCAGTCGCTCGGTCATGTCCAACTCTTTGTGACCCCATGGACTGCAGCACGCCAGTCCTCCCTGTCCATCACCAACTCCCAGAGTTTATTCAAACTCATGTTCATTGAGTTGGTGATGCCATCAAACCATCTTATCCTCTGTTGTCCCCTTCTCCTCCTGCCTTCAATCTTTTCCAGCATCAGAATCTTTTCAAATGAGTCAGCTCTTCGCATCAGGCGGCCAAAGTATTGGAGTTTCAACTTCAGCATCAGTCTTTCCAATGAATATTTAGGATTGATTTATAGTAAGTCCTATAGACTTATTTATAATAAGTCTAGCTATCCTTTAGGATGGACTGGTTGGATCTCCTTGCTATCCAAGGAACTCTCAAGAGGCTTCTCCAGCACCACATTTCAAAAGCATCAATTTTTCAGCACTCAGCTTTCTTTATAGTCCAATTCACATCCATACATGACTACTAGAAAAACCATAGCCTTGACTAGATGGACCTTTGTTGGCAAAGTAATGTCTCTGCTTTTTAATATGCTGTCTAGATTGGTCATAACTTTCCTTCCAAGGAGTAAGCGTCCTTTAATTTCATGGCTGCAGTCACCATCTCAGTGATTTTGAAGCCCCCAAAATTTAGATGCTAATGCATTACAGTGAGCGTATAATGAGGCTCAAGGTACACCGGAAGTCAAATCTTCCACCATCTTGGACCTAGTTGGTTTTAACCAGTCCTTATTTTTTCTCTTTGCAGCTTTCTCCTGAAACTTGGAAAAGAGTAATTGGTTCCCACTTGAGGGAGAGGCAGGAGTAAGATTCTGGGGCAGACAGCCCTAATAACAGTCCTTCATAGAGATGTATTTCTGCTCGGCTGTGGCCTGCCCACATAGATTCCTTGTTACCTGGAAAGCAGATGAGAAAATGAACAGCATCATTCAATTAAGTGGAAAAAAGAAATCAACAAGTCAGCCATTGTTCTATTGCATTTCTGCCTTTTACTTCCCTAAGAAAGCACAGAAAAATGGCATTCCTTATTCCCTCCTGTAAGTCCTAGAACAGGTAGTCCTCACTTCCCAAACAGAGCTCCTGTACTTAAGTCCAATGTGGAAGTCACTTAAGAACACTCTGTCCTTGATTCTGATCTTTCCTCCTGTCAAAGTGACAGTGACATTAACAAGTGTGCACAGAGGGGGGCTTTGTGCCAATTAACAATTTCTCATTAGCTTAATTAGGGGACACATGTCTTTAATCACAGCTAAGAAAGTGGAATGATTGAAGAATTGATTCGGAGCTTTTGAAAGCATCCCTGGCAGTGCCTGGAATTTAATTCTGCAGATGTGCTTGAAAAGTGACAAAGGCAGACAAGAGACAGCCTTAAATGGCATGGCCTCACTGAACATAATAGGAGAATACCAGATAAACAGAGTAAGTGTTTCCATTTTGGATCTGAGACAATCTTTTTCAGGCTCTCTGAAGAATGAGAGGCCTTGCCCTCTCAGTTATGTTATATGAGATTTCCATGTAGGACAATTTTCTTTTCGTTTCCACTAACTCCTTATCCCTATGTTGCAAATAAACAGGTCTGCTGCTCGTGGAGATGTTCAGATAATGTGGGTGGTTTAGACGCAGCTGAGGGGAGCGGATAGCTTCTCTAGTTGAATTGAGTGTAAAATTTGGACTTCACGGATTACTCGGGAAGTCTGAATTTGCAGAACCTCTTTACGTCAGAAAATAGCTTGACTTATGGTTTTGCATGCTTGTAACCTGAAGATGGGTAACTGTCATGGTCTATATATCACCCAAAAGACCAGTCCTTCAGACCATGCAATCCATGGGCTCTTGAAAGAATCTGTACTACACACAACATTGATTTAAGCGCCGATCTTGTTTTTCGCTCTACACAAGGCAGTAAAGTCATATTCTTATCATTTAAAAATGCAATGGGCTAAAGCTTCACTAATTACACTTTAATAAAGTATGCAAACAGATTCCTTCTTTGCAAAATGCAGTCTTTACTAGTATAATCCTTTTGAAAATAATTTTTTCTGATTTAAAAAAGCAATGTATTTTAATTGCATACAAATTGGAAAATTCAATAAAAAATAAAGACGAAAAAAGTTACATAACCCCACCTACCCAGATGTAAGTGCTATTTACATTTTAGTGTATAGCCTATTTTACACTATATATTTTCTAATAAAGTGGAATTATGTTGCACTTATGGATTTAAAACATGCTTTTTCACTTAGTATATCATCATCATCTCCCCACGTCATTAAATATTCTTGTAGAGCATGATTTTTAATGACTGCATAGTATTCCAGCTCATGAATTTGTTATATTTATGATCAGACTTAATGGATATTTCCATTTTTGTTATTATAAGCTATGATAAAATGGCTGTGCTTGAATGTAAATCTTTTCAAGCAGCTATGATCATCTCATTTGAATAAATTTCTAGAGGTGGAATTGCTGAGTCAAAAATTATGTGCATTTAAAAGACTTTGGAACATATTGTCAAGTTTTTCCTCAGAAAAGATTCCCAGAACCAGTGATTCACATCCCTAGAACAAATAGTATGGGAAAAATAAGTAAAATTTTTAACAAATATAGTACAAAAAGTGATATCTCACCATTGTTTTTACTTGTAATTCTGACTACCAGTGAGATCAGATATTTTCTCTTGCATATTGAATGCATTTCTTTTGTGAACTGTTAAATCATGCCCTCTCTCCGTTTGCTCCTGGGATACTCATCTTTTGAATGTTCACTTGTAAGAGTTATTACATATTGAACCATTTTCGCGTATCCTCAACAGTAGCTTTCTTCCAGCTTGCTACTTCCTTCCCCCCACCCCCACAGATGGTGTGTTTTGTTGTTGTTTTTACATAAAATTTTAATGTTATCTAAATTAAATTAATTATTCTATGATTGCTCTTTCTTTGCTTTAGTGTTTGGAAAATGTTTCCCATTCTGAGATTTTGTAATCATTATAGTTTATATTTTCATTTTTTTCCTTTTAAAAATTCATCTGTAATTTAGTTTTGTATGCAGCACAGGTAGTGTTCTTTCTATTTCATTTTTTCTTTGAAAACTGCCAATTAGCCCAACTTATGAAATTATTCAGGATTTCCCTAACTGTGTTCCAGAGAATACTATTACTGTATGATTTTGAAATAGAAAAAAAAAGTTCAGATACTTATATATTTGAGATATGCTGAATAATCTTCATTAAGATTCACATAGCATATTTCTATTTAAAGGTTTCCAAAAGTCCTGCAGAATAAAATACCTATTTTATCTTGCTTTACCTAGAATTATACATTTAGCTATGCAATCCTTGTACTAACAGCATCTGTTAACATCAAAGAAATTAATGTTCCATAGAAGACAAAATGAGTGTATAACTTGGAAGGTCAAGCAGCCACTTTTATCAAATGCTAGTGTTTGAAGAGGTCCAGCATGCGTGTAGTACCCTTGGGTTCTAAATAACTTGAGAATAAGGATCAGTAGGGCAGATGGGCATAAACATACTACCTTTATTACTGGCAATAGGTATATTAGAGGATGTAACTCTGTTGGGAGAGCCAAATGGGCCCTGCTAACTGAGCCTCAAAATTCAAGGTGGTTGCTTAGTCCTCTCTCCAAGGACTGCCTTCCCAGGTAGGACTTAAAGACTGGAGGCTGTAGCTGTGGCCAGGAGAAAAAAAGGAGAGTGTTGAGTATAGCAAGCCTGTTTCATCCTTTTGAATTCTACTGATAAGTCAGTTACTCCCTTTTCCCTTGGTGTAAAGAGTGAGATGCTAGAGCAAATCGTTTCACAAGGGATCCAGGGAGTAGAAAAAAAGACATTCCTCATTCATATTGCTCTACATCCACTGGGTTTCACCGAACGGAGTAAAGCATGTGGCTGTCTCTCCGGGGAGGAGATCTATCAGGAGAACTAGGTGTCTACCTTCCTTAGGCTGTTATCTCCAACACTGGCCACTACTCTTTGGCGCATCTGGAGTAGTAGAGAGAGTTTAGATTTAGTTTCCAGAAAGCCCTGAAATGGATCAAAATAGCACATAAATCAAATAAATTCAAGCCCTACCTCCATGTTGAAAACTCCATATTTTATTTCCCATCCTAAGTTATATCTAGCTACCTTGTCCCATATACATTATCAGAGATTCTGCTAGGAGACTAAAAACAACATAAAGGTGCTCCAACAATAAGATAAATAAAAGGCTCTGATAATAAAACACCAACAATATTTAGGTGACCCGAGTTTGATGCAAAGCCTTCTCCTATTTTCAGACTTCCAAGGAGTTAAATCCTCTGGCAAATGAAAATCTAAAAATGTTAAAATATGAAGTCAGGATAAAACATATTCTCATGCCATTTTTTTTTACTGTTTACCTATTAAGTTTTATAATAAGTCTAGCTATCAGCTAGTATAAACTTACCATATTCTTCTTCAAAATTATCTTAGCTACAATTCTATAGGCTCTTCTAGAAAAATGTTAAGACCATTTTATCTAGTCAAAAGTGCAAGTAGCTTGTATTTATTTCATAAAGTTAATTTTATTTATTTCATAAGTTAATCCGAGAAGGAATGATTGTATTGGATTTTTCTATGCAGAAACATGAACTAGCTCAGTATAAAAATGTTCAAGCATCATTAGATGCTCTATTCATTCAAATAAATATGTTAATCACAAAAGTCATTCCCAGGGCTAATTCCTTACCTTTATTTTTTAAGAGATAATGTCAGCAAGCATAAAAGGAATAGGTAGGAACTGTGAGATAGCAACAGTTAAATTTGATGCAGTGTAGAACCAAAATAGTGACAACTTAGGAAGGCAGGCCTTAGCTATATAAGAAACAAATCAGATTAAAGGTGCTTGAATAGTATGTCCCAATTAATAGATTTTCTCTAATTTTAATTAAACTTAATTCCCTTTATATAGGAGAAATGAGTTAATTGGACGAAACCAAAGCAGTGATATATATGGTGTCTAAAGACAGAGGTGACTAAAGAAGTAGGCTATTGGTTTCCTTGATCTGTTTATCTGCCTAGGTGCGTGTGGCCAGGCCTGTACGACTGTCTGTATGACGGACCTGTCAGTCCTGTACCCTGGTGGATATCTACAACATGAAGAGCTGAACTAGATGACATCAAATCGGTTTCACTCTCTTTTGCTGATGCCATACAAATTATATGCAAGCAGAGTATAGTAAGAGCTTGGGTGCTAAACTATGATATTCTTGGTTTTATCTCAGCACTATCACTTCTTAATTATAGGATCTGGTGAAATTCACTTAGCCTCTCTGTACTTCAGTTTCTAAACCTATATAACTAGATAGGAAGGTGAAATAGTACCTACCTCAAAGGATTGTTGTGACAAGTAAATGAATCAGTGGATGCAGTATTCTTACTTAAAATAGCATCAGGCAGAGAATACATGCTCAATAAATGTTAGTAGTTATTTTTATTTTTATAATTGTTCCAACTCCCAAAGAGGGGAAAACTTTTTGTGCAATTCAGCAGCTCCTGAATTTTGATTTTTTTTTTTCATGTCTTATTAACTCTTACGGTATCTTTCCATACTGCCTTCAAACAAAGGTGACCACCTTTTTAGGCACCAACTACCTGTACAGGATGATAGATGTGTAGTAAGTTTAGGACTGGCTTTATTTATTTTGGGCTCCAGAATCACTGCAGATGGTGACTGCAGCCATGAAATTAAAAGATGCTTGCCCCTTAGGAAAAAAGTTATGACCAACCTAGACAGCATATTAAAAAGCAGAGATATTACTTTGCCAATGAAGGTCTGTCTAGTCAAGGCTATGGTTTTTCCAGTGGTTATGTATAGATGTGAGAGTTGGACTGTGAAGAAAGCTGACCGCTGAAGAATTGATGCTTTTGAACTGTGGTGTTGGAAAAGACTCTTGAGAGTCTGTTGGACAGCAAGGAGATCCAACCAGTCCATCCTAAAGGAAATCAGTCCTGAATATTCATTGGAAGGACTGATGTTGAAGCTGAAACTCCAGTACTTTGGCCACCTGATGCAAAGAACTGACTCATTGGAAAAGACCCTGAGTCATTGGAAAAGACTCATTGGAAAGATTGAAGGTAGGAGGAGAAGGGGACAACAGAGGATGAGATTGTTGTATGGCATCACCGACTCAATGACCATGAGTTTAACTAAGCTCTGGGAGTTGGTGATGGACGGGGAAGCCTGGCGCGCTGCAGTCCACGGGGTCACAAAGAGTCGGACACAACTGTGCAACTGAACTGAACGGAAGTATAGGACAGCATCTAGAATAGTTACTCAGCTTCTTCCAATTTATTACCCAATAGGGGAGTTTGAAAAAAACTTCTATATTAAATGCAAAATTCTGATACCCATCTTTTGCATTAATTTGGGGTGTGATGATTGCTGTCAGGCAAGTGTAGACAGTGAAAAAATCTGTGACGTTTCCATAACTCTTGGGTGGCTTGGCATTAGCATTCCTCAGGAGAATTTATGTCATCATCTTTGTCAGGAAGTCTGATATAAAGCTCAGGATTTTGAGAATTGCTGGAAATTATAATGAGTTGGGGGATGATTGTGTATAATGTTCTTAAATACTTTAGCTGGATCAAAGACCTGAACCTCAGATGCATGCTGCAATTACCAGAGGAAATTTTTAAAATGTCCATGCCGGGCCTAACCTAGACCAATTAAGTCAACTCCCTCTGGGGCAAGGTAGATGCATGACTTTTAAATCATCTTTGACTCCAAGGGACATACCCTTGCTAATATCTTTGATAGTTCTTTTTCCATGTATTTTCCTCCAAAATCCAGAATCTTTTCACTCTCCCATGTTACCCTTGGAATTCTCTAAGACTCTTAGAGTTAGAAGACTCTAAAAAATTTCATTATTTCTCAACCTCTGCCCAGTATTTCACCCTCTGAAAGAACCTGATCTACATATTCCTTGGCAGATGGGCGTCACTAAATGATTGAATGCCTTGAGTGACTGAGGACTTACCACCCCTTGAGCTAGACCATTGCATTATGGATGGGGTCAATTGCTCAAATGTATCTTCTTATGTTGTTACAAAATATGTCCCTGGAACTAAAATCCAGCTAGTCCTAGACTTCTCTCTAAAAACTAGTGAAATAAACCTAATCTCTCCCAACTGGCAGCCCTATAAAAGCTTAAAGGAATCAGTCATGTCCTTCCTAAGTTGTTTTGTTGCCCTTAGCAAAATCAGATTCTACCACTGCTCCTAGAATGATAAGATTTGTAGACCTCTCCTAAGCCAGTTTAACTTCCTATGAACATCCTATAGTTGGCCAAATCTTTAAATGCAGTACCCTACGTTGAAGAAAGCATTTTAAGGGTTATCTGAGAAACCTCATACACATGTAATATCCATCCTAAAACTAAGTGGAACATCCTCTAGATGAAAGTCTTAAGGGTTTAAAGTCTTAAGATTGTAAAGGATATAAGGATTTAAATGGGCCTAAAAGAGTCTCAAATGCATATGTCAAAATATTTGCATCTGGGAAAGTAATGTGTTTATCCATAAAGTGAAAGCCACTCAGTTGTGTCCAACTCTATGATCCCATGGACTGTAGCCTGTCACGCTCTTCTGTCTGTGGAATTCTCCAGGCAAGAACACTGGAGTGGGTAGCCATTCCTTTCTCCAAGGGCATCTTGACCCAGGGATCAAACCTGGGTCTCCTGCCTTATAGGTGGGTTCTTAACCATCTGAGTCACCAGGGAGGCCCATAAAGGCAAGGGGAAAAAATGAAAAGTTTAGACTACTTAAAAAGGACTAATTTAAATATAGATTTATTTAGAATATACATGATTATTTTAATTTGCTAGAGCTGCCATAACAAAATGTCACAGACCGAGCAGCAGATGGCCCAGATCTCCTGGTTCTGGATGCTAGCAGTCCAGGATCAAAGGATGGGCTGGTTTGGTTTCACCTGTGGTCTCTGTCCTTGCCTTGCAGGTGGCCTCCTTCTGGTCGTGTCTTCACTTGATCTTTCCTCTGGGAGTCTGTCTGATTTCCTCTTCTTACAAGGACACCAGTCAGATTAAGGCCCAGACTTAACTGCCTCATTTTAATTTGATCACCTGCTTAAAGGCTCTAACTCCAAATATAGTTACATTCTGAAGTCCTGGGGGTTAGTGCTTGGACATATGAATTTAGGGGTACACAGTTAGGCCCATAGAAATTACCATTTTTGTTGTTGTTTTTCAGTCATTAAGTCATGTCCAACTCTTTGCAACCCCATGGACTGTAGCATGCCTGACTCTTCTGATCTCCACTATATCCCAGAGTTTGCTCACATTCATGTCCACTGAGTCGGTGATGCCATCCAACCATCTCATCCTCTGCCACATCCTTCTCCTTTTGCTTCCAGTCTTTCCCAGTGTCAGGGTCTTTTCCAAAGAGTTAGCTCTTTGCATCAGGTGGCCAAGGTATTGGCGCTTCGGTATCAGTTCTTCCAAAGAATAAGCATGACTATAGGTATATTTTATATATATATATGTATGTCATATATTTTAGCTTTTTATATATGTCATATGTTACTGTTTTTAGATATATGTCATATGTTATTGCTTTTATTATGTTTTTAAAGCATTTTGTTGTTTATTATTATTATTTTATATATATGTATATGTTACTGTTTTATTATGATTTAGATCTATATTATAGTATTATATTAAAATGTATAATATATATTATATCTGAGAACATATAATATATTCTATAATACTATTATGATTTAGATCAATATTATAGCATTATATTATTAGAATATATACATATATAGTATTATATATAATACTATATATATTGAAATACTATAGATATTATATATAGTATTATAATAGTATTATATTAGACTATATGATATATTAATATAATATTATAGTATAATATAGGTCTAATATCATGTAATATAGATATATAGTGCATGTATATGTACACATATATATTTGACATGGTCTTTTGGTTTAGATTTTCATGAGCTATACTTAAGTAAAGCTCAGCACCATTCTCCAGACTTAGAACAATTCTTGGGGCTTTCATTATTCCTTATGTTATGGTCACAGGATCTTGATCTGTTTTCCCATCCTCTTTAAGGCTTTCCTCCTAAGACTGATAGAAGATTGGAACCCATTTTTGTAGCTTTCTTAAAAAACAGACACAAAAGACCTTTATGCTTCTATTTAGTTTTTTTCTTTTAATTTTGAAATAATAATTTACAACTCATAAAAGTTGCAAAAAATGTATAAAAAATGACCCTATATCCTTCACTCACCTTTCCCTAATGTTAACATCTTACATAACCATAGTACAATAATTAAAACCAAAAACTTAACAATGATACAATGGTAACCAAACTACCGTTTCTAGAATTCTGCTATTTTCTTCACCAGTGAAACTTTTCCGTCACAGGATCTTATCTCTTGTCCCATGTTGCTTGGAGTTGTCTCCTTCAATCTGAGACAGTCACTCAGGCTTTCCTTATCTCACATAACCTTGATATTTTTGAAGAGTATCAGTATTTTATAGAATGTCCTTCAATTGGATTCATTTAATAATGTTTTGTCATGAAAAGCTACAACAGAATGAAGTTATACATTTTTGGCCAGAACATCATAGAAGTGACATCGTGTGCTTCTCAGCGCGTCATATCAGAGGGTGGATGATGTTCAGCTCTGACTGATGGCAGTGTTAACCCAGACCACTTGGTTAAAGTGGTGTTTGCCAGGCATTTAAACTGTGTTTCCTTCCTAGTCACCGGAATACATAGCTCTAGTGAGAAATTCAGAAAAAACTTAGAATAGTCAGAAAGCTTAAGAAATCTTATAAGTCCCTTTAAGAATCTAAAAAGAGTGAATATATGTATTTATGTATAATTGATTCACTAACAAAGTTTTTGTGTGTGTTTGTTTGTTGAGATGAAACCTTCCACCCTGCAATCATTGAATTTAATCTTTGTAGAATAATAGCTGTTGAGTGATAGGATTCCACTCAGATAGGCAATTAATCCTCCAAGCTGATAATTTTGGAGTGGGCTTTAGCTTCCACCATAACATCTATCAATCGCTAGCATCCCCTTCCAAATAAGTGTATACTCTAATTAAAACTGGTGTGTTTGTTATACTAACACAACTTCAAATGCATTCCTTGGGGCACCTGCCCTCTTTTCTCTAAGCAGATTTCTCTTAGCCCCTCACTATATTTGCATACAATTGCACTCATTTCACATGCTAGCAAGGTAATGCTCAAAATCCTACAAACTAGGCTTCAACAGTATGTGAACTGAGAACTTCCAGATGTACAGGCTGGATTTAGAAAAGGCAAAGAAACCAGAGACCAAATTGCCAACATCTGTAAGGTTATAGAAAAAGCAAGAGAATTCCAGAAAAACATCTGTGTGGATGACAGCAAACTGTGGAAAATTCCTAAAGAGATTGGAATACCGAACCACCCGAGAAATCCGGATGCAGGTCAGGAAGCAAAAGTTAGAACCAGACATGGAACAATGGGCTAGTTCAAAACTAGGAAAGGAATATGTTAAGGCTGTATACTGTCACTCTGCTTATTTAACTTATTTGCAGAGTACATTATGCGAAATTCCAGGCTGGATGAATCATAACCTTGAATCAAGATTGCCAGAGAAACATCAATAACCTCAGATATGCAGATGATACCACTCTCATGGAAGAAAGCAAAGGGTAGCTAAAGAGCCTCTTGATGAAGGTGAAAGAGGAAAGTGAAAAAACTGGCTTAAAATTCAACATTCTAAAAACTAAGATGGCAACCAGTCCCATCACCTCATGGGGATAAATGGAAACAGTAATAGACTTTATATTCTTGGGCTCTAAAATCACTACAGTTGGTGACTACATCCATGAAATTAAAAAATGCTTGCTCCTTGGAACAAAAGTTATGATAAACCTAGACAGTGTACTAAAAAGCAGAGACATCATTTTGCTGACAAAGGTCCTTATAACAAAGCTATGATTTTTCCAGTAGTCCTGTATGGATGTGAGAGTTGGACTATAAAGAAGGCTGAGCCCTGAGGAATTAATGCTTTCAGACTGCGGTGCTGGAGAAAACTCTTGAGAGTTCCTTGGACTGCAAGGAGATCAAACCAGTCAACCCTAAAGTAATTCAGTCCTGAATATTCATTGGAAGGACTGATGCTGAAGCTGAAGCTCCAATACTTTAGACATCTAATATGAAGAGCCAACTCATTGGAAAAGACCCTGATGCTGGGAAAGATTGAAGGCAGGAGAAGAAGGGGGCAACAGAGGATGAGATGGTTGGATGGCATCACTGATTCAATGGATATGAGTTTGAGAAAACTCCAGGAGATGGTGGAGGACAGGGAAGCCTGGCATGCTGCAGTCCATGAGGTGGCAAAAAGTCAGACCAGACTTAGCAACTGAACACAACAATATCTACTCACAGGAGACTACCACTTCCCCAGTCTAACAGATTTCTATTACTAGACTTCTCTCCAGATGGAACAGACTCTTGAGGATTTTACACACACACGCACACACACACACACACCATTTCTATTAGATTTTCTTTCAGCGTTCTTGTTTGTTTTTCCCCTTCTCAAGTGGAGGGAAGATTGCATTAAGGAAACTGGTAAATTTCCTCAGGCAACATAAAAGAAAGATCTTACTCTTTAAATCTTGTTGTCCAGAGTCAGAAATTTCTTTGTAAAACCGGGTACTGCTTAACAGCCCCTCCCTCATTTCTGAATCTCAAGGTATGAATATTAGACAAGGATAGAACTTGTCTAATAGTTCCACGTCTTTAATAGGAAAGATGAATCCCAGGTGGGCTCTACCTAATGTCTGACAGAACACCTTATTTTAAGATGCAACGCTTCCTTCAGACAAAGGAATGAAAAGTCATCTTTTTGCTACAGAACAGTGCTTTGCAAGCTCTATAATGCCTTAGAATCTCTTCACATCTTTTTAAAAGGCAGAATTAGATGCAGTAGGTTTGGATGGGGCTTGCAATTCTGTATTTTTAACAACCCAGGTGACATTGATGCTGCCGGTCTGTGGACCACAGTAAGGCTGTGGAGGCGATGGGAGCTTCCTGGTCAGGAGAGGGGAGAGGCGTGAGAACTGCCTTTAGAAATGATCACTCCCCAGCTGCGATGGGAACGGCTGTGATGGCAGCGTAATGTTGGATCGCCTGCCATACCTTTGGACAAACTTTCCATTATCAAAAACAAACCATCCCCCCCAAAAAAACCAAAACAAACAAACAAAAAAAACCTTTTCATATGTTTTCTCAAGAGAAATTCAGTGAAATGAAAAAACTTTAGACTAAACCACTACCTCTGAAATTGGTTACCTAATGTGATATAAAAGAAATTCCCATTTAGAAATTGTGTGATAAACTTGGGGAGAAGGTTGAAGTTACAACACATCATTCAAAGGAACCATGTACATTGGATACTGTTTCAGTTCAGTTCAGTCACTCAGTCGTGTCCAACTCTTTGCGACCCCACGAATCACAGCACGCCAGGCCTCCCTGTCCATCACCAACTCCCGGAGTTTACTCAAACACATGTCCATCAAGTCGGTGATGCCATCCAGCTATCTCATCCTCTGTTGTCCCCTTCTCCTCCTGCCCCCAATCCCTCCCAGCATCAGGGTCTTTTCCAACGAGTCAAGTCTTCTTCTCATGAGGTGGCCAAAGTATTGTTCCACTGAATTCCAGTAGGAACAGGGGTAGAGGTAGAGATGGAGAAGGTTTAGAAAAGAAAGACTAGTCAGGAATGACACACATAAAATGCAGATTTTAAATGACTATTTAGGATGGGCTAGAGTATATGAATACCTTATACATATAAACCCCCTGATTATGAAGAAATGATTCTCATTGTCCTATTACAGGTGAGTAGTAAAGTTGAGGGAAGTTAACATGCCAAGAACACAGAGATTGTAAGTGATGGAGCCAAGATTCAAACTAAGGTTTTCTGATTCTAGAACATTCTAGCTTAACCCCTGTACCATGGCACTGCCTCTGAGCTGGACTCACAAAGGACCAAAATACTAGAACAAAGACACCTTATCCAGGCCTCAGCAACCCACCTCTCTAACTAAAACTTGGATCTTGCTATCATGTGGACCCACCTATCCCACTTGTGAAAACTCTTGTTCCAACATCTTCCTTTCTGATCATCACGCCTGTGTTTCCATTGTTCTCATTTTATTACTAAAACTCATGCTTTTACACCTCACCAAGACCACCAGTTCTTCAAATTCACATTTCTTCCCTTTCCTATGCACCTTCCTGACTTTAATTCTTTGACTGCCTGAATAAGTTCTAACACCCTAACCACTTTAACCTTTGCTCTCAGGGGGCTCTTGTTCTTCTGCCTTCTCCACACTGTAAAACCCTAGCCTCGGATGAAATGTGGTCAGAAGTGAGATATACCTCTTTTAAGCCTGGTACCTAAGAATATCTAGTAAAACCCTTCTTACTCACACTCCCTGTATGCGCCATCTGGATGTCCATGACCGTGGCATTGCTGAAAAAAAGATGGCAAAGATCCTGAATGAAGGAAGGCTGGGATCCCACATGCACCCCTACTTGGAATTTATGATGAAAGAAGATAAATATCCACTAAATCATTAAGATTTCAGGTATGCTTGATATTTTAACAACTAAAGAAATTGTTATCAGAATTGGGGTACCATCAGATGAAAACTCTGAAATATGTGGTACTGACTTGGCAGTGGGAGAGACAGAACCAAGAAACTGATATGGGAGGCGGGGCAAGTGAACTTGTTATTTAGAAGCAAAATTTTCATCAAAATATCTGATAAAACATGGAAATAAGATTATACGCCTGCTAAGCCAGTGATGCTAAGGAAAATGGCTAAAAGAATCAGAAAGAAATAGTTATGATGGTTCATCATTGAAAAGCTATTATAAGAAAGACACCATCTCAGGGTACAATTGACTGATTTTCAATTAGAATGAAAAGAAATAAAGAAATACCAGCAGTTTTTAGATTCTCAAAAGGTTGGAAAAACTCTGCACATACAAACTCAAACTTTAAAAAGATGTAATTTGAAAAAATATACTTAGTAGCAAATGGCTTATAAAACACCAGTTGAAGAAAATGACTCTTCCCTGTGGCAAAGATGAGATTACAGATGTCACCTTTCCGTGAATTTTTCCAGGCTGAAAGTAAACCAATATTAAGTTAAGAAAGGGAGACGTAAGGTAAGAAAGTAAAGAAATAAAACAGATTGAGAATTGTGTCTAGAAAATAAGTTTGGGCTGGGTTTCTGATACAAGGAGCTGATCAGAAGCAAATAGAATCAGAAGCCTCCTAAGATTTCAGGAGAACTGTATTGGATATTGAACCAAAGGTACCATGCTGCTGCTGCTGCTAAGTCGCTTCAGTCGTATCCGACTCTGTGCAACCCCATAGACGGCAGCCCACCAGGCTCCCCCATCCCTGGGATTGTCCAGGCAAGAATACTGGAGTGGGTTGCCATTTCCTTCTCCTAAAAAGAGCTATTAAACTCCTTAATATCACTAGCCAAAACAAAAAGTATACTGTACAAGCTAGACAGCCCTCAAGGACCTTTAGATTTAGAGAATAGGAGGTAAAGAAGAGCCACCTGGAGGGGGTGTCCCCAGGGCCCACAGAGACTATGTGCAAGGTAACTCCTCGTGCAGAGAACAGTTAGAAACTAGCCAAGGAAATCTGTATGACTTCAGGCCACCGACCTCCACAGGACCTGCCCCACAGGATTCCGTAACCAAAGGGAACCAGTGACTGCTATTTGTTTTCTGATCTTTTTTTTTTTCCTGAAGTGGTTCTATCCCTACATCACCATTATTTGTGAGGACAGTTCTTTTCTCTTCTTGGTTCAGATTTTGGGAAATAAGCATGGCAGCTGATGGAGAGCACTGACTATCACCCGAAGATCCTGGACTTTGAGCGGGAAGAAGGGGCCACACAGGACCTGGGGCTGCCTCGTGAGGATGAATGGAGGTGAGTGAGTGTGGTTTATTCTTGGGAGAAAAGAGTGGAATGGTTGTTTGGTGACCAGAAAGATTGACTGTGGTATAGACTGCTCTATGTTTGCCAGTTCTTTTCCTTTTCTTCCTAGGCACCCAGCGCCAGCTTTCCTGGTTTTCCTTGTAGGCAAGCAGAACCACATGACTGTCTCCTAGCCAATGGAATGAAACCGAAGTGATGTCATCCACTGCCAAGATGGGTCCTTAAAGACCAGCTCAGCTCCCTACGCTGGAGTTTTCTCTGTCTGCCGGTTTTGTGCCAGTGCTGAGGGCAACATTGGAAACCGTGTGTTGTACGTAGTAGAATCTATCACCCTGAGCTTCTGAATACCTGTGTGAAGCTAAGCTCACAAGCTTCACTGACTGGACTTTGTGTAAGTTAGAAATACACTTTTTTTGTGTGTTTCAACCCACTAAGATGTGGACCTTTCTTTCACAGAAACAAAAGTTATTAGTACTCGGTGGGAAAAGCTCTTCAGATGGTGCAGAAAGCACATAAATAACTATTTCCCCTGCTCGTCTGTGTTTCAGAACAGAAGAAACGTTTCTGTTCTTGGACCCTGCAGCCCAGAGTAGGTACCATTGCCAATCTCTATAACCAGAAAAAAAACCCAAACAAAAGTTCAGTTATGACTTTTCCTCCCATCCTGCAGAAGGGCTGGGTGTTTTTCTTTCTTTGATATATTTTTCAGCAAGATCTGGGTTCTTATACCACTTTGTCCCTTATCTACAGTGTTATCTGGATCAATTTAAAATAGTTCTCTGAGCTTCAGTTTTCTCATTTATAAAGCTTAGTATATTAATAAGGATAGGTCTTATAATGCTCTGTAACTAGCCCAGCCAGATCTAAGTAATTTAGCACAACAAAGGTTTATTCCTATGCACAAATATCCACATGGGTCTAGATGACCTTTCAGGGTAATTTTACTTTATGTGATAACTTTAAAGTCCAGGCTGATAATGACTTCATCCTGTAGCTTCATCATGTGGGATGTATAGTCTAACTGGTCAATGAATTTGGGAAGAGAGGCCAGATAATGATCTATGGTCATCTCGTCACCTCCCCAAGAATGAACCCATGTCATTTTCTCTAGCAGCCAATAGGTTTGAACTCATTTCCTGGCCTGACCTAAGAGCAAGGAGGTGTTTCATGGGCTAGAAGGGCACTAGTGATATCTATCTTATTTGGATAACAAAAGCTTCCCCCTAAGAGTCTGGTGAAAAATCATGTAAGATAAACAAAAGAGAACTTTTTTTTTTTTTTTAAATAAATTCTGAAAAGCTACATCCATCCTATAAAGCTCTGGTTTCTTCATTCCCCACTGGAATATAGATCTGTGAAATCTTAGAATATATTTGTTTTAAAGAATTGTTTTCACATGACATTCTCTCATATTTACCTATTTTGGTTTTGAAACATATGTACACTAACCTTAATTTAATTCAGTGAACACATATCAAATACCTACTATATTCAAAACAGGGGCTTCGCTGGTGGCTCAGTGCTGAAGTATCTGCCTGTCAATGCAGGAGACATGGGTTTGGTCCCTGGGTCAGGAAAATCTCCTGGAGAAGAAAATGACAACCCACTCCAGTTCTCTTGCCTGGGAAATCCCATGGACAAAAGAGCCTGGCAGGCTATAATCCAAGGGGTCGCAAAAGAGTCAGACACAATTTAGCGACTAAACAACATGTTCAAGTCACTTTTGCCAGTTCAGTAGAGCCAGACCTGAACTTTGAGCCTAACTAATGTTAATAACAAATGAAAGTGAAAGTGAAAGTCACTCAGTCATGTCCGACTCTTTGTGAGCCCTTGGACTATACTGGAGTGGGTAGCCTTTCCCTTCTCCAGGGTGTCTTCCCAACCCAGATCGAACCCAGGTCTCCCACATTGCAGGTGGATTCTTTACCAGCTGAGCCACGAGGGAAGCCCAAGAATACTGGAGTGGGTAGCCTATCCCTTCTCCAATGGATCTTCCTGACCCAGGAATCAAACTGAGGTCTCCTACATTGTAGGCGGATTCTTTACCAACTGAGCTATCTCAGGGAAGCCCTAATAACAAATGGATAAGACTAAATAAGCCCTTCAAAGGGTGCATGTAGAGATTTGATTTTTATTGGGTTCTGATGAAGTTCAGATGCCATATTTCTACAGAGTCCTTCAAGTGCCATTCCCCAGTGTCTCTGACATGCAGGGATGGTTGATTTTAATCCGGAACCTTTGTTATTTATTTAACTAATAATTTAAATAGGCAGGGGAAAATAATAGTACTTTATCACCTCTCCTCTATTTTTTTCCCCAGTGCTTTACACTGTACAATACATGTTATCACTTCAATTTGCCCCATACATTCCCCTCAAGGATGGTGATTATTTAATATCTTGGGGTTTTTAGTAGCTCAACTCACCATGGGCTGAAATTTTCTCTTTAAAGTTCAATGTTACCTTATATGTCTTTCTCTTTGTGTAGCTCAAACTTTTCTAAAAGGAAGTCAAATTGTCCTCTGTCTGCCTTATCCCCTTTACCCTAATCCATCTGTTATTATTCCCCTGGCTTCTCTGAGCACTAAATGTCCCTAACTTAATTTTGTTGAAGCTAATGATATGGCGATAAGAAAAAAGACAGAGGGAGAAAATGGTAGGATGTAGATTGCCATTAGTCTATACATATATAATTGAAGATTTCAAGTGGGGGAAAGTTTGCTGCAGCGCTGTTAGAACTGCTCTTCAGGGTACCATTGCCAGCCAGGTTTCAAAATTGCAGAGTGGGGAGAGCAGCCTGACATCAGGGAGGTAGGTAACAGGCTGCTGAGCCTCTTGCCAAGATTTAATAATTATGATGAAAATGCAGTAATCTCATTGCAAGAGGCAGAGGCTATTTAGAGCAACAGATTCCCCCTCCCCTGCCCCCACCCTCTGCCCTGTCTTTGCTGATCAGGGCTCAATGTTCTCTCACTTAATGTAGCCGTCAGTTTCCCAAGTGCTTCTTAAGTTATCCGTCTGTCATTCTGCTCGCATCTTGTCTTTGGAAGATGGAACACAGCTCACAGTCATAACACGCACCCACTGTGGAGGAGCATGACACTTCAGACACTTGAACACGGACTAACAAGAGCTTTCAGGGTGGGATGTAGGTGGCAGGTTTATGAAAGTTCTCTAACCCCCAAGAGTTTGGATCAACAAAGCCACAGGTCAAAAGTCTACCACTGAAAGTTATTTATTTTCCTGGAGAGGTAAATGTTATTTTTAGAATCTTTTGACACAAGCTGCCTCTGTTTCTTTGCCTTCAGAAACCACCCTCACCCCCAAATATTGCTCGTATCCTTCCAGAGCACATGGCCATTTACAAAGATCTGTCCCTGACAGCCTCTTTCTCTCAGATCTCACTGTTGAAGGAAGGAAGTAGCTATATACCGAATGGATTCTGGGGCCAGGGCCTGTGCTGGATACTTTATGATATTAGTGCCAAATATCTTTAAGGTATTTTATAAGAATGCATAAAATGTACAATGACCCAACACAAAACTGAGACAAAACAGAGGAAAAACAAAGGCAAAAATTTCAAATATAGTCAGGAGTAATGCTGGAAATATTATTATACATTCTTGCCACGGAAACTGCTGGTTTGGTTTCCAAGTTTGACAACAGTCAATACAAAAAAAGAGGGAAAATTAATAACAAGCAATGAAAAAAGGGAATCAAATGGTTGTACAATTCATAATGTTCATCAGATAAAAGCAATCCAGTGGCTTAGGAAAAACATCTCTATTTCCAAAAAAATAAGCAGAAATCCTCCTGGGGTTTCTCATAGTCTACTCTGTACTGGATACAGAGTAATATCCTCAACAACACCCTTGAAGAAGAACCAGTTATAAGCAGAATCAGGTTTATCCTTGTTAAAATTATGCTAATACCACACATTAGAAGAAGGGAGAGGTATGTGAGTGTCTTAGGGTGCAAATTTAAGGAGGCGCTCATTCTCAGGATTGTACTAGAGTCTCTTGAAATTGTGTGCCCTGGACAATGCCCCTTCTCCCCTTGTCCCTTTAGTCCTGCCCCTGTGATCACATCATCCAAGGCCATATCCAGTAGAAAGAATCCTTTGAGGCAACGGCTCTCAATGGAGGGCGAGTTTTCTTCCCAGGGCTCATTTGGAGACGTAGTTACTACTGGACAGGTGGTTCTTGCATGGAGTGGATAGAGGTCAAGGATGTTGCTGAATATTCTTCAGTGGACAGGTCAGCCACTGTGATGGTTAATTTTATGTGCCAACTTGACAGGCCAAGGAGGGCCCGGATTAAGCATTCCTTTTGGGGTGGGAGGATATTTCTGAATGAGATTAACATTTGAATTTGTGGGCTCAGTAAAGCAGATTGTCCTCTCCAGTGAGGCCTCCATCATCCAACCTCTCCAGGGCTTGGGTAGAACCAAAGGAGGGAGAAGGATGAATCCGCCCCTTAATTTTCCTGCTTCACTGGTTGAACTGGGACGTCTCATCTCATCTTCTCCTGTGCTTGGACTGAAATTCTTAGCTTTTGCTCCCCTGGTTCTCAGGCCTTTGGACTCAGATGGGAACTTCACTTTGGCTCTTTTGTATCTCCATCTGGCAGACAGCAAATTATGATGCTGTTGAGAGGCTGTGGGGTGGTGGCTGCGGTGTATGGCAGCTTGAAGTGGGATCTCAGTTCCCCGATTAGGAATTGAATCCAGGCCATGCCAGTGAAGGTACTGAATCCTAGCCCCTAGACCAGCAGAGACTAGTAGCTAAGAGTGGGACCCTGGCTCTTTTCTGATTTAAAGAAAGAATTCAGCCAAGAGACATAAAGTAGTGAGGCAAGGAAAGAGTTTACTAGGAGAGATGATACATGCAGAGAAAGCGTGAACGGTTTCAGAGAGAGAGAGAGAGAAAAGAGAGTGTGCTACACTCTTTCAGGGCGGTTTCTGCAAGGAGAACAAACCCGTCAACCCTAAAGGAAATCAGTTCTGAATATTCATTAGAAGGATTGATGCTGAAACTGAAGCTCCAATACTTTGGCCATCTGATGTGAAGAGCCAAGTCATTAGACAAGACCTTGATGCTGGGAAAGATTGAAGGCGGGAGGAAAAGGGGACAACAGAGGATGAGATGGGTGGAGGGCATTATTGACTCAATGGACATGAGTTTGAGCAAGCTCCAGGAGTTGGTGAAGGACAGGGAAGCCTCGTGTGCTGCAATCCATTGGGTCGCAAAGAGATGGACGGGACTGAGCGACTTAACAACAAAAATCACGCATATGGGGACAAGTCTGTGGTTTTCTTCTGGCCGGTCATCTTGCTTTCTTGGTCTCCCCATCCACATCTGGTCTGTTTCAGGGTGCTCCCCTGTATGTGTGCCTCTTTTAGCCAAGATGGATTCCCGTGTGAGGATCTCTGGGAAGTTAGCAGGGCATAGTATGGTCCAGGGTCCCCTCCATTGAGGATCTTTTCTGCACACCAATAGTTTGAGGGAAGCATCTCTTTGATTTTAAGAAAGATATATATGACCTCCTTATCTTTTACCTAAGCAGGTCTTAGCCCCTGTCTACCATTTCCATTATCTTGGAGTGTTCACAGGAGACCGAGTCCAGCTGCCTATCCTGCTTCAGCTATCATCTTTGTCTCAAAGCATAAACAAGAGTCTAGTTGTAAATGTCTAATTTGGGGCCCATCTATCTCCTGCTTCAATGGGACTTCTCAGCCTCCTTCAGGTGAGCTAATTTCTCATATGTATGTTCTGTTTCTCTGGCAAATTTAATACAATCACACACACACACACACACACACACACACACACAAAATTATCTAGCCCAATATGGGATAAGTGTCTAGGCTAAGACATTCTGCTCTTAGAAGCACCAGATTCTTTACCTACATAACGCCCTGCTCATATGGCTACTTGTTCTACTAGAAGATACCACTTTCTTAACCTCATGACAAACTAATCAATGAGTCCTGTTATTGTAACTGCCTAAATATCACCCTTGGCCTGCTATTTTCCATATTCTACTTGGAGAGCAGTGCAGAAATAATTCTAGAAAGAATGAAGGGTTGGAATCAAAGCAAAAAGAATACCCAGTTGTGGATGTGACTGGTGATAGAAGCAAGATCCGATGCTGTAAAGAGCAATATTGCATAGGAACCTGGAATGTTAGGTCCATGAATCAAGGCAAATTGGAAGTGGTCAAACCAGAGATGGCAAGAGTGAACATTCTAGGAATCAGCGAACTAAAATGGACTGGAATGGGTGAGTCTAACTCAGATGACCATTATCTACTACTGTGGGAAGGAATCCCTTAGAAGAAATGGAGTACCCATCATGGTCAACAAAAGAGTCTGAAATGCAGTGCTTGGATGCAATCTCAAAAACGACAGAATGATCTCTGTTCGTTTCCAAGGCAAACCATTCAATATCACAGTAATCCAAGCCTATACCCCAACCAGTAACGCTGAAGAAGCTGAAGTTGAATGGTTCTATGAAGACCTACAAGACCTTTTAGAACTAACACCTGAAAAAGATGTCCTTTTCATTATAGGGGACTGGAATGCAAAAGTAGGAAGTCAAGAAACACCTGGAGTAACAGGCAAATTTGGCCTTGGAATACGGAATGAAGCAGGGCAAAGGCTAATAGAGTTCTGCCAAGAGAACACACTGGTCATAGCAACACCCTCTTCCAACAACACAAGAGAAGACTCTACACATGGGCATCACCAGATGGTCAACACCAAACTCTTGATTATATTCTTTGCAGCCAAAGATGGAGAAACTCTATATAGTCAGCAAAAACAAGACCAGGAGCTGACTGTGGCTCAGATCATGAACTCCTTATTGCCAAATTCAGACTTAAAGAAAGTAGGGAAAACCACTAGATCATTCAGGTATGACCTAAATCAAATCTCTTATGATTATACAGTGGAAGTGAGAAATAGATTTAAGGGTCTAGATGTGATAGACAGAGTGCCTGATGAACTATGGACAGAGGTTCGTGACATTGTACAGGAGACAGGGATCAAGACCATACCCGTGGAAAATAAATGCAAAAAAGCAAACTGGCTGTCTGAGGAGGCTTTACAAATAGCTGTGAAAAGAAGAGAAGTGAAAAGCAAAGGAGAAAAGGAAAGATATAAGCATCTGAATGCAGAGTTCCAAAGAATAGCAAGGAGAGATCGCTTCCTCAGTGATCAATGTAAAGAAATAGAGGAAAACAATATAATGGGAAAGACTAGAGATCTCTTCAAGAAAATTAGAGATACCAAGCAAACATTTCATGCAAAGCTGGGCTCGAGAAAGGACAGAATGGTATGGACCTAACAGAAGCAGAAGATATTAAGAAGAGGTGGCAAGAATACACAGAAGAACTGGACAAAAAAAATCTTCAACCAAGATAATCACGATGGTATGATCACTCGCCTAGAGGCAAACATCCTGGAATGTGAAGTCAAGTGGGCCTTAGAAAGCATCATTACAAACAAAGCTAGTGGAGGTGATGGAATTCCAGTGGAGCTATTTCCAATCCTGAAAGATGATGCTGTGAAAGTGCTGCACTCAATATGCCAGCAAATTTGGAAAACTCAGCAGTGGCCACAGGATTGGAAAAGGTCAGTTTTCATGCCAATCCCAAAGAAAGGCAATACCAAAGAATGCTCAAACTACTGCACAAGTGCACTCATCTCACATGCTAATAAAGTAATGCTCAAAATGCTCCAAGCCAGGCTTCAGCAATAAATGAACCGTGAATTTCCAGATGTTCAAGCTGGGTTTAGAAAAGGCAGAGGAACCAGAGACAAAATTGCCAACATCCGCTGGATCATCAAAAAAGCAAGAGAGTTCCAGAAAAACATCTATTTCTGCTTTATTGACTATGCCAAAGCCTTTGACTGTGTGGATCACAATAAACTGGAAAATTCTGAAAGAGATGGGAATACCAGACCACCTGACCTGCCTCTTGAGAAACCTATATGCAGGTCAGGAAGCAACAGTTAGAACTGGACATGGAACAACAGACTGGTTCCAAATAGGAAAAGGAGTTTGTCAAGTCTGTATATTGTCACCCTGCTTATTTAACTTATATGCAGAGTACATCATGAGAAACGCTGGGCTAGAAGAAGCACGAGCTGGAATCAAGATTGCCAGGAGAAAATATCAATAACCTCAGATATGCAGATACACCACCCTTATGGCAGAAAGTGAGGAGGAACTAAAAAACCATTTGATGAAAGTGAAAGAGGAGAGTGAAAAAGTTGGCTTAAAGCTCAACATTCAGAAAACGAAGATCATGGCATCTGGTCCCATCACTTCATGGGAAATAGATGGGGAAACAGTGGAAACAGTGTCAGACTTTATTTTTTGGGGGCTCCAAAATCACTGCAGATAGTGACTGCAGCCATGAAATTAAAAGACGTTTACTTCTTAGAAGAAAAGTTATGACCAACCTAGATAGCATATTCAAAAGCAGAGATATTACTTTGCCAACGAAAGTCTGTATTCAAAGCTATGGCTTTTCCAGTAGTCATGTATGGATGTGAGAGTTGGACTGTGAAGAAAGCTGAGCACCAAAGAATTGATGCTTTTGAACTGTGGTGTTGGAGAAGACTCTTGAGAGTCCCTTGGACTGCAAGGACATCCAACCAGTCCATTCTGAAGGAGATCAGCCCTGGGATTTCTTTGGAAGGAATGATGCTAAAGCTGAAACTCCAGTACTTTGGCCACCTCATGCGAAGAGTTGACTCATTGGAAAAGACTCTGATGCTGGGAGGGATTGGGGGCAGGAAGAGAAGGGGACAATTGAGGATGAGATTGCAGGATGGCATCACTGACTCGATGCACATGAGTTTGAGTGAACTCCAGGTGTTGGTGATAGACATGGAGGCCTGGTGTGCTGCGATTCATGGAGTTGCAAAGAGTCGGACACAACTGAGTGACTGGACTGACTGACTGACTGACCTGGACCATGCTGCAGTCTCTGGGGCAGGCACTATTGATTGCCTCCCCAACAGAATTCCTGCAGCCAGAGCTTCTCTGCTCAGAAAACCCATATTTGACCTTGGAATAAAATAAAGGGCTGTTTTGATTTAGATCAATTTTTCTTGGTCCTGATCCTCTTTGTCAGGGACCTAAGTTTGAGCATTTATTCAATGAAATATAAGGGAAGTCTTCTGTGGGACTTCTCGGAAAGTTTTTAATTTCTGACAAAAGGAAAGATAAAATCTAGTATTTCTCCCTTTTCCCTTATTTTGTGACTTGAATGTGAACTCAATAATCTGGAGATTGGGTGGACATCTTGCTACCAAGAGGTGATAAGGGAGGGGAAGGAAAAACAGGAAACAAGGAAAAGGGTGAGGAGGGGAAATTTTTACTCTTGCCACACAGCATTTTGCCTGCTATTCCTTCTGTCTGGAATGTTTTTCTTTCCTTTTTCACCGGGTTAATTCCTGGTCATACTCGATATCTCAGCTTAAGATTCCCTCCTCAGGAGAGCCTCCCTGACCTCTCTGACTCTGTCCGATCATGTTATAGGTTTACAACGTCTTACTGGGCAAGCCTCCTTCACAGCATTTGCCGTGGCTGCAATTTTACCTTTGTTTGTGCTTTGAGTTGATTGTTTTTTTGGTCTCTTGACTAGACTCAGTTACATAACGACTAAAATTATCACAGTATCTCCAGCCCTTGACATTTAGATGCTTGATAGCAATTTCTTTTTCTTTTTTTCTAAAAAAAGAAAAAAAAAGCATAAAATATTTGGAATGTCGAATATTTTTAGTCTTTTATGCAGTCTTCCTGGAAAAGTATTCTGCTCAACAGAATATTTGATGAGTAGTAAGTAGATATGAGCTCAAGATTATTCTTCTTTGAAAATGCTTAGCACCCAGATATTCTGTGTATCCAATTAGATATAAACTCAATCAGATAAGTGGAGAAGGAAATGGCAACCCACTCCAGTTTTCTTACCTGGGGAATCCCAGGGATGGGGGAGCCTGGTGGGTTGCCGTCTATGGGGTCGCACAGAGTCGGACACAACTGAAGTGATTTAGCAGCAGTAGAAGCAATCAGATAAGAGATCTTGAACTGGGGCAGGCAGAAATACATTCCTTTCTGAAAGCTGAGAGGGATACAAGCAGAATGCTACAAAGGAGATCCTTCTACCTGCTTTCAGAGGTAAGCTGAGGGAGGGCTATGCTGCTGCTGCCTTTGCTGCTAAGTCGCTTCAGTCGTGTCCGACTCTGTGCGACCCTATAGAGGGCAGCCCACCAGGCTCCCCCGTCCCTGGGATTCTCCAGGCAAGAACACTGGAGTGGGTTGCCATTTCCTTCTCCAAGGCATGAAAGTGAAAAGTAAAAGTGAAGTTGCTCAGTTGTGTCCAACTCTTAGAGACCCCATGGACTGCAGCCTACCAGGCTCCTCCGTCCATGGGATTTTCCAGGCAAGAGTACTGGAGTGGGTTGCCGTTGCTTTCTCCAAGGGAGGGCTATAAGTAGAACCAAAATTCTCAGCAGAATGTCATTTCAAATGCTTCAATAAATAAGCTCTGAGTGAATGAATGAATGAAGCTCTGAAGTCAGACAGTATACAGCTAAAATCCAAGTGCTTTACATACACAATTTTTTTTAAGCTCCATAATAACATTGTAATAATATGAAGTAGCTATGATTATCTCCATTTTAAAATCTTCTGATACGATAAAGGGGCAACATTGGAACCCAGGTTTGTCTAACTCTATAGTTAATATTCTTCTCTTGATACTGTGGATTTTCAAATTCAGCTGACATTGTGATCATCTGGTAAAATTTGGGTTCCCTATTCAAAAATTCTGATTTAATTATCAGGGATTTTATAAGCTCTGCCCAGTCAGCTTTGAGATTCACTACTCTATGTCATCTTAAAGCAGTCTAGTAGGCTTGTCATGGGTCAAACAATAGCTCTTAAAAGGATATGTTCAAGTTCTAACTCCAAGAGCTTGAGGAAATTGAGTTAAGGATATTGCAATGGAATCAACCTAGATTTAGGGTGGGCTTTTAGTCCAATGACAGGTGTCTTTATAAGAAAAAGGCCGAGGAAAATTTGAGACAAAGAGACATAAGGGAGAAGACTTCATGAAGATAGAAGCAGATACTGAATTTATACGCCCACAAGCTGAGTACGTTTGGAGCCATCAGAAGCCAAAAGAGGTAAGCAAAGATTCTCCCCTAGAGCTTTCAGGAGTAGCATGACCCTGCCGACACCTTGATTTCAGACTTCTGGTCTTCAGAATTATGAAATCATACATCTTTGTTGTTTTAAGCTTCTAAGTTTGCTGTAATTTGTTAGAGAAAACCTAGGAGAATAATACAAGGCCCCACGTTCAGAGTTTTGCAGTCAATAGTTTTTGGATGGGACCTGAAGATTTGCATTTCTGAGTTTCTGATGAGTCATTAGATGATGCTGATGCTACTGATCCAGGGACTGCACTTAGAGAAGTATGACTCTATGGCGCACAGCCCTAGCCCAGCTGCTAAGCTTACATACCCTCTCTCTGGAGTCTTTCCAGAGAGGGATGTGAAGAATAACTAAAGAAAAGGAGAAATCTGTAAACCCTCTATATTTCAGTTATCATTGGTAATTTCTAAAAGTGGACCAGGACTTAAATGTGAATATTTTCTTCTCCCTTTGTAATTTTCATAAGACTTATGTCAGTTTTGATTTAATACACAAAACACCAGGAGAAGCCCTTCAGCCTCCTGTTCCCCAAACCTCTACATGTGAGTCTGCACTCACTCTCTCTGTCCCTTGGTTGGCTGCAGAGACTGAGGTATCCCTTTTCCCAAACAGGGCTCTTACCTCTTGCTCTATTGAGGATCCTACTGACTCTTACCATCTTCAAAGATGTTTTTCAATCCATATTCAGTATCTAGTTTTCTGTGGCTTTTGCCCAGTTCCATGAACAGATACTCAAGATTTTAATATCCTTTAAAAAGCCTTTCTTTCCCAAGTCCCTTTTCAGATTTGTCACCATAATATTTCTTTTCCCCTTTTAGGCAAATTTAGAAATAAAGTATAATGCCATTTCAATCACTTTTCAATCTCAGTAGCTGCATTAGTCTGTTTTAAAGCTCATCTTGTTTTCCTACTCCTTAAATTTTGATGGTCCTCAGTTGTCTTCTCTTGGCCTTCAACTATTCATGCAATTTTCTGTTCCTGGGTTATTCATCTACTTACAAGATTTCATGACCTTTGCTTTGCTAAGGAATTCCTGATATTTGTATCTAGCTCAGATCTATCTCTTGAGCTCTGGACTTAGTTTTCCCTCTGATTAATTCTCTTAGACACTTTTAAGCCAACAAAACCATACCTGAAATCCTCCTCTTCCTGCGTTCCAATCTGATAATCAGGCAAGAGACTTATAAATGACCCTTTCGTTAAAAGAGAAGAAAAGAAGTTGCAGTAGAGATTAGAAAAAAATTGGAACTAAATGATAAAAATAAGTGATATCAAAATTTGTGAGACACAGCCAAAACCAATTTTAAAGGGAAATCAGTGTGTTAAATTCATATAGTAATAAAAAAGAAGAAAGGCTAGAAATTAACTAAGTACTTTCTCAGGCAATATGACAAAACAAGAGTAAATTAATCTAAAGAAAGAAGGGAATGATAAGAGTAGAATTTAATAAACCATAAAACAAATGTACAATGAAGAAAATCAAGAAGTCAAAAATTTCTTTGATGAGTTAAAAAATATTTGGATATTTTATGATAAAAACTAATTACAATTTTAAAAGCACAATTTATTAATAACAAGAAAGAGAAAAGAAAATATCACTACCAATCCAACACATGATATTAAAAACATAAATATATATGTAAGAAAAAAAATGAATAGAATTGTAGAAAAATATTTTGTTAAAAGGTAACCCCAAAAGAAATAGAAAATCTGATAAGTCCTATATTTATATGAGCAATTGAGCCCTGTCTAATTAAAATTGTCTTATTTAAGAAATATTTGTTGAGCCAAGAGAGATGAACCTTGCTCAATGGGAGCCCAGACTTTAGATCTCTCAGAAATAAACTGGATAGATATTGAGGAACTAATCCATAGAGAGCTCAGGATGATAGTCTGAGAAACGCTGATTTGAACTGATAAGTAAGAGCATATCTCCGGGCTTTGTTTTTTAAGTAACCAAAGGAAAATAGAATGTAAGATAAGTATTTTTGGAAGCTTCATGTGGTACAGATTTGTTAGGCCAAGGAGTGGCAAAGAGAGGTGCTCAGAGATGGTCACAGGGATTGAGACTTGAGATATCCTGGCCTGGGGTGGTATAACTGGGAACAGAGAAGAAAGTTTGGATCTGTGAGATTTTTCAAGAAGGAGAAAATAAGGCAATAGAGGAGATGGGGAAAGGGGGGGGGAGCCTAGCCCCTGGGAACGAAAGTGGGTCCTCTGCACACCCTAATGATTCCTCTGTAGCCAATGGGCCATCCTAAGATCACCTTGGATACTTCTATCTTATCTGCACAGAGTTGGTGAAGGTCCCTCCCTCAGGATAAATGTCTCTCTTCTCTTTCTCTTCATGCCTTCACTGCCATTCCAGCTAAAATATAAGATTTCAGCAGGGCATTCTGCTAAGTCTGCAGTGACCTTGTAATGGATGATTTGCCTGAGTAGGTTTGGGACAGATTTTCCAAAATGAAGCACAGTTCTGTGTATAATAAATGCATGCACGGAAATCTTTATTACTCTGAATTGTTTTTTTCCTAATCCAATAAATATTATGTAAAGGTCAGGGTCAGAGGGAGCCGGAGTCTCCTCGCCTGCAGAATGTAAACACCCACACAATGAAGCCAGAAAAGACAAAGGCGCTCTAATGGTCTTCACCCTTTAAATCTGTGTTCCTTCACTAACGCTCGCATTCTGAAGTTCAAGACAACTTTTTCAATTTATGAGCAATAAGGAGCAAATGGAGAAGATCATTCATGAAAAAGAGAAAGTTTTCCAATTATCAGTGACATTCATCTTTAAACCCCCAAAGCATGGTTTTCCAGAAATGTTGCAGTCAATGTGAAAATGTAACTATTGATTTCACTTTTATGGCAACCTTGTAGGACAGAACCTTAGAAATTTAGCATCAGAAAAGTCTTCCCAATCCATTCATTTTTACAAATGATTCCCAGATGGCTTTGGTGACTTGCCCAAGGTCACCCAAGTAAGGTCGCATATAAAAGTAATATTATTAGCAAAGAATTATTGTGTATTTACTATGTGGTAAGCATTGTTCTAGAAATTTGCAAGTATTAATTCTCTCATCCTATCTAACATTCTAACAATGCTAATATAACATGCCCATTTCATAGATGAGAAAACTGAGGCAGAAGGAGGTGACATCACCTGTCCAAGGTTACATTCCTAGCAAGAAGTACAGTCAGGACTCAGTACAGGTACTCTGACCTCAGAGCACCCGTTAGAGGCTTAAATATTCTTAAACATTCTGGGTGAGGGGACAGGAAGAGAAAGTCTTTTCCACACCCCTCTTTAGGATAAGAGTGTAACGGTGGCCACACAGAAGAAATGAGTTAAATGGAGATACACAAGTATTTCTGGTGGCATCCAAGAGAGGAAGATATTTCTAGTTCATTCTCTTGAGATGTTTATTACTGCTAAGTCACTTCAGTCGTGTTCGACTGCGCAACCCCATAGAGGGCAGCCCACCAGGCTCCCCCGTCCCTGGGATTCTCCAGGCAAGAACACTGGAGTGGGTTGCCATTTCCTTCTCCAATGCATGAAAGTGAAAAGTGAAAGTGAAGTTGCTCAGGCGTGTCCAACTCCTAGTGACCCCATGGACTGCAGCCCACCAGGCTC
Source organism: Bubalus bubalis (assembly GCF_019923935.1). Taxonomy (NCBI): domain Eukaryota; kingdom Metazoa; phylum Chordata; class Mammalia; order Artiodactyla; family Bovidae; genus Bubalus; species Bubalus bubalis. The sequence continues at coordinate 6,464,297 of NC_059161.1, forward strand.
CTCCGTCCATGGGATTTTCCAGGCAAGAGTGCTGGAGTGGGTGCCATTGGGGAGTATACATGTGATTCTACTTTCCTGAACTGCTCTTTATACCAGAAAGAAAACCAAGAAGAAGCTGCTTAAATTATGATTGTGTCAAAAAGTCTTCTCCTCTCCAGCCATTTGAGAAAAAGAAAATCTAAATTAAGGTATAGACTAGCAAAGAACTTCAGCTGCTTTTTTTCTTTTTCAGTCTTTTTGTAAATCGAGTAACGCCTCTGAGCCTCAGTTCCCTTCTCTGTAAAAGGAAGAAGCAGGAATAGCTGGGGTCTAACCTCCCATCCATCTCAGAGTCTATCATTTCCTCTTCGCTTTTGTTTCACTAAGAATATAGGAAAGCGCTTTGCCCGGAACAGCTAACTTTTGGCCCGTGGAGGTGGGCTGTGGTGCGGCAGATGTGGGTATGCCTGCAAGAAGCCTGGTCCAGGGCCACGGGGAGTTTCCTTTTCTCCTTCGTGTGGACCATGTGGTTTAAGCCTGTGTTTCAGTAATTCCCAGGTTATGCAAGACATTTCGTGCTGAATCACTGCCTCTCAAAGTCTCCTCATGGGCTTTCTCTCCCCACAGCTAACCAGGGGGCCGCTCAGGGTAAATGTGACCACACTCCGGGGAAGGGGCCGTGTGAGAAGGTTAGAGTCTGACCTTAGCATTCCACACTCTGAATTTGCTGACCTTTGTCCCCCATTACAATAATCGGGGAGTTGCTTTGTTTCCAAAACCTGAACGCACCTTACGCTCAGGTATTATTTGTAACTAACTACTCACCCTATCAGAGAAGGCAATGGCACCCCACTCCAGCACTCTTGCCTGGAAAATCCCGTGGACGCAGGAGCCTGGTGGGCTGCAGTCCATGGGGTCGCGAAGAGTAGGACACGACTGAGCGACTTCCCTTTTACTTTTCACTTTCCTGCCTTGGAGAAGGAAATGGCAACCCACTCCAATGTTCTTGCCTGGAGAATCCCAGGGACGGGGGAGCCTGGTGGGCTGCCGTCTATAGGGTCGCACAGAGTCGGACACGACAGAAGCGACTTAGCAGCAGTAGCAGCAGCACTCACCCTATGTCTCTCTGCCGAAACCCAAAAATCCTCATCTGACAACAAGCAGGACACGTATCACCCTCAGGACTATGCCTGGTGGCTCCTCCCCTCCACTCCCCCTCACCGTCCTGTAAAATGGAGTCTTTCCCCTTGAATCCCAACCCTGCATCTGGGCTCTGCGACTGTGAAGACACTTTCCAGATGCCCTCCCTGTTTTTATGGATCTTCCTGCACTTCCTAGAATTCCTCCCGGCCTGCTTTGTTCACCTGTCACCTGCCCCATTTCAGCTTTCAGCTTCCATCTTCCTGACAGCCCTCTTGCTGGCTGCGAGCCTGAAACTGCTTAATACCTGGGCCTCATCATATGTTCTCCAGGTCCCCTGTTCCTCCTGCCTCAATATTTTCTCCAATTCCTGAGCAGAAAGGATGAATTTCCTCCTTTTGTATCATTTCTTTTTTGTTCACACACACTGGGAATCATGTATAGATGGAGCCAGATTTTATTACCTTTTTAATATTTGGTGTATGGAGTTCTCCAGGCCAGAATACTGGAGTGGGTAGCTGTTCCCTTCTCCGGGGGATCTTCCCAACCCAGGGATGGAACCCAGGTCTCCCGCATTGCAGGTGGATTCTTTACCAGCTGAGCCACAAGGGAAGCCCAATATCTGGTGTTTAACCCAAGAATTGCCATGCAGGGCGTGCTCGATAAACACAGGCAGAATGAATGGAGCGATGTCCCAGGCGCACTGCTCTGCTCAGTCCACTGCAGTGAACACGGCCACGCTGTGTCATGTCCTCAGGTCGGCATCTCCTCCTTTCCTTGCGTGTTTCTGTTTATATCACTCACTTACCAAAAACCCTGGTATCTCCACCGAGTCTCCTTCCAAAACTTCCCTTTTATCTTGCATGCTGAAGCTTCTGTTTACCTCTCCAGAAATGGTCAGCTAACCGTGTGGGAGCCTATCTTTCTCCAGCCAAGCCAAAGAAATACGCAGGCAAAGCATAATCAGAACTAAATGAAGGAGACACCCTGACCCCCATCAAGTGATGGTCCAGTGGTTAAGACTCTGTACTCCCAATCCAGAGGTCACACGTTCGATCCTTGGTCAGGAAACCAGATCCCACATGCCACAACTAAGACCGGGTACAGTCGAAGAAATAAATAAACTTTAAAAAAGCTAAATGGAGAGAGAGATTTCAATCATCCTCCAGTGCGTGAGACCTGAATAAATGGCATTGGCATGGTGCAGGTAGAGAAAGGCTTTCTGTCACTGTAAACTTCCAAGGATGGCAATCATTACGAGTGTAAGCTCTCCACAGCACACAGCGCGGGAACAGCTGCATAAATAATGAATATTAAAAACATTTCCTTCCCCACCCTTCAACTAGAATTTATCAGAAGTGAAGTGGGCTAAAGGGGTAAAAAAAAAAAAAAAAAATCATTGCCAATCAGGCGGCACTTCACAGACATAATTTGATAATGAGAGTCAGATCCCAGCCCCCTCTCTTCCAAGCCCTCTGATTTTTTCTTTCCTGTCTTGCAGAGTCAAGGCACAGACGTGAGGGTGACCCGGTCCCTACTCCGGCCTCTCCCACCTTGTCTTTTCCTCCTTGTTCTCTGACCTGTCCCTCTCCAGGCATGCTGCCCTCTGGGCGGTTCCTCGTGTGTTCTGACGCCTTCCTGGCCTCAGGGCCTTTACACACGCTGCTCCTTCAATCCAGACGCTCTTTGTATTAGTTTCCAAGCCTGCTATAATAAAGCACCCATGACTGGGTGACTTCAAAACAACAAGAATATGTTGCCTCACAGTGCTGGAGGCTGGAAGTCTGAAATCGAGGAGTCCGCGGGGCCATGCTCTGAGGATTAGGGGTGTCCTCTCTGGCCCCTCCTAGCGCCTGGTGTCTGCCAGCACTCCTTGGCTTTCTCTCACTTCAGCCACATGGCCATTTTCTCCCCATGTGTCTTCACGATGTCTTCCCTCTGTGCCCATCTGTCTCTCTACCCAAATTTCCTCTTGATGTAAGGACACAGGTCGTATTGGATTAAGACCCATCCTAAAGTGAAAGTGAAAGTCATTCAGTCATGTCTGACTCTTTGCAACTGGTCCATGGAATTCTTCAGGCCAGCATACTGGAGTGGGTAGCCTTTCCCTTCTCCAGGGGATCTTCCCAACCCAGGGATCGAATGCCGGTCTCCTGCATTGTGGGCAGATTCTTTACCCGCTGAGCCACAAGGGAAGCCCAAGAATACTGGAGTGGGTAGCCTATCCCTTCTCCAGGGAAACCTCCCTACTCAGGAATTGAACCAGGGTCTCCTGCATTGCAGGTGGATTCTTTACCAACCAAGCTGTGAGGGAAGCCCACATAAGCCCTCCTTTTAAACTGATTACCTCTACAAAGACCTTATTTCCAAGCAAGTTCACAGTCTGAGTTACTCGGCTCTAGGACTTCAGCGTATCTTTCGGCAGGAGGCACACAGTTCATCCCGTAGCAGTCTTCTCCCCAGTATCCCCGTGACCTACACTTTCACCCCTGTGCTTTAGCACCATGTGTTACTGCACCCCCCTTCCCCATTGTCACTTCCTGTCCCTCTTCCATGTTTTATGTTTCTCCCAGATTCCATGCCACCCATCTCACCTGCTATTTATCCTCCTTATTAATCTTGTTTTTGTCTGCCTCACTAGATACATTGCCAGCTCCATGAAGGCAGTGATTTCATCTACTTGAGTCACTACTGTTTTGCCAGTGCCTGAAACGGCACTTGACACATGGTAGGCACTCAGTAAATGTTCGTTGAATACATCATCTTTAACCCTCATAGCGGTCTTGAAGTTATCAGAATGATGCTTACCCTCTATTTCATAAATGAGGCAACTGATGCTTGAAAAGATTAGGTCCCTTGCTCAAGATAATATACCCAATGAGTTTTGGAACTGGTATCCAAACAAGGTCAAATTGACCCTAAAACTTATGCTCTAGCCATTACCCTGTGCTGCCCAGGGCAGAAGGAAAGACTTCCTGCAGATGTGTGGAGAATTCTGCAGCTGCTGAAAATATTGCTTTTTTTTTCCCTCGAGATAAAACAGCACTTGAAAAACATCATCAAAATGTAAATCTTCAAGTCTAGGCAAGTGGTCTGGCTCAGCTCACGATGTCACTCAGACGTCTGCAACATTAGAATACATTTTGTGTATCTCCGGAATGAAAAAAAAAAAAATCCAATTAAGCAAACTACTCTTTGGCTCAGGTGATGGTTTTATTTCTCTGGGCAGATTAGAAAACCAAGAAGCATATGCAATCTGAGTTCCCAGACATCTGGAAGATAGGTATGTATTGCAGCTTTAAAATTTTAGGCACAGGGGCTTCCAAACCAGAGTGAAACTTGAATGTCAAATTAACAGATGCTGTGGTTATAGCCCCCAAACCCTCACTTAACCAGCAAACACATGTACTGCCTTTCCACAGGCAAAGAAAGTTAAACACTGATCTCACTAAATCAAGCCACAAACCTGCCAGTGAAGCAAAGGAAGTTGTTTCTATTTGAATTATCCAGATTGGCTGTCAGCATGGATCACGTCCACTGGATAATTGCTCATCTTTCCTCCTTGCTCTGCTTGCAAAGCCACAGTCTAGGAGTCACTGTTCAGTGGAAATCACCCACCGCTGACATGTTCCTGTCACAGCAATGATCCTGCAATCAGTCAAGAACATTAACTGGAACTGATGGTCACGTGAAGCTGTGTCCACCATCATCAAGCATGGGGCTAATCTTGGGTGCTGGGACAGAAAGAGATTGTCAAGCTGGACACAGGACAAGTTCACCATATAGAGGCTTATGGTATTTGGATAATAAAAAGAAAAAAAATTAAGAAGGGGAACCCAGGTGCCAGAATTCAGCATAATGATCCAACTAAGTAAAAAAAAAAGAATACCATCTCTGGCCTTGGAACTGTAAACATAAATGCTTCGGGCTAGCTGAATGTGTTGATCAGGGTTTGGACAGTCATGCGAGTTTGGTTCTTTGTTTGTTGCCTCTTTAAGCCTGGCTTCGTGGGGACGTCCTTGGTGACAGTGAATTGCACGCTGCAAACACTGCCTCATGGGAAAAGTCGATTCTCATACCCTATCCTACACCCCATGGAAAGGAAGATCCTTAGTCTCTGCCATGGAGACCTTTTAACCTACAGAAGTCGCAAGTCTCCAAGGACAGCTGCAAATCTTGTTTTGCACAGCAGATGGAATTTAAGAAAAGGGAAGACAAGCTGCTGCCTGGCAGGCTTTGGGCCATTCTGATGCCTGCACTGACCTCTCAGTGGTTCCACTAGCAACAGGCCATCACTTTTCTTCCTGACATGCTCCTCCTTAAGCTCCTCCAGGGACTCTGGCCTTGATATTAGTCATATTTCCCAATTCTGTGTGAAATTGGTCAGAGGCCAAAAATGACTTTTAGTGTGGCGGGTGTTAAATTTTGCTTTATAGCCCTCACTTTGCACCTCCCTAGCTTGGGTAGGCCTTAGAGATTACTGTACATTTTCGTTCAGTTTCATCATTCCCATATATTGCAGTTCCAGGGAATATTGCTTTCTTAAGCCTACAAACTTTTATTACTCTATCCAAAGATGAGGATAAAGTTTCAAAATTTATTGACCAACCTGCTTCTGTGAAATACACCCACATCCACGAGCACGAAGCTGAACGCACCAATTTGCCCAGACAGGCACGAACCAGTCAATCACCACCTGTGAATATGCAAGCAATTGACGTGTCGCTGTCGCGAAGATGCAGATGGTTGTGCGTGGATGCATATTACAACCTCCTTTTAACCATTTTTGAGACAAGCACTGTATCACAGATCAAACATTTGGACTTGCATCTCTATTCACAAAGGAGTTCCCTCCTGTTGCCTTTAATGGATAGAAATGTTTCAAATCTCTAAGATGTTGAAAACACTGGTAAGATGGAACCAAATAAAGCATCACAGTTACAAAACTTGCAGCAATTTCTTCTATGTGCAAGGCATATGAAATCATATAGAAAAGACATGATATTCACTAAAACGTTTTTTTTTTTGGAAAACACCTGTGTTGGATTTAGACCAACCCTCTCCCAGTAAACAAACAGGTTTTCCAGTGACTCGCTCTGTAGGTGTGAACACTATCTTCTAAGTAAAAATCTTTAAAAGAAACATTCAAATTCCATTCAGAACGTTAAGGAGAGGACTTATGATATGAAAGACAGCCAAATTACTAGCTAAAATAGTATCCAAGATGGCAGAACACATCACTTATGGGAATGTGTTATGTGAACACATGTTAATGTGAGTATGTGAACACATCACTTATGGGACTTCATAAGAATTTTATATTGTTTTTATTTTGTTTTAAAATACATACTCGGTCAAAGCTACAGTCTGTATTAATACTCTATTTAGAATACACTTGCTTTCCAGGCGGCTCTGGTGGTAAAGTGCCACTGTGATGGTACTGTGCCATCTGCAGTCACTATCTGCCTACCAATGCAGGAAATGCAAGAGACACGGGTTCCATCCTTGGGTTGGGAAGATCCCCTGGAGGAGGGCATGGCAACCCACTCCAGTATTCTTGCCTGGAGAACCCCATGGACAGAGGAGCCTGGAGGGCCACTGTCTGCAAGGTCGCACAGAACTGGACATGACTGAAGCGACTTAGCACAGCAGCGAATACACTTGACCCTCTAAAGAGTGGAAGGAGTGAGGGAAGAGACTGAGAGGTACTCAGAGAAACAGGTGGGCTTGGGTAGCTGCTCTGGCTTTTCTACTTTCTTTCTTACCCCTGGGGTGGTAAGGAGGAGTTTGGTCACATCTGAATAGGGGTCTGGCCTTTGTCCTTCGCTCCTAACAAGACTGCTTATTATTTATGGTGTCCCCTAAACACACTCCTGAGAGTTTATCTCACAGAATGACTCAGGGTGGGCTGGTCATCCCTGATACTCTCAGGGTGGGGACTGGCTATGCCAGAAAGGCTGACAGTATCATTAGAGGGCGGAGGCTTTTGGTCTTGAGGTATCAGTTTATCTAGAGACTGAGATCAACCACATGGACAACCAACCAATCATGACTGTGTGATGAAGCCTCAGTAAAACTCTGTACACCAAGCTTGAGTGGACTTCATCCTGAGGATGATGAAAGAGCGGGTTTAGAACCCTCCTAGATGCTATCCTATGAGTCTCCTCCTTTGGTCGGTCTTAATTTGTATCTTTTTCCTATAATAATCATGGATCAGTTCATTTCAGTTGCTCAATTGTGTCTGACTCTTTGCAACCCCATGGACTGCAGCACACCAAGCTTCCCTGTCCATCACCAACTCCCAGAGTTTACTCAAACTCATGTCCATTGCATTGGTGATGCCATCCAACCATCTCACCCTCTGTCGTCCCCTTCTCTTCCTGCCTTAAATCTTTCCCAGCATCAGGGTCTTTTCCAATGAGTTGGTTCTTCACATCAGGTGGCCAGAGTATTGGAATTTCAGGTTCAGCATCAGTCCTTCCAATGAACGTTCAAGACTGATTTCCTTTACAATGGACTGGTTGGACCTCCCTGCAGTCCAAGGGACTTTCAAGAGTCTTCTCCAACACCACAGTTCAAAAGCATTAATTCTTTGGTGTTCAGCTTTCTTTATAGCCCAGCTCTCACATCCATACATGACTACTGGAAAAACCATAGCTTAGACTAGACGGACCTTTGTTGTTAAAGTAATGTCTGCTTTTTAATATGCTGTCTAGGTTGGTCATAGTTTTTCTTCCAAGGAGCAAGTGTCTTTTAATTTCATGGCTGCAGTCACCATCTGCAGTGATTTTGGAGCCCCCCAAAATAGTCTCTCACTATTTCCATTGTTTCCCCATCTATTTGCTATGAAGTGATGGGACCGGATGCCATGATCTTAATTTTCCAAATGTTGAGTTTTAAGTCAACTTTTTCACTCTCATCTTTCACTTTCATCAAGAGGCTCTTTAGTTCTTCTTTGCTTTCTGCCCTAAGGGTGTTGTCATCTGCGTATCTGAGGTTATTGATATTTCTCCCGGCAATCTTGATCCCAGCTTGTGCTTCATCCAGCCCAGCGTTTCTCATGATGTACTTTGCATATAAGTTAAATAAGCAAGGCGACAATATACAGCCTTGACATACTCCTTTCCCCATTTGGAACAAGTCTGTTGTTCCATGTCCAGTTCTAACTGTTGCTTCTTTCAGTTCAGTTCAGTCGCTCAGTCATGTCTGACTCTTTGCGACCCCATGAATCGCAGCACACCAGGCCTCCGTGTCCACCACCAACTCCCGGAGTTCACTCAGACTCACATCCATCGAGTCAGTGATGCCATCCAGCCATCTCATCCTCTGTCGTCCCCTTCTCCTCCTGCCCCCAATCCCTCCCAGCATCAGAGTCTTTTCCAATGAGTCAACTCTTCGCATGAGGTGGCCAAAGTACTGGAGTTTCAGCTTTAGCATCATTCCTTCCAAAGAAATCCCAGGACTGATCTCCTTCAGAATGGACTGGTTGGATCTCCTTGCAGTCCAAGGGACTCTCAAGAGTCTTCTCCAACACCACAGTTCAAAAGCATCAATTCTTCAGTGCTCAGCCTTCTTCACAGTCCAACTCTCACATCCATACATGACCACAGGAAAAACCATAGCCTTGACTAGACGGACCTTTGTTGGCAAAGTAATGTCTCTGCTTTTGAATATGCTATCTAGGTTGGTCATAACTTTCCTTCCAAGGAGTAAGCGTCTTTTAATTTCATGGCTGCAGTCACCATCTGCACTGATTTTGGAGCCCCCAAAAATAAAGTCTGACACTGTTTCCACTGTTTCCCCATCTATTTCCCATGAAGTGATGGGACCGGATGCCATGATCTTCGTTTTCTGAATGTTGAGCTTTAAGCCAACTTTTTCCACTCTCCACCTTCACTCTCATCAAGAGGCTTTTGAGTTCCTCTTCACTTTCTGCCATAAGGGTGGTGTCATCTGCATATCTGAGGTTATTGATATTTCTCCCGGCAATCTTGATTCCAGCTTGTGCTTCTTCCAGCCCAGCGTTTCTCATGATGTACTTTGCATATAAGTTAAATAAGCAACGTGACAAGCCTTTGCATACTCCTTTTCCTATTTGGAACCAGTCTGTTGTTCCATGTCCAATTCTAACTGTTGCTTCCTGACTTGCATACAAATTTCTCAAGAGGCAGATCAGATGGTCTGGTATTCCCATCTCTTTCAGAATTTTCCACAGTTTATTGTGATCCACACAGTCAAAGGCTTTGGCATAGTCAATAAAGCAGAAATAGATGTTTTTTCCGGAACTCTCTTGCTTTTTCCATGATCCAGCGGATGTTGGCAATTTGATCTCTGGTTCCTCTGCCTTTTCTAAAACCAGCTTGAACATCAGGAAATTCACGGTCCACATATTGTGAGTATAATAGTTTTTAATGAATTCTGTGAGTCTTTCTAGTGGGTTTTTGAACTTGCTGCTGCTGCTGCTGCTAAGTCACTTCAGTTGTGTCTGACTCTGTGCGACCCCATAGATGGCAGCCCATCAGGCTCCCCCATCCCTGGGATTCTCCAGGCAAGAACACTGGAGTGGGTTGCCATTTCCTTCTCTGATGCATGAAAGTGAAAAGTGAAAGTGAAGTTGCTCAGTCGAGTCCGACTCTTAGCGACCCCATGGACTGCAGCCTACCAGGCTCCTCCGTCCATGGGATTTTCCAGATAAAATTGCCAGGCAAGAGTACTGGAGTGGGATGCCATTGCCTTCTCCAGTTTTTGAACTCAAGGGTATGTAAATAATTATTTTTATATATGTTTCTCTGTTTTTAGTTCCTGCTAACATTTGGCCTTTGATCTGAGCTTATGACACAGAACTCTTAAATCCCTTGGAGTTTCCTGGGTGACAGGACCATCTTTTGTTCCAATGAGCCAGCTCTTGGTGGCTTCTGGATGAGGGCTGGTCACTAGAAATGTGAAACCATGTTTAGAAGCTTGGGACTTCTGGCCCAACTTCCCATCCTCTAGAGAGGGGAAGGAGGCTGAAAAAGTAGTTAATAACCAAGCATGGCTACATGCTGAAGCTGCCATAAAAAATAAATCCCTGAACTACAGAACACGGAGAGCCTGGGAGTTGATGAACACTTCTGTATTCTAGGTGGGTGTTTTAACCAAACTCCACAGGGACAGAAGCTCCTCTACTCAGGAATTTTCCAGACCTTCCCCAATGTATCTGTTTATCAGACACTTCATTTGTGTCTTTTAACATTTTCTTTGTAATAAACTGGCAGTAATAAGTAAGGATCTTCCCTGTAGCTCAACTGGTAAAGAATCTGCCTGCAATGCAGGAGACCTGGGTTCGATCCCTGGGCCAGGAAGATCCTCTGGAGAAGGGAATGGCAATCCACTCCAGTATTCTTGCCTGGAGAATCCCATGGATAGAGGAGCCTGACGGGCTACAGTTCATGGGGTCGAAAAGAGTCAGACACAACTGAGTGACTAACCCACCACTAACCAGTAAGTAAACTCTCTTCCTGGGTTCTGAGCAAAGCTTGAGCAAATTATTGACCCCAAGAAGGGGATCATGGGAAACTTTGATTTGCAGCCCCATCAGATGGAAGTGGTGGGTAACCTGGGGACCTGCTATTTGCAACTGACATCTAATACGGGGAGCAGTCTTGTGGGACTAAGCCCTTAACTTATGGAATCAGAATTGAACTGAACTGTAGGGCATCCAACTGGTGGCAGAGACTTGATTAGTATGGGAATAAAAAATTCTACAAATCTGGTAACAGAAGTGTTGAGGGTGAGAGTCGAGGAAACAGTGAGTGTTTTCCTTGACACGGTGATTTGGGGAAACTCCTGAAGCTGTAGTTGGTGTCAGAAATGTGGAGCAGACCTAGTGGTCTGCAGGACTGACGCCTTAACTTCAGAGCTTGCTTATTTCCTGGGCGCCCCTCCACATCTGATGGCCAGCCTTCAGCCAGACTAACAAGACCTATTCAAGAGATGTTATTTGGGGACTGTGATGAAGGTCATTCCTCAGGTTCATAGAAGAAGTGCCCCTGCACTTGAATTTGGTGGGATAGAGCTAAAGAAAAAATGCTCTGGTCTCTCTCTCTCTCTCTTTTCTTTTTTGCATTTTCTTACCCAAGGCCCAGGTAATAAAGGAGTAGCCAAGCCCTGATTGGGTCAAAGGAGTAGGGAGGAGAAACACGGGCGGATGGAGTAGGTGACAGAAAGGGAAAGACAGGAAGATAGGGAGAAAGGTGTGTGCAGCCCTGTGTGGAGTGATCCTTATGCTGCCCAAACATCCATCAGCCAGAGAGATTTCAGCTTCTCACAGCCTCAACACGCTCTCCATAATCCATGTGCTAAGACACCCACTAATTACACAACAGATGATTTACTTTTCATAATATTTTCTCTAAAATACTTCAGAGGGCCATATTGACGGAGGTGGTTCTCAGCCTCTGTGTTGGAGGTAGAAACAGAAATTACATATTGCTTTGGGGGCAGATATGGATATGAAGTCTAGTAAAAATCAAATCACTTGTGGGCCTATTCTCTTTTTTGTACACACGTTTTGGAGAATAAAGTATCAGCAGAAATTCCTCATCACTAGCAGCAAAAAATTCTAAGGAGAAGTGAGCAAATAGGAAATGAAATGATGTGAGGAAATCAATGAGGGGCAATGATGTTTTTTAAATTAAAAACTGAAATATATACCTGCTGAAAAGGGGAAATTAAACAAACACAGCATGATGGAGGGTAATATGAGAAAAATATTTCACCCAGAAAAATGTTCAGGATGATATCAAGGGTTCCTCTGAAATTGATAAAAATCCTTTTCCTTCATTTCTTCTCTCTCCCTGAGAAACTGTACCTTTTCATTAGAAGTCAGCCATGTGAAGGAATCATTGATAGCTGCAATATTTCATCTTGTATTTTTTAATCAGTCACTGCAATGCGTGTGCAGCTCATAAACTGTGTTGTGGTTTCTAGGAACTTTCTCCATGGCTCGGTGCTGCTGTTCCGTGGCTGGGCACCAGGGGCAGTGATGATCCTGGGAGAGCAAGGTGAACTGCCGAGAGGGAGCTGGGTTCAGCTAAGTTCAGTGGCTCAGTCGTGTCCGACTCTTTGCTACCCCATGAATTGCAGCACGCCAGGCCTCCCTGTCCATCACCAACTCCCGGAGCTGGGTTGGTCAGCCACTGATGGTGAAGGGAAACGGACAACTGTTGACGTGGATAGAGACTATCTAAACATTTATCAAGGTTCCTTCATTTTTACGTTTTGTTTCCACAGTGAAAATTATGAACTATACTGTATAATTGTAAAGTACACTCATAATCTCATAAGGCCTGATCCTTTAATGTATTTGATTACACTTTTTCCCCCTGCTCAACTGGTTGGTTGAAAACTCACATTGTAGATCAGGACATTCAGTCTTGGAGAGAGTGTCTAAATGGAATTCACTATGACCCTGGACTTGCAACTTGCAACCTAGCATGCTGCGGTCCTTGGGGTCACAAAGAGATGGACACAAGTGAGCGACTGAACAACAATGATAACAGATGGACTTGTACATGTATTTTCTCCTAGACATATAATACTATGTGCACTGATAATAAAAGCTAACATTTACTGGCAACAAATTAACTCCTGGGCTCTCTTATGAGTGCTTTTTGTATATTTGCTCACTTAATTTCCACAACAATCATGAGATAGGCAATAGCATTGTATCCGTTTTACTGAAGAGGAAATGGTAACATAGGGAATGTGAATATGTCACTCAAAATTGCAAAGCTAGGCATTGTCAGAGTGGGGATTTGAACAGAGACGGTCTGACTCCAGAACCTGTGCTGTCCTGCCCCACACGCCTATTCTATTGTGATAAAGGAGCGCCGTACAAACCAGGAGAAGCATGTGCAATGATCACAAGTAGATTCTTCTCCTGATCTGTGGAGAGGGAAAGAGAAGCGAGGTTTGAATAAATAATTTTGAAACTACTTCAGTCTGTGGCATTTTATGAATATCCCACTCTCAATGGGCAAAGGCAGAATTTCTATCACTGGATAAATCTGCCTTAACCTCATCCCAGCTTTTGTCATAATCTAGGTAAAAGCATAGGATACAAATCGATAGACATGACCTAGCACTCAGCCGCTTCAGTCGTGTCTGGCTCTTTGTGACCCCAAGGACTGTATCCCACCAGGCTCTTCTGTCCATGGGGTTTTCCCAGCAAGAATATCACAGTGGGTTGCCATGCCCTCCTCCAGGGGATCTTCCCAAGCCAGAAATCAAATCTTCATCTCCTGTGTCCCTTGCATGGCAGGCAGATTCTTTACTGCTAAGTCACTGGGAAAGCCCATACATGAACTTAGTTATCCATAAAATATATTTACATATTATGCATATGAATATAAGTGAATATTCTATATTCTCTCCCTCTCTCAGCTAAATTTTGTGTGGCATCATGCCCTCTCTTTATAACTCTCTGATTTTCAGATTTTCTTCAATGTGAATGTGTTTTCAAATGAACTCCATTCTGAACCATGGAAAACAGCACAGCCACATAAAGTCTGAGTCTAGTTTTAGCACCTCACATATGGCAGCTTGTGGCTCTGGCTCTTTGAGTGTCACTTCCAACCCCTTCCTGAATTGAATGTGCTCAGCAAAGTAAGACATCCTCTGTGCCTAAACCCTGCCTCACCCCTCTCAGCACTGGGGTGGCAGAGACTGTGGTTTCCAGAAGTCCGAAGCCAAGAAGACAGTGCCCAGGACAACAGCCTGGCGGTGTGTGAAATTAAGCAGGTGCTTTAAAAGACAAATCAAGATACCATTTTCACTCAAGATTTTCCTCCCTCAGTGACACTTTTGTAGAAAGGGATATTGAGAACTTTAAGCAGAAAAGTTATTGACATATGAAGACCAATTAACCACATGGGCGTCCACCCCTGAGTTGTGCACCGTGAAGGTCTGTTCACTCAGTAATTTCTTCTCCCCGACAAGAAAAAAAATCTGAAGTCACAGCCTGAATTCCGGGCTCTTGTCTCAGCAGAGATATCCTTTGCTAATTAAGCTTAAAACATCTGAAACAGCACCTCTCCAGTTAATAAGTGTTACTTTAAAACGTAAAACATCTGATATTTTCAGACCACCACACCTAGAAAAGCCATTCTTTGAAATAGACATACTGCCTCTACTCATTCAAATTTGTGATTACAGGATAGGTCAATGGACCCAGGTGATGCTGCGTCCATTCATTATTTAGTTTATCTACTCAACAAACATTTATTGATTACCTATTTTGTGCCTTGCCTTGAGCCAGGCATTGGGCACACAATGAAAATAATGTATCCCCTGGTTCATGGAGCTGAGGGTCTAATGAGGGTCTACAGTCCAGCATGTGGGTAATGGCTGTGCTGGCTTTCTGAACCAATTTCTCAGGTAGATACTAAATATGTCAAGGTATACCAGACTTTGCATAAATGCGCTTGTGTAAAAATACAGAGGCGTTTGCTCACGTGAGTGCTGACTATGATGTCGACTAATTTATTCATCTTCCAAAACAAAGCACTTGGAAAAACAAATATTCTGCTTACAAGTGGTTAAAGGCACCACCTCTCTAACTGGGTAAATAGGGCAGCAGATTCACATTCTAAATAATAGCAGCTTTATTTGCAAAGCATCTTTTATCTTGTTAGCCCATAACATGCTTTACAGACTCAATAAATGACGGTAATAGATTTTTATAAACATTGGTTAAAACACTGACGTCTTAATATATTTTATGTCATTAAGTATATGCGTTTTCTAAAAAAGCCCTCCAACAGTAATTTTGTCAGTACTTACATTAAAAGCTGTCACTTGCCCTTCATAAAACGTGTCAATCAGACATAAGATGGTGGTGGTTTTCTCTCGATAGTGACACAGGTTTTTGGATGTCTTAGGCGTGAGTCTTCTCGGGAGCTTCACCCTCCTTTTCTCTGACTTCATTTTAGAGAAATGAAAACAAAGGGATGGTGAGAGTACAGGATAAGCACGGGATCACCTTTCTGGGTGGTGATTCTGTTGTGATCTTGGAGTAACGTTAATGAGCCCAAAATGAATCTGCTGTTAATTTAGTGACTTGTGAGTAAGCATCTGGAGTTGAACTTGGAAAAAATGCAATCACACTGCCTGCAGGGCTCAGTGGCCCGGATGACGCCCCAGCTGTTAGTCCGCGCCTCGAGGGCATTCGAAGCCCAGCTGGAGAGAGGGGGGTTCGCAGAAAGTGCAAGGGCACGTTCCCTGATGCCTCCACTCTGATCCTCTACTGTTTGAGGATATATGATCCAAAAACAATTTCAGGAAGAGTTTTATAAAACAGATAGGAAAGGAGCACATCTTGGCAGGGGGTGGGGAGCAGGGAGGAAAGGAGTAAAGAAGTTCTTTATTTTGCTTTTCTCTTTTGTCATTTTACATGTGTCTTATCTGATAGATCATAGAAAGTACTGATAGTCTCTCAGTCATGTCAGATTCTTTTCGACCCCATGGGCTGTAGCCCGCCAGGTTCCTCTGTCCATGGGATTCTCCAGGCAAGAATACTGCAGTGGGTTGTCATTCCTTTCTCCAGAGGATCTTCTTGACCCAGGGATTGAACCTGGGTCTCCCACCTTGCAGGCAGATAATTTACCATCTGATCCACCAGGGGAACCCAGGATTTTTCCATACAGCGTGTATTCATTCTGCATGATGACATCACACTTAGAGATACCATTGGACATCTGATAATATAGAGGACCACGCCTAGGAACAATAGTTGGAACTTGAAATTTGAAATAGTGGAATGAGTCCTGTTAATAATAGTGATAATGTATTTTTGATAAAAGAATATTGGAGTGGGTTGCCATGCCCTCTTTTAGGGGATCTTCCTAACCCAGAGATTGAACCCAGGTTTCCCACATTGCAGGCGAATTCTTCACCGTCTGAACCACCAGGAAAGCCTAAGAAAATTTTACTGAGGTGCTAAGTCATTGTCGCGATTATGCTTCTTTGATACTCCTGAATTAGGTTTACTTGGATCCTTATATCTTGGAAAATAGTTGGGTAAGGAGGAGACAGAAACATACATGAGTGTTTGGAGCTGTATTTTTCTTTCTTCAGAATACAGAGAGGCTGATGGAAAGTGTTTGATCATTTGCTTGCTTAAGCAATGCCTATGATATTTTGACATTGCCGCTTCGTTGATGATAAATAATTTAATGTCTAAAATGTGCATGTATTAGAATTCCCTGGAGCCAATGGCTGAACATATTGAAAATTCATATCATCAACAGGATTTATTTGGTCTATTTTGTAATAGTTATGCAAATGATAACTTCATAAACTCCACAAACCATTCGACTGATTGTGGGAAGGAGATGGAAAGGGGTCCCTAACATTAGGGTCAGCGGTAATTTTCACATGGGGCTTCCTTGATGGTTCAGTAGTAAAGAATTAGCCTGCCAGTGCAGGAGACGCAGGTTTGATCTCTGGTCCAGAAAGATCCCCTGGGGAAGGAAATGGGTTACAGTCTATGGAGTTGCAAAGAGTCAGACACGATGTAGTGACTGTACAAAAACAATATTCACATGTGTCTGCACCCAGTATTCTAATTAAACATGCATATCTCCATTCTAGACCTCCCTCACTCCATCTTCAAGTTTCTTTGGTAAATTTACACAAATAACTCTCATATTTTGCACGTCACTTTTCCCATCTGTAAACTGGGAACAGATAGTACCCACCTACCCTATACATATTTATTTTTGCAAGGTTATAAATAGCACCAAAGGAGAAAATATATGCAGATTTATTGTGAAAAGTATAAGGAATTACAAGCATTTAACAGTCTGTTGCTATTCGAAATGATTTGAGTGTAGCTGTTCCCTGTCCTAATAATCTCTAGGGAATATGAAAGCTCTATAGAGGAGCTGCTTTCGGTGACTTTCTAGATAGGAAATAGACACCCCGGAAGGGACAAGCAGAAGTGCATGAATAAGTATGTGGTCAGAATTGCCAGCAGCCAAAATAGATTTTACAGCAATTCATTCTCTCCCTGTAAACTCCAGGAGGGTGGGAGAGAACCTGATTTCAATGTCTTCCTTTTAACCTTCCTTGACATACAATGACATTATTTCATCACATATAATAATATGCCTGTATGCAAGTGATGATTTCCAGACTATTTTAAGTATCTCTCCCCACATACATAGTTATACATCATACAATTTGTCAGAATCCTGATTGCAACAAGAAGTGATGCCTGGTCAGGTGTTCATTCTCATGTCCTCATACAGACCATATGTAATAGAAATACAGAAGAAGCAAGGTGAGTAAAAAGGAACATTAAAAGTTTTAGTCTTGTTCCCTTTCATTTCCTTTCCACCCCTGTTCTCTGCCTATTAATGAAAGAATATAAGAAATAACGGGCATTTAAAGTAGAAAGCTTCCCTGGTGGCTCAGACGGTAAAGAATCCGCCTGCAATGCAGGAGACCTGTGTATGATCCCCGGGTTAGTAAGCTTCCCTGGAGAAGGGAATGGCAATCCACTCCAATATTCTTGCCTGGAGAATCCCCATGGATAGAGGAGCCTGGCAGGCTACAGTCCATGGGGTCACAAAGAGTTGGACACGACTAAGCACCTAAGCACAGCACAAAGTAAAAAGAGGTTTGTCAGATTGCTTGCTATTGTCTCAGAAGTTCTTAAAGAAGGGACTCACAAGTCTCTCAAGGAAACAACATCTTCCCCTACCTGGGGATATGCTTCCTCAAAACCCAACCACACAGAGAGAGAACACCTTCTCTCTAGGAAGGACTGATGGTTTATATGAAGCTGGTAATTAACTAGGGAAGGAACACAGGCTATAACTACCAGTATTTGATACAGTTGACATAAAATAGAAAATTGAGATCACTGATGGAAGATTTTATACAAAACAAGATGGAACTCCCAAACACTCTTGAGGGGTGTAGCAGAGAGGGCTATAAATTCACCCACACATGTTTCTTTTCCCTCTTAGGCTCACTGCCATAGCCCATTCTCCTCCATCTTTCCAGTGATATGTGCCGTATCTGGGCCAACATGCTGAAGAAGGGGTGTGCTTTCCCCTTACTGTCTTTTCCCACCCACCAGCTGAAGGGAGAGGACTCCAAGGACATGGAGAAGGACAGAGATAATATAAGATAGGACACAGAAAAGGAATATACATTCGTAAGAATATAGCCTACCCTGATTGACAATAAAAGAAAGACATTTTCTCTCTGTAAGATATTATCTGTAAGATAATTCAACTGATCGGGAAAGTACTGACTTGAAGATGTGACCCAATGGACACCTAGAGTCTACACCAGTGTTCCTACAAGCTTGATCTCCAAGACCTAGCAGCAACATTACCTGGGAACATGTTACAAATGTTATAAACCCTACCCCAGACCTCTTGAATCAGAAATACCAATAGTGGAGCCCAGCAATTTTAATGGGCTTCCCTGGTAGTTAGGATGGTAAAGAATCTACCTGCAATGCAAGAGACCTGGGTTTAATCCCTGGGTTGAGAAGATCCCCTGGAGGAGGGCATGGCAACCCATACCAATATTCTTGCCTGGAGAAATCCATGGACAGAGTAGCCTGGTGGGATACAGTCCATGGGGTCCCAAGAGTCAGACACGACTGAGGTGATTTAGTATGCACACACAGAGCATTTTCTGAGGCATACCTAAGGAGCCGAGATTCCCCCCAGATCCTCAAAGCTTAGAAAATGAAAGTGAAAGTCACTCAGTTGTGTCCAACTCTTTGCAATCCCATGGACTATACAGTCCATGGAATTCTCCAGTCCAGAATACTGGAGTGGGTAGCCTTTCCCTTCTCTAGGCAAATTCTTTACCAGCTGAGCCACAAGGGAAGTCCTTAGAAAGTTTTGTGTAATAGTGTTTTGAGTACCGAGAGGGAGGCGGTTCAGCACTGTGGTAGGTGGTCCTGATAGTGAGACAGTCCAGAAGCCTGCATAGTCAGGCTCTTGTTTGATCAAAAGCTTTCCTTTTAGTCTTAAATCAAAAGAACTGTAAGGGATAAATGCTGTGCAGCCCTACTTTATCACGGGGCATAGCAGAAGACCCTCATAAAAATGCTTAATCCCAGGACAGATTCTTACGTGCATGGAAACGGGAGAGGAAAAGCTATGCCATTGGAATTCTGCTGCCTGACTCTTCCATCGACACCACCCTGCGCCCTGACTGTCAGGTTCATAAATAGCCCCACCTCTAGGCTGGCCCGTATTCATACCCTATCAAAGCGGGCAAGACGAGATTTCATGGATCAGCTGGGGAGATTTGAAGGCCCAACCCTTAGGTCATGTAGATCTCAAATGTGTTTCCCTGCTTGCCTTTTGTTTCGTGTTCAGTCCAAAGAAATTTTTACTTCTGCTTAAAATTGACTCTCACTTCCTGTCCTCTGCAATGATCAATACCAGGTGGGTGGCCATTGTAGAGAAGATATGTCCTTTACAAGGGTCCACACAGACTAAGAAGAAAAAAATAGGGTGACTAGAAGAAAATTGATTTCTGTGACAGCCAGGGCTGGGGCTAAAGTAAGGCAAGCGATGCTCATAATGCATTGCCTTGGGCACAAATTAAAGTGTTATCAGAAGCTCAATAAGCAAGATAAATGACATTTTAATGTACTACTTTAAATAAAATCTAAATTAAAACAAAGAGACCCATGATGAACAAAAGATAAAATTTTTAAACAAGTACAGTATCAGTATTACTGAGTTGTTTGTTTGTTTGTTTGTTGCTTCAGGCTCTGATGGGACTGTCTGTGACTATCAGCCAATCAGTGGAAATAATGTTCAGCTCTGGGTAGAAAGAGACAGGTGGGTGATCAGTAAAAGCCAATCCTCTGAGGTTAGAATTCCCAGTGGTAAAAAAGAAGGGCTAGAGAGAGACTGGGTAAAAAGGACAGGAGAATTAAAAAAAAAAAAAAGTTGGGGTGGGGGAGAAGAAAAGATTTATGGATGTTTATAAAGTATGAAACACCATATTGAACACATTACATGTATTAGTTCATTTAGTCCTTACAACATTATGAAATAAATATAACTGTTATCACTGCTTCATAGATAAGGACGCAGGCACAGGGAGGTTGAATTAGTTTTCCACGATCACACAGCAAACAGCAGAGCTGGGGTATAAACTAAGGCTTGAGCGCCCTTGTATGAAGACAAGACAAAAAGGAAGCAGGAAGGAATTCAGAGAGAGAGAAAGCAGTACTGCATTTTCAGCCCTTTGTGGTCCCCAGTAGCAAAGGAAGCACGCTGAAATGGTGGCTGTTTGCTGGAGACCAGTTTAGCATCTTTGAACAGGAGACAAAAGCATATTCCAGGCACTTGCTGTCGTGCTGGCACAGAATATCTACTTAATGTTGGTTGTTTTCACATCCTGACATCCCCCAATTGACAAGGAAATGCTTAGCATACCATGAAATGAACAGGAGCCAGGGCTGAGCAGAAGGCAGTGTCAGCCAACAGCAAGGAGTACAGCTTGTCTGTGGATCCGCCGCCCTCCCTGAGAAACAGGTCTCATTCTGCCTCCTTGTCTCTAAATCTTCCTCCACAAAACTCCGGAAACAACAATCAGAGATGACTATATATTATTTATTTACTTACTTATTTATAGGCTATATCTGTGTGTATTGTGTAAGTATTTAAAACGTGGCTGGATCCAGAGCCACAAGAATGATGTCTCAATTGCAGGAGGGGACACGCAGCACAGGTTTAAGTATGATAGATGGGATGCCCTCCCTTGCTTAGCAAACTGCAGAGAGAGAGAGAGAGAGAGAGAGAGAGAGAGAGAAACCCTGAAATTAGAACAGGAGGGCTGGGGAGGGTCACGTGGGTGTAATATGACTGGAACAAGACACAGAGAAAAGTAATTTACTCTGAAGTGACAGTCTCAAGGCGACAAAAGAAACTAACAGAGAGGGGAGTTTAGGCTCATTAACAGCCTGCGCTCAATATTTCATTATTAATGATAATAATACAAAGGAGAAAGGAGGGAGAAAAGGCATATGAGGTGTGCGCCCCACTCCTTCCAATCCCAACCCCCTCACCAAACAGACCCAGGGGACCCCCCTAGAGGCTCACAAGGGCACAGGCTCCAGGGCGCCACAAAAGCACCTCCAGGAGAAAGGAATCGTCAGGCAGGATGAAGAATGTGTTAGCTCTGGTTCTGCTCAGCTCTTGCCTAAATGCCTGAGCCAGTGGGGACCCTCTGCAGGATTCCGCCTGATTTATTAGAACCTCTGCGGCAGGCGAGGAAGCACTCCCTCACCCCACCCCCTTCCCACCACTGACGCTCAGCAGTCCAGCCTGGGCCAGACACTGTCATCCAGGGGCCTGTGGCCAAGCTGCTTCTGGGATTTCTCAGGCTGCAGCCTCTGGGGAGCAGGCAATCCCTTCTTCTGGAGAGTGCATATTGTCTGCACCTAGACAGGGGTGCAAACACAATACTGGGAATCAATACAAAAGGAAATGGGATGTATCCTAGAGACTGTGACCAAAGCCTAAAAATAAAATTCAACAGTGAGCAACCACAGACTGCAGATTAAAAAGCAGAGACATCACTTTGCCAAAAAAGGTCCGTCTAGTCAAGGCTATAGTTTTTCCAGTAGTCATGTATGGATGCGACAGTTGGACTATAAAGAAAGCTGAGCACCAAAGAATTGATGCTTTTGAACTGTGGTGTAGGAGAAGACTCTTGAGAGTCCCTTGGACTGCAAGGAGATTCAACCAGTCCAGCCTAAAGGATTCAACCAGTCCTGAATATTCTTTGGAAGGACTGATGCTGAAGCCGAAACTCCAATACTTGGATCACCTGATGCAAAGAACTGGCTCACTGGAAAAGACCCTGATGCTGGGAAAGATTGAAAGCAGGAGGAGAAGGGGACGACAGAGGATGAGATGGTTGGATGGCATCACCAACTCAATGGATGTGAGTTTGAGTAAGCTCTGGGAGTTGGTGATGGACAGGGAGGCCTGGCGTGCTGCAGTCCATGGGGTTGCAAAGAGTCAGACACGAATGAGCGACTGAACTGAACTGAAGCAATCATGCTGGGTTCCATTTAATTTAAAATGGCAAAAGGGCTATCGGGTTCTACCTATTGTCCAGATAAAATGTCCCTTGTCTTCTGTGCCACCAGGCTGCCTCTCCCAACAAGTATTTTGCTGTGGATAATCGATATATTTTCTTCTTGACGTTGACCTTCATAGCCCAACTAGCCTGACTTGGTCCATGTTTCTGCTTTCTTGGACCATTTCTGAATATTCAGAACATATGTGTTTGTGTTATTGTTAATACTGTTGACTAAAACAGTACATCCCTTCCTCAACAGCTCTTACCCAATGGCTTTGAGCAATTGAAAACATACTCAAGATCATCTTTTCTATCTTTTATGTCTTTTAATTTGTTAACATGACAGAATTATCCATTCATCCAATAGATATATCAGGGTCTACTACCGTGTTGGTCATAGTTCTGAGTTAGACTGCCTATAGAAGTAAACCAAATATATGGTACCATTCTTTTGGTTGCTTATAAACTATTGAGGGAGGCCAGTATGAAGCAGTAAATGCACAAATAAATATGTAATAACAAATTGTGTTAAATGGCCTGAAAACAATGATCAGGTGCTCTAACGAAACCTGGTGAGTGGGAAAGCCATTTTCTGGAAGATGGTCTAATCAGCCTTCTCAGGGGAAGTGACATTTGCTGAGACCTGAAGGAAGCACAGGTAGCTCGACAAATCAGAAGAGGAAGCGAATTCCAAGCAAAGGAACCATGTGTGTGAAGGCTGAGTCAGAAAGAAGAGCTCCAGTTTGTGTTCAAGGAAGAGGAAAATGAGTGTTTCTGGAGCATGGCGCTGAACCAAGAGCCGTGCCCTGTGTGACAGGAGAGTGGGCAAAGAGTGCCAGGAAGTGTGTCAAAGGTCAGCGAAACAGGCAGGACCTTACGCTGAGGCTTAGGGGACACTTCCAAGGTGGTTTAAATCAGAGAAGAGAAGTGGGCAGATTTATCTTTGAAAAAGGTCTTCTGGCTGCAGTGTGCAGGGATGAATCGAGGATGGGACATCCCCAGAGGCCGGGCGAACTGCCAGGGGGGCTACCAGGTGGGTCAGGAGGGCAGTGGAATGGAGAAAGAAGGAATGAGAAGGTCCAAGGTTGTTTTCAAGGAAGGAGACCGGGGTAGTAAGAGATCGTGCGTTGGGTGCAGGGAACAGGAAGTGTCAAGAAGGCCCATGGATGTCTAGATACACCCTCTGAAGCTAACCTTTAGTGGAACATTGAACTCTGCAGTCACTGCATCTGGACCCAGACACGCATGCTCTGTAAGCTGGGTAAAAATCTCCTTTCTGGTTTGTCTTACTGTGGACAACTAGGTTCAAGACCCAGAGACCATCTTACTCTTTCTACCTGGCAGGCTGAGAAGCTGATGCTCTTTCTTCTGGTTGAGATTTCCCCCCCCTTGCATATTCCAAGGTCTTCTTTGTTTTTCTGATTTAAATCTAGAACCTTATGGTTTCTGGGCTTCCCAGGTTGCGCTAGTGGTAAAGAAACTGTGCCAATACAGGACCCCAAGAGAGCTGGGTTTGATCCCGAGGTCCAGAAGATCCCCTGGCGTAGGAAATGACAACCCACTCTAGTATTCTTGCTGGAGAATTCCATGGACAGAGGAGCCTGGCGGGCTATGTCCATGGGGCTGCTGCAAAGATTTGGACACGGCTGAGCACACAACAGGTACATATGATTTCTAAAATGGGGCTGAGGAACCTGTAGATCAGTGGTGGTCCTGGGAGCAGCTGAAGCAGCCTCATCTGGGAATTGGTTAGAAATGTAAATACGTGAGTCCCAACCCAGATCACTGAATCAGTAAGTCTATCAGTGGACTATCAGCCATCCATGTTTACAAGCCCTCCCAGGGATTCCAATCTGTGTTGAAGTCTGAGAACCCTACTCCATCACCGTTGTCTATCTGCACTACCCTGTAGGGCTATCACTCAACACGTGTGCATTTGAATCCATGAAAGGTCTTCAGCCCGAACAGAGATGTGTAAGTATAAAATACACACCAGACTGCAAAGTGTTAGTCGCTTAGTTGTGTCTGACTCTTTGTGACCCTAGCCCATTAGGCTCCTCTGTCCATGGATCCTCCAGGCCAGAACACTGGAGTGGGTTGCCATTTCTTCCTCCAGGGGATCTTCCTGATCCAGGGATTGAACCTGGGTCTCCTGCATTACAGGCAGATTCTTTACCGTCTGAGCCACCAGGGAAGCCCCTTGCAAAGACTTAGTCCAGAAAAAAAAAGAACATAAAAATGTTTCACTAATCATTTTTTATTGACACGTATTAAAATGATAATGTGTTCAGTATTTGAGGTGAAATGTATTAATAAAAGCAAAATTAATTTTACTTGTTCCATTTTACCTTTTATTGACTCTACGAACACTCCAACTATGTATGTAATACATTCTATATTTTTACTGGGTAGTGCTGCTCTAAAGCATTGCTTTTTCAACTTCAGTGTGCAGAGGAACTGCCTGGAGATCTTGTTAAAATGCAGATTCTGATTCAGCAGGTCTTGGATGAGGCCTGAAATGCCTCATCCTAGCCAGCTCCCAGGAGTCGCCTGCACTGCTGGTCTGTGGCCCATCCTGTGAGTAGCAGGGCACCAGTACATGCTGGGGATGCTTCCGAAACTAAGTATGGCATCATTGAACAGCCACCAAATGTGAACTCATTACACCTGGCTCTAAGTCCCACCTCTACTTCTTATTGGCTAGATGACTTCAGAAAAATCTTGTTTTTTAAATGAAAAATGTAGATAAGAGAAGCAACCATACAGGGTTATTGCAAGGTTTAAATAAAATGATGTTGATGGAATTGTTTCTATATTATCCAAGCTATATTAGTCTAAATAAGTATCTATACCAGCACATACACAAGCACTGAGCATATGGGAACAAATGATGCAGAGCTATTTTTCCAGTTTCTATGATAATTCAGGACTACAAACCTATAAACAGACATCATCATTACTTGGCTACTCCAAATTGCCTCAGAATTATTTCTGGCTGTGTTATCTGAATCACTGTGACCAGGGAGAAGTCATCTGGGAAGGGCAATAGTAGTTGGCCAGCATTTCTCTCAGAAGCATTTGGTACTTGTGGTCAATGCTGACTTTGTTACTGTCCCAAAGGGTGAGGGAGGCATTATCCTAAATGCCCAGCTAAATACTCAGCTCTCAGATCTCAGAGAATCAGAGCATCCATACGGCCGTGGGCTCCATCAGACCAGACTTCATCCGTAATTAGCAAGCAACCAGACTCCTAGAAGGAGTCGCTTCGTGACCTGAGGGAAAAGAGAATAGAACTGGCCCTGCGACTTTGTCATCATTAGGAAGGTGGAGAAAGATGCAAAAAGCAATAATTCCCTTGAAGCGGAATTGTCATGCTGTGGTGGCAACATCCATATGGTCAAGATTAGCTCAGTTCTTCCAGGAGCAGAGTGCTGGGAATCCAAGATGGCAGGAGAGGAAAGACACTCAGAAACTGAGCCTGTATTGTGTCCAGCCCTGTGCTGGATCCCAGAAATGGAAATGTTGCAATTAGCTTTCACAGGGAGAGAAACTGTTCTGTTACCTACTAGGCCCAAATCCTCCATTACCTACACACACACACACACACACACACACACACACACAGGATTCAGGTTTTCCATCTCCCACCCAGACAGGAGGTTTGTGTAATACACTTTCTGCTCTCAAGAAAGTTACTGATACGTCACTTGGAATTTCTGGGACAGGAAAGGGCAGAAAACGCGAGGATTCAAGCTTTCTAAAAGAGGATTTTTTCCAGAAGGGGAAAAGCTAGGCTGTTTAGAGCAAGATTCCTGCCCAGCAATGTCCACTGCGGACCTCACTGGTGCACAGCACACGCCCAGTGCAGAAAGCTGTGGAGACCCAGAACAGAAGACCAAGGGCATCCCTAATGCATGGACGGAGGACAGATCACTTCCCTTCCCTGAGCCTTAGGCGCAACATCTGTAAACTGAGAGGGTCTAACGAAACGGGCTGGAAGGTCCCCTCAAGCAACCATATCCTGCTATTCCAAAGGGTCACTTTGCTGATACAAAGTGACCACCCCCGGTAGGGGCCTCTTCGCTGAGAGGCACATGTGGTGCCCTGTGGAAAGCAGGCATCCCTGCCGGCGGGCTGGAGAACACGTACTCCGTAAACAAATCTCGAAGAGCCGGTGTTTGAGGAGCCTGGATGCAGGAGCGTCTCTGGGGCTGCCGATGCGTTGGTTCCCCACTCCTCTGCAGTGAGATCCTTAGCACGTGAGGAGGAAGAGTCACTCATGGGCTCCAGTGAACCAAGCAGGGCCTAAGCAAATGTGAAGTCTGTTAGCAAACCCTCCCTCCATCCCTTTCTTGTTCCTGGTCACCCCAATTCAAGGGCAGTGGGTCTCTGCCATCTTTTTCTTGTAATCAACTGTGCTGCCTAGGAAACATCCCACAATATTAATCTCAAGAAAAATGAAGGAAATGTGTATGTAAGAATGCTAGAAACCCGAGTAAAGGATCTCGCTTAACCTTTGCTACTAAGGCCAAGAGAAGGATGAGGTTAGTAAGACACCCACTTGCTTGGACCTCAAAGCCTAACAAGGAATTGGCCTCCATGGGCAGTGTGTAGGGGTTCTTCATGCACTACCCTGAGTGGGAGACCCTCCTTCACTTTGGCACCCAGGTATCTCCCTTGCCTCCACCTAGTTCTGGGCCTTGCGGCTTGGTTTGCATGTGTATTCCCATGTCAGATGCATGCAATCAGCCATGCATGTATGCATGTTCAGTCGCTCAGTCATGTCTGACTCTTTGCAACCCCATGCACTATAGCCTTCCCAGCTCTTCTGTCCATGAGATTCTCTAGGTAAGAATACTGAAGTGTGTTGCCATTTCCTCCTCCAGGGGGCCTTCCCAACCCAGGGATTGAACCCAC
Source organism: Bubalus bubalis (assembly GCF_019923935.1). Lineage (NCBI taxonomy): Eukaryota > Metazoa > Chordata > Mammalia > Artiodactyla > Bovidae > Bubalus > Bubalus bubalis. Next base: position 6,491,453 of record NC_059161.1, read on the forward strand.
ATCTCCTGGGTCTTCTGCGTTGGCAGGCAGATTCTTTACCACTGAGCCACTTGGGAAGCATGAACTCAGCCATATAGAGGCCCAAAGTCACACAGCCCTAGGACTGACATTAAGACCCTTCTGTTTGCTCTGATCTGACAGCATGGTGGTTCATGGGAAAGACCCTGGGTAGCCAAGAAGAGCTCATAGTTTAGAATTCTGGCACCTACATTTGCTAACTGGGGCAAACATTCATGTTTGGTAGCCTGGGCCAATTTGCTTAAATATTCTGTTCCAGTTTCCTTATCTATGAAAAAGGGGATAATAGCAACACGGGCATCATAGTGCTGTGATGAGGATCCAAGGAGCAAAGCACTGAACGTGTGTAAAAGGGTCATGATGGTGATGACCCCAGTGGTGATGATCACATCTTGATGGGGATCGGTTGTTATTGCTATTAGCCTATCACATTATTGATTTGCAGTGCTCAGTGTGTATCCTTTCCATGTGGTCTCTGCAGTTTAGCCTCTTGCATACTGGATCTCCAACTGTGAATTACTAGATATTATCAGTGACTTCTGGGACATGACTAGGTATTATCACTGAATCCAGGCAAATTATCTTTTGAAGGAATTTACAGGAGGGACCTCAAATTACACAGGGAATGTCCTTTCAGCTCTAACGGCCAGTCTGTGAACCTATGGCTTTGCACATTAAGGAAACGACTCTCCCTTCGGAATGAGAGGCTTAATCCAACAAAGAGCCTTTGTCAGGCATTGCAATTCTGTGCTCACTGCAGCACCAGGCCAGCGTTGCCTCAACTTTGGCCCCTGGGAGCCCCACGTGTGCCTCCTCCGTGGCTCAGGGGCCACTCATTCAGGAGGCAGTCTACTCCCTGGGGAGGCCCTGGCCCCAGGAATGTAAGGTTGGATGGTGGTCCCCGCCACCCCCCTGGCCTCCTTTCACAGTCAATTACCCCTCCATTAATTGTTGTTGTTAATAATCCACAAAGCACCTTTCACTAACAGTGCCAAGCGCCAGGGGGAGGAAAAGTAGTGGCTGGCGTTACTTCATTGACCTCCCCATCTGCAGCACTTGCGAGTGTGGTCCTGGAGCCAGGATCACACAGGGACTAACTGCCAGGCCTCGAGCACAGCTCCCATCCGTCAGAGTCAGCCCATCAAAGGGCATTTTGCAGAGCTGCACAGAGGGTGAAAAAGCTGGCAAAGCCGAACTGGGGTCCTGACGGTGACGTGTGAACTTGGCCTCCAGCCTTCTCCCTCGTTCCTCGGCTCTAAACCACCTTTCGGGAGGACAGACATAAAGCAGGGGTGACAAATGAAAAGTGAAGGCTGAACCACTGTCCTTGGGGCACAGAGCCTGGCACCCAGTGAGACTGCCCAGACAGAACGTGGGCCGTGGTTTCCCTTCCGCGACTGGGGTCCCTGGCTACCGCCAGAGCTGAGCTGCCTGTCTCCACACTGACAACTCCAATTTCATCAGCCCAAAGAGGTTCCCAAAGGGGACCCTGATGGATGTCACTCTGGATGTCACCCTGGATGATGCCCAGGCATCCACCAAACCCCTGAACTGCAGGGAGCTTTGAAAAGATTTGACATCGAACCACTCCCCTGGGGGGAGGACACTGAAGCCCTGGGTCTGTGGCACCATTACTAAAGGGTTTCCTGTTCCAAATGTCTCCCCTGTTTCACTGTATTCTCTTTCTCTTTTCCTCTGTTTCTTCCCCCTTAGTTTTCTGTCTCAGTTTTCACTTTGACAAATTGCACCATCCCTCATCGCAACACACACACATCCACTCCACCCTAAACCCACGAAGACATGACCCCTCTGTGACGTTACATTTATGTCACATGTCTGAAAGCGGATGGAAGTGCAAATAATGCATCTAATTGTGACTCAGAGAAACAAGAGCCTCCTCCCTGTCTCTCTAAAAAGAGCTTCTGCTGTGTGAGAAGAACAAAGACAGTCCCCATGTGCTGGGCCTTTGGGAGCAAAGAGAACAGTTACAGAAAAGACTTGAGGAAGAAAGCCATGAAACCAGACTTCACTGCAACCAAAGGAAGGCACGCTCAAAACATAAACAGAGAAAGGGAGAGAGTGGACGTGGAGCCCAGAGCGGCCAGGCGATAGGCTGCGATTTGAATTTAGGAAAAGCTACAGGCAATGCCTCCCGGGTAGTGTGTGTTCCTGTGTGCTTCTTACCAATGAGGGACACATTCTTCCCTAAGAGGAATCAGGAAATGTGGCTGCAGGCCATGTGGTGGGCTGATGGTTTTCCATGGCCTGATGCCTTCGGACAGAAAGGAGAAGGGCACAGTTTAAAGAGACGGAGGCTAGATTTTTGACTTTCAGCAACTGAGTCCACAGGGGAATGTCCTTTGCACACCTGTAAACATAGAAAGGCAGCAGGTGGACAAAACGGGCCATCTGATTATACTTGTGCTTTTCCCATTGTTATGGTCTTTCCACTGATGCTAAGCATGCCTTCTACACCACCTCCATCCAAACACATACCTGTGTCTACCTGGGTACCTTTCTGTCCAGCAGTGACTCTCACCTGTGTGTCTGCAACATGTATGTGCTGAGAGGTCAGACATTCTGCTGAGCAGGAGGAGAGGATATTGCACAGGAAACTCTTAAGCACCAAGGACTTGCCATGTCCACTCTCCTCCTTGGAAACCTGTTTCCACAAATAGACCACAGGTCTCTGTTTGACCATCAGGCTGTCACGTAGCCTGGCTCAAGCAGTCTGTTCAGCAGGAATGATGAGGACTCACTGAACAGTGAGAGCCTTTCTCAGAGAGTTTGTATGTGAGCAGAGATAAAGAGGCAAAAAAGGAAAAACAGAAATAAGGAAAAGGGCCTCTGAGTAGCTCTAAATAGGGAAGAAAGTGTAGGATTAAATCCTCTGCTGGACCACTGGAGCTCCTCAGAACCTTTGCCCATGCTGATTCCTTTGCCTGGAGTACACTTGTTTTATCTGGCTATACACCACCTTCCCCAGTGTATGGTTTCCCAGGTGGCAATAGTGATAAAGAACCTGCCTGCCAATGCAGGAGACATAAAAGATGAGGGTTCAATCCCTGGGTTGCGAAGGTCCCCTGGAGGAAGGCATGGTAACCCACTCCAGTATTCTTGCTGGAGAATCCAATGGACAGAGGAGCCTGGTGGGCTAGAGTTCCACTGGGTAGCAGAGAGTCAGACACGACTGAAGTGACTTAGCATTCAACATGCATCATCCCCAAAACTTATGTAACCTGAGAAATCATGAGGATTGCAGGAGGGAATGCCTAGGGAACACTCGAGGAATAAGAGGTGCCTGGATAAGTGTGGAAGATGAAAGAGAAGGCAACGTGTAATCTTGGAGATGTGAGAGACATGAGCGAGCCCCGTGCGGTGGCAGCGTGGTTTGGACCACTGAGCTTGCACTTCATCACAGCTATGCCAGGAGGCTTTGCCTTGACACACCCTCTCCCAAGGTCATGGTACGGTCACTGGTTAGCTGTCTTTGTTGCAGAAACAGCCGAGCTCCCATCTAAACAAACTGCAGTCTTGTTTTTAATATCTTAACAAGACAGACAAACCAGTTTCAGATAAGAAAGAAATAGCAATAAAGTGGGGGGAAAACTGACTTAGATGTAACAGTCGATGAACAATTTTTTTGCCAGACTTTCCCTTTGGAGACTCAGAGCTGAGATGAAAATATTTAGCTTTTTTGCCACACAAAGTTTACATCAAATCCATCCTCAGCAATTTACCAATGTGAAAATGTGGATAAGTATTTTAACCTATCTGAGGCCAATTTCCTCAGGTAGAATGCATGTATTAATAGCTGTCTCATAGACATTTAAGGAGCAAATGCGATGCTATGTGTAGCAAGCCTCAAGCGTATTTGGTTGTAAATAAATGCTAGTTTTATGTACTAATGTATTAAGCTATTAAATATGCCCCTGCTAGGTATATAGTTCTCTAGTTCCCCCTTTTACATACCCTCTCTCAGCAGATTATTGTTCCTGAATTCCTTCAGTCAATTAATACTTACTAAGAGTCTGTTACACAACAGGTGCCTAGAAGGTGAGGAGAGACACTTATCAGTGGAAAGTATAACCAGGCTTCAAAAACAAACGAAAACTATAGTGGCTTTTACCTTCAAAAAGCTAAATCTTTCTCTATCTGATTTACCTCACTTAGTATGAGAATCTCAAGGTCCATCCATGTTGCTGCAAATGACATTATTTCATTGTTTTCTATGGCTGAATACGATTCCATTGAATAAATCACATATTCCTTTTCTAGCCGTCCACTGATGGACATGTAGGTTGCTTCCATGTCCTGCTGTTGTGAATAGTGCAGCAGCGAACATTGGGGTGCCTGCATCTTGCCCAATTACTGTTTTCTCTGGATACATGCCTAGAGGTTATCATACTAAGCCAAGTAGGCCAGATGGAGATAACAAATATCATATGAAATTGCTTATATGTGGAATAAAAAAAAAGACACAAATGAAATTATCTACAAAACAGAAAGAGACTCCCAGACATAGAGAACACATTTACAGTTACCAGAGGAGAAAGAGACAGACAAAGGGATAAATTAGAAGGTTGGGATTAACATATACATACTACTGTGTATAAAATAGATAACCGACAAGGACCTCTGTGTATAGCACAGGAAACTATACTCTGTACTTTGTAATAACATATAAGAGGAAATAATCAGATAGAGGATATATATATAGAGAGAGAAGGAAATGCCAACCCACTTGAGTATTCTTGTCTTGCCTGGAGAATCCCATGGACAGAGGAGCCTGGTGGGCTACAGTTCATGGGGTCACAAAGAGTCAGAAACGACTGAAGAGGGCATGTATATATGTATATGAATCCCTTTGCTGTACACTTGAAACTAACATGACATTATAAATCAACTACATTTAAATTTTTAAAATAGCCTAAGTCACCAATAGAAGAGGTGACAAGAATACACAGAAGAACTGTACAAAAAAGATTTTCATGACTCAGATAATCACGATGGTGTGATCACTCACCTAGAGCCACACATACTGGAATGTGAAGTCAAGTGGGTCTTAGAAAGCATCACTAAGAACAAAGCTAGTGGAGGTGATGGAATTCCAGTGGAGCTATTTCAAATCCTGAAAGAAGATGCTGTGAAAGTGCTGCACTCAATATGCCAGCAAAACTCAGCAGTGGCCACAGGACTGGAAAAGGTCAGTTTTCATTCCAATCCCAAAGAAAGGCAATGCCAAAGAATGTTCAAACTACTGCACAATTGCACTTACCTCACATGCTAGTAAAGTAATGCTCAAAATCCTCCAAGCCAGGCTTCAGCAATACATGAACTATGAATTTCCAGATGTTCAAGATGGTTTTAGAAAAGGCAGAGGAACCAGAGACCAAACTGCCAACATCCGCTGGATCATCAAAAAAGCAAGAGAGTTCCAGAAAAACATCTATTTCTGCTTTATTGACTATGCCAAAGCCTTTGACTGTGTGGATCACAATAAACTGTGGGAAATTCTGAAAGAGATGGAAATACCAAACCACCTGACCTGCCTCTTGAGAAACCTATATGCAGGTCAGGAAGCAACAGTTAGAACTGGACATGGAACAACAGACTGGTTGCAAATAGGAAAAGGAGTACGTCAAGGCTGTATATTGTCACCCTGCTTATTTAACTTATACGCAGAGTACATCGTGAGAAACGCTGGGCTGGAAGAAGCATAAGCTGGAATCAAGATTGCCGGGAGAAATATCAATAACCTCAGATATGCAGATGACACCACCCTTATGGCAGAAAGTGAAGAGGAACTAAAAAGCCTCTTGATGAGAGTGAAAGAGGAGAGTGAAAAAGTTGGCTTAAAGCTCAACATTCAGAAAATGAAGATCATGGCATCTGGTCCCATCACTTCATGGGAAATAGATGGGGAAACAGTGGAAACAGTGTCAGACTTTATTTTTTGGGGCTCCAAAATCACTGCAGATGGTGACTGCAGCCATGAAATTAAAAGATGCTTACTCCTTGGAAGGAAAGTTATGACCAACCTAGATAATATATTCCAAAGCAGAGACATTACTTTGCCAACAAAGGTCCATCTAGTCAAGGCTATGGTTTTTCCAGTGGTCATGTATGCATGTGAGAGTTGGACTGTGAAGAAAGCTGAGCGCCGAAGAATTGATGCTTTTGAACTGTGGTGTTGGAGAAGACTCTTGAGAGTCCCTTGGACTGCAAGGAGATCCAACTAGTCCATCCTAAAGGAGAACAGTCCTGGGTGTTCACTGGAAGTACTGGTGCTGAAGCTGAAAATCCAATACTTTGGCCACCTCATGCAAAGAGTTGACTCATTGGAAAAGACTCTGATGCTGGGAGGAATTGGGGGCAGGAGGAGAAGGGGACGACAGAAGATGAGATGGCTGGATGGCATCACCGACTCAATAGACGTGAGTTTGAGTGAACTCTGGGAGTTGGTGATGGACAGGGAGGCCTGGCGTGCTGTGATTCATGGAGTCACAAAGAGTCAGACATGACTGAGCGACTGAACTGAACTGAACTGAAGTCACCAAAGGAGAAAGGTTCTGAGTCTAGACAAAGCTCTAGCAGAAGCAGTGGGGTAAGCATGGCTTCCAGACTGAAAAGAGACCGTGCAGTAAAGAAATCAAGGAAGCAGAGATGGATGGGGAGGCTGTGCAGTCCTTCTTGTTCCTGGGAGACAGCAGAACCCCTGAGAGACATGGCTACACAGCCATTCTGGAGAGTTTACCAACATACCTGAGGATAGGTTTCGCTGGTCCTGAAATATTGGCCCACGTTTGGACTTAAAAAAAAAAGAATCACAGCTTGAAACACTTAAGAGGTCATTGGATTGACTTCTTATTTTGTAGATGAGGAACTTGAGGGTGAAAATAGTTAAGCAACTTAGCCAATTCATAGAGTAAGAGACTAGATCATTTTGTGTATAACCTAGATGTAGACAGTACTGACGGTGGAGTCCAAGGTCAGAAAGACGGTCTAAACTGCCTGGGGTCGGGGGGAGGGAAGCTTATTAAAATGCAGGTTCTCAGGCCCACTCCAAAGGGCTTATGATTTTAATGGGTCTGCCATAGGGAACTGCCTTTAATAGGCACGCCAAGGTGATTCTGATGCGGGTGGTCTGAGGACTAATTGCCACCTTTGCCTTCTCCAGTGCTAATTTGCATGGAAACCCACAACCTCTGAGATGTAATGAGGTGGTTTCAGTTCCATAAAATCCCTGGCTAGTGCGGCTCCCTGCTATAGGTGTAAGCTGAACCTCTTCAGCTGAGTTATGGTGTGTATTTGCATAAATTACCATGCGAAACTTGTTAATATTTCCTAGATATGCTTTTTCATTGCTCCATTAGACAAGGCTTTGTGCTTTTGTTTGGAGTTGAATGTCAGCCAATCCGAATTCACAACTGTAATGGCAGAGAACGTGAGGTGGTAATTTATTCCCCTCATGGAGCCCAAGTGTCACCTATCTGTCCTAAGAAATGCGGCCCGAAATCAGTTGAATTTTATCATGCAAATTATGGGAAGTGTTATCATTACAAGCAGCAGGAGGTTCCTGATTTGCTATCATTTACACTTTAAATGAGTTCGACCTGCTAGGTGCAGGGGATAGGTCTAGGGAGAAGAGAGGCAGGGGTAAGGTGGGGAGGAATTTCACCAGGATGGAGCCCCCAGGGCTTTGTGACGTCAGTAAAACAGGGTTTCAAAAAATGCTTGGATGTGTTTGATATAGAAGAGTTTGGCCTTTGGAGGAGAGTCATGCAGAAGAAGAGAAAAGACATGAGTTAGCTTCTCTGTGGTGATGCCAACAGAAGGTTATATCTGGACAGATTGGTCAAATGGAATTGCAGTGTTAGACAATCTGGGTGTCGATGCAGTTGGAAAAATACAGTTGAGACCTTGGGATAATCAAGTCTAACTGAATCATTTTACAGTGAAGAAGGCTGAGGCCCCCAGTGGAGAAATCACATGTTCAAAGTCAAGTAAGGATTTTGAGAGTAGAAACTACATCTCCTATTCTCCAGTCCTTCAGTGTTCCACCCCCTCTTGCTTTCAGTTTCTGATTCTCCAAACCATCATCACAGCATTAGAGCTCTCGTGTTTACCTTGGTTCCTAGGGGGCCTAATTACAACCACATTCCTCTGAAAGCAAAATGGAAGTGTTAGTCGCTCAGTCATGTCAGAATCCTTCAGAACCCATGGACTGTAGCCTGCCAGGCCTCTCTGTCAATGGAAATCTCCAAGCAAGAATATTGGAGTGGGTATCCCTTCCTTTCTTCAGGGAGTCTTCCTGACCCAGGGGTCAAACCCCAGTTTCCTGCACTCCAGGCAGATTCTTTACTGCCTGAGCAACCAAGAAAGCCCTGCTGCTGCTGCTGCTGCTGCTGCTAAGTCGCTTCAGTCATGTCCTACTCTGTGCGACCCCATGGACAGCAGCCCACCAGGCTCCCCCATCCCTGGGATGAACATCTCCAGGCAAGAACACTGGAGTGGGTTGCCATTTCCTTCTCCAATGCATGAAAGTGAAAAGGGAAAGTGAAGTCGCTCAGTCATGTCCGACTCCTAGCGACCCCATGGACTGCAGCCTACCAGGCTCCTCTGCCCATGGGATTTTCCAGGCAAGAGTACTGGAGTGGGGTGCCATTGCCTTCTCCTAAGAAAGCCCTACATTCCTCTAATCCAGCTGGATTCCTTTTTTTGAAACAAAACTTACTCACCTGCCTTCTTTTCCATTGTCTGGTAACACCAAACTGAAGTTAGAAAATTGTTTCCTCCAACTGGTGTGGTCCTCCCCCATCCACAGATTGCCCCTCCCCAGCATCTTCTCTGTTCACCCCTTTCCATACACCCTTCTCCGTCTGTATTGCGTGCCTGCACTTCTAGATGGTTCTTCACTTTGCATTGTGACCTGGGTTGGGAAGTACTGTGTTAGGCATTCTTCCTTGGATATGTTCTCTTCTCTGCAAATAAAAGAAAGTGAAAGGGAAATTATGATACTTTAACCTTTGAGACTGAAATCTCAGTCACAATTATAACAGTAACAGGAGAAACATCCCTGGGAAGAGTTGCTTCTTAATAACTTCCCTCAGGCTTCCCTGGCAAGTAATAACAGAACTTATTTTCTAGTCACTCAATTCTGTGTGCCTTCCTAAAGGTGACTGAACAATAGAGTAATAGTTGGGGTGGGTGGGGGGTGCAGAAACAGGAAACGTGGTAGGAGAAGGCATAGACATTAGAGAGAGCAGGATGGATAAAAAAGTGAGATGTAAGATCTTCAGGGAAATGAATATGGGAAAACAAGGGAACTTTAATCATGGAGTTTGGAGTAGAATCATTGAAAAGAGTTAATAAGGATGATCTGTGATCTTGGAGTTATTTAATAGAAGACACAGATCCTAATTCCTGGTCAGACACAATAATCTGTTTGAACTTGGGCAATCCAGTGCAACTCCGCAGCCTCTGTGGCCCATTCTATAACTAGGGTATAGAAGTGAATGACCTCTGTCATGTATATTTCGAAATAACCTTATGTCCACAGGAGTCATTGGCAGCAAGCCTACACTAATGCCAGTGTTTCTGGAAGAGACAGCGCCTGTGGTGGCTGAAGATTCAGGAAACTGGCCAAAGAAAGGAGAAGCTCATTAATAACCAACAGCAAGCGGGGCAATGCTGGGTAGTCAGATGACAGGGACAGGAAGAGAACAAGTGATGAACGGATGTGCTGATTTCATGTCAGAGCTTCTCTCGGAAGGGATCCATACCATGGCTGGAGGAGGTCACCTTCTGCCTGCCCAGCAAGGAGACAGAGCACGTGGGGACAGGCTTCCCCAAAGAAAGGCCCAAATTACAGTGATCAGGGTCCATCAGAACAAGACCAGATGCCTCAGTCCTCCAGGCCTGTCACTGCCTATTATTAGCTTTAATAACAGTGATCAGAACTCTCCTTCAGAGGGCACACGTCTTCTCCTCCGGAAGAATTTTGAGCCCCATTGGCAAATGGAATGGGTATACTTACTTGGGGAGTGCCCTGGCCTGCAAGGCCATGTGAGGTTGGAAGAGGTGGTGGGATAGGAAAAGAGGGATGTAAATAAGAGGAATTAAGTCCTGCCCTCATCCCAAAACTGGAGGGCACTCTAAACTTTAGCTCACTGGACTGGTTAAAAAATATATATATAGTGGAATCCACAAAGGATGTGGGAGGCATTTTTCCCCAGTCTAGTTCCATTTGTGACTATGTCATAATGGAGGAATGTGAGAATGTCCATGTTTTTTTTGTTTGTTTGTTTGTTTGTTTTTTCATTCTAAGCAGAGGAAATGCAGTCAAGACCTGCATTTTTCACTGAAGCCTTAATATTCCTCATGAACAAAGACTTACAACTGAAAGTCAAGAGTTCCTGAGAATAACACTTTCTTCTGAATCTGACTTTTTGAGCAGTATGTGTGTATATATATATATATAGTAATCCTACTTGAGAATTCAGTGGACTGATTCTTCCCTGACAGTGGTCAAACCCCCATGCGTTCTGGTTCTGATGGTTCCAAAAGCTACAGTCACTGGGTTTCCCTTCCTACTTCCTTGTTGCTCACATGTCCTGTCAGACATTTGGTCCAGGAAGTTTAGTCCCTGGACACAGAGGAGAGAGTGTTTTATGTCTATGAGGCCTCCAGCTGGGTTTTGAGGTTTTAACACATTTAATTACTGGCAAAACATCACTCAGTAAAGGAGGCAAGGCAGATGGAGTCCTTTACCTCCTACCAACACCTCCCTGGCCAGACAGACAAATATAAGGAGCTCAGGGAAGCTGGCCTGCAGGTGGACCTCGGTGCTTTGTCTCCGTGATGCTCTTCATGCCTGGCAGGCATCGCTGCCTAGTAGCCATCCCCCTCCCCGGCTGCCATGTCTGACAGTATCTCAGACACGCATCCTGAGCATGGGCTGTCCCTGGAGAAGCTTCAGCACTTAATCCCGTCACTGTGAGCCATCCATGCACAGCCCCGCTACAGGCAGACCCGATGTTCTCGGGGAATGGCTGTCAGTCATCTGTAGCCCTACAGCCAGCGAGATCACATGCTGCACCCACGTGCAGATGGGCTTAAGCAGAAGCAGGAAAGGCCTTGGACGGGAAAGAGTGCTGCCAACCCAGCCGGAGTGGGATTCTGCTGGGCAGTGAAGAGTTTCAGGTGGAAATGATTTCCAGGGTGATGGCCTTCCAGGTAGTTTGGTCACGCTTGGAAGGCGTCGCCCCCACGGACTCTGAGACGTAACCTGTTATGGCTGATCAGGCCATCACTTTGAGGAAAATATCAGTGACTCCTTAAGGGAATCCATCATTCATCCATCCACTTATCTTCCATGTAAACTCTACTGAGCAACAGTTACATGTGCAGCAGGCAACAGTGGCCAAAGACAGTTGACTTTGAAACAACGTGTCTCATGAAAGTTCAAAGTTAATATCTTCAGCCTCCACAATAAAGACACCCTCTGTGTCTCTTGTTTCACCCTCTTCCTGCTTCTCTCTTTGCCTCTAATTTCATTCCTTTGTCTCTGTTATTTTTGGTTTGGGTGGATTACTAAACAGGGTTTTGATAACTGCCCTGAAGCCATCACTCTGTTCTGCCTTTATTTTCCCTGGCTCATACCCTTCCTACAAGCTCCTTTCTCCTTGGACAATGGGATACCTAGATTAAAACAGCTGTTTCCTGATATGCTGTAACACGGTATATCTTAAAAATCCCAATGTGCCCATGGGTTTTGTGACCCCATGGATGAAAGCCCACCAGGCTCCTCTGTCCATGGGATTTTTCCAGGCAAGAATACTGGAGTGTTGCCATTCCCTTCTCCAGGGGATCTTCCTTGCCATTATTCCCTTCTCCAGGGGATCTTCCTGACCTAGGGATCAAACTTCCATCTCCTGAGTCTCCTGCATAAGCAGATTCTTTACCACTGAGCCACCTGGGAGGCCCGCCTTTGTAATATAATTAGCATTATTTAAAGATAATGACTTTAAAATCACTGCAGATGGTGACAGCAGCCATGAAATTGAAAGGCATTTGCTCCTTGGAAAAAAAGCTACGAGCAACCTAGACAGCATATTAAAAAGCAGAGATATTACTATGCCAACAAAGGTCCGTATAGTCAAAGCTATGATTTTCCCAGTAGTCATGTAGGAATGTGAGAGTTGGACCACAAAGAAAACTGAGCACCGAATAATTGATGCTTTTGAACTGTGGTATTGGAGAAAACTTGAAAGTCCCTTGGACTGCAAGGAGATCCAACCAGTCCATCCTAAAGGAAATCAGACCTGAACACTCATTGGGAGGACTGATGCTGAAGCTGAAACTCCAATACTTTGGTCACCTGATGCAAAGAACTGACTCATTTGAGAAGACCCTGATGCTGGGAAAGATTGAGGGCAGGAGGAGAAGGGGATGACAGAGGATGAGGTGGTTAGATGGCATCGCCGACTCAATGGACATGAGTTTGAGTGAACTCCGGGAGTTGGTGATGCACAGGGAAGCCTGGTGCGCTGCCGTCTGTGGGGCCACAAGAGGTGGGCACAACTGAGCACCTGAACTGAACTGAAAGATAATGAATCTGCAAGTGAGTGAGTTTAAATGATAATGGCACATCTCCAAGTAAAGCTCTGAACCTTCTGCCTCAGACTCCAGCACTGGAGTCTGCTTCCCACAACTCTGTGCCTGCAGGGCTCGCTGAGGTCTGTGGTCTCCAGCTGGATGAGTGAGCGAGTCAAGGGCTCAGCTGCTCAAGAGCTCCCGGGAGCAGCCTGGCTTGGTGATTGTGTTCCCTGTCACAGAACTCAGTTCACACGAAGAAGGGAATTAAAGGCTCTTGATAAAATTTCTAACATCCTCAAACAGAGAACATGAATCAAAGTTTGTTGGCAGTTTCTTCGCAGGAAATTGCTTGCAAACTGGATGTCTTGAACTTATCAGGTGACAACAGGAAGGGACCCAAAAGTGACTTTGAACCACTCTTTGTGAAATGTGTATCCTGAAAACTGTCTAGGAGATAAAATCTCTCAAGGTCATCGTGTCTGTTTTTCTTCTCTCTGTCACCTTTGATTCAAGATAGAGGGCATTTATGATGGCCTAACCTTTTGGTCTCCTGGGATTTGTGTTTGATATTTGACTGAAGGGGAAAAAAGGGGAAAAAAATGGGTTCATATATTTCCACAGCCATGAACTTTTCACCAGGGTTTAGTCCCTGGCAGGATGGTGAAGTAGGTATGATTTACTTCCAGGCTCTCCTGTGTTTTGCTGATTTGGCCCTCCAAGTTTTTTACATTTCTTTCCCAACTGGTCTTTTTTTTTTTCCAGCCCAACAGCAGTGATCTTACATCGGATCACCCCTCATACAGCCCTATCAACAGGTTCCTGGGTCTTTTAAAGTAGGAGATTATGTAACCCCGGAGTCAAGAGTATTTACATTTTAAAGAGGTTACCTAGGAGTGTATAAATAAGGATACTTACCACTTAGTTGGGAAGGATGTGTCTTGTTGCTAAGAGAGTGCTGGGAAATTTTCCCCCTATTTCCTTCTCCACCTCCCACTCATCCTTAAGTTGATCAAGGAGGTTTGGGTGTGTGGATGGTCATGCTCTCCAGTCCCAAGAACTATGTGAAAATACCCAAGGGTGTGTTTTTATCTACTCAAGGGTATCAGAATGGAGACTGTGTTGGGACAGCCCTGGTTTCATTACTGACTGCAAGTCATCCAGGCTCTGCTCACATAGGAACTCACAGAAAATAGTCTCTCTATTCATCCAATTCAACAACTGTTTTTTAGACACCAACCTTCTCTAAGAAACATTAACTCATTCGTCATGCTGTTCAGTGCTTTTCTAAGAAGCGGGGAAAGGCTGAGAGGAGTAGGGAATAATATTCTTAAGGAAAGCTGAGATTTATCCTAAACAAAAGATTGCTGAAGGGCTTAATGATGAGCTTTAAACATCAATATACGAAAGTGTATTATGTGACCATCTGCTCCCCATTTCCCCCTCATCTGAAATTCTCCAGCACATGTTGTCTGTAACATTTTTCCGGTCATTTGTCACGTCCTGCTTCACGACATGTTTTCCATTGTTGTCCAGAAAAGCCATGCAACTTAATCACAAGCTTTTCTTTCTTCTTCCCAATTAGGACCATCACTCCTTGAGGGCAGGGACCAGTTCCTACTCACTTTTTCTATCTCTTTCCCTTCTGAGCACTAGACTTCACAGAGTAAATCCTGAAAAATCATAATAAATGTTTTTGATTGGTGATTGATACTGTGGGGAAAAAAGACAAATTCCTATCTGGAATCTAGGTTAGACATAAGGACATAATATCATGACTGGAATGAGCTCAGGAGGAGCATGATGGGCGAGAAAGGAAGCACTTTAGAGTGGAGTACTTTGGTACTCTACAGTCTGAACATAGATTCAAAATTACCATTCACCAGCTGTGTTGCCTTAGTCAAACATTAAACTTCTTAAACCTTAGTTTTCTGACCTATAACTTAGAGATAATAATGCCCACTATGAAGAATGACTCAGCAGTTGAATGAGGTTAGTGTGTACAAAGAACCAGCCCACAGTAGCCACACAATCCCATACTCAGTTTCCTGATAATAACACCTATTTTGCAGGATTGTGGTCCATGCTGAATGAGTTGATTCATGTAAAATGCTTAGCACGGTCTTTGGCACAACTTAGATGTTTAATAAATATTAGGTTCTTTTCATAGAAATTTCTCTTTTGCTCCAGGACAAAGCCTTAAAAAGAAGAAGGGAATCCCATCTTTCTTTTCATCTCTCTCTTTATTTTGAAGAACAAGAGGATGGATGATCCTGCCTCTCAAAGTCCTTTCCAAATTGAGGTAAAATGTAAATTCTCAGCTGTTATAAAGGTGCCTTCAAGTAGATCATCAAAGAGATATCAGAGAATTCTGTTGCATAGCCAGAAGTAACTAAATCTAGGTCTGGCTGGTCTGGTAAAATTTACTGGATTTTACTAGAAAATCCAGTAAATTTTCTGTAACAGAAATTACAAGCTGATTACAGAGCATCTGCTCTATCCACTAGAATAGTCTCCATTTTGGATCATTAGCTTTATATGATGCTTCCTGTTACATTCATCAAGACAATGGAACTAAGAGCTTTGGCTTGGGTTTCTCCTTTGACCTGGCATAGTATCTTGAAAAATAGACACTAAATTATGATTTCATTAGAGTCTGAAGGATTATATAGTCTGTGGGGCAGAGTTGATCTTCCTTTCAAACAGATGCTCAGGCCAGATCATAGAGATAAGGCAGGTCCACAGAGAAACAACACAGATAGAAAGACCAGAAGTAAGAGAGACAAAGGACTGAAATCAGAGGTAAAGATAGGGGGAGAAATAAAGAGAAACACAGAAGGTAAGTAGCTACTGCTTATGTTTGAAGATTCCCTTCTAAATGTAAGGGATTTATTTCTGGAAATTCATTTGTCTTCTTTCTTAATTGCTGAGGTATTTTTAAGTAGTGCCATACCTGTGAGCTAGTTCCAATATATCACCAGCACATGCTCTCCTGAGAGAGAAAATAGGAACTTTCTGGTTACTTAAGAGTCTTTGCCTGAAGCCCATTAAAGTTATAATTACACTATAATCTTCTCAAAAGATGCAGAGTGCCATTGTACTGGCCTCCAAGGTCACAGTCCTCATCATAAACAAACTTGTTACGACAATTGCTGAAATGCAATATCTCTCTCTCAAAGGCCCATCACTTCGTTAATGAACCTGTAATCCCGTGCGCACCTGTTTACCTGATTTATAGATGTTTCTGTCTTTTCAACAGACTCATACATTTCCATGTCAGTCTCAGGAATATCTTACTTGCCTTATGGTAATAAGGTTGAGAATGGCCCACCATTGTTCTCCAACTCCACACTGTGAAACTCACAACACCCTTTCTGGGGCACTGGCTATAATGCTCTGTTGTTTTCAAATGTTTCTTTTAAAAAAATTTTTAATTTATTTATCTTAATTGGAGGCTAATTACTTTATAATATTGTGTGGTTTTTGCCATGCATTGGCATGTTTCTGAACCCTACAACCATTTCTGGCAGTTCCAACCACCCTGAGAATCAGAGCAGTGCTCCCTGAGTAAAGTTACACTGAATCAAGACTCTGCATTAAGCCTATAAGCTGCTTTATTCCGGAACCAGCAGAAAGAAAGGATGTGCTTGGTGACCTTGGAGGCCAGATACTGCAGGTGGCATATTGAGAAGGCGATGGGCATCATTACCTAGGGGAGGAGTGACCGAGAAGAGCCCCTCAATTCACATCAAGCTCAATTCACATAAGCAATAAATAAATATTTGTTGTGTTAAGCCCATATTATTTGGGGGTTTATTTGTTGCAGCAGTTATTATTAATTACTTTATCAATGTACCAATCCATCCTTTGGGTTAAAATCAAGTATTACCTCTATCAAGACACCTTTCTTTAAATGTATAACAATTTAACACATTTTTGCATTCATCTAACTAGGCAATGGCACCCCACTCCAGTACTCTTGCTTGGAAAATCCCATGGACAGAGGAGCCTGGTAGGTTGCAGTCCATGGGGTCGCTAAGAGTCAGACACAACTGAGCGACTTCACTTTCACTTTTCACTTTCCTACATTGGAAAAGGAAATGGCAACCCACTCCAGTGTTCTTGCCTGGAGAATCCCAGGGACGGGGGAGCCTGGTGGGCTGCTGACTCCGGGGTCGCACAGAGTTGGACATGACTGAAGTGACTTAGCAGTAGCAGCAGCAACACCATCTCAGTCATTGTCTTTCAAATCTGTTTCAGTAATGTACATTTTAGCTTTAAAATGAAGTTTTAAGTCCCTGGGAAAGTTTCTTTAAACTCTGTTAGGTCTTTTCTATTACCTACAAGTGGTCTTTAGGGACATGGAAGAACAGAAGGAAGGAAGGAAAGAAGGAAGAAAGGAGCTGATTATTTGATATGAAGAATCCCTTGGACTTCAAGAAGATCAAACAAGTTAATCCTAAAGGAAATTAGTCCTGAATATTCATTGGAAGGACTGATGCTGAGGCTGAAGCTCCAATACTTTGGCCACTTGATACGAAGAACTGACTCATTGGAAAATACCCTGATGCTGGGAAAGACTGAAGGTCGGAGGAGAAGGAGATGTCAGAGGATGAGATGGTTGGATGGCATCACCAACTTGATAGACATGAGTTTAAGCAAGTTCTAGGAGTTGGTGATGGACAGGAAAGTCTGGTGTGCTACAGTCCATGGAGTCACGAGGAATCAGACATGACTGAGTGACTGAACTGAACTGGACTGAATTGAGCTAATCCATTCAGGATTCCCTGGTGGCTCAGTGATAAAGAATCTGCCTGCAGTGCAGGAGAGAAGGGTTCCATCCCTGGATCAGGAAGATCCTCTGGAGGAGGGCATGGCAACCCACTCCAGTAATCTTGCTGGGAAAATCCCATGGACAGAGGAGCCTGGCAGGTTACAATCCATGGGGTTGCAAAGAGTCAGACACGACTGAAGTGACTGACTACCAAGACCACTAATCCATTCACACTGATCAACTGAGCAGCTGAAGGTAAATGGTTACTGTTGGCTTTGCAAAATATGTGGAAAATAGAAAGCAGAGGTAAAAAGTACCTGAGGGCGGGCAGAAGAAAGGAAAATATGGAAGACATAAATTTTGCAGTTTTCAAGAAATTTTGGTAATTTCCATTTCAGGAAAGGGCTTCCCACGTGGCTCAGATGGTAAAGTGCCTGCAATGCGGGAGACCTGGGTTCGATCCTTGGGTCAGGAAGATCCCCTGGAGACAGAAATGGCAACCCACTCCAGTACTCTTGCCTGGAAAATTCCATGGACAGAGGATCCTAGTAGGCTACAGTTCATGGGGTCCCAAAGAGTCAGACAGGATTGAGTGGCTTTACTTTCACTTTCACTTTCATTTCAGGAAATCTCTGTTTTGGGAAAATAGATTCAGTGGATTTATTGATGATATAGTTCATTCCAAGTGTTGCAATAGGATCTTTTGCATACATTAATCCTCATGACCATACTTTAAATTATGTTTACTATATGATTGTATGGATGAGGAAACACAGTTGGAATATTCCAGAGACTTGCCCAAGATCACACAGCAATAACCTGTTTGCAAAACCAAACCAGGTTCTCACTCAATGATTTATTCAATAAATGTTTATTGAACACCTCCTACATGTCAGGTGATTTTCTAAGCATAGACAACCCAGTAGACAAAATCCTTGCCCCTATGAAGCTTGCATTCTAGGAAAAAGAGTCATAAAATAAATGCATCCATTTTTAAAAATAGCATGCCATATGTTGGTAAGTGCTATGGCAAAAATAAAGTTTGGAAGGGCATAAGGAATAGGAGGATGTGGGGGAACAGTGGCTACAATTTAAATAAGTTCATCAGGGAAAATCTGAAAAATTAAATTGGAGTGACTCATTCATGTAGGAAGGACTGAGCTATGTAGCTATCAGCATGGGCAAAAATGCTGAGGGGGGCATCTGTCTGACCCAACTGAAGTATGAGGACACTGGTGAGGTTGGAATGGAATGAGAAAGGGGTGAGGAGGGGGAGATGATGAGCTCATGGAGATAACATGAGGCTTGACCATGCCAAACCCTGTAGGCTTTTACTGAATGAGTTCCAAAATTGTCAGTGGGTTTCAAACAAAGAATAACTGATCTGACTCAAACCTTGAAAGAATCGCTTTTAGCTCTGGTGTCAAAATTAAACATCACAGAAGAAAAACCAGAAGCAGAAGACCAGTTAAGAGGCTAAGATAATAATCCAAGCAAGACATAATAGCAGATTGGACCAGCCTGGTTATTGACATGTGTATATAGTTTGAGTGTTGGAGCTTATGAGATTTGCTGATGGATGTTATAAAATGTGAGAAAAAGATAGGGCATAGAATGGCTCTATAGTTTTTGGCCTGAACAATTAGAAGACTGGTGTTGCTGCTTACTGAGATGGAAAGACTGAGGAAATAGCAGATTTAGACAAGATCAGGTATTTGGGTTTGGTTACAGAGATTTGCTATGCCTTTTGGATATTAAAACAGAGCCATTAAAGCTGTATTAATCATATATGCAACAAAGGGGTTGTATATATGATTTTAGAGATCTGGGAGAGGGTTATTGTCATTCAGTCGCTAAGTCATGTCTGACTCTTTGGGACCCCCAAGGACTGCAGCACGCCAGCCTTCCCTGTCCTTCACTATCTTCTGGAGTCTGCTCAAACTTATATCCACTGAGTCGGTGGTACTATCCAACCATCTCATCCTCTGTCTCTGCCTTCTCCTCCTGCCCTCAGTCTTTCCCAGCATCAGGGTCTTTTCCAATGAGTTGATACTTCATATCAGGTGGCCAAAGTATTGGAGCTTCAGCAGTCCTTCCAATGAATATTCAGGGTTGATTTCCTTTAGGATTGACTCCTTTCATCTCCTTGCAGGCCAAGGGACTCTCAAGAGTCTTCTCTAGCACCACAATTTGAAATCATCAATTCTCTGATGCTCAGCCTTCTTTATGGTCCTACTCTCACATCCATACATGACTACTGGAAAAACAATAGCTTTGTCTATACAGATCTTTGCTGACAAAGTGATGTCTCTGCGTTTTAATATGCTGTCTACATTTGTCATAGCTTTCCTTCCAAGGAGCAAGCGTCTTGGGATTTCATGGCTGCAGTCACCATCCTTAGTGATTTGGAGCCCAAGAGGAGAAAATCTGTCACTGTTTTCCTTTTTCCACTTCTGTTTGCCATGAAGTGATGAGACGGGATCTGATGGGACTGCCGTGATCTTAGTTTTTTGAATGTTGAGTTTCAAGGCAGTTTTTTCATTCTCCCCTTTCACCCTCATCAAGAGGCTCTTTAGTTTCTCTTTGCTTTCTACAATTAGAGTGCTATCATCTGTGTATCTGAGGTTGTTGATATTTCTCCCAGCAATCTTGATTCTAGCTTGTGCTTCATCTAGCCCAGCATTTCTCATGATGAACTCTGCATAAAAGCTAAATAAGTAGTGTGATGATATACAGCCTTGAAATATTCCTTTCCAAATTTTGAACCAGTCTGTTCCATGTAGTACCATTCTAACTGTTGCTTCTTGACCTGCATACAGGTTTCTCAGGAGACAGGTAAGATAGTCTGGTAGTCTCTTCTTTTTACGAATTTTCCACAGTTTATTGTGATCCACACAGCCAAAGGCTTTAGCATAGTCAGTGAAGCAAAAGTAGATGTTTTTCTGGAATTCCCAGGGTTAGATTAAAGATATACATCTGGGCTTGCTAGGAAACATATGGTGCTTAAATCCAAGAGCTTGATTAATGACATGACTATAATAAAGAGGAGTAGATTTTGGAATTAAGTGTAAATAGAAAATAATGATGAAGATGAATTAAATCCCAGTATTTCCAATCTGAGAATTTGTGGAGATAAGGTGGGAGAGTGAGAAGGAAAGATCAATGTGAAAAGACGATAGCCAGAAAATCAAACTGTTCCTGAAGGCAAGTGAGGAATATATCTCAAGGAAAATAAAGCAATCAAGTGACTCAAATACACCTAAGAGTCAAATAAGGTGAGGGGGAGAATTAGCCATTATATTTAGTAAGATGCATTCCACTGGTGCCATTTACAAGAGAAGTGTTGATGGAGTGGTGGCAATGGAAACTTAACAGACACTGATTTGAGATAAGGAGAAAAATTGCAGGTATTAAGTGTGGCTATTTGGGTGGGGTGGTTACTATAACAGAACAAAGAAAACAGGCCTAAGTTAGACAGGCATCTGGTCTCAAGATGGCAATTTTAAGATGGCAGAAATACTTACCATGTTTATGTCCTGATAAAAGTGATGTAAAAGAGAAGGGTAAAAGTTGGTGATGCAGGAAAATGAACAAGGAATTGATTATGTTCTCAAGAAAGCAAGATCTAGGACACAACTCAGTCCTTGAGACAGGACATTAAGCTGCTCGTCCAGACTAACAGTAACAGAGGGACAGCAATGCAGCTGGGAGATGCTCATGGTGAGAGCTTAGAAAGTTCTCTTCTGAATGATTCATTTTCTTGAAGAAATCAGATCAGATTAGTCACTCAGTCGTGTCCGACTCTTTGTGACCCCGTGAATCGCAGCATGCCAGGCCTCCCTGTCCATCACCAACTCCCGGAGTTCACTCAGACTCACGTCCATCGAGTCAGTGATGCCATCCAGCCATCTCATCCTCTGTCGTCCCCTTTTCCTCCTGTGCCCAATCCCTCCCAGCATCAGAGTCTTTTCCAATGAGTCAACTCTTTGCATGAGGTGGCCAAAGTACTGGAGTTTCAGCTTTAGCATCATTCCTTCCAAAGAAATGCCAGGGCTGATCTCCTTCAGAATGGACTGGTTGGATTTCCTTGCAGTCCAAGGGACTCTCAGCAGTCTTCTCCAACACCACAGTTCAAAAGCATCAATTATTCGGTGCTCAGCCTTGAAGAAATAGAACATGATAATCAGCTGGAATATGAGCATGGAACGGATATGAGGGGTTTCAGAAAAATAGAAGATAGAAGACAATATGAGCCCATGCACAAAGATGACAGAAATTTGGATTTAACTAAGGAAAGGAGTTTTGCCAGGCTAGTTCAGTTCTTAAAGAGGCAGGTAAAGGATTTGAAGAAAGATACAAAGAGAGTGATTATAAGGATGGTGAAGAATAGACATGATGACTTTTAGGGGATAAGTGACAGAGGAAGGGTAGATGAATCAATGTATTACAGGTTCCAGTGTGGCAGAAGAGTTTTCATGCTGGCAGGTACCAAACGGATTGAGAAACACAGGAGGGAGCTGGAGCGTATGATATTATGGAAGTGGTGTTGACATTACCGGCAACAGGTGTCAGGGTGTGGGGAGACCACATCATCAGAGAAGAGGGAGTCAAGTTCTGAGAGTGCAGGGGAGCAGAAGATGTGGACACACTTCTGTGTCTCTTTGGTCCATCCTGGGGCTACCCTAGACAGCTCCCGGAATGTTGATGCTTTCCTGCATCTCCCTGCCTGGGTATTCTCTGGACACAAGCATTTCCTTGGCCTTCTTGGGGTGGGGAATCAATTGACTCTTAATCGATAGGGGAAGAGAATTAGTGAATAAATTCCCGAGTTGACTAGCTCTTTGACACACGCTTCTAAAGTCAGTTCTATTGTCTCTCTGAAGGTCTTTAGTTGTATTGGACCCCAGGCCCCAAAACATGAAACGCACTCAGTAATCCACCTGTTATTGACTTTTCCTCCTTTGTCTTGCTTCCCTACTAGGGTTTCTGGGATCATATCTCAGATAAATCACTTATACCCAAATCCTCATCTCAGAATCTGTTTTGGGGAAATTCAGTTTAAGATAATGGCTTCCTTGATAGCTCAGCTAGTAAAGAATCTGCCCACAATGCAGGAGACCCTGATTCAATTCCTCTGTCAGAAAGATCCACTGGAGAAGGGATAGGCTACCCACTCTAGTATTCTTGGGCTTCCCTCATGGGTCAACTGGTAAAGAATCCGCCTGCAATGCAGGAGACCGGGTTTGATCCGTGGGTTGGGAAGATTCCCCTAGAGAAAGGAAAGGCTACCCACTCCAGTATTCTGGCCTGGAGAATTCCATGGACTGTATAGTTCATGGGGTCACAAAGAGTCGGACATGACTGAGCAACTTTCACTTTTCGACTTAGATAGTTGGATTTGGGAAGGATAAGCTATGTGGACATTAAAGTCATCAACGAATAATTAGATAATCCTCAGTGATATGTGATGATGCTAATATTTGCAGCTCTATTTTTAAGAGCAAAAATCTGATTTGTTTGTGTGGGCCTGGACACAACCAATGGAGACTGGTTGAATAAAGCAGAGAACAGTTTTACAATGGGCTTTTAAGACTAATTGTAGCTATAGATGGGCTTCCCTGGTAGCTCAGCCAGTAAAGAATCCACCTGCAATGCAGGAGATTCCATTTGATCCCTGGGATGGGAAGATCCCCTAGAGGAGGACATGGCAACCCACTCAAGTATTCTTGTTGGAGAATCCCCTGGACAGAGGAGCCTGGTGAGTTACAGTCCCTTGGTATGCAAAGAGTTGGACATGACTGAGCGACTAAACACAGCACAGGGCATAGGTATAGATACAGAATAGTCCTGAAAAACACCTATGCTAAATTGCATGAAGACTGAAAACCAGATAACAAAGTGGTGTGTGTGTGGGGTGGGAGGTGGGGGGGCATGTGTGTATGCCTACAAACATATCTACATGTGTGTATATACAAACACAAAATTCCATAAATTCAAATATATTAACATATATTTCATATAAAATACTTATTAAATATAATTATATAATGTACATTCTATACATATGATATATATATTTATTGCTAGACAATATAAATTATTTATATCTGGATAATAGAGTGTTGCTTTTTATTTTCTTGAGTTTTAAACTTTTTGCTAAATTTTTAAAAAACTGTTTACTTATTTATTTCTGGCTGTGCTGGATCTTCATTGCTGTGCGGGATTTTCTCTATAGTTGCTGAAAACAGAGGCTGCTCTTCAGTTGTGATGCACCAGCTTCTCACTGTGGGGGCTTCTCTTGTTGCAGAGCATGGGCCCTCGAGGGTGAAGATGTCAGTAGCTGTGGCTCCCGGGCTCCTAGCTGTGGCCCGTGGGCTCCTAGCTGTGGCCCGTGGGCTCCTAGCTGTGGCTCCCGGGCTCCTAGCTGTGGCCCGTGGGCTCCTAGCTGTGGCCCGTGGGCTCCTAGCTGTGGCTCCCGGGCTCCTAGCTGTGGCCCGTGGGCTCCTAGCTGTGGCCCGTGGGCTCCTAGCTGTGGCTCCTGGGCTCCTAGCTGTGGCCCGTGGGCTCCTAGCTGTGGCCCGTGGGCTCCTAGCTGTGGCTCCTGGGCTCCTAGCTGTGACTCCCGGGCTCCTAGCTGTGGCCCGTGGGCTCCTAGCTGTGGCCCGTGGGCTCCTAGCTGTGGCCCGTGGGCTCCTAGCTGTGGCTCCTGGGCTCCTAGCTGTGGCCCGTGGGCTCCTAGCTGTGGCCCGTGGGCTCCTAGCTGTGGCCCGTGGGCTCCTAGCTGTGGCTCCTGGGCTCCTAGCTGTGGCCCATGGGCTCCTAGCTGTGGCCCGTGGGCTCCTAGCTGTGGCTCCCGGGCTCCTAGCTGTGGCCCGTGGGCTCCTAGCTGTGGCCTGTGGGCTCCTAGCTGTGGCCCGTGGGCTCCTAGCTGTGACTCCCGGGCTCCTAGCTGTGGCCCGTGGGCTCCTAGCTGTGGCCCGTGGGCTCCTAGCTGTGACTCCCGGGCTCCTAGCTGTGGCCCGTGGGCTCCTAGCTGTGGCTCCTGGGCTCCTAGCTGTGGCCCGTGGGCTCCTAGCTGTGGCCCGTGGGCTCCTAGCTGTGGCCCGTGGGCTCCTAGCTGTGGCTCCCAGGCTCCTAGCTGTGGCCCGTGGGCTCCTAGCTGTGGCTCCTGGGCTCCTAGCTGTGGCCCGTGGGCTCCTAGCTGTGGCCCGTGGGCTCCTAGCTGTGGCCCGTGGGCTCCTAGCTGTGGCTCCTGGGCTCCTAGCTGTGGCCCATGGGCTCCTAGCTGTGGCCCGTGGGCTCCTAGCTGTGGCTCCTGGGCTCCTAGCTGTGGCCCGTGGGCTCCTAGCTGTGGCCCGTGGGCTCCTAGCTGTGGCCCGTGGGCTCCTAGCTGTGGCTCCCGGGCTCCTAGCTGTGGCTCCCGGGCTCCTAGCTGTGACTCCCGGGCTCCTAGCTGTGGCCCGTGGGCTCCTAGCTGTGGCTCCCGGGCTCCTAGCTGTGGCTCCCGGGCTCCTAGCTGTGGCCCGTGGGCTCCTAGCTGTGGCTCCCGGGCTCCTAGCTGTGGCCCGTGGGCTCCTAGCTGTGGCCCGTGGGCTCCTAGCTGTGGCCCGTGGGCTCCTAGCTGTGGCTCCTGGGCTCCTAGCTGTGGCCCGTGGGCTCCTAGCTGTGGCCCGTGGGCTCCTAGCTGTGGCCCGTGGGCTCCTAGCTGTGGCTCCCGGGCTCCTAGCTGTGGCTCCCGGGCTCCTAGCTGTGGCCCGTGGGCTCCTAGCTGTGGCTCCTGGGCTCCTAGCTGTGGCTCCCGGGCTCCTAGCTGTGGCCCGTGGGCTCCTAGCTGTGGCTCCTGGGCTCCTAGCTGTGACTCCCGGGCTCCTAGCTGTGGCCCGTGGGCTCCTAGCTGTGGCTCCCGGGCTCCTAGCTGTGGCTCCTGGGCTCCTAGCTGTGGCCCGTGGGCTCCTAGCTGTGGCCCGTGGGCTCCTAGCTGTGGCCCGTGGGCTCCTAGCTGTGGCTCCTGGGCTCCTAGCTGTGGCTCCCGGGCTCCTAGCTGTGGCCCGTGGGCTCCTAGCTGTGGCTCCTGGGCTCCTAGCTGTGACTCCCGGGCTCCTAGCTGTGGCCCGTGGGCTCCTAGCTGTGGCCCGTGGGCTCCTAGCTGTGGCTCCTGGGCTCCTAGCTGTGGCCCGTGGGCTCCTAGCTGTGGCCCGTGGGCTCCTAGCTGTGGCTCCTGGGCTCTGAAGCACAGGTTCAAGAGTTGTGGCGTGCACGGGCTTCATGGCATGTGGGATTTTCCCGGATCAGGTATCAAACCCTTGTCTCCTGCATCGGCAGACGAATTCTTCACCACTGAGCCATCGGGTAAGCCCTGGCTCTGAATTCTTTAGGTTTTATTTTTAATTGGGATTAAAATCACTAACAAAAACCTTAACATGTTAAGCAAGCTAAAGTGTACAGTTCAATAATTTTAAGTATATTTACATTTACAGAATTTTTCCTCTTATAGAACTAAGTAAGACTTGATAACCCATTAAGCCTTTTTGATGTATGTGTGTGTGTGTGTACTTTCTAGTTTTATAGCAAATATGAATAATTTGTGTCATATATATTTATAAGCAACAATAATGGGAGAAACTATGGTGACAAATAATTGCAGTCAAACTGAAACGGCTGGTCACACTGCAAAATATTTATGCTCTGTCTTCCCTCCTTCCCAATAAGTGGAAAAACGACAGACGGTCTTGGAGTCTTGGACAGAAAGACATGACAGAAGTGAAAGACAACATTATTATTCAGGAAACACACATTCTTTGATACAAAGATCCAGGGAGAAATCAGCATAGTTGGTTGATAATCTCCTTCCCATGTGCATGCGAGTTTGGCTTTCATTTCCATCTGCAGGGAGCCTTTAACAGCTGTTACCATCAGGCCTTTGCACTATGCTTCCAAAGCTTTCGGAGCCATACAAGGACAGAAATATTCTGGGGATGGTGTTGGATGAGCTTAAGGATAAATCGCTCACCCGCATTGTTATCTGGAAACCAGCACCTCCCTTTCCTTCTGCCTCAGTCGCTGGCTCTCCTGGGTGCTATCCTGTGTGTACCAGGCACAGAATGGGATGAACATCAGTGAGCCTGCTTGGTACGCACACCACACAGGAGGCCAGAGAGCAGCCCCTCACTCCACTGTTCATTAGCGCTCTCTGTTAAATCACGTATGCTGTTATCTAATGGCACATTCCTGGAAATACTACAAAGACAAGAGGGGAGAAAGGATCATCCCTCTTATATTTTTCAGACCTGTCATAAGCATACTCATCCAAAGATTTGAGACCTGTAACTATAGAAGCCTTGGTTACTTTTGTTTCTTTTACTGAAATTATATACACTCTACTTCTGTCCTGAAAGAACTGAATTGTCCATATTTCCATCTGAGGAAGGTTCCCAACTCCTCTCAAACACAGGTAATGGAAGCCTAGATGCTAACCTCTGCCATGTGTAGAGAAACACAATAGCAAGTAAGAAATAGCAGTGTCTTAGTCCTACCCTAGAAAAATAAAATAAAAATCTCTGGATTATAGGCACTGGCATGTCTAAATATTTTACCAGAGAGTAATGTGCAGTTTGTTCCAGTTCCTCCTCATATATCTGCTCATTACTTCATGTGCTCGTTATTTATTTCATTCATTAATAATTAATGTGTGAATATCCTCTAGGAGTCCAGCCCTATGTAAGACAGAAAAGAAGTGGAAGATACAATTCCAAACATCAGGAGACAGTTACAAACCAGTGGAGGAAATAGAATGAATACACAGATGAAGTGCCCTATTAAAGATGAAACTGATATTAGTGAGGGGAATCAGAGGATGCTTAATTTAGGAGGTACTGTTTAATTTAACATAAGAATCTAAGTCATAAAGCTAAGAGACTCTGGCTTGAGTCCTAACTCCACCACACAGAGCTCTGTAAGTCTCTGTACAAGCTATCTTCTTCTTTAAAACTTTTTTTTTTTCTCTCATTTACAGGTTTTTCTCCAAAGTTCATAAAGATCAGCTGAAATAATGCACGGGAAGAAGATTTTATAAACTTTCAGGTGCTACCAGATGTTTTAATTGTTAGTGATTGCATACTTAATATAGGGACATATTTTCTATAATCTTTCCCCAACTTGACTTTCAAAGTTCATATTCAAGTCTCTAGCTTTATAACCTAAGCCTTTCTTTGACTTGTGTATTCAACGATTGCTGAGCTGCCTGATTCATCTACTTCCCTAAAACCCACCATGTTTGCTCCCATAATCACATCTTTGCTGATGTCATTTCCTCCTGGAAGTATCTCTTGCCTCCAACTCCCTAGTCCTTACTCAACTTTCCCTACTCCATTTACTGATCAACTTACATATCAGAGTATTTTCTAACTATGCTGACTCACACTAATCTCTTTCTCCCAGGAACTTGTAGCCAATAACATATTCCATCATAATATGCCTCATCTTATTTTTCATATGTTAACACTTCATTCCACGGTTTTATAAATTCCTTGAAGAACAGATACCACCAGGGGTTACATTGTTTTCCTCAGCTGTTACTATAAAGACCTGTGCCAATTATAGGTTCAAATCATGTTAAAGAAGGAAGGAGGAGGGAGGAAGCGTCGATGGGAGACAAAAGGAGGGATGGAAAGAATTCTTTTTCATGTACTAAGATTCCTAAATTCGTAAAGCTTGATATAGTTGGTTTAGCATTCACACGGTTTTAGATGCGGAACTAAAAATCAGAAATAGCTACATGCTGTCCCTCACAAATATCCAGAACACTCTCTTGCTCTAAATAAATGTACCTATTCTTTCCTAGGCTGAACTTGCGGCCTCCTCTGGTTTGATATATTTTAAGCATCAGTTATACAGGGCCTAAACGAGGCTCATTTCCTCTACCTCTGCTTCTACTCTCCCTTATTTTGAGAATGAGGAAGGGGAAGTCTGGTGATAGTTTCCTAGCAAAACTATTTGAGATGCCTGCCCTTTGAACAATGCTGTTCTCAGATCAGGCTGGAACCCTGCATTCAAGGTCCTGTCTGTCCACCTCCCCACAAGGCATCCCTGGTATCAGGATGTGTGCTCAACTCGATCCCATGGGCCCCTCCAGATCAACAGGCTCTGAAGACGCTGATTTGTTACCCAAGTGGCCCCAGGCTGACACGCAGAGCCTGTGTGTGCCTTGGCCTCGGGTTTATCTTTCCATTCTCAGTGCGTGCCTCCACAAGAATACCCCAAAGGTGTTTATGAACTATGCAGACGGAACCTGGACATAAAAGCTGAGATATCCTTATGATTACGTGAAACACAGGTAGGTAGAAAGACAACTGGCTAAAAGTCCATATAACAATGTTCCAGAGTCTGAGGGCTCCAAGAATGTTGAGTTCAGATTTGGCTTCCAGGTTGCAATAAATGTATTAGAGTAAAGCTAGCAAGTTAAGAACATATCTTATGTCAGCTTTAGTATCTAGATATGATGCTTTGTAAGTCTTTAAGCATATAGGAACTTCTGTTTCTATTGTATTCACAAGTCCCACAAATTAAGGACAAGCTAAATTTGAGAATAAACTGTTTTTTCTTAGGCAATCCCACTCCTTGCTTTTTTCTTGTTAATTTAAAAATCAACATTAGTGATATATAATTTAGCAACAATGAAAAGTATCAATTTAAAGCGTACAATTCAATGAGTTTTGACAAATATATAGACCAGTGTAATCACCATGCCAATCAAGATACATCAGATTTCCATAGCTTCCAAAATTTCACTTGCTCCCTTTTGTTGTCAATGCCCCCTCGTTCATGGTGCAGAAAACCGCTGATTTGCTCTCACTATAGATGCATTTTGCCTGTTCAAGAATTTCATCTAAATCGAATCACATGGTATTTATTCTTTTGTATATAACCTGTCTCTTTCAGTATAATGCTTTTAAAATTTATCCATGTTCAATAGCTCATTCAGTTTTATTACTGATCCATACGCCATTGAATAAGCCTACTATAATCTGTTTATCTATTCACTTGTTAATTTTCAGTATTTGGCTATTATAAGTAAAGATTCTATGAATATTCTTTTATATGATCTTGTGTGAACAAATGTTTCCATTTCTCTTGAATAAATGCCTCTTGTACAATTGATGAGTTATATAGTGAGTATATGTTTAGTTTTATAAGAGATTGTTAAGTATTTTTCAAAGCAGTTCAACAATTTTATACTTCTAAACTAATACGTAGGAGTTCAGTTGTTCTAAATTCTCACCAAAACTTGTCAGTTTTTTTTCAACTTTAGTAGGTATATAGTGATAACCTTGTAGTTTAAACTTGTATTTGCCTGAAGTCAAATAACGTTGAGCATCTCTTTGTGTGTTTGTTGACCATTACTATATCTTCCTTTGTGAAATGTTTGTTCAAGCATTTTGCCTATTTTAAAAATTTGTGCTTTTAAAATTATTATTGAGTTGTGAGAGTTTTATTTTTTTTTATCCTGGAGATAAGTCCCTGGCCCAGTGTGCTATAAACCTGTTTTTCCATTGTAAGGCTTGTCTGAATTTTATGAGTGGTGTCTATCAAAGAGATCAAAGAGCAGGAATTTAAAATGTTTATGAAATCCAAATTGCTATTTTTATGTTTCCAGTATTTTTGTACCTTGTCTAAAAAATATTTGCCTATCCCAAAGACAAACATTTTCTATGCATTTTTCCTACAGGTTTTATAGTTTTAGTATTTATATTTAGATCTACAATGGCAACCCACTCTAGTACTCTTGCCTGGAAAATCGCATGGGCAGAGGAGCCTGGTAGCCTGCAGTCCATGGGGTCGCTAAGAGTCGGACACGACTGAGCGACTTCACTTTCACTTTTCACTTTCATGCATTGGAGAAGGAAATGGCAACCCACTCCAGTACTCTTGGCTGGAGAATCCCAGGGACGGGGAGCCTGGTGGGTTGCCATCTATGGGGTCGCACAGAGTCGGACACGACTGAAGTGACTTAGCAGCAGCAGCAGCATTTAGATCTATCCTTTCTTTTATTTCCAAATCTACATCTATTATTTGATTTTTCTCTTAATTATGGGTCACATATAATTCCCTGGTGTGTTTGTTTATTTATTTTTCAATTTGATGATTGACATTGTAAATGTTACATTTTTGAACACTGAATTTGATTATTTTCTTTTAAAGAATGTTGAGTTTGGTTTGGGCAGGCAGTTAAATTATACAGAGTCCCCTTAAAACTATAAATGTTGTTAAGGTATGCCTAGAATACTTTCAAGTCTGTATCTATTTTATCCCTACTATTAAACTGTGAACTTTCTGAGTTCTGTCTAATCTGACTGATTGGAACTTGAGCATATCCAATTCTCTCTGGGAATTATTCAGCATGTAGCTCTTGGTTGTTTTTTCTTTTTTTTTTAAATGACATTCGTGCATTGCTCAGCCTTATCTTACCCAACAAGTGTAAAACTTAAAATTCAGCAACCTGTTCAAAGGAACTTCCATGCTGGTTTCTAAAGTCCTTAATCCATGTCATCTCTCCTCTCAGGTGCTCTGTCCAACAAATTAAACCTCCTTATTCTCACCAAATTCTGATTGCTGGAAACCCAGCAAGACAATTGTTCTCTGAATGTGTTCCCATCTCTGCATTGTGTTCCAAAAATTGTTTTAGAGCTCACCTAGTTTGTTTTCCTTTCTGCATAGTCCTTTACTGCTTTCTACAGTTGTGTCTTATATTTTTTGAGATTTCCAGTTTCTTATGCCAGAAGGGCAAGTCCTCAACTAGTGACTATCTTGTGGATGGAAACAAAGTTTACTTCATTTGGATTGTAATTCCTTGGCATTTCTGATGTTATTTGTGGATTGGGAGCGCATTTCTCCTCTGGAAATTTTTTC
This sequence comes from Bubalus bubalis, assembly GCF_019923935.1. Taxonomy (NCBI): domain Eukaryota; kingdom Metazoa; phylum Chordata; class Mammalia; order Artiodactyla; family Bovidae; genus Bubalus; species Bubalus bubalis. The sequence continues at coordinate 6,522,747 of NC_059161.1, forward strand.
TGAAATTTCCTTACTAGTTGTGCCAGAAAAAAAGATTAAATAGGGTATATAATTATGCCAAAAAAAGAATAGGACACATTTTGACTAGAGTGATTGATAAACTTTAATTCCAAGAACTAGGAAATATAGTTTTAGGAATCCAGAGCAATATTTGAATGTAGGGAATAGAGTGACCAGCTCTGTATTAAATACCATAGGTGTGTGTGTATGTTGGTGTATGTCATGTCTGACTCTTTGTTACTCCATGGACTGTAGTTCACCAGGCTCCTCCGTCTATGGACTTCTTCAGGCAAGAATACTGGAGTAGGTTGCCATTCCCTTCTCCAGGGGATCTTCCTGACCTGGGAGTTATATACAATAAAGTTTGGTAAAAACTACCATAGGCAACTCCTTGGCTTTTCCAACACATCTCTACCTCTACACTAACTCAGAAACCTAGTATTCTTTGACTCTTCTCATCTTTCCGGCTCAAGGTCTGCTATCCAGTAAATGTAAAATAAAATTTTTAATTAAATTCTAATGACTCATACATGGAACAACTGGTTCAAAATTGGGAAAGGATTATGACAAGGCTGTATATTGCCATCCTATTTATGTAGCTTATGCACAGAGTATATCATGTGAAATGCCAGGCTGGATGAGTCACAAGCTGGAATCAAGATTTCTTGGAGAAATATCAACAACCTCAGATATGCAGATGATACCACTTGAATGACAGAAAGTGAAGAGGAACTAAAGAGCCTCCAGATGAAGGTGAAAGAGGAGAGTGAAAAAGCTGGTTTAAAACTTGGTACTCAAAAACCTAAGATCATGGCATTTGGTCCCATTATTTCATGACAAATAGATGGGGAGAAAGTGGAAGCAGTGACTGATTTTATTTTTGGGGCTCCAAAATCACTGGAGACTGTGACTGCAGTCATGAAATTCAAAGATGCTTGCTCCTTGAAAGAAACACTATGACAAACCTAGACAGCATACTAAAAAGCAGAGACATCACTTTGCCAACAAAAGTCCGTATAGTCAAAGCTACGGTTTTACCAGTAGTCATGTATAGATGTGAGAGCTGGATCAAAAAGAAGGTTGAGCACTGAAGAACTGATGACTTTGAATCGTGGTACTGGATAAGACTCTTGAGAATCCCTTGGACTGCAAGGAAATCAAATCAGTCAACCCTAAAGGAAATCAGTCCTAAATATTCACTGGAGGGACAGATGCTAAAGCTGAAGCTCCAATACTTTGGCTACCTGATGCAAAGAGCTGACTCACTGGAAAAGACCCTGATGCTGGGAAAGATTGAAGACAAAAGGAAAAGGGGGTGGCCCAGGATGAGATAATTAGACAGCATCACTGACTCAGTGGACATGAATCTGAGCAAACTCTGGGAAATAGCAATGGACAGTGAAGCCTGACATTCTATATTCCATGGGTTTGCAAAGAGTCGGACATGACTTAGCAACTGAACAATGACAACAAAAATGACTCATAAAATTCAGTACATATTGTACTAAAATTTTTAGGAAACTTTAATTTGAAAGAATGAATGACTGATTGTGGAAGTTCAGGCCTCTGTCAAAGTTATAGAAAAGAGTATTGGAAGACTAAATCTCTCCCAGCGTGTCTTATTGGCTTCCCTGGTGGCTCAGAAGGTAAAGGGTCTGCCTGCAATCCAGGAGACCTGGGTTCGATCCCTTGGTGGGGAAGATCCCCTGGAGGAGGACATAGCAACCCACTCCAGTATTCTTGCCTGGAGAATCTCATGGACAAAGAAGCCTGGCGGGCTACAGTCCATGGGGTTGCAAAGAGTTGGACATGACTGAACGACTAAGCACAGCACAACAGCGTATCTTATATAGACTGTAATGGAGGCCTCTCCTCCTACATTCTAGGATAGGAGAGACAAAAGTAAATATTCAACCAAGATCTAAGAAGAAGCAACAAGCACTCACTATTTCACCTCTTCAATAACCCCACAGTCTAAAAAGCATGGCCTAGACTTGCAATAACCCCCATCATCCCTCTTTCCCCTGCCCATTAGCTGGAGTCAGTGAGTTATGGTGAAAGGCAGGAGCCCTCAAGCCTCTAGGGTGGAAATGACTTTAATCTCATCAGAGCCCTGGAGAAGAGACTATTAAAAGAGTTAATGGAACAAACTTCTGAGTAGATGGGTCAGGCTGTGACAAACCAGTCTTTTTTTGATTTAAGAAGGAAAAAGAAAGCTGGAGATACAGACCTTGTAGCTCTGATGGCCCCTGAGTTCCCCATCAAATCAATCATAAGTGCAGTAGAGTCCTGATAATTTAATGAAGAACTCTAGAGGTGATATAGGAATTTAGCCATAAAGTTGAAATGGGCAAAATGTATGGTACGCTATAGGGAGTGTCCACCCCGACTTGTTATCTGAATTACAATGGGGGAAAATGAAGAGTTACTCTATTTTAAAATGTTGACATCAGAACACAGGTTGTTGGACTTTAAAAGACCATAATTAGAAAGTTCTCCTTAAAGTACAAAAGTGTATAAGCATAAAATTGGACTGTGATTTAGCAAATACAATGATTAGGGTAAACAAGAAGTGAGAGAGGGCTAAAAGGAGGGTGTCAGAGTTCATTTGGCAATGAAAATGTGCTCACAGAGTGAATTTTCCCAGTTATTCCAGGAGAAACAGTGAAATTATCATATTGTGATGACTCAGACTTGCCAAACTCTATGAGATATTTGTAGATTTAGTTTGTAGTCATCAGACACTTTAAAAAAGGGGTACAGGTTGTTTTGGGGTGTGTGTGTGTGTGTATGTGTGTGTTGGCAATGGTTATTTTGAAAACAGCTATCAAAAGATACACATTTAGGAGAACAGAAAAGTGATCCCGAATGCAGATCATCAAGATCTTCGATATCCTTGGAAACAATGATATAAGTAAGTGGCCACATATCCCTGGAGGTGTCTAAATTCATTCATTAGGCAGAGTTACTCTACCTTAGGTAACTCCATGGGCTCAGGGTTTGAGAAACTGCATCTTTAGGAGTCCTTCGATTCCTCTCGAAGGAATGACATCCAAACCCCTTTGTGGGTGAATCATGTTCTCATTCTAGGGAGATGGAAAACCACTAATAGCTGGGCTTCTGACACTCTTAAAAATCACTGGCTACTATCAAAATACTAGAGTATTATGCAGCATCCTAAGTCACCTCTGTCTACTGTGGATCATCCGATTGCCCATGAAGTAGAAAGATGAGGATAAATGCCATACATGGAGTACCTTGCATTACTCCTTCTAGAGAAGACATTTTTGTTTAATGGTGACTAGAGTTGATAATCGGAGAAGGCAATGGCACCCCACTCCAGTACTCTCGCCTGGAAAATCCCATGGATGGAGGGGCCTGGTGGGCTGCAGTCCATGGGGTCGCTAAGAGTCGGACACGACTGAGCGACTTCACTTTCACTTTTCACTTTCATGCATTGGAGAAGGAAATGGCAACCCACTCCAGTGTTCTTGTCTGGAGAATCCCAGGGATGGGGGAGCCTGGTGGGCTGCCGTCTATGGGGTCGCACAGAGTCAGACACGACTGAAGTGACTTAGCAGAGTTGATAATGCTGTTAGACAAATCAAATTTGTGAAGAGAGTAGAACTTAAGTGCTCACACACACACACATACACACACACACACACAGACATGGACTCAAAGTAAATATGTAAGAAATATGTAAGATGATGGGCTTCCCTGGTAGCTCAGATGGTAAAGAATCTCCCTGCTATGTGGGAGATCCAGGTTTGATCCCTGGGTCGGGAAGATCCCCTGGAGTAGGGAATAGCAACCCACTCCAGTATCCTTGCCTGGAGAATTCCATGTACAGAGGAGCCTGGTGGGCTACAGTCCATGGGGTCCTAAAGAGTCAGACATGACTAAGTGACTAATACTTAAGGTGATAGATGCCTTAGTTAATTCAATTATGAGAATTCTTTCTCAGTGTATGCAGGTATCACATCATCATATTGTACTTGTTGAACATTACAGTTTGTCAATTGCACTTCAAAAAAGCTGGAAAAAAAGACATTTTTGTTTCAGAACACATGCATTCATTTCCCCTTCCAATCGTATCCCATTTTTCTTCTTGAAAACAACACTCCCACTGAAGAGGTATTAGAATACCTCATGCACATCTTGCTATATTTAAAATAGATAACCCACAAAGACCTACTATATAGCACAGGGAACTCTGCTCAATATTCTGTAACAACCTAAATGGGTAAAGAATTTGGAAAAGAATAGATACATATATGTGTATAACTGAATCTCTTTGCTATACAACTGAAACTAACACAACATCTTTAATCATTGAAGCTCCAATATAAAATAAAAATTAAAAACAAAAGCAGAACTGTAACACACATGGAGCACCTATGTGATATAATTTCAGGGCATGAGGCACATATTATCTAGTGGGGAGCAGTCATGAGAAACAGAGGCCTGCCTTTCGGGTCCCCTCACTGCTCTAACAAGGATCCCAAGGAACTGTGTAAGTCGATATCAGCTGATACTCAGAGACTGGCCTCCACCTTGTGTTGATTATGGGCTTACTGTTTCAAACTTTCTGATTGAAAATTACACACATAAATAAATGGCCATGGCGATTTCCCTGGTGGTCCGATGGTTAAGACTCCACACTTCCAATGCAGGAGGCACAAGTTCAACCCCTCAGGGGACTGAGACTCCACAAGCTGTGTGGTGTGGCAAAAACACAAGAGCACCTCACTGAAGGCAAGAAACTGTAATCAAAGGTTCTCCCTACTCCTGAACAAGAAGTGACCTTGTGACCCAATCTAGACCAATTAGATGTTTCTTCTCTAATATTTCAAACAAGATCAGAGAGTCAGATAGTGGTAAAATTCTATTCAATTTGATTGCACACCACTGGACTAGAAATTAAAAGATGCTTACTCCTTGGAAGGAAAGTTATGACCAACCTAGATATCATATTGAAAAGCAGAGACATTACTTTGCCAACAAAGGTCCATCTAGTCAAGGCTATGGTTTTTCCAGTGGTCATGTATGGATGCGAGAGTTGGACTGTGAAGAAAGCTGAGCGCCAAAGAATTGATGCTTTTGAACTGTGGTGTTGGAGAAGACTCTTGAGAGTCCCTTGGACTGCAAGGAGATCCAACCAGTCCATTCTAAAGGAGATCAGCCCTGGATGTTCTCTGGAAGGAATAATGCTAAAGCTGAAACGCCAGTACTTTGGCCACCTCATGCGAAGAGTTGACTCATTGGAAAAGACTCTGATACTGGGAGGGATTGGGGGGCAGGAGGAGAAGGGGAAAACAAGAGGATGAGATGGCTGGATGGCATCACTGACTCGATGGATGTGAGTCTGAGTGAACTCTGGGAGTTGGTGATGGACAGGGAGGCCTGGCGTGCTGCGATTCATGGGGTCGCAAAGAGTCGGACACGACTGAGCGACTGAATTGAACAGAACTGGACTAGAGTTGCTGTTACAGAACTAAGTCTATCTTTTCTGCTTCTGAGCCTCTAGAACTGAGTCAGTTCAACCCCATTCCCAAGCCTGATTCTTCAGGTTCTCATGGATATCGTCAAGCCCCAACATCCTTCCAAAAACCACTATTTTGCTCAATTTACCCAAAGTTGATTTCTTTTGCTCAAAATAAACAGTCCTTAAGAATATGCTACCTCACATAACACACATTTCTAAGGTATTATGATGATAACCATTTCACAGTAGGGAAAAGTTTGGCCCAGAAAGATTCAGGGACATGCCCAGAATCCCACAGCTGATAAGACTGACAGAGTGTGGACTCAGATCTGGGTGTGTCTGACCCTGCCTTTCAAATTGTTAACCTGCATTAAACCAATTTCCATCTGTAATTTTCAAACTACTTTCCCAAACAGCCTCAATGTTCCACATGCTGATCCAAGATTTTTCACAGCTGAAATTGAATAATGGCAGTCTTACCAATTTAGAGGAAATAATAACTTAATGGATAGAATGTTTTCAACTTCAAATTTTCGTTACATAAATTTTTCCTAAACCTTTGGTGGTTTCTACTGCTTGTCTGTGAGGCAGACAAGAAAACAAATGAACAAGCAGCAAATGAATATTAATGGCCAAGCTTGGAAACAACAGATCGTGCTTCCCTCAAGAGCTTGTTGTTTGCATGCACGTGTGCTGTGATTTTATGTTGCAGACCTCTAATGTCATTTTCTGCTAGTAAAATTGTTCCTAGTTCAAATGTTAGAATTAAATGCATTCATATTTCATAGTATTCTGCAAAGAGCACCATGATTTTCAAGTTACCTGTCACCACAAAATGTGTTTTGTTTTGTTTTTTTTTTTTAAATTGCCTCAAGTAGGCCTGAGACAATGGTAGCCAGATATTTTGGGTGGTATAAGCCACAGAACTTTTAGGAAAATCAGCCTTTTATCCACATCCAAAGCCATCATATTTTGAGGATAAGGGCTTTGGCACTTACTGGATTCTACAAGAATAATGTCATTTGTCAGCCTAAATGCAAGACCCAGAATCAGTTTAAGGGGCTTGAAATCTTATTTTAGTTCTTGGCCTGGACACCAGCTAAAATGCCTGGGGCCTTGAGAAAGGCCAGGGTATGGTGTATTTATTGGCAGTGACTGCAAATCTGGTTAACTTGATGGGAATTTATAGAAAAGGGATGAAGCAAAGTCAGATTTGCTTTTGGCTATAGATGCATCAGGTTAACAAGACACAGGATGGTAGCCTAGCTTTAAGTCAAAATGGCGTCCTGGGACAACTTTCAGGGTTTAAGGACTGATACAATGAGGGTGGGATTTGGACCCCTGGGCCTTCTTCCGAGCTTCCCCTATAGCAAGATCAGCTACCACTGCCCATTTTTACCATGCTCCCCTCAGGATATTTCTCTTCCCAAATTTACACTGTTTCTGAAATGTCTTGGTCTCCAAGAAACCAGACCAAAATAAAATTACTTAAAATTTACTTTGGGCCAGCAGTTTTGCAGAAAGGATAAGAGACATATCAGTGATCAAAACATGGGTGATCCTTCACATGTAAAGTTTACAGTCTAGCGAAATAAAACTTCCTGATTCCCCAGAAGATGAGTTATCTATTATCCATCCTAGCCTGAATAGAAAACATTGACCACTGGAAGTTTTGTCTTCTTTAGCATACACAGTATGCTGCTGCTGCTAAGTCAGGTAAGTCATGTCCGACTCTGTGCAACCCCATAGACGGCAGCCCACCAGGCTCCTCTGTCCCTGGGATTCCCCAGGCAAGAACACTGGAGTGGGTTGCCATTTCCTTCTCCAATGCATGAAAGTGGAAAGTGAAAGGGAAGTCGGTCAGTCGTGTCTGACTCCTAGCGACCCCATGGACTGCAGCCCACCAGGCTCCTCCATCCATGGGATTTTCCAGGCAAGAGTACCAGAGTGGGGTGCCATTGCCTTCTCCATACACAGTATAATATATAAATATTGCATTAGTCTGTTGAGTCTGTATGCTAATTGGAGTCAACATGAGTTGGTATTGCTTTTCCAGTGACCATACAATACAGTCACCAACTGAAATCTCTCAGGTTGTAACACTGGATCTCATCAATTTAGATGAAGCTCATTTTCAAACAAATATATAGGTAGCAAAGCATCAGGGAGGAGCCCAGGTATCATGCTCCCTTGGTGAGTCATTCCCTTAAAGAGGAAAAGCTGCTTCTCATCTCCTTGCATGAATCTCTATCTTTTTCCATATGGTCTGAATGTTCCTCTACTTTCCAGGCTCATACAACCCAGAGTTTAAAAACTACTTCTGTGACATCTAGAGATGGCAGGGGGGCCATTCCATCCTTCATGGTTGATCTTTACTATCACATGTCTCCAGGCAGGGCACTGGGCTTGTTTTTTGACTTCCATCAGCCATTTATATTGAGATATAATCCTGGATCCTAAAAAAGAAGAACACTTTATGTCCCAAGTGAGTGATTCACACTCAACACTATGCTGACATATTCTGTGGGATGTAAAAATCTCTGTTCTGGTGGTTTCAGCTCCATCAGCACAATTTTCATCCACATGGTACAGGTAAATCATGGTTAAATATGGAATCATTTATCAACCCATGCTTTGTAAGCCAGATCTCATAAAATCTCAGAAATAGATTGTGTTAACAAAGCGGCTAGCAACCAACTATGATTATCAAATTTTCCCTTCTACAATCTGTTCCTCATTTAGAGAGAAAAATGCTAGGCAAATTAAAAATTAGTAAACTTGATCCCCTTTATTGGTAGCAGCATAAAAATATAATAATTCTCTTCTGAATAAATATATTATTTGAGGGCTTTATATGGAAAGGAAACATTTGAAATCTCTGTGCTTCTAGAAGATGAATTGTCATTCTCTGTGAAAGTAACACATTTCAGAAATCATAACTTAGGTCCCCCATGCTTAAATTTAAATCCACAGGGACAGCACATTGAATGAAAAAATAATTATGATTAGATGAAGGGGTTCAGTGACAACCAGGGAAGTCAAGCTTTAAGCATTCTAGTAAGGAAAAAAGTGTCTAGATAGAGATGTTACAGAGACAAATCTCTGTACAATCAAATCTCATTTACTTCTAAAATGGTACCACCAACTGCTTTGCCAGGAAATGAGGTGAAATCAAGAAGGCATTTTCTAAAGGACTTCAATCTGATTTGTTCATTGCTTGGTTCTGTATATTTATAAACAGGGACACAGAAAGAGAGCAGTTCAAGAACAAAGAAGATAATGGTTTCCTACCACCAGGCTCTTCTGTCCATACCTGAGTGTCACACACCTGATTATGAAAAAGAAGATCACAAACTTGAATCTACAGAGGGCATAGAAAATGATGCAGAGAGATGACCTTGGTGCAAACTGAACACAGCCTGAGTATGTAAATGGTTTGATGTGATTTTAAAAGATAAGATTAAGGAGCTTGAGTTTCTGTCACTCTGAACATTTCTTGCCTCTTAGAAATGGCAAATTAAGTATCACTGTTCACCGAAACAGTGATTCATTCTATTTCAAAACACTGAGTTCACTGTTATTTCAATGACTGGTGACCCAAAAAACAAGGTTGAATAAACACTGTCTCATTGAGTACATGAATGCCCAGCCCATACCTCCTTGCCTCTGGGGATTGTTTTAGGGAAAAAAAAAAAAGCAAGCTGTCAATACACTCCTAAAATAAAATGTTTTTAGTCTTGGGTTGTCAGAGGGCATTAAGCCAAACCCTAAACTCTTTCCAAGATTAGGCCAAGCTTCAGGCATAACTAGGAAGTGAATGCTTGCTTGTCATGAGAGAAATTTGATTGCGGTCAAGCTAGGCTGGGGGAAGTTATCTGGAACCAGGAATCCAGGTAGAACCAGAGGGTCAGGGTAGGCTGGGGGCGACTCTGGGAGAGCATAGTCAAGGATCTGTTGTCTTTGGCAAATCAGACAGAAATGGGAGTCTAGAGAGTAGATTTCCCAAAAAGGTGATTTATTTGAGGCATAACAGAAGAGAATAAGTGGGGAGAAAACACCAGGGTAATTCACTCAGTGAGGATGGAGGAGGCAAACCAGTTAGCTTCGAGCAGTCTAGAAATATGCACTGGGATGAGTAAGAGGATATTGGGAAAGAGGGACCAGGTCCACTGTGCAACTTGGAGATACACAGCATCAACCTACATTCTGGGGAATAAGGGGAGTACAATGACTGTTCTTGGAACACCAGAAATCACTGATGCCAACCCTGTGCGCAACTGAGGGAAGGTGCTTCATGCCTACTGCCTAGAGCCAGAATTTGTGTCAGATTAAACCTATTTGTACAAGGTTGGACCTGCAGGGGAGGATAAGTAAGGTTCACTTATCAGGGTTGCAGAGAGAAAGTTTGGCAAATCCAGCAGGCCAGCACAGGACTCCTTAGGTTACCAGGCAGACTCAGGGAAAAGAACACTGATTTTAGCATCCTGAGGCTTACTGTGAATATCAACTCTATTTCAGGCCAGTATGTATACAAGTTAGGAGTATGGTATCTGAAACCCATTGTGTGGATTCAAAGCCAGCTTGTTGCTCTGGATAAGTTCCTTCATCTTTCTTTGCTTCAGTTTTCTCATCTATAAAGTGAACGTGTCAGTCACTCAGTCATATCTGACTCTTTGCAACCCCATGGACTGTAGCATGCTAGGCGGCTCTGTCCATGGAATTCTCCAGGCAAGAATACGGGTGTGGGTTGCCATTCCCTTCCCCAGGGGACCTTCCTGACCCAGAGATGGAAACTGGGTGTCCTGCATTGCAGGCAGATTCTTTACCACTGAGCCACCCGGGAAGCCCTGTTCCTCATTTATCAAGTGGACTATAATTGTAATATTTTTCTCAATAGTCACTGGGAGGATTAAATGAGTGTGTACGTGTGATCATTTAGTTCTGTCTGAACTTACTAAGTGTACAATCAGCATTGATCATTATTGTTATGGGGCATTGATCAAGGTCTTAGCTCTTTTTATTTCTATTTTCTCATCTGAAAATAGGCACAATAGGATTCATTTCATAGAGTGATTATAGTATTTAAATAAGATAAGGTGCAGAGACATGACCTCATGTTTGGCACAGAACAGGTGTGTTGATTTAGAGTTACCTTGTGTCTCAGCAACAAAAAACCCTATTACAAAAGACTTAAACCAAAAAAGAGTTTATTTTTGTCACAGAGTAAATCGTCCAGAGTTTGGATGTTTTATACATTTAGCCAGAGACTTCGTGATGTCTGAACTTTGAGTCAGCATCTCTGTGGTTGCTTTGTCTTAGTCCTTGTTTAAGACTAGAACGAGCAGAGGACACTGAGCTACACACAATGGAAATATATACCTGGATAAGGCCTCTGGGTAAAATACAGGGTCCCCAGTTAAATTTGAGGTTCAGATAAACAATGAATACATTTTTAGGATATTTCCTAAGCAATATCTGAGACATAGCAACTTATATTAAATATCTATGGTTTATCTGAAACTTAACTGGGCATCCAGTACTTTATGCTAATCATGGCCTCCCTATGTCAGGAGGTCATAGCAGATTGCTGCTGCAACCCCATTGGCCAGTCTCTGTGACCCTGTATTCAATATTGCAAAGGAGGCTGGGAAAGTATTTGATACTCTCATTCTTCATAGATGGCAAAGCACAAAGGGAGCAGGAGGCAACACTGGGTTGGTCAGCTAATGCCACTTGCCTTTGTAGGTGTTCAGTAAATGTGCATGTCCTCCTCTGACCCTCTTCTCCAGGGCCTGATGGTCCCTTTACACAGAATAAAATACATCACCTTTATTGCCTTAAAGCATTACATCATGAACGTCAACATATGAAACCAGAAATTTGTAATAAATAAGAGATCTGAAATTTAATTGGCAAATCCAGATGTAAACGACATAAAAAATACATGGGCTGGTTTTAGCTATTCAGTTATATTTGTGCTAGCAGGCCTTCCCGCCCCGTGGGGACGCTTCTTTTCCATGTTTGAAAGCAGGATTAGGACAAAAGTGACGCAAAGCACCTGAGAGCAAATTTTTGGGAAACATACACTCACTTTTTTTTTTAACTTTAAACTTTTTCATTTTGTATTGGTTACAGCCGACTAACACTCACTCACTCGCTTTTGTATAAACTCCTTAAATTATGCAACCTCAGTGCCCCTTGCTCTGTGCTATTTCCAGGTGTGTTTTTGTTTGTATATTTTTTGCTTAAGCCAAAGGATAACTCACTAATAGCCATTGGTTCCTGACTCCCAAATGACTCACAAATTAGAAGTCATCTACGATGTTGGTTATATTGGTCGTGAAGATCTTTTTATTCTTGCCACCTCTTCTTAATATCTTCTGCTTCTGTTAGGTCCATACCATTTCTGTCCTTTATCGAGCCCATCTTTGCATGAAATGTTCCCTTGGTATCTCTAATTTTCTTGAAGAGATCTCTGGTCTTTCCCATTCTGTTGTTTTCCTCTATTTCTTTGCATTGATCGCTGAGGAAGGCTTTCTTATCTCTTCTTGCTATTCTTTGGAACTCTACATTCAGATGCTTATATCTTTCCTTTTCTCCTTTGCTTTTTGCTTCTCTTCTTTTCACAGCTATTTGTAAGGCCTCCCCAGACAGCCATTTTGCTTTTTTGCATTTCTTTTCCATGGGGATGGTCTTGATCCCTGTCTCCTATACAATGTCACGAACCTCAGTCCATAGTTCATCAGGCACTCTATCTATCAGATCTAGGCCCTTAAATCTATTTCTCACTTCCACTGTATAATCATAAGGGATTTGATTTAGGTCATACATGAATGGTCTAGTGGTTTCCCCTACTTTCTTCAATTTAAATCTGAATTTGGCAATAAGGAGCTCATGATCTGAGCCACAGTCAGCTCCCGGTCTTGTTTTTGCTGACTGTATAGAGCTTCTCCATCTTTGGCTGCAAAGAATATAATCAATCTGATTTTGGTGATGTCCATGTGTAGAGTCTTCTCTTGTGTTATTGGAAGAGGGTGTTTGCTATGACCAGTGCATTTTCTTGGCAAAACTCTATTAGCCTTTGCCCTGCTTCATTCCGTATTCCAAGGCGAAATCTGCCTGTTACTCCAGGTGTTTCTTGACTTCCTACTTTTGCATTCCAGTCCCCTATAATGAAAAGGACATCTTTTTTGGGTGTTAGTTCTAAAAGATCTTGTAGGTCTTCATAGAACCGTTCAACTTCAGCTTCTTCAGCATTACTGGTTGGGGCATAGACTTGGATTACTGTGATATTGAATGGTTTGCCTTGGAAACGAACAGAGATCATTCTGTCGTTTTGAGTTGCATCCAAGTACTGCATTTCGAACTCTTTTGTTGACCATAATGGCTACTCCATTCCTTCTGAGGGTTTCCTCCCTGCAGTAGTAGATATAATGGTCATCTGAGTTAAATTCACCCATTCCAGTCCATTTTAGTATGCTGATTCCTAGAATGTCCATGTTCACTCTTGCCATCTCCTGTTTGACCACTTCCAATTTGCCTTGACTCATGGACCTGACATTCCAGGTTCCTATGCAATATTGCTCCTTACAGCATCAGACCTTGCTTCTATCACCAGTCACATCCACAACTGGGTATTGTTTTTGCTTTGGCTCCATCCCTTCATTCTTTCTGGAGTTATTTCTGCACAGATCTCCAGTAGCATATTGGGCACCTACTGACTTGGGGAGTTCCTCTTTCAGTATTGTATCATTTTGCCTTTTCATACTGTTCATGGGGTTCTCAAGGCAAGAATACTGAAGTGGTTTGCCATTCCCTTCTCCAGTGGACCACATTCTGTCAGACCTCTCCATCATGACCCACCCATCTCAGGTGGCCCCACGGGACATGGCTTAGTTTCACTGAGTTAGACCAGGCTGTGGTCCTGGTGTGATTAGATTGACTAGTTTTCTGTGATTATGGTTTCAGTGTGTCTGCCCTCTGATGCCCTCTTGCAACACCAACTTCTTACTTGGGTTTCTCTTACCTTGGACATGGGGTATCTCTTCACGCCTGCTCCAGCAAAGTGCAGCTGCTGCTCCTTAGCTTGGACGAGGGGTATCTCCTTACTGCCGCCCCTCCTGACCTTGAATGTGGAACAGTTCCCCTAGGCCCTCCTGAGCCCATGCAGCCACCACTCCTTGGACGTGGGGTTGCTCCTCTCGGCTGCCGCCCTGACCTCAGGCATGGGGTAGCTCCTCCTGGCTGCTGCCCCCGGCCTCAGGCAGGGTGGTAGCTCCTCCTGGGGGCTGCCCTTGACCTCGGACATGGGGTAGCTCCTCTCGGCCATTCCTGCGCCATCACAGCCTGGCTCTCGTAGCCACTGCCCCTGACCTCCGACGTGGGGTAGCTCCTCTTGGCCGCTGCCCCTCGGGCATGGGGTCCTCCTGGCTTCTGCCCCTGACCTCGGATGCTGCGGCCGCTGCAGCCACTCGTGCTTCTGCGCCGTCGCAGCAAAGGGATGGGACATCATGTCTGAGACCAGGTTTTAGAGGACTGAGAGTTCCATCTTGCTGGCATCTCTCTTGGCCTCCACTGGCTGGCTCAGATGAAGTCTATCATCATATTGGGGGCTGCCCCATGGAGGTGCTCACCTGGCCAGGAACTGAGGGAGACACCCAGTTCAACAGCCTGCAAGAAACCGAGAGCTTGGAGGCAGATTCTTCCCCGGTTGACCTTGGAGATGATTGCAGTCTTGGCAAACTTCTTGACGCCTCTGTAGAAAACCTAGGCTGGGGGATCCAGCTAAATCATGTCTGGATCCCTGGCCTTGTAGAAACTATGGGATAAATAAATGAGTGTTAATCTCAGTCACTAAGTTTTGGAGTAATTTGTTAGGCGGTAATGAAGCAGAGACATTACTTTGCCAACAAAGTCCGTCTAGTCAAGGCTATGGTTTTTCCAGTAGTCATGTATGGATGTGAGAGTTGGACTGTGAAGAAAGCTGAGTGCAGAAGAATTGATGCTTTTGAACTGTGGTCTTGGAGAAGACTCTTGAGAGTCCCTTGGACTGCAAGGAGATCCAACCACTCCATCCTAAAGGAGATCAGTCCTGGGTGTTCTTTGGAAGGAATGATGCTAAAGCTGAAACTCCAGTACTTTGGCCACCTCATGCAAAGAGTTGACTCATTGGAAAAGACTCTGATGCTGGGAGGGATTGGGGGCAGGAGGAGAATGGGACGACAGAGTATGAGATGGCTGGATGGCATCACTGACTCGATGGACGTGAGTCTGAGTGAACTCTGGGAGTTGGTGATGGACAGGGAGGCCTGGCGTGCTGCAGTTCATGGGGTAGCAAAGAGTCGGACACGACTGAGTGACTGAACTGAACTGAACTGAACGATGCTGGTTATTTCTGTAGAGAACATTTTGGGTGACTTACATCACCTCGTTTAGCTTAGTGACACTGGGTTCTCCACGCATGCCAGGGGTCTTCTTTGCCTCTGCTCTTTTCCCAGTGCACAGAAATATTTATGGATTCAACTCCTCAGAAGAGAGCTCTATGTCAGGTTATATGAGGATCCATCAACACTATGATTTGGTTGCAACATCTCTTCAGTTATTGAGAGACCTCTGTTTTTTTATCAGACAAGAGTATAGGCTCAAGGTGTTTCTGTTTTCTTAATCTGCCATGAAGATTAAGAAAAAATGTAACTGTAAAATTAATACTTTTTTTAAGTTCTGTTTTGTCCCTTTCTCTTCCCAACCTCAACTTCCCTCTTTTATAATCATTACCAACAAGGAGATGACATGATTAGCTGAGAGCATATCCCCTACTGTGCCCCTAAATCAGAGGAGAAATTTGGAGATCAGAGAACAACTATTTGGATTGGTATGCCTTTGAGAACAGAGGTATTCTTAGCTAACAGAGGGACTGTATGAAATGGGAGTCTAAGAAGGGTGCAGTATGGTACTTTAGCAAAATACTGATGGGGATTGTAATTTTACAGAAAGCAAAAACATTCCAATAGAAGAAATATGCACATCTAATGTGAGATTAGAGGAAATTTTAGGAGAAAATTTATGCTTCTGGTGCTGAGAGTGTCTGCAATCAAGTTATTCTGGAGACATGTAACCTGAGCTATTTCTACCGGGGGACCAGACTCTGATCGAAAGAAACACTGTGTTTCTCGATCCCTTCAGAGCAAAGCTCCCTCAATTCTGTTTCTGATACCAGGGAAAGCCCTGGAAGAAAACTATCCCAACTCTCACCATCAATATCCAGATGAAGCCTTCAGTCATTGAATGTCAGTAAAGCCTTCCAGAAAGGTCTGTTAGAAGAAGGCAAATAGCACTGGGTGAGGTCAGCAATTAGGAAAGAAAGTCTTACTTACCTGGGATGGTGCCCAAAGGCCTACACCATGAGGTGGTCCAGTGGCTCCTTACATGGCAGGAGGAAACTGGCTAGCTGAATCAAGCTGCAAGTAACATTCTTCTCACTTAACTTCCCTGAAACATTTACTTAAAGCTTTCATGCACAGGTCAGCTTAAACCCTAATTGGAGTCCAGCATGTATTTAATTTCTGGATGATGTTCGGGTGACACTCAAAGAGGGGCAGCACACCCACCCTTCTGAAACAATGCCAACTTCCCAGTGTGATCGATTATGGGCTGGTTTCCCTGGCTTCCTGACCTAGCTGACACCTTTCCCAAAGAATAACAAGAGTCATTCTTGTGTAAGAAAGAAGGGCATGCATTAGTGCATGCATTATTCTGCTAACTGAGACCCAAAGAAAAGGAGACAGACTTTACAGTGGGGGTGGCATGGGGAAAATACCCTGCAGCCCATCAAGCAGAAAATAGACTCTTTCCATAGTTATGAGGTCAGCTTGATTAAGAGGCAGCAAAACCAAGGGCTGCAAGAAACCAAATGGACATTGTCATTTCAGTATCAGATATTTTTGCCTTCTTTCTGTCTGTATCCTCAGCAAATAAAATAATGTTTGGAGGAGAAATAGATTTACAAACAAACCATCTTTCTATTTGGATACACGGTCACAGAAAGGAAAGGTTTTGTTCTTCTAGTCACACACACACACAAATCCTGCACAGAAAATGCACACAAATGATTGCAGCTGTGTCAGTACCACAACTTAGAGGAAATGCAGATGGTGTGAAATAATATTCAAAAATGGCTAATAGAATTTGAATGGCTTCAAGAGAGAAGAGAAAATGAAAGCACTGAATCTACTTGGGATGTGAAGAGAATGAGAAGGTCTCGGGAAGAGTCTAGGGCAGAGAAATCCTTGATTTCCCCCCCCCTGTTTAGAAGTGGCTCTCCCTGGTGCACTGATTTATGTGAGGATTAGGCAGCAATCATACTCTCTAGACTAGCCTGGAAGGCATGTGCATAAAGTATGATATTTGCAATATGCAAATGTCATGTATGATGAATGGAAAGCTCAGTATGTCTCGAGGACACCCAGATGCTAACCAGCCACTGCTTCTATGTTGCAAATTGGAAAGAAACTTGGAGTGAAGGTATCTTCCAATAGCTAACTGATTTTTTTTTTAATAACATGGTCTTTGACTCTAAATACCAGTCACTAAAACATAAGTCATTTTACCTATGTTAGTTTTGGGAGACTGTAGATATTTCTTAACTGTCAAAACTGGGGATTAGGCCATGGAAAGCTCGGCCAATCTGTGTACATACAGCACATATGAGGCAAAGAAGCAAGGGCAAATGAAGATAGGACTAAGGAAGGGATAACAAGATTAAGTGTGGTAGTGGAAATAAAACTTGACAACTATTCCTCACAGCAGAGGGTGAGTAGGTCACAAGCACACTCACCTGGAGGCTACAGCGATGCAGGACGGTCCTTAAGGAGAAAAAGGACAGTGAAAGATGGGGGTTTCATAAAGACAAAAGATCAGCATCTAGATAGCTTGGTAGCAAGTACCGAAAGATGACATGTTCAGAGCAACAACTCAGGCAGATATTATATTACTGTGGAGAGAGGTTGGAATCTAGTCAAGGCAGACCTAAGAATTCATGGTAAGACCAGGAGCGATATTGATTCAGGGCTGAACTGAAGGCAGCCTATAATCTTGGGGATTTTCTTCCTTCCTTTGCTAGAATAAATTTTAGGTTCTTTAGAACCTGAGACTGGTCTGGTTCCAACTGCACAAAATAAAGAGACACGGTGTGCAGATTCTGGCTTGTGGTCCACAGAGCACCCATGCCTAACACCTTACAGACACTCAGAATGGTTTGCTGAAGCGCCATCTGTCTCTCCTGTGAGAGACTGTCTTTCTTCTTACCACTGTTTGCCTGTATCTTTTCCATCCCTGCTTGATGAGAACTAAATGAATCATTCTAGAAGACTGCCTGAGACTGAGTGCAAGAGTCATGACACGTGAGGGACCTTCTGAAGCTTGAAGATAGATGAGGGACCTCCTGGAATGCAACAGTGATATTCGTAAGGCGCTCGTGGATCTGGGGAGGCAGTAAGTGTGATGCAGTGAGGGCTGTAGGACTACACTGTCCAGGCCAACAGTCCCTGGAACCAAGTCGCTGAGCGCTCGCCGTGAGTCTAGCCCAGGTGGAGATGTACTGTAAGTATGTGATATACGCCAGTTCCAAAGGCTTAGCACAAAAAATGATGCAAAATATCTTAATTTTTCATATTGATTAAATATTAGAATGCTAATATTTTGGAGATGTTGAGTGAAATAAAATACAATGTTAAGATTAATCTCATCTGTTTCTTTTTATTTTTATTAATGCAACTCCTAAAAAAAGTTAAAATTAGTATGTGACTTGGATTCTATTGCACTGTCTGCTCTACAGGGAAAATCAGAATTTGGTGATCTATGTTGGGCCTTTTCCAAGCACTATCTGTGGCATCAGTCCATATCCCAATCCCTGTCAGTGAGAGGACACATGCAGAACTTGAGGGGCAGTATCGAGAAACTTTTATGTCAACTTGGCGTGGCCAGGACATCTGAGTGTGTGATATCTAATGATTAGGACAAACTGGGAGAAAAACTGTTTCTGGTTTGTTTGGGTTGGGTTTTTACCAGAGGCAGTTGGAGGAACACTGAGGATTTATCACAAGATTGAGCTTACATGGGTCAGAGAAAGCTGTCAGGGCTTTAGAAACTTGGGATGGTGGAGGCAGCTGTCAGAGGCTTGCTAAATATGTTCCAGAGGAGGCGTGCTTCGGGAGCCACACAAAGGAGGAAGCAGGGGACAGCTTCCCATTACTTTCAGAAGTTGGCAGTTCTGAGTCTCTGTGTGGAATGCTAAACTGAATCCAAAACCAGGGAGGCTGAGAAGGCAAGATTTGTGACGTGGAGTGGTACCATCCTTGGAGAATATAAGGGCCAGATGGCCCTAAAAAGGGAACATCTGCACTATAAGGCAGAATCTCACAATTTTATCCTGCACAAGCCAGGTGTGGGTATATTTAGTCATTTGCCCATCTATTCAATAAACATTTATTGAGTAGTTTCTACATTCCAGAAACTCTACTAGATGTGGGAGCTGTCGTGTAACTAAGAAATTGTGGCTACCTACAAAGACGGCACAATGTGGGAAGGGTGAGAACGGTACACCTTCTATGATCAGACGTGATGTACAAGCCTGGGGGAACACCAGGTGGAATATGGCTGCCGTTAGTCAAAGGACTAAAGGAACTCCATTGACTCTTGGAAGAGAAACAGTTAGCACTGCCTACCTGGGTCCTAGTGGGAAGAGACAGCAAGGAATTTGAGAAAAAGACCAGTGGTGTCAGGTTCATTTAGAACTAGTCCTGAATATTCATTGGAAGAACTGATGCTGAAGCTGGAACTCCAGTACTTTGGCCACCTGATGCAAAGAACTGATTCATTGGAAAAGACCCTGATGCCGGGAAAGATTGAAGGCAGGAGGAGAAGGGGACAACAGAGGATGAGATGGTTGGGTGGCATCACTGACTCAATGGACATGAGTTTGAGTAAACTCCAGGAGTTGGTGATGGACATGGAGGCCTGGCTTGCTGCAGTCCATGGGGTTGCAAACAGTCAGACACGACTGAGACTGAACTGAACTAAACTGAGGTTTGAATGCTGTTTCTCTGCTTATAGGCAAATGGCCTCGAACCTCAGTTCCCATTCCTCTAAAATGGAGCAGATACACCCACTGAAGAGAATTTGCACATGTTAAATGAAACAATAGATGCTAAGTGCATTTTAAGTGCCCAGTAGGGAGTGTGATTGCATAAGCTTTACATTCAACATTCTCCATTGCCTGGGGACAAAATTTTTCTCCCAGTTTCTCTTAAGGCTGGAAGTACAGGTGGAGTTAAGTGGATCTTGCTCTGAAGATTGGAGAATCATGAGGCCAGAAGGCCAGACAAACCAATGAAGAAACAGTAGGCTGAAACTGCCTTCGGGCTAGACAACAGAAATTTATTTCAGCTGAATGTCAGGTAGATAAAAGGATACATTTTCAGTCACTGAGGAACTCAAGTGAGGGTCTTTGAAAAGTTATGAGTAATCCAAGTCTAGGTCACTAGCTGCTGCTGCTGCTGCTAAGTCACTTCAGTTGTGTCCGACTCTGTGCGGTCACTAGCTAGTCAGAGAATTATATGTGAGTCGCAAAGACTAATGTTTATGGCAAACCACAGGAATGGATTAAATGAGATAATGGATCTGCAAATGCTCTGGGAAGTGGAGAAGACTAATCAAGTAGGGTGTTATTATTATTCATATCTAGAAAGGCTCGGGCTGGGAAAAATGGGCAACACGCAAGTTCAAAGATTGTGTCTTACAAAGAGCTAAACAAATGGGCGGTCCCTCCTTGAAGAAGATGATAGCTGATTAGTTGGGGATCCCTGTGCCCCAGCTCCGGGAGCCAATCCAGGTCCAGAGAGAGGACAGCTGCCAGCCCTGGCAGAGGAGCCAGCCGGCTCCATGCAATGTTAGTCTTTTAGTGGCACGGAGTGATGGTGAGGAAACGAGTTTCCTCTGCGTCAATAGCTCCTGCTTAAGACAAAAACAAAATGAACTGTCTTGGCATCTTGCTTGCAGTTCTGTGCAATTAGCTGGGGGAGGCGGGAGCACACATTCAATCCCATTGACGACATCTTTAAAAACACACTCTCGTGGGTCACCACCTCCTTATGCAAATGAGGGGGCAATCTCTGCAGCTCTAATTGATATGTATTGTGTGTGTGTGTGTGTGTGTGTGTGTGTGTGTGTACAGTCAACTGTGCCTAAAATAGTACTGTAACCATGAAGGGTTTTGTTTGGGGTTTTTTTTTTTCATTTGATACAAGTACCATTCTTAACTGGACTCATGGAAATTAAGATGAAAAAACTATATTATATGACTGAACTCTGTCACCAGAGAGCTAAAATAAGAAGATGGCCTCTTTGCAGCTACACTCTGACATCCTCAGTAACAACTGAGCCAACTCTCTTGACTAACAGTTATACACACTGAATAAAGGCTTCTTGTTTTTTTCCTTAATCCTCCCAAATGTTCCACTCAATCAACCACAGATGTGATTAACAGTGGATGTTTTTGAACTAATTTAACCAAATTTACATACTTAGTTCTGTGTAGGCATAGAGTCGCCCTTGATGTGATGTAGAAGTGTGTATGTATCTATGGGAAATGGAGAGGAACAAGCTGGGATTCTGGAGACACTGGGCTGTATTACTTGTATACTGAAAAGCACATCTAAGAGAGAAAGGTACAAAGTTTAAAAATATTTTTATGGAAAAGAATTATATGTATGCATAGCTGCAAAATGTTTTCGGGAAAATTATATAGAAGGAAGTGTTCTTTTAGAAAAAGTTTGGAATGAGTATAATGCAGACCGCACCATGTAGACAGAGCTGAGAAAGCCAGGTTAAGTTGCAGCAGGACTGGACATTTTATTTCCTTAATTAGGAGGTCAAAGGGGGTATATAACTAAATCACTTTGCTGTACACCTGAACCTAATGCAACATTGTAAATCAGCTATAAAAGTGAAGTGGCTCAGTCGTGTCCACTCTTCACGACCCCACGGACTGCAGCCTCCCAGGCTCCTCCATCCGTGGGGTTTTCCATGCAAAAGTACTGGAGTGGGGTGCCATTTCCTTCTCCAGGGGATCTTCCCGACTCAGGGATTGAACCCGGGGCTCCCACATTGCAGGGGGACGTTTACCCTCTAAGTCACCAGGGAAGCCCAAATCAGCTATACTCCAGTATAAATAATTAAAAAGGTCTTTGTCTCCTCCACCACTTGTGAAGCAAGACACAGCAAGAATATGCTGTCTACAAACCAGGAGGTGGGCTCAGTTGATCTGGTAGTTCTCAGCCTCCAGAATTGTGAGAAAAACATTTCTATTGTTTCTAAGCCACCCAGTTTATGGTGTTTTGTTATGGTAGACAAGTGGACAAAGATAGATAAGCTTATAAATGCCGTGGGAAGCAATGTGTACGAATGTGTGGCATTCCACAGTGCTTTTAAAAATATAGCGCCTGTTTACAGTTTTTGGTGCCATGCTGACCTTAGGGGATGCTCTTCAGCTTAGCTTCCTTCAGCAGTGTCTAGCTTCTGAACAATCCCATTGGTCTTCTACAGTTTTCAGGCATGTGTGTTAATGTTCTTTCTGAAATCTTTTTAGAAAGGCTTCAGCATGAATTTACCATAACTCTGGTTCATTTTTAAAAATAAATCTAATTAATTAATTTTTAAAAAAAAGTGGGTCCCAAGCATTCACATTTTTCATAAGCTCCCTAAGTGCACACCAAAGGTAGAGAAATACACACACAAACACACACATACACATCAATCATTATAAAAATAATGTAATTAGAATAATTGTAAAAGATAATGATCACACACAATATTACTCTCCTAACTCAACTACCGTTCAGAAAACAAAGATCATGGCATCCAGTCCCATCAATTCATGGCAAACAGATGGAGAAACAGTGCAAAACGTGGCAGACTTTATTTTTTGGGCTCCAAAACCACTGCAGATGGTGACTGCAGCCATGAAATTAAAAGATGCTTACTCCTTGGAAGAAAAGCTATGACCAACCTAGACAGCATATTAAAAAGCAAGACATTACTTTGTCAACAAAGGTCTGTCTAGTCAAAGCTATGGTTTTACCAGTAGTCATATATGGATGTGAGAGTTGGACTATAAAGAAAGCTGAGCACCAAATAATTGACGCTTTTGAACTGTGGTATTGGAGAAGACTCTTGAGAGTCCCTTGGACTGCAAGGAGATCCAATCAGTCCATCCTAAAGGAAATGAGTCCTGAATATTCATTAGAAGGACTGATGTTGAAGCTGAAACCCCAATACTTTGGCCGCCTGATGCGAAGAGCAGACTCATTTGAAAAGACCCTGATGCTGGGAAAGATTGAAGGCAGGAGCAGAAGGAGGCAGAAGAAGGAGGCGACAGAGGATGAGATGGTTGGATGGCATCACTGACTCAATGGACATGAATTTGAGTAAACTCTGGGCGTTGGTGATGGACAGGGAGGCCTGGCGTGCTGCAGTCCATAGACTCACAAAGAGTCAGACACGACTGAGTGACTAAACTGAACCCAACTACCTATAGCATTTTGGGCTGCTGACTTCCAAATCTTCTCCCCAGTGTACACGGAGTGCTGCTCTTTGTAAGCAGGCTTAAAACCATATGACTACTACCTCCCAGATTTTAAGTGAAACTTAAAAGTGAAAGCTTAGTGACTTCTTTTGCAAGGCTCTCCCCTACTTCACACACCTGCCAACCAGAGGCATTTATTTCCTCCCTTGACACGGCCACCAAATCACCCTCCTCTGGGATTAAGCTCAGGGCACGCAACTACCTTTGTATTAATTCAGCTGTTCTCTTGGTGAGTGCCATCCCTTTGTCAGAAAGGCTTGAACTTCAAGTAGCAGCATGGGGAAGCAGGCGGAGATCTTAACCTAGATTTATCCATGTTCTCCACTGCGATTTCTATGTTTATATATACGAGAATCCCTCACCACCCATGAGGTCATGAATCTCTTTCTTTCACTTACACTGTAGGGATATTAAACACATTGTTCTGTTCTGATTGAAAGCCGGTAAAATTAAATCCCATCTTCCCATCTGTGGAACCACTCGGGGACCACTGTCTTATGGAAGAGGGGAGCATGGCTTAAAGAAGGGGCCCCTTCAGGACACTCTTGAATGAGCCATTTTTTTGCCAGACAAGAAGCAGGTCTCCTTTCCATGACACAAATCTCAACATCTGCTCTGTCTTAACCTCCCAGACACCCGACAGGTGTGGCCGTCTTTAAAACATGTCTAGGAAGCAACATATGGGCTGTTGGCCATGAATAAAGGATAAAATCATGTGTGTGGGGGGCAGGAGGGGGTACTCTGATTCTGATCTTTCAGCCTTATTGTTATTATTTCTTTTGGTTTTTAATTTCTCCAGGCTTTCCTGGGTGTCCATCTTTCACTGTCCCCTCGACATGCTTGGCACAGAATCGTAAGTTTCATCCTTGCCTTTTCCAGCTCTGTCTCACCATTGAGCCCCCCCTTGTCTTTCCTCGCATTGCCCCCCCCACCCCCACTTTCCAACCCCGCAGGGAGAGGAAAGTTAAATGATGTTAATCTGCCAAATATTTTTGATCATTAGGAAGCCATAAAAATTAACATAACCATCAGAGGAAATTAATGCCAAAAAGGCAAGGTTAGAGCAGGACAGTGAGGCTGGGAGAAAAGGGGTGTAGGCACAAGGGCGCTTTGTTTCTCCTTTGTGGTTTTGAGAGAGGGGCTGCAGCTGGAGGAGGCCCAGGAGGCTCCGTGCAGGTTGGCTTCCCCCACACTTAATTACAAGATCAGCTTTAGAATAGCAAGTGGTGCTAGTGGTGAAGGACTGGGAGGGATATCCTTGATTCCTGCCTTTTTCTCCTCCAGCTCCTCTGGGGGAGATTTTTGGTTATTTTTAATTCCAGTTCAAAATAGAGGTTGGGGAGAGAGAAGCCTACTGCTGGCCTCCTGCAGGAAATACCATTAATAATTAATACCCAATAATAATCAAATCCATGGGAGACTCGTTACAAGTAACATCTTGACAGACCCACGGATGGATGCCCATAGCTTTTCTTCTTTATCTGCTTGCAAGATGGGTTCAGCGGGGATTTGAGCACACATAAGCAGTGACAAAAAAAAGGATAAATAGCAGGTTTGTTCACGGAAAAGGCTTATTCATCCCTGTAGGGTTTTTTTCATTTTAGGTTTATGGCTTAGTGGGGAATTTCGCTTTAATTGGGATTGTAATATAAGGATGGAACCTGTCGACATTTACAAGAGAGACAGAAGAGTAATTCTTCCTAACTTGTTTGTGGTGGGTCTTACAACACTGGTTCCTGTGGGAGGCTCTGTGCAAAGGAAGCACTCAAGCTGATCAGAGGTAAAGTAAGCTAGTGAGAGGGAGGAGACAGACGGCCAGCCACAGGACCTATCTGCTGTTACTAAACCCCTGGACTCGCAGTCTGGAGAGTGTTGCATGAGGGTTCATATGCTTGGTGACTCTTTGCACACTCACTGTTTCATTTCATCTGTGGGCTTCCCTGCTGGTTCAGGCTGCAAAGAACCTGCTTGCAGTTTAGGAGACCCCGTTTTGATCCCTGTGTTGGAAAGATGCCCTGGAGAAGGGAATGGCTAACCCCTGCAGTATTCTTGCCTAGAGAATCCCATGGACAGAGGAGCCTGGCGGGCTACAGTCCATGGGGTCGCAAAGAATCGGACACGACTGAGCAACTAAGGCTTTCACTTTCTTTTTAGAAGAGAGCAGAGAGGGTATTTCCCCAAGATCTCACAGCTAAGGGTTGGGTTCTGTTAGGGTTGGATAAGCAACAGGGTTGGGATTCAGTTCCCGGGGAGGCTGGCTACAGGGTCGGCTCTGGCTAGTGTTTCTCTCCTGGCTTCATGTAAGTGTAAGGAAGGACTCTCCACAGACAGAAAAGCAGGGTAGGAGGAGAGGCCCACCTTCCTTGACACGATGTCCAGTCATTCTACTCTGTGTTCTATGTGCTGTGCTATGTCACTTAGTCGTGTCCGACTCTTTGAGACCCCACGGACTGTAGCCTGCCAGGCTCCTCTGTCCATGGGATTCTCCCGACAGGAAGATTGGAGTGGGTTGCCATGCCCTCCTCCAGGAGGTCTTCCCAACCCAGGGATCGGACCCAGGTCTCCCACATTGCAGACAGATTCTTTACCATCTGAGCCACCAAGGAAGCACTCCTGTGTTCCACAAATGTATGAAAGTATAGGGCTTCATTGTCCATCATCCTCACGGAGGAAACAGGTGGGGTCACAGCAGGAAAATAAAAACACACACGATGATTCATCCAAAGCTAATTTAATGCAGGGACGCTGTACAGAGGTGTGGACAAGCTGAAGAACCAAGAGCAGATGTAGGGAACTCAGAAGCCAGCAGGAGCAGCCATGTGACCACCAACACCTAATCTGGGGCAAAGCTCCAACCCTCAGCTCCCTGGAAACCATGAAACACTTCCTTCCCTCTAGGCAGAATCTCCCCTGAAGCAGGCTGTATTTGCAGTTTGGAATTTTTGTATTTCAGTTTGAAATTTTATTATTTTACATAAGAAAATCTTTGGAATGAATAAAGGAAACTGGAGATCATATAAGAAACCCAGTAAGTCCAACATCTAAATTTAACAAGTGTTCACACATTAGTGTACTGGCCCTACATCTGTTTTATTTTCAGAGACATTGACCTTCATCTGTCTCCGTCACCTTCCCTCGCACTGAGGGCAAGCACCGTTCTGGAGCTGATGGTGTATCAAGGTATGCTTTTCACACTTTTACTAACTGTTGATGGGCCTACGATCAAATATAGTATCACTTCGTGCAGTTTTAAATACATATAAATTGTACTTATAGTTAATCATTCTGTATATACACATCATGTATTTGTAAGCAACTTGCCTTTTTCATTTAATGTATTTTACTTCTTTAAAACCTTTTATTTTGCTTTAGGGTGTGGCCAGTTAACACTGTGATAGCTTCAGGTGATAGCAAATGGACTCAGTCATCCATGTACATGTATCCATTCTCCCATCCAGGCTGCTGCATAATGTTGAGCAGGGTTCTCGGTACAGAAGCATTGAGCTTACTTCATTATCTGAGTGGCATTTTATTTTGTGACTACGCTAGAGTTTATCCCTCATTTGTTGAGATATCGAAGTGGTTTTTTTTCTCCATTAAAAAACAATGCTATAGTAAGCATTCTTGTATATCTACATGAGCACACAATGCAAGAAATTCTCTGCGAGTAGAGTCACTGTATAAAGTATTCCTATCCTTGATTATATTAGATTGTGCCAAATCACCTTCCAAAGTGCCAATTTTTATACTCACAAGCAGTGAATGGTAGTTCACAATTCCCCACAACGTGGTTTTAATTTACACCTTCTGGTTCGAATTTATATTTCCTTTATTACAAATGAGGTTGAACTTCTTTTCATATGTTTACTGAGCATTCATGTTTCTGCATTATTATTCCACATTTCTGTCCAAATAAATTTTCCGTTATTTTTAGTTGGATGATCTTTATCTTACTCTTTAAGGGAGTATTTACTATTCTAGTTACTAATCTCTGTATGTGTTACAGATAGTTTTTCTTTCATTTCCTTTATATTCTGAGTTGGGCAGAATATTTAATTTTAACATAGTTAAAGTTGTCAGTTTTCTTTTTTTTAAGTTTAGTGTGTGTGTGTGTGTGTGTGTGTGTGTGTCTTGCTTAGGAAATTCCTATTCTACAAGTTTGTAAAGATATTTTACTATGCTCTCTTCTAAAAATAGAATTTTGCTTTTTATGTTTAGGTTTTAACTATATTTGGAATTAATTTTTTGTAAACGATGTGGAATAGAAATACCATGTTATTTTTGTGTCATGTGCTAAGTCACCTGAGTCATCTCAGACCCTTTGTGACACCATGGACTGTAGCCCTCCAGGCCCCTCTGTCTGTGGGATTCCCCAGGCAGGAATACTGGAGTGGGTTGCCATGCCTCCTCCAGGGATCTTCCTGATCCAGGGGTCAAACCCACGTCTCATGTCTCCTGCATTGGCAGGCGGGTTCTTTACCATCACCACCACCTGAGAAGCCCATATGTATATGTACACATTTTCAAAGACTGGAACATCTCTTCATTAAAGTATGCTTGCTCTACTAAATTTAAAATATCACTCTATAATATGCTTTATATAGGTGAAAGTTTGTTGCATGGGTCCTTTGGACTAGTCTTATACCAGTATCTCACTGTCTTAATTCATACATTTTTTGATAAGCACTAATAAACATGAACAGTGAGTCCTCATATCTTAATCCCCTTAGATGTCTTTACTCTATCAGTTTTAGCATTAAACAACTTTCATGAAAATTTCTCTTATAATATTTATAGAATTGCCTTGAAATTTTCTTTTCATTTGGAGAGAATTTTCATCTTCCTATAATTGAGTATTTCCATTCACAAGTATACCATATCTTATTTATTTATATTTTATGTTATTCAAATATTACTTTTCTCCATTACATATCTTGGTATATTGCTTGTATTGCATATAAAACATTTTTAACTTCCTAGTCAATCTCCCTTACTCATAGTCCCAGTAAATCTATCATTTTGTCACTATTAGACTGAACTGAACTGAGACTTTGTCTTTTCCAGAGTTTCATATAAAGTAAATCATATGTACACTGTCCAATAATCAGCAAATTAGTTTACTTTTTAATTAAAATCAGAATGCCATTTATTAATATTTTCTTCTCTTACTGCTCCACTTCAAGATAAAAAATGAAGTGGTGAAAGCAGACATTCTTCAGAGCAGATCAGTCACTCAGTCGTGTCCGACTCTTTTTGACCCCATGAATTGCAGCACGCCAGGCCTCCCTGTCCATCACCAACTCCCGGAGTTCACTCAGACTCACATCCATCGAGTCAGTGATGCCATCCAGCCATCTCATCCTCTGTCATCCCCTTCTCCTCTTGCCCCCAATCCCTCCCAGCATCAGAGTCTTTTCCAATGAGTCAACTCTTCACATGAGGTGGCTGAAGTACTGGAGTTTCAGCTTTATCATCATTCCTTCCAAAGAAATCCCAGGGCTGATCTCCTTCAGAATGGACTGGTTGAATCTCCTTGCAGTCCAAGGGACTCTCAAGAGTCTTCTCCAACACCACAGTTCAAAAGCATCAATTCTTTGGTGCTCAGCTTTCTTCACAGTCCAACTCTCACATCCATACATGACCACTGGAAAAACCATAGCCTTGACTAGATGGACCTTTGTTGGCAAAGTAATGTCTCTGCTTTTCAATATGCTATCTAGGTTGGTCATAATTTTCCTTCTAAGGAGTAAGCGTCTTTTAATTTCATGGCTGCCGTCACCATCTGCAGTGATTTTGGAGCCCCCCAAAATAAAGTCTGACACTGTTTCCACTGTTTCCCCATCTATTTCCCATGAAGTGATGGGCCCAGATGCCATGATCTTCATTTTCTGAATGTTGAGCTTTAAGCCAACTTTTTCACTCTCCACTTTCACTTTCATCAAGAGGCTTTTTAGTTCCTCTTCACTTTTTTTTTTTTCCTCTTCACTTTCTGCCATAAGGGTGGTGTCATCTGCATATCTGAGGTTATTATTCTTACCTTATTCTTAATTTTAGGGAGAAAGTGAAAGTAAAAGTCACTCAGTCATGTCTGACTCTTTGAGACCCTATGGGCTGTAGCCCACCAAGGTTCCTCGGTCCATGGAATTCTCCAGACAAGAATACTGGAGTGGGTTGTCATTCCCTTCTCCAGAGGATCTTCCCAACCCAAGTCTTGGGATCGAACCCAAGTGTGCTTCATTGCTGGCAGATTCTTTACTGTCTGCCATTTACATTAGTAAGTATAACAGAAGTAATTCTTTTGCAAATATCTCAGTAACAAAATATGAAAGAGCTTTTTTTGAAGGTATCATACTCTCTAAAGATTTATAAAGCACTTGGTTATTGCTTTGAAAAAAGAATTTGAAGTTTTGTCAGTATACATTCATTCATATTATGCTACTTCTATGGTTTTCTGCATATGTAATAATATTCTTTTAATGCAAAATCACAGTATTAATTTAAAGTTCATTTTAAACTGCATTAAACCCAACTTGTGTAATACCATTAATCCAAAAATTTCTATTGAATTAGGAAAGTGTCAACAACAATGACTAAGTTCTCGTAGTGCAACCAAGGAAGACTTAAGTCAAGACTGAGGTGATGTCAGCACTTGTAGGATGTATCTTGTTTCAGAAATGTAAAAGGTGAAACAATTTGTCCCTTAGATTTAATAAAATGTGGCAACTATTTCCATTGTGGGTAAAATTGAGATCACACACAGTAAAAGGGTCAAAATGGAAGAGATCTGAGGTCTGAGTCCAGCAGGGCATGCTCAGTAACTCAGTTGTGTCTAACTCTTTGTGACTCAATGGATTATATCCCTCCAAGCTCCCCTGTCCATGGAATTTTCTAGGCAAGAATACTGGAGTGGGTTGCTACTCCAGGGGAACTTTCCGACCCAGGGGATCTTCCCGACCCAGGGATTGCACCCGTGTCTCCTGTGGTTCCTGCGTTGAGAGGCGGATTCTTTATCAGTGAGGCATGTCCAGCAGAGAAGGCTAAAATGGAGCAGCCAATGAGGTAGGAAGAAAATAAGTAGAATATGGATTCTGTCAAGTCACGGAAGAGAAGGTTGTAAGAAAGTGGGAGTGATCTGCAATGTCAAATCCTGCAGAGGAAATGCAGAAGAGTGAAAACTGCTCACTGGCATTGTATGCAGTTGTTCAGTGATATATTCTCAGCCCCTTGGACTGTAGCCTGCCAGGCTTCACTCTCCATGGGATTTTCCAGGGAAGAATACTGGAATGAATTACCATTTCCTCCTCCCCCAGGGACTGAACCCGCATCTCCTGAGTCTCCTGCATTTCAGGGGGTTCTTTACCTGCTGAGCCTTTGGGAAATCAGGTATGGTAGAGAGAATAAAGTGATTGAAATGGGATTAAGAGGGAATGGGGAAATTCCCTGGTGATCCAACAGTGAGCATTCTGCACTTCCACTGCAGGGGGCTCAGGTTCAATCCTTGCTTAGGGAACTAGGATCCCACAGGCCATGCCTCTGAGAAACGAGATAGTAAAGAAAACCCCTCCAAGGCTTTTTACTTGTTTGTTTGTTTGATTTTGTTTTGTTCTTGTTTTTAAGTAGGAAAATAAGAGCAGTGGTTAGAAAGAGATAGATTAAAAGATATTCTTTTATATTGAGAGAGTTTTACAGTATATTTATATGCTAATGAGAACAATAGTAGAGAAAGAAAACTTGATCACATAGAAGACAAAGGAGCAATGCCCTTGTTTACACATGAAGGGGTAGGATCCAAAGTCATCCAAGCCTCTGTAGTATTCCCATGTTGTACTCAATATAATTATTTATATGTCTAAATTTACTAGGCTGTGTGTGTATGTGTGTGTGTGTGTGTGTGTGTGTGTGTGCCAGGTCACACTAGTGGTAAAGAACCCACCTGCCAATGCAGGAGATGCAAAAGACCCAGGTATGATCCCTGGGTCAGGAAGATCCCCTGGAGGAGGGCATGGCAACCCACTCCAGTATTTCTGCCTGGAGAATCCCATGGACAGAGGAGCCTGTGGGGTTACAGTCCATAGGGTCACAAAGAGTCGGACGCAACTGAAGCGACTTCACGCATGCACACACCCAGGCCAAGCAGAAGAGCAGTGTTTGTTACTGAGGGCTTTGGACTCCTACTGCCTGGATTTGGAAACTAAGTATTGAGAAGTTACACCTTAAGTAAGCTATGCCTCTGTTTCCTCACCTATAAAATGAGGATAATAATATTACCTTATGATTATACTTAGGGGACTAGATCTGATAGATAGAGTGCCTAATGAACTATGAATGGAGGTTCATGACATTGTACAGGAGACAGGGATCAAGGCCATCCCCATGGGAAAGAAATGCAAAAAAGCAAAATGGCTGTCAGAGGAGGCCTTACAAACAGCTGTGAAAAGGAGAAGCAAAAAGCAAAGGAAAAGGAAAGATATAAGCATCTGAATGCAGAGTTCCAAAGAATACCAAGGAGAGATAAGAAAGCCTTCCTCAGTGATCAATGCAAAGAAATAGAGGAAAACAACAGAATGGGAAAGACCAGAGATCTCTTCAAGAAAAGAAGATCAAGAAAATCAAGAGATACCAAGGGAATATTTCATGCAAAGATGGGCTCGATAAAGGACAGAAATGGTATGGACCTAGCAGAAGCAGAAGATATTAAGAAGAGATGGCAAGAATACACAGAACTGTACAAAAAAGATCTTCATGACCAAGATAATCATGATGGTGTGATCACCCACCTAGAGCCAGACATCTTGGAATGTGAAGTCAAGTAGGCCTTAGAAAGCATCACTACGAACAAAGCTAGTAGAGGTGATGGAATTCCAGTGGAGCTATTTCAAATCCTGAAAGATGATGCTATGAAAGTGCTGCACTCAATATGACAGCAAATTTGGAAAACTCAGCAGTGGCCACAGGACTGGAAAAGGTCAGTTTTCATTCCAATCCCAAAGAAAAGCAATGCCAAAGAATGCTCAAACTACTGCACACATGCAGTCATCTCACACGCTAGTAAAGTAATGTTCAAAATTCTCCAAGCCAGGCTTCAGCAATACGCAAACTGTGAACTTCCAGATGTTCAAGATGGTTTTAGAAAAGGCAGAGGAATCAGAGATCAAATTGCCAACATCCGCTGGATCATGGAAAAAGCAAGAGAGTTCCGGAAAAACATCCATTTCTGCTTTATTGACTATGCCAAAGCCTTTGACTGTGTAGATCACAATAAACTGTGGAAAATTCTGAAAGAGATGTGAATACCAGACCACCTGACCTGCCTCTTGAGAGACCTGTATGCAGGTCAGGAAGCAACAGTTAGAACTGCACATGGAATGACAGACTGGTTCCAAATAGGAAAAGGATGTCACCTGCTTATTTAACTTATATGCAGAGTACATCATGAGAAATGCTGGGCTAGATGAAGCATAAAGTGGAATCAAGATTGCTGGGAGAAATATCAATAACCTCAGATATGCAGATGACACCACCCTTATGGCAGAAAGTGAAGAGGAGCTAAGGACCCTCTTGATGAAAATGAAAGAGGAGAGTGAAAAAGTTGGCTTAAAGCTCAACATTCAGAAAACTAAGATCATGGCATCATCATCCCCATCACTTCATGGGAAGTAGATGGGGAAACAGTGGAAACAGTGTCAAACTTTATTTTGGGGGGCTCCAAAATCACTGCAGATGGTGATTGCAGCCATGAAATTAAAAGACATGTACTCCTTGGAAGGAAAGTTATAACCAACCTAGATAACATATTAAAAAGCAGAGACATTACTTTGCCAACAAAGATCCGTCTAGTCAGGCTATGGTTTTTCCCGTGGTCATGTATGGATGTGAGAGTTGGACTGTGAAGAAAACTGAACACTGAAGAATTGATGCTTTTGAAGTGTGGTGTTGGAGAAGACTCTTGAGAGTCCCTTGGACTGCAAGGAGATCCAACCAGTCCATTCTGAAGGAGATCAGCCCTGGGTGTTCATTGGAAGGACTGATGCTGAAGCTGAAACTCCAAAACTTTGGCCACCTCATGCGAAGAGTTGACTCATTGGAAAAGACCCTGATGCTGGGAGGGATTGGGGGCAGGAGGAGATGGGGACGACAGAGGATGAGATGGCTGGATGGCATCACCGACTCAAGGAACATGAGTTTGAGTGAACTCCGGGAGTTGGTGATGGACAGGGAGGCCTGGTGTGCTGCCATTCATGGGGTCGCAAAGAGTTGGACACGACTGTACTGAACTGAACTGAACTGAATATTACCTTTGTTACCTGTTGTAACAAAGTCTGAATGCATGTAAAGTGGTTAGAATTGTGTCTGATATTACAAATGCACAGTGAATGTTCGTTACACACTAAATTTTTTATAGAACTTAGCACATTGTATGCATTCTGTGAATGAATGAATATTATTTTAAAATATCTTTATAGGGGATGTTTTCTATATAGCCCTCTCCTGATCCCTGCTTTGAACTCTGTTCTTCCTGTAGCTAAAGTCATATAACCATCATCTGCAGACTCAGCTCATGCTGGTCTCCTGAGATAAACTCTGACCTAAGAGAAGAAGGCTTTTAGAAGCCTTGGGCTGGATGTTTAGCCCTGACTCTGTGTACCATTTATGCAAACTAAGTGGATAGCTGCCTTTTTTTTTTTTTTTTTTTTCCTCTGACACTCAAAACTCCCTTGTTCTTAGAAGTTCTCACCTTTATGATTGTTTCTTCATCTTTTCTTGATTCCTTCTTTGACCTCAGATAATCTGGACTGGCCTTGTGTGCTTCCGAGATTATAAGTCTGCCTAGATCCATGCATGACTTTGGAATGGGCATCGAGCTCCCAGGGCTGCCCTGTAATTAATGTTCATAATTAGTATAAATACACTGAAGAGGTTTGCAGCACAATATGCTACATGTGGACCTAAATGGGACCAAAGGACGAGTAGCCCCAATTCTGAGGCCTTTAGGATAAGGGAATTAGAGGCATCTAAAGGGTTTGAAGAAGGCTAATAAGACACAGAGGATTAGGTAATTAATGCTCTAACGCTGTCCTAGAAAGTGTTATAAAAAGACTTCTCACCAGTCCTGGCCCTCTGAAGGCAAATTTCTTGATGGGGGTGGTTCTTCGTTCCTTTCCAGTGTCGGGGGTTTCCCTCTAGGGAAATATCTAGGGAGAGTATGGCTTTGTTTGCCTTTCCTCATGCCTGTGCTCTTAAAAGATAATTAAAGTTTTATCAGCAGAGTCCCATGAAGGTGAGTACTAAAGCAGTTATCTGGATAATCCACACTGAGGGAGAAGGAAATCTTCATTTGGGGGCTTAGATTATCTTGTATGTCTTTATTTTTGTGCATCAGTAAGGCAACCATGCAGAGGGCGTAAGGCACGAAATAGGAATTCATTAAATATTTGCTGGATGGATGACTCTTTTATTCAAAATATCAATTAATACTAATAGTCCTTAATCGTTCTGGTTTGCACCTGAATATCATATTCAGATATGCTCTCATCGCTTGGCAAATTAATGAACAGAGATGTGAAGGTTGAGTTCTAGTCCCTAAATGGGCCTTAGTTTATTTGCTTGGCTCTGGAAGAGAACTGGGCTTAACTGAATGGTTTTCTTTTTATAATATATATATATATACACTTATTTATATATATATTTAGCATTATACATATTTAGCTTTAGCACACACACACACACACACACACATATATATATATATATATTATATATATATAAGAACATCCCATGGACGGAGGAGCCTGGTAGGCTACAGTCCATAGGGTTGCTAGGAGTCAGACACAACTGAGCGACTTCACTTTCACTTTTCACTTTCATGCATTGGAGAAGGAAATGGCAACCCACTCCAGTGTTCTTGCCTGGAGAATCCCAGGGACAGGTGAGACTGGTGGGCTGCCATCTATGGGGTCGCACAGAGTCGGACACGACTGAAGTGACTTAGCATAGCATAGCATACACATATACATTATTTTAATGATTTACCATATATATATATATATATATGTATATATATTATTTTAATGATTTACCATATAATGTTGTGCTTTTGCTCTCTTCTTAATCTGAGCAGTTTAAACCTGAGACCATGTTGGTCTTTGAATCTTGCGGGGAAAAAATTTGTTAAGCCATTAGTTTGCCTTTCTGCAGGATAATTAGTGAGTGGATTGATTGGCTTTTAGCTAACAGTTTGTGAAGAATTATGTCCGAAGTTTTTACACCTTGGGGCAGGACGTGGGCTTCCATGCTGCGTGTCTTCCACATGGCCAGACATTGGTGACCTGTAAGTGTTTTCTGTCATCACAAGACCTTCAAAAACATCCACAACTTGGAAGCTAGAGGTTTCCAAGCTAAGAGTAAGACATAAGGAAGGAGAAAAAAGGACCAAGGTTATAGACACAGAAGGGTCTGGATTTTGAATTTACCTTTTTCTTTATTTCCTAGTGTTCATGGAACAAAATGAGAAACAGATTGAGGAAGCAGAGTTCTGGGCTGCTTCACTTTGATTTTGCATGGTCCCCTTAAATGCCCATGCCTTATTTTGCGCACCTGGAAAAAGGAAACGATTATATCGACTCACAGGATGTTAGTGAGAGTGACTTGAAATGCATGTGAAAAATTTAAAAAGCCTCTAACCTGGGCTTCCTATGTGGCTGGGTGGGTAAAGAATCCGCCTGCAATGCAGGAGATGCAGGCAGATGCACGTTCAGTCTCCAGGTTGGGAAGAGCCTCTAGAGGAGGAAATGGCAGCCCACTCCAGTATTCGTGCCTGGAGAATCCCATGGACACAGGAGCCTGGTGGGCTACAGTCCAAAGAGTCAGACACAACTGAGGTGACTGAGCATGCATGCATGCATAACCTGTCTGTAAATATAAGTGCAATGTCAGAAATACCTGTGCCATGAAGACATTTTGGTTTTCATATTGTGGGGATAGCCCACAATCAGAACTTTAGAAAACGAAGACTGTCAAAGAACTTGCCATGGCAATATCCATGCCCTAAGTCATAGATGAACAGTTAATAAAGAAGATAGCATTCTGCCTTCGAATGAACTCTTTACCAATCAGGATCCGAAGACCTTGCCCTTGATTAGCCTGTAGTGCAGGTAGCAAAGTCACACAAAATGCATTTTACAAAATTAACAGATTATTTCACAACCTCCTCTCTCTTTTTTTCCCCAGAGCACTCCATGAGTTAGCAGAGCCTCGGCTTACATTTCCTCCTCACAGGACGTAGATCAGGAGCCAGGAATCTGTAATGACACTGTTTAGGACCATTCCCTCAGTACACAGCTTAAATCTCCAGCCCATCCAATTTTTGCAAGGTTCTATTCAGTAACAGAGAGAGTTTAGGTACTTCAAGAGAAGAAGACTGGTTTTAAGATATCAGCTCTGCTTCTGATTGGCTGTATGACCTTGAACAAATCATATAACCTTTCTAAATCTTAATTGCTTAAATTTTTGCATAATTTCCATTAAGTGCAGAAAATAAAATATACCTTTTATGGTTGCTGGGGGGTACCTAGATCATTGTGGAGGTTTAATAAATGTTGGTTTCCTCCACTTTTTCTCCCCTATTTGTTGGCTAAGGAGAGCCAAGTGAGTTAACCCTTCATACAACTATCCAATGGCTTCCCACTTCCCTCCTTTTCCTGTCTGAATGACAAAATTAGACATCCAGAGCACCCCAGTTATCTCACCACCTCAGCCCTTCTGAATATGTCCTCACTAAATACCAGACAGAATAATCATATTCCTGGACACTCTCTTGAGAGTTCAGTGACACTTCAGTGATACCGTGTTCATTCCAAACAAACATAGAAAGAAGAGAGACAATGAGAGAGAGAGAGAGAGAGACTGAGGGACAGAGATCAAACGCAGGTATGCCTTTGGTCTGTCTAGAAGGAGTTGATAAGAAAGATAAGCTGGGAAGAAAGGCTGGATTACAGAGAGGGTGGTGGGAGAGGCAGGAAACAGTAATTGAGCTCGGTTTCTTTGCTCTAGCTAAGCCAACCAATATTAGGAAGTCAACAAACTCTCCTTGGGTTCTAGGTGCTGGAGTACAAAGATGAATGACAGGCTAATCCAATTCTGTCCAATAACATAGTCTATGATAATCAGTTCAGTTCAGTCGTTCAGTCATGTCTGACTCTTTGCGACCCCATGGACCACAGCACACCAGGCCTCCCTGTCCATCACCAACTCCCAGAGTTTACCCAAACTCATGTCCATCAAGTTGGTGATGCCGTCCAACCATCTCATCCTCTGTCATCCCTTTCTCCTCGAGCCTTCAATCTTTCCCAACATCAGGGTCTTTGCCAATGAGTCAGCTCTTTGCATCAGGTGGCCAAAGTATTGGAGTTTCAGCTTCAGCATCAACCCTTCCAATAAGCATTCAAGACTGATTTCCTTTAGGAAATCTATGATAATGGACAGGTGCTATTTTTCTTCTGTCCATTATGGGAACTACTAGCTATTGTGGCCATTGGGCCCCCGAAATGTGGTTGGTGTGTCATAAGAGCTAAATTCTTAATTTAATTTAATTTTGAATGTAAATAGCTACATGAAGCTCATGGTTATTGGTAATCTGTTTTTAATATTAAGAGTAATCTGTTGTTATAAGGCACATGGATTTCTGAATGCTTGAATAGGTAACAGTAGATGATTTTAATCCACCTGCTCTGTCTTCTGGAACAAATAGAGTTACCTAAACTATGGCTGTGGTGTAATTGGATTATGGAGAGTGGGGGAAGGGTGGAGACATATTTGATGTAACCAAGTTTAGCCAAATGAATAATACACCAAACAGATCTCCAATTATAACAGCTTATCAAGGGCACTGGGGCCAGATTTTGTTTGAACATGGTATATCAGCCTCTGTCTTAGGCTGGCTGTCCAGGCTGTGCCTACCATTTGTCAGTTGAGAATTGGGTGTGGAGGAAATTCCTGCTGAAATCAGCCACTGATCCTTAACCTTCTGCTCTTCATAGGAGGGTTCCTTGCACAGATCCAAGCTTTCAAAATCTTTTTTTTTTAATGGTCCCTTGAGACACATCAACAACCATTTAACTCTGAGCCTGTCATTTCCAGAGCCCAAGAAAAAAAATTGTTCAGAATTAAAGGAAGATGGCCAAGATAGCAAAGAGGTATAATTGAGTGTGCACTTTCGTCTCACATGGACATTCACTGCTGCGTGGTACCTACTGAAGTAGGCTAAGGCTGTATTGTACATGAAAGGTCTAGACACCTACATTCAGGAAAATAAATAAAATCAGCCCAGAGAGCTCTCCAGGCAGCTCTTGCAAACGTCATGCAGGACTGCCATCTTCAGTTCCATGCCTAGAGTTTGCACCCTGGTTTCTGTCCCCACAGGTTCTGACCATACCATCAATGACCGAAGCAGAGACTTCTTGGGGAACTTGACTCCGCTACAGGGTTGGAGCTCAGCTGAGTCTTATCGCCATGGATCCTCGTGCAGGGTGCCTGGTATCTGCTGCGGATAGCTCTGCATACTGGTGTTTGTTCACCTCCAGTTGTATTGGCTTCTTCCATAAAAATGAATTTCAGTACTCTGGTTTCTTCTTAGAACCCCAAATTCTTTGACCAGGAAATCTTACATCTGACTGCTTAGTTCTTGTTCATCATTGTTTCTTTTCTTGCCAACTGAAAGCTAGGGTTTTTCTCCAAGTCGAGCCACAATGTTCCCATACATTGACTTAATGCTCCCCCATGTCTTAACCATTTTCACTGGGAGTTTAGGTTGCGGCAGCAGCTAATAAAAAGCCTGACATTGCCAATCTCCTCCCCGACTTCCATTCTCCATCACTGTCCATATACCAGGGCTTAGAATTGACTCCTTTTCCAAGAAGGGCTTCCCCTTTTTCCTACCAGCAGTTACCACCCCAGTCCTAACCTCCCCTGCAGCAAACCAGGTGGACTCATGACTAACCCCACTGCTAAGTATTCAGGGATTCTGAGAGCTCACTTCAAGTCATGCTACTGCTTGACACGTGGTGGTTTCATGCACTTTGCAGTTGACTACAAAATCCCCAGTGCTTCATCCCACGGACTGCCCATCACCAAATATTTCAGCACTTGCAGTGTCTGTGACATTGAGTCGGTAAAGGTCACCGGCAGAGACAGAATGGATCTTCCCCATGCCTTTAAGACGCACTTTCCAGCTCATTATGATCAGGCGCCTGTTAGAATCCCTGTCCTCTCTATGGAGATGGAGCCTCCTGTGTGCTCCGGGCGCTAATGAATCACTTGCTCGCGTGTCTTTTTTCTAGATGGTTTGTCACTGCAGCTGTCCTGTCCTGTAAGCCCCAGTGACAGTGAGTTGTTGACAGAGTATTAGAAAGAGCTCAGATCTTTAAAGCCAGGGATGTGACAGAATTTTTTTTTTCATTCTCCCTGTCTCGGTGCTCTAACACGATTCCATTAAATCATAAAGATTAGAGCGTGTCAGGCCCTTAGCATCTTTCCTCTGATTTGCAAAAATGATTGGGTGTTTTGTTATTAATTCTTGTTGTTGCAGCTACAGAATGGACACCATTAACTATAGCTAAGGCATTAACCTGATTGGTATTAATCAGAAGTGTCCCATGAGTCATATTGGTTGGAGAGGTCTGGATGTTGTTCAGT
The DNA here is from genome assembly GCF_019923935.1 of Bubalus bubalis. Classification (NCBI taxonomy): domain Eukaryota; kingdom Metazoa; phylum Chordata; class Mammalia; order Artiodactyla; family Bovidae; genus Bubalus; species Bubalus bubalis. The sequence continues at coordinate 6,562,562 of NC_059161.1, forward strand.
AAAGGGGCTTTGTGGAATCAAATGAGAATTGATTGATGATCGCAGAGTACACATATCCAAGTGAAAAAAACCCAGCTACATTCTGGGTATCTCACTTTAATGGAATCATTGTCCTCTCTGCATGCAAAGAAGGCAAGTTGATTTAACTGACCCATCACAAAGATGGTCTGTGCTTTGAGTTACTTCTCCACAGTAGGACTGGAAAGAGAGAGACATGAATGGGCCGAACTGGTCCACGGAAGGCAAACAAGGGATAACCGGCATCCTGGGCACTCCCAAGTGGTATTCTTTGGAAGATGTTGGCCCAGAGATGCTACTGAGTACCAGCCCTTACGGAGTATCTCCAGGGGTTCCCATAGACTACAGGGCAGACATGTTTGAGGCAGGCATCTAGGTACAGAGTCACCAGCTAAGGCGCAGAAACAAAGTCCAAGAATCCACCAGGGGATTAAGCCCGTGACCTTGGTGTCATCAGCATCATGCTCTAATTAACTGAGCTAACAAGACACAGATGCTCTGTACAGCTGAGCTAACTCTCTATAGAGAATGCCGAAACAAAAAAGCATTCCTCAGTTTTCAAATTCTGTTATTTCCTAGGCAACCTTCTTAAACATTTTTGCAGAATGGCTGTCCTCAAAAACTGTCATATTTATGCCATGAAAAGGACCTAGATATTGGGACAACTACCCAGATTATTAAGTAATATTTATATTGAATAGTATAAGGAATACTTTTTAGTTGGAAAGAATGAAAATTATATAAGTGAAGGGCTTTCCAGTAATGCAATCCCAATTAATTTGTCATTTCCCTTGCTGCACAAATATAGACAACAAAGATCCGAAGGGGACCAAAGCAAAGCCCAAGACCATTCTCTGGTCTTGCCTACCTACACTGAATCATCTCGCTTATGAACTCCACAAAACAAGAGTGTAGTTTTTTCAGGTTGGTCATATCCTGTTTTAAAAAAGGATTTGGGGAAACTTATGGAAATATATAGTTTATGAAAATATACACTAGTACTACAGTGTAAAGGCATAAATAACTTTGGAAATTCAGCGATGTAGCAAACAAGAAAAGGAAAATAAAATAAAATCAGAAATAGAGTTAATGTGCATAACATAAACCAGCAGGTTCTGTGGAATTGCCAAAGGCATTTTAAAATTTTGATTGTTCTGTTGAATTAAGAATCACAATATTCATAAAATACAAACACTCATTATCCAAAAGCTGCATAGTGGTTCCTGATAGCAAGAACTGAAATATAGGAATGCTGAGGATTTTACTAAAGAGAGCAAGCCCCTGGTTATAGAACAGGCAACATCTTTATCCTTGACATTTCGAGGGGAAGTATAATAATGAATGGAGCTTCCCTCGTGGCTCAGACAGTAAAGAATCTGCCTGCAATGCAGGAAAGATGCAGGTTCTATCCCTGGGTTGGGAAGATCCTGTGGAGAAGGGAATGGTAAACCACTTCAGTATTCTTGCCTGGAGAATTCCATGGACAGAGGAGCCTGGCGGGCTATAGCCTGTGGGGACATGACTGAGTGACTGACACATAGTAATGAGTGCCTTACGACTCTTCTTTCAGTGTTGATGACACAGGTCTTAAAACACCTATTGTTTGTTTCACTCACTGACACTCAACACGTGCTACTTAGACAGTAGCTTAAGTTTTCTTGTGCCCAGGTCTTGACCTTCTGTCTAAACTCTACCTCTCCTTAACACGAAGGTCAAATCCTATATCTTTGCATTGCCTGAAACATAACAGCATGGAGGAGGTTTCTAAAAGCTTGATTAATCAAGATACTGACATAAAATATGAGACCTCTGTCATTTTATCTATCACCCGATTTTTTTTATTCAACACCTTCTAATCAGTACTAACTTCCCCTATTCACATGGTCACAACAGATAAACAGCCATGTACAAGCACTGAAACACAAAATCTTGACCACAGGCGCAAAGATGTTTTGGGGGAGGGTACTAATTTAAGCTGTGCAAACCAGAATCTTTACCTTCAGGAATTTGGAATTGAGATTAAGCAGGTCTGGTTAATCTTAATTCTTCAGCGATGAGTTGTAACATCAAGTACTCTTGATACTTTTGAGAACATTTTTACTCTCTGAAGATAGCAAACTTGGTCAGTTCTGTGGAAACTTGTGAAGAAAGACTCACACATGCTGGGAAAAGGGAAGAAATGAGGGCCAGAGGGAGAAACTTCTCAGTGTTTACTCAGGGCTTCAGTCTCTGAATAAAGCCCCTTGGTTCTACTAGATACCTGTGTATCCATATGATAAATGTAATATTTTTATTTAAACTAGTTTAGTGGGCCTCTGCTATTCTCAACCAAAGGTGTTAACAAGTATAGTGAAACAATGATCAAACTTTCCAATCATGTTTATTTGCTCATTCAATAAATATTTAGTAGATATCATGTGCCAGGTACTATTTGAATTTAAGATTCATCATGGAACAAAACAAAGATTTCCAGCCTGTTCCATATCATATTACCTGTTCCTATATTTTGCCAAAGAAATGGGTGATGTTTATCAAAAAGATGGTATTCAGGTACATTAGGACAGTTACACTTGAAAGTTAAACAGCTTTTTAAAAAGGTACTTGACCTAAAGGAATGAGAGAGGGAGAAGATACCAAAAGTTTGATAGAAAAAAATACCATTCAAAGTTGTCTAAAGTAGTGTTTCTCAAAGTTTGTTATCCACTGCAATCACCTGTTCAGTTCAGTTCAGTTCAATCGCTCAGTCATGTCTGACTCTTTGGGACCCCAAGGACTGAAGCACGCCAGGACTCCCTGTCCATCACCAACTCCCAGAGTTCACCCAAACTCATGTCCATTGAGTCACTGAGCCATCCAACCATCTCATTCTCTGTCGCCTCCTTCTCCTCCTGCCCTCAATCTTTCCCAGTAACAGGGTCTTTTCCAATGAGTCAGTTCTTAGCATCAGGTGGCCAAAGTATTGGAGTTTCAGCTTCAGCATCAGTCCTTCCAATGAATATTCAGGACTGATCTCCTTTAGAATGGACTGCGTAGATCTCCTTGCAGTCCAAGGGAGTCTCAAGAGTCTTCTCCAGCACCACAGTTCAAAAGCATCAATTCTTCAGCACTCAGTTTTCTTTACAGTCCAACTCTCACATCCATATGTGACTACTAGAAAAACCATAGCTTTGACTAGAATGGAACTTTGTTGGCAAAGTAATGTCTCTACTTTTTGATATGCCGTCTAGGTTGGTCATAGCTTTTCTTCTAAGGATCAAATGTCTTTTAAATTCATGGCTGCAATCACCATCAGCAGTGATTTTGAAGACCAAGAAAATAAAGTCTGTCACAGCTTCCATTGTTTCCCCACCTATTTGCCATGAAGTGATGGGACTGGATGCCATGATCTTAGTTTTTTGAATGTTGAGTTTTAAGCCAGCTTTTTCACTCTCCTCTTTCACTCTCATCAGGGGCCTCTTTAGTTCTTCTTCACTTTCTGCCATAAGGGTGGTGTCATCTGCATATCTGAGGTTATTGATATTTCTCCCAGCAATGTTGATTCCAGCTTGTGCTTCCTCCAGCCCAGCATTTCTCATGATGTACTCTGCATATAAGTTAAATAAGTTAAATCACCTGTAGAAATTGTTAAAACACAGCCTGACCCACTCCCTGAGATTATCATTCAGTAGATCTGGAGTGAAGCTTAATAGTTTGCATTTATAACAATCTTGTAGGTGATGGCAGGTGCTGCTGATCCACTCCTCAAACATCAATCATCTAAAGAATTCGTAAGCTTGACTTTACTGTGAATTATACTAAGCGTTTATGGAATTAATACCAATTAATTAATTAATTAATTCTCCACACAAGATTCTAAAGAATAGAAAAGGAAAGAACATCCAGAGGGCGATCAACTACTAAATGGATAAACAAAAGGTAGTATATCCTTTGGAGAAGGCAATGGCACCCCACTCCAGCACTCTTGCCTGGAAAATCCCATGGATGGAGGAGCCTGGTAGGCTCCAGTCCATGGGGTCGCTAAGAGTCAAACACGACTGAGTGACTTCCCTTTCACTTTTCACTTTCATGCATTGGAGAAGGAAATGGCAACCCACTCCAGTGTTCTTGCCTGGAGAATCCCAGGGACAGAGGAGCCTAGTGGGATGCCATCTATGGGGTCACACAGAGTCGGGCAGAACTGAAGCGACTTAGCAGCAGCAGCAGTATATCCTTACAATAGAATATTATTCAGTCTTAAAAAGGAGTGAAGTACCGATACATACTACAAGGTAGAAGAACCTTGAAAACATAATGCTAACGAAAAGGAGTCAGTCACAAGAGGTCACGTATTGTGTGAAACATCCAGAACAGGCAAATACAAGGATAGAAAGCAGATTAGTGGTTGTCAGGGTCTGGGGCGAGTGAGGATTAGAGAGATACAGCTAATGGGTTTATTTTGGAGGGGGAAAATGTCCTAAAATTTGACAATCATGATGGTTGCATCGCTGTGAATGTATGACAAACCATTGAATTGTATATTTTAAGAGCATATATCTATAAAGCTATTGTTAAAGTTAAAAAAAAAATAGAATGTTTGATTCACCTTGGGATTGATGATAGACTGGCATTTCTGGTAAACTTGCAGCTATTTAGTAGCCTAAATCTAGTTGGAGATGGATGTTAAAGAACAGGAACATCAACTAGAATCTCACCTTCTAAAGTCTCTTCTAATCCTGAGTAAATAGATCGATGAAAAGATCTAGATTTTAAGATCATATTATCCTACATTATCATGTAGACCAGCACATGCTTTGTGGGTATCTCAGGAATTCTTCAGGGGACAGTTAACTATCATTGTCCTGTTCTGCATGCTAGGCAACTCCTGACCTCCCTCACATGTGCAGGGTGAAAATAGAACTAATACTTTTATGTTCATCCTGGAGAATGGAGCATCTAATGTACCTTGTTGACTTCTGTGCCTCCTGTCTAGATCAACACCTAGAAAGGAATCATAGAAACAGCAAATCCTGTATCTCAGGGAAGGGCTGATGTGAAGACGACACCACAGCTCGCTGGCTAAAGTGACGCACTTGGAAGCCAGACTCCTGGTGCATTCAGCCTGACTGTGCCACCGATTACTTGCTCTCTGATCTTTTCAATTCTCTTAACCTGTTAGTTCCTCAGATCTCTCACCTGCAAAATGGAAATAATAATAATACCCACCTACGTACAGTTGAGGCTTGTTATGATTATTAGACAACTCAGGATTTGTAAAGTTCTACATGAACAGATGCCTGACACACAGTAAGCACCATATAAGGATTTGCTAAATTAATCCCTGAGTCCAATTTGGATAATTTTTCCATGAGGACATCTATTGGGAAGGGAGATACTTGTGAAAATGGGGCGATTCTTCTAAATTGTCCCCTTTTCTAGGATGATTTCTGTTTGTTTGTTTTTTTAACCACATAGTCTTAATTTCTAGTCTCCATTTAAGACTTAACAGAAAAGTGGAACCTCCAAATTTATTTCAATGCAAAGAAATATAATCAATGGTGCATTAGTTTCAGTATAAAATATATTGAGCTCTGTGTTCTTCCTCTTAAAGAACCTATTGGTTCTTTCAAACTATTGTTTCAAATTATGAAAAATTTGTCTTTTCTACGATGTTACTCCAAAATTCTTCTCACCATAAAAATATGCCTTAAGATTTATGTGTACTAAACTCTAACTCATTTAATCCTCAAATAGGCGCTATAATCTCCATTTTACAGATGAGGAAGCCTGGTCTCAAAGGATTTAAGTGACTTCTGCAGGCGACACAGCTAGCAAAGAAGAACAGAGATGGGAGTTGGACCCAGGGCAGTATAACTTTAATACAAATGTCCTTTTCACTCTCCTCCATTCCCTGCTGCACCTACAGTGATCATCATACGTACATTTTTGCCTTTTAAATTTATGTGTTCATGCCGTACTAATTCTTGGTTGTGAGTTCCCTAAATGTAGAATGTTTCATTGGTTTGCCTCCTTTATGCTACAGAAAGAGAAGAAAACCATAGGAGAGTGGCTGAAAAGCCCTGCCCTCGAATTAGCCACCCCAGGGTCCCAGGCAAACAGAGAAGGTAACAGGTAATTCCCAGGGTTGTCTCCCAAAGCTTTTGCAAACCAACTGGCAAGAGCCCCTGCCTAAATGTCCACTTCTGTTGACTGCTTCTGAGGACCAGCTGGATCCTTGTCAAGCCTGAGTGATTGACCCCAGGTCAATCATTTGCCCCTCTTCAAGGATACAAGGCCCCTCTTGCCTTATCTAGAGACATTAAACAAGGCTGCTTGACGTTGGACATCAAATTGATTTCATGCCAAGATTTCACTCAACCATGGGTGACAACCATTGACGTGTCAAAGCCTTACAAGAAAAATAAACACGTCTGATGCAAAGAGTCCTTTGTTTTTGATGCCAGGTTGAATTATGCACCTTCTCTCAGATCTGACACTGGCTCTGACTGTTTGCTAGAAGGCTGAGTGGAGGCATGTAGGGTCTCAAGCTGGAATGTCAGAGAAGGGATCACAACAACTCACTCAAAAGGTGGCTGCAAACTTAGACCTGGAGGAGAATCTTCCTTCTTTCTGAGTCCCTCATATTCCTTCAGTCCTATGGAATGGAACCCCAGGGATCCCAACTCATCATTCTCTGGCTCCTGCTTTTGTTTATTGGAGCCATTTATTTGCTTCTCCTCCCCAGACAACAAGCTTGCTTCTTGGAAAAGGATTAAAGCCATAGGAATATTCTTGTCTTCAGTCATGCCTGCTCAAGGCGCCATATGTCTTAGGATAAGCATTTCTAGCAGGCTTCCCAGCTGCTTGGCTTGGCTAAAGGCGGGGCGCTGTCCACAGTATGAGTCTTTGTGTGTGGCTATTTCCTCCCCTCCCACCTAGCCTGAGGGATTCATAATCACATCTTTGATGAGCTTCCTAGCTCCCGGTTTCCCTGAAATCTTTTCATCCAGCTGTGTTTACTCTTTTTAAATTTTTTTGTATTCTGTCTGAAGAAGACTAGAATTTGCATAATTAAGAATGACCTGAGCAATCTCTGCTAATGCCTCCACTAAAACCTCTGACTAGCCCTGTTAACTAATTACATCTATCATTGTGTCAGACAGGTAAAAGACTCCTTCAGTCTGTTGAGACAACATTATTCACCTGGGATTATCAAAGGTTTCAATTCTGGCCATTAGCAGAAATTGCTTGGGTTATTCATTATGGCAAATTCTGCATCCTTTTCAGACAGAGCAAAGTAAATGCAGAATCAGGAATAGATTAAATAGCCATGCATCAGGAGCCTAATTCAGAACCTCAGCCCCTTCTTTTCCTTAGAGTTACCAGATGAAAAATGAACAGAAAAACCTTGTGTTTTCCTTTCCTTATAGCAGTGAATATGCAAGTTCTTGCTCCAAAAGGTTGGGCTTGAAATATAGGCATTATTGTTATAGGGTTGAGTAGTTTCAGCAAAGCCAGGTGGCGAACTCAGTCCCTTCCATGTATAGCTTTCATTCATTGGACACACAGTTTCATCTGACCTGTCCTTACACAGAATTCAACTTCCTTGCCACAAGTCAAAGAATATATTTTTTCTACTGATTCACAGTCTATTATGCACAAAAATGTTGATGGGCTTGTTAAAAAAATATGCTAAGTAATATGTTGAAATATAAGTAGTTTATGTTCAGGGCTTCTTTGGTGGCTTGGTTTTAAAGAATCCACCTGTCAAGCAGAAGACATGGATTCGATCTCTGGGTTGGGAATATCCCCTGGAGAAGGAAATAACAATTCAGTCCAGTATTCTTGTCTGGTAAATTTCATGAACAGAGGTGGGCTATGGTTCATGGGGTCGCAAAAGAGTCAGACATGACTTGGGGACTGAACAACAACAGTTTATGTTCACAATGGGAAGACAGGTCATACAAAAATAAAGATAGCTAGCAATTAAAGTTTGCTAACAGAACGTTTCATTAACCATATGATAGTATGACTTCTTGAAGAAAACACACCATTCGTTCAGAATGTCCAATTTATCATTTTTAGACACATCTTCATTTAATGCACATGGGTACCACTCTCATTAAAGTGTGCTTGCCTGGCACCAAGAGTGAGCTAAGAGATCATAGATCAAATCATTATAGAACCCAAAACATCGGTTAATGGAAACATTTATATAAGTGACTAAAATCTATTTTCCCTTCAGTTTTTGGAAATCTGAAATAAGGTCTATTTTTTTTTTCTATTTCTAAAAGAATTGTCTAGTCAGAAGGAGGATGGGAGAAGACGGAAATCTGAAGTGAGCAGGACACTTTCATATAGTAATTCATTAGCAAAATGTACTTGTTATGTATTCCTATTCCTAATAGGAATTTGAATTCTGATTGTGTTATCAGGAGGCATATAACATGCTAGGGACATACCAATGAACAAAGCAGACAGCAAAGCCTTTATGGAAGCTGTTTTCTATTGTGAAAAGACAGACATCAAACCTCAAACATAAGAAATAAAGAAGACAATATAGTGTATTACAAAGTGATGGGATCTTTGGAAGCAGTAGAGGAGGGTTGCAGGACTTGAAGGAACTGGGAAGTACAAATAAACACAGTTGTGTGAAAAAGCCGCACTGAGATGATGGCATTGGTGAAAGGCTTGAAGGAAAATGAGGATGGGGACCGTGTGGACAAAGGGAACAGCCAGGAACAAAAGTCCTGAAGTAGGAATGTGTCTGCCCTCTTTGAAAACTGGCAAGGAGTCTGTACAGGCACAGAGAAAGGAGGGAGGAGAAGAGCTGTAGAGGGCGGAAAGTCAAGAGTGAACTAGGAGAGTCTGGTCATGAGCGTCCTTTTAAGCCATTGCAGCACTCTGGCTTTTACCCTGAGCAAAATGTGAACATGTTGATAAGTTCTGAGCAGACATAAAAGGCACTGGTTTTTATTGTTAAACACTTTCTCTGGCTATCTCCTGAGAGTGGCCTGTGCGGGAGGCTATGGAGAAGCAACAAAAGTGAAAAGACCACTGTGAAGGTTGTCTCAGAATTGCAGGTGAGATGTGCCTGTGGTCTGAATCAAGGTGCTTGTAGAGCAGAAGGAGGAAACGGCCACATCATGGGTTCTGAAGGTGCTGCCAGTAAGATTTGCTTAGAGACTAAACAAGGAATAAGAGAAAAAGAGGTAAGCCAGCGATTCCAAGACTTCTGCCTTGAGCAACATGGAGATGTCATTAACAGAAGAAGTAAAAGGCATGAGTGGAACTGATTTGGGATAAAAATCAGAAGTTTGGTTTGGGATCTTTTAAACTTGAGATTCAAGTGGACATCCAGCTGAAGATGGGAAGTAGGCATTTGGATAGTCTAGTCTAAAGTTCTAGACAGAAGAAAAGTAAATTCGGGAACTGTCACTGGATCAGATCAGATCAGATCAGTCGCTCAGTCATGTCCGACTCTTTGCGACCCCATGAATCGCAGCACGCCAGGCCTCCCTGTCCATCACCAACTCCCGGAGTTCACTCAGACTCACATCCATCGAGTCAGTGATGCCATCCAGCCATCTCATCCTCTGTCGTCCCCTTCTCCTCCTGCCCCCAATCCCTCCCAGCATCAGAGTCTTTTCCAATGAGTCAGCTCTTCCCATGAGGTGGCCAAAGTACTGGAGTTTCAGCTTTAGCATCATTCCTTCCAAAGAAATCCCAGGGCTGATCTCCTTCAGAATGGACTGGTTATCACTGGATAGATGTTATTAAAGTCAGCATACTCGATGAGAGAACAAAAGGAAAGGAGGGTCGATAGAGGAGAGAAGACGCCAAGAACTGAGGCCTTGGGTGTTGCAACTTTAAGAGGCAATGGAGAAGAAAAGAAATCAGAAAAAGAGACTAAGAAATCTAATTAGTAGAATGTTAACAATAGCCCAAGGAAGAAAGTAGAGTAAGGAGGGAGTGAGCAGCAACGCAGAGATTGGCAGATAAGACAAAGCTGAGACTTGGACATGAGTGTAGCAATTGGAAGCAATTGATGACTGACCAGGAGCAGTTTCATTGATGGGATCCAAAGCTTGATTTGAGTTAGTGTAGTAAAGAATGGGCGTAGTGGAATAAGAGATAAAAAAACTGAAACTTTTCACATAAAATAAAGACACATAGAGAAAAATGGTCCTGATGAACTTACTTTCAGGGCAGGACTAGAGATGCAGATGTGGAGAGTGAACGTGTGGACACAGCAGGGGAAGGAGAGGGTGGAGCGCATTGAGACAGCAGCACCGGCTTATATACACTGCCACGTGTAAACCAGCCAGCTGGTGGGAAGCTGCTGGACAGCACAGGAGGCCAGCTCGTGCTCTGTGATGACCCAGAGGGTGGGATGTGTGGGTGGGAGGGAGACTTAGGAAGGAGGGGGTATATGTATACTTGTAGCTGATTCACATTGTTTGTGCAGCAGAAACAAATACAATATTGTAAAGCAGATTTTATTTTTGTAAAGAATGTATTATAAAGAATATTGTAAAGACAAACTGATGTTTTTAAATAGTGACGTTGGAGAAGACTCTTGAGAGTCCCTTGGACAGCAAGGAGATCAAACCAGTCAACCCTAAAGGAAATGAGTCCTGAATATTCATTGGAAGGACTGATACTGAAACTGAAACTCCAATACTTTGGCCACCTGATGCGAAGAACTGACTCCTTGGAAAAGACTCTGATGCTGGGAAAGATTGAAAGTAGGAGGAGAAGGGGATGACAGAGGATGGGATGGTTGGATGGCATCACCAACTCGATGGATGTGAGTTTGAGCAAGCTCCGGGAGTTAGTGATGGACAGGGAGGCATGGTGTGCTGCAGTCCATGGGGTTGCAAAGAGTCAGACACAACTGAGTGATTGAACTGACCTGAACTGAAAGCACTTATCCTCCAATTAAAAAAAAAGTAGAAAAGAAATCCCACAAAAACAAATACTTGGCTAAGTGAATCATTATTAAGTGCACACACTTTTAACCACAACCCACAGCAAGAAACAGCTTTGCCAGCTGTTCCAGAAGCCTGCCCACGTGCTGTTGCTGCTGTTCAGTTGCCCGGTCATGTCTGAGTCTTTGCGACCCCTTGGACTGCTGCACCCCAGGCCTCTTTGTCCCTCACCATTTCCTGAAATTTCCCCAAGTTCATGTCCATTGCATCAGTGATGCCATCCAGCCAGCTCATCCTCTGATGCCCTCTTCTCCTTCTGCCCTCAATCTTTCCCAGCATCAGGGACTTTTTCAGTGAGTCGGCTGTTGGTGTCAAGTGATCAAAATACTGGAGCTTCAAGGTCAGTCCTTTCAATGAAGAGTCAAGGTTGATTTCCTTTAATATTAACTGGTTTGATCTCCTTGCTGTCCAAGGGACTCTCAGGAGTCTTCTTCAGCACTGCAATTTGGTGGCATTAACTCTTCGGCACTCTGCCTTCTTTAAGTCCAGTTCTCCCAATCCAACATCCAACATCCTGACTTTATAGCTATCACGTCCTTATGTTTCTTTATGGTTTCATCATCTAGGAGATGACAGAAAATACATATGCTGATCTTTGTACAAGTTTCCTAGCACAGAATCCCTAAAACCCTTATAAAATCCTAAATGATGTGCGCACTAGGAACATCCTTGGTTCTACTGAGGCAACTCTGGGTGAGCTCTTGGATAGCTCTTGGTGGCAGGGGCAGGGAGTGGTGGTCACCAGAAAGATCAAACTCTAATAAAGAGGACCTTAGAATTTCATTCCCCCAAACTGCCACTTCTCCAAAGAGGGCAGAGGGGCTGAAAATGGAGTTAAAAATTGATCATGCCTACATGAAAGGAGCCTCTATACAATTAGGGGTACCTTATAACCTTTACTGACAGCAAATTGCTTTCAGCCCAAATTCTCTCGGATCAGGTTTTCATTGATTACCATCTCTTACCTGTCCCTTTTTCACATTAGAGCCCACATGGCCATCAGACCATTCTACTTAGCATGTATTACTTAGGACTGGCTGTGGAGTGTCAAATTAGCTATCCTGAGACAACACTTCCAAGAATTCCCCTCTGTTATGAATTTTAGTTATTTAGCCATAAAGAGTCATGAAATTTGGAAGACAGAAATAGGGGAGTGAGCATTTTCAGTCTGAAGGTAAATGTAGGGTGTCAGGCAGTATGCCTTGCAATTTGTTGCTGATCAATTGGCCCCTCTTCTTACTTGGGGCCACTCCTGGACCCACGACTCCTCCAGAAGCAGCTAGATTTCCTTCTTTAGTTTCTCCAAGTCTGGAGTCGCATCTCCATGCTGAAGGGTACCAGCATCTCTCCTCCTGCTTAGCTTGGACTTCACTGCTGGAGGTTGTAAGAAACAGAGAAGGGATCCAGTCTGTCCTGTGGGTTCCAACTCGTCTCTGTGGATTTCACCATGTTCCTGCTTGCATCCATGTCGAGTCTTCCTTCCTGACTCCTAGTTTAGTGATATATCTGTAGCAGCTTCAGGCTTGTCAACAGATTCAGGGCAGTAGGCCTCAGGCTCCTATGATGGCATAAAATCTAATCCCCTTACTCTGTATCACTCTGCAGTTTGGCTTTTCTTCTTAAACCCTAACTGATATGCTGGGGGTTGTCTATTCTTTCAAACCCGCTCTCTTTGCAGTGGACCCTAACTGCTGGCCTCCAATAAAGTCATCCTGGACCAAATGTTGAGGGTTCCTTGTTGCAGCCAGCAAAATGTGAGAGACAGCCGGGCTCCACAGGCCTCTCATTCTGCCACAGCACCAGGCCAGGGCCTTTGTCCCTGCAGATGTTTCTTTCCTCAGATGAATCAAACGTGCAGTTCCTAATATCAGAACAATGTGGTTGCCATGCTGGAGCCTGAGATGAAATGCTTTTTATAAGAGCTAATCAGATTCTACATTAATGAGAGAAATATGAAGCTAATCAACACCACAGAAGGTCTCTAGGCTCAGGCCTATTAAACTTCATAAAAAATTAATGACTGAAAGAGCCGACTCTTTTGTAAGGGGTCTCTTGTGGTTGGATAAGGGCCTGAAGTCCCATTCACCTCTCATTACATTGAATTAGCCTCACTTTCCAACCCAAAATATAATCCATCAAGTGGCATTTTCCACTGGGTGTTAGACGGGCAGTGTTTGAAAACACTTGTAAAATATTTATTACTTTTCCTCCTTCTCTTTCTTCCCTTCATCCCCCTCCTCCTTCCCCTCTCAGCCAAGCTCCTCTCACCTCACTCACTCTGGCTTTTCCCATTTTAATTAAAGAGATTTGTACTCTGAAAGCCTTCTGGGAAATGTCTTCAGTGACTGGTTTGTAGATGCCTCTGGAGCTGCTTGGCAGAAACCCCCTAGCCCTGTGCTCAAGCCATGTTCAACATCTGCCTGCAGAAGCTAAGGATGGTGAGATGGGGATCTAGACCAACTGGGTTGAAAAATGATCTCAACATTCCCCTTTCTGAACTCAGGGGCATTATTTTTTTGTGGATGAATGTGGGCTGTAATTATTGAATAGATTCAGAATAAAAGACATTTATCTTCAAAGCTGGTGGCCTCTACTCCAATTAAATCTAAATTCCCACCATCCTTTCCAGCTACCTTTGCCCTGAACTATAATTCACCTTAGGTTGTTGCTGGAGGTTAGAGAACCAACTCCATTATTCACCCAGCAGGACACAGCAGCTAGGACTTGGAGCTGGGTGTCAGGACATAGACAATTATAGATGGTAGGTTGGAGGGGAGCTTCTATGTGGGCTCAAATCAGAAGTGGACCATCAGAGTCATTGATTAAATGTTAAAATGTTTTCCACCTTGAATGGGGCTACTATAAAAATGTTCGTGCCATTAGGATACATCCCACCTTAAGGGGGTTATTAGGTAATACAAAGTGGTGTCATGGCACTGTGCCTAAGTACTAACTGAGGATAGTGTCTTAAAAGAAATGGGTGATGTTCTGGGAATCCTGGGGAGAAGTGTGTTGACCAGGGACTCTGGGATGAGTAGAAGGGAAATCAAGGGAAAATGGAAGCAAATCAGAGAAAATCTCTCACGTTTTGGCTGGAAAGCCAATCCTGGCTCCAGAGCTTTCTAAACTGCACCTCCCTCCTGCCTCACCACCTCCAGGTCACATCAGTGGACAAGGGCTGCCCAGCACCCCCAAAGTGCTTTCCACTGTGTTTTCTTTTCTGAAGATTCTAAACTTGGAGGCAGCTCTGGGGATTTTTGCTGTACAAGCTATCAGCAGATCCCTGCACGCATGTGCCAGTGAATGAAAGTGAAACCATGAGTCACTCAGTTGTGTCCAACTCTTTGTAACCCCATAGAATGGGCCCTACCAGGCTCCTCTGTCCATGGAATTCTCCAGGCAAGAATACTGGAGTGGGCAGCCATTCCCTTCTCTAGGAGATCTTCCCCACCCAGGGATCGAATCCCAGTCTCCTGCATTGGCAGGGGGATTCTTTACCTTCTGAGCCTCCAGGGAAGTGCGTGTCAACAAAGGTGCAAAAAAGATAGGAGTGGTAGGTGGTGGCCAGGATACACTGGAGGAAGCTTTGTCAGGATGCGTGTTCCCTCATCACAGTGTTGGCTCATCTCTGTTTCTCTGCTCTTGTGTGCAGGGGCTCAGAAGCAAGGGTAGTTCAACACGTGGGTTCATACCTGTGATTCAGGAAATACTGACCTCCACTACGGTTCCATCTGTCTCTCAAAAGGGCTCTGGGAATCCACTGACTATAGTAATGTGTGGAATAGACAGCTTGGTATGATGTTTCCTAACACTGTGCTTAACTGTTCTGATGCCCTATAAATTGTTTTTCAATCAAAGCTTATTCATGAAGTATAAAAATGCCCTATTAACCCAATGGTCAGCCTTTTAGGAATCAAAATTATCCAAAATATAGCTGCTAAGCTGGATATAACAGTAAACAAAGAAAAAACTCATAAAGAGCATATACTTTGTGGAAGACAATTTGGGCCACCTTCAGAGGACTAACTTAAAAATAAGGTTACAAGCTTTTACAGTCTAACTTAGTTCAACAATATTTAATTGCTTTTAAGCTATAAATATAAAGTAGTTAGGTATGGAAAGTAGGAAAAACCTAGAAACCAGTATGTTATAAAATAGCATTTGAAATGAACAAGGGAGGCTCTGGAAGAATCACCAAGCTTTGAACCTGCAAGTGGATGTGAGAGTGACCAAAGGAGAAGGGAAGCTAAGCTGTCTGCCACTAAAACAATCCCAGGAGATCTCTGTACTAAGATATAGCATCTTACCCTGTGCGTGCGTTTATGCCTCTCTCATCAAGAAAAGAAAATTATTTTCTGACTACTCTGTTTAGTAAAACAAGGAATTTTATTAGAATTATCTATAATTGCACATATGTGCATGCGCACACACACCCACACACACAGAGTGATACTTGGAAATTATGTTGTTGCTCAGTCACCCGGTCATATCCAGTTCTTTGTGACCCCATGCCCTGGCAGCACGCCAGGCCTCTTTGTCCCTCACCATCTCCTGAAGTCTGCCCAAGCTCATGTCCATTGCATCGGTGATGCCATCCAGCCATCTCATCCTCTGATGCCCTCTTCTTCTTTAGCCTTCAATCTTTCCCTGCATCAGACTTTTCCAATGAGTCAGCTGTTCACATCAGATGACCAAAATACTGCAGTTTCAACTTCAGCATCAGTCTTTCCAATGAATATTCAGGGTTGATTTCCCTTAAGATTGACTGGTTTGATCTCCTTGCTGTCCAAGGGACTCTCAGGAGTCTTCTCCAACACCACAGTTCAAAGGCATCAATTCGTCGTTGCTCCATCTTCTTTATGGTCCAGCTCTCACAAGCGTGCGTGACCACTGGGAAGACCAGAGCCTTGACTGTATGGACCTTTGTCAGCAAAGTAATGTCTCTGCTCTTCAGCAGAGACAAACTCTCTAGGTTTTTCATAGCTTTCCTGCCAAGAAGCAAACATTCTGATTTCACGGCTGCAGTCAACATCTGCAGTGATTTTAGAGCCTAAGCAGAGGGAATCTGTCCCTACTTCCACATGGAAGTATATGTATAATTGGAAATCAAAGCCATGTGCATAATACTATCTTTCCATACTGTGGAAACTCTGCTCCACTCTTGATAAAGTGTTTAATTTTTGTTTAACCCTCTTCATTGCCCAGTAATTTCTGGTGCAATGTTCAGCCTGACTTTGCCCCTCTGATGTATGTCCATAATGATTGTAACCATGAGTAAGTGATGTGTACAAGCTTTACCACTTTTGAGTATAAAGTTAAGTTACATTTCAGTTACTAACCAAATTATTATAACTTAACCAAAATTTTGCTGTTTTTATCCAGGGATGCACACTGTCCTTACAGGTTGCCTGAGTTCAAAGGTCTTCCTTCTTCCTCTGCTAACAGGATTACTCTTGTCCAAAAATGATAGCCTGCCTTTTCTTTAGGAAAATTCTGATCATCACCCACAGAAATAGAATACTGGGTGCTCACTCAAGAACACAGTGATCTCAAAACAGTGCATTTCTCAAAATGTAAATCATTTACCTACAATTTTATATCCATGCAAGGTTGAATTTTGTGAACACAGAACTTCAGGTTATTTCTAAAATCCTTCTTTTTTTAGCCTATGTCTTATAAACAATACTTTTAAACTCTCATTTGTAGAGCATCTACAAAACGCCCATCATTGGGCAATGTACTTGACACACATCATCTCATGTAATCCTCACAATAACCACAGGAGCTCTATAGTTTGCATCGTCTTTTTGTTTTTGTTTTAATTGGGATAATAGCACTTCCAGGGATTAAGTGACTTATCCAAGGTCACACTCTTGACAGTAGTAGAATTATAAGACAAACGAATCTCTTATTATTTTTCAAAATTGAACAATTAGCCTTAATAATATCTTGAAGTTTATAGGCCAGTATAGCATATTCAAAAGCAGAGACATTACTTTGCCAACAAAGGTCCATCTAGTCAAGGCTATGGTTTTTCCAGTGGTCTTGTATGGATGTGAGAGTTGGACTGTGAAGAAGGCTGAGTGCTGAAGAATTGATGCTTTTGAACTGTGGTGTTGGAGAAGACTCTTAAGAGTCCCTTGGACTGCAAGGAGATCCAACCAGTCCATTCTGAAGGAGATCAGCCCTGGGATTTCTTTGGAAGGAATGATGCTAAAGCTGAAACTCCAGTACTTTGGCCACCTCATGCGAAGAGTTGACTCATTGGAAAAGACTCTGATGCTGGGAGGGATTGGGGGCAGGAGGAGAAGGGGACGACAGAGGATGAGATGGCTGGATGGCATCACTGACTCGATGGACGTGAGTCTGAGTGAACTCCGGGAGTTGGTGATGGACAGGGAGGCCTGGCGTGCTGCGATTCATGGGGTCGCAAAGAGTCGGACATGACTGAGCGACTGATCTGATCTGATAGCATCAAATCCACATAGAAAATTAAATGCTTTTTCACTCTGGTTATTTTTTCCTTCTTTTACTTTTTTAAATATTGAGATATTACTGATGTGTTATACTATTTTCAAGTGTTTAACATAATGATTTAGCATTTGTATGTATTACAAAGTGATCACTGAGATATGGGCTTCCCTGGTGGCTCAAAAGTTAAAGCATCTGCCTCCAATGCAGAAGACCCGGGTTTGATCCCTGGGTTGGGAAGATCCCCTGGAGAAGGCAATGGCACCCCACTCCAGTATTCTTGCCTGGAGAATCCCATGGATGGAGAAGCTTGGTAGGCTACCATCCACGGGGTAGCAAAGAGTTGGACAAGACTGAGCAACTTCCCTTTCACTTTCACTGAGATAAATATAGTTAACATCTAATTCCACTCTGAGTTATATATTTTTCTTGTGATAAGAACTTTTTAGACCTATTCTTTTGAGACTTTCAAATATCCAATACTGAATTGTTAACTACAGTCACCAGGCTATACATTGCATCCCCTGTCACTCTTTTTAAAGTAGCAATAGACATATCTCTGAGGATGGTATGAAAGAGGTTTTGCATCACTGTGGTTATCCTCTAAAGATGCCCTAATGAGCCATACCCCTCATATCCAAGCCTTTGCGTGGGTCCCTCTTCCACTGAAAGAAGGATGGTCGTTTGCTTCACTCTAGCCAATAGAATGAAGAGCCAGATCCCATGGAACCATTCCCGTGGAACAGGGCTGGATTCTAATCAGGAACTATCGTCGTGTGCTCAGTTGTGGATCAGAAACCACAAAGCGCTTCCTGCCTCTCCCTACTTTTTGATAGGGGGAGTCTTTTTTGGCGTTTGTCTCACCCTCGGATGTGGAGCGGAGGTGAAGGACAGGTAACTGATTTCTTTAGTCTATAGGTCATAGACTAAAGGTTGAGAGAAACCTTACTCGAGGAGGTTATAACCTCAACAACACTGTGACCCGATTTAGAGGATTCGATTCTAAAGCTCAAGCTTGGGCCTGATGCCTTTGAGGATATTGGAAAGGTAGATGAGCGTGTTTGTATGTGGAAGGAATGTAAAGTATTGGGAGCCGGGGATCTTTCTGCATGACTCCCAGTGAGCTACCAGGGCCTCTTCTATTGGAAAGTGCTGGACTCTAATCTTCATCTCCTCTGCCCTGCTTGTCAGTAGGTTTCTGTGTACCTTTTTAGCATAAAGCCTTGCCTGATTTCAAATTTGAGAACTGCCTGAGCAGGAGCCTGGCTATATGTTTTAGGCCTCTCAAATCTCCAATTTAGTCCCTCACATCTCTGTATGACTACTGAAATATCTGCTTGTTTTTCTGTTCCCGGCAGTGCTCTATGCATGGGATAACGCCAGTTACTTATCTATGCTAGGTTCACCCAAGCAGAAGCAGCGCCATTAGCTCATTTTCCACAGTTTTCCCCTCTCTGGAAATTTAGCCACTCTGGTCTGAAGGGCTCTGATATTTCTATGTTGCAATTATGCAGGTGATTTTTATCTTTTGTCTGGTTAGATTTTTGTTAGTTTGTCCATTTTTTCTCAGCTGGAACATTGCTCTACTGTGAAATACTCCATCCTGCCAGAAGCAGTGATATTCTTGATCATCCAGTCTGAGGTAGCTGGCTCCACCATCACTCTTTATGAACTATCATCTTCTTGGAACCTATGAGTAACTTAAATGATCTTGCCTGATGTTTCTCTTGTTTTCTCATTTTTGCTTCTCTTCCCACTACAATGTAACTCTCTTTCTATTTTATAGAAAAATAAATTTTGCCTTTTTTGTTTTAACTTCTGAATATTTAGATAAAAAGAGTACTCAGCACATAATAGGCTCTCAAAAAATAGCTGCTGAGTGAATGAATGTTGAAGGGGAGACACAGAGTCCCTCAAATCAGGAACTCTGTTTTTCCATTGATTTGGTTCTTCCCATGACCTGAAATAAAGTTCTGCATCCAAAGTGTTACAAAATTTATTTCAAATAATTTGTTCCTGAAGGAATTATGAAATGAAAGCCACTCAGTCGTGTCCGAATCTTTGCAACCCCATAGGCTGTAAACTGCCAGGCTCCTCTGTCTATGGGATTCTCCAGGCCAGAATACTGGAATAGGTAGCAGTTCCCTTCTCCAAGGGATCTTCCCAACCCAGGGATCAAACCCACGTCTTTCACATTGAAGGCAGATTCTTTACCATCTGAGCCACCAGGAAGTATAAATAAGAGTATCTAGCAAGGATTAATTATTCTTCATCTGATACCAAACTTATTCAACAGTTTGTCTTAGAGCCATTGTTTCATATCTTATTTTTTAGATTTTCCTTGTGTTGTTGTTGCTGTGTGTGATCTCGTTCCCACTAATGTAAAGAAACATTGGAAAGAAAGCTTTATTTGTGTCCAGCTCTGCCTAGTTCTAGCTCAGTTCTATTTTCACCTGAAAAGTATGGAACTATAATGCTTTTTGTCTTGATTTATTGATTTTTAAATAAAAACAGTATATAAGGTATACAACATGGTATTTTGAGATGCACACATACAGTGACGTGATTATTACAGTCCCAAGTGAATTGACTTGTCTTCTCATATTTAGTTACCTTTTCTTTTGATAATAATAATATCTGAAATCCCTTTCATAGCAAATTCCCAGTTTCAATACTGTTTTATTAATTGTTGTCAACATGCTCTATGTTAGAGCTCTAGACTTGTTCATTCTACATAAATGAAGGAAGCCTAATCATTCTGGAACTCTTTTATCTACCTAGCTTCTCATTTTTGTTACCTGTGCTCACAGAATGCTCTGCTAGCCCGCTTCAGCTTCATCCATCATAAGTAATATCCCCAACTGATCATCAATAATATTGTAAAGAGAAGCCAGAATCACCAGTATGATGGATGAAATGATATCCGCAAACTGAAGTCACTATTAGTCAGCCCTCTGTCATTTTCCTGGTGACCAAAGAAGCTTCAAGGGCTACAGGATGGTTTGCAAGACTTAGAGAGTCCTGATAGCCATGTCTTTCTTTTTTTCATTTAAAGATCAATAATCGACTTGCAATGAAGTCTGTCTTTCAATCCCAATTTCACATGACATTCAAGTTCAAGAACTGTCATTTGCTATGTTGAAAATAAAAGGGCTTGTTGCAGCCTGTTGGCCACATGGTTCTTGGCTGTAATACAAAAACAATAAAACAACTCAAGTTATGATATTGCAGCATTTCTGCTGAGAAGTGCTTAATCTTTGCATCATCTACTCTGGCTTTTCCAAGAACAATCTCTTGGGGGAAGTCCATAGACCTAAGTCTGACTCATTTAATATCCTACTGAGCCAGGACACTGAAGAGTGAGTACAGTATTTAACTTGTAACTCTTATTAAAAAATTAATTTAATTAGTTGCTAAACAGTGGAGGCCAATTAACAGTTGTGCCTCCAGCCAGGACCATATCATTTGAATTGAGAAACTGTTTCTTCTTTCTGTGATTCTCCATAATCACCAGTAGGAGCCATCCTCAGGGTCCAATATTCAAGACAAGGGACAGGGAAGAGTTGAGAAGATACTACTTGGAGACACAGACTGATGGCCCCACTCTAGACTCTGAAACAGGCTCTGCTTTCAAACAATGTCTTTAGCTTTCTCTCATGATTCAGCCCTTAGACCAGGAGCACTCGTGAAATAATTCCATCAGACTGCAAAATGCTGCCTTTAAAAGAAAGGCCAAGATGGGCTTTGGCATTAGGAATACGTGGTTAGATCATTTCTAAAAGAAAAAAATGTTGGACTTTGCTGACCAAATGTCAGGATTTTTTAACGTCGCTACATATTTCACTGGTATGTGTCTAGCATTTCAAGAAGGTTGGATTTTCACCAATGAGATTGAAAGAGCTTGCTGATTATTCACCTCATTTCTCTAAACAGAGTACCAATACCTTGAGAAGCATGATAATCCATCTTTAGCTGGGGTACCAGCTAAAACATGAGCCTACACCCAAAGGTAGAAATATTTATGTTTAACTCCTGATGTTCTTGAAGATTATAGTAGAAGATCATTGTGAATCCACAGTCTAGCCAATACGGCAGTATCTGGAGCTGGGACTAGCAGCGCTGGAATGATGGGCAGGGCAGTCAGCTGGACTTGGTCAGAGCTGTGGTGACTTCGTCTCACTCACTAGTCAGCAGCAGAGTATGCATTGGTGACTTAGCAAAATTGACAATCACTACATGACGTGGAGCTTGGAGATAGTTTGCAGACCACCCAAACTGAGATTCAAAAATGTAGAAAGCCAAGCTTCTGTGAGTTGCATATGCTAGGGAAAGCTAAGCTGTTAACTGGCATTATACAAAAAAAGGAGGGAGTTAGATAAGTTTGGAAAATTCTGTATTAAACAAGTTCAAAGGCTTATTTAAGATGTCTTGCATCTTTTTTCTGAAATATCCTATGAACTTTCAACCTCATACAGAAAGTAACAAAATAAATATGTGTTGTTGATATAAGATGTATTTTATATATGTATATCTATATACTACGTATATGCAAATCTTAGTGAATTATGAATATGGCATTAGTTATAGAAGAGTGGTATAGCATTTCACAAAAGTTTGGAATCCTAGAGAAGAATCATGTGTAAAAATTTCTAGAATGCATCTTTGAAATTTTGCAATTTCTTCTTTTCACATGTAAGATACCCTGAAGTTAAATGATTTATCCAAGACTTTCAGCTAGTTGGTAACACAGCTGGGCTGCAGGCTTTCCTATATATTGATGTTTAAACTGCATTCAAATTTGGTTTAGTTTTTAGCATTTATTAAACAGCTAATAGGTACCTAATTGGATATAATAGTTAAGATACTTACAATCTCATGTTTAAGAGAAGACTGGCTCGCATCAGCAATGAGTCTTGGAGAGTTTCAACAGCTTGACTATATGTTTTCAGCCAGAATTCAAGGACAGTCAATTTTGACCCCAAAGCCCACACTCATTTCATTATTCTACACTGAACTGCAAGTGGCCAGGATTCTGCCTCATTTATCCAGGCGCTTGTAACAACTAGAACAGTAACAAGCACCTCATTAAAGCTCAGTTAGTATTTGAATGAATAAATGTAACGAATCTCAGACAGGGCTTTGATAATAGCTAGAATGTGAACAAAGGAAGAAGCAGGGAGACTATGCCACCCTTGGAAACTTGATTACTAAGTTGATCGGGGATCAGCGGGGCAGAAAAAAGGGCAAGAAGTACAAAGATTAACTCTGGATGAACTTCCCAGGCTTTTTCCAGGGCTTGGGAGCCTCTGCATTCTCTGTGTCTCCCTTTCCAGAGCAGCCTCTCACCATCCTCCTGTAGATGGATACGGTAGTGCTCTCGCCGTCCCCTCTGGGCACCACCAAGTCCTCCCTTGGAGTCAGCGATCTGACAGTGAGTAGGGCAGGGATGGACTGAGCCAGGGGTGGTGAGAACAGGCAGAAATTGGTGGTGATGAGCACAGAGGGGTTAAGGCTATTTTAACACAACAGTTTCATTTGCTTTTCCTAATGCACTATTCGCTTAATCTTCTCACAGAGAGTGTACTTATGGCAAAAGGAACCATAAATTTTTTTCAAGAGATGAAAGATGCTGGAAAGAGATGAAGCACATTGCCTGATCTAGAAATTATCTAATTGCTGACGAGAATGCTTAGATTTGTGTGGGCAAAGCACACACACACACTCAAATGTTCAGACAGATGAACAGCTCAATTGGGCCATGAAAATAACACTGACCTTGAGTCTGGAAGGAATCAAGTTTCAAGTCTAAGAGAAATTGAATGGTTCCTTGCATTTCCTTTCTCTTGGATTTGTGTTTGGCTTCTGTGGGAAGCTACAAAACTGGATGCTGCAGGGAACTGATGTTTTTTTCCTTACTTAATCCAGCTCAGCTGAATTGGCTAAAAATGTTCATATTCCGTATTACATAAAAGGAAGTCACTGCTGTTTGTCCAAGAAGTAGCTGCTGTGTCTGTGATTGTTTCCAGTCAAACTAGATATTTAGGGAATTCCATACCACAGTGAATCTTTCCAGGTGGTGCTAGTGGTAAAGAACCCTCCTGCCTTTGCAGGAGACATAAGAGACATGGGTTCGATCCCTGGGTCAGGAAGTAGGGCAACCTACTCCAGTATTCTTGCTTGAAGAATCCTATGGATAGAGAAGCCTGGCGGGCTACAGTCCATGGGGTCACAGAGTCAGACATGACTGACGTGACTTTGCACCACACACACAACAGCAATTAATATGTATATAAGTCATCTGAAAATCTCGTTGAAATGCAGGTTCTGATTCAAAAGGCTTGGGGTGGGGTCGGAGATTCTGCATTTCTAGCAGGCTCCCAGTTGATGCTGAGGCTGCTAGTTTACAGACCAGGTTTTGAGGGAAAGGAGTACCCAAGAGGCTCCTTGTAGACAAACATGTGTTATGGGATCTGCAGAGAGACCCACAGAGAGTGGAATCATAGCTGTCCAGTGGTTTCCAAAAGATGGTTGAATAGGAATCAGCTGACTGGCTGGGTCTGGCGGACCTCTCTCCCTTGCTATTTAGGGAGCCATTTTCTCTCAAGGTCTCTAAAAATCATCCCCACAAGGCATCCTGGGAGGATTCCCCCGTCCCTTCTCTTCTTCCTTGGGTAGTGTGGGTGTATCTAATGGTAGCTTGTGCTTCATTGCCCATCACTGACAGGCTGCGAGCCTGTCACAGCCCAGAGTGACAACTGATTGGTCCCTCCATTCAACCCTGCTATGAACAACCAGATTAAATTTATACACTCCTTCACCCTGTGGAGGGGTGTCCTGACATCCAGGGAAAATTGAGGGTAAGGAGGTCACCGCTGCTTTATTTGAGGCCCAAAGTCTTTTCCTGATGCTGTTTGACATTATCCCAGATACATTTTTAAATCTGCAGCAGGAGTGAAGAGTTGTAATTGGTTTAAGGTACCCAGAGACTTCTGGGCAGTCAGGATCTAAGTCTTTGCCCCTGTAAATTACCAGCAGCTGAAGTATGGAGAATAGAAAATGAAGCTCTCCACATTGGCTTTAACAGAAACTCGGGCTCCAGGGCCAGGGACCAAGTCTGCCAGCGCCCAGCAGAGGCCATGTCCCGCTCTTTTAATCTTCATGGTACACCCTGCCTTGCCGAAGGGAATAATGTGCAAAATCAACCTCTCAATCCTTCCCTTTTAGTCAACGGCTTTTCTCCTCCACAGCACAAATATTCTAGAGCCCAAGCTAGGCCAAGTTCAGCAGATTTCCAGTCCATGTTGCACGTAAAGCTTAGCTTCTTCCCAGCCCAGCGGTCCTTCATCCTGAAAAGTCTCTTTTCTCAGTGCTGTCAGTCACCCATAAACTAGCCATACGTCCCTTCCTCGGCGTTTTTCTCACAACATTTCTCTTATGGAAAATAAGACCTTTTGTGGGCTGCTTCCTTGGTACAACAACACATCCAAAACCTTCCAAAGAATTCTTTTATTCTTCCATACTCCAGACCCCGAAATCTCTAGAACCTCTTCTCTAAGACTGCATTACATTGGTAGACTGTCCTTCCCAGATCTTGTCTTTTCCTTAAAATACAAATTCCTTTTAGTTCTTAAGTATTTTCCTTTAGGTTTCTTCCTTCCTACCTCTGTCTCTCACTCTCTCCCTAACCCCCTTATACACACACACACACACACCATCCTTTCCTTACTCTGTTGCAGAAGAGAAAAATCCTATAAGGAAATCAAAGGGTGAGTTGAACTTGCCCTTAGGAGAATGGACATGTGCTATCTTGAACCCAGAAAGCGTATGAGCTGTGCAATCGATAAAATGCCTTACATGAATTGCTTTTGGCTTCCTTCATTCAACAAAAAAATCTGAACTCTGCAGCATCGTGGACCCAGCTGTTGGTTTTTCAGCAAAGAGGTGAGAGTAGGCAGAAAAGAGCATTAGTTTTTAAGAGAGTGTAATCTCACAGTCACCGCCATTGGCTGTTCCTTTACCTCTTTGGTCTGGCTTCTCTCCATCTACCCATGACCCATGAGGAATTAATTCTTAAAAGTACGTATAGTCACCATTAGTACGCAGATGAGAATTCTTATCTGGAGTGAGAGAGAACAGAGCCTAGGCCAGGGCTGTTCCACGGTCTCAGAAACGGATCATTTGAATGGGGCCCTTAGCCATCCTTTTGTGATATGATCTTAGGCCAGTTGTTGCTGTTGTTCGGTTGCTTAGTCACGTCTGACTCTTTGCGACCCCAGGGACTGCAGCACAACAGGCTTCCCTGTCCTTCACCATCTCCCAGAGTTTCATGTCCATTGAGTCGGTGATGCCGTCCAACCATCTCACCCTCTGTTGTCCCCTCTCCTCCTGCTTTCAATATTTCCCAGCATCAGGGTCTTTTCTAATGAGTCAGCTCTTTGCATGAGGTGGCCAAAGTATTGGAGCTTCAGCTTCAGCATCGGTTCTTCAGAGCCACTTGTTTCAACCCTCTTGAAGCCACATTTGCTGCACTTCTGATTTCTGATGTGCTATGCATAAAGCTCAGAACTGACATCCAGTTCCAAATTTCTAGATGCTACTTAGCTTCATCCCTTGATTATAATTTGCATTTTTCCTACAGATACCTGGCCTATTCAGCCATTCATAGATAATCACCAGAATTGTTTAGGCTAGTCCTCACATAAGTTACTACCACAATACTTATCCTGTATATATTAATGGGAACTAGGCACATAGAGCTTGCATAGTTTGAGTGTTGTTAAACACATATTTTGACTTTTACAAATATAACCAAATTTATATACAGTGTAGTTTGTTTTTTAAATAATTTCTTTCTTACCTTTCTTACTTACAATGGGTGATGCATTGCCCAAATCAGGTATCTTGCTCAATTTAGTTCTATGGTCTGGATATTTTTACTGCCTCTTACCATTACTGGCCTTTCAAGACCATAGGGAAAGCCCAAGGGGTATTTCTTCAAGGACACTGCTATGAAAGATGACACAAATGAGAGAGAGACAGAAAGAAAGGAAAAAGCAAAATCCCCCATGAGGAGTCAGTGCTTTTTAGCTGATGGCTTCATAGCCATATTTCTGTTTAATTCTGAATTTCCTTAAAGATGCTGTAAGTGATTTGGATTTGCCTTTGAGAGAATGGACAGTTGGTGCCTTGAACCCATGGAGTAAATGTGCTGTGCAATCGATAAAGCACATTAAATAAATTGCTTCTACTTCCCCCCACCCTACCTCATGAGAAAGTCTTGCTTTCTTTTGCTGCACACTGCACAATCCCAGCTGTTGGTATTAAAGGAAGGGAAATAGGGAGAGAAAACATGGAATTGGTGACTGAAAGATTAACACAGACCAGCTCTCTATTCAGCAAGTTCTGCAAATGAAGGATGTTTTTTCCTCTTTGAGCAACATAACATGCCTTAAATGTGTGTGAATTGTATACCTCATGTTTGTTGAGTGCCCATCAAAAGTAATGATTAAACCTCCTTCTGTGGTTAAGCATCTTCTCCCCAAAGGGTAGCTATAAGCTGCCTATTTGCACAGGTCAGGAGTAAGAGCTTCCCTGGGTGGGTGGGAAGTTAGGAGGAGGGTTTCCCCAGTCGAAAAACACTTTACTAAAGAATTACCCAAGAACAGTGAGATCCCAGAGGAGTCATGACAAAGTTGTGCAGAGGGACAAAGACTCAATGGAGTGGGTAGAGGTGAGCTGCTGCCAAAGCAAGACAACTAGCATCACCAGTAGAAGAGGCACGTTGCAAATGCTGGTTAGTCAAAAATAATGTTAAACACTGTCCTTTCAATGTTAAAAGTTACCCTGTGTTAAACCCTACACTAATTTGTATATATATTTCATTAATTAACATATGCTCCTGCTGCTGCTGCTAAATCGCTTCAGTGGTGTCCGACTCTGTGCGACCCCATAGACAGGAGCCCAACAGGCTCCCCTGTCCCTGGGATTCTCCAGGCAAGAACACTGGAGTGGGTTGCCATTTCCTTCTCCAATGCATGAAAGTGAAAAGTGAAAGTGAAGTCACTCAGTCGTGTCCGACTCTCAGCGACCCCATGGACTGCAGCCTACCAGGCTCCTCGGTCCATGGGATTTTCCAGGCAAGAGTACTGGAGTGGGGTGCCATTGCCTTCTCCTAATTAACATATATTATATTATTTCATTAATCTTGTGATGTTGGTGCTTTTATTTACCAGCCTCATTTAACAGATAAGAAAACAGAGGCAGAGAAAGTAGACTTCCCTCTGCCACATGGTTGACTCAAAGGCAAATAAAAATTCGAACCAAGGCAGTTGTCCTCATAGTCCAACTTTTTTTACCCTACATGGTGCTGGAACTTCCAGAAAAGAGTGCCTTCCTTGCTTTCCTTTCTGCACTTTGATCTTTTTTCGCATATGCTTATAAGCTGACCTGGTCAATTCCATGAATATCAAATAACGTAGACAGCGATTCTGTTTGGTGGGATTTCTCAAATAAGCACACATCCGGAAGAGACAGGAATCAAGGACAATAGGGCCAGGATCGGCTTTCAGACATTAGAGGAGTGTCAGAACCTCAGGGCACACCTTACCCCCATCCCACAAAGGAAAATCAGGAGAGTTCTAAGCAAAAAGACTCCTTTAACTCCCTTTGACATTGATGGAAAGGTGACAATTAGTCTGGGACTGGCATGTTGTCATAAACAGAAGGCTCTGAAAATGTCATTAATGCAGGTGGGCAGGGGGTGGGGAGCAGGGAGAGGGGGTTGATTGCTAGAATTCCATAATAATTGTTTGGTATTTGGAGTGGCGTGACATCAAGTTTCCATTCAGCCTTCACTCTCTAGGGAGATACCATTGCTTAGAATTCATAGAATGTAAGAGTTAAAGAGCTGCAAAGATCATCTGGTTCACATCCCCCAATTAACAGGTGAGGAAATGGAGACCCCACAAAGGGACCTGGCAAGCTCAAGGCCATGCAGCTAGTTAGTGGCAGAGCCAGGCTAGACCTCGTAATACCTGACTTCCAGTCCAGCAGTCTTTCCATCCCACCTCTATGTTACAACAGCAGGGAAGAGAACTCCCCAGGAGCCTTGTCACCTGCAGTGCAGTTTCATGAAGGCAGTGGCGAGCAGAGAGGTCACAAGACTAAAAACAACATCCCACGCACTGATTTTAATGATGAAGAGCTTCTCAACAACAGGAGGATGAGGAAACCACCTGCTAAACCAAGATTAGAAGAATAGCCATTAATTGGACTATCACCTTTGGTATTTCACAGACTATTAATATTTTGAGACCATTGTCAGAATTGGAAGCTGTATTTTTGGACATCATTGAACCTAGCCCTCTTGTGTATAGATGATGAACCTGAGTCCCAGGGATGGAGCGATTATCCAAATAACTCAGCTCCTCCGTGGTACAACTGGGGAAGGAATTCAGGCCTCTGGCTTCTGCTCAAGAGTCCTCTTACCCATGGCACAGTTTTTCTGTGAATGTGCTGAGGGAGGCGCAGAGTTTGGGAGGTCCATAAGAAATTATCCAGCCCAGCTCCTATCTTTCCTTTAAAGAATGACTTGAAATTGCCATTTCTCTGAGCAGTTTTTGAAGGGTAAAGTCCAAGGTAAAAATCCCACACTTGAACTTCTGTAAAGAAAAGACTTTGCAGTTGTGGCCTAAGAGACAGGGCAGAATGGATTTTATGTGAAATCTCCTAGGTGGGATCACCCTTTTACATGGCAACCTGGAAATATTTCTAAGAAGAATGAAGAGGTAGTCTAGTTTGTTGAGGGCCTGTGAACAAGCTATTGTGTTAAGCTTGTGGATAAAAGAAGCCTTAACAGCATCTCTGGGCTTCCTTGGTGGCTCAGTGGTAAATAATCCACCTGCAATTCAAGAGCCACAGGAAACGCAGGTTCAATCCTTGGGTTGGGAAGATCCCCTGGAGGAGGGCATGGCAGCCCACTCCAGTATTCTTACCATAGAATCTCCATGGACAGAGGAGCCTAGTGGGCTACAGTCCATGGCGTCACAAAGAGTCAGACATGACTGAAGAGACTTATCACGCACATACAAACAGCATCTCTGAAGCAGCTCTGAGTCCATTTGGCCATAAAGAAGGTCTTTGAGAATGGAGTAATGGATTCAACCTGGGAGGTCGAGGGAAGAAGGCATGTGGAGAGGCATATTATTTGGACAGGAGTTTTTGAAATAGATTTGGGGAAAGGGACATTCCATACAGAAGGAACACATAGGAGCACCAAAACAGTCCTAAATTCATGTCATGTTCAGAATTTTCTTCAATAAATCTAGGAAGTAAAAAGACACAAATTATCACCTGTTATTTGGACTAGGACAAAAACAAAACAACTTCACCAGGCCCACAAAACTGGTCTCTGTGGTTGGCTCAGTGAGTGAAATCCATAACTTGCTTGCCTGATGGTGGATCTTTTCTGAAGACCCTCAACTGCTTTGTAACCCAGATTGTTGTTTGTATCCTAGAAGGCTGTGTCTTAGTTTCGTAAAGCCATCAATTCAGGGGGAAATCCGAGTCTCAAAAAGCCAATTCTTCAGTGTCAGAATCGTGTTTTAGTATTAGCTGCTCTACCAGCATAAGACCCTGCCCCCTCCATTCCCGTCAAATGTAATGTGACTCTAGGGAGCTGCTGTTTAAAGAAATTAAGTAAAATTTTTAAGTCCAAAATTAGTTTACGAATCACCCAGCCTACACTAACTAATCCTGGTATCCCTAGCCCAGCCATGGCAGTGCTTTGATCTCTCTAGGGTCCTTGGCCTTCTCTGAGTCTGCTTAAACTATGGCTCTGCGTATTTTAAATATGCAAAAACATGGCTATTAGTATTTTCTTTCATTTTATTGTGTTGTATTATGAAACAGCCGCTAACAGAAAAAGGATTGAAACAAAGGAGTTAAACGTTTTTCCCCAGGCAGAGAGGAAAGAAATCTAATGAAGGACACATCTCATTTCCACGTGAAACTTGCCATCTTTCACAGTGTATGAATGTATCGCAAGGTGCATAACTCCAGAAAAGTTAGGGAAAAAATAAAATAAAGAAGGAAAAACAAGGCAAAGTTGGGTGAAGCCATGAAGAAAACCCTACCAAAAGGCCAATGGCCACAGCCATGTTTCAACTTTCTGCCTTCTCCTCCTGTGTCTTACTCCTAGCTCCTTCCTGTGGCCAGTCTCTGAGGATTTGCAAAAAGAAGGACTACTTGTGGCTCCTTAATGATTTCTTAGAATTCGATGATTGTCAATGGTTGTATCAGAGACAGAACCAAAAGCTGGAGTATTCAAATTGAGGGATCTGAAGAGGAAATGGGAATCAGAAAGTTACTGTGTGTTCCAGTCCCTAATTTTGGTCTCAGTATGAGCCTTCAGGCAAATTCTATTTCCTTCTATCTACCCAGATCAGAATGGGTTTCCAGCTACCCTTTACGGCCGTGGGGTATTTCTCAGGCTAAAGAAAGATCTGAGAGAAAGCTATAGAAATGCCAATTGCAACAAATGAACAGCCTGGAGAAATATGGATTAGTTCAGACCCTGACACATCTGATGCCAACTTCGAAAAGGACAAGCAAAAATATGGGGGGGTCGATTTCATGGGTCATGCTTTCTGATCCAATGGGTAAAATATTTGGAAGGAGAAACAAATGCTGATGTTGACAAAAGATACAGAGACTTATTCACAAAGAGCGTGTCTCTTGGAGGTGGGAACGGACCAAAACAGGAAGCCTCAGGACCATGCCGGTAAAGAGTCCCCAACGGGCATCTGCAACTTCTATATTAGATTTTTAGGATCAACAGGAAATAGTGGCAAAGTCCAAGGACTAAACGGCTAATCATGTTGATGACAAGAAATGGAGAGATTTGTTAAGCATCCGATTTTTATAAAGGACAAACAAATGAGAAGAAAGTCTTACCTTAACCTCTGGAAAGATTTGCTAGGGTTTATTGCTTTTTCTACTGGAACACAGTTTGTTGAATAAAACTGGAAGGAGAGTAAAGTACACAGAATCATGTGTACAATATTTACAAACATTATCCTTCACATGTACGGGATGCTCAAGTGCCTGTATCTTCTCCTCCATCTCTTTCTGCACTTTCCTATCCCTGTTTCTTCCCTGAAATGTGTTCACCCAATGGAATTGAAGTAAAAGCCGTAATGTGCATAACTGTACCGTGACTTACAAAATGCATCCACTGTATTACACCAGAAAAGGATGATAACTATGTAAACTCAAACTTTAAACACCAGCTCTTTCTGACTCATGGGCTCTAAGTGACTACAGAAAAACTGCTGCTGCTGCTAAGTCGCTTCAGTCGTGTCCAACTCTGTGCGACCCCATAGACGGCAGCCCACCAGGCTCCCCCATTCCTGGGAATCTCCAGGCAAGAACACTGGAGTGGGCTGCCATATCCTTCTCCAGTGCATGAGAGTGAAAAGTGAAAGTGAAGTCGCTCAGTCGTGTCCGACTCTAGCAACCCCATGGACTGCAGCCTACCAGGCTCCTCCGTTCATGGAATTTTCCAGGCAAGAGTACTGGAGTGGGGTGCAAATTGCCTTCTCCAACAGAAAAACTGACCACACAAGTAACCCTTCACAGATTCAGTTCTAAAGGTTAAACCACTGAGCAAGCAACTCTGTAACTGGTGGATTCTAAGCAATCCCTGCCAAGACTATCCTATGATGACTTCACCGCCCTCCTCACAGTCAATGAGAATCCCTCCCTAACTGCTCTCTTTTGAGATACCCCACATTTCCCCATTAATATCCATTCTCTCTCGCTGCAAGCAGACCAATCAATTGAAAGTTGTCTACAGGTGTTTCTGTGCTCCGGCCAGCGGACATGAACACTTATGACTGTTAACTGACTTAAGGACTCCTCTTCACAGAAGGTGAAAGGTCCCAATCTGTCTTCTTTTCCTTCTAATTCATTCTCCCAGGCTGCATGAGCAGCTGGACTGTGTCCCAGCAAGAGAAGTTTCTAGAAGAGAAGCAACTAATTTTCTTTGAACCAAGTTCTTCTGTTAATTATTCCTTAGCTGAAGTCAAGAAGGCTTTACAGACTACCTCATTCACATTTCCTTATCTTGGTTCTAATTCTGCCCTTTGTTTTCCTCTGTAAGAACTCTTGATATTTGCAAAAAGAATAGAAAACAGCCCAGAACATCTGTTGGGAACCTCTGAGTAGAAACATGGCTCTGAAACAGCCCCACAGCCTGAGTTGGGTACTGTGTTCAAAAGGTGGGCTGGGTCACATTTTTCAGAGCTCTGGGATACTGCTTTTATTGACTGACATAGGAAAACTATGATTCACAAACCTCATCACCATGCCTGTTACCAAGGATGTCATTTATTCAACAACTACATAAAAAGCTGAGTGTGCTCTATTAAAAGTAACTTTCGTTTCATCCTCTAAATAGGTATTATTGAATATTTAGAATATAAAGATATTGATATATTCAATATTATTTAAATGATTTAATAGTCATATCTTCGTTAACATATATGCTATGCTATGCTAAGTCACTTCAGTTGTGTCCAACTCTGTGTGACCCCACAGGCGGCAGCCCACCAGGCTCCCCCATCTCTGGGATTCTCCAGGCAAGAACACTGGAGTGGGTTGCCATTTCCTTCTCCAATGCATGAAAGTGAAAGTGAAGTCGCTCAGTCGTGTCCGACTCTTAGCGACCCCACGGACTGCAGCCTAACAGGCTCCTCCGTCCATGGGATTTTCCAAGCAAGAGTACTGGAGTGGGATGCCATTGCCTTCTCCGAACATATATAATATTACATAATTAATTGTATATAATTATAATTCTATTGGATTTCCTGGTGGCTCAGTTGGTAAAGACTCTGCCTGAAATGCAGGAGACATGGATTTGAGTCAGGAAGATCCCCCAGAGAAGGAAATGGCTACCCATTCCTGTATATTTGCCTGGAAAATCCCATTTACAGAGTTTGGTGGGGCTATGGTCCATGCGGGTCACAAAAGAGTATGACATGACTTAGCAACTAAACAACAAGCAATTATATACAAAATAATATAATTATATGCAATACAATATATAATTATATATTAACATACATCATATAATTATATCAATATTTTAATACAGATATGTTATATATAATGGTATATGAATATTTCTGTAAAATGAATATAAAATATAGCTGTATTCACAAGAAAAGAAAAAAAGTAATTTAAAATCCTATTATCAAGATATAACCACTATTTATATTTTGCTATATTAACTTTCTAAACATTTTTGTATGTAACTATACACATAAAGTTAGTTTTTAAATAAAAGATATAGTTATCTACAAGAGACAGTAAGTCTAATGGACACCTATGGTAAATGCCAGGTGGCTTTATCAGATTTTTAACTCTTCATTTACCTAGAGGTACTCTTATTATTGTTAATAATAAAACATCTTATTGTACACATTTTTAGCACCTTAAATTAATGTATTTTATCACTTCTGATTTTCTTGTCAGCTAGAAGAGATAGATAAGATATTAGGTATTATTCTGATTTATGCTATGTAAAAACAATAGCCAGGCAGCAAGATAGGGGTTGAACAAGGTGTTGCTGCTTTGGATAGAAAATGTGTCACATGGCAATCAAAAAACAAAAGCTAGAGAGGTCAGCAGGCTAGGGGGCCTGAGAGGTCCAAGAAAGAGGCATTGTCTTACCCTAAATTCACCGTCTCACATCCACAGGCTCCAAGTCCTTACCTTCTCAGTATTTAATACTGAAGTGATCTAACTCAGGGGAAACGAGCTCATACAAAGTTCACCGAGACTGATAACTAGAATCTCAATTGTAATTCCCTTATGTTTCATAAGAAGTACAGTTAAGCTAGCTATGTGTTCATCCTGGCTCATCAACCCAATCATTCCCTATGAGCTAGATATAGTAGAAGCCAAGTTTTTCTTCTAGTATCTCTTTACTATTAATTTTTTGAAGTATAGTTAATTTACAATGTTGTGTTAGTTTCAAGTGTATGCAAATTGATTCATTATTCATGCATATACATGTATTCTTTTTCAGATTATATTCTATTATGGATTATTATAGCATATTAAGTATAATATGCTATACAAAGGCCATACAGTAGGTCCTATGTATGTTATACAGTATGTCCTTATTGTTTAGCTATTTTTATAAACAGTACTGTATATATATTAATCCTAAATTCCTAATTTATCTCCTCCATTTCCTACTATCCTCTTCTGTAACCATAAGTTTGTTTTCTATGTTTGTGAGTCTATTTCTATTTTGTAAACAAGTTCATCTGTATTATTTATTTAAATTCCAAATAGAAATGGTATCTATGTTGCTTGCCTTTCTCTGTCTGACTAACTTCACTAACTATGGTAAAGATATGGAAGCAACTTAAATGGCCATTGCCAAATGAATGGATAAAGAAGATGCGGTATGTATATACAATGGAATATTACTCAGCCGTAAAAATGCAATGATACCACTTGCAGCAACATGGGTAGACCTAGAGTTTAGCATGTGAAGTGAAGCCCTCCCTCCCAAAATTATTTTGTTGGCCTGAACAACATTGACTAGCAATGATGATTGTCAGTTATGTGATTCAAATGTTAACCACACACTTCCCATGACCTCTCAAGACACAGGCATCCTTGTACCCTCCCCCACCCACTAGTGCGAAGAGGACCTTTCTTATTCCTTTTGCTGCCTTATTTTGTTCTCTAGATTGATCTATTTCCTACTCCTACTGCCTTTCCCAAATAGGCTAAAATGGAATATGAAGTGTTACGTGTTAGTTGTTCAGTCGTGTCTGACTCTTTGCAATCCTATGGACTGTAGCCTGTTAGGCTCCTCTGTCCATGGGATTCTCCAGGCAAAAATACTGGAGTGGGTTGCCATTCTGTTCTCCAGGAGGTCTTTCAGACCTAGAGATGGAACCCAGGTCTCCACATTGCAGGCAGATTCTTTACTGGCTGAGCCACCAGGGAAACCCAAAATGGAATATACTTCACATCAGTTTGGGCTTCCCTGGTGGCTCAGCTAAAGACTCTGCCTGAAATGCAGGAGACCCTGGCTCAATCCCTGGGTCGGAAAGATCCCCTGGAGAAAGAAATGGCAACCGACGCCGGTATTCTTGGGGCTTCCCTTACTAACTTGTCATCACGTCACTGCCTGCTTCCTTAAGATAATAGCTGTATAGTTCAGAATATTTTCAAAATTATCAATCACACATTTATACACAGTCTTCTGGTTTACTCCCACAAGTAGTTCATCTTGTAGCTATTGTGTGGATTTTATTAGCTTAGACCAGTAATTTACATGCACTTTAGCACCTGTGTTTTTCCTGAAACAGCCATACTCCACTTCTAGACTTGCTGTTCCCTCTGCTCAGAGACTCTTGCCCACCTCCTCCTGGCCTTTGTGCAATATTGTGTTCTCAGGAGGGGACCCTTGGATACCCTGCAAATGTTTCAATGCCTCCCCTCGCATAAGGGATGTTTCTCTTCCTTCTTTGATTTTTCTTCTTAACACTTTTCATGGACTTATACCATGAATGCTATTGATTTATTTGTTTGTTGTCAGTCAAAACCTGCTAGCATATAAGCTCTATAAAGGCAGAGGTTTTATGTGATTTGTTCATTGCTACCTCGCCAGCCTCTAGAATGGGGCCTAGCGTATAGTAGGGAATGACTACATATTTATGAAAGTAATGAATGATTGGTTCTCAGCCCTGGCTGACTAATATATTCTGGGGGGGCTTTTGAGATATCTTGACTCCACCTTCCAGGGAGATTAATTTAACTGGTCTAAGTTGGGGCTCAGACACCGGCACTTTTAAAAACTCACTAGATGAATCTAATGTGCAGCAGAGTTAAAAACCATTCATTTGAACTCAGAATACAAATTTATCTCTAATTTTTGCAGGACGCACACACCATTACCTCCATATACCAATGACAAGAACCACACCCCACATCTTCTGACTTCTCTCCATGCTGATCTAGCAAAGAACATAGAACACAATTTGGGAAATTATACATTTTATTTCAGGAGTTACCTACTCACATGATATAGTTCCCTGGTGGCTCAGATGATAAAGAATCTGCCTGCAATGCGGAAGACCGGGGTTCATTCCCTGGTTTGGAAAGATCCCCACAGAGAAAGGAATGGCAACCCACTCCAGTATTCTTGCCTAGAGAACTCCATGGACAGAGGAGCTTGGCAGGCTACAGTCCATGGGGTTGCAAAGAATCGGACACGACTGGGTGACTAACACACACACACACACACACACATACACGATATAGTAAAAAGAAGTGAAACCACAAAAATGGTGGACATTTTCCAGAAATCTTTGATTTCTGATAAGAATGACCAACACCTATACACAGAATATTTCAAAAACAGGAAGTAAAATTCCCCCAGGGCTAGAAATGTTTCAGATTGCTGAAGCTCTAGGTGAAGATTCCTAGGTTCATAAAGTAAAATAATAAAGCTCCATTTTGAAGCTGGATAAACAAATGAAATTTTACAACCTCTTGTTTCTGAAATGTAGGCCTCCTGCTAGTCCCCCCAGAGTACCCTCCTAGCAATCCTAATTGATACAAAACTCATTTAGCTGTAATTGCTGTGTAGCCTAGCGCTGGAAAAGGTGCTTGAATACACACCAAGAAGTCATTCTGATCTTCACCAGTGCTCCCCTCTGGAAGGAGAAAATCATTTCTTGGCTACCCCACGCTGAGCAGAATCCACGAGCTAAAATCAGGGTTAAAGGAGCCAACACAAGGCGCCATCCTTTCGTTCATCAGTTATTTGCTCTCTGCAATCTAACAATGTCATCAGAGTGATTTTTGTTCTTGGCACATTTAAGAGGCAAAAGGGGGCACGAGGGACTCTACCAAGGTAGTAATTTTCTAGGTAATCATCCTAATGTCTTTATCCTGAGTGCATTTGTATGAGTAAGTTAATTAGGGAAGTCAATTTTCCCAAATGGCACAAAAATGCCATTTGTTTGGCAATACTGCCTGTGCCAATGCCTGGCTCAAAGTAACCAGGAAAGAGAAGCGGATGCTCTATATCCATTACTGAAGCCTAGCTTGGACCACAGAAAACTACATCTGCCAGCTTGGCACATATGTCCAGGATTTGGAGTTTTCCAAAGGTTGAGAGAGAGAAATTCTAACTCCACCACCAGCAGCTAAACAGTATGGTTGAACTTGTTTGGCGTGTACCTCTGGCCAGTAGCCTCTAAGGTTTGGTCTGAGAGAGAGAACGAGAGAAGTGGCTCCACGTGGGTGTGACTCAAGACAGGGAAGGACTGCTAAGCCTAGGCTGGCCTCCTAGGTTCCTTGCCGAGAGGCAATTTTATCTCCTCGGTGCTCCACGGCTGCAATGGTAGGAGCCACGCATGGCAAACGGAATCCTGGGGAGGTCTGGCTTTTCATTCCTGCAGCAGGGCGACTCTGGAATCAGACCAGATGGCGACAACGCCCTCTTTTCTCTCCAGGAGAAAATGTATTTTTCTTGCGCAGAGGTAGACGAGAAAATGAAGACAGGGAAAAGCTCGTTCTACACTATGAGTGAACTGTGGGTGCAGCTCAGCCTTCAGGAAGAAGCAGCTGGTGAAGAGGTATCCATTCTCAGGGGCGGCAAGAGGACAATTAGCGTGGAGGAGTGATCGACACCTGAAGTTCACACCTAACTTTAAATATTTGTTTGACAGTTTTTCTATGGATCTATCTAGTCCATCCCATCCTGGAAGGGAGCACGATACAAGCAGAACTCGGGATACAGAAGGTTCGATTGCCAACAACAGCCTTAAAGCAAAATCACAATAGAGAGAGTCACAAACTTTTGGTGTCCCAGTGCATATAGAAGTTACGTTTATATACCATAACTTAAATGTGCGATAGCATTATGTCTAAACAAATAATGCACAGTCCTTAATTAAAGATGCTTTATTGCTAGCCATCATCTGAGCCTCTGCGACTTGCAGCAGTGACACCAGCAATCACTGATCACAGACCACCATAACCATGTAATAAGGAGAAGCTTGAAATATTGTGAGAATCACCCAAATGGGACACAGAGCCGTAAAAGGAGCCAGCGCTGTTGGAAAAGAGTTGCCAATAAACTTGCTTGATGCAGGGTTGCCATAAACCTTCAGGGCTGTATGATATCACTTATATGTGGAATCCAAAAAATACAGCTAACTGTGAATATAACAAAACGAAGCAGCCTCACGCGGCCTCACAGATACAGAGAACAAACTAGGGGTTGCCAGGGGGAGGGGAAAAGGGGAAAGAAAGAGGCAGAGAAGTGGGAGATACAAACTAGTGGGTATAAGATACACTCAAGGATGTACTGTACAGCAGAACATGGGAAATACAGCCAATATTTTATAATAGCTATAAATGGAAAGTAAACTCCGGGAGTTGGTGATGGACAGGGAAGCCTGGCATGTTGCAGTCCATGCGGTTGCAAAGCGTCGGACACGAGCAACTGAACTTGAATCTTCAAAAAAAATTAATACATACATTTAAAAAGTATTTTTTAAAACAAAGGTTCACCAACTTCCAACTTCAAAACAGCCCACCACATGTATGAAGTGCCATAAAGAGAAAAGCAATAAAGTGAGGTAGGTGTGTATAATCAGAAAAGAACAGGCTAAGTCCCTGTCTTGATACCTAATGATTTCTATCACATTATGGAAATTTCCACCTTGCCGAGCTACTTTATTTTGAAAATGAAAGTATTTGGCGCATTCCTCAGGACCGGTGGGCAGATGACCTCAGATAGTTCAGGCTCAGCCCCTTGTATGGCAGCAGTAAATGTCACTTCCCCTTTGTGACATCTGAGGGGAAGCACTTTCCTCCCTTCCCAAAGAGCATGCCATGTGTTTCCCTAATGAATTATCAGAAGGAAGGAGCCTCAGCCTCCCCCTGATTTTGACAGACTTTGTTGTTATGAAGTAGCATTTCACTTCTGCCACTTGTCAAAGAGTAATGGGCTTGACTTTGGGACAAAAAACAAGAAGACGCATAAATATATTGTGTGTGTTAGTCGCCCAGTCATGTCCAACGTTTGCGACCCCACGTACTGTAGCCTGCCAGGCTCCTCTGTCCATGGGATTCTCTAGGCAAGCGTACTAGAGTCGGTTGCCATTTTTTTCTCCAGGGGATCTTCCCAACCCAGGGATTGAACCTGCATGTCCTGCATTGCAGGCAGATTCTTTACCATCTGAGGCAACAGGAAAACCCCAATTGTGAATAGCATTAACTCATGGAAATGTGGCAGGATGGATTTTTCTAAGGCTGCCATAGAGTTTTTTGAAAGGACAATAATCCATTCCACACCTTCATGCAGAAAATAAAATATATACACTAGAACACATGCCTGGCAAGTGTCTGAAAATACCTTGGAAGGCAGGAGGGAGTCTGACAGAGTTAATCACAGGTGATTCATCTTGTCAAGTACTGCTTCCCCAAAGACTCTGATACTCTGGGTAGTTTTTGAAATGGTCCCACAACCCCAGAACCAGCACCTCAATCTCTCTACTGGTACAAAGTTTTCCTTTCTCCCTCCATCATCTAGGGCTGCACCAACTTAAAAAGGACAAACACAGAGATAATTTATTTAGAACAGATGCCCTGAAATACATATTCTCACATCCTATGATAAGATAAACTTTGAAAGTGGGACAAAGACAGGTAACAAACAAAAGCTTACTTGCTCCCTTCAAACATTCTTGAAAGACTTCCAATGAAGGTTAGGAAAAGGTGGTTTTCTTTGCCTTGCTTCAACTTTCTGAACCATGTTTCCTTATATGTGTTCTTCCTTAAGAAGTAGGGGCATGGAAAGGGATTCTGAACTTGTGGGTGCTTTAATACAGGATGTCTAGAAGTCCTCAAACAAAAATCATGAGATGGCACACAAGGGGAGTTTTCTTTTGAGTTAAGCGTTGCTCTCTCAGTGCATCTATTTTTAAAATGCCAATATTCCTGGAAAAAGTCAATGCTTGTCTTAAGAAAGGAAAAGCAAAGATGATCTATCCCATGTCTTCTGTATTCTAAGTACTTTATATATGTTATTTGTTTCACCTTGATGACTGTCTTGTGGAGGATAATGTTTTCTTCATTTTGTACAAGTGGATGTTTTCATGATGAAAGATTTACTCACTTGTCCAGGATTGCCCAGCCCATAGCGGTAAAGGCAATGTCCAGACCTATGTCTGTTAAGACATTATACTTTTTCTCATTATTCAATTGACACTCCCAAGACTGTTCTGGGTACTTGATCACTGCACAAAGGTGAAGAAGAGGGTCCAGCAGGAAGGCAAAAAAGACAAGTTGTGCCTAAAGCAATTTTTTAGAAGAAGCTGGCCAACTCCTTGATGTGATTATTCCTAAGAAGGTAATAACCCCAGTGAAGAACTTCAGAGGAACATTTATAATACAGCAAATGTGATACAGAAAGAACTATCATAGTTCTGACTCAAATTTCAGAATACACAGAAAGTTACAGGTAAGAAGTGCACTTGATCCATTCTTGGTTAAACTTCCTAATTATAGCAAAATGGAAAACCTCAAAATGCACCTTCTATTTTTCCAGAAGCAAAGATTGTTGTAACCTCCGTACTTTCGCACATTTGTTCAGCATTAACTGTGTACATGCTCTTCCCTAGGCACTGTTAGGAGCCAGGAGCTCTTGAAAGATAAACAGATATGAATTCCCATCCTCAAGGATAAAGGGAGTAAAGAATTCATGTAAAAATGCTCCTGCTGGAGATATGTAAACATAATTACAATTCTGGGTAAATATGTAAATATGAACAACCAGTATAAGAAAATAATACATCAAATGCCATATATTTCAGAGAACGGAAAGATTATTATTAGCTCTGATGATCAGAGATGGCTTCATGGAGAACACAGTATTTAAACATGGACTTTAGCAGGTGAAGTCATATACATAATGATGAGGTACAGTGAAATACTCTAGGAGGAAATTTTAGGTAAAACTACAGAATTTTATCTCATGGAGTAATTCTCAAAAAGATCTCACTAAGTAATTGATCATTCTAGTCTCCATGTGGATTCTTTATAGTGGTCTAGTGGTCTCTCTCAGCTCCAAAAGACCACTAGTTCTAACCTAAATGCATCCTCTTAATAGGCGTCTATTTTACTTTTAAAGAAGCTTTTAAAAATAGGAGAACAGATGGCCGAAAGACACATGAAAATATGCTCAGGATCACTAATTATTACAGAAATGAAATCAAAATTACAATGAGTCATCACCTCATGCCAATCAGAATGGCCATCATCAAAAAATCTACATATAATAAATGCTGGAGAGGATGTGGAGAAAAGAGAACCCTTCCTCACTGTTGGTGGGAATGTAAATTGATACAGCCACTATGGAGAACAGTAAGAAACTCCTTAAAAAAAAAAAACTAGGAATAAAACTACCATATAACCCAGCAATCCCACTACTGGGCATACACTCTGAGAAAATCATAACTGAGAAAGATACATGTACCCCAATGTTCATAGCAGCATTATTTACAATAGCCAGGACATGGAAGCAACCTAGATGTCCATCAACAGATGAATGGATAAAGAAGATGTGGTGAATATACACAATGGAATATTACTCAGACATAAAAAAGAATAAATTTGAATCAGTTCTAGTGAGGTGGATGAACCTAGAGCCTGTTACACAGAGTGAAGTAAGTCAGAAATAGAAAAACAAATATAGTCTATCACTGAATATATGGATTCTAGAAAAATGGCATTGATGAATCTATTTGGAGGGAAGGAGTGGAGACGCAGATATAAAGAATAAGACTGTGGACACAGTGGGGCAAGGAGCGAGGAGGACGGATGGAGAAAGCAGCATCAACATACGTACACAACCATGCGGAAAGAGATAACTGGTGAGAAGTTGTTATATGACACGGGGAGCACATCCGGGTACTCTGTGATGACCGACAGGCGTGGGGTCGAAGGGAGGGGAGAGAGGCTCAGGAGGGAGGGGATATATCTATAATTGTGGCTGATGTGCCTTGTCATAAGGCAGAAACAAGCATAACTCTGTAAAGCAGTGTTCTTCCAATTAAAAAATAGGAGGGTATTTTAGATTTAAGTGGATAAAGATGTCAAGTGTCAACACACACACACAAACAAAGGAGACACATAAATTCTGCATTTAATGAATGCAGGACACTTGTAACTCACAAGTAGAATATGTGAAAATCAGAAGTGATGAATAAATAGTAACAAATTTAAAACTCAGTTGAACAGAGATAGGGAAACCAATGGGGCAAGCACAGAAAAGTTCAGAATTATAGACATCAAATAAAATGAATTGGAATAAGAGGTGGAGTATAAATCAGGAAGATTGGTGGAAATTCTGTTTTAAATCTGCATCATTATCCTTCTGCCCAGCCGCTCAGCTTCTTCTATGTCACCCATGGCAGGGAAGAACCTTCTTTGGAGAGTATCTACAGACTCAAAAGGAAACACACAGATACTATTATTGGATGTTTCTT
Source organism: Bubalus bubalis (assembly GCF_019923935.1). Taxonomy (NCBI): domain Eukaryota; kingdom Metazoa; phylum Chordata; class Mammalia; order Artiodactyla; family Bovidae; genus Bubalus; species Bubalus bubalis. Next base: position 6,605,607 of record NC_059161.1, read on the forward strand.
AATATAGAACACATGCTAGCAAAGTAATGTTCAAACTCCTTCAAGCTAGGTTCATAGTATGTGAAAGGAGGACTTCCAGATGTACGAACTGGATTTTAAAAAGGCAGAAGAACCATAGATCAAATTGCCAACAACTGCTGGATCATAGCAAAAGCAAGGGAGTTCCGGGAAAATATCTACTTCATTGACTATGCTGAAGTCTTTGACTGTGTGGATCACAACAAACTGGAAAATTCTTAAAGAGATGGGAATACCAGACCACCTTATCTCTCTCTTGAGAAACCTGTATGCAGGTTAAGAAGCAACAGTTAAAACTGGACATAGAACAATGGACTGGTTGAAAATTAGGAAAGGATTACTTCAAGGCTGTATATTGTCACCCTGCTTATTTAACTTATATGCAGAGTACATCATGAGAAATAATGGACTGAATGAAGCACAAGCTGGAATAAAGATTGCTAGGAGAGATATCAATAACCTCAGATATTCAGAAAATACCACTTTAATGGCAGAAAGCAGAAGGAGCTAATGAACCTCTTGACGAAGGTGAAAGAGGAGAATATAAAAGATTTAAAACTCAATACTCAAAAACTAAGATCATGGCATCTGGTCCCATCATTTCATGGCAAATAGAAGGGGGAAAAGTGGAAAGAGTGACAGATTTTATTTACTTGGGCTCCAAAATCACTGCAGACAGTGACTTCAACCACAAAATTAAAAGATGTTTGCTCCTTAAAAGAAAAGCTATGACAAACCTTCTGCTACTGCTGCAGCTAAGTTGCTTCAGTTGAGTCCGACTCTGTGCAACCCCATGGACTGCAGCCTACCAGGCTCCTCCATCCATGGGATTTTCCAGGCAACAGTACTGGAGTGGGGTGCCTTCTCCCATGACAAACCTAGACAGTGTATTAAAAAGCAGAGATATCACTCTGCTGTCAAAAGGTTCATCTGGTCAAGACTTTTGTTTTTCCTGTAGTCATGTATGGGTGTGAGAGTTGGATCATAAAGAAAGCTGAGCACCAAAGAATCGATGCTTTCAAACTGTAGTGCTAAAGAAGACTTTTGGGAGTCCCTTGGACTGCAAGGAGATCAAACCAGTCAATCCTAAAAGAAATCAATCCTGAATTTTCATTGGAAGGACTGATGATGAAGCTGAAGCTCCAGTACTTTGGCCACCTAATAGGAAAAACTGACTCACTGGAAAATACCCTGATGCTGGGAAAGGTTGAAGGCAGGAGGAGAAGGGGGCAACAGAGGTTGAGATGGTTGGATGGCATCACCGACTCAATGGACATGAATTTTAGCAAACTCTGGGAGATACTGAAAGACAGGGAAGCCTGGTGTGCTTGGTCCATGGGGTCCCAAAGAGTCGAACATGACTTAATAACTGAACAATGAGCAACAATATAGGCTACCCTATAGCACAGCCTACCTCAAACATGCATAAAATTATTTGGCAATCTTAGAAAACTCTATTAAGAGGCTTTCCCGGTGGCTCGGTCCATAAAGAACCTGCTGGCAATGCAGAAGATGCAGGTTTGATCCCTGGGTCTGGAAGATTCCCCAGAGAAGGAAATGGCAACCCACTCCAGTATTCTTGTCTGGAAAATCTCATGGACAGAGGAGCCTACAATGCTTCCAAACTGTGGTGCTAGAGAAGACTTTTGAGAGTCCCTTGGACTTCAAGGAGATCAAACCAGTCCAGGACCCCATGGACTGCAGCACACCAGGCTTCCCTGTCTTTCTCTTTTGTGAGCTACAATCCATGGGGTCACAAAGAGTTGGACATGACTTAGCGACTAAATAGAAAACTCTATCACCTTAAAACAAAATTTGTAGTGTTTCAATCATAAATAGTCAAGTATCATATAATGTGAAAGACATAAAACAAACAAGGAAAATGAAACTCAATAGATAAAGCAGAGAAAGGGGGGAACACTTAAAATAAATTATAATTAACATTCCCAGAGAGATAGGAGATACTACTTCCAAAGAGAAGAATATGATATCATGATATTATGAAGATGGTATCATGAAGAGGATAGAGGGGAGATTGGAAGAAGGGTGGCAGGAGAAAAGGAAGAGGGGGAGGGGAAAGTGAGGGGGAGGAAGGAGGAGGAGGGGAGAAAGAGGAGGCAAAAGAAGGAACTTGAAGTAAGAAATTCTCCTGGATATTAGGTACATAACAGGTAATTTAAAATAAAAACTTAAATAGGAGGATGGAGAGTTGAGTTGACACAACCTAAAGGAAGTTGGATGATAACACAAAAGTATGGTCAATAGAAGCCATAAAATTTTAAAAATAGGATTAATGAACTAAATCTAACATTTGATAAAGAATTATAGAAAGAAGAAATAGTAAGAAATAAATTAAGAAATGAATACTCTAGTAAGTACCAGATATTAAGGAGTTTTTATTTTAAATATATGCCAATACCAATGAATCACAAAAGATCTTAACAAGTCACAACATTATAAAAACTATTCAACTTTAGGGAGAAAAGTAACCTATTAACTTCCAAAGATAGAAAAAAGAAGTCACATCCAAAGTATCCAAGATCTGAATGACACTGAACATCTCAACTGCAACAACAGAAGTCAGAACAAAACGGAGGAGTGCCTTCAAATTCCGAGAGATGATGCTTTTCTGCACAATATGCTCAATGTACCTAAATGAGGAATCAAGTGTGACAACGGAATAAAAATTTGCTTCCAATGTATCCCTTTTCCTTGGAAGACTCTAGAAGATAGGTTCCTTCAAAATAAGAAAACCAAGGAAAAAGAATGCACAGAAGCCAGGAAATAGGAGCTCTAAAATAGGATAAAGTGAACAGACTTGGAGATTAACCAGTCCAGATTGGAGCAGGAATCCAGAGAGATCCTGAAAGAACATTTCGAGGGGGGAAAAAATGAAATAATAGGAAAGGAGCTTATAGACCATCTGATACATTTGAATATACAGAACCTTGTATTCAGAAACTGTGGTCTAAAGAGGTGGAGAAGGATGAGAAAGAGGTTGAGGAAGGGGAGGAGGAAGAGGGAGGTAAAGGAGCAGGGAGGTGGAGAACTGAAGAGACGTGGGAAAGAAAGATGACAAATAAGCGTTAGAATTTGTTGCCTCTGGAGGGTAGAACTTGATGGAGAGGGAACTTCCCTCCACCTGCCAAAAGCAAAAGCTTTTAATAGTGTTTAACTCCAACGATGTGTGTGTATTACTTTGATAAATTAAAATGTTTGAAGACTAACAATTAGAACTAGGCTTGCAAAAGCAAAAAGATCTGCAGTTAGTCCAAAAACTTCATTCCCTTTCCTCCTCCAAATAAACAGCTAAAACAGAGCTTTAAAAATACCTAAAGGACTGCCACCTACCCACTGGGAACAGCAATTTCTGATTTAGAACAACCAAATGGAGGCTTCCTAAGTTCGAAAATTTAGGACACTTATTTCAAAGTGTTACTCTAGGTTTTATAGTAGCTCATTCTCCTGTGTACTTAGAGCTGAAAAGCCCCTATTAGCACTATGGAAAATGTAAACTTTCTGATTGAGTGTTTAAAAAAAACATATAATTGAACATTGTGTGAAACGAAGTACTCTTCCAGTGAATAAAGTCAGCACTTGCAACAGTGTTAGACTGAGGACGCTGAGATTTCCATATTCTTTTCTTCTTAGATTCTTCAGCAAAATAAGAAATAAAAAGTATTTACCTTGTAAGAATATGCTTGAAGATTAAGGTCTAAGAATGTTCATCTTTTTATATACTCAAATACTGAGTATATACATTTTATATATACTCTTTTTATAATACTCAAAATGGAAAGCTTTCTATAATACTCAAAATACTCAAAGATGGAAAACTACCTAGAATGCTGTCAATGGAATATTGGTTGATAATATGATCTATTTTTATAATGGAATATACTCTTCTGATATCCATAAAATTATTGGTATCAACACAACAATATGTTTAATGTATATGTAAGAAAAATAAGTGATCCTATATTTGACTTAATTTGCTTTATTTGGATACTGTTTTATTCTGCCTTAGAGTAATTATATGTTTGAAAGTTACCTAAACTCTTGTCTGTAAACAAAGACTGTTTCAGCCATTAAACCTTCAGCCATGCAGCAGCCCCAACTGTGTACTCTGAGAGGTTTCAGGATGGAAAAACCAGGATACTTGCTCTAAATATCAAAGGAAAAATTTCAATGAGCCCAGACTCTTGCATTTTCCCATACATAGAATTATGAAAATATTTTATAATTATGAAATATAGAAAATTCATTAACTGAGATATCTGGTTTTTCTTTAAGTAACTTTTGATGTTCTAACTACCTGGTTTTTGTTGCAAATTTTCCTATATATCCTGGATCCTCCTTTACCTCTTTGGAACAGTCCCTCTCTCAGAGCTGTCTGAGTGGCTACCTCTGGGCTTAAATCCTCAATTGATCCACTGAGTAAAACATAATTCACAACTGTTAGGTCGTGCTTTTTTTTTTTTTTCAGTCAACACTCTTTAGGGCTCAGTTCACCATAAAATAAGAATACTGCTAGTACCTATGCCATAAGGTTTTTTTTTGCAGAGCCAATAAATGAGTATATATAAAATGCTTTGAATATTGGCTGGCATGTAGTTATCGGTTTGTGGCTATTGCTAATGTTATTAGCAGCAATAGAAGAAGTATTACTATCACAGGGATATCAGTGGCTATCTCTGCGAGGTGGATTCTGAGGTTTTCAGTTGTTTTTTTTTTTTTTTCCTGAAAAAACTGATAACTTTTAATTTTTCTGTGATAAATATGTCACTTTATGTCTGTAAGACAAATTTTAGTAACAATTTTAAAGTAATATATTTAGCAACAGAAAAAATAAGATAATGCATCTCTAGCCAATAGCCTTCCATGGAAAGGAAAGAATAATTCCATTTTTTTCTGCTTTAAATAATTCTTCTCCCATTAGACAGTGTTACTCAACCAGGTATCTACAGATAAATTCTATAGATGGTCCAAAAGCTTTCTTATAAATTATTTTAATCTGAATTTTTAATTTCATAGATAATAAAAAATTAACATAAGCATATCTAGACCCTGTGGGTGATTACATAAACCCAAACACTGACAAATTGTTTCAGCACATCATGACCTTGTCTCAGGTAGGAGGAAGAAAACAGACTTAAAAATAACAGTGCCATTTGGCTAAAAAAATCCCCACTGACCTGATACCACACAGAAGAAATAAAGGTTTTGCTGTATTATGTACTGAACACAGGAGAGTGATGTAAGAAATGAATCATCAAGCTCAAGATCTCCAAAGAACGTGGTGGTGGTGGTAGTTTAGTCACTAAGTCGTGTCTGACTCTTGTGACCCCATGGACTTCGTGTGCCAGGCTCCTCTGTCCATGGGATTCTCCAGAAAAGAACACTGGAGCGGGCGAAGAACATGGGTCAGAGCAACTCCGTATCACTGATGTTGATGTGATTTGCTTTCAGCAAACATCATACATCACAATAAACTTACAGTTAATTTAAACTTTACAGTGTTTATACTATTATTTATATTAACTTTATAAGTCTGTTTGGGTTTTATAGTGATTTAAGAGCCTGAAGTGTTTATTAGGAGTTGATACTTAGTTTTATGTTAACATGCGTAAGTGACGCAATAAAAATAAATATTGGAGGTTTATGAGAAACATGTCTTCTCTATGAGGGGTTCATACATTTAAGAGTGATAAATAATATCCTGTGTAAGCTCTGACTAAAATAGAATTTTCATTTAATTTAATTTGAATATTTTTTTAAAACCCTTTTTATATTCCTAACATCAGGCTAGCACTCTGGGTAATACAAAAAACATTTGCTATGTGATCTTGGTACTTGATGGGTCTACAGTTTGTAAGACATTAGCCAGGAAGTATAAAGAATCAAAATAAGAGAGACTGTGATCACACGCCTAGACTTGTTCAGACGTAGAAGCTTGAACTCAAGAAGAAAGCTCCAGATGGCTGGAATGACTAGCGAGGCACAGCTGCTTGGAGGAGCTGGCGCTTGAACCTGTAGCTGTGAAAGAGCAGTGAGGGACTTCAGCCAGAGGAGTCCCTTGGAAGAAGACGACTAGGTGTAGATGAGACGTCCCTTCTTTTCTATGCTCAACAAAGGCTAGAATGGGGGGCCCTGTGTGCATGGCCGCAGCAGACCACGAGCCATTGTAAGTTTTTTTATCAGAAGAGTGTTAATATAATAAAAGTGGATATTTTGAAAAGATGTTTCCAGTAGAAACATCTGATAAGCTCTTCCTACATGCCCAGCCCTGCCCCAAGCCTCAACAAAAAACTTCAGTGCAAGATGGCCTTATAATGGAGGCAGAGAGATCCACGTCCCAGAATCTGAACCAGGTCTGAGTGCCTGTCCTGCTTTTGTTGTCCCAGGCAAACAAACAAACAAACAAAAAAGATAGGGAAAGATGTAATAACCAAAGTCATGCCTGCCAGCTGAATAATTTCTCGGTTAAGGACCTATGATTACAACTATAACTGGTGGTCTGTACGTCTCAAGGAGAGAGAGTCACAGAGGCCCAGGGGGTTTGTAGGCACGAGACTAGGTGTTAGGTTATCTCAGTGAGAGCAAGATAGGAAAAAAAAACAAAAACATAAAAACAGAGCAGGGAATGTAACTATGTGTGTGTGTGTGTGTGTGTGCATCTGAGGCAGTTGTCCCTCCTATTCATCCATCTTGTCCTGAGAGGTCAGCCAATACTCTGGACAATTTGCCCTTTTTCTTAACAAACTCAACCAGGCCAGCCAGCTGGGTTGGTGGCCAAGTCCCGCCATCAGAGCTGGGTGAGTCTGGGAATTAAATGCCAACTGTGCATTTTATCATCTCTATGATTTCCTACCAAATGGCAACCCACTCCAGTATTCTTGCTTGGAAAATCCCATGAATGGAGGAGCCTGATAGGCTACAGTCCATGGGGTTGCAAAGAGTCAGACAGGACTGAGTGACTTCATTTTCACTTTCACTTTCATGATCTCCTCAGTTCAGTTCAGTTCAGTTGCTCAGTCATGTCCGACTCTTTGTGACCCCATGAATCGCAGCACGCCAGGCCTCCCTGTCCATCACCATCTCCTGGAGTTCACTCAAACTCACGTCCATCGAGTTAGTGATGCCATCCAGCCATCTCATCCTCTGTCGTACCCTTCTCCTCCTGCCCCCAATCCCTCCCAGCATCAGAGTCTTTTCCAATGAGTCAACTCTTCGCATGAGGTGGCCAAAGTACTGTAGCTTCAGCTTTAGCATCATTCCTTCCAAAGAACACCCAGGGCTGATCTCCTTTAGAATGGACTGGTTGGATCTCCTTGCAGTCCAAGGGACTCTCAAGAGTCTTCTCCAACACCACAGTTCAAAATCATCAATTCTTCAGCGCTCAGCTTTCTTCACAGTCCAGCTCTCACATCCATACATGACCACTGGAAAAACCATAGCCTTGACTAGATGGACCTTTGTTGGCAAAGTAATGTCTCTGCTTTTGAATATGCTATCTAGGTTGGTCATAACTTTCCTTCCCAGTGCCTTAACCTCTTTCTGCCTGAGTTTCCTTGGCTGTAAACGGCAGATCATAATGCTTCACAGAACTGGTGAGAGGAGGAATCAAGAGAAAGCTTGTGAAAGCGCCATGTGTGTGCCCTTGCCTCCCCCCACCACCGATGCTTTCCTTTCCCGTGGTTCTTGGTGGGGTCGTGGTGGGGCAGTGAGGCAGATGCTAACCTGGGATGGCCCAGAAGAGGCTCTGGAGCAAAGGAGGACATCTGCTGAGGGATTCCTGTGCCCACCCCCCAGAGCTGCACTCTGGGGTCATGTGACAGCCCCGGTGGGATGACTGGGCTGTAAACACTACCCGCCAGCTGCCTCTCACGGCTCCTTCGGCCTCACTGTACAAGGGTGACCACCTCTGAGTGCTCAGGCTTGCCGAGAAAATGACAAGGGATGGCGTGATGGGGATGGCATGGCGTGGATGGGCAGGCTTGGAGCAGCCCCCACACGGGGGCCACTCTGGGCTTTTACCCTCAGATGTATTTCCTGCCCTCCCCCAATCCTCTCTGCCTCATTCTCTTTCTCACAATTTCCGGAACTGAGAAAAAGCACAACAAAGACGATCAGAGATCTGTAGTGACGTAGCAGGGCCACATCATGTGAGACTTGCCCACAGAGATGGGTCTGGAGCAAGAGCTCTCAGGTTGCCCAGAGAAACAAACTCAGATGGATGTGCCAAACACAGACATCCCTCTCTCTGAGGCTGCATGTAGAACTGCTCTGAAGTGGGAAACTGATGCCCTTTATGTTCACCTTATGCATCTCTCTCCTACAAGCAGCAGCTTTGGGTAGACACATATTCCTTTTGCCCAGCTCACAGCCTCTCATCCTCTTGACTTTGCCTGTCTACAAAAGGTCATTGAATTTATATTCTGTCGTCCTTCATTTGGCCCTTGAATTTGCCTGATAAAAGAGTAATTTTCTAGTACCGAAGATAGAGCTCAGAGCAGATTCTTCTATTTAGATATAAATGAACTTTTACACACACACACACACACACACACACACACACTTGAGCTTACAGAATGTAATTAACACACAAGGGAGCTTTAACGTCCACTCCAGTCCTTCTGGAAGCCCATTGGAGAAGAGATGGGTAAAGCTGCCAACCATGGAAGGGAGTTAAGAGCTTCTCATTGCTCCAGTGGGCTGATTTTTCCCCGCTTTTATGACTCTTTCTAATTCACCATCCTTTCAAGCACAGGTTGAGCTTAGTCATTCTGCACGGGATAAGGAGTTTACCGTTTAGTGTTGGACAGGACAGCGTTTCCCCAGCAAAAGTACCTCACTCAGTTCAGTTCAGTCGTTCAGTTGTGTCCAACTCTTTGCAACCTCATGGACTGCAGCATGCCAGGCCTCTTTGTCCATCACCAACTCCCAGAGCTTACCCAATCTCATATCCATTGAGTCGGTGATGCCATCCAACCATCTCTTCCTCTGTCGTCCCCTTCTTTTCCTGCTTTCAATCTTTCCCAGCATCAGGGTATTTTCCAGTGAGTCAGTTCTTCGCATCAGGTAGCCAAAGTATTGGAGTTTCAGCTTCAACATCAGTCCTTCCAATGAATATTCAGGACTGATTTCCTTTAGGATGGACTGGTTGGATCTCCTTGCAGTCCAAGGGACTCTCAAAAGTCTTCTCCAACACCACAATTCAAAAGCATGATTTCTTAAGTGCTCAGCTTTCTTTATAGCTCAACTCTCACATCCATACATGATTACTGGAAAAACCATAGCTTTGACTAGATGGGCCTTTGTCAACAAAGTGATGTCTCTTTGCTTTTTAATATGCTGTCTAGGTTTGTCATAGCTTTTCTTCCAAGGAGCAAGCTTCCTTTAAGCTCATGGCTGCAGTCACCATCTGCAGTAATTTTGGAGCCCCCCAAAATAAAGTTTCTCACTGTTTCCATTGTTTCCCCATTTTTTGCTATGAAGGGATGGAACTGGATGGCATGATCTTAGTGTTTTGAATGTTGAGTTTTAAGCCAACTTTTTCATCCTAAGAGTAAATCATATACTTAGATTTCACATATAACCTTGGAATCTAAATTCAAGCTATAGAATTTTCAGAAATGTAGGTGCCCCTGCTTTGTAACAGATGAACTTTGACTATATAGAGATCACATTGGTTACTAGATGCAGAATTAACCTTTCTGTAAAGTGGGTTTAGCTTAGAAAACCCTAGGCCCCCAAGTAGATTGTTAGATACAGTCTTTAACTCAGCCAACATTAATAGGACATCTCCTTGTGGCTGACCAGGGCTGATCTATGTGTTACAGTAACTTAGCTCAGCAGTTAGTGTAAGCTAAGCTTGAATCACTTCATCCAGCTGAGTTTAACCTAAACCCTTTTTAACTCACTATCCTTATCAGGCACTGGATTTCTTAAACCAGCTCTTCACTGCATTATACATATCCCTTTGTTCTTCTTGCATAGAGGAGAGATGAGTAAGTGTTGTCCCCAGTCTCCTCGAGTACCACATAAAGATCTTCTAGAAAAATGGGCGTGCATAAACTTCAATATATATAGGTTTGAGAGACCCCATCCATTTCCTGAGCCTTGGTTTTCAGGTTCCATGGTTTTCACGCTCCCGCATTTCCTGGGTCAGAAACTGAGGACCTGCGTCCTTACGGCCGTTTTTGTGGAACTGAATGGGCTGGGCAGAGAGTAAGGGACAGACCTAAGAAGAAAGAGAATGAGTTCCAATTCTACCCTCATTTACGTCTGACAGTGGCATCTGTGATACATCCTCCATATTTGCTGGACCAAAGGTGAGTGATGAGAGCACAGGCAAGCTGGGAGAGCCAAATCTCTGCTGGCGATTTCCTTTCCTCTCTTACCCTTTGCTGTGCTGGATCCCAGAGTCAGCCCTGATCTAAACCCCTTTCTTAGCTCTCTGCTGCCTAAATTTCTTAGGGCAGTAGCTCTGGGGGACGGGGGAGGAAAGGGCATGCAGGGAGGTAACGAAGCTGTTTAAAAGTGTAATTTTGAATATATTAAGCCAGTTCTTTCCACATGGAAGAAATCTGAGAAGAATAGTGATGAGGTTATGGGATGTGGAGGGGGGTAGAGGGAGAGTGTTATGGAAGAAACCACATTGGCCCTGCACTCCAGAAGATCTGTACTCTAATTTAGCCAGAAGACTTAATGATTTGTTGTGATCTCAAAACAACAGTTAAGAGATAAATCCACATCATTAAGACCATTATGGTGTTTTGCTTCATTTAGCAAATGGTGGTGGGTTGAGGGGCTAGGGTTGAATGTTTGAGGTTGTTTTGCTGTGAAGACACCCACATTTAAATAATAAAAATGGGCTCCAGGGGCCCAGGAACAACTGGCTCCCAAATGCTTTGCAGGCAGAAATAGAAAGATGCCCCTGAAAACATAATCCAAAAGTTTGTTTAAGTGCCTTTTCTGTGTATGCCGGGCAGAAAACAAACAAGAACAGGAAATTGAAAGCTGATTGTTTTTCATCTTGGCTTGATGGGCCAGTCTAGGGAAAAAGACATGTGATTCCCAACACCATGATACTCTGTGGGAAAGTCCAGCTGTGCTTCTGGAATAACAATTGAAGGCCATTCCTGTTGTTATATACAGAAAAGGGGCTGGTGATTACATTGTTTTTTGTGCGATGAGGACCCAGAACTGTCAAAACAATCAAACAGTAAACTCGGCTATTTGGAGTTCTCTATTAACTGCCACTCAAGCATATCTACAACACAAAGATCACCCAAATTTAAATAAAGATTCTGAGGCATTAAATGTATTCTGAAATGCTTCTGGAGTCATCAGCAAAAGCACCTGCATACTAAGTTTCTTCTTTGAACATTTTTGCTTTTTACATTTTACTGACTTTGGCCTCAAGGTAGAGATATACAAGCCTAGAGTTCTTAGATAAAGAAACAAGTCCCTTTGTATTATTTCTATTATGATGCATAAAGAGTTGGCTTAATTAACTTTGTCACGATCAAGATTCTGAGTTCTAGGGACTAGCAGATATGAACTATTCTATATGGAATGGATAAATGACCGAGTCCAATAGTGTAGTGTAGGGAGCTATGGTCAGTACCCTGATAAACCACAATGGAAAAGAGTATTAAGAATCTATCCATCTATCCATCTCTCCATCTCTCCATCTCTCCATGGCTGAGTCACTTTGTTGTGCACCAGAATCTGACAAAACATTGTAAATCAATTGTACTTCAATTAGAATTAAAAAAAACTTTAAGATTCTGAATTCTAGATTGGGCAACTGCACTTCTCAGAGTATTTTCTCTAAAGATTTATTCCTGCAAATTGACGACACATATCACAATGATTAAGTGCTAAACTGTGCAGCACCAACTCTACGTGCTAAATGAATACAAAACATAGGGAAGTCAATGGGAATTAAAGTCACCAAGGGAAGATATAAGGGCATGTGGTGTTATTTCATTGGGAAAGACATCTGCTTTGGAAAGCATCATCAGGAACTTGGATGGATTTTCCTGGCCAGGGGTGCGGGGCGGTCAACAGAAGCAAAAGTGCAAGGCTGAGATAGAGCAAGGCTCAAGAGTAGATATGGAGAAATGCCCCAAAGGAGGATGGGTTTTCTCCCAGTCTAGCATTCCTCTGACATGCAAAGGGCCTGTAGTCTCCAGGACATGACTTCCTGTGCCAGTGAATGCATCAGGCAATCCCCATAGAAACAGGAACATCAAGAAAAAAAGACTGACTTGGCCTTTCTAGAAATTATTTTGATATTGTTCTCAAGGTGTTTTCCCCTTGCAAATATTCTGAGATAATGGCAGGAGACAATGTAAACCTGACTCCATGAGCAAGACGGCCTTTAAAACCAGGTGTTTGTAAGCTGCCAGTTAGCATATATCAAAGATCAAAGTGGACTCCAAAATTGTAGGTAATAGTGTCTGGGGCAAGAAGGTCAATGTGTATGTGGGGATAGAAGAGTGGTATATTAGGCTACTAGAGTGAATATATTCTGGCTATTTGAAGCAGAATTACTAAAGAGTATTAAATAGTTCGTGGAGTTTCCAGAAAAGCCAGAAAAACAGGCTCAGAGTTGCATCTTTATATACCACTGGAGTGCACAGAAGAGTGATCCCTCTACCACAGAGCAGAGGCGCTCAGCTGTGTGCCCAAGACCTCTGTGAGTCTGTCCATCTGCTGTGCTCGCCACGCTCACTAGGAAACACATGGCAGAAATCACTTCTTTCTCCACGCTCTTTCTTCTGAATCCAGGTCTCATGCCGGTGGTGCATCTGATCATGAGCTGAGGTCATGGTTCTGCCCTTGATACAGAGAATACTGGAAAACCAAGTCTGGCATCTGCTTTAGGGATGGAGGGTGAGATATGGAGAGAAAATGAAAACAATGCTGTTCAAAGATGCTGGGCATTCATGTATAATACATATATAAGTATTATGTGTGTATATATGTGTGTAATATATATGTAATATATAATATGTATATATACACAATATATAATATATATGTAAATATAATATGCATATATGTATGTGTGATATATATGCAATATATGTAATATACATATATAATACACACATATAGTTATACATATATAATGCATATATATTATATATAAAGTATATATGCTTTTATATTTTATATTATATATTATAAATATATATTTTATAAATGCATATAATTATACATGTATATATTGTAAATTTATAATATATGCATATAATATGTATATAATATACATATATAATACATATATATGTAGGGAAGTCTCTTAGTCATGTCCGACTCTTCATGACCCCATGGACTGCAACCTACCAAGCTTCTCCATCCATGGGATTTTCCAGGCAAGAATACTGGAGTGGGGTGACATTGCCTTCTCCAATATATATGTAATATATATGTAATATATAATATATAATAATATATGTATAATATATAATAATATATACATATATACATATATATTACATATATGATATATAATATGTGTAATGTATAATATATGTAATGTGTAATATATATATATAATATATGTAATATACATATAATATATATAATATATATGCAATATATAATACATATATATACACATATATAGAATGTGTAAATGTCCAAATATAGGAAAACAAAGTCAACTCATCAGGCCTCTGAATATGGGAAGACATGAAGAATGGGTCACAATGGAGAAGGCAAGATGGCCATGAGGTCCTTTCTGCTTCTGTCTTGAAATGAACAGATACATCAGATCATGGAGACATTTTGGAGAGAGGGAATACTGGAGATCTCTGCCCTCCTCTGCTTTCCTTAAACTGCTTGTATAATAATCAGAATCACAGCCATTCTGACATCTGGAAAGTTTGGGGCTTGAGGCCGGAGATTTAGCTTTCTGAGGCCACTTTCAGTTCAGATGGACTGAAAGAAAATTATTTTTTCCTGTGTTCTGCCAGGTGGCAGCTTGAGAGGAGCACTGCAGGTGTTTTAGACAAAATAAAGAAGATTAATTTTTCCAACTTGTCATGAGAGTTGATTTTATAGCTCTATCAACACAACCAAAAAAGAGGTCTGCTCACATCATTTTCAGAAGTCATAACAAAGAAATAATTGCAGAAAGGATGGAGAAGTTATGGATCAGAGAACATGTCTCTATAAACATTGTCCAACTGTTTAGTTCCCTGTGAGAAGAGAGTGTCCCTAAAAGACAAGAGGAATACAGACTGAGTCCTCAGAACTAGCAGTATTTAAAGAAAGAAATGACACAGAAAGCTGCTAAGGGGTTTCTGGACACTGTAATGAACTAGACCAAAAGGTCTCGTGAAACAGGAGAAAAATTACTCTGAAAAGAGAAAGTGTGTCCAGGTGAACAATAACATAATTGCAGAGATCCTTAAAGGCCAGGTAGGGGAAATTAGACTTGACATGGAGGAAATAGGGAGTGACCTGAATCTTTATATCAGAAGAGAATCAAGATAGAATAAGCATTAAGGAAGATTCTGCTATCGTTGGTTGGAGAGGGGAAAATGCAGACTGTAGGGTCTGTTACAGAAACCCTGGGAAGACCAACAAGACCTTGTGTAGGGTGCACACTTAGGAGTGTACAAGGGGCCACATATAGATAACACAAGATGCTGTAGGAAGATGCCTGTCAAGCAAAATGAATAGAAAATGGCTCCCGGGATTAAAGTTTCCTCAACAGACCGGAAGTTGGAAAAGGAACAGACTTTTTCCCCACTATGGGAAAAGAGACCTAGAACACAACAGTGCTGAGTTTGAAGTGTTGGTGAAACAGCAAATTTTATTTGCAATATAAATGTGTTTTATATGCATGGATTTAGCATAGTATGGAATACAGGACACATGTATAAACTGCCTTGGTCCCAAGACATGCTGGATTACAGATTCAGTAGCATCTTTTTCCCTCTAGGCTCACAAGACTCCCTGCAACAGTTTTTTCCTCCTTTCTAATTTCTGTGGAATTATTTATGAATAATTCTGGTAGAGCTGATAAAACCATTCAAAGACATGAAGACTCAGAAAACTTCAGCTATTTACTCCAAATCACACATCAAACCTGTGGAGGAAAAAGATCACAACTGGAGTTCCTCAACCTTTTATTGTATTCTTCCACAAGATTGATTGGTGATCCACAAAATATCTTAATTATCTACACAATACAAAGAGACTTGGAGAGGAAAGTGTTCGTTTGGCCCATACCTGTGTGGACAAAGTGTTCTGACCAGAACGAGAGTCACAGCTAAAAGGAGAAAGAGTCCTAGAAGGGGGACAAAGCTAGGTCAATGAGGCCTCGGTTTAGTTGTTTGTGTTTTGCTAATTGCCGAGTTTGCCCCTGTAAATGCTGCTGTTTTCCCATTTGCAGAATGTGAACTGCTCACTGGATTAAGGGGTGGAGCCTCTGAAACTCTTCTCCCTGATTTGTCATGCAATCATCACCCACTGCTATACAATAGTCTTCAGAGGGTCAGGATTGTTTTCACTTGCCTTTTAGCTGCCAGATAGCCACGAACAGAGATCACAGTTTTGTCATGAACACAAAGCCATCTGTGTGAGCTGGTCAGTTTACTTGGCTGGCCCAGCATCAACGCTGTACGTTTCCCAGTTAGCCTGGATGACGGTAAGAAAAAAAAAGTAAACGTGTTAGTTACTCAGTTGTATCTGACCCTTTGTGACCCCATGGACTGTAGCCCACAAGGCTCCTCTGTGAAATTCTCCTGGCAAGAATACTGGAGTGGGTAGTCATTTCCTTCTCCAGGGATCTACCTGACCCAGGGATAGAACCTGGGTCTCCTGAATTGCAGGCAGATTCTTTACCGTCTGAGCCACCAGGCCATTTCACAGTTAGCCTGGATGACAGTATGTGCTCAATAAATGTTTGCTGAACCAAAGGAGAAGGTCCTATGTGGGTGATATTGGGGCTGAAAGCATCAACACCCATTATCTCATCGAATCTTCATGAGTCACATAAAGTGAAGTCGCTCAGTTGTGTCCGACTCTTTGCGATCCCATGGACTGTAGTCTACCAGGCTTCTCTGTCCATGGGATTTTCCAGGCAAGAGTACTGGAGTGGGTTGCCATTTCCTTCTCCAGGGGATCTTCCTGACCCAGGGATGGAACCCAGGTCTCCTGCATTGCAGGCAGACGCTGTACCCTCTGAGCCACCAGGGAAGCCTGGGTAGGTGTTAATTTCCAAATTTTTCAGATCAGATCAGAGGCCAAGACCCAGAAGGATTGCCTGAGTTACCCACAGTCCTATCCTTAAATAAGCTGAAACTTGTCTACCTGGCGTGCTGCAGTCCATGGAGCCGCAAAGAGTCAGACGTGACTGAGTGACTGAACTGAACTATCCACCTGTAAAGATACCATGTTTCTATCATCCCAGTTTCCTCCCAAGCTCTTGGTCAGGTTGTCCTTCATCCAAATGAACGTACTTAAAAGTGTCTCTGATACTTACTTTTCCTGTTGGAAATTTAGAAAAGATGGAGGTCTGTGCTACAACAACAAGATATGCTTGTGGACAAAGAAAGCAAAATGCAGTGTGGTTCTGTAGCTGATACAAACCACAGCTGGTCATGTAACAATTGTCTTTGAAAATTTGATTCTTTATTTGAACTAGCAGTTGTTTGGCAACTGGAGGATGAACTTCTAACCCGAACTGGGTCTAACTAGAAGGTGAAATTTGGAGCAAAATCATCCAAACATCCTTATCCTGGATCTTTCTGATTTAATCTTGAGATTTCCAAGTTGAGAAGAGAAAAATGAGACTTTACATCTATAAGCCAAGTATATCTGTAACACATCCTAGGTGGATTCCGTGAAGGAAGAACCTATCAGCTTTGTAATTCAATTCTTGGTAGCGTCTTTAAGATCTTTCTTTGAAAAAATTACTTTAGATTTGTGCATGTAGCACAATAACACTAAAGAAGCTTTACACAAGAGAAAGCTAAAAACACACAAAATCCTACCACTTCAGTAAATAACAGCTATTTTATTTATTTATACTTAGAACTTGTCCATTCAAAACATAATTTTATATAATTTAAAGCATGGTACAAGTACACTTTCATTGTTTAATGTAAAATTACATAATAAACATTTTCTGTGTTGAAAAATAAGGCTCATATTTATCATTTTACTACAGGATATTGTTATTATTTAACCATTCCTATTCTGTTTAAATTGTTTTCAATTACTCACTATTGCAAGTAATGCTACAATAGATTATCTTCGTGTATGCAACATTGTCATTTATTAAGATTATTTACATAGGTTGTATTCCCAGAAGTCGGATTACAGAGTCAATTTAGAGTGCGTATTTTGAAGTTATTGATTCACACGGAAGTGTTACTTCCCAAAAGTACCCTACTACCGTAGCACTGCTGCCTGCTGAATGTGTGCGATAATGTCACTGAGGCCTCCTTATTGGCACACTGTCTTTTTCTTTACTTTCAATCTATATTTTAAATTGAAGTATAGTTGATTTAAATATTATATTAGCTCCAGATGTACAACATAGTAATTCAGTATTTTCATAGATTATACTCCACTTAGAGTTATTGCAAAATAATGGCTGTCTCTCTGTGCTGTATGATATGGCCTGCTGCTTACTTCTTTTACACACAGTAGTTTGTAACTCTTAACCCTGTATCCCTGCGTTGCCCCTTCCCCCTTCCCTGTGCCCACTGGTAACCACACCTTTGTTCTCTATGTCTGTGAGTCTGTTTCCGCTTTGTTATATACATTCTTTTGTTCCTTTTTTCAGATCCCATATATAAGTGAAGTATTCATCTTTCTCTGTCTAACTTGCTTCACTAAACATGATATCCTCCAGCTCCATCCCTGTTGTTGCAAGTGACAGAATTTTATTCTTTTTAAAGGCTGACTAATATTCCATGTATAAACCTACTATATATCCTTGATCTCTTCGTGTGTTACTGGACACTTATGGTTACTTCCATATCTTGTCTTCTGTAAATACTGCTACTAAGAACCTTGGGGAGCAAGCATCTGTTTGAACTAATGTTTTTGTTTTTTTTTTGAATATATATCCAGCAGTGGAATTGCTGAATCACATGGTAGTTTTACTTTTAGGATTTTGAGGAACCTCTGAACTGTTTTCCATTATAGCTGCACCAATTTATGTTCTCATCAACAGTGTACAAAGGATCCCTTTTCTCCACATTTTTGCCAACATTTACTATCTATAGTCTTTTTAATGGCAGTCCATTTTGAAAGATATGAGATGATATCTCACTGTGGTCTTGGTTTGCTTTTCTCTGATATTAGTGATCTGATTTGCGTTTCTCTGATGATTAGTGATGGTGAGCATCTTTTCATGTGCCTGTTGGTCACCTGTATATCTTCTTTGGGAAAATGTCTATCCAATTCTTCTACACATTATTTGATCGGGTTTTTTGGGTTTTGGTTTTGAGTCATATGAGCTGTTTGTATATTTTGGATATTAACCATTCATCAGTCAAATCAATAGTGAATATTTTCTCCCATTCAGTAGGCTATTTTTTCCTCTTGTCAATGTTTTCATTACTATGCAAAAGCTTTTAAGTTTAACTAGGTTCCACTTGTTTCTTGTTTATTTGTTTGCTTGATTTGCTTTTGTGTTTTACTTCATTTTTGCTTTCTTTTCCTTAGGAGCTGCTGCTGCTAAGTCACTTCAGTCGTGTCCAATTCTGTGCGACCCCAGAGACAGCAGCCTACCAGTCTCCCCTGTCCCTGGGATTCTCCAGGCAAGAACACTGGAGTGAGTTCCCATTTCCTTCTCCAATGCATGAAAGTGAAAAGTGAAAGTGAAGTTGCTCAGTCATGTCCAACCCTCGGGGACCCCATGGACTGCAGCCCTCCAGGCCCCTCCTTCCATGGGATTTTCCAGGCAAGAGTAATGGAGTGGGGTACCATTACTTTCTAAAAAAATAAGGTTTCAATTTTTGTAAAAGAATATTCAGCCTGTGTTCTCTTCTGAGAATTTTATCATTTCCAGTCTTGCATTTAAGTCTTTAATCCATTTTAAGCTTATTTCTATATATGGTGTAATAATATGCTTTAATTTCATTGTTTTACGTATAGCTATCCAGTTTCCCTGTATCACTTATTGAAGAGACTGTTTTTGCCTCATTGTGTATTCTTGTCTCCTTTGTTATAGCTTAATTAGCCACAAGTATTGCATGTTTTCCTCTGGGCTCTCTATTCTGTTACATTGATCTGTATGTCTGTTTTTGTGGCAGTATCATGCTGTTTTGGTTACTGTGACTTTGTAGTGTAGTCTGAAGTCAGGGGACATCATACCTCCAGTTTTGTTGTGTTTTCTCAAGATTGTTTTAGTAATTCAGGGTCTTTTATGGTTCCATATAAATTTTAGGAATATTTGTTCTGGTTATATAAAAAATGTTTATAGAAAATAAAAAATGAGTCTTCCCTGATAGCTCAGTTGGTAAAGAATCTGCCTGCAATGCAGGAGACCCTGGTTTGATTCCTAGGTCAGGAAGATCCACTGGAGAAGGGATAGGCTACCCACTTCAGTATTCTTGGGCTTCCCTTGTGGCTCAGCTGGTGAAGAATCTGCCTGCAATACGGGAGACCTGGGCTCGATCCCTGGGTTGGGAAGATCCCCTGGAGAGGGGAAAGGCTGCCCACTCCAATATTCTGGCTTGGAGAATTCCATGGACTGTATAGTCCACAGGGTCACAAGAGTCAGATACGACTGAGCAACTTTCACTATAAAAAAAATGTTATGAGTGTGGTTTAGTTGCTAAGTCATGTCCAACTATTGTGACCCCATGGACTGTAGCCTGCCAGGCTCCTCTGTGCATAGGATTTTCCAGGTAAGAATACTGGAGTGGGTTGACATTTGTTTCTCCAGGAGATCCTCCTGACCCAGGGATCGAACCTGGGTCTTCGGCACTGCTGGCAGATTCTTTACTGACTGAGCTACCAGGGAAGCCCCAAAATTGCTATAGTTATTTTGAAAGGGATTGCATTAAGTCTGTGGATTATTTTGGGTAATATGGACATTTTATTCATTTTATTCATTGAATAGTCATTGGAAGGACTGATGCTGAAGCTGAAGCTCCAATTCTTTGGCCACCTGATATGAATAACTTTCTAATGAATAACTGACTCATTAGAAAAGACTCTGATGCTGGGAAAGATTAAAGGCAGGAGGAGAAGGGGACAACAGAGGATGAGAAGGTTAGATGACATCATGACTTGATAGACATGAGTCTGTGCAAGTTCCAGGAGTTGGGATGAACAGGGAAGTCTGTCATGCTGCAGTCCAAGGGATCTCGAAGAGTTGGACATGACTGAGCAACTGAACTGATGGACATTTTAACAATATTAATACTACTAGTATAAGATCACAAGATATTTTTTCATTTCTTTGTATCAGTTCAATTTCCTTTAAACATTTTATAGTTTTCAGAGTGTAAGTCTTTCACTTCCTTGGTTGGGTTTTATTCCTCTATATTTTATTCTTTTTGGTGTGATTTTAAATGAGATTGTTTTCTTTCTATTTGTGATAGTTAATTATAATTGTATAGGAAAGCAACACACTTCTGTATATCAGTGTTGTATCCTGCAACTCTACTGTACTCATTTAGTAGTTCTAGTCATTTTCTTGTAGAGACTTTATCATTCTTTTTGTTAATGTGGTATGTATTATATTGATTGATTTTTGAATATTGAATTATCCTTCCATCCCTGAAATAAATCCCATTTGATCATGACTTATGTTCCTTTTTATATATTGTTGAGTTTGGTTTGTTAATACTTTGTTGACTATTTTTGCATCTATATCCTTCAGAGATATTGGCCTATAATTTCCTTTTTTCATAGTGTCTGCACATTTTGGTTTTGGTATTAGGATAATAATGCTCTCATAGAATGAATTGGGGGATGTTCCATTCTTTTTAACTTTGGAATAGTCTGAGAAATATAGTCATTAGATCTTCTTTATATGTTTGGTAGAATTTGCCTGTGCTTTGAAGATTTTCTTCAGTGGTAGCTTATGTTTCTTTCTCTCCAATTTTTGATTTGTTGCTACCATAGGCTTCATGTATATTTACCTATAAATCTATTTATTTTAAACTGGTAGTCATGTTAAAATCTACAATTTTACTCCTGTATCCCATATATCATGTTTTCATTGTAATGTTTCACATTTTCATATGTATTCCTTCACTGTTTATTTTAGTTATAGTTGATTTTACTGTATCTTTTAATTTTGTACTAGCTTATTTAAGTGATTATTAGTTCTGTTTTCAGGGGTTTTCTCTTGGCCTTTCATTTGAAACAAATTCCTATGTCTTTTCATTTGCTTACCTTTCTTTGTCTTTAGGAAATTATGTGTAACAGTTACATGTTGTGATCTTGAAGGGACTTCCTCAGTTGGGAGCATAAGTCTGCATGTGCAGACAATACAGTCTGCTTGTGCCCAGTGGCTTTGGTGGAAGAGCTGGCTTTGACATAAACATAGGTCACCTCTTCCCTCAAGGAGAGCTGCCAGCTGTCACCTTGGTAGGAGGTGGGACTGGAGTTAGATGGGCCACAGACAATGTGAGCAGGGGTTTCTCCTCTGCTCAGTGGCTGTCGTTTATTTATCCAGAGTAGGGTCAGGTGCCAGGATGCTGGAGCAGAAGCCCTGAAGGTCAAGTCCAAGTTGGCTATGTTCCCCCTACGTGTATAATTCTCCCTGCTCCCAGCACCACTACACTTGCCCCAGAGGTGAACAGTGCTGCAGTGAGGATGTTCAGGTGCTCAGTATGGATCAGGACACAGACTAGGTCAGCCCCTGCCACGGTCAGCCACCCAGCCCACTTCTCACATACCGTCTGTGTCAGTAATAGTAATGACTGCCCTCACCCTGCTCAAATGATGCTCTGGGCCTGAGATACCTTTATGCCTCATTGCTGAGCTATCCTCCCAGCCATAGATGCCCTCATCTCAGTGTGCTATTGGGTCATATAGAAAGTAGGGCTAGACCATCCACTTGGATTCAGGTAAAGGTACACTCCAGAGTGGACAAGAAAAACTGGTCAGCAATCCACACACCTTAATCGACCTTCTCCACTGCATTTCACAAATAAGTAAGTGTGTGTCCTCATGCAAGATGGTAGGTGCTGGAGTGGTGGCTGTGTGGCACTGGAGTGGCCAAGAGGAGATACCAGATATCCAAGGGCAAAGGAGAAGCCCCAGCAAGATGGTAGGAGGGGCAAAATCACGTTTAGAATCAAACCCTACTCCCACCAGTGACACTCGGAAGGCTCAAACTAACCTTGTGCACACCAGGACCCAGAGACCCCAGACAGACTGAGACAGAACTGTGTTTAAGTGTCTCCTGAGGAGATCCAGGTTGGCAGTGGCCTGCTGCAGGGACAGGGGCTCTGGGTGCAGCAGACCTGGGTATGGCATAAGCCCTCTTGGAGGAGGTTGCCATTAACCTGCTATAGAGCTGCCATAACTTACACAGGACTGGGAAAACATACTCTGGGAGGGCACAAAGAGAACCCGTGCACCAGGACTAGGAGAAAGGAGCAGTAACCGCGCAAGAAACTGACCCAGACTTGCCCAAGAGTGTCCAGGATTCTCCAGTGGAGGCACCAGTTGGCAGTGGCCTGCTGAAGGGCTGGGGGCACTGAGTGTAGCAGTATGTGCATGGGACCTTTTGAAGGAGGTTGCCATTATCTTCATTACCTCCACCTTAGTTTGGCCCCAGGTAAATAGAAGGGAGGGAACACAGCTCCACCCCTCAACAAAAAATTGCATTAAAGATTTACTGAATATGGCCTTGGCCATCAGAACAGGATCTAGTTTCCCCCTCAGTCAGTCTCTCCCATCAGGAAGCTTCCATAAGCTTCTTATCCTTCTCCATCAGAGGGTAGACAGACTGAAAACCACAGTCACAGAAAACTAACCAATCTGATCACATGGACCACAGCCTTGTCTAACTCAATGAAACTATGAGCCATGCCGTGTAGAGACACCCAAGACGGACGGGTTTTGGTGGAGAGTTCTGACAAAACATGGTCCCCTGGAGAAGGGAATGGCAAACCACTTCAATATTCTTGCCTTGAGAACCCCATGAACAGCATGAAAAGGCAAAAAAATAGGACACTGAAAGATGAACTCCCCAGGTCAGTAGGTGCCCAATATGTACTGGAGATAAGTGGAGAAATAATTTCAGAAAGAATGAAGAGATGGAACCAAAGCAAAAACAGCACCCAGTTGTGGTTGTGACTGGTGATAGAAGCAAAGTCTGATGGTATAGAGCAATATTGCATAGGAATCTGGAATGTTAGGTCCATGAATCAAGGCAAACTGGAAGTGGTCAAAGAGGAGATGGCAAGAGTGAACATCAACATTTTAGGAATAAGCAAACTAAAATGGACTGGAGTGGGTGAATTTAACTCAGATAACCATTATATCTACTACTATGGGCAGGAATCCCTTAGAAGAAATGGAGTGGCCATCCTAGTCAACAAAAGAGTCCAAAATGCAGTACTTGGATGCAATCTCAAAAATGACAGAATGATCTCTGTTCATTTCTAATGCAAACCATTCAATATCACAGTAATCCAAGTCTATGCCCCTACCAGTAATGCTGAAGAGGCTGAAGTTGAACAGTTCTATGAAGATCTACAAGACCTTCTAGAACGAACACCCAAAAGAGATGTACTATTCATTATAGGGGACTGGAATACAAAAGTAGGAAGTCAAGAAACACCTTCAAATTTACCTGTTTGGCATTGGAGTACAGAATGAAGCAGAGCAAAGCTTCTATTAGCAAAGCTAATAGAGTTTTGCCAAGAAAATCCACTGGTCATAGCAAACACCAATCTTCCAACAACACAACAGACATGGACATCACCATATGGTCAATATCGAAATCAGATTGATTATAATCTTTGCAGAAAAAGATGGAGAAGTTCTAAACAGTCAGCAAAAACAAGACCAGGAGCTGACTGTGGCTCAGATCCTGAACTCCTTATTGCCAAATTCAGACTTAAATTGAAGAAAGTAGGGAAAGCACTAGACCATTCAGGTATGACCTAAATCAATCCCTTACGAATATACAGTGAAAGTGAGAAATAGATTCAAGGGATTAGACCTGATAGAGTGCCTGATGAACTATGGATGGAGGTTCATGACATTGCATAGGAAAGAGGGATCAAGACCATCCCCATGGAAAAGAAATGCAAAAAAGCAAAATGGCTGTCTGAGGAGACCTTACAAATAGCTGAGAAAAGAAGAGAAGCAAAAGGCAAAGGAGAAAAGGAAAGATATACCCATTTGAATACAGATTTCCAAACAAAAGCAAGAAGAGATAAGAAAGCCTCCCTCAGTGATCAATGCAAAGAAATAGAGGAAAACAATAGAATGTGAAAGACTACAGATCTCTTCAAGAAAATTAGAGATACTAAGGGAACATTCAGTTCAGTTCAGTTCAGTTCAGTTGCTCAGTCATTTCCGACTCTTTGCGACCCCATGAATCGCAGCATGCTAGGCCTCTCTGTCCATCACCAACTCCGGAAGTTCACTCAGACTCACATCCATCGAGTCAGTGATACCATCCAGCCATCTCATCCTCTGTTGTCCCCTTCTCCTCCTGCCCCCAATCCCTCCCAGCATCAGAGTCTTTTCCAATGAGTCAACTCTTCACATGAGGTGGCCAAAGTACACGAGTTTCAGCTTTAGCATCATTCCTTCCAAAGAAATCCCAGGGCTGATCTGCTTCAGAATGGACTGGTTGGATCTCCTTGCAGTCCAAGGGACTCTCAAGAGTCTTCTCCAACACCACAGTTCAAAAGCATCAATTCTTCAGTGCTCAGCCCTCTTCACAGTCCAACTCTCACATCCATACATGACCACAGGAAAAACCAGACTAGATGGACCTTTGTTGGCAAAGTAATGTCTCTGCTTTTGAATATGCTATCCAGGTTGGTCATAACTTTCCTTCCAAGGAGTAAGCTTCTTTTAATTTCATGGCTGCAGTCACCATCTGCAGTGATTTTGGAGCCCCCAAAAATAAAGTCTGACACTGTTTCCAGTTTCCCCATCTATTTCCCATCAAGTGATGAGACCGGATGCCATGATCTTCGTTTTCTGAATGTTGAGCTTTAAGCCAACTTTTTCACTCTCCCCTTTCACTTTCATCACTTTTGAGTTCCTCTTCACTTTCTGCCATAAGGGTGGTGTCATCTGCATATCTGAGGTTATTGATATTTCTCCCAGCAATCTTGATTCCAGCTTGTGCTTCTTCCAGCCCAGTGTTTCTCATGATGTACTCTGCATAGAAGTTAAATAAACAGGGTGACAATATACAGCCTTGACAAACTCCTTTTCCTATTTGGAACCAGTCTGTTGTTCCACATCCAGTTCTAACTGTTGCTTCCTGACCTGCATACAAATTTCTCAAGAGGCAGGTCAAGTGGTCTGGTATTCCCATCTCTTGAAGAGTTTCCCACAGTTTATTCTGATCCACACAGTCAAAGACTTTGGCATAGTCAATAAAGCAGAAATAGATGTTTTTCTGGAACTCTTTTGCATTTTTGATGATCCAGCGGATGTTGGCAATTTGATCTCTGGTTCCTCTGCCTTTTCTAAAACCAGCTTGAATATCAGGAAGTTCACGGTTCACATACTGCTGAATCCTGGCTTGGAGAATTTTGAGCATTACTTGACTAGCGTGTGAGATGAGTGCAATTGTGCGGTAGTTTGAGCATTCTTTGGCATTGCCTTTCTTTGTGATTGGAATGAAAACTGACCTTTTCCAGTCCTGTGGCCACTGCTGAGTTTTCCAGATTTGCTGGCATCATATTGAGTGCAGCACTTTCACAGCATCATCTTTCAGGATTTGGAATAGCTCAACTGGAATTCCATCACCTCCACTAGCTTTGTTCGTAGTGATGCTTTCTAAGGCCCACTTGACTTCACATTCCAGGATGTCTGGCTCTAGGTCAATGATCACACCATCGTGATTATCTGGGTCGTGAAGATCTTTTTTGTACAGTTCTTCTGTGTATTCTTGCCACCTCTTCTTAACATCTTCTGCTTCTTTTAGGTCCATACCATTTCTGTCCTTCATTGAGCCCATCTTTGCATGAAATGTTCCCTTGGTATCTTTAATTTTCTTGAAGAGATCTCTAGTTTTTCCCATTCTGTTTTCCTCTATTTCTTTGCACTGATTGCTGAGGAAGGCTTTCTTATCTCTTCTTGCTATTCTTTGGAATTCTGCATTCAGATGCTTATATCTTTCCTTTTCTCCTTTGCTTTTCGCTTCTCTTCTTTTCACAGCTATTTGTAAGGCCTCCCCAGACAGCCATTTTGCTTTTTTGCATTTCTTTTCCATGGGGATGGTCTTGATCCCTGTCTCCTGTACAATGTCGTGGACCTCATTCCATAGTTCTTCAGGCACTCTATCAGATCTAGGCCCTTAAATCTATTTCTCACTTCCACTGTATAATCATAAGGGATTTGATTTAGGTCATACCTGAATGGTCTAGTGCTTTTCCCTACTTTCTTCAATTTCAGTCTGAATTTGGCAATAAGGAGTTCATGATCTGAGCTACAGTCAGCTCCTGGTCTTGTTTTAGTTGACTGTATAGAGTTTCTCCATCTTTGGCTGTAAAGAACATAATCAATCTGGTTTTGGTGTTGACCATCTGGTGATGTCCATGTGTAGAGTCTTCTCTTGCGTTGTTGGAAGAGGGTGTTTGCTATGACCAGTGCATTTTCTTGGCAAAACTCTATTAGTCTTTGCCCTGCTTCATTCCGTATTCCAAGGCCAAATTTGCCTGTTACTCCAGGTGTTTCTTGACTTCCTACTTTTGCATTCCGGTCCCCTATAATGAAAAGGACATCTTTTTGGGTGTTAGTTCTAAAAGGTCTTGTAGGTCTTCATAGAACCGTTCAACTTCAGCTTCTTCAGCATTACTAGTTGGGGCATAGACTTGGATTACTGTAATACTGAATGGTTTGCCTTGGAAACGAACAGAGATCATTCTGTCATTTTTGAGATTGCATCCAAGTACTGCATTCGGACTCTTTTGTTGACCATGATGGCTACTCCATTTCTTCTGAGGGATTCCTGCCCACAGTAGTAGATATAATGGTCATCTGAGTTAAATTCACCCATTCCAGCCCATTTTAGTTCGCTGATTCCTAGAATGTTGATGTTCACTCTTGCCATCTTTTGTTTGACCACTTCCAATTTGCCTTGTTTCATGGGCCTGACATTCCAGGTTCCTATGCAATATTGCTCTTTATAGCATCGGACCTTGCTTCTATCACCAGTCACATCCACAGCTGGGTATTGTTTTTGCTTTGGCTCCATCCCTTCATTCTTTCTGGAATTATTTCCGCACTGATCTCCAGTAGCATATTGGGCACCTAGTGACCTGGGGAGTTCCTCTTTCAGTATCCTATCATTTTGCCTTTTCATACGTTCATGGGGTTCTCAAGGCAAGAATACTGAAGTGGTTTGCCATTCCCTACTCCAGTGGACCACATTCTGTCAGATCTCTCCAGCATGACCCGCCTGTCTTGGGTTGCCCCACGTGCATGGCTTAGTTTCATTGAGTTAGACAAGGCTGTGGTCCTAGTGTGATTAGATTGACTAATTTTCTGTGAGTATGGTTTCAGTGTATCTGCCCTCTGATGCCCTCTTACAACATCTATCGTCTTACTTGGGTTTCTTTTACCCTGGGTGTGGGGTATCTCTTCACGGCTGCTCCAGCAAAGTGCAGCCGCTGCTCCTTACCTTGGACGAGGGGTATCTCCTCACCGCCACCCTTCCTAACCTTCAACGTGGGATAGCTCCTCTAGGCCCTCCTGCACCCGTGCAGCCACCCCACCTTGGATGAGGGGTTGGTCCTCCCGGCCGCCGCCCCTGACCTCAGACTTGGGTAGCTCTTCTCGGTCGTTCCTGTGCCATCGCAGCCTGGCACTCTCAGCCGCTGCCCCTGACCTTGGACGTGCAGTAACTCCTCTTGGACGCCACCCTTCAGGCATGGGGTCCTCCTGGCTTCTGCCTCTGACCTCGGATGTGGGGTAGCTCCTCTCGGCTGTGTTTAGTGTGCCAGTTGCACTAAGCGGAACATTAGAACATGGCATCTGGTCTCATCACTTCATGAGAAATAGATGGGGAAACAGTGGAAACAGTGTCAGACTTTGTTTTTTTCAGCTTCAAAATCACTGCAGATGGTGATTGCAGCCATGAAATTAAAAGAAGCTTACTCCTTGGAAGGAAAGTTATGACCAACCTAGATAGCATATTCAAAAGCAGAGACATTACTTTGCCAACAAAGGTCTGTCTAGTCAAGGCTATGGTTTTTCCTGTGGTCATGTATGGATGTGAGAGTTGGACTGTGAAGAAAGCTGAGTGCCGAAGAATTGATGCTTTTGAACTGTGGTGTTGGAGAAGACTCTTGAGAGTCCCTTGGACTGCAAGGAGATCCAACCAGTCCATTCTGAAGGAGATCAGTCCTGGGTGTTCTTTGGAAGGACTGATGCTAAAGCTGAAACTCCAATACTTTGGCCAACTCTTCATGTGAAGAGTTGACTCACTGGAAAAGATTCTGATGCTGGGAGGGATTGGGGGCAGAAGGAGAAGAGGATGACAGAGGATGAGATGGCTGGATGGCATCACCAACTTGATAGACATGAGTCTGAGTAAACTCCGGGAGTTGGTGATGGACAGGGAGGCCTGGTGTGCTGCAATTCATGGGGTCACAAAGAGTTGTATACGACTGAGCAACTGAACTGAACTGAACTGAAGGGAACATTTCATGCAAAGATGGGCACAATAAAAAACAGAAATGGTATGGACCTAATAGAAGCAGAAGATATTAAGAGGAGGTGGCAAGAATACACAGAAGAACTATACAAAAAAGATCTTCATGGCCCAGGTAATCATGATGGCATGATCATCCACCTAGAGCTTGGCATCCTGAAATGAGAAGTCAAGTGGGACTTAGGAAGCATGACTACAAACAAAGCTAGTGGAGATGATGGAATTCCAGTTGAGCTATTTCAAATCCTACAAGATGATGCTGTGAAAGTGCTGCGCTCAATTTGCCAGCAAATCTGGAAAACTCAGCAGTGGCCACAGGACTGGAAAAGGTCAGTTTTCATTCCAATCCCAAAGAAAGGCAATGCCAAAGAATGCTCAAACTACCGCACAATTGCACTCATCTCGCATGCTGATAAACTAATGCTCAAAATTCGCCAAGCCAGGCTTCTACAGTATGTGAACCAAGAACTTCCAGATGTTCAAGCTGGTTTTAGAAAAGGCAGAGGAACCAGAGATCAAATTGCCAACATCCATTGGATCATCAAAAAAGCAAGAGTTCCAGTAAAACATCTATTTCCGTTTTATTAACTATGTCAAAGCCTTTGACTGTATGGATCACAACAAAGTGTGGAAAATTCTTCAAGAGATGGGAATACCAGACCACCTGACCTGCCTCTTGAGAAATCTGTATGCAGGCCAGGAAGCAACAGTCAGAACTGGACATAGAACAACAGAATGTCTCCAAATCAGGAGAAGAGTACGTCAGGGCTGCATATTGTCACCCTGCTTATTTAACTTATATGCAGAGTACATCATGAGAAACACTGGAATGGATGAGGGCACAAGCTGGAATCAAGATTGCCAGGAGAAATATCAATAACCTCAGATATGCAGATGGCACCACCCTTACGGCAGAAAGTGAAGAACTAAAGAGCCTCTTGATGAAAGTGAAAGAGGAGAGTGAAAAAGTTGGCTTAAAGCTCAATATTCAGAAAACTAAGATCATGGCATCTGGTCCTATCACTTCATGGCAAATAGATAGGGAAACAGTGAAAACTGTGACAGACTTTATTTTTCTGGGCTCCAAAATGACTGCAGATGGTGACTGCAGCCATGAAATTAAAAGACGCTTACTCCTTGGAAGGAAAGTTATGACCAACCTAGTTCAGTTCAGTTCAGTCACTCAGTCATGTCTGACTCTTTGCAACCCCATGAATCGCAGCACGCCAGGCCTCCCTGTCCATCACCAACTCCCGGAGTTCACTCAGATTCACGTCCATCGAGTCAAGTGATGCCATCCAGCCTTCTCATCCTCTGTCGTCCCCTTCTCCTCCTGCCCCCAATCCCGCCCAGCATCAGAGTCTTTTTCAATAAGTCAACTCTTCGCATGAGGTGGCCAAAGCACTGGAGTTTCAGCTTTAGCATCATTCCTTCCAAAGAAATCCCAGGGCTGATCTGCTTCAGAATGGACTGGTTGGATCTCCTTGCAGTCCGAGGGACTCTCAAGAGTCTTCTCCAACACCACAGTTCAGAAGCATCAATTCTTCGGCGCTCAGCCTTCTTCACAGTCCAACTCTCACATCCATACATGACCACAGGAAAAACCATAGCCTTGACTAGACGAACCTTTGTTGGCAAAGTAATGTCTCTGCTTGTGAATATGCTATCTAGGTTGGTCATAACTTTCCTTCCAAGGAGTAAGCTTCTTTTAATTTCATGGCTGCAGTCACCATCTGCAGTGATTTTCGAGCCCCCAAGAATGAAGTCTGACACTATTTCCACTGTTTCCTCATCTATTTCCCATGAAGTGATGGGACCAGATGCCATGATCTTCGTTTTCTGAATGTTGAGCTTTAAGCCAACTTTTTCACTTTCACTTTCATCAAGAGGCTTTTGAGTTCCTCTTCACTTTCTGCCATAAGGGTGGTGTCATCTGCATATCTGAGGTTATTGATATTTCTCCCAGCAATCTTGATTCCAGCTTGTGTTTCTTCCAGTCCAGCGTTTCTCATGATGTACTCTGCATAGAAGTTAAATAAACAGGATGACAATATACAGCCTTGACAAACTCCTTTTCCTATTTGGAACCAGTCTGTTGTTCCGTGTCCAGTTCTAACTGTTGCTTCCTGACCTGCATACAGATTTCTCAAGAGGCAGGTCAGGTGGTCTGGTATTCCCATCTCTTGAAGAATTTCCCACAGTTTATTCTGATCCACACAGTCAAAGGCTTTGGCATAGTCAATAAAGCAGAAATAGATGTTTTTCTGGAACTCTCTTGCTTTTTTGATGATCCAGCAGATGTTGGCAATTTGATCTCTGGTTCCTCTGCCTTTTCTAAAACCAGCTTGAATATCAGGAAGTTCATGGTTCACATGCTGCTGAATCCTGGCTTGGAGAATTTTGAGCATTACCTGACTAGCATGTGAGATGAGTGCAATTGTGCGGTAGTTTGAGCATTCTTTGGCATTGCCTTTCTTTGGGATTGGCATGAAAACTGACCTTTTCCAGTCCTGTGGCCACTGCTGAGTTTTCCAGATTTGCTGGCATATTGAGCGCAGCACTTTCACAGCATCATCTTTCAGGATTTGAAATAGCTCAACTGGAATTCCATCACCTCCACTAGCTTTGTTCGTAGTGATGCTCTCTAAGGCCCACTTGACTTCACATTCCAGGATGTCTGGCTCTAGGTCAGTGATCACACCATCGTGATTATCTGGGTCATGAAAATCTTTTTTGTACAGTTCTTCTGTGACGGCATATTAAATAGTAGAGGCATTACTTTGCCAACAAATGTCCATCTAGTCAAGGCTATGCTTTTCCAGTAGTCACGTATGGATGTGAGAGTTGGACTGCAAAGAAAGCTGAGCACCAAAGAATTGATGCTTTGAATTGTGGTGTTGGAGAAGACTCTTGAGAGTCCCTTGGACTGCAAGGAGATCCAGCCAGTCCATCCTAAAGGAGATCAGTTCTTAATATTCATTGGAAAGACTGATGTTGAAGCTGAAACACCAATATTTTGGCCACCTGATGTCAAGAACAGACTCACTGTAAAAGACCCTGATGCTGAGAAAGATTGAAGGCAGGAGGAAAAGGGGACGACAGAGGATGAGATGGTTGGATGGTATCACTGACTCAATGGACATGACCTTGAGTAAACTCCGGGAGTTGGTGATGGACGGGGAGGCCTGGCATGCTGGGGTCCCTGGGGTCTCAAAGAGTCAGACATGACCAAATGACTAAACTGAACTGAACTGTCCTTATGAGCAGATTCCAGACTTCTCACAGCCCTCCTATGAATCCTTCTGGTCATCCAACCAGCAAAGGGGACTTGTCTTCCAGGGTCAGATCCCAAGACATAGACACCCCACATGTGCCTGAATCACTCATTCCCCAAGGTGGGTTTCTGCCCGTGCAATTTCCCTTTTCTTCTGAGTCCCTTCCCACAGGCACAGGTCACCACCTGATCAGTTTTCTACCTGATTCCTGCCTGATTCCACTTGGATCTTTCTTACAGAGTCAGTTGTAGTCGAGTCTTTCTGCCAGTCTTCAGTTAGTCTTTGGTGAGAACTGTTTCATGTGCAGATGTATTTTGATGTGCTTGTGGGGAGAGGTGAGTCCCATGTCCTCCTATTCTGCCATCCTGATCTCTTCCCTTAACACTCCATTTTCTTTTTTCTAATCTGGCTGATGTAAAGCCTCATTCCATTTTCATTCATGTGAACTTTAACCACACAATTCCCTGTAACTTCTGGCTTATATCTCTTTACTTTGCTAATCTATAATTTTGGTTGGGCTCCTACAATTTAGTTGGTATTTTACTGTATGAATCAAAATAGAACAGCAGAGAATCTGCTCTTTTCTGTACATTTCTGTCTAAGTAGGGAATCAAATAAGACAAAAAAGGAAATTGTAATACCATGTGAGAAAGTTTTATCAGAGTTAAGTTCAGGGACTAAGGGAAGACAGTGAGGGTGGGGTTAAAACAAATATTGAAAAGGAAGAGAAAGCTTCCTGTAAAACGTAACATTAAAATTGAAAGGACCAGTTAGAGTTAAAAGGGTAAACACATGTGGAGGGAGATGGGGTGTCTGCACTGGGGGACTGAAGAAAGTGTTCCTAGTGTGGGCAACTAACAGAGATGCAGACTCAGAAGCAGACAAGGGCTGCCCTAAGTACATAAATGCATTGCTTAATATTGCCAGCCAGAATTCCCAGGTATCAAATGCGGGTGAGTTGATTCCCAGATCCATTCCTCACCTCCCACCCTACCCTCATAGATGTCATCTCTCTCTTTAGTGACCATTATGCACAACCGTTCATTTTCTTTCCACACAGCAATCTTTGCCAACTTTTAATTGCACTCACACATGGAAAAATTGAAAGCTTGTCTTGCTCCTGAGTTGATATGGAGTGATAAGTTGGGGATGTCTGTCTGTATGTTGGGACAGAAAAGGATATGCATAGATAAAGTGTGCAGCACATTGCAAGCACAGCAGTGACTATAAAAGCATGGTCTGTCTTCTATCTCCACTCCAGGCAAGTCCCTCAATTCATTCCTTCAGATATTACTCAGAAATTGCCCGTGTGGCTTCCCACTGTCCTAGTGTACTGCAACTCTGTACATCTCTTCACTACAAAGTGGGAGATGAGACAGAGACAAAGAGAGAAATGGCTTTACTGTGCTGGGGAAGTTAAGCACACACTGGGTTGGAATTTCATTTCCACTGAATTAGAAGCTCTGGCTCAGCATGGGCAGCACAGTGATGCTTCCTTAATAACACAAAGTAAATAAAACACACAGGATTTCCCTGTTTGCTTTGGAAGACCTTCATGCATACTCACTCTGCCTCTCTCCTATCGAAGAACATTGGCCCCTCTCTTAATGCCATTATAGTACCCCAAAGATGCAAGAATTGACCTTATTCTCAAATGAATCATAAAGTAGCTCAATTCTTTGGAGACCAACTCCTGAAGCCTCCAAAAATCCACAGTTTCCTCAAGTCTGAACACCTGAGGAGAATGGACGAACACCCCCAGCTTATGGCAGCTTGGATTGAATGACCCCTGGGGTAACATCTGCTAAGCGGGAATGAAGCTGTACCTTACATAGGCTAATTCCTGGCTGGCTGGGATTCTCCTGCTGGCCCTCACAACTTATGGAGTTTCTACACATGTGGATGAATGTAATGGTGGTGTGCCAACTTCCCTGCTACACTGTAACTGCTTATCCTGACTTTTTTTTTTTTTTTCCTGCAGTCCCAAAAAAGTTACTACACCTCAGTTCAAGCTCATTCTCTAACAAAGGACTTTTGAAAGGCACTGTAGAACACAGGAGCTTTCTAGTTTATTCTTTGAACCTAAGCTTTCAGAGAAGGCAACGGCAACCCACTCCAGTACTCTTGCCTGGACAATCCCGTGGACAGAGGAGCCTGGTAGGCTGCAGTCCAAAGAGTTGGACATGACTGAGCGACTTCACTTTGACTTTTCACTTTCATGCATTGGAGAAGGAAATGGCAACCCACTCCAGTGTTCTTGCCTGGAGAATCCCAGGGACGGGGGAGCCTGGTGGGCTGTCATCTGTGGGGTCGCACAGTGTTGGACGCGACTAGAGCGACTTAGCAGCAGCAACAAGCTTTAAGTGTATTTGTTACCACTGAGTATTTTATGTAGCTTATGCCCCAAAACCCCCAAAATTCAACAGCTTCCCTAAAATGTACAGCACTCTATGTCTAACTTAGCCACCTTAAGACGCCTCCTTTTTGAAACTTGCTGCCCTCCACATTTTCTCCAGATGTAACTCTTTTGAAACTTTTCCTGCCCTCCGAATCTTCTCTAGATACGCAGGTATTTCACTGCACTCTAGACAGTCTCCTATTACCGTGCTCTGATCCTTTCCTGCATTGACTTGTTTACATGTCAAACTCTTCTACTGAACTAAAGCTACCTGTGGCAGGTTGCATTTTCTAACACGGCCACAAAAAATATCTTCCATCATACATGTTCTTGTACAGTGTGACCTCTACATACCTCTCACCAAGAAACAGAATGTATGTTCACTTCCTTAGAATCTATTTGAGTTGTACCTTGCTTGTAACCAATAGGATGCAGTGGGAGTGATACAACCTGATTTCTAAGAAAAGGTCAGAAAAGGCAACACGACCTCTGCTTATAGTTAGGACAGTCTCCTTTGGAGTCATGTTAGAAAGCCAATACATTAAAAAGTCACATAAACACTGGCCAACAGAATCTACTGCCAGACATGCAATGGCTAAATCTACCTTCAAATGAGTTCAGCCTTCAGCCATCTGGTCACGCTCAGCCTGGAGTTTGTCAGCTGAGGCCACAGACTTTGTGGAGTAGAGTAAAGCTATCCCCACCATGCCCCCTGAATTCCTGCTTCATGGCATCTGTGAGCAAAATAGAAAAACAGGCCCGAAGCTTTGGGGTGGCTTCTTATGAAGCAATGGTTAACTGGAATGCTACTAAGGATAGGGGTAGTATTCACGTTTATATTCTCAGGGTAAGTTTCCAATATATGTTGATTGTATAAACGAAGGCACACAGTCTGTGTGTGTGTTTAATCACGAACGAACATGTGTGCTAAGAGTGAACCTCCCGACATACAATATCCTCTAAGATGCTGAGTCCAGGGAAAATGGAAATAAAAGCTAAAATATTACCGGAATCAAACAAATCTTCTTTTTCTGCTCAAAATTGGCCTTGCTTTAAGATGATATGGATTTGCAAACTGGCTAAGAATATTTAAATGTTGATATTTAATAATTTCTGGATTTATTACTTTGCAGTTTATTTTATGGTTTCTTTAATTTGGGTTGCAATTGCAAAAGAACAGAGCAAAGATTAGATATGGTACACATCCCATATTTCTTGGATAGTTTCCCAGAGGTTCAGACTGAAATGGCCCAAGGTCTTTTTCTATGTTAAAAAAAAAAAAAAAATTGAAACAGATGGCTAAATGTTTGGTAGCCTCTGATTAAACAACAAAAATATGGGTTTTCTTCTTAAAAGATACAGAGATAGAGAGTAAGAAAGAGATCCAGTTAATTACATCACCTTCTGTGTACATTCCTGTGAAGTGATGATGCGCCTGTGTGCTCAGTTGCTTAGTCGTGTCCCACACCTTGTAACCCCATGGACTGTAGCCCACCAAGCTCCTCTGTCCGTGAGATTTTCCAGGCAAGAATGCTGGAGTGGGGTGCCTTTTCCTACTCTAGGGGATCAATTCATGACAAAGGCAAAAATACAGAGATGAGGTGGAAGAAGACTTTTCACTAAAATGTCCTTTGCCTCATTTGAATATTGAATCACATGAAAATACCTATTTGAAAATAAATGCTTAATATTTGAGGGGAAAAAAAATCAGCAGCCACAATCATTCTTAGGACTAGAGTTTGTTTTTGCTCTTTTCCTCATTCCACCTTGAGCTGATTAGACACTGGAGTATATCTCTTGGGAGCAGACCAGCAGGCAGTCTTCTATTTGGGGTTCTGAGTTGGACCATCGTTTTTATGTAAACCTTTGTCATGGGGCCTGCTGAATCTCTGATGCTGGGGAACTATCCCTCTAGGTAGAACAAATGTTTAATTTCCTGCATGGAAGTTTCTTCAAATAAATCACACATTCACAGGCTCAGAGGAAATTAACAGGAAACTTTGCCTAGAAGGCTAGACATAGTGTACAAGACTTCAAATAACCTGGAGTGCACTTTGGGATTCAAAAGGTGTATATATGCCTGGATGTGCAAAGGCAACACTGTATACATATATATACAAATGCATATATATATATATGTAAACAGCTACCACTGTGTATGTATACGTATATTACAGATATTTGTGTGCACATATGCATGAATACAAATTCAAACTTTGTGCGCATATATGCTTTTTTCTTCTCTATAATGAAAAGCCAAATAAACAGACTGTCTTTTACTGAAAGTTCATAGTACGCATACTTCTGAATCATGTTTATTTATTTAAACAATCATCTGAATGACTGATGGGAGTTGTGCTTGATGCTAGGAGAGCAAGAAAAATAAAATATGATTCCTGTTCTCGAGCAACTCAATTCTAAATGGAAAATGGAGAAAACTCAAGCTGTCCTAAAAACAAGCTCTATCTGTACAGTATAGCCAGGGGTCTCAGAGTTGCACTCAACTCAAAATGTATCTTCTGAGCACCTATTATGTGCCAGTCCAGGTGCTTAGTGTTGCAGTTATAAAAAATAAATAACTAAATAAACTAAGGCACTGTCCATCAAAGAGATTGTAATAGAAAAGAGGGAGATGGAAATGCAAACAAATAAAGATGATCCAGTGAGAGACGTGCAAGAATAGAAATGTGTATAAAGTGGGGAAAGTGAGTGCAGGAGGGAGTGATTAACTTAGATTGGAGGGGGAAGAAGGAAAACGGAAGGGCTGAAGGCACAGAAAAGCCTCACATGAAGAGTGACATTAAAGCTGAACTTTGAAGAATAAATGGGTGTTCCCACAGAGGAGTCATTGAAACATCCCATGTTGAGAGAACAAGATATGAATAATGCAGCAACATAAAATGGCATGGTTGGTTTCAGTTCAGTTCAGTCGCTCAGTCGTGTCCGACTCTTTGCTACCCCATGAATCGCAGCATGCCAGGCCTCCCTGTCCATCACCAACTTCTGGAGTTCACTCAGACTCACGTCCATCGAGTCAAGTGATGCAATCCAGCCATCTCATCCTCTGTCGTCCCCTTCTCCTCCTGCCCCCAATCCCTCCCAGCATCAGTCTTTTCCAATGAGTCAACTCTTTGCATGAGGTGGCCAAAGTACTGGAGTTTCAGCTTTAGCATCATTCCCTCCAAAGAACACCTAGGGCTGATCTCCTTCAAAATGTACTGGTTGGATCTCCTTGCAGTCCAAGGGACTCTCAAGAGTCTTCTCCAACACCACAGTTTAAAAGCATCAATTCTTTGGTGCTCAGCTTCCTTCACAGTCCAACACTCACATCCATACATGATCACTGGAAAAACCATAGCCTTGACTAGACGGACACCATGATCTTCACTATGGTTGGTCTAGGGAACTCCAAATAGTTTATTGTTGTTAGAATGAAAACAATGTGAAATTATGGCAAAAGGAAAAGATGAGAAAAGGAAAAGTCTGGAGAAGGAGGCAGAAATGAACCCATGTTACTGGGCTAGTTGTAAATAACTGGATGGTTTAAGCAGCAGATGAAGCATGTTTATTTCAAAATTTATTTTAATGTATTGAAAAATTAAATGACATATGGGTCAAACAAAACTGTCTGTGGGCCTAATTTGCTTTGTTGACCTCCATTCTGTGCTTTCCTTATTTGAGATCTGGATTATGCTCCAAGCTCTGTCACTCAATTGCTGTATATAATGCTTGATCTTAACTCCAATACTTTGGCCACCTGATGCAAAGAGCCGACTCATTTGAAAAGACCCTGATGCTGGGAAAGATTGAGGGCAGGAGGAGAAGGGGATGACAAGGATGAGATGGTTGAACGGCATCACCGATTCAATGCACATGAGTTTGGGTAAATGTGCAACTCGGGGAGCTGGTGATTGACAGGGAGGCCTAGGATGCTGCTGCCCATGGGGTCGCAAAGAGTCAGACACGACTGAGTAACTGAACTGAACTGAATGCCTAATCTTAGGCTATTTGTAGAGCTCAGTTTTCTCATCTGTTCTGTGAGTAATATAGATGATCTCTGAGTCTTGCTTCAGATCTAATTTATCTCCTAACTCAGGCAAAAGCAGAAACGCAGGAGGATAAAGCAGATCTCAGCAGACTGGAAGCATTACCTTTGTTTATGGCTTTTTTATTTAAAAGGATCCTGTTTGCACATAGAACTCTATGCCAGGATAAATAGAGATGAGTTTTTTGAGAGTAAAAAACATGTCTTAATCAACTTTCTCTTGTTCTTTTTTTTCTGTCTTTAATATAAAAAATATACAGAAAAACATGGAGAGAAATCAACCCATGTACCCAATACCAAAATTAATACATTTTATATGTGCATTATATTATTCAGTCACTTAGTCATGTCCGATTCTTTGCAACCCCATGGACTACATCACCCCAGGCTTCCCTTCCTTCATCATCTCCCAGAGTTTGTTCAAACTCATGTCCATTGAGTTGGTGATGCCATCCAACCATCTTGTCCTCTGTCGTCCCCTTCTCCTCCTGCCCTCTGTCTTTCCCAGCACCAGGGTCTTTTCCAATGAGTCAGCCCTTCGCATCAGGTGGCCAAAGTATTGGAGCTTCAGCTTTAGCAAGTCCTTCCAATGAATATTCAGGACTGATTTCCTTTAGGATTGATTGGTTTGATCTTGCAGTCCAAGGGACTCAAGAGTCTTCTCAAGCACCACAGTTCAAAAGCATCAGTTTTTCAGTGCTCAGCCTTCTTTATGATCCAACTTTCACATTCATATATGACTATTGGAACAATCACAACTTTGACTATACAGACCTTTGTTGACAAAGTGATGTCTCTGCTTTTTACTATGCTGTCTAGGTTTGTCATAGCTTTTCTCCCAAAGATGGGACACAATCTATTATATGTGACTCTGCAGTCTCATTCTCTCCCTTTCTCTGCAGAAGCAGTCACTACCACTAAAGTTCGTTTGTACTCTGCCCTTCATGTATTTATACTTGGACCGTGTAAGTGTGTACCTTAAACAACACATAGAATTGTTGTCCTAAAAGCTGACAGGAAGCCTGACGTGCTGCAGTCCATGGGGATTCAGAGAGTCGGACATGACTGAGCAGCTGAACTGAACTGCAAAGCTGACGTAAATGGTATCATACTCTACATACCTATGTGTACTACATAGTACTCCTTCACTCAACGGTGCACCCTTATCTCTCCTGACAAGGTATCAATTCATCTTCTTACCTGCTGGCCCCATGGTCCAAAGTGCACTGGACGGCCAAAGATAGAACCCATTCAAAGTGGGCAGGGTCCCATGTCACCTTACCCAACTAGTATTCCACATGTGCTTCCCAGGTGTGGAATTGCTGCCCCTAGCCCTCAAAGAAGACTGCCGGGCATGTTCCTTCCTTCTTTTTTTTACTTCCTTCTTCATGCTTTCATTAGTCTGTTCTTCACTGGAGGGAGGGGTGATTCTTAGCAGGCCAGAAACACCACACAGCTAAAATCTGACCAATATGACAGACCCTGAATCTTCAGAGTTTGTCTCCAACTTTCTGAAACACATGCTTCTTAACAAAGCCCCCAGCTCATATCTGCTTTTAGCTCATATGGTTCCATTAGCATCAATATCAAGAACAAATGTGATATTCCGTGTGAATAGCCAGATAATCTACATCTCTTCTGACTAATTTCGATAGGGCAGAAGTGTTAACCCAGCACTAGAATAAGCTTTTCATGTTTTCTGTTGTCCTTTTTCAGTAAATGAAAATTCTTTCTTTTCTTTTTTTCCTAAGGATGGAAAAGAATGTGTCTGCCAGATGAATGACTGCCTACCATATATCTAATGCCATGTTAATCTGTTCTAGTAAAGATACCACATCTGCTATTGGACTTAATGCCTGGCTGTGATTGCAGTAATTCACTATAATGATTCAGGATATGCTTTGTTTTTGTAGTGTGCAGATTGCTGAATAAAATGGTGATTGATGGGAATCATCTACTCTGCATCCTTTAATGGATTTTAAAGATAATACTAATTTCAGCCATTCCTATTCAAATATGATTTCTCTTCTAATTTACTGGGCTTTCCTTTGTTTAGCTGGGAAAGAATTTGCCTGCAATGTGGGAGACCTCTGTTTACTCCCTGGGTTGGGAAGATCCCTGGATAAGGGAAAGGCTACCCACTCCAGTGTTCTGGCCTGGAGAATTCCATGGATTATATAGTCCATGGGGTCACAAAGAGTTGGACACAACTGAGTGACTTTCACTTTCACTCCTAATTTACTATCCTGAACTCAGGGTGGGAGATGGGGTAGATTTATTGTCTTCCACTTGACTTTTTCACTGGAAATGGATTTGGCTTCAATATCAACTTGAACACTGAATGAACAATCCTCAAAACAGATATTCCTCTTTTCATAGTAACCCAATAGATGGTAGCAGATCCCTTTGGGAAAGAGCTGAGGAAATCATTGCTGTGCATATTTATTATGATATTGCAGGGGCCTCCTTCTGAACCAGTCTCTTCTTTAGTCAATGGGCTTGGGTCTGAAAACTGGGTATTGTACAGAGGATTATAAATTTTATTAGAATGATTGTTCTTAGCCTTCTGATCATAAGCCTCAATTTGTTTTTAATCTTACAGATAAACTGTTTTTCATGCTGGTACTCATTTAGTTTGCCCCTGTGGATGCCACACTCTTTTAACCTTGCCTATAACTTTCTGAACATCAGGCTCCCTGGCTGTTCTTCCAACCATGCCGCTTATTGCATTGATAGTAATTGTGCTTATCTGGCTTCTGGGTATAAAATTCTGCCACCTGGCCTCTATTGTTTACCAGCAGAGTGTTTTAGGGATCTCCTTTGCTATGTATTAATGAGTCTGCTAAAGTAGTGACTTTCCCTGTCATCAGCCCTGACTTGCAACAGAGAAGCGTGACTAAACCTGCTGCTGATGCTGGTGCTTTTCTCTCTAGTGTGTTCCTTATGTTCTAGTAAATGATGTATCCCCTCAGCCCTCTTATGAGACCTGGTCATCTAACAGGCTTCTGGTCTTAACGTGGTATATCTACTCTAACTTTCTAAGCCTTTTAATTTCTTTTTATCCACTTCTTTTCATGAGTGCTCCAGCTTTTATTCTTTACTTAATGTAGACTCATGGGGTCCATGGGGCCACAAAGACACAACTGGGTGACTGAACGATAACAAGAACAACAATGTAGAATCACTTTTCCCATGTTTCTAGGCACTTGCTCACAGCGTTTCCTGAAGTCCTCTCCAGAGCGTTAATGCCTTAATGCTTGCATTTCTGTAGCATGAGCTCCTATATTGATAGTCTCTTTCATCCATATTTATATTCCTTTTTTCTCAGTCTAGCAGCCTCAGAATGCAGTCCCAAGTATTCAGCTCTTACTGGTATATGCTGCTGCTGCTTCTGCTAAGTCACTTCAGTCGTGTCTGACTCTATACGACCCCATAGATGGCAGCCCACCAGGTTCCCCCGTCCCTGGGATTCTCCAGGCAAGAACACTGGAGTGGGTTGCCATTTCCTTCTCCAATGCATGAAAGGGAAAAGTGAAAGTGAAGTCACTCAGTCGCGTCTGACTCCTAGCAACCCCATGGACTGTAGCCCACCAGGCTCCTCTGTCCATGGGATTTTCCAGGCAAGAGCACTGGAGTGGGGTGCCATTGCCTTCTCCACTGGTATATGCTATTAGGTCCTAAAGTTCTATGGGAGGGGTTAGTCCCTTCTGCTCCCTAGTGGATGCAAGTGTACCTAGTTCGGACAGGTTATGTTTTGACTTAATCCTGCTTATTGGCCTACTGAGCTGGAGAGTGATATGGACAGATCCTGGGAGCAGAGTGGAACCTACATATGTTTCTGTATCACCTTTAAGAAAGGGGGACTGCTAGATCTTTGCATCTGAAAGCTCCCCAAGCTCAGATGTGTCTGGGACGTCAAGACTTTCAGATGCATCAACCTGGATGCCCCTGTCACAGGTCCCAACTAGAGCCTTGACCTTGGTGTAACAGACCTACCTGGGTCTGTATCTGGTCTTGAGATTTCTCTGCCATCCTGCTGCAGGACAGGAGAGTCTCCTTGTATACTTACAAGGAGGCCTTTTAGCTTTCATTCTTGCTTTAAATTGCTAGTGAATCACTCACTTTTTACATGTCTTTATCCAGAACAGTCAATGGGACACAGCAATAGTCCCCAAATTCTCTCCTTATAATTATGATTTCCCCTGGAGGATGGCATGGCAACCTACTCCAGTATTCTTGCCTAGAGAACCCCAAAGACAGAGGAGCTTGGTAGGCTACAGTCCATAAGGTCTCAAAAGAGTTGGGCATGACTTAGTGACTAACACTTTACTTACATAATTCATTCAGACTCTATGTATGTATGCCTGTGTACATCTTCTTATTTGACATTCTCTATTTACTATACTTTTTCTTGTTGAAATGGCGGCATTTTTTTTCACATTCTCTGTTTCTTTCTCTACTGATTTTAAGTCTAAATATTCCATTTCTTCTTTTTTTGAAGTGGGAGGAGGTCTTTAGCTTTATAGCTTTAATACACTAAGTTAGCAAATCTAAGTCTCATCAATATCTCTGTTATACTATTTAACACATGAAAAATGTAGGGTGCTTTAACTCTGAACTCCCCGCCCCCCACACCCCTGTATCCTCCCATGACTGTTGTATCCCAGTTTGGTTCTGCTTTGGCTTGGTAGCACCCATCCCCCTTAGGCGCATATTTGGTTCATTTATCCCCACAGCAAATGTCGTTCTACAACCGGGGCTTTGAGTTAGTTTCCTTTTCATTTCTAGGACTTTGTAATTTTTTTCCCTTTCATGCTTTCCATTTCAGCCATGTACTTTAAAGGAAGATTTGTGTTCTATCTCATTCAGCACTTCTGTGTGTTTGGAGCCATATAAGACGTTTCCTATTTCTGCTTAGCCCACCATTTTCACTAGGAGTTTCTTTTTATTAATCTTAACTGCTTTTCAGTCCTTGAAAGCTATCCTGCATGTAGCAGATCATCAAAGTCATTCATTCATTCAATAGTTATTTATTGAGCACCTACTGAGAAGCGATGCTAAGCCAGGGAGTTAAGAAAACTTGCTCTAGTGTGTCTGGAAAATGTTTACTCTGTGACTGAAAAGGTGAGGAGAGGGTTCGCTTTTCCCAGAGGGTTCTTGTAATCCTCTCTTTTAGTTAAACATTCCTGGGGACACATGCTCTCCCAAAAGGAGGTAGACTGACAATCTACAAATTTCCACTCTGTTTGAAATGACAGCAGAGTTTTGATTCTCCCAAGTAACAGGCCTCAGGGAAAGTCTGTGAAATCCAGATTCACCAGGAAATTGAAAATTCATTTCAGCCAAGAAATCTCACCTCACTTTTATCCAGCCTCCTCCCTCCCTACTCTCGAATGCACCAAGCTTTTCAGCAGGGTTCTCTCTCTTTCTGGCAGAACTCTGGGGAACAGAGAAATGGTTAGAAGTGGCGGCGATGAGACACTTAGGGC
This sequence comes from Bubalus bubalis, assembly GCF_019923935.1. Lineage (NCBI taxonomy): Eukaryota > Metazoa > Chordata > Mammalia > Artiodactyla > Bovidae > Bubalus > Bubalus bubalis. The sequence continues at coordinate 6,649,693 of NC_059161.1, forward strand.
TCTGGGTGGGCCACGTGAAGCCCAATTAGCAGACACGGTCTTTGAAAAGGCTCAGCCTCTGTGGCTGTGGTGTGGTCCGCGTCCTCCTCAGAGATCTGCTCCTGATGCGGCGTGAAGTCAGCCAGGTCCACGCCCTCCTCAGAGATCTGCTCCTGATCCGGCGTGAAGTCAGCCAGGTGTGCGGATTGCATTTTTCTCCTTGTTCACAGTGTTTGTCTCTCTCTCCCAGAGGGCTTCGACCCCTGAGTAAGAACATGCAGGAAATCAATGTGTCTGGAGTAATACGCTAAGCCTCTGGGAGGTGCAGGAGAAAAACACATTTTCCTCCCTCCACACCTTCCTCCAGAAACTCCTGACCATCTTCAGACCCCTGGCGCTGGCCCTCGGGCTCTCTGGAGTGCCCTGTCAGGCCCCAGGTGGTAAACATCACCCGCATTTCATTCGAGTCCTGCTCCATCTGAGCAGGTTTTGGAAACAGCCCCTGAGAGCTTGTTTTCCATCAGCCCTCTGACACCTCTGTCTCCCTCCCAGAGACCCAGTAATTGGGGCCTCCTGGGTCCTGAGCTACAGACACTTACACTCACGCTACAAAGATTTTCTTTTTTCTTTTACAAAACATGGGTTTGTGACTGAAGTGCTCCTTTCCCATTCCCAAGGCCAGTGTAGAGTCTCATCTACTTTTCTTTCTGGTCTTTAGTTCAAATATAAAAGCCTTTAAGTATCCTTGGTTCAGGGGGCCTAAAAGAGCATCAGGTTTACCAAGTAAAGTATTCCCTTGTGCCATACTTTTTGAAAAAATGATTATACATTTAAGAATATAAAATAGTGTGTCATTGTAACTCTCCTTCCACATTTTCATCTGTTTGATATTGTGATTGATGATGATTATGATATGACAACAATGGGATAATAATAGCTAAATATCAACTGTATATGTACCTAGCATTTGGTCTTCATTCAACTTCACAACAACTCTTTGAAATAACTATTTATTTCACCGCTGTAAAGACATGGAAAATGAGACTTAGAGATTTATCTTACACAAGTCATACAACTGCTGGATGGTAAAGCTGCAATTGAAACCCATAGCCTGGTTTTGTATCTACCATATTGTGCTACCTTCTGAATATCCTGCAAATATCTCTTTAGACCAGACTCAGTACAAAAATATCACAATTAGTAAAATAACTTCATTGATGGCAAAGAGGTTACACACACAAAAAAAAACAAATCATTGAGTCTTAGGAGAAGTTAACGAGGCAAAAGTTGTCAAAGTATTGCTATGGGAGAGGCTAAGTGAACAAAGGAAAGGATCATAAATGAACTGAGGCGTGATGTCAGCAAGACAGAGGGCTAGGGGACGCCATTGCTCATTCCTTCCACAAAATCAGCAAAACAATAACTAAACAACCACAAACCAAATGAAGATAGCTCTGAGGAAGCTCTGGATTACCAGGAGGAAGCAGCAGAAATCCTGTGGAGCTCAAAAGTTGAGGATGATCACATAGGAAAACAAAGGAAATATTTTACTTGTGTCACCCAAAGCCCTGGTCCAGAGAAGCCCAATGCCAAGAAGGACCCTTGTCAGATTCTCCCTCCACGGGGAAAAGGAGTGCTATTACCCGCCTTGGATATTTGCAGCCTTTGCTCCCGAGGACCCCCCAGTCTTCACTGGCACTGACCCTAGCTGACAGAACTGCCCAGAGTTCCAACTGCTGCATCTTTTCCCCAGGGATGAAGCTATCACAAAGGGGAGACTTGTCTCTAGGCTCCCAAGCCTCTGCTGTGCTCCACAATCTGGAATCAGAATGCTATAGCACCTTGCCAGAGTTTCTGATGTTCTGCACCCCACTGCTACTCTACGCCCTGAGCATGGGTCCTAAGTGGTGGCTTTTCCCCACCATAACCAGGGCTGTACTCCTCTGTAGCCTGCCTCCTGGGTCCCAATCCACAGTTTTAATGAGCCATCCTTGGGATCATGCTGCTGTTGATCTGGGACTGCCCCTTGACCCTAAATCGCAGCTTCATGCCGCCACCGCTGGGCTGCCTTGATGCTCCTCTACAGCTGGGGCCAGGGTCGGGGCTGACTGTATCCCCAGGGCCTGCTGCTGCCAGAGGGCTCTGGTACCCAGTGAGTACTGCACTCAGTCACCCCAGGGCCCATATGCCACTCTGCTTCCCTGCCCACTAACCCCGGGCTCGACTCAGAGCAGCAAGCCCCAGACTCAGTCCCAGATGCTGGTGTCCCCGCCACAGCAGCTGGACCCCCAAACCAGCTCAGCGGTAGTTCTGTGTGCACCTGACTCCAGCCCCTGACTCTGCTACGGCTCAGAGCACCAGTGTGCTAGACCTGACCCAAGATTCCCTCAGCTAGAACTTCCTCCACAGGCACAAATGATTACCGGACATCCTCAGAAGCCTTTGCCTCAAAGACCCCTGTAGTTCTAGCTGCCACTCCCACCGATGGGGCTTCTGCAGTCTTGCCACTGAAGAACTTGACATTCTTCACCAACATTAACTTTAGTTGATGAAGCCGTGAATAGATTATGCTGGTGTGCTCTCCCAAGAGCAAGAGACATTGCACCCCACCCAGCCAGCACTTACAGCCACAGTAAGGTGGAAGTCTTCCCCCAGTGATGCCAGTCTGAAGAGGGGAAGAGGCAACTGCGTCTTCAGATATATAGGAATCAGTGCAAAACTCTTAGAATACAAAACACAAGAAAACATTACATCACCAAAGGAATATATAGTGTTTGAGCACCTGTCCCCCCCAAAATGGAAATCTGTGTGCTACCTGAAAAATAATTCAAAATAAGTATTTCAAAAAATGTCAGTGAGAGTCAAGAGAATACAGATTGAGAACACACTCAAGGAACCTAGGAAAAGAATGCACCCACAAAACAAGAAATTCAACAAAAATATAAATCGTAAAAAAAACCACCAAATAGAAACTCTGGAGGTGAAGAATATGATAAAATGAAAAAATTCAACAGAGAGCTTCAACAGTGGGTTCATTTGAGCAGGAAAAAAAAAAACAAAACCCTGTGAATTGGAAGACAGATCTCTTGATGTTATATAGTCAGGGAAGAAAAAAAGAAAAGTTAAACAAAAGTAAAGAAAGCCTACACGAATTATGAGATACTACTAAGTAAAACACTATTCAGATTCTGAAAGTCTCAGGAAACAAACAAAAAAAAAAACTTATTTAAAGAAATAATGGCTGAAAATTTCCTAAATCAGGGGACAGACAAGGCATACATAAAGCTTTATGACTCCCAAATATTCAATCCAGAGATTTTCATGGAGAGACATTATAATCTATCTCTCAAAAGTCAAAGACAAACAAAATTTTGAAAGCAATGAAAGAAAAAAGACTCATCACTTACAAAGAAAACCTATTAAGGCTTTAAGTAGATTCCTCAGCAGAAACCATGCAGCCTAAAAGTGGGATAATATAGTCAAAGTGCTCAAAGAAAACACTGCCAATCAAGAACACAGTAGTCAGCAAGGCTGTCCAGCAGAGATAAAGTCTTTCCCAGACAAGCCAAAGTGAAAGGAATGTATCACTATTATACTTGCCTTATAAGAAATGCTAAAGGGAATTCTTTACATTGAAATGAGAGGACACTAATTAATAACATGAAAACTTATGAAGGAAGAATATTCTCTGGTACAGGTAAATATATGGTCAAAATCAAAGTATTCTAATACTACCATGCTTGCAGGTTCTGTCATTTCAATTATGTCCAACTCTTTGCCACCCTGTGGACTGTGGCCTGTCAGGCTCCTCTGTCCATGGAATTCTCCAGGCAGGAATACTGTAGGTATTGGGTTGTCATGCCCTGCTCCAAGGACTCTTCCTGACCCAGGGATTGAACCCACATCTCTTGTGTCTCCTGCAGTGGCAGACAGATTCTTTGCCACTAATGCCACCTGGGAAGCCTGCTGTTGTTGCTCAGTTACAAAGCTGTGACTGACTCTTTGCAACCCCATGGACTGCAGCAGCCAGGCTTCCCTGTCCTTCACTACCTCGCAGAGTTTGCTCAAATTCATGTCCACTGAGTCGGTGATGCTATCTAACCATCTCACTATCTATCGCCCCCTTTCTCCTTTTGCCTTCAGTCTTTCCCAGAATCAGGGTCTTTTCCAGTGAATCAACTGTTTGCATCAGGTGGCCAAAGAACTGGAGCTTCAGCTTCAGCATCAGTCCTTTCAGTGAATATTCAGGACTGATTCCCTTTAGGATTGACTGGTTTGATCTTATTGTTGTCCAAGGGACTCTCCAGAGTCTACTCCAGCACCACAATTAGAAAGCATCAGTTATTTGGTGCTCAGTCTTGCTTATGGTCCAACTCTCACATCTGTACATGACTATTGGAAGAACCGTGGCTTTGACCATATGGACCTTTGTCAGCAAAGAGATCTCTCTGCTTTTTAATATGCTGTCTAGGTTTGTCATAGCTTTCCTTCCTAGGAGCAAGCATCTTTTAATTTCATAGCAGCAGTCACCATCCACAGTGATTTTGGAGCCCAAGAAAATAAAATCTGTCACTGCTTCCACTTTTTCACCTTCTCTTTACCATGAAGTGATGAGACGGGATGCCATGATCTTGGCTTTTTTAATGTTGAGTTTCAAGCCAGCTTTTTCACTCTCCTCTTTCACCCTCATAAAGAGGATCTTTAGTTCCTCTTTATCTTCTGCCATTAGCGTGGACTCATCTGCATATTTGAGGTTGTTGCTATTTCTCCCTGCAATCTTGATTCCAGCTTGTGCTTCATCCAGCCCAGCATTTCACCTGAGGTACTCTGCATGTATGTTAAATAAGCAAAATGACAATATACAGCCTTGCCATACTTCTTTTCCAATTTTGAACCAATCTGGTTCAAACTGTTGATTCTTGATCTGCATACAGGTTTCTCAGGAGAAAGGTAAAGTGGTCTGGTATTCTCATCTGTTTAAGAATTTTCCAGTTTGTTGTGATCCACACAGTCAAAGGTTTTAACACAGTCAGTGAAGCAGAAGTAGATGTTTTTTCTGGAATCCCCTTGCTTTCTCTACGATCCTACAAATTTTGGCAATTTGATCTCTGGCCCCTCTACCTTTTCTAAACCCAGCTTGTACATCTGGAAGCTCTCAGTTCACATACTGCTGAAGCCTAGCTTGAAGGATTTGGGGCATTACCTTGCTCTTGCTAGCATGTGGATGAGGGCAATTGTACAGCAGTTTGAACATCCTTTGGCATTGCCCTTCTTTGGAACTGGAATGAAATTTGACCTTTTCCAGTCCTGTGGCCACTGCTGAGTTTTCCAAATTTACTGCCATGTTGAGTGCAAAGCTTTAACAGCATCATCATTTAGGATTTGAAATAGCTCAACTGGAATTCCATCTCCTCTGCTAGGCTTTGTTCACAGTAATGCTCCCTGCAGCACACTTGACTCCCCACTCCAGGACAGCTGGCTCGAGGTGAGTGATCACACTATCATGGTTATAGGGGCCATTACGATCTATTTTTGCATAGTTCTTCCTTGTATTCTTGTCACCTCTTCTTAATCTCTTCTGCTTCTGTTAGGTCCTTACAATTTCTGTCCTTTATCCAGCCCATCCTTACATGAAATAGTCCCTTGATATCTTCATTTTTTTTTTTGAAGAGATCTCTAGCCTTTCCCATTCTATTGTTTTCCTCTATTTCTTTGCATTGTTCATTTAAGAAGACTTCCTTATCTTTCCTTGCTAGTCTCTGGAATTCTGCATTTAGTTGGGTATATCTTTCTTCTCTCCCTTGCCTTTCCCTTCTCTTCTTTCCTAAGCTATTTGGAGCTATTTCCTAAAGTCTCCTCAGACAACCACTTTGCCTTCTTTCATTTCTTTTCCTTTGGGACCAACTCTGAGTTTTAACAAACATGGAATGAATGCTGTCTTTTTTTTAAGGTGAAAAATATGTTCATTTATTTGAGATGGAAAGAATCTATAAATCTGTTGTATGTTTTATAGTTTAAAATAACATTTAAAAATTAAATCTCTCAATGGTTTAAGCCATTATATAATTCTTGAGATTCTATTGATCATTATTCTCTTTGTGTCTTTGTAAATATGTTGGATTAAATAATTTCAATTTAATTATGTTTTTTTATTATCTTTGTGTCACAGTAACACCCATTATTCTCCTCTTATTTTCCTTGGGAGTACTAGTAATTCAACTGTTCAGGAGTTTTTAGATTGTATCTGCAGAGCCCTACAGGCCAGGCCTCCACAGTTTTCCCTCCTATCACTGTATGAATACTTGTGTCTACTTTGGACAACGTGATGGTGTTTTGGTTGAGAAGTCATGTCTGACACTTTATGACTGTGGACTCTAGCCAGCCAGTCTCCTCTGTCCATGGGATTTCCCAAGCATGAATACTGGAGTGGGTTGCCAATTCCTTCTCCAGGAGATCTTCCGACCCAAGGATCAAACTCACATCTCTTGTGTCTCCTGCTTTGCAGGGAGATTCTTTACCACTGGGCCACCTGGGCAGCCCCTCTTTGGCAATAGATGTCAGCAAAATCATTTAATAAGTCATTCTACTGGAAACAAATGTCATACCTACATAAGTACATAGAGAAATGTCTAGAGAGAGTGACATGGAGAGATATGTAAATATAGGTGGTAGACAGTAGAGATAAAAAGATAGAAATATAGATAGAGAGAGAAGGAGAAAGAGAGAGAGAGGTTTGTTTCTAAATCACTCCTAATGATCCCTGCCCCCTGTTACTCACATCCTTAGGTGATTACCTCCCCTGTATGTGAATTGAACACAGTCCTGCTTCTAAACATATCTATCTATAACATAGGAAAATTGATGAAATATCACTTTCCATTTTCCACCTTGTGTGTACTCCCTCTATGGCTCCTCTCACTTGCTTAGTCTGATGAAACCAGCTGCCAAGACATGAGATGCCCAGTGGAGAAACTCACATGGCAAGGACCCAAGAGGGGCCTCCAGCCAACAGCCATCAAGGAACCAAGGCCCTCAGTGCAACAACCCATGAAGAACTGAATCTTGCCAACAACCTTGTGAAAGAGCTTGGAAGCCAGTTTCTCCCCACTCAAGCCCACAGGTGAGATGGTAGACCAGCTGACATCTTTCTTGCAGATTTACAAAGCCCTTGGAGAAGGCAATGGCACCCCACTCCAGTACTCTTGCCTGGAAAATCCCATGGACGGAGGAGCCTGGTGGGCTGCAGTCCGTGGGGTCACTGGAGTCGGACGCGACTGAGTGACTTCATTTTCACTTTTCACTTTTCACTTTCATGTATTGGAGAAGGAAATGGTAACCCACTCCAGTGTTCTTGCCTGGAGAATCCCAGGGATGGGGAAGCCTGGTGGACTGCCGTCCATGGGATCGCACAGAGTCGGACACGACTGAAGAGACTTAGCAGTAGCAGTTGAGCTAAGCTGTGCCCCATTTCCTGACCTATAGTAACTGTGAAACAATAAATGCTTATTTAAAGTCACTAAGTTTTGGGTTAATTTGTTATACATCAATATAATTAACACCATAATCTGTTCATTCTATGAAATTTGGATGTAAATTATATAAATTTATATTTGATATACATGGCATCTGGTCCCATCACTTCATGGGAAATAGATGGGGAAACAGTGTCAGACTTTATTTTTGGGGGCTCCAAAATCACTTTAGATGGTGATTGCAGCCATGAAATCAAAAGAAGCTTACTCCTTGGAAGGAAAGTTATGACCAACCTAGATAGCATATTCAAAAGCAGAGACATTAATTTGCCAACAAAGGTCTGTCTAGTCAAGGCTATGGTTTTTCCAATGGTCATCTATGGATGTGAGAGTTGGACTGTGAAGAAAGCTGAACACTGAAGAATTGATGCTTTTGAACTACGGTGTTGGAGAAGACTCTTGAGAGTCTCTTGGACTGCAAGGAGATCCAACCAGTCCATTCTGAAGGAGATCAGCCTTGGGATTTCTTTGGAAGGACTGATGCTAAAGCTGAAACTCCAGTACTTTGGCCACCTCATGCGAAGAGTTGACTCATTGGAAAAGACTCTGATGCTGGGAGGGATTGGGGGCAGGAGGAGAAGGGGATGACAGAGGATGAGATGGCTGGATGGCATCACTGACTCAATGGACGTGAGTCTGAGTGAACGCTGGGAGATGGTGATGGACTGGGAGGCCTGGCGTGCTGTGATTCATGGGGTCGCAAAGAGTCGGACATGACTGAGCGACTGAACTGAACAGAACTGAATGTGTAAGCAGGGTACAACATGAGAAATGCTGGGCTGGAAGAAGCACAAGCTGGAATCAAGACTGCTGGGAGAAATACCAATAACCTCAGATATGCAGATGACACCACCCTTATGGCAGAAAGTGAAGAGGAACTAAAAAGCCTCTTGATGAAAGTGAAAGAGGAGAGTGAAAAAGTTGGCTTAAAGCTCAACATTCAGAAAACTAAGATCATGGCATCCAGTCCCATTACTTCATGGCAAATAGATGGCAAAATGGCAGAAACAGTGACAGACTTTATTTTTGGGGGCTCCAAAATCACTGCAAATGCTGACTGCAGCCATGAAATTAAAAGACACTGGCTCCTTGGAAGAAAAGTTATGACCAACCTAGACAACATATTAAAAAGTAGAGACATTACTTTGTCAACAAAGGTCCATCTAGTCAAAGCTATGGTTTTTCCAGTAGTCATGTATGGATGTGAGAGTTGGACTATAAAGAAAGTTGAGCACCAAAGAATTGATGCTTTTGAACTGTGGTGTTGGAGAAGACTGTTGAGAGTCCCTTGGACTGCAAGGAGATCCAACCAGTCCATTCTGAAGCAGATCAGCCCTGGGATTTCTTTGGAAGGAATGATGCTAAAGCTGAAACTCCATTACTTTGGCCACCTCATGTGAAGAGTTGACTCATTGGAAAAGACTCTGATGCTGGGAGGGATTGGAGGCAGGAGGAGAAGGGGACGACAGAGGATGAGATGGCAGGATGACTCAATGGACGTGAGTTTGAGCAAGTTCCAGGAGACAGTGAAGGATAGGGAGGCCTGGCATACTGCAGTCCATGGAGTCACAAAGAGTCGTACATGACTGAACAACTGAACTGAACTGAACTGAAGCTGAAAAAAAAGGGTATTCAAGGTATGATATTCAGGTAAATTTGATTAAGCCCATTTAGAGTTGCCAAGAAGAAATGAAGCCCTAAAAGCCACACTGTCATGTCCCAACCATCACCCCAAGATTCTTGCTTCTCTAATTCTGAGGAACATAAAAGAAGACATATTAACTGGTAGCTGAACCTACTCTAGAGGCCTTTGTAAAATAATTATGAACCATATCAGCCAAAGCATGCTGAGTATTAAATAAGCACTTTTCTGATGGGTTGGATTTCCCGGGTGGTACTAGTGATAGAGAAGGCACCTACCAATGGAGGAGACATAAGAGACGTGGGTTCGATCCCTAGGCTGGGAAGATCCCCTGCAGGAAGGCATGGAAACCCACTCCAGTATTCTTGCCTGGAAAATCCCATGAGTAGAGGAGCCTGGTGGGCTACAGTCCATGGGGTCACAAAGAGTAAGACATGACTAATGTGATTTAGCATGCATGTTGGTGGGTTGCATGCATCACCTCAATCTTCACCATAATTTTTTGAGACAGTAGCTGTTACATGCATTTTACAGATGAGATGGAGGCACAAAGAAGTCAAGGTCACACAACTAGAAAGTGCCAGAGGAATTCAGTCCCATTTAGCACCCATACTCCTAAGGATTTCAAGGCACTGGCTCTCTTCTGTTAGAAGTGAAGGAATTTGAAGGTCCAGAAAAGATTTCTTCCAAGAACTGGAGCCGCTTCATGCTGAAGATTAAAGATGTGCATTCACTTTCTCATCTGAGCTCCATACGAACCCAAACTCCCATCTGAATCAACTTCCTTCTCCCACCCCATGTATCCCTGGATGTGTATTTTAGGCTCACTGTCAGGTTAGAAAAAACTCAGCATGAATTTTGTGGCCAAACAACCTAAATTAGAATTGCAGGTCTACTGTTTACACTCTTGTGAACTCTCTGAGCCTCAATTACCTATCTGGAAAATGGAATCAATATCTGTGTTATTTGTTGGGAGTATTAAGTTAACTCAATGCATATAAAGGTTTCAGAGCAGTGCTCATCCCATAATAAGCACTGAATTAGCTGTCATGATTACTATTGGACACAGATTTAGTTAGCATTCAGTGGTATTTTGTTTCATCCTATAAATCCACTTGTCTGGTTTATAACACAAGATTTGGCAATACTGCATTGTTGGGGACATATCTCTTTCACAAATATAAGAACACTATGAAGGAAGGCCATGTGTGTTTAATAGCAGAAATAACTTTCACTGTAAGTAGTGTTCATATGCCCTTTGATCAATGGGATTGCTGAAAAACTAAAGTAGTTCACAGTATGACACTCCAAAATATGCCACCATAGCTTAAGGATTATTCTGAGATGAAAACAACTGAGAAAAAAACAGACACAGTACAAACTCTCTCCTAGGAACAGGATGATTCTAAGTCAGTGGAGACAACTCTAGACTTTTATCAGCCCAGAGAGGGCACTGGAGCCAGCTATGTAACAAATCTTCCTAAACAGCCTCTATCTTCCATTCAGTTCAGTTCAGTTCAGTTCAGTTGCTCAGTTGTGTCCAACTCTTTGCGACCCCATGAATTTCAGCACGCCAGGCCTCCCTGTCCATCACCAACTCCAGAGAGTTGGACTGTGAAGAAAGCTGATCTCCGAAGAATTGATGCTTTTAAACTGTGTTGTTGGAGAAGACTCTTGAGAGTCCCTTGGACTGCAAGGAGATCCAACCAGTCTATCCTAAAGGAGATCAGTCCTGGGTGTTCATTGCAAGCACTGATGCTAAAACTGAAACTCCAATACTTTGGCCACCTCATGCGAAAAGCTGACTCATTGGAAAAGACCCAGATGCTGGGAGGGATTGGGGGCAGGAGGAGAAGGGGATGACAGAGGATGAGATGGCTGGATGGCATCACCGACTCGATGGACGTGAGGTTGAGTGAACTCCGGGAGCTGGTGATGGACAGGGAGGCCTGGCGTGCATTAGTTTCCCCCATATGCTTACCTTTCCACGGTTTGCCACCCCTAAAAGCCTAAAATCATTTCTTTTCTTTGTCACTTCTCTGTACATTTATTGCTCTTTGTTTGGACACTAGCAAGCCCCGAGTGCTAACCATACCTTTGAGTTACTCATCACTGATTTTCTCCCACGTGTGTGCAAGCTGCAAATGTTAATAAACTCCTCTTCCTTTTTCTCTTGTTTCACTGTCTTTTGTCAGCTAATTTGCAGGGCCTTACGTCATAAAACCCAGAGGGTAGAGGGAAAGTGGAGTGTTTTCCTCTCCTACAGAACAAATCACCATCTTGGTCTCACTGCAATTTTTTTAGTTTTCATTTTTAGAAGTACATTTGCAGTTTAGAAGCATTATGATTCTCTTGATCATCAGGGTTGAGTACCACAGTCCAGATTGCCTGAGTTCTCATTTCTCCACCACTGCCAGGAGGGCGGTTGTATGAGCCAGTCCCTTTCTGTCTGCCATTCTTGTTTTCTGATGCATGAATCCTTCCTAGAGCCAGGGAGCAGCATCAAAGAAAGGTTGTGGAGCTTATTACTGTGTGTGAAGTACCTTGCAATCCCTGTCTGAAAGAAGCTATAGCAATGTAAAGAATTCTATGTGATTTTATCTGCAGACTAAGCTCAGGTTAGAACATCAGCCTGGATTTAAGCCATATCTTAGCTTCCATGACTATTGTGGATTAAAGTCAGTCCATTTTAATGTTCCTAAATTGCGATTTTTTTCTGAGGGTAGCTAGACATGCGAGGCTGAGAAGGATTTAATTCATTGTTTTGTCTCAGGGATGATGATGATGGCTCAATTTCGGATGTTAGGAGAAAGCCATAGGATGCTAAACTCTCCCACTGTTGCAATTCTCACAATACAATATAATTAAGGAAAAGCAGAAGGACACCTAAGCAAAATGTTAGGATGCTGGACAGTTTGAGAGTAGGGTCAGAGAAGGTTGAGCTTGGCAGTATGGCTCCCTGGTGTGGGGCATTATCAGGCCAGAATGGATGAGGGGAGAAAAGAGAGACACAGGCAGCCACAGGATTGCAGAGTGAGGCTAACTGCTGGAGGGCAATTCTGAACAAACCACAGAATATTAAAAAAAAAAAAAAAAAAAAGGACACCCTGGGATTAATTGTCATTCCACTGGCCTGTGAGGCAACTGATACCAAATATAATTGAATTACTTTGTAATTATTTCTTTTGGAGTATTTAACCTAAGCTAGGCTTTGGAGATGGATTTTTTTTTCCTCTCTCTCTCACTTCCTTTGCGCCGCAAATGGTTTTGCATGACGGATATTTTTCTGCTTTACTGCATTATCTTGTGCAAACTACTCTGGTTTGTTTTCCCCCCTCTTCCTTGCCAATGGGGTTGTTTACTTATCGGAATTAAAGTCAGAAGTGAGCGTCTCTTGCCAGCAGGACAGAATTTCTAATAAATATGTAAATAACGCCTCTTTCTGCTGTGGCTGCGGGCACCGCTCTCACGTGGCCCGCCCGGGCCACCGTCTGGGGCTCAGGCAGGCTTGGAGAAGATGAGAGATTTTCATCAATCTGTAGATCAGAAAGAAATGAAATTAAATCCAACCCAAGAGGGCAAAGGAGCAAAGGTAAGGTAAATAAGAAAGGGCATTCGTCCTTGTGGTTGTAGAGATGGGTCATTTTGTTTGGAACTGTAGGTGAAAGTGTCTGAAGCTTGACATAACCTGTCAGAAGAAAGGGACCTGGGACATTCAGGGGTGGCTCAGGCTGAAGAGGAAGAAATGTCTCCTCTCCAGGCAGGCCATGATCATTTCAATATCAGTAGTGGCAGTGCCATTGTTAATCATCACGTAAACCTGTCTCATGCCCCACTTCTATGCCAGTGGTAATTAACACCTGGTGTCTACATTGCACCTTGAACTCAAAAATATTTTAAGGACATTTTGTACATTTATCTTTCTGCAAAGAAAATAAAATTGAACTTCTGCAGAGGTCAAGGATGTACCACTGAATGATACTTAACAGTATGAACTCTGAAATCAGAATACAAGAAACTGACATTTACTTTGCCACTGACTAGCTCTGCATCTCAGTTTTCTGATGTGTAAAATAGGTATCTGTGCGTTCAGCAAATATTGGTCACCTACTGTGTGCCAGGCAAGTGCTAAGAAAGGGAGATACAATAGGGAAGAAAACAAAGGCCCTCTGGTTAACTATGTCCCCTCTGCTTGACAACAGTGATACCTACCTCAATGAGCTGCCATGAGCATCAGCTGAATGAGTAAGCCCCTGATGCTTCGCAGGTGGCTCATTAGCAAAGCATCTGCCTGCCAATACAGGAGACAAGGGTTCGATTCCTGGGTCAGGAAGATCCCCTGGAAGAGAGCATGGTAACCCACTCCAGTATGCTTGCCTGGAGAATCCCCATAGACAGAGGAGCCTGGCGGGCTTCAGTCCCTAGGTTGGCTGCAGTCCATGGGGTCAGACACGACCGAGCGACTGAGCACGCACACACACAAGTCCCCGGTGTATATAGTAAGTTCTCGATAAATGTGGACTAGTAGGTTTAAAGTCACATAAAAAGGCACTTCAGATTAGCAGGCTCCTCAGCCCAGCATCTAGTCACTAAGCAATGCTAAGTGTGCTATTACACAGGGCTACCGCCTTGCTGAAAGGTCTGCAGGGCTAGGATACACCCACATGTGGTCAGCAGGCTCCAAGAGAGTGCAGTCGTTGGAGTTTCGTGTAACCAACCAAGTGATGAGCTGGGTGTGTCTATGATACGCAGAGAAGTGCTGTGGGAAGACAATTGATTTCCTGACACACTTCCCCTCCTTTCTGAGGACCTTTCTCAAAGCCTCAGGACTACAGAGGATCTGCTCTTGGGTGAACGTGCCCTGGTCACAGTTACACCTTATTTACTCTCAAGCAGACACGGGCTACACTGGTTCCTCTTACAGGAGATGTGTCCACAGTAAAATGGCACAGTCAGATTCGCTCTCTGTTCCTCTGTTCTTCATGAAATAAAGCAGAATGGGGGACGGATGCTGCCTCTGGTGCTCTGAGTCTTTCACCAGCTTAATGGGCTTTGCGAAATGAGTTCCCGGCAAGGAAATACAGGGGTTGAGTGGAGCAGAGTACAGGAGCTTTGTCAGAGTGACATGCTTGGGTGAGCCTCTCTCCATGATAAAGGGAAGAATTAATTAGAGCCATAAATTATGGATTACTAATTACTGTGCATTGTAAAGAAAAAATATGCAGCTAGGTTTGGGCTTGGGGAGGGGACCATATGAATGTTTGCATATTAACTCAGCCTCCTCTGGGGCTTCTTAAAGTCTTTTTACTCTTCCCTCTACTTAGGGTTTCTGACCTAAGTGACATCCTAGAGGCATTATTAGCTTATCCACTAGAAAACCAAGAGTGCATTAGCTTTAGAAACCTCCAGGAGTAAATACTTTTAGGAAGTACTAGAACCGCCAAGCAGATTGGCTGCTACCTTTTGGATTGAGGCCATCACTGAAGAGAGAAATGCAATTTTGTTACATATTTAAACAGCAGCCTCCAAGTGTCATCAAGCTATGGAGACAGACCCCCCACTACCCCTTAGTCTCCCCAAAAGTAGAATAATTAGTTTTAATATTGGGCAAGAAGACAAATTTCAAAATGAAATTTCTAATATCATAGAATGTTAAGCTGCTATTAAAATGATATTTACATAGAGTTTTTAATGATATGGAAAGAATCTTATAACCTTAAGCAGAAAAACGGAATAGAAAATTACATTAATATACAGAATGTTCCTAATAAGATTTTAAAAGCGTGGGGTAGATGTTTGGAGGAAATAAGCCAAATTTTCAGGATGGTAGAATTAAAGATGATTTTTCCAGCTCTTTAAAAAACGTATACATTTTCCAAATTTTCAAAACATGAATATGTATTACATTTAAAGGGAACGTGAGAATATGAAAATTTAAAAAACAAAAGCAAAACCCTCCAAATCAGCAATAACAATCAAGTTGATCGAAGACCACTTCCCCAATCCCAAACGGTAGCCTTTCAGACTGTTCAGGGAAGGAAGCAATGGGCAAGTTAGGAAAAGGAAGTGTGTATCAGTGCATTTTATTTATCGTTCCTGTGTGTGGGCCAGCTCTGGCTGTCTGGAGATCCATGCCAGTGTTTCTAGATTAGAACTGGTGATTAGTGAGTGTTTTTAGAAAAAAATCATCCTGATAGCAACGTGATTAGTGTCTCAGGGGGTGCCAGGGTCAGGAGATTACAAGTCTATACAGGTAAGAATCAGTGGTGGTTTGGACAAGTGTGGAGGTAGTGAAAGATGAGACAAAAATGGACATAACTGAGACTTATTTAGGAGCTTAAATCACTTGGTCTTAGTAATGGATTTCTAATTGGGGAAATGAGTAATAGAGTTAGTTGTCAGGAGTGATATCTGTTTTTCTGTGTAATGGAGGGATAGTAAGCTAGTCACCAAAAGAAGCAGCTCTGGAATCTGATCATTTATTAGGAGGGCAGGATATGGAATATATTAACTATCTATTTTTGCAGAGTAGATTGTCTCAAACTTAGTGGTTAAAATCATAAATATTTGTTCACTCACTTTCTGAGCATCAGGAATTTAGAAGTGTCTGTGTGACTTTGGCTCAGGGTATTGGGATCATGATGTTGGTCAAAACCACACTCATCTGAAGGTTTGAGTCTGGAGAACCTATTTCTGAACTTTCTCATATAAACGGTTTCCTGGAGGCCTCACTTCCTTACCACATGGGCTTTTCCATGACAGCATTGTAGCTGGCTTCCAAAGCATGAGTGACCCAAGGATGGAAAAGGAAGCAGGCAGCTGAAGGGCTTTAAATGATCCATTCTCGGAGGCCACACACTGTCATTTCTATTTTAGACTGTTCGTTACAAGTGAGTCACTAAGTTCAAGCCGCATGAGGTAGAATTAGGTGCCACTTTTGAAGAACGTGTCAAATAATTTCTGAATATATTTTACAGTTATTCTAATTTTATTAAGATTCATTTTGACTCTTCTTTGGAAAATAATTTTAAATTTATATTTTATTTATTTTTGATTGAGGGATAAATGCTTTATAATGTTGTGTTAGTTTCTGCCATACAGCAATGCAAATCAACTACAAGTGTGTATGTATATATATATATCCCCTACCTTTAGAAACTCTCTCCCACCCACCCCCATTCCACCCCTCTAGATCATCACAGACCACAGGGCTGAGCTCCCTGTATTACATAGCAACTTTCCACTAGCTATCTATTCTGGATGTATTTTAAACCTCCATGGAAGAGAATGCTAGATTATGAGCCTAGTTTTTGACATACTAAGTTTAAGGAGCAAGCAAGGAATTCAAATCTCAAGTATAAGTAGATATGAAGCTCCAATAAGAAACTGCAGCAGAAAATATAAAATTGCAAGTCTTTTATCTTTGCATCTTTGAGCATGGTTGAGATTGCTTAAGAAAGAAGTGTACAGTGAGATTAAAAAGAATCAAAGGGTAAGGAATTCTAACGTTGGGTTATCCACTTTATATCTGGGTAGAGGAGGATGAATTTGCAAGAAGACAGAAGAAAAGGCCAAGTAGATAAAGGAAAACATGAGAGTGATGTACCATTGATGAAAGCCACTGACTTGGTATCAATTATTTGTAAGAGAATGGTGTTTCAAAATGAAGATCTGATGTGCTCATCATGGTTGTAGAGTCATTGCTTCTAGATCCTCTTGGTGGAAAGAGCTTGAAAATAGACATATATGTATACTAACCCTCAGACACACAATATTTCTCTATCTTTATGTGTGTGTTTATATATGTAGATTGGTACACATATTTATTTACAGTTGACCCTTGAACAAAGTGGCTATTAATATGCATACAACTTATGGTCAGCCCTCAACACCTGCAGATTCAACCAACCACCGGCCATGTAGTACTGTAATTATTACTGAAAAATATCCATGTATAAATGGACCCATATCATTCAAAGGATATATATATATTTGTTTATATATGTAGATGCATGCGTATATACCTGAAATACATATATATGTATATAACATACAAATCATGCATTTCTACTGATAACTGACTTCAATTCACCTCCACAGAGTTTATTTTAGCCTTCTCCTTTTCTTTATTTCTAACTTATCCAGTAACAAGAAAGCTGATTCTCATTTATACTATACTTGATTGTTCTGGTATGCACAAAAGTTATTTTAGAACTGTCAACCCAAATCCCTGTAAGGAACAAATTAACTGGGGAAATTCAGCATTTGAATAGTTATTTTTGCCTGCACTCTTCTAGTATCCAGTCAAGACACCGTAAACCAAAGTTAGTTCTTTTCTTCTCTCTCTAGTGTGGTTATGCTATCCTCTCACTAGAGTTAAGTTCATTTGTTACTTTTTGAATTTCATTATAGGTCCCTCACTCCTATCCTGGTTGGTTTGTTTATGTGGTTGGAGTTTGAAGGATATGTGAAACATCAGTATGATTTCAAGAGCCAGAAATTGCACTCGGATACGTCACCTCCTTTCTCACTCCTACGATCTGGTTCCCGCTTCTTTTGAGTTCCCCTTTTTTTCACCCATTTCTCATTGCCTATTCCCTCCAGTGGGTAACCAGTTTCCTTAATTTGTGATTTATCCTTCCTTTATTTCTTTTGTACAAATGAGTGAGTACCTGGGCATTTTCTTTTATCCTCTTTTTTTCACACAGGAAAGAAACATACTATACATACATTTCTGCACTTTACTTTTTCACTTGCCAGCATGTCCTGGAAATTATTCCATATTACTTCATTGATAATCTTCGTCATTCTTCTCATGTTTATGGCTGTGTATCTCTTCGTTGTGTGGTTTTAGTTTAGTTTATACAACCACTATTCTATGAATGTGCACTTGGGTGGTTTTCAATATTTTGTAGTTGTAAACAATGCTACAGTGAATAGGCTGGTGTATGTATATTTCACTATTGTTGGAGACACATTCCTGGCCATGGGATTGTGGACCAAAGGGCAAGTGTATATGTAGCTTTGTTCAGTTCAGTTCAGTCGCTCAGTCGTGTCCGACTCTTTGCGACCCCATGTATCGCAGCACGCCAGGCCTCCCTGTCCATCAGCAACTCCCAGAGTTCACTCAGACTCATGTCCATCGAATCAGTGATGCCATCCAGCCACCTCATCCTCGGTCGTCCCCTTCTCCTCCTGCCCTCAATCCCTCCCAGCATCAGGGTCTTTTCCGATGAGTCAACTCTTCACATCAGGTGGCCAAAGTATTGGAGTTTCAGCTTCAGCATCAGTCCTTCCAATGAATACCCAGGACTGATCTCCTTTAGGATGGACTGGTTGGATCTCCTTGCAGTCCAAGGGACTCTCAAAAGTCTTCAACACCACAGTTCAAAAGCATCAATTCTTCAGTGCCCAGCTTTCTGCACATACTGACAATTTTTCCTCCTGAGGAAATGAGGATGCTTGTTTTCCTGCAGCTCTGCTGGCAGAATACGTTGTCTTTTTTTTTTTTTAATTTTTGCTAGCCTATCAGGTGAGGAATAGCATCTCAGAGTTCTTTTAATATATATATACACACACATATATATATATATTGCAAAAGTTCCTTATTTATAAGAGATATTATCTCTATGTCTGTGTTATATTTTGTGAATGTTTTTGCCCAAGCTGTCAGTTTCTTTATAGTATTTTTTGATGCCAAATTAAAAAAAAATTTTTTATGTAGTCAAACTTCCCAATCTTTTCTTTTCTTATCTCTGGAATTTTAGTCACTCATTGTGTATTTATTGGCTTAATTCCTGCCCCTATTCCCAATCCAAGCTAAATTGTCACACTAAACACTCTTAACCATCCAAGGACAAAATAGTCTATATTTAGCTCTTGGAATCCTTCTCCTATCTTGTCTAGAAATAAACTAGAATTATCTTGGTCTCTAAGCAGATGGTTCATTCATTCGCTAACTTCTACCCAACCATTTCTCATTTGCTAACTAGCCTTTAATTTCAGCTCAGATAGATTTCTTGGCTCTGTTTAGTATGTGGTTATACCTATGATTCAGAGATTCTGTCTCTGGAAGAACAGAAATCCCTTAGCAGTTAGCCACCTCCTATCTACCTAAGAGTTGGCAAAACAAATGTTTAACACAGATTATAGCCAATAAATTCCATACATGTATATAAGCACATGTACTACAGAAGATCAGAGTGTCAGCAACATCCAGTGAATTTCAGTATGGTTGATTGCCTCCTTGAAAACTGAGCTCTGTGCCAAGTGCTGTGGGTTCTATAAGAGAATTAAAATACACAGTCCCTGTCCTTAGGGAACTCACAGTTTTATCAAAAAGCTAAGGTAAACTCACATGAGAGAAGTAGATTACAACAGAACATTTTCTATGAACAAGAGCCTGCCTCTGGGTTGCAAAACACTAACTTTAGATACAGTAAACATTAATTCAAAGAAGGGAGAAATTCCTGAAGGCTGAAAGTATTGGGTTGACTCTTGAGCTAGAGGAATGGGTAGGAAAGGCTTCCCTCGTAGCTCAGTTGGTAAAGAATCTGACTGCAATGCAGAAGACCTGGGTTTGATTCCTGGGTCCAGAAGATCTGCTGGAGAAGGAAAGGCAACCCATTCCCATATTTTTGCCTGGAGAATCCCATAGACAGAGGAGCCTAGCAGGCTACAGTCCATGGGGTCTCAAGAGCCAGACACAACCTAGTGGCTAAACCCAACAAAACAGGAGAGCAAGCAGGAAAAGGATCAGTCATTCGTTCCACAAAATTGTATTGAATTGAGCACCTACTATGGGTAACATAGTAAATATCAGCTACGTATAAAATGCAAAACACTATAACCCCAGACCGCCTTCTTAGAAAGTACATACACATACACAAACCACAAGATTTCTTCATTATTTTAATATTTGCAAAGTACTTTTTACTGAAAAATTTTTGGTGAGATGTACCCAGTGGATCCTCTAAAATGGTCTTCCCTGGTGGTTTATATGGTAAAGAATCTGCCTGCAATGCCAGAGACCAGGGTTTGCTCCCTGTGTCAGGAAGATCCCCTGAAGAAGGGAATGGCAATCCACTCCAGTATTCCTGCCTGCAGAATTCCATGGATAGAGGAGTCTGGTGGGTTACAGCCCATGAGGTTGCAAAGAGTCGAACATGACTAAGTGACTAACACTTTCACTTTTTTCATCCTCTAAAATATTAGAGGTAATCTGATCTGGTATATTTGCAAGACCTATGGAAAATAATATATAACATTTTCAATTTTTTACTCTTAACAATATCATTTCACATTTATCCCCTCTCCCACTTTGTTTTTTCACTTTAAAATACCATTGACTAGTGAGCCTTTTTCATGGGTGAAGGAACTAAGAACCATGAAGTCTAAGAATGTTTAACAGAAGAAATGAGAGCAGGATCCAGGACCAACACTATGAACTCCTAGCTCATGTTACTTTACCTTCTCTCTATTGGAGGAACTGGTTGTGGAACTGAGATGAGTCTAGAGTCTAGATAACCATTCCCAAGCACCAGTCATGGTGTCTGTAGACCCATTGGCTTGGTTATTAACCAGGTGATACAAGCAAGTCTCTTTCTTTCCCTTTCCAGATCTCAGCTTCTTCATTTGAAAAATGAGGGGTGTCAACAGGATGTTTTCCAATGCCTCTCGTGTACAATCAGTCTCTGCTTCTAACTGCCCAGACAGCTCATGCTGCGTTCTCCAGTGGTTGGTCATCCGAATGTTCATGGAGTCAAAGACAAGAAGGAACTTGGGCTTGTAGACTTTTTGACCTATCCCCCACCTCCACATCTGTGACAGGGAGTCCCTACAAGAATGCCACGTTCACATCATTCCGGGGGCCTTTAATGTCGTAACTGGAGGGCTGTGAGCAGTGAAAGAAGAATTAGGAGCATGGAGCAGGAAAGAATTTCAGGAAAGAATTTACCTCTGATGTAGATATCTTAGGTTCGAGGATTTTGTACTTAAGTAGCAAGAAATGTTATATAAAAGAATCACCAGGGAAAGTGAGGTCTCCTAGCCCCTGTTCTGAGCAGCACTGTGAAAAATGAACTGGAAAAAGCCAAATTTACAGATCATCTAGGGAAGCTGAAATCGAGCAGTAGGATATTAAACACAAAAGAGCTGAAGCTAACATGAGGCGTTATTGGTTTGGGGAGATGGGCAATTTCCCCACGGTCCATAATTAGAACAGGGAACCTTTTGCATGTAATTAAGAGTATGAGATTGGTTTAACAATCACAGCTGAGCAAGTCTAAAACATTTTTTTTCCAACTAGCATTTGGGATTAGAAATTTTTTTTTTCTCCTCTCACTTGTAAAATGTTAGTTTCCTATTTAGGAAATTGAGGCTAATCCTACTTGCACAAGCATTTTTGTTGCTAATAATAATAAAATGTGTTTTGCATATGTGATGTGAAATCAACAAGGTGCCCTACAGAAGCAAGATGGCCTTTGAGGCACTTTTTCCCTCTCAAGGAAGCTGTCACTGAGCAGCTGATTAATTACTGTAATAATCATAATTTTTAAAAATTAAAAAAATTCCTCTTCCCATTCATTAAGTACACCGCAGATAGGTGCCAGAGGTAATTATTGTCTAGGAGTACTTCCGAATTATCTTTTCTAATCCACCCATGCTGACATTTTTGAGAGGAAAAAAAAAGTGTTTTGTCTTTCCTCTTATGAACGGGGTGACATTTGAATATGCAAACAGTGTCAAAGTCTGCCCTGTGGATGTTTTCTGGAGGTATGATTTATGAGGCCAGCCTATTGTATTTGTTATCGCACTAAGAAAAAGGTCATTAGACAAAGGAGTTCTACCTACTGGGGTCTACAGCTCATCTTGTGATATTTTAATTGTTGCTCTTATGCTGACTTCCAAGCATACCTCATGGGGTGTGGGCATCAGTTTGCCTGGCTTTTGTGTATATTCTCTGTTTGTGGTGTGGTTTCCGCCATCTTGCCCTCATTCCTGGGATAGATGAGGGACATTGAGTGTAACAGAAGCCCGTGAAAATCTTAAAAAAAAAAATCTCATTTTACTCAATGAGTTCAACTTTCTCCCAAAGACAAAAAATTTTCTCCAGGTAAGAATACTAGAGTGGATTGCCATGCCCTCCTCCAGGGAATCTTCTCAACCCAGGGATCAAACCCCAGTCTCTATCACCCCCTGCATTGACATGCGGGTTCTTTACTACTGGCACAACCTGGGGAGCCCCTCTGAAGTATACAGTGTTGTCTAAACTTGAAATCATGAAGAAAGCGAGCTGTCTGTTGGCAGTTCCTCTTTAGGGAGACTGACTATGTGCAATGTCCTTTCATCGGCTCTATGGTAAATACAGTTACAGTTAAATCGTTCAATCTTAGACCTAGAAAGAACTCACACATCATCTTCTTTAACCCCTTTCACCGTGACTCTCCTTTATTAACACTCCCAGACTGCCATTAATCTCTACTTAATTATCTCCAATGAGAAGCGACTCACTTTCTAGTCTATAAGAAGCCACATCCATTTCTGAGCAGCTCTTAATCTATAATGATAATTTTCTGATGCCCACTGTAATTTGCCTCCTTGCCAAGTTTTTCCTAGTTTCAATCTCTAGAGCCATAGGGAAGAACCTATCTCCGGTATCACAAAGAAGCTCAAGGAGAGCTATGCCACAAATTCGTCCATCTCTTGGCTAAACATTCTCTCAGCTGAGTAAGATTTTGCATCCTCTCTTAATGTCCTAATAATTAGAATAATACTTACCTTTTTAACCACTAGTTAAAAACCATAGTCTACTGGTTACTGTGTTTAACAGTAGACATAATAGATCATAGTCATATAGGTGTGTTTAGTGTTACATACAGGGTTCCCTTGGTAGCTCAGCTGGTAAAGAATCCACCTACAATGCAGAAGACCCTGGGTTGACTCCTGGGTCGGGAAGATCCCCTGGAGAAGGGACAGGCTACCCATTCCAGTATGCTTGGACTTCCCTCATGACTCAGATGGTAAAGGGTCTGCCTCAATGCAGGAGACCTGGGTTTGATCCCTAGGTTGGGAAGACCCCGAGGAGGAGGGCATAGCAACCCACTCCAGTATTCTTGCCTAGAAAATCCCCATGGAGGGAGGAGCCTGGCAGGCTACAGTCTATGGGGTCACAAAGACTTGGACAGGACTGAGCAACTAAGCACAGCACAGAACAGTGTTACATACAATCTCTAATGTCCTACATATACAACTCTATCCCTTTATTTCCCACTAGGAAGTTCTATTGGAAAGGGAAAATAATGAATTATTATAGAGATAATTTGGAATATGTATCTATTATGGGGATTTTAGCTGTAAGTAACAAAAGATTCAACAACTCAAACCAGTTTAAACAAAAAGGAAATATATTAACTTACATAATAAATAATATAGGGGTGGTATGGGACCTCAGGATTGATTGGTGTAGTGGCCTAGTGATTTCATATAGGACCCTGATTCTTTGTGGGCTTCCCCAGTGGCTCAGTGATAAAGAATGGGCCTGCAATGCAGGAGCCATAGGAGATACAGGTTCAATCCCTGGGTTGGGAAGATCCCCTGGAGGAGGGCATGGCAACCCACTCCAGTACTCTTACCTGGAGAATCCCATGGACAGAAGAGCCTGACTGGCTACAGTTCACGGGGCCACAAAGAGTCCGACATGACTGAAGCAACTTAGCACACGCACATCTGGTTCTTTGCAGACCTCTTTGTCCACCTATACTACCAACTTTAATTCTAATCCCTGTCATACTTGCAGAGTAGCAAGCATGGCTATTTGCTTTTTTGGACATGTCTGATGAAAAAGAGTCTAGCTTCTCATCTCTCTCAAAGAACTAGGAAAATATTTCTCCAGCAAACTTTTGATGTAGTATTATTGACTAGAAGTGGTTTATATACCTATCCATAAACTTATTGCTGATAAAACTGATCTCAAAGCCAAGCTTAGACTCATCAGATACCACCCCAGAGATGGGCATGGCTTTTGCCCAGATCCCATATGTGACTGAATAACAAACACAGGGAGTTTTAAGTAGGAGGTAAGCAACCAGCATTATGTTGTAGATTGCTATAATGAAAAAAAATAAAGCTAATATTCACAAATGTAAGTGTTTATAACCAATATTTTTTATCTCTTAAGTTGATTATTCATCTGCTGGCTCTATGCTCCATTTTCACACACCATTGAGTTCCTTTGTAAATAATGGAAAGTAAGCCTGTAGACTATATTTCCTAGACTTCTTTCCCTAATAGTTATTATTAGATTCTGCTAGAATAAGGGACTGGGGAAGACTGATAGGCAGAAGGAAGGCAGAATACATTATTTACTTGTTTCTGTCAGTGTCTCCAGCAGAAGCATTACCAAGTATGGGGGTGAGGATGGGGGTGGTGGATGGGCTCCTAGGTGAAGATAACAGAATGCAAACAGAAGTGGTGATGGGAAGCAACCACTGGTTCAATGCTCATCACATCACATTAGTCAGCGTACTTGGGTCTGTCCTTCAGTGCATCCTGGGTAAAGGCTATGGATGATTTAAGACCAATCTAATTTGTTTATCTGTTTTGTTATCTCATATTTAGTAGCATATAGCTTAGGGAAGAAAATTTATTCATTACCAAAAGAATGTAAGAGTCTTCCAATGAAGACCTTATTTATAAAAGAAATATCTTCCCCCGTTAAGTTAATAATCTATAGATTCACACTTGTTGGTGTTGAAACTTAATGTTTACTTTTTTTTGCTACTGGGAAGACTTTCTCCCAGGGCAGTGAATCTCCCATGGTGACTCTCTGCTGAGCCATAATCAAATTGAGGGTGTATAAGTCAATATTCAGTCAAGAAAACAGAATCTAGCTTCTGCTTAAAATAGGGAATTTAACAGGCCATCAGTCACAAAATTATTAAAACACTTTCATTCTTAGAGAAAATCTTGGCACAAGGACTTCCGGTGCCTTGTTTGAATTAGGTTATCAGCATCAGGATGATTATTCTATTGAAAGGCATGTCATGGAGAGAAAATTCTACAAACAGGCTCTTAAGTTAATACAACTTAGGGTGATTTCCATGCTTTAGGGGTCCTGCGAAGTGGTGCCAGGGCAGCTTAAGCAACCTGCACGTCAGAGCTCTAAATAACACCATTATCTATCCTGTTTCTTCAGCGCATGATTATTCATCTTAAAGTCATCACTTCTTCATCTTCTTTGCTTCTTTGATACTTCCAATAATTTTGTAACAAAGTCCCTAAATAAAATGTTATCTATTAGAAATACCTAGACCGATGTCTACTTTCCTGCCTGGATGGTATGGCTTTGCTCTAACGCTACAACTCCAAACCAATCAAGAGTCAGGGAGCCACAGTGAGATTCATTGCTCTGGAGACCACTGTTTCTCTAGCTCAAAGCATGCTTGAAATCTGGGGCCTTTATTTACCACTTTACAGGAGGTAACGACTTATATAACTTCTGCCCCAATCACCTTTGTATTATTTAGGCTTAGCTTCTTCTTTTTTTTTTTTTTGGTATGGAAAAAATAAATTCACTCAAAATACCTTAAGATAATGCAGTTCTTGGACTTGTTCATTCTTCCTCAGAGGCTACATGACCACTTTCTTGTGATCTCTTTTTCTTCTGTGCATTTGCTGTATTCTCCTCCTACTGACTTGCTCATTTTTTTAAACGCATCTCTTTACAAGAAACTGCCTCTTTGCTTCTTCATATTTACTATTTCTGTTTTCTGGTACTTTTAGCTTCCACCTGACCACTGTACTCCCAACTCGGCTGGATCCCACAGTATTTCTCAATTTGAATTCTGGAGGAAGGGAATCTGATTGACCCAGCACCTCTCTCTTTGTCAAGCAAAGCTAGAAGCCTTGGACTGCTCTAGGTATTGGCTGCCATTAAGTCAAATTCTACCTGTGGTCCAAGCAGCCATTCCCTGGGATGAAAGAGGCTTGACCAAAATAAGGCTCCTTGGCTTCTTCCGCATCACGGGGACAGAAAGCGTGCTGGCCTGTCTTACATAAGCTGCAAGGTAGACAGTGCATTAGTCTTCCTGCTACAGACTCACAACCACGCAAAGCACAAGTTCAACATTATGTTTTGTTTTGTTTTTCCTGTTTGGAGGCATGTTAACATGGATAAAAACCTTATAAAACCCTTATGGAGGCACACAAGGGTTATACTCTCAGAGCCATTAAACACGTTGAGAAATGTCCCAGATCTCATTTCTCAACAAAAATGACCCTGAGTGCAGATATTAGAAGTTTACTAGGCAGTGTGAAATAGTAAAACACAACAAACAAAAATACAGAGTCAGACAGATCAGGGTTCAAAATAATACATCAAAGAATTTTTTTATATGTTAAGTCACTGAAATATACAGAAGCTGTCCCCATTTACGCTTATATCTTAATTTAAAGGGAGAGACATAAAACATAAGTAATATATTTTTATGTTGTGATAAGGGTCCCCTGTTGGATCAGCTTTTAACAACAAACTACCTTATACATAGAAAATATCTATGATATCCTGAAAACTTCTCAAAGAAGCTCTACACAAAAAATCTGATTAAATGTATTTCATCATTATTTTTTAATTTCAAAGGATCCAAAGTAATCTAGATCTACAGGATTGTACCTAGTCAATTCATCCACCTACACCTAAAGTCCTTTATTCCTGCAGCCTTGTTATTCCTTGTAGGTTCTTTCCCTGATCTTCATCCTTGTCTCTAACTGCCTTCTTTCCTGACACCCACTAGTTAATTCCAGGGTCATTCCTTCATCTCTACCTTTGCCTCCCAAGACTGTCTTAGACGTTTCCTCCATTTCCTTTGATTTCCATTATTTCTGCGTTTTGCCCCACCCAGTTGTCGGTTTGTGATACAAAAGTATTGGTGAGTACTTGAGAGACTAAAGTTAACCCAGTGGAAATGGAGACAATTAATCTGAGACCAGTTCACTTTTAAAATACAGCTTCGGGGTCAGATAAGAAGGAATCTGTTTAAAGATGATATTGACACAATGAACTTAAAAGCCAAAACTCCATTCAGGGCCTGGGCTGCATTTCTTTTGTTGATTTAGGAGATCATTGTTTTTTGTTTTTTTTTTCTTTTTCTCCACTCCTTCATGATTTCACTTACACAAATAAATATTTCAGAACCCAAAGTAAGGATTGCTAGGCTATTTTTTAATTCCACCATGCCTCTTTTCCTTCAATTTAAGGCTGCCATTTAAAGAAAAAAAAAATCTGATTTCTTACCTTCCTCAGAAGAATAAAGGATCTTTGTCTATTTTCAATATTTTTTATTCTAATCAATATTTGACTTTTTTCTTCTCATTCACCTTCACCCCTCTCCCTGAACATTGACTTGTCCTATTCCTTATGTCTCTCTACTTTAATCTGAAAAGAAAAGGTGGCTGTTTTTGCAAGCAATGTAAATCCAACTTCCTGGTCATTCAATTGTGATCAATTTCTGCCTGGGAGACTGAACACACTACATCTATGAGGCGTGCAACATCTGTCAATAAGAAGGAAATGGGCGATCTGTAATGCAGCAAACTTCCAGTGCCTGGACCAATGCCACAGACATGCCTGTTGGGAAGTTGGCTTCTATCTGCTGCTTCCTCAGTCTTCCTTCCAGAGGAATAAGCTGTTCTGCAGACCCCAGAAATTATTCCCATAATCCAAACAGGAAAATCCATTCAGCAAATAAAACACCATGGCCCCACCCAGAAAAGGACTTCCACAGGAGTGACTTTATTTTCTCAATACACAGTCAGCTGTGTCATTCTCAGAGTGGCAGGTTGGAGCTAAAGACAAGAAGGGAAGAAGGCTCACTGGTGAGACTTGGATGAAAATCCTCTTAAAGGTGAGCAGAAAGCCTAGGCAGTGCCATTGACACAGCAAAACTGGGTGGTCAGGCTCTGGGACAAGTCACTGAAGTGGGTAGCAAAGAGCAAGCACTCAGAAACATGTTTGTGTATAAAGAACTCACATCATTTTACCTCATCATTTATTCAAATAATATTTATTGAGCACTTACTATATGGCAGACAGTGTCCTAGACACCGCCCTAGAAATAAAACAGTGGATAATATAGAGATAAGCACTGCCTTCATAGAAATTATCATCTAATAGATGATGTAGTAATAAAAGTTTCACATATGACCCAGAAAGTGGGAAAAAGCAGAATAACTAGAGAATAACAAAGTAGGGTGTTTACTTAAGACAGGGTTGAGAGGAATAATCCTTCCTAGGAGTGGAACTTAACTAACGAATGGAGGGTGGAGGGAACCATGAATGTATGTGGGAATGAATATTTCATAAGTAGGACTAAAAGGGGCAGGGCAGAAGTGTGCTTATTTTGTAAGAGCTGAGAGAAACAAATATGGATGAGCATGGAGAAGGGAAGAAAGACGGGAAAGAAGCTGGGAAACAGATGAGGCAAGGACTTGCAGGCCCTGGCAAAGCATTTAGATTGTATCCTGGTGGTATCGGGAAACTATGAGACATCGGCTTGGAGGTGTTGAAATGATGGTGGTGGTGGCGGTGGTGGCGATCATGGTGAGGTGTGTAAATGCTATACCGCAGGCACCAGACCTGGTTTCCTTGTCATTAAATGGAGCCAAACAACCTCCCCACCTCCTGGACATTCATGGTGATTAAACGATATGGCATGCAAAGCACTTGATATAATGCTCAATAAGAGTTATTACAATTATTATTGTGATCATCAGGGACCCGGCTATTTGTGCTCACCATCTTGACCCCATTTGTCCCCCAAGTACATTTTAAACACAAACATTTTAATCACAATTATGCTAACTTCAATAAATGTCTGTGGAGGAAGTATTTTCCTAGCAAACTCCATTAAGCCAATTTAATTTTTTGCTCGATGTCCTATATTGCACAATTTGATCATTCATAATTTTTCCCATTTTCATTAGCACTATTTTTTTTTCCCATTTCAAATTTACTGCAAGATTAAACTATCTCTTAAGTTTAAATGATGAAGTCAAATGGCAGTTTCAAATTGGTGTGGTTAAAATATTCTGCTGCTTAAGAATCCTGAACCTCAGAGAGGTGAACTGATTTTCCCAAATACAGTCAACTAGCAACTATCGGAGGTGAAATCCAACCTAAGTCTATTTCATTCTGATACCATGACCTTCCACCATGGTACTTTTTTTGGAAAGATAGAGAGTAGGAGGAGGACGAGGAAGAGAAAAAGACTTAATTACCAGGGTTAATGTGGGGCTCAACTGACATAATATATGGAAAGTGCTTTTGTAAATTGTGAAGTGCTGTGCTATTTTTAGTAATAACAGTAAAAATAAGATTCATTTCCAAATTTAGAAGAGCACAGGGAATGCATGTGAATGCACACTCATTCCTGGCTGAGTGTGCTTAGCTAGATTGGTGAATTTCATTTCCTAAAGGTCTTGATTTGTCAAATGCATCACAGACCTACTTTAGCATATCCTAAGAGCCTCCAACAAGAAGAGTGGATGTGGGAATCTGTTTGGATTGGCCCAAGATGGGTCTAAGAACAAAAATTTGCTATGATGGCAGAGGAGGTCTTTAAGAGGGTCTTGGAGATCTGAAACAACTTGAATTAGAGCTCTAAAGGACAATCGGGGCCTGTTGTCTATTGAAGAGGGTCTATTTCAAAGATTTCAGCATCCAGACATCAGGGAGATAATAGTTCTTGACAGAAGTGCCATTCAATAGTCCTTCTTTGAGTACTTAACATCTTGAGGCACTGAGCTAGCAGCCAATGATAGGTTGAGATGCTATCTCAACCTCAAGAAGCTTGCTAAAAAAAAAAAAAGAAAGAAAATGAAAGTGAAGTCGCTCAGTGGTGTCCAACTCTTTGTGACTCCATGGACTATAGCCCACCAGGCTCCTCCCTCCATGGGATTCTCTAGGCAAGAGTACTGAAGTGGGTTGCCATTTCCTTCTCCAGGGGATCTTCCCAACCCAGGGATCGAACCCAGGTCTCCCACATTCCAGACAGACGCTTTAACCTCTGAGCCACCAAAAAAAATAAGCATGATACAATATCAAAGCCATGGTGGAGGCATAGGGGAGACACATCTACCCCTATGGGAAAGAGTTCCTAATTTTCAAGGACTAATAGTAAAAAGACAGACAAGGTAGAGAGTGCATTCCAGTAAAATAAGATTGTGCAAGTAAAAGGATAGTGATAAAAGAGAATGGGGCTGCCAAGGGAGCATATGCCATGGCTGCAGAGGATGTGAGGTAGGTGAAGGATGGAGTGACTCAGGTGCAGTGGGAGGAAAGCAGCTGGGTAGAGAATTACATAAGGAACGGACAGGTGAGTCAGGGAATGACTCAGATGCAGAGAGTTCAGTTCAGTTCAGTTGCTCAGTCGTGTCTGACTCTTTGTGACCCTATGGACTGCAGCACGCCAGGCCTCCCTGTCCATCACCAACTCCCAGAGTTACTCAAACTCATGTCCATTGAGTCAATGATGCCATTCAACCATCTCATCCTCTGTTGTCCCTTTCTCCTCCCACCTTCAATTTTTTCCAGCATCAGGGTCTTTTCCAATAAGTCGGTTCTTCGCATCAGGTGGCCAAAGTATTGGAGTTTCAGCTTCAGCATCAGTCCTTCCAATGACTCTTCAGGACTGATTTCCTTTAGGATGGACTGGTTGGATCTCCTTGCAGTCCTTCTCTAACACCACAGTTCAGTAGCATGAATTCTTCGGCGCTCAGCTTTCTTTATGGTCCAGCTCTCACATCCATACATGACTGCTGGAAAAGATGGAAAGAGAGCACTCAAAAAGGTCTATGAAAGAGGCCGAGTGCTTATCTCCTCAAGGCAGGTGGAGGCCACAGAGAAGTAGTTTTCGTGTCTCAGGAAAGAGACTGGAAGAGACCAGCTCTGGTCATAACCCACTGCAGACACTGAAGGTTAAGACAGTGACCAAGGCCAAAAGTCATGGAAAAGAATGGGTTAGTTAGATAAAAGGTATCTTGCAATTGCTACTATTAATAGAATAACCAGCAAACTAAATCCATTCCAAGAAACTAGGAAAATGTACCTAGAGGTGCCTCCTGTTATCTTGGGCACAGCTTCTAAATAGCTAGCCTAGGACTGAGTGAGACAGGGCTTGCAGGTGGAAGATTTTGAAACACAGCTGGATTGGGACATGGGACAACTGGGGACTGATACAGTTTATATTCCAGAAATATGTGTGGGCTCTTGGAGATAAGGCTGTTGTTGATTCATTAATAATTGTTTATTATATTAATTAATAATAATTCAATAATAATTCAGTTACCATTTACTGAGCCCTTTTATTTTAATTATTACTTCCAGTCTGTGAGTTAGTTGCTCTTACTCCTATGTCTGCAGAAAGTGAGAGCTATAACTTGCTTAAGTGAACGAGGCGGTGGCTCCCAGACAGACCTATGTCCTAAATTCCTGGATCAGTGAACATTTCCTTCTGTGGCAGAAGAGTGAATTTCTTACACGGGAAACAATGAGTTTAAGCTAAGGATCTTGAGAAGAGGAGCTTGTCCTGGGTAACCCCAAGTGGGCCTTAATTGCAATCACATGAATCCTTGTAAAACAGTTACACAGAGAAGACACCCAGAGAAGGGAAGACAACATGACCACAGAGCTAGAGACTGGAGGGATGTGGCCACAAGCTAAGGACTGCTGGGCAGCCAGAGCCTCTGTAGAAACCAGAGCTCTGCCAACACACTGACTGTAACTTTTGGATTCCAGAACTGTGAGAGAACAGGTTTCTTTTAAGCCACTAAGGTTGTAGTAACTTGTTACAGCAGCCGTAGAAAACTAACGCATTCCTCAAGATCACAGTGCTGAAGGTAGCGGGGGCACTCAAACCCAGGTCTGTCAAACCCCAAAGATCTTGGTTTCTCCCATACCATGCCATCCTACAATGGTGCTAAACTGGTTTAAAGCTTCTACAGAAAACAATTCAAAATGGTGTTGTAGAAACAGCATCTCATGAAGTATAATTAGAAGAATTGGTGTCTACCACCATGGACTTTGCCATCAAGTAATGGAGCTGCAACTTGGCAGCAAACTGGAAAGGAGAGCTGAAACTGAAGACAGGAAACAGGAGGTCTGGAGGTCAACCCAGGTGATGGGGTTACGGTGGGAAAGAGGTCAAGGAAGCAGCTCAAGTATTCCAGACACACGGAAACCACGGTCAGCTATGAGTCCTCTTATTACACATCTTTATCACTAGACAGGCAGAATACATCTGTGCTCAGGTTACCAGCAGTACCAGGAAACAATAAGCTAGATTGGAGGGGACATGAAGGTCAGGAAGAATTTGCTATTTGTTTTTTTTTGTTTTTTTTTTCCAAGGCATCAAAGCAGTCAGGATTGGAAAAGTCAGAACTTTTGTGCAATTTCCTAACAAGGTCATAACATTTTTATTTTAAAGTATAAATGACTGGAGACTGACTATAATTCTTTTCTGTATTAATTCATTCTAGTATTACTAACCCAGACTCAGCCTCTAGATAGAATCAGAATGTATTTAATGCTGGAAAAGGACAGACAGCATTCAAACCCACCCCACCCTATCTGCACAGCATATCCCTAGTGAGAACAACTCTCCTGCTCTCTGGTGAGCTTAGATAATTCATTAGATTACATAGAAGCATCCAGAGTCAAAGGTTTGGGGGTTGGGTGAAAAGAGACAAAGAGGGCACCTGGGCTAGAAAATCCTAAACATTGGTAATTTTTGCCTCAAATGTTAGCTGTCGTCATTTTTAGTCAAGGACTTAAAAGCCATTATTCCACATTCCATGCAGGGTTTTCACAATCTTCGTATCCATTTGACCAAAGAAAGAAATGGTTGAAGCAACAAGATGGCAGAGGTGGCTGTGTCCCTCCTCAAGGCCTGGATGGGACCAATGTCAGGACTGCCAGCAAAGCCTAACCGAGTCCAGTTTTCATCATGTGGATTTGGTGACAAATCCATCATGGTAGGCGACACATATGTGGTCAGAGTGACTACAAAGGCTTGACGCGGGCCTGTCTCTGAATGTTCTGAGTTACTCACAAAGGGAATTCAACCTAAAATTAGAAACCTTTACCCGCTGAACATGTCTCAAATTAAAGATTCCTTTTACTTCCAGGCATTCAGAAATTAATTCTCATGTGCTTGAGTATTTTCATGTTTATGCTACATTGTAAAATAAAAACCTATTTTTACTAGCTTAACTTATTTGGCTTAATAGTACCAATTTTCTGTTAAGGAACACTAGGCTGCCTACTCCTTGGGGCAAAGAAGGTGTTAAATTCTTCATATCCTAAGGCATTTACACCTAGCAGATGCCTATTAAATGTTCAGTGGAGGAAAGGATGGATGATTTTTGTCTTTTCCTTTATATGTACTATATTTTAAAGTGGTCAAAAATAATCTTTATAAAACATTGTTATTCAGACTTTTCATGAAGGCATGTTTTGCTCAAACTGCCCTCTACCCTTTCAGCATTTCCAGACAACCAACTTTCATAGAATTTGCATGTCTGCTTCAAAGTTTACCAATTAAATTCACTTTTATTCTAAAGAATTTGGTGAATGCTTTCTTTAATAAGAGACAAATGTTGAGATGTTGCTACAGAGGTCGAATGTAGGCCAGGATTCAAGGGCCAAAGCTGGCTACTGCAGTATTAGCAAAAACCTAATAAAATACAAGGAGATGGTGAATGAAGTCATGAGGCGCCCCAGGGTGATGCCATTATTGTCAGCATTTGTAGATGAAATGGAGACTTTCTGCCGGGTTTCCTCCCCACATAATAGCCCGCTCATGAGGCTGGCACTGCTCTGGAGTTAAGGGTTAAGGCAGTGTTTGTTCTTGGAGCATTTTGTTTCCCCCAGATCTCCATTTCTGCTATAAATTTTTCAGTGTGGCTTTTATGTAAATGTGGCAAGAAAGGCAAGACAGAAAAATTTATATGTAAGCTTTAGGAGGGGGTAATAAGGAATGTGAAACTGTTTATTGAAAATAAATGAATATGGAATGTAGAATAGAGGCCCAAGAAGAAATGAATATTTTGTCTGAAGGACCACACTAACCCCTAGGGTAGCAGGAGGCTGATGGAGACTGGTTGCAGGAGAAACCAGGCATGCTCTTTCCTCTAGCTCCAAAGTCTCACTCATTCTAAGAAGCCGTGGGTCCCACCAAGAACCACATCCCAGGCTGGTGGTCAGATGAACTTGAAAGTGAGTCCAGCTTTGCTTCATCAAAATGAAACCAGAACTGAAACAGACACATGTACCCCAATGTTCATTGCAGTTTACATTATAGTTTACAATAGCTAGGACGTGGAAGCAAACTAGATGTCCATCAGCAGATGAATGGATAAGTTGTGGTATGTATACATAGTGGAATATTACTCAGCTATTAAAAAGAATGCATTTGAATCAGTTTTAGTGAGCTGATGAAACTGGAGCTTATTATACAGAGTGAAGTAAGTCAGAAAGCAAAACACCAATACAGTATGTTAATGCATATATATGGAATATAGAAAGATGGCAACAATGACCCTATATGTGAGACAGCAAAAGAAACACAGATGTAAAGAACAGACTTTTGGACTCTGTGGGAGAAGGAGAGGGTGGGATGATTTGAGAGAATAGCATTGAAACATGTATATTACCATATGTAAAATAGATCGCCAGTCCAGGTTCAATGCATGAAACAGGGTGCTCAGGGCCGGTACACTGGGATGACCCTGAGAGATGGGATGGGGAGGGAGGTGGGAGAGGGGTTCAGGATGGGGGATGCGTGTACACCCATGGCTGAGTCATGTCAATGTATGGCAAAAACTACTACAATATTGCAAAGTGATTAGCCTCCAATTAAAATAAATTAATTACTACAGATGGTGACTGCAGCCATGAAATTAAAAGACGCTTACTCCTTGGAAGGAAAGTTATGACCAACCTAGATAGCATATTCAAAAGCAGAGACATTACTTTGCCAACAAAGTTTCGTCTAGTCAAGGCTATGGTTTTTCCTGTGGTCATGTACGGATGTGCGAGTTGGACTGTGAAGAAGGCTGAGCGCCGAAGAATTGATGCTTTTGAACTGTGGTGTTGAAGAAGACTCTTGAGAGTCCCTTGGACTGCAAGGAGATCCAACCAGTCCATTCTGAAGCAGATCAGCCCTGGGATTTCTTTGGAGGGAATGAGGCTAAAGCTGAAACTCCAGTACTTTGGCCACCTCATGCAAAGAGTTGACTCATTGGAAAAGATTCTGATGCTGGGAGGAATTGGGGGCAGGAGGAGAAGGGGACGACAGAGGATGAGATGGCTGGATAGTATCACTGACTCGATGGACGTGAGTCTGAGTGAACTCCGGGAGTTGGTGATGGACAGGGAGGCCTGGCGTGCTGCGATTCATGGGGTCCCAAAGAGTCAGACACGACTGAGCGACTGATCTGATCTGATCTGATCTGAAGCAGGTCATTGAATGTCTCTTCTGTCCTCCTGCATCTCCATCCATCATAGACAAATATTCACATCCCACCCCCACTTCTGGTAGACTGTTACTTTTCATGCTCTTAATTAGGTTCTTTGAGAGAGGCAGCTAGGTAAGAATTATACCTGTGTAGCCAGGACTTCACACACAGCGATCAATTACTATGTTATATTATGTGAAGGAGTGTATTGAGAACCTTTAAGTTTAAGGTGCTTTATTAAGCACTCTGTGTTTTAAAATATGGATTTTACAAAACAGGAATAGAGCCTACAAATTGATAGAAAATATTTGCAAATGATGCTACTGACAAAGGCTTAATTTCCAAAATATACGAATAGCTCATGCAGCTCAATATAAAAAACAAACAAACAATCATATCAAAAAATGAACAGGAGACCTAAATAGATGCTTCTCCAAAAAAAAAAAAAAAAAAAAATACAGATGGCCAAAAAGCAAATGAAAAGATGCTCAATACTGCTATTTATTAGAGAAGTGCAAATCAAAATTACAATGAGGAAGTCAGAATGGCCATCATCCAAAAGCCTACAGATAGTAAATGCTAAAAAAGATGTGGAGAAAAAAGAACCCTTCTACACTGTTGATGGTAATGTAAATTGGTATTGCCAATGGAGAAGGTATGGAGGTTACTTTAAAAATTAAAAATGAAACTACTATATGATTGGCAATCCTACTCCTGGGCATATATCTGGAGAAAACCATAGTTTGAAAAGATACATGAACCAAATGTCCATTGCAGCACTATTTACAATAGCCAAGACTTGGGAGCAGCCTAAATATCTATCAACAGATGAAAGGATATAGAAGATGTGGTACATATATACAATAGACTATTCAGTTCAATTCAGTTCAGTCGCTCACTCACGTCCAACTCTTTGCGACCCCATGAATCGCAGCATGCCAACTTCCCTGTCCATCACCAGCTCCCGGAGATTACTCAAACTCATGCCCGTTGAATCAGTGATGCCATCCAACCATCTCATCCTCTGTCATCCCCTTCTCCTCCTGCCCTCAATCTTTCCCAACATCAGGGTCTTTTCCAATGAGTCAGCTCTTCTCATCAGGTGGCCAAAGTATTGGAGTTTCAGCTTCAGCATCAGTCCTTCCAATGAACACCCAGGATGGATTTCCTTTAGGATGGACTGGTTGAATCTCCTTGCAGTCCAAGGGACTCTCAAGAGTCTTCTCAAGCACCACAGTCCAAAAGCATCAATTCTTCAGTGCTCAGCTTTCTTTATAGTCCAACTCTCACATCCATACATGACTGATGGAAAAACCATAGCCTTGACTAGATGGACCTTTGTTGGCAAAGTAATGTCTCTGCTTTTTAATATGCTGTCTAGGTTGGTCATAACTTTCCTTCCAAGGAGTAAGTGTCTTTTAATTTCATGGCTGCAATGATTTTGGAGACCAGAAAAATAAAGTCAGCCACTGTTTGCACTGTTTCCCTATCTATTTGCCATGATAGAATATTACTCAGCCATAAAAAGAATGAATTAAAGCCATTTGTGGCAACATAGATGGACCTAGAGATTATCACACTAAGTGAAGTAAGTCAGATAAAGATGAATATATAATATCACTTACATGTGGAATCTTAAAAAAATGATACAGCGGAACCTATTTACAAACATAGACATAGAAAATAAACTTATGGTTACCAAAGGGGAAACAAGATAGAGGAAGAATAAATTAGAAGTTTGGGATTAACATGCATGCACTGCTGCTTCTAAGTCGCTTCAGTCGTGTCTGACTCTATGCGACCCCATAGACGGCAGCCCGCCAGGCTCCCCCGTCCCTGGGACTCTCCAGGCAAGAACACTGGAGTGGGTTGCCATCTCCTTCTCCAATGCATGAAAGGGAAAAGTGAAAGTGAAGTCGCTCAGTCATGTCCGACTCTTTGAGACCCCATGGTCTGCAGCCTACCAGGCTCCTCCGTCCATGGGACTCTTCAGGCAAGAGTACTGGAGTGGGGTGCCACTGCCTTCTCCACATACATGCACTACTATATATAAAACAGATAAACAATAAAGACCTACTGTATAGCATGAGGAGCTATATTTAGTATCTTTTAATAACCTATAATGGGAAAGAATCAGAAAAAGAATATATATATATATATATATATATTTGATAAACTGAATCACTTTGCTATATACTTGAAACTAACAAAATGTTGTAAATCAACTATGCTTTTGTTTAGTCGCTCGGTGTGTCCAGCTCTTTGTGACCCCATGGAGTGTAGCCCTCCAGGCTCCTCTGTCCGTGGGATTCTCCAGGCAAGAATACTGAAGTGGTTTGCCATTTCCTTCTCCAGGGGATCTTCCCAACCCAGGAATCGACTCCGTGTCTCCTGAGGCTTCTGCATTGCTGTTGAATTCTTTACCACTGAGCCATACTTCAATAAAACATAAAATAAAATACTGTAGGTTTTACTATTTTTCAGGTATATTGAGGACAATAGTTCAGGAGATGATTGTTGTTGTATGGCAATGTAGGAGAGTGGGTTGTCATTTCCTTCTCCAGGGGATTTTCCCAACCCAGGAATCAGACCCATGTCTCCTGCACTGGCAGGTGGATTCTTTAATCACTGCGCCACCTGGGAAGCCCTAATATTTAGATTACTGAGAAAAAAAAAAGACTCAACCAAAAAACTGCATTATCTCTGCTAAATTATTGCCATTTCCTTCCTCAGGTTTAGCAAGACATGGTCACCTTGGGTTTGCCAGGTCAGAGTTCATGACTGTGGACATGTCAGGCACCCTAGACTGTGTTAGGAATAAGCCGCTTGGACAGGTGGCACCCTGGGCTGCAGTCCCACCATGTATCCAAAGATCTGCTTCTATAAGAATCTCTGCCACAGAGGCGATTACAGGAAGTGGTTTGGCTTTGAGCAGACCTGATGAGTCATCAGTCTTATTCCTGTGCAAGTCTGGGTTTTTTCCTCTTTTTAATTAAAAAAAGAAACATCCTGGCATTCCATAAATAACATTATTGGTGATGCAAAGAACAGAAAGGCACAAAAGAAGGAGAAACTGGAACAACCTAACTCTAGCACAGCTTCTTTACCTGCTTCCACTGTACTCACTCAGCACCACCAGATTATAGCAGCTGGATGGTCTCCTTCTGAGCCTGCCCTACCATTGTGGGGGAGGGAGGGGGAGGGGAAGACATTCTATATCATGGAGAGAGGCTTTGTTCACATACCAGAAATAGCAGACTGACAAGGCCATTGATCATGAGTTGGAACTTGGACCATCTCTGTGTTATTAGGATGGCTATGGAGACAAAGCAAAAGATAGGAAGTGAGAGGTTGAGTTTGGACGTTTTCAATTGATGTTTGGGCATCAATATGACTTCAGTTCAGTTCAGTTCAGTCACTCAGTCATGTCCGACTCTTTACGACCCCATGAATCGCAGCACTCCAGGCCTCTCTGTCCATCACCAACTCCCAGAATTTACTCATTGAGTCTGTGATGCCATTCAATCATCTCATCCTCTGTCGTCCCCTTCTCCTCCTGCCTTCAGTCTTTCCCACCATCAGGGTCTTTTCAAATGTCAGCTCTTCACGTCAAGTGGCCAAAGTATTGGAGCTTCAGCTTCAACATCAGTCCTTCCAATGAACACCCAGGACTGATTTCCTTTAGGTTGGACTGGTTGGATCCCCTTGCAGTCCAAGGGACTCTCAAGAATCTTCTCCAACACCACAGTTCAAAAGCATCAATTCTTCAGCACTCAGCCTTCTTCACAGTCCAACCCTCACATCTATACATGACCACTGGAAAAACCATAGCCTTGACTAGACGGATCTTTGTAATGTCTTTACCTTTGACATTATGGCAAAGTAATGTCTCTGCTTTTTAATATGCTGTCTAGGTTGGTCATAACCTTCCTTCCAAGGAGTAAACATCTTTTAATTTCAATATGACCTAATCCACTGTAAAAATTACTAGTATTTTCTCCTAATGTTGCTTTTTTTTTTTTAAATTATATGACCTTGGACCAATGGTTTCACTACTCTGAGCTTAATTTTTTCTACCCATTACATGGAAGATTAATCCCGATTCTTTCCTTTGTTCATTCAACTGACACTCTGTATTCATCTGTGAGCACAGGGCACAGGGCTAAATGCTTCCTTTGGGGAACCTGTGGGCTAAAGAGGGGTGCTATTTGATGAGATCTTGTGCACTTTCCAGATGACAGAGTGAGCCATAAGTCATAGCTCCTCTCATCAAAGTATTTGGATGGTTCTGAGTCTCTTCCAGATTTCATAGTCTGTGATTTGTTAGGAAAGTGACTTTGTTAATTTTTTTGGGCTCCTGGCAATGTTTTGACATAGCAACTCATTAGATCTTTAATCTTACTTAAAAATATTAAACCATTCTAATAACAGAATCACATGCAGAATCCCAACCCATAAAACAGTCAAAAGCAAAGCTGCTCTGGTTGGAGTTGAGACAGAAAGCCTGCAGCTTCCTGCTTGGACTGTGCCTCCCCTCCTTGAATCACCTTTCTCTTAATCCTCTGACACCTTAAAGCATAGTGTGGAAACCACGGCTCTATTACGTTTCAAAGAGACATGTACGCTGAACACAGTTTCACCTGAAGAAGCATGAGAGTGAAGTACACTGCTTTTAGTTCATGTGCCTACCTTTGTTTCGCTGGTCCATGTCATGTGTAGAGTGAAGTTCACAGAAACGCACAGAGCCAGGGGGTCAAGCACTGAATGGTGGAAGCTCACCCGTGGTGGACGTCTCCTTGAGTCTGGAGCAGTAAAGCAGCCATTCTTCTGGTTTAACACTTGATTTCCACACAGTAACAGCAAAGCAGCAGAATTGAATCTCTGCCTTTGTTTTACTTAGAAAATAGTCAGGAAGATATTTACTGGAGAAAGCTTAGTGGTATGAGAACAAACCATTTCCTACACTCTCTGAGAGCCAGATCCATGTCACTGTCTTAGTTGTATTCCCCACAGCTCCCAGGACAGGTATATGTAGTAAAACAGTAAAAGATATGTAATAAATCTTATTGCTGAAAGAAATGGATAAGCAACTTAATTATATATATATATATTTATATATATATATATATATATATATATATATATATGGAGAAGGGAATGGCAACCCACTCCAGTATTTTTGCCTGGAGAATCCCATGGACAGAGGAGCTTGGCGGGCTACAGTCCACGGAGTTGCAAAGAGTAGGACACAACTTAGCAACTAAACACACACAAACACACACACACACATATACATACTGTTTCAAAATAATTACAGAAAATCATCAAATAAAGATGGTATCCATTCAGAAGTTCAGAAGAAAATACACTGTGGACTTATAAAATTAGGGTCATGGCATTTTTATCTTTCACTGCCAGCATCTCTCATGGTGTTTAGCACATCACTGCAGATGGTGACTGCAGCCATGAAATTAAAAGACGCTTGCTCCTTGGAAGAAAAGTTATGACCAACCTAGATAGCATAATGAAAAGCAAAGACATTACTTTGCCAACAAAGGTCCGTCTAGTCAAGGCTATGGTTTTTCCTGTGGTCATGTATGGATGTGAGAGTTGGACTGTGAGGTAGGCTGAGTGCCAAAGAATTAATGCTTTTGAACTGTGGTGTTGGAGAAGACTCTTGAGAGTCCCTTGGACTGCAAGGAGATCCAACCAGTCCATTCTGAAGGAGATCAGCCCTGGGTGTTCTTGGGAAGGAATGATGCTAAAGCTGAAACTCCAGTACTTTGGCCACCTCATGCGAAGAGCTAACTCATTGGAAAAAATTCTGATGCTGGGAGGAATTGGGGGCAGGAGGAGAAGGGGACGACAGAGGATGAGATGGCTGGATGGCATCACTGACTCGATGGATGTGAGTCTGAGTGAACTCCGGGAGTTGGTGATGGACAGGAAGGCCTGGTGTGCTGCGATTCATGGGGTCGCAAAGAGTCAGACACGACTGAGCAACTGAACTGAACTGAGGCTGTTTTAAATCAGTTAGGCTGGAGTGGTTGTCTCTAATGATTTTCTGAATTCTTCTGCCTGTCCAGCTTCCAGGCTCATGGTAGGGTTGTACCTCCTGCTCTTGACTGGGACCATTTGACCAAGTTTAACCAAAGAGTTGTGGGTGGGAGGTCTGCGTGTAACTCTTTGGCCGCTAGCTGAATGACTAATGAAACACTGTCCAGGACTCTGTTCTCTGTCAGATGACAAGCAGTGATCCAGACAGTGGTTGTTTCATCAGGCTTGATCTCAGAGAGGGGGTGACAAAGTGAGCAAATTGGGAGAAGATCCCTCCAACAACCTCTAACAGTTAAGTAGCATGAGTGAGAAATACACATTTCTGGTTTGAACCACTGAGGTTTTTTAAAGACACATCTTATAGCCTGTTGCTGCTGCTAAGTCACTTCAGTCATGTCCGACTCTGTGCAACCCCATAGACGGCAGCCTGCCAGGCTCCCCCATCCCTGAGATTCTCCAGGCAAGAACACTGGAGTGGGCTGCCATTTCCTTCTCCAATGCATGAAAATGAAAAGTGAAAGTGAAGTCGCTCAGTCGTATTCGACTCTTAGCGACTTTATGGACTGCAGCCTACCAGGCTCCTCTGTCCATAGGATTTTCCAGGCAAGAGTACTGGAGTGGGGTGCCATTGCCTTCTCCAACCTTATAGCCTAGCTTACCCTAATTAACATAGCTAGGCTACAGTAACAAATAGATCCTAACACTTAATTGTTTAATAGAATAGAAGTTAAATTTTTCTTCACTGACTTTGCCAGATTTGTGAAATGAGCACATGGGGTACACTGGTCCACACAGTTACTGATGGTCCAGGATGGTACCCACTTTGGCTTTATTGAATACATAAGGTTTCAGGGTCATTTAGAAGTCTCCATGCCAGTCATATCATATTAGCGTCTTAGTCACATCACATGGTCACATCTAATCGCAAAAGGAGCGACCCCATGGACTGCAGCCTACCAGGCTCCTCCATCCATGGGATTTTCCAGGTAAGAGTACTGGAGTGGGGTGCCATTGTCTTCTCTGAAAGAAATGTATAGCTGTGTCCAAAGATGGATTTTGGTAAATAGTTAATCACCCCACATAGGTGCTTAATAAGTATTTGTTGAATAATTGGACAAATGACCAAACATAAATACAAAAGAATGGCTAGACTGATGAAAGGGTTTTTTTTAGTTGGTAGCCCAGGGAATCATTTTACTTACACAGACAGGAGGACTCCTCAAAGCCCTCGTTCCTAGCCTAGCGTACCTGTTTCTATTTTTCTGAACCCAATCACAATTCCACTTATGCCCTCTCCTTAGAGTGCTATTCAAAACAGTTAACAGCAATCACCAACTCTGACCACTCAGAATAGACCTTTGCCAATGAATTAGCATGGCCGCCAATTGTAGAGAGCTAGTATACTGGTCATTCCAGGTGAACACGCTCTCAGCTTCTGCCTCTGGCCACCGCAACCACAAGCAACAAGATCTAGATATTAAATCATGTACATATTAAATTCATTCTGTTATTAAAAAAAAAAAGAAATACAAGTACACACAATTGAGACTGTCCAGAAAAATCTAAGGAAAATGGTCATCATATTACTGGGAATTAGAATCCTTATAATTCCCCAAGCATATGTCATACCTTAAGGGAGCTATCAGAGAAGTGTTCACAAGGACAGGTGACATTTGCGAGAGTTTGGAAAGGTATGCCATGTTTAACAACCAGTAATTGGTAATGGTAAGGACTTTCTAAACAAAGACATCAGCAACAAAATTAAAAAAAAAAAAAAACAAAGACATCAGCAAATAGAACATTTTGTTTTTACCTTTCTTACAATACCTATTCTAGTTTATTGTATATTCAACTTTTGTGGTTATTTGTCTTATCCTCTCTACTAGACTGGAATATCCTTAAGGGCAAGGAAGAGCTCTATTCTCCCCATCTCATTTCTTTTCTACAAGGACCTAAAAATTGTAGATATCTAGTATGTGGCTATTGGCGGAATAATAAGGGATAAAATCATTGAATGGTGGCTGCTGCTGCTGCTGCTAAGTCGCTTCAGTCGTGTCCGACTCTGTGCGACCCCATAGACGGCAGCCCACCAGGCTCCCCGGTCCCTGGGATTCTCAAGGCAAGAGCACTGGAGTGGGTTGCCATTTCCTTCTCCAGTGCATGAAAGTGAAAAGTGAAAGTGAAGTCACTTAGTCGTGTCTGACTCTTCGCTACCCCATGGACTGTAGCCCACCAGGCTCCTCCGTCCATGAGATATTCCAGGGAACTGTGACTAGAGCAAATTTAAAACACAATAGCACAGGTTCAGGTTCCGCAGGGAAAAAAGCATGCTTATGAAATCTATAGTTTCAGAAGTCAACTTCAGAGATTCACGTACTTAAGAAGCAAACCCTTAAAACACGAGGTCTTGGCTCTTAAAACGACTCTTCAAGTAACTTGCTCCCTACCACCTTTATCTACTACCCATTCTTTGGCTATCTGTTCATGTCCATCAGCCTTGGTCCCATGGGCATTTATTTGCCTTCCTCAGACATTTTTTTGTGGTACTGTGCAGTCTGTGGAGCTTTCTCCACCAGGGATCAAACCCATGCCTCCTGCATTGGAAGCAGAGTCTTAACCTCTAGACAGCCAGAAAGTCCAAACTTTCTCAGACTTTAGTCTACCTTAGTTATCTAATGGCCAACCTCATTCCCTTTCTCTGTTTCTGTGAATAGGCTCACTGTCTCGTCTTTTCTTCTCCTGGTTCTCTTTTTTTTCTCCTCTTTCTACCGATCAATGTATCTGGCTACCGCAGGAAGCTAGATCTATTCTTCATCCAGGTTGGCC
The DNA here is from genome assembly GCF_019923935.1 of Bubalus bubalis. Taxonomy (NCBI): domain Eukaryota; kingdom Metazoa; phylum Chordata; class Mammalia; order Artiodactyla; family Bovidae; genus Bubalus; species Bubalus bubalis. The sequence goes on from NC_059161.1 coordinate 6,694,240, forward strand.
CAGCTACCCGATTCTCATGGTGTTTCTGAAAGAATAAATTGAACTTGGTAAAACAGAGTTAAGAGATGCAATTATCTCTACTTTATAAAAGCCTTTGACTAAATTATACACTAAGTGAAATTTTTTTTCTAAAAACATCACAGAATTAAAGAGATCTTTTCTGTTCTTAGTAAGGAATTGGCATAGATCCAAGAATGAAAGGCTGAAAATAAATGAGCATTCTGTGATGAAATGTTAATGGTAGGATCACCAAGATATTAGTATCTTGATCACTTTTATTTAAAATTTAACTAATGAATTAGAAGAAGAAATATCCAGCAAATATACAAGTTTGTAGATAACAGAATTTCTTCACATGAAAAAAGAAAACTGGCCTGATGTACTCATGAAAAATGTCAGCAGAAACCAAGTGGAGGTCAAAAGGTGGAGGAACATTTCCCCACGAACAAGAATGAGACCAAAAAAAAAAAAAAAAAGTCCATCTATTCTCAAAGGACACTAGGCTCTGAGTGATCATTAGAACTTGATAAGGGGATTCAGGAGACACTGTAACCATTCCCTGAAAAGAGTCTTTGGCCTTTAGGGGCAAAAAGATACTGTAATAAGACAAAAAATATTGCTGTATCCTTGTATAAACCATACATCTTCCACTCTTGGAATCCTGAATCCTTCTCAGGCTGCCTAACCTATCCTCATTTTATAAAAGATGAAGCAGCACTGCAAAACTCAAGAGAAAACAACTAAAATGATCAACAGGATGCTATATATGAAAATGAATCAGAGAGATTAGAACCATCTGGAAAGAAAAAAATTGAGAGGAAGAAATACACAATACAGTGTGTTTATATGTGAAATAGGAGCTAGCTCTTGCTTCTTAAAGAAAACAAAGTTAAAACCAAACAAAGACTCAGTTCAGTTCAGTCGCTCAGTCGTGTCTGACTCTTTGCGACCTCATGAATCATAGCATGCCAGGCCTCCCTGTCCATCACCAACTCCCGGAGTTCAATCATACTCATGTCCATTGAGTCAAGTGATGCCATCCAGCCATCTCATGCTCTGTCGTCTGCTTCTCCTCCTGCCCCCAATCCCTCCTAGCATCAGAGTCTTTTCCAATGAGTCAACTCTTCGCATGAGGTGGCCAAAGTACTGGAGTTTCAGCTTTAGCATCATTCCTTCCAAAGAAATCCCAGGGCTGATCTGCTTCAGAATGGACTGGTTGGATCTCCTTGCAGTCCGAGGGACTCTCAAGAGTCTTCTCCAAAACCACAGTTCAGAAGCATCAATTCTTCGGCGCCCAGCTTTCTTCACAGTCCAACTCTCACATCCATACATGACCACAGGATAAACCATAGCCTTGACGAGATGGACCTTTGTTGGCAAAGTAATGTCTCTGCTTTTCAATATGCTATCTAGGTTGGTCATAACTTTCCTTCCAAGGAGCAAGCGTCTTTTAATTTCATGGCTGCAGTCACCATCTGCAATGATTTTGGAGCCCAAAAAATAAAGTCTGACACTGTTTCCCCATCTATTTCCCATGAAGTGATGGGACCGGGTACCATGATCTTCATTTTCTGAATGTTGAGTTTTAAGCCAACTTTTTCACTCTCCTCTTTAACCTTCATCAAGAGGCTTTTTAGTTCCTCTTCACTTTCTGCCATAAGTGGGGTATCATCTGCATATCTGAGGTTATTGATATTTCTCCCAGCAATCGTGATTCTAGCTTGTGCTTCTTCCAGCACAGCATTTCTCATGATGTACTCTGCATAGAAGTTAAATAAGCAGGGTGACAATATACAGCCTTAACGTACTCCTTTTCCTATTTGCAACCAGTCTGTTGTTCCATGTCCAGCTCTAACTGTTGCTTCCTGACCTGCATACAAATTTCTCAAGAGGTAGGTCAGGTGGTCTGGTATTCTCATCTCTTGAAGAATTGTCCGCATTTAGTGTGATCCACACAGTCAAAGGCTTTGGCATAGTCAATAAAGCAGAAATAGATGTTTTTCTGGAACTCTCTTGCTTTTTCCATGATCCAGCGGATGTTGGCAATTTGATCTCTGGTTCCTCTGCCTTTTCTAAAACCAGCTTGAACATCTGAAAGTTCATGGTTCATGTATTGCTGAAGCCTGGCTTGGAGAATTTTGAGTATTACTTTACTAGCGTGTGAGATGAGTGCAATTGTGAGGTAGTTTGAGCATTCTTTAGAATTGCCTTTCTTTGGGATTGTAATGAAAACTGACCTTTTCCAGTCCTGTGGCCACTGCTGAGTTTTCCAAATTTGCTGGCCTGTTGAGTGCAGCACTTTCACAGCATCATCTTTCAGGATTTGAAATAGCTCAACTGGAATTCCATCGCCTCCACTAGCTTTGTTCGTAGTGATGCTTTCTAAGGCCCACTTGACTTCACATTCCAGGATGTCTGGCTCTAGGTCAGTGATCACACCATCGTGATTATCTGGGTCATGAAGACCTTTTTTGTACAGTTCTTCTGTGTATTCTTTCCACCTCTTCTTAATATCTTCTGCTTCTGTTAGGTCCATACCATTTCTGCCCTTTATCGAGCCCATCTTTGCATGAAATGTTCCCTTGGTATCTTTAATTTTCTTGAAGAGATCTCTAGTCTTTCCCATTCTGTTGTTTTCCTCTATTTCTTTGCATTGATCACTGAAGAAGGCTTTCTTATCTCTTCTTGCTAGTCTTTGGAACTCTGCATTCAGATGTTTATATCTTTCCTTTTCTCCTTTGCTTTTCCCTTCTCTTCTTTTCACAGCTATTTGTAAGGCCTTCCCAGACAGCCATTTTGCTTTTTTGCATTTCTTTTCCATGGGGATGGTCTTGATCCCTGTCTCCTGTACAATGTCACGAACCTCAGTCCATAGTTCATTAGGCACTCTATCTATCAGATCTAGTCCCTTAAATCTATTTCTCACTTCCACTGTATAATCATAAGGGATTTGATTTAGGTCATACCTGAATGGTCTAGTGCTTTTCCCTACTTTCTTCAATTTCAGTCTGAATTTGGCAATAAAGAGTCTATGATCTGAGCCACAGTCAGCTCCCGGTCTTCTTTTTGTTGACTATATAGAGCTTCTCCATCTTTGGCTGCAAAGAACATAATTAATCTGATTTTGGTGTTGACCATCTGGTGATGTCCATGTGTAGAGTCTTCTCTTGTGTTGTTGGAAGAGGGTGTTTGCTATGACCAGTGCATTTTCTTGGCAAAACTCTATTAAGTCTTTGCCCTGCTTCATTCCGTATTCCAAGGCCAAATTTGCCTGTTACTCCAGGTGTTTCTTGACTTCCTACTTTTGCATTCCAGTCCCCTATAATGAAAAGGACATCTTTTTCGGGTGTTAGTTCTAAAAGGTCTTGTAGGTCTTCATAGAACCGTTCAACTTCAGCTTCTTCAGCATTACTGGTTGGGGCATAGACTTGGATTACTGTGATATTGAATGGTTTGCCTTGGAAACAAACAGAGATCATTCTGTCGTTTTTGAGCTTGCATCCAAGTACTGCATTTTGAAATCTTTTGTTGACCATGATGGCCACTCCATTTCTTCTGAGGGATTCCTGCCCACAGTAGTAGATATAATGGTCATCTGAGTTAAATTCACCCATTCCAGTCCATTTTAGTTCACTGGTTCCTAGAATGTCGAAATTCACTCTTGCCATCTCTTGTTTGACCACTTCTAATTTGCCTTGATTCATGGACCTGACATTCCAGGTTCCTATGCAATATTGCTCTTTACAGCATCAGACCTTGCTTCTATCACCAGTCATATCCACAACTGGGTATTGTTTTTGCATTGGCTCCATCCCTTCATTCTTTCTGGAATTATTTCTGCACTGATCTCCAGTAGCATATTGGGCACCTAGTGACCTGGGGAGTTCCTCTTTCAGTATCCTATCATTTTGCCATTTCATACTGTTCATGGGGTTCTCAAGGCAAGAATACTGAAGTGGTTGGCCATTCCCCTCTCCAGTGGACCACATTCTGTCAGATCTCTCCACCATGACTCACCCGTCTTGGGTTGCCCCACGGGCATGGCTTAGTTTCATTGAGTTAGACAAGGCTGTAGTCCTAGTGTGATTAGATTGACTAGTTTTCTGTGAGTATGGTTTCAGTGTGTCTGCTGGGAGGAGCTACCTTGAGTCCGAGGTTAGGGGCCCCAGCCAAGAGGAGCTACCCCACATCCGAGGCCAGGGGCGGCGGCCGGGAGGAGCAACAAAGACTCAGTGTTTGTCAATACTTGATTCTTTATTGTTTCATTTCCTAAAGACGTATTAAGCACCTACTATGTGTCATTCACTCAACTAGACTCTCAGAATACCCAAACAAATAGGATATTGACTCTGTCCTTATGGAAAATTTAGCAAAAGAGAGTGAACAGTAGAAAAATTGGCATGATTGCCTTATTGTAAGTGTGTGGTAATTAGAGAAAAGGGTCATCACATTTCACAGTTGAGGTAACATTTGATCTGAGCTTTGAAGAATAAGGAAGAAGATGTCATCAAGCAAGGTGGAAAAGAACATTGCAGACACAGGATAAGAGCATAATAAAACATATGGAGATATGAAAATAGACGGTATGTTATGGGAAGCATAAGAGATAATGAAAGTTAGTCTCCGGCCCAGGTGGGAGGAACTTTTGAAACACTACCCAGAGGCTTATGAGTGACAGAGCCCTTGGAGGCATTTTGTTGATGTGTAGCTGGTTTGGAGTGTTGTGTTAGTTTCGAGTGCACAACAAAGCAATTCAGTCAGATTTTCAGATGCTCTTCCATTATAAGTTATTACAAGACATTGAGTACAGTTCCTGGTGCAATACACCCGACCTTTCCTGTTTACCAAGTTTATGTGTAGCACTGAGTATCTGTTAATCCCAAACTCCTCATTTATCCCTCCTCTCCTTTCCCTTTTGGTAACCACAAGTTTGTTTACTGTGCCTGTGAGTCTGTTTCTGTTTTGTAAATAAGTCCATTTGTGCCATCTTTTTTAGATTCCACAAATAAGTGATATACAAAATTCATCTTTGTCTGAACTGTTTCACTTAGTATGATAATCTCTAGGTCCACCCACGTTGCTGCAAATGACAATATGTCATTCTCTTTTGGCTGAGTAATATTCCATATGTACCACATCTTCTTTATCTGCCCATCTGCCAATGGACATTTAGGTTGCTTTCATGTCTTGGCTATTGCAAATAGTGCCGTTGTGAACATTGGGATGCATATATCTTTTTGAATTAGAGTTTTCTTCTTTTGCAGATATATGCCCAGAAGTGGGATTCCTGGATCATATGGCAACTTTTTTTTTTAGATTTTTAAGGAGTTTCCATATTGCTCTCCATGATGACTACACCAATTCATATTCCTACCAACAGTACCAACAGCATAGGAGGGTTTCCTTTTTTCCACTGGAGTTGTTAAGTAAAGAAATGACACAATCAGGCTTACATTTTAGAAATATAGCTCAACATTTATCGATCTCTGAAAGTAATTCAGCCTAGAAAAGAAATATCTCAGTTCAAAAAGTTTGGATGAATTAATACGTAACAGAAAATTAGAAGAATTCACGGTATATTCCACGTTTTTTGAGGTAGACGTCACCAGAATGTTAGGACAGAATAACAAATGCCATGGCTTTATTCCTGCCTAGCACCAGCTAGGGCCTGAGCATAACTGTACAGTTTTGTATACAGTTTTCTACATCTTGATCACCCAAAACAAAGCCAGCTTGGGCTGGGTGTGTCCATGAGTATAATAGAAAGCTAGATGCCCTCTTACAAAGAGAAGCATTGCCTTTTTTTGAGGTGTTGAAGTTCTGTGAACCCGAGTGGCCTTTGCCCAGCCTTGACAATAGGGCCTGTGAGATTTCACACGGATATGCAGCTGCTGTTCAAACCTGTCAGTGCTGCAGAAATACAAGGGCAGCAGAGTAATGGCCCATGAAAAAAGATTCTACTCTATGACAAGAGGCTGGCACAAGGGGACAGAATGAAACCATCTGGCTACCAACTCAGGACCTTTTCTAAATTAAATGTGGAATGTATTATGCATTTAGGATAGAATACGATGAATCCTAGGCCTTGTTTTTGGCTAATATTTACGGGAATTGGTGGAAAGAGCTACTTCTACTTGGCTAAAGGGGAAGTTGGAGAAAGCCAGTGGATTTCAACTGCTGAAGTAAAGAGTTTAAGAGTTTTCATATTCATACTGGGGTTGGAGGAGAGGTAGTAGAAATGAGAGGGTTTATGAGAAAATTTAAAATAGGAGCCTGAGCCAGGAATAATCTGTAATAATAATAATAATCTATAACTGAAATACCAATTATAGATCCTGGAACCCATAAATGAGATCAAGATGGCAACTTGAAACCAGTAGGAAACTCTTTCCAAAGGAAAAATGTTTGTTTGTGACTAACCTATCTTACAAATAGAATTTTTTCTGTGTATAGATTGCAAAATACTTTCACGTTGTTATTTCATCCTTACAATTTTATTTTATTTTCTATACATTTTACATATAGAAAAACCTGAAACTCCATGAGGTCAGTGGCTCAGCCAAGTTCCATAATCAGCATTAGACCTGGTAGATGTTCTGAAACAGGACTCTTCTCCTTCCTCTGCACCACCCCACTGTGGAGTTAGATAGCTCTGATTCCTCGTGTCAGTGGGCACTCAGCACAGACCTCACTGTGTATCCCTATGAGATGTCTCCGTGTGAGTAAGGCAACAGCAATAGAAGGACCCTCCTGTTCCTTGGGCTGATGGTGGGCTTTTGAAGATCCTCAGGTGGCAGCAACAAAGCCAGAAACAAAGAACTCCAAGCACCTTGAAACTCCAGAAGAATAAAAGTATTATTTCTTTCTCTTGGAAATGGTAAGCTTAGACCTGCGGTTGCCTCCCTGTGACCAAGTGCACCACTAATCTCAGGGTACACTCATTAGTCACCGTCCACTACTCTTATGAGACACAGAAAGGACATTTGGTCAGGTTCACAGCACACAAGGGAACTTGCAGCAGACAGCGCCACTTGGAAGAGCTTGGCTAGTATTTCCAGGAAACGGTGGAAGGTGTTACTTCTACTTGGGTAAAGCGGAAGTTGGAGAAAGCCAATGGACTTCAACTGCTGAAGTAAAGAGTTGAAGAGTTTTCATATTCAGATTGGGGTTGGAGAAGAGGTAAGAAAAGACAAGAATGTGTCACTGAACTATCCCTCAATACCTAGATCCCTGTCCGTAGCTTCCTACCTATGTTACTCCTTAGGCTATGCATTGTTCTAGAATATGACACTATCATGAATGCACGTAGGTAGAGAACAGTGGGTAAGTTTGTCAGACAATTGCCCCTTTAGAAGACAAGAGGACAGCCCTGCAATGATGACCAGTAAATATAAAAATCAATTTTTATCAGCATTTGAGTCTTAACATGGCAATACAATAATACCACTTTAAGCGAAAGCAGCACTAATTTCCTCTTATTTTGCTATAATAGACTCGATGATACCAGTTACCTTACCAAGGGTCATCCTTTACTGCAGAGCAGTTCTCCACACTGACAAAGGAGGCATTAAGATGCCACTTTGAACAGGCGCTGCTTGGTCTATACATTCATACTTAGAGCTCTTGGTGCATTTAAATTGCTTTTTTGCAGCAGTCAAAGGGATCAATAGCTCTCAGACTCTTTAAGGGACAAATAATATACAAGATGGACATTTTAAGCTCTTTAGAAAATATATTCATGAGGCCGTCCAGTTTCCCCTGGTGCCCAACTTTGCTGGTGACATTTATTAATGTTTTTGTAGCAAACAGGAGGAGGAGTCCTCCAAAGACTCTCATCTCTGCTCTTCCAGAAAATATTGATTTTTTTTTTTTTAACAAGAATCACGGAGAGGGGAAGGGGTAAAAAAACTGCTCAAAGCAAAAAAGAAATCGCACAAAAGAATAACTTAGCTCAAAGCTGGCTTGACAAAGTAATTCTATCTAAATAGCTTTGTGCCACTTGATAGAGAAAATTTCTGCTGATTTTCTCTTTGAATAATTTCATAGTCTTCATGAGAGGCATGCTTTGAGAATATTATGTTCTTAATGGTAGTGCGGGACTTTCTACCAAATCTTCCTACGGGTGAGAGAGGACAGCTTTACGATACTGTGGATTTGGAAAGCGATTTTAAATTCCAATTAATTAGGGTTAATTAAGTAGACATTTAGTAAAAAACAGTTTGCGATGCCAGACTGGGTAAAAAATAAATACTTTGTGATGGTCGCTTGAAAGAAAAAGCTGGAATGCATTAAAAACCTCCATCTGACTGAGAGAGGCCTGAATGCATTTGGATTTGTGATTGATTTTGTGAAAAATCATGTACTGGAGTTTTCTCCTCCAAAAGAGAAAATTAATTACACTGACTCTTTCATTAAGCTGATGTTGTATAAGACTTCAGACAACAGAAGACTAAGTATATTTGGATGAGCTGGGCAGGCTGGTGGTTAGAGTATGGGATACAGAGGTATCCATTTATCTCTGTGCATTAGAGACAATCCACTCCCAGGCACCACATGGGGCTGGGAGATAACAACATGCAACATAAGCCCAATTCTCACTTGCCCGTTGCTTTCTGTCCTGAGCTAGACAGCAACAGCTGACTCACTCAGTTTTCAAACAGGTATTTCCTTAGTTCTGGAGGAGGAAATGGCAATCTGTTCCAGTATTCTCGCCTGGAAAATTCCATGGGCAGAGAAGCCTGGCAGGCTACAGTCTATGGGGTTCCACAGAGTCGGACACAACTTAGTAACTGAGCACATTTTCTTAGTCCACAAAACATTTGATAACATTTGGAAATGAGTAAATTTCACATGAAAGTCCAGATATTTAGCTTGTCTTAAAAAGATGATTACATGTGACTAGGTAATATTCCTGAATATCCAGGAATCCAGCAGTGATGCTCCCTTTAATCTGATTGCATCTGCTCCGGCCTCCCTGCCTCATACGTTACTACCGCCCCTTCCTGCGGACACTGATTTGGCCACAGTTATTATGCACGCACACATCGAAGAGGAAAAACACGCGAAAACTGAGGAAGACTTGCCTCTGAATAGCTGGAAATCTTTGGCTAAGCCTTTGTGGCTAGTGTGTGCACACCCCACATTTCATTTGGTCTTTTTTCCCGACCCTCTTTCAGTACTATGGAAGACCTCCTTTCTCCTCAAGGAAACCCTCAAGACCCCTTGAAAGGGGTCTTCCTTTCAAGTCACCATGCGTTATTGATCATAACAACACTCTAGCCATGTTCTCCTGGGTTCTAACCCCAGAAGCCCCTCTGGAAGAGAAGACAATGCTCCCCTACTGACACATACACCCCGCTGTGAACCAAGGGTGAAGGGCAGGGAGGCTGAGAAGTGTTGCCTATATAACCAATGAGTTTGCTGCCCTTGGCCTAGTGGCTCTTCTTATGCACTAGGCTGTAACATAAATGCCAGCTCCTGAGAGAATCCACCTGTGACCACCCTGCTGAAAGAAGCCGCTTCCCAGTGTCTTATTCTTACATATCATTTCTTACTGGTTTAATACAAGATAGAATTGTTCTTTTAATTATTTTTGAGACTTTCAGTGATAAAAGAGAGCATATTTATCTTGTTCCTCATATCCTCCATGTCTAGTTTAATGCCTGGTATATAGAGGGCACTTAATACTTGCTAGATAATGAATAAAATCCTTAAATACTGCAAAGGGGAAAGACTTTTCTGGCAATTATGGGAAAGAGTCAAAGAATGCTTGTGGTTTGATTTCAGCTTTTAGGAACTAAACTCAAACTGAAGTGTATCTGAGTCATTTTAGTCCTATGGATATGATACTCCATAAGTCAGGGTCAAAGGCAAGGTCACTTGATCATACGATTACTAAAGACATAAGTAGTTAGGAAGGTTTAAGTTCTCTGCCCCGAGATGCCAACTTGGGAAAAAAAAAAAAAAGTACCTAAATAATCATCTTAAATATTTATTCCCAGTCTGTTCCCTTTATTTTTCCTGTGTTGTCAGCTTTCGGCTCACTTTGAAAACCATGTAGAATAACCCAAAGATTTGAAGCCAAGCCACCCTGAACAGAAATTTTAAATATTAAGGGATTTATCTTCCTTGGACCCAGCTTGTGAGAGACAACCACTCAGTACTTCTTACCACAATCTGTGCCATACTGGGAAAGTGTGACAAGTCTGGGTTGCTTTGTGGGTAACAGATCAAAAAAAGGAACCAGCTTCCCACTGTCCAAAAATACAATTTCCACAAATGAAAGTCATCATGCTTTTCTTTTCCCAGCTTAAAAAAAGAAGGTATTGTAGGCTTGCCGATTCTATCTCTTTGTTTCCTTTGATTTCCTTTGAGTTTTTCTAGACTAAAAGCTATCGTCCCATCTTTAAAATGTCTAGAGGGGAGAAAATGTAGAAGTCTCTAATATTTTATTCCCTTCATCATCAGACACTATCTCTTTTCTTTTTTCCAAACAATTCAAGGTCCTAACTAGGAATCAACTGCATATTTTCAAGTGCATCGAGTATTGAGAGATGTTGGTGCTTTTTCTTTTTTTTTTTTCCTGCTGCTAGGTACCAACAAGTTTTACATGAAATTATGTGAACTGCAAGCATGCTAAAGAACACTAAGACTCAGGGATCAGGAACCACAGAGCATGGTTTTTCTGTGATGGTGTGAGCATGGTGTGAGTCTAGAGTGCTGTAGGGAGACAGCGCAAGAAGACCAGAGGCGTCAGAGAACTGCTTTTATGCAAGACCTTGGGATTTCCTGAACCAGCAAAGAAGATGGGAAAACACAGGAGAGAGGCCAGAGACAGTAAGGATTATAACCACTTCTCAGAACTCAGGATTCCATGAAAGGTCCCTGCAAAGTCAGCCCCCAGGTAAAAGCTGAGGATTCAGAAAGCCAGTCATTGCGGGCACCAAACTGGGGAGCCAATCTTCTTCATGGGCCAAAATGGTGCTGCACTCAGGTTCCCTTATCTCCTTCTTGCCTTTCAGGCTCTTTCTTTTTAATGCCATTCCATTGACCCAAAGGCAAGCTGATACAAAAAGATTTCTTTCTAGAAAGAATAATTTTTTTAACTGACTTTTGATCAGAATCTCTCCTGTTCTCCATGAATCTCTTCCAGAAGAATCTGATATTTTTGTTTCCGGGACATAGTTGGTCAGGTCAGTTCAGTTCAGTTCAGTTGCTCAGTCGTGCCCGACTCCTTGTGACCCCATGAATCGCAGCACGCCAGGCCTCCCTGTCCATCACCAACTCCTGGAGTTCACTCAGACTCACGTCCATCGAGTCAGTGATGCCATCCAGCCATCTCATCCTCTGTCGTCCCCTTCTCCTCCTGCCCCCAATCCCTCCCAGCATCAGAGTCTTTTCCAATGAGTCAACTCTTCTCATGAGGTGGCCAAAGTACTGGAGTTTCAGCGTTAGCATCAGTCCTTCTAAAGAAATGCCAGGGCTGATCTCCTTCAGAATGGACTGGTTGGATCTCCTTGCAGTCCAAGGGACTCTCAAGAGTCTTCTCTAGCACCACAGTTCAAAAGCATCAATTCTTCGGCGCCCAGCTTTCTTCACAGTCCAACTCTCACATCCATACATGACCACAGGAAAAACCGTAGCCTTGACTAGACGGACCTTTGTTGGCAAAGTAATGTCTCTGCTTTTGAATATGCTGTCTAGGTTGGACATAACTTTCCATCCAAGGAATAAGCGTCTTTTAATTTCATGGCTGCTGTCACCATCTGCAGTGATTTTGGAGCCCAGAAAAATAAAGTCTGACACTGTTTCCACCATTTCCCCATCTATTTCCCATGAAGTGGTGGCACCGGATGCCATGATCTTCATTTTCTGAATGTTGAGACATAGTTGGTATAGCTCCTCATAAACGAAAGAATCCTTGCCTTTGCAATTGCCGCCACATCCAATACATTTAAATCCTTCCTCAGGTGTCAGACTCACACAAGTTAAGAAATGATTCTTTGAGTGGATTCTCACCCTGGAGGTGAGAGCCTATATATACAACTAGGAGATAGGGAGGAATGTGCTAAGTGCTTTTGGGAATTCAGAGACAATTCAACATGCCTTGCCTCCCAAGAGTTTACAATCTAATTAGAGCCTAAAAAATAAATAAATTGCAATAAATAAATAAATATTTAGTTTGCAATAAAAAATAAATAAATCGCAATACAAAAGGTAGTATATGGCTGTATTGAAGGGACATTGGACAAGTCATATAAATATAACCACTATAAGCGTTTGAAGGACAAAGTGGTTGGGGTTTTGAGAGGCAGGAAAACCTAAATCAAAAAGAACGGAACTGAGCGGGTCACTGAGTATGGGGAGGACTTACACAAGTTTAAAGCATAAGAAAGTACACTCGGTGGATGACATTCCGTGAGCGACAGGAGGAGGTGGGAGCAGTGAAGAGTTAAAGCAAAGAGAAGCAGTGCACCCCAGCTGTAGATGCTTGTCTTTTCTCTACAGTGTCCCCAGGAGGCCCTGCTTCTGCCAGCTTATTACCATCCTTTGAAGTACTCCATTATTTTATTAGTTCCCCATATAAATTATTTATCTGAGAGATTGCTGATGCTGACCAGCTCTGATAAGTAATGTCTTCTGTGGGAAATGCTGCTAGAGGGATTACAGTCTCCAGAGGCTGCCAAAACATTGAAAAGCAATTTTAATTCCTGTGTGTGTTTGTGTGAAGGTCTTTGGGAATGGGAGTCATTCAGATGCCCCTTCTAGTGGGTCCCCATCACATGTACAAATTAGATTTCTGGGGGCAACATTAGGGAAGTTGCCTAGGGATGCTACTCTGGGTATTGGTTGTTATGAAGCAACTCATAATAACTTGACTGGGAGCAGAACATTAAAAGGTCATCTTATTTTATCTCCAATATGCTTCCTTTGTAAAAAGTCACCTCGCAGCCACATTTGGGAAACCATTTGTTAGTGTACTTACCTTCTCCTCGTCATTCAGGCTGAGCAGAGCAGTCAGAAAGATCATCACTTTCCAGGCTGTTTCCAAAAACTCATAAAAAGCGTCACACAATTACGTTTGCTTCCTTTACCAACAACCGCCTCCCTTAACGACTCAACTGCTGCTCTTTTCCTTGGGATTCTATGGGGCTGCTGTGTCTGGTCTCAAGGCTACAAATAATCGCCCATAAGATGCTCCTTGTAAGGAAACCTTGAGCTGTAACAGTCAAAAATGTAAAATCAGAGGGGAAACTTGATGGAGGAAGAGTAGAAATTAAATGAAGAGGAGAAGAGACTTGGATTCACTTAACAGAACATCCTTCATGTATCCTACGTGCTCCTTTTGTGCTCTTTCAAATCTGACTCAACTTACAAAGTTAAATATCAGTCACTTCCTCCTGTATAAAGGTGGAGATATCATATAGACTTCCATCTAATGGCAGCTTTTTCCTTTAGGAAGAACAGTTCCTGCTGTCATGGGCATAGCATTTAACCCTCTTAGAATGGAGTTTTGGTTCATGTATTTTTCAGTAATTACATATCCTTGAAACTTCAGTGTCCTAGTCTCTGTCATATATGCATATATTTTCCCCATAATTTGGCAATATGTCTGGACAACTCTAAAGAGACTTCTGATGAGATCAGGCACATAGACTAAAGACATTCTGAATTGCACTCCACCTCATAAAGTTTTTTGGAGTGTCTACTGCAGACTTAGCATGAAAATTACCTGTTAATGCTTATGAAGTAACTGTGACTGTCTTTCTGGAATTTCCCCACAGAAGATAAGCAAGGGTTCAGTGTGGGGTCTTAGCCCACACATGTGAATTTGGATTCTCTCCTGTGTTTTATAGACCATCTCACTCTGAGGTGAGTTGGGAGGTTTGCAATCACTTGTCTTTAATTCCAGAAAAGACATGAAGTAAATGTCTAGGAGGAGGCAGCCTTTCCTCCTTGGCATGGCTGCCTTGCACTGAGGGGCTTCCGCTCCAAGGAAAGTTCTAGCCACCTGGGTGATTCCACCTGGACATCCACCAGAGGAAGTCATGTTGAATTTGCTACAATGGGTACTCCATTTCTTGCCGTACGCGTCTGGAAATTAAACATTATCACTCTATCAGTCAGAGTTTATCTTGGCTGCAACAAATTCATAGAGACACAAAGGGGATAATTTTTCTGGTGCAAGAAGAAGTCCAGAGGTAAACTGCTAAGGAACAGTACAATGGCTCAAAGGCTTGCGCTAGTTCTGTTCAGCCACCTCAGCGGTCTCTGTCATCCTCAGGGTTACAAGCCTCCTGGCTTTAATTCCTAGAAGCAAGGAGAACAGTGGGCAAGGAGAGGGGGCATGTGAGAGCCAGATGAATCTATACTCTTCCCAAGACACCTCCAGAAGTTCCATCCAGTGACTTGCATTTATATCTCACTTGCCAGAACCTTCTTTCTATATGCAGGGAGGGGCTGGGAATAACTGGGGTCACTGCCATCTTGAAAAAAAAAAAAAGGCAGAGTTGTGGGGAGGGTTAAAGTAGGGGCCTGGGATTAACATACACACATTACTATACATAAAATAGATAACCAACAGTGGCCTATTATATAGCATGGGGAACCCTACTCAGCATTCTATAATAACCTATATGGGGAAAGAATCTGAAAAAGAATGAATATATATATATATATATATATATATGTGCATCACTATGCTATACACCTGAAACTAACATGTCATAAATCAACTATATTCCAGTATAATTAAAATTAAAAATAATTTAAAAAATTAAAAAGCAGAGTTGAATTACTAAGAAAAAGAAGACAGGAGTATGTGACAGACAATTTGAAGTAGCAACCACAAAGGGCAAGAATCCTTTTCTTTCTTAGACCCAAACTACAGCATGAAAATGAATGCATATTGCATGGGCTACAAGTGAGAAATAATCACATCTCTGGTGAGGATAACTAGACGCTGTCATTCCCTTGTTTTTCCTCTGCTGGCCTTGCAAATTTCGTCCAGTTGGTATTTACTGTGGCCAAATCTAATTCATTCATTTATGAAGCTATCTCAGGCACCAGCAGAAGTCATAAACTATTCATCTCTGGAATGTTTGTATTTGAGAAGGTCACAGTATTGAATGTGTGTATACCTCACGGCCTCCTCTCTCTGTTTGCGCCCCTTGTGGCCTTGGCTGGCTATTTTCCTTTAAACAGTGAAATGAGATGTACACAGCTCAAAATACACTACTGTGTTTTCCCACAAGCTTCAGAGAACTCCCAATAAAAGAGGTTTGAACCCTCTCTGACTCCATTTTTCTTCTCTGTCTTTCTCACTCTCCCTACTGCTTTCAGCCATTTGCAAGCATCTGGTAATTAGAACAACTTTCATCTTATTCATGATTTTTTTTCCCACCATGGATATCTCTAAAACCTTAACTCGAAATATGGAAAAGGGAAGATGCCAGCTCCTCAGTCTTTCCTTATGAAACCCCAAATAAAAAATAAAATTAAAGAAGAGACATTTTCTTGAGGAAAAATGAGCCTAGAATCTTCCTATACCCCAACCTCATTGCTCATCTGCTCTTTGGAATGATCCTGCAGCTGAGATAAGTATGGAGTCCCAAGCATGGAGGTTAACACATTATTATATTAATGCTTGCAGATTGGCTTGGGGGTTGAGATAGCTCGTGTAGCAGAAATATTTATATTCTAAGGATTATTTTAGAGCTAAATAATACATATATACATGGCACTTTTAGGATATTATCATCTTCAATCAGACCAAGAACTCTGAAAAATACAATTGACCCTATTTTAGTCTAAAGACAGTGCAGTTCAACAAAGTTAAATGACTCACCCTGTAGCCAGGGTCACCTCTGATATGACCTGTGCAATTTCTAGTTTTCAAAAGCAGAATAAAGTGCCTCACACTTTTCATGCCACCCGCCACCCACCCCTCTGAGCATTACCCTCCCCTAGTAAGTTTGTTTTGGGGTCAAACTTGTCCCTCCTGGGCTCCCTGCTGTCCACTCCTCCACTGCCACCTGCTCTTGGTCATCTCTGTCCTTGCTTTCTGAGATCTCCACCGGCTTATCAGCTGCTGAGATCCTGGGTTGTAGCTCTCTCTTCCTACGATGCTGTTATCACTTCCGGGCTTCAAAGGCTCCAGGGATGGAGTACTAGGAAGTCCACCTTCCTCCTCAGTACCCAGAGGCCCACGGGTGGGCTTTCATCCCGCCCAACACCATGAATGCCATGCTCAGCTATGAAACAACCTTTTCTTGAAGGCCAAGGTGATAATATCAAAGTGGCATCAAAAGTTTTGCCTAAAACAATGTCCAGAGCCACCTCCACTGCAAGGGGGCCCCTGCTACGTTCTTTATCCAAATCTGCAGAACCCACAGCCAGCTTCCGCTCAGCCCCAGTCCATTCTCCCTTCTATCAGCAAGCAAAGAACCCACGAGTATTCTCCGAAGGAAATCTACCCTGCCCCCACCCTGCCCAGTCAGAACACATCAGAACAATCTCTCTAGCCCCAGGGAGTATGCACTTTTATTTTACTATGTAGTTTTATACAGTCGACCTAACTTTCCCATTTTAGACAAAACCCAAGGCTGTGCCTTTTATGGGCCAAAAGGAAAAAAAATACATTAAAGTGTATTTCTAAACAAAAGAATAAATTTTCCCCTTGAGGTATATTCTGTGACTCCCTTAGAATTAAAAAAAAAAAAAACATTTAAGTACATCTATGTTTAGTTCCTTATTTAATAGTAAGGTCTCCTTCGCTGCATCTGCCTGGGAGCTCTGACTGTCTTCAGAGCCTCAGATTCTAATTCTAGCGCTGCCACAAGCTGTGTGATTTGGGACAAAGTCTCCTCTTTCTCTGGCTTTCGTTTCTGTGAATAGACAGTGAGGATAGGGCTAACTGACTTCTCTAAGACTTCTTCTGGCATTAAAATTCAAAAAATTTATTCAAAATGTGATCATAATTGAGAAACAAAAAAAGAAAATCAAGATTTAATATGTCTTGAAGACTATTCCTGGCTGGGGAATAAGGCTACATTTGCCTATGATTCCCCTCGGGCGGACAGGAAGGATTAGAGGGTTGGAAGTCAATTGAACACAAAGCTATTTCAGCAGCCATGGGTTCCAGCTGAGAAGCCCAGCAGGCAGGCTTCTAATAGCCTCCACTGACCCCATGGGGAGTTGACTTTGCTCCCCGGGGGTGATATTGGAGAGCTGATGCCTTGCAGGCAGCAAGAGCAGACATTTTATTATTATTGGTTTTGCAATTTGTCCGCATTTTGCTGTCATTTGCCTTAGTGGCCATGGATCTCTACATTAAGATTTCGATTCCATTCCCCCGGGCTCCCATGTTTTATGGAGATCGCTCATGTTTGCCGTCTTTATTGAAGTTGGTGTACAGCCCCTGGCTGCTGTGTTGAGTGTAATCAAATGTCATTTATGAAGTCCTCCTGCCACCGGAGGACTGAGGGAGAGCTGTGTGGCCCGTGCCTGAGCAACTCAAACAGACAGGCAGCCTCCACAACGCACTTCCAGGCGCTGATGAATTACGAGGCTGAGGCTTGATTATATCTGACCCTGGGTTGCTGGCTGTGAGTTATTGGTCCCCTAAGTCTGCTCCAATGAGTTTCTTCCAGATGGGGGTGTCAGGTGCAGCCTGACAACCTAGCCTCGATCCTCTTGCTGAATCTCTTGCCTGGCATAAGCCGACTGTGGGAGGCAACACAGAAAGAGCAACGGCCTCAGATTCTGGACAAGGTTCTAACCCTGGCTCAGCCCTTCTTTCACTGTGTGACCTCAACCGTCTTTTCGAGGGCTCAGCTTCCTCATCTATCCATTTAAGGATGAATGAAATAATCACTAAGGATGGCTTTACTTGAATTGTTCCAAGTTAACTTCATGTAGTATTTTCTCCTGGTTTCCTTGGGCATTCTGGATTCCTGGCTTAGGTCTACTTTCTGAATCTCACTTTCTGATAATGGCTTCATAAACTCTGATTCCAGTATTTGATCCTGGAATGATGGGTACCCACTTAATAACTTTTCTTCCAAGTTCTTTCTTCCCTCTAAATGTTTTCAGTAAGATCAGTAATGGTTTCCTTTTCTTACTTGATATCTCAAACAGACTTCAATTCAGCTGGCCAGCCCTTCTTTCTTGATATACTTGCTTCAATAAACCTACATGCTCCTGGTTTTCTCCTCACCTCACTGGCAACTCTTCCTCTAAGCAAGCTCTATGTGACAAGTGTATGTCACCAACTTCCACATTTTTATCTCCAGCTCCAGAATCGTGCACACAATTGTCTACTTAGCCTCTCTCTGTTTAGGTGTCCCACAGACTCCTTAAATACAGTGTGTCTTGAACTCAACTCATTATTCTCCAACCTAAACTTGGCTTCTACTCAGAGTTCCCCTTATCAATAAGAGGCTTCTCAGTTCACCTTTGTCCAGACCAGAAACCTGGCAACTGTCCTTAATGCCTCTCTTTCTCTTATCCAACTATATTCCCAATCCTTTTCTTTATACTTCCAATACTATCCCAAATAAACTCTTTCTATCTATCCATAATGATACCTGGTCCAAAGCACATTTCTTCTGGACACCACAATGAAGTCTCTGCTGCTGCTGCTGCTAAGTCACTTCAGTCGTGTCCAACTCTGTGTGACCCCATAGATGGCAGCCCACCAGGCTCCCCTGTCCCTAGGATTCTCCAGGCAAGAACACTGGAGTGGGCTGCCATTTCCTTCTCCAATGCATGAAAGTGAAAAAGTGAAAGTGAAGTGGCTCAGTCACGTCCGACTCTCAGCGACCCCATGGACTGCAGCCCACCAGGCTCCTCCATCCATGGGATTTTCCAGGCAAGAGTACTAGAGTAGAGAGCCATTGCCTTCTCCAAATGAAGTCTCTAGAGAGCATATTTAAAAGCAGAGGTATCACTTTCCTGACAAAGTTCCATATAGTCAAAGCTATGGTTTTTCCAGTGATCATGCACGGATGTGAAAGTCAGACCATAAAGAAGGCTGAGCACTGAAGAACTGATGCTTTCGAATTGTGGTTTTGAGAAGACTCTTGAGAGTCCCTTGGACAGCAAGGAGATCAAACCAATCAATCCTAAAGGAAATCAAACCCAAATATTCATTGTGAAGACTGATGCTGAAACTGAAACTCCAATCCTTTGGCCACCTGATGCAAAGGGCTAACTCATAGGAAAAGACCCTGATGCTGGGAAAGATTGAGGGCAGGAGGAGAAGGGGACAACAGAGGATGAGATGGTTGGATGGCATCACTGACTCAATGGACATGAGTTTGAGCAAACTCCAGGACATGGTGAAGGACAGGGAAGCCTGGTGTGCTGCAATCCATGGGGTCACAAAGAACTGGACATGACTGAGCAATTGAACAACAAATTAAATTGGAAGTTTTACATGAGTTAAAGTTATATTGGCCACCAGATTCAAATACACAATTAAGATGCCAATTTTCAGAGGAAATGATAAGAAACAGTGTCATGATTCTTGGACCTCCTCACCCCCCATGAAGGATATATAAGGGTCAAGAGAATATAAATGGACAGAATAGTAATAAGACTCTTTCTGGGGAGAGTGGTACCATGAATATACCCTCTTGACCTTCATCTAACTTCAAAAGAGGTATTGAATGAGACACTCTGTGGGTCTGATAGGTGTCCTTGCCCCTGGATAAGGGTACCATGGGAAGGGTACCATGGTGGTCTGATATCTTAATCTCACTCTGGAAATCAAGAGAACAAAACTGACTATCTGCTTGAGAGGAGGGGGGGAGGGTTAGAACAAAGGATTTCTGCTCTTGTTCAACCAAGAAGAAATAAATTTCAGTAGATCAAAAGATACTAAAAAGAGTGTCAAGACTGAGGGATTTTTAAAATGCTTTTGAAAATAGTTCACCTGAAGGAGGCTGAAACATCAACAGAGAGAATCTGAGGGTGAATCATGGATTCAGAAGGAATAAAATTGGGCTAAAGACACATAGACCCAGACTAAGACACTACAGGTAAGAAACTACCAGTGATTCGTTGTTCAGTAACTAAATCATGTCCGACTCTTTGCAACCCCATGGACTGCAATGCACCAGGCTCTTCTGTCCTCCACTGTCTCCCGAAGTTTGTTCAAACTCATGTCCCTTGAACCAGTGATGCTATCTAACCATCTCAGCCTCTACGGCCCCCTTTTCCTTTTGCCTTTGATCTTTCCCAGCATCAGGGTCTTTTCCCATGAGCCATCTCTTCATATCAGGTACCTAAAGTTTATTCGAGCTTCAGCATCAGTCCTTTCAATGAACATTCAGGGTTGATTTCCTTTAAAGTTAACTGGTTTGATCTCCTTGCTGTCCAAGGGACTCTCAGAGTCTTCTCCAGCATAGGTCACAGCCCTGTTGTGGTAAAGAGGCTTGCAAAACTCAATGAAGGTGTGAGTCATGCTGTGCAGGGCCACTCAAGACGGATGGGTCATAGTGAAGAGTCCTGGCAAAACGTGGTCCACTGGAGGAGGAAATGGCAAACCACTCCAGTATTCTTGCTGTGAGAACCCCATGAATAGGATGAACCAGTGATATGAAATCTCTAAAGAACTTAGAAAAGAGCCTCACAAAAGAAAGGACAGATATATACATCCACCTCTCAGGTCCAGCAGTGTCTATGAAGTAAGAACATTTTTACTCCCCTTATCTCTCCTTAAACCCTGCTGCCACCCCCCATTCCATACCCCATTTTGAGCCAGGAGGGTCAGTTAAAAAAAGGAAAGAAATCATCTTGCCAAAGGAGACTCATGTGCAACATGCCTCTAGCAAGCAGGAGGTGAAGGAGTAAAATGTGACCTTTCAATGAAGTTGGAAACTTTGATTATTATACAAGATAGACATGTTTAATCACCAAATCGAAGCTGGATTTGCAATTTTAAGCAAACCTGGGCCTTTTTCTTTTCTAGAAGTGAGTAGAAAAGTTGTGAGATTTACCCTTGTTTGTAGGGGAAGGAAGGATCTCTACCACTGAGCAGGTGCACAGTGGAAAATAAATACAAACGTGCTTTCTGATTAAATCCCATGAGTCCTGCCTTTTCATAATAATAGCTACATTTATAATGCTATGAGTAAGTAACCATTTTGAAGAAAAGTCGAAGAGGTATTTTAAGCTTATGATAGGCTTACAATATTTGAAGTAAATTAGACTAACTGAAGAAGCAAATAACCCTTCAAAAATGTATAGCACAAACACAATAAAGGCTTATTTCTTGCTGGTTGGGTGAACAGTTGGCAATTATTCAAGGACCCAGACTAATGGACGTTCCACTGCTTTCTAAGCTTGGGTGTTGTTCTTCAGAGATGCTCCCACCCCGGAGAGACAGACATGCACAGAATGTGCACGGGCCCAGCCTGAGCGTGACATCATTTCCTGTGTCAAAGCTGGGCCTCTGTCACACAGATGCGCCTACTGGCAAAAAAGGTTGGTATCGCAGTGTGTCTGCCCGGGAAGATGAGCAAAGCATAGACTTCGTGGAGAAGACAGCAGTTTCTGCTTCATGGAACATTATAAAACTAATTATATGTTACACTGATGCTCGCCATCCTCATCAGCCTATGGATACAAATGAGATGACATTAATATTTATGTCCAAATTTGCAAAGAACTGTGTATCAACTGATTGACTACAGATCCTCCGTCTCCTGTAAGAGCTTATGCAGTGTCTTGTGGGAGCTCCAGCAAGGTACCTAATGAGCTCCAAAACAATTGCATTAACGGTATCCTCCTCTGAACCCCTCATAGCAACAATGCAAGCAATAGTAAACCAATGACGGCAAACACTTGCTGAGAACTTTCTGCGTGTTAGTCACTGCTCTAAGCATGTAACATGCACTTCTTTAATCTTTAAATATTAGACCCATTTATCAGATGAGAAAATCAAGGCACAGAAAGGTCAAGTAAGTTGTGCAAGGTTGCAGGGCTAGGGATATAAATTTCCTCAGTCTGGCTCCAGTGCCTTCATTATGAAACTCTAAATCCTCCACCCTGACAACGTATTTACTCTAAAGAAGCAAAGATATCTGTGACAAGGGTGCTGCCTTCCTCTGTTCAGGCTGCCGTGACACAATACCAGAGACTGCATGCTTAAACAGCAGACATTTGTTTTCTCGTAGTTGTGGAGACTGGAAAATACAAGGTCAAGTTTCCAGTAGAGTTCAGTTCTTGATGAGGGTTTTTTCCTGGCTTCTACGTGGCCAACTGTCCTCACGTGGTAAAGGGAAAGAAAGCAAGCTCTCTGGTATCTCTTTTATAAGGATACCAGCTCCGTGGGATCAGAGATCCAGTATCAGAGCCCCACCTTTATGAGCTCATTTAGCCTGAATCACCTCCTTAAAGGTCTCAGCCTCAGTGTAATCACTTGAGGGGTTAAGGCATCAATATTTGAATTGGAGGGGGAAATACAGCCAGCTCATATCAGGGCTTCACTGGAGACTTAGATAGTAAAGAATCTGCCTATAATGCACGACACCCAGTTCAATCCATGGGTCCGGAAGAGCCCCTGGAGAAAGAAATGGCTACCCGAGACTCTGGTATTCTTACCTGCAGAATTCCATGGACAGAGGAGACTGGAGAGCTACAGTCCAGTCCATGGTGGCAAAGAGTCAGACACGACTAAGCAACTAAAACCTCATACCTCTCATCTAGCTCACAGCAGGTGCTCTCTCCCGGTCTCCCAAACCATAAATCCTAGAGATGCCTGAGTTTCCGAAATAAAAAGAGAACCTCTCTCCTAAATCTCCTTTACCACTTGGATCCTAAGCAACAATATCCATGCCTAGAATTTCACAAAGCTTCCTGATAAAACTGGTCCTGTATTTTCTTCTGTCCGGAAGATCAATTTCAGCTCCAAATCTTAGTCTAGTATAAGAAAAGCAAGCATGCCCCCTTTTATTCTCATTTTCCTCTGCTTTTCTCCAAAGGAAAATACCTTCTTTTCTTTTATACCCCAAATAGAGTCTCCATCCTAACCTCTGCATGTTAGCTCAGTGCAAACTGGAGGAGAGATTGTCAGCCTACCATGCCCTGGGTTTCAGGGTGGCCAGTGTGGTTCCTTCAGCCACAAGAAATTCTGGAGGATTCCCACCCGCCTTTCTGTACAGCCCTAGAGAAGTGGGTGGAGCCAAGAACACAACTTGTCAATCATCTTCAGGCTGCAGATAAGCTGAAAGCAGGAGTCACCCCTCCAAGAGGAAATAGGGATTTGCGAACTGGGTGACCCAAAACAGAAAGAGACAGCCTATCTCGGACCATCAGATGAAGCTGTCATGATGCAGACAGGCTTCAGGGAAAACAGTGTGTGTTATCTAGGCAGCTTGGCCATTATGTATGACAGCTGCGTGTCCTGAATTTTCTAGGTCAGTCTCAATTCCAAATATTCTTTCACCTTGTCAGACCATGTATCCAATTTTTGCCTTTGGAAAATGTGGCCACTGAATCTTTCAGACACTAGATCAGCATATTCGCTTAAGGGATAGAACCAGTTATAATGATATTGAAGAATATGTTTCAAAAAAATAAACCTTTTTTTCAGGGGCAAAATTAGAGTTTATAAATTGAAGCCTAGCCAAAGGGAAATAATGACTCTAAGTCAGTGTAGGAGTTTCTGCTGACCTGAGAGGCTTCTGTAAAATCAGATAGGATGGAACCCCCTTCCTGATAAATGGGGAAGGGGATATTTTGAGGGAGGGCAGTCTCAAGGTGTGTGTGTGATCAAGCCCTGAACACCCAATCCCGCCCTGCCAGGCCAGAGAGGGTGAACTGATGGGCTGGACAGGACAATTGGCCCTACACAGACGTTTGGGAGGGAGACTGAGGACTCCATTATAACCCAAGGTTGAACCGACCTCTACTACAGGCCAGAAATCTGCACATCATGACTTAGCATCCATTTTAGAGAGGGTGAATAGAAATTGCAAACAAAGCTGGTCTCTAAGCACTCTGAAAAATACAGCACTGTCCTTTGTCTAAACAGTAGAAAATTATGCTCAGATGTCTATGTTCTACAAAATACCTCTCTACTTGTTTGTGGATTATGGTGGTGTTTCCTTTTTCTAACCACAGTCCCCTTTTAAAACACCAAATGCCATTTTTGCTGAAAAAAAGGAGATAATATTTTCCTTGGTTGGAATAGAGAGAGCACTTGAGCTCTTATAAAAGAGTTTGTGGTGCAGCATTAAGTTTGATAATCATAGGGATTGGGGGGTGAAACAGCCCAGAGATAGGTGGAGTCTGTGTGTGTGTGTGTGTGTCTTGTGTACATGCTGGTGGGAGGCACACGGAAGTTCAAGTGGAAAGTATCAGTTTCTTTGGAGATGTTGATCCTTTCCCTTCCAGATTCAGGCAGAGGCAGCCTTGATACGCTAGCCCCCACCCGTGATCTTCTAAATAACTCCTCTGAGTAATGACTCTCAAAGCCCTTTCACATCACGGTGAAGGTAAGCAATTTACTAAAATTAGCAGTAAGGACTGCTAAGGAAACGTGTATTCCCCTTGTTTTTCGGATGTGATCATTTTTGTTAGTTAAAATTTCTAGGGGAGGACAACCCCCTAGCGATGTTAGAGTCTTGATTTCTGAGTAAGAAAGGGCTTGGTGCCACTGGCTACCAGTGCTTACTTTAGGTGAAACCAACACCCACGGCCCCTGGGAGGCTATATGGAGACTATGTGCAAGTTAGAAAAAGGTGTTTCTCCCTCCTGGTGGCACAGCCAGAAGCCAGAGCACCAGGCTTGGGAGGGAAATGCAGGCTGATCCGCAGGATGCCTTCCGGTGCCCTTGGGCAGTCACGTGCTGCAGCTCTGCCCACAGCCTTGGTACTGGTCTCAGGGCCACGGAGATGGTCAGCTGGTCACAATCCATGCCTTAGGCATTTGTAAAAAAAATTCCCCGGGTCTAAAGTCACTTAAAGACAGAAAGAGTAAACCACCTCTGCAGAGATCTAAGCTCTCCGAGCACTCCCAGGTTGGACCATTTCATACAAGGGTCAACTGTTCTCTAAGAACTCGGAGGCTCGATGATGTCTGATGCTTTTAAAAGAGTTACCACAGGCTGGCTATTTAACATGGACACATGTCCCCATAGGAGACCTCAAAGATGAAGAGGGTAAATCTGTGCCCTCTAGAATCGGAAGCCTTTTGTATGGGTGATGAGGCAATAAAAATGCAAATTTATGTAAGGCTCCAGGTGAGTGGAACTGAGATCTGCAGCTGAGAAGGGGAAGAAGGAACTTTATGGGCCAGAGGACTCACAGAAGGCTTCATGGAGAATTCAGATACATACAAATGAGAAAGGGAGGGGAAGAATGATGTGTTGGTGACAATGCAGCGAAAATAGTCTAGTTACAGTGTGAAGACAGCAGAGAGCAAAGTGGGTGGACAGGAACGAAGTTCAAGGTCTACCTGGGAAGACCTCCCTGTCCTCCCTGGAAGACATCAGGTCTCCCAGGTGAAGACCTGGGACCATGTCTGTGTTCTTAGAAAAAGTGATGAAAATTGCATATTTTTATCGGGGAAGTAAATATTTAAAAGACGACACGACACTTTTTTAGAAAGTCAATTTGACGAACTGAAAAGATCAGAGGCTTGCTAATGAGAAAAATGCAAGTTCAAAGTCTGGCTTCAGTCCTGATTAATTACATATTAATAATCAAAGACCTGTTACTTAATCTCTCTGAAACTTCATTTCCTTATTTGTAAATACAGAAATAAAAAATTTCTGATTTCCAAAGCAATTACAAGGATTAAATGCAATAAAAGACATATGTATCTGTCACATAGGTCTTCAGTAGCCATGAGCTCTCCGGCCTCTGAGAGCTTCAAAACCCTCTTAACATGAGTGACCAGCTCATTTAACTTTGATTACTAAGACTATTGGAAAAATTGCTAGCATCTATGCCTCAACAGTAACCAATCATAAACTAATGGTAAGGTGGTCTCTTGTCAACTTTCTTAGTTATAAAGAGCAGAAACTGATTCTGGTTGTCTTTGGCAGAAACAAAGTTTATTGGAAGGGTATCAGGTAGTATACTGAACTGATTGGGAGGAGAGGTTCAGGCAGAAACCATGACAGGCAATATTCAGCCAAGAGCTCACCAAAAGCAACTTGTGTGGCTGAACACTCACCGCCACGTTGCTGGATCCCTCCAGCCCAGCACATTCACCACCAACCCTCTGAACAGGATGTTTGCCACCAAGTAGCTGTTACATCAAACATATCTCTAACTCTCTCTTTGCATTATCCTTTTAAGGCTTGAAGTCCTTGGAAGTTGCATTTTACTTCTTGCCAAAAGTGGGGAGATGAAATATCCCCTTTACTTCATCTTCTATAGTAAGAGGCCGGCAGGACTAAAGCAACTCCTCTCTTCTACAGCAAATATCTGATATGCAGTAGCAATAAAAATCCATTAAATGCTTGTGTCAAATCTAACATGAAATGTGCAAGACCTACAGAAGAAAACTGTAAAACTTTCCTCAAGGAAGTATAAGAAATCTCAAGTAAATGATGAGATACAGAGTTTCTGAAAGAGAAGTCAAGTGTCAATATAGTTAGGCTGTCAACTCTCTCTCGATTTACAAACCCACTAAAATTCTGATCCGAATCATAAGATGTTTTGTTTATATGTTTGTTTTAAAGTTTGACAAGGTGATTCTAAAGCTTATGTAGAAAATAATATAGGCAAAGAAGCAAAAGCATTTTTGAAAAAGAAAAACAAGGAATATTTGCCATATCAGACATCAAAATATACTATAAACTTATCATTGTCTAGCATGGCATTGACCGAGGTATAGATACATAGGTCAGTGGAGCAGAAGAGAACCTGAGAATAATCATTATATAAACAGACATTTAGTATCTTAAAGAAGATATTTCAATTCAGTAGGGAATCAAGGATCAGAAAAAAATAAATATGTAAGTTTATGGATATGTCAATTAACTATATGGTAAGAATCACAATGTATGCATATATCAAATCATTATGATATATATTTCCATTTTTATTTGTGAATTATAGCTCGATAATTGGCAGTCCAGTGGTCAAGACTCCTCATTCCCAATGCAGGGAGACAGGCTCGATCACTGGAACAAAGATCCCACATGCCACATGGCATGGCCACACACAAAAAAAATCTTGTCCTTTACAGAAAGGACAAGATTGCAAGTATCATAGGCTTGTAACTGCATGACAAGTACTCTGCTCTGCTGTTGTGATGTGAAAGCAGCCATAGGAAAAGCTGAACAAATAAATGCAGCTGTGTTCCAATAAAGCTTTATTTACAGAAACAGGTACCAAGCAGAATTCAACCCTTTATATTAACTATTCAATAAATGGTGATGAAATTAGTAGCTATTTCCTGGAAAAAAAAATCTAGACTTTCACATCATGCATAAAAATAAAATATATTTAGCTTTAAAAATTTAAATATATTTGTGTAAGAAGATCAATATAAATTAAATATAAATCTATTATATTTAAATTATTAATGACATCATTCAAGATGCTCCTATTCTTATTTTTTCTGCACTTGATAAAATATTCTCAGAGAAATGTTAATACATCTCGCTATGATTATATATATTTTTTCTTTTCACTTATATTTCTTCTGATTTTTTATTTATGTATCTTTGTTTCTTTGTTGTTAGGTGTCTAATGGTTTATGTCTATCTTCTTCATGAATTGTACCTTTTATCATTAAAAATATTCATCTTTATCTCATTTAAAATAAGTAAATAAAATTTAAAAAATAAATCAAAGATTTAATACAATAAACGTGAACATGAAAACTATATAAGTATCAGAAAAATGTAGATGTAAAAACATGAAAAAAGTGTATAGATGCAACTACATTAAACTTTTAAATTTCTACACTATAACAATCATAAGTAGTGACAAAATACTAGGAAAGACTGTGAGAAAATATTTGCAATATCATAGAAAATAGAGGATTCATACCCAAAATATATAAATCACATCTACAAATTAATAAGAAAAAGATAAATAGACCAATAAAGATGTAAAGAATATGAACAGGCAATTCACAGAAGAAATTAAGTAGCCAATAAAAATAAGAAAAGTTGTTCAACATCACCAGTAATAAGAGAGAGGCAAAAAAAGATGTTTTTTCCTATCAGGTTAGCAAAAATAAAACAAGTAATATTAGTGTAGGCAAGGATACACAAAAATAGACTGAGAAAATGAATTGATAATCTAATTTCTAGAAGACAGTAGTATCTAATAAAATTTTAAAACACATATCCTTTGATATGGTTATACCATGTGCCTGGATTTATTTAAAAGATGTACTTGCATGTGTATACAGAGATTTCTTTTTGTATAGTTTATTAACTGAAGTTTGTATTGGCAAAAAAAAACAAAACTAGAAACACTATTGCAGATGAAAAGTATGATAAGAATGAGGTAAATCTATATATATGCTGATACGAGATATAAATTTAACAGAAAATAGGAATATGGAAAGCAATACAAATAAATATACATAACACAGCATGAGTCCATACATTTTTTAAAATTATATATATATGAGGAAATAGAGAAAATCAATTTTTCAAATAGAACTGAAGAAAATCCTTTGGTAGTGGTTATTTCTGGGACAGGAGGGACCAGAAAAATAAATGGTAGTTTTAATCTACACGTGTCTCATGTATATCTGTGGCTGATTCATGTTGATGTATGGCAAAAACCATCACAATATTGCAAAGTAATTATTCTCCAATTAAAATTGATTAATTAGCTAAAAAATGCATACATGTCTGTCAGTACTAGAATCTCTTCCTCTATCAGAAACAGCACACAGGACCCGTCTCCAGCAGGCAGGTCTGCCTGCCATCCCCTTGCCCGTTTCCTTTTAAAGCTTCCTTTTCCTCACATTAGCTAATTGTGTGTTCTCTGTACAGCTAAAGTCATATGTGTTTGTTGTTTTCCAGTCACCCAGTTGCATCCAACTCTTTGTGACCCCACAGACCGCAGCACGCCAGGCCTCCCTGTCCATCACTCTTTCCTGGAGTTTGCCCAAGCTCATGTTCATTGCATCAGTGATGCCATCCAGCCATCTTATCCTCTGATGCCCTTTTCTCCTTCTGCCCTCAATCTTTCCCAGCATCAAGGACTTTTCCAATGAGTCATCTGTTCACATCAGATGACCAAATACACGTGTATTTACATAGAAACATTTTCGTATTTCAATTTTATTGATAACAGTTGTTGTTTGGGTTGATCGGGTCACCCAAAAAGGTATGTCCAAGTCCTAACCCCCTTATACCTGTGTATGTAACCTTATTTGAAGGGACTTTGTCATTTTAATCAAGTGAAAACGAAGTCATATTGACGTAAATTGGGCTCTAATAAGCAGAAGAAAAGAGAGGGATATTTGGACATACAAACACAGGGAAGAAACAGATAGAAAAGGAGGCCCATGAGGCGATGGAGGCAGATATTAGAGTGATGTTACTATAGACCACAGAGCACCAGTGGTCCAGCAGCTGCCAGAGGCTAGGAGAGAGACAAGAGCAAGTTCTCCCTGAAAGTTCCAGAAAGATCCAGTCCTGTCAACACCTCGATTATGGGTCTCTAGCCTCCAGAACTGTGAGAGAAGAAGATTCTGCTGTTTGAAGCCACCAGTGTGTGGTGACTTGGTACAACAGTCCCAGGAAACTAACGAAACAGTATTTCTGAAAGCTATGTTCTTTGATCCACCAGGCGCTCTGTGTGTGAGTCAAAAAGTGTCTGACATTGACAAAACTGAAGGTCAACAATGGGTGATTTCCCATCATGGATAGGGTTCAGACAGAGGCTGGATGGCCACCAGTTAAGGTATTGTATGGGAGATTCCTGCACTGAAGGGTGAATTAATGACTTCTTCACGTTTATAAAAACCAGAAGTCCCTGAATCTCTGAGGCAGAAAGCATCATGCTAACTAGCAAGGATTTGTAAGGAGAAAGACCTAGACTGGCATCCCAGTTTCACTCTACACCAGCTAATTGACCTTGAACAAATTTCTTAATTTCTAAGAAAAACAAAAAGTTTCTTTAATGAGTCAGCATTCCTAGATGGAAAACTGACACTAGCTGATATTGTAAGGAGAAAAGAAATGTGTTAGAGAAGAATGTTGGGTAGTCCAAGGCAAGCACCAGAAATCATTTCTGCCACCAGTGTCTCTAGAAACTAGTCATACTCGCTGCTTTTGTAGTCTGTCACCTGACATTAACCAAAAGGGACTTATTTTTGGTAGCCCCTGATTTTTCTCATCAGCATGTGAAGTGAATGTGTCTGAAACATGAGTCTATGTGGTAGCTACTTGGGTGGCTGGGAAAGTAATCACCATAACATAAGCTGTCATTTATTGAGCACTTACTATGTTCGTGCGTGTGCGCTCAGCCATGTCCGATTCTTTGCAACCCCTTGGACTGTAGCCCACCAGGCTCCTCTGTCCATGGGATTTCCCAGGCAAGAATACTGGCAAGAATACTGGAGTGGGTCGCCATTTCCTCCTCCAGGGGATCTTCCTGACCCAGCGATCAAACCTGTGTTCTCCGGCTTCTCCTGAATTGGCTAATTCTTTACCACCCAGTCACTGGGGAATCCCCACTTATATGCAGTTTCCTCTATTGCCATGTATTAATTCACTTGATCATCACCAGACTCTATGAAGATGGTTATGTGAACTCAATTTTCACTGGTGAGGAAACTTAGATGCAGAAAGCTGAGTAACTTGATGAAGGTACCCAGTTGGTATATGCACAGCTGGGATTAAAGCCTAAGTTTTCTGGCTCCAGAGGCTATCATCTTCAGAAGTATTCTTTTCTACTCCTTAACTGGCATTTCCAACTTTTACAGCAAAGATCACTGTCCACTTCAAAAGGCAAGCATAACAAGGGTAGTCAGGTTCTGTATGATCAAATTAGAAAAAAAAAAATGTACATAGCCTACAACTTGCCTTACAGAGGTGTTGCACGTATGAAGAGGAATGATTCATAGGTAACAATTAACACAGCAATGGTGCCTAGTAAGCACTCCACTGGTAGAAACTGTTCTGTTACTATCCCTCCATCACTCTTGCCTTTGACCAACCACCTCTTGACTGATTCCGCCATTTTTCATTTGTTTGATTACTGTTCCACCACTCATTCCCTCCGTGACCCCAGGTGAGTGAGTTAATACTTCTGAGTCTTAGTCTCCTCCCCTGTAAAATGGAGTTGACTTTGAAAAGGGGCATAATAATTGAACCACATTATTTCCGGGGCTCTTTCAGTTTTGACGTTTCCAACTCTGATCTTGCAGTCCACGACGGTTGATCTCTTCTCATGGATTTCTGTAAATCTTCTCATCTGTAACTCACAATTTCATTCCAGGTTACATGCCAGCTTCTATTTTCCTAAAATCATTTGTTGCTGTTTCCTCCTCCAGAGGTGTTGTACAAAATGGCATTTTAGAAAATACAGTGTCTTTAGAAAGTGGATTCATTTGATGAATAAGAGATTAGCTGTAGGAGCCCCTTATATGTGTACACACACATACACACATACACACACACACATACTTGGCATCTAAAGTGATGCTCTGGTGGGAAATCTAGTCTAGGGGGGTCAGTACCAGGTTGTTTGGCTATCAGAGAAAAGAGGGTCTACCTTCAGCTGCCTCAGAAAACACTCTGGAGTTTTCCTCAATATGGCGGACTTCTTCCTTTATCTCCACATGGGACCTGACCAGTGTCCTGAACAGTGTCCTGAATAGATGTTCCCTGGGGCTTCTTAGGGCCCACTGCTACCATTGTTCTCCATTTTCCCTCCTTATTGCCCGTATTTATCTCCCTGTTTGTCAGTCATCAGAAGTTTCTTGGTTTCTTGTTTTCAGATGAATTATTTTGTGCACCTTGGTTACTTCACCTTGTGTTGTATCTTTAAAATTTTTGCTTAAAAAAAAAAAAAGGAAAACAGAACTTTTCTCTTGCCTTTGTTTTTAGTCTTAAAGGCCCTTTCTGTTCAACACCTTTTCAACTTTGCCTTTCAACCACGTCAACTCACATTTACTTTTCTTTTATGCCAGATAGTAAGAGTTCCCAAGGCTCTGCATTCATTTTTCATATTCAGAAAAAACATCCATCACTTTTACATATCATTGAATAATTGACAGGGCGAATTCTCCTACATAGTAATGACCCTTGAGATAGGCAATCTTAGCCCTTTTACAGATAAGAAAAATGAGGCTCCTAGAGTAAAGTTACCAGCTCAAGGTCACATAACTAGGACAGGGTCTAGTCGGGTCAGGATATTCTGCCTCCCCGCTGAGTATGTCATCTCCCCAGCATGGTGGGAAGGCGGGGTCAGGTTCCAGGCCGCTGTCTGAGGTGTGGTCAGTACTCAGGCGACTCTACTGTTCTTTCTTCTGAAGCACACACTGGTGTCACTACAACTTTGAGAACTGCTGTCTCCACTGGCCCTGTCACCCTGCCCGGGAGCCCTGGAACGGCTCACTTGCTTCCAGCACCGCTTGCCCTCTGCCCTCAGTGTGCCTCCCCAGCCATGTCTCTAATAAGACTTTCCCAGGCCACTATGGTGGAAATGAAGCCTCCAGCCACCGCTCCCTCAGCCTGCTCCCCGTCATTGCGTTCTGACCTCCATTTGTACCTACGCTTCCTTCTGTTCTACTAAGAATAATTTCTCTATTAATGTTTTAGATCCCCTAGTACTTCCTAACCATGCTGTTTCATTCTTTATCTCTCCTGTTTATTCAGCTTCTCCCTTGTAATGGTTGTTCCTACTCAGAAAATAAATACTCTCGGATTTCCCCTCTTAAAACAACAACAAAATGAAACAACACAGATCAAAACCATATCCTCATAGACCTAGAAAACAAACTTATGACTACCGAAGGGGAAAGGTAAGGGGCAGAAATAAATTACAAATTTGGTGGTAGCATATCGATACTACTATATATAAAATAATCAAGGACCTACTGTCTTGGCACAGGGAACCATACTCAATATTTATAATAACCTATATGGGAAAAACGAAGATCATGGCATCCGGTCCCACCACTTCATGGGAAATAGATGGGGAAACAGTGGAAACAGTGTCAGACTTTATTTTTCTGGGCTCCAAAATCACTACAGATGGTGACTGCAGCCATGAAATTAAAAGATGCTTGCTCCTTGGAAGGAAAGTTATGACCAACCTAGACAGCATATTCAAAAGCAGAGACATTACTTTGCCAACAAAGGTCCGTCTAGTCAAGGCTATGGTTTTTCCTGTGGTCATGTATGGATGTGAGAGTTGGACTGTGAAGAAGGCTGAGGGCCGAAGAATTGATGCTTTTGAACTGTGGTGTTGGAGAAGACTCTTGAGAGTCCCGTGGACTGCAAGGAGATCCAACCAGTCCCTTCTGAAGCAGATCAGCCTTGGGATTTCTTTGGAAGGAATGATGCTAAAGCTGAAACTCCAGTACTTTGGCCACCTCATGAGAAGAGTTGACTCATTGGAAAAGACTCTGATGCTGGGAGGAATTGGGGGCAGGAGGAGAAGGGGACGACAGAGGATGAGATGGCTGGATGGCATCACTGACTCGATGGACGTGAGTCTGAGTGAACTCCGGGAGTTGGTGATGGACAGGGAGGCCTGGAATGCTGCGATTCATGGGGTGGCAAAGAGTCGGACACGACTGAGTGACTGATCTGATCTGATCTGATGTGGAAAAAGAAACAAGAAAAGAATGAATATAGGTGTATGTATAACTGAATCACTGTATACCTGAAATTAACACATTGTAAATCATCTATACTTTAATAAAAAATTTAAAAATTAATTTAAAAAAATGTAAAAAACACTGTGTCCTCTTCCCCAGCCTTCCTGTCTACCACTTTCTCTTTATTATCTTCTTGAAAGTATTATCTACATCAGTATTTTTCCTATTTATCATAATGCATAATTTCCCTGACTTATCATTCATCTCCTTGTAGTATGGCTTCCAACAATATCTCACTCATGAAATCAATCCTTTTATGATGCCAAAGCCCTTGACATCATCAGACTCTCCAAACCATCAGATCTCTGTCTTCTAAAGCATTTAACTATGTAGAATTCTTCCTTATGAGAATTTCCTCTTCCTTTGGCCTCTGTTGAAATTACTCGTCTCCAGTTTTCCTTCTGGCAACTCTTTGACCTCCTACAGGAACTTCATCCTCATCTTTCATTTTTCTGAGACTTGACAGTCTCATTGGGTGATCTTGTCCACAGTCTTCTGTGAATGATGAATCGAAAATCTGTATTTTCAAAGATTTCTTCCCAGAGACCCACAAAGTCAACTGCTATGCTAGTATCTCCATTTGATCATTCTTCCAATTACACATTCAAAATACTCTAAAAGGAATTAATTACTTTGCCTTGGGTAATGCTCTTGCCGTGTGCAGCTCTGATTATATTCACTATTTCACTGGCTGGCACCACCATACAAATAATTGCTCAAAGCAGAATCCCGATTCCTCTTTCTCTTTTATCTCTACATGCAAACAGTCATGTATATCTTGCCTCTTAAATATCTCTTTAATATGTCTTCCTATCTTTAGCAACAGTTACTGCTTTATTCTGGATCCCACCTGGATTACAGCAATAACCTCCTAACTCATCTTCCAGCCATCAGCCTGGCCCCTTTCCAACACATCCTCCTCCCCATAGACAGAGTAATCTGTCCAAAACATAAATCTGATACTTCCATTCACCCCTATTAAAATCCTTCAACAGCTCCCCTTAGTTTTCAAGATAAAGTTCAACCTCCTTAGCTTAGCACATAAAAGTCTTTGTGATCTGGTGCCTGAATAATCCTCTACCTTCTTCCCTCCCTGTCCCACTACTCTACCACATGCATCCTGTACACCAATGATCCTGAAGTTCATGCAGTTCCCTAAACCCATTATGCTACTTACAGGCACCTTTCCCTCTGCTTCAAATAAACTTCCCTAGCATCCTGCCTCCATCTCCAATTTATCCAGAGTGTCCCTGCTGCTGCTGCTAAGTTGTTTCAGTCATGTCTGACCCTGTGTGACCCCACAGACGGCAGCCCACCAGGCTCCCCTGTCCCTGGGATTCTCCAGGCAAGAACACTGGAATGGGTTAGAGTGTCCCTATTCTACTTCAAAATTCAGCTCAATGACCATTTCCTCCAGGGTGCTGATTGTTTAATTTGATTCGTCTGTGAGTCTATAGAAACCCTAGAACAACTATAACATTTTAAAGAATAGATGGATGAATGGATGGATGGATGGATGGCTGCCTTGAGTCATTCATCTTATACTCCCATCACCTAACACAGTCCCAGGCACATCAGTCAGTTCAGTCACTCAGTCATGTCCAACTCTTTGTTACCCCATTGACTGCAAAACGCCAGGCCTCCCTGTCCATCACCAACTCGTGGAGTCTACTCAAACTCATTTCCATTGAACTGGTGATGCCATCCAACCATCTCATCCTCTATTGTCCCCTTCCACTCCCACCTTCAATCTTTCCCACATCAGGATCTTTTTTTGAGTCAGTTCTTTGAATCAGGTGGCCAAAGTATTGGAATTTCAGCTTCAGCATCAGTCCGTCCAATGAATATCCGGGACTGATTTCCTTTAGGATAGACTAGTTGGATCTCCTTGCTGTCCAAGGGACTCTCAAGAGTCTTCTCCAACACCACAGTTCAAAAGCATCAATTCTTCAGTGTTCAGCCTTCTTTATAGTCCAACTCTCACATCCATACATGACTACTGGAAAAACCATAGCTTTGACTAGACAGACTTTTGTTGGCAAAGTAATGTCTCTGCTTTTTAATATGCTGTCTAGGTCGATCATAGCTTTTCTTCCAAGGAGCAAGTGTTTTAATACCATAGCTTTAATCACCATCTACAATGATTTTGGAGCCCCAAAAATAAAGTCTTTCACTGTTTCCATTGTTTCCCCATCTATTTGCCATGAAGTGATGGGACCAGATGCCATGATCTTAGTTTTCTGAATGTTGAGCTTTAAGCCAACTTTTTCACTCTCCTCATTCACTTTCATCAAGAGGCTTTTTAGTTCTTCTTTGCTTTCTGCCATAAGGGTGATGCCATCTGCGTATCTGAGGTTATTGATATTTCTCCTGGCAATCTTGACTCCAGCTTGTGCTTCATCCAGCCTGGCATTTCACATGATGTACTCTGCATATAAATTAAATAAGCAGGGTGACAATATGTAGCCTTGACGTACTCCTTTCCTGATTTGGAACCAGTCTGTTGTTCCACGTCCAGTTCTAGCTGTTGCTTCTTGACCTGCATACATATTTCTCAGGGGACAGATCAGGTGGTCTAGTATTCCCAACTCTTGAACAATTTGCCACAGTTTGTTGTGATCCACAGAGTCAAAGAATTTGGCATAGTCAATAAAGCATAAGTAGATGTTTTTCTGGAGCGCTCTTGTTTTCTTGATGATCCAGTAGATGTTGGCCATTTGTTCTCTGGTTCCTCTGCCTTTTCTAAATCCAGCTTGAACATCTGGAAGTTCACAGTTCACATACTGTTGAAACCTGGCTTGGACAATTTCAAGCATTACTTTGCTAGTGTGTGAGAAGAGTTCAATTGTGTGGTAGTTTGAACATTCTTTGTCATTGCCTTTCTTTGGGATTGGAATGAAAATTGATCTTTTCCAGTCCTGTGGCCATTACTAAGTTTTCCAAATTTGGTGGTATATTGAGTGCAGCATTTTCACAGCATCATCTTTCAGGATTTGAAATTGCTCAACTGGAATTCCATCACCTCCACTAGTTTTGTTCATAGTGATGCTTCCTAAGGCCTACTTGACATCACATTCTAGGATGTCTGGCTCTAGGTGAGTGATCACACCACCATGGTTATCTGGGTCATGAAGATCTTTTTTATATAGTTCTTCTGTGTGTTCTTGCCACCTTAGTATCTTTCTGTCCTTTATTGTGCCCCAGGCACATACTTGATAAGAATTTGTCCATTGATTTTATCTGATAGGTGCTTTTGTGTGATTAATAAAAATCATAGTCTATCTCATGTATTGTTTTCTGCTTTCTGAACTCTGAACCTAACAGTGCAGATAATCCACCTTAAAGAGTACTGTGTATGGATCTACATTTATACATGACATCAATTTCCTCTGCTTATTCCCTCATAAAAATGCAGAATTGTCAGAATAAGAGTCAGAGCCCTTGAAGATAATATTTCAATATGGCAGGGAGCCAGCTAATATGAAATAGTGCAAGTTCACTGGCAGGGCACCCCTATACCTTCCCATGCATGGTGACTGTTGACTGCACGGATTTGGGCAATCCAGGCAGTGTGGGGACAGTAAAGCCTTTCAATAAAAACACAATATGCCAGCCAGCTGCAAATCCTCCCTGCAATTTCTTCTCTTCCTTCTTCGATCTTGGGGAAATATGTCAGTGGATGCTGTCAGATAAGAACAAGCCATTGATCTATAGGGTGTGAGGCAAGGCTAGAATACTGATGTCACAGAGTCTCTCTATGTATAAGCTGTTCCTTAGTAAATGAAGTGCTCTGGGAATTTAGGCTCTTTGGACTGAGAGACACCCGAAGGAGTTAAAATTACCTGCAGGTTCTGCCTTCACTCTGTAGGTCTGTTTCCTCACAGAAACCGAAATTTGGGCCTAGAAATTAGAATTTATATACAATAATTAAAGCAGTTACCTTCCTTCACCTTGAATTTCATTCTTTCCCTGAGTGTACTTTTTTCTCTCTGCACAGTTAAGTATGAGAGGCCCCTTTGGGTAGTAAGATTTGAAAGGCCTGGGTCCTACCTCCAGGTAACTGACTAATATTTCTTTCTACTCTCTCTTGGTTCTGGCTTCTCCGTAAGTAAAGTGATAATTTGGACCAGATTATGGATTCTTTTCCTGAGGCTGATGGTTGAAATTCAGAGCTTGTTAATCTAAGAAATTAGATATAAAATTGATATGTAGGTATATTTTTTCCTAGAAAGAAGAAACACAGCTTTACTCAAATTACAGGCGAGTCCGTGGTTACCCACATTCATGAAATTTAAGGTTGTGCTAGACCTCAGCATTTGTATTTCTTTGGGGCAAAGTATTTTTCAACATTCAGGTGAGATTAAGAGGAAGAAGCCTCACTTGAGAGTCAGACAGACTTGTGTTCAAACCCTGACTCTCCCACTTACTTTGTGTGTGCCTTTGAGTGAGTCACTTTACCTCTGTGATCCTATTTCTACCAATTGGTAATATTAATATCTCTCGCACATGTCATGAAAATGAAGAGAAACAATAAATGTGAAAACACATGAGTCACATATTTCTGTGAAATCTTCAAGGAATGCTTATTCAGTGTGTGTATAAGAAGCAGAACAAAAAAAAAATTACAAATGAATTTATTTACAAAACTGAAATAAAGTCACAGATGTAGAAAACAAATCTGTGGTTATCAAGGGGGGAAGGGGAGGGATAAATTGGGAGATTGTGATTGACATATAAACACTGCTATATATAAAATAGATAACTAATAAAGACCCACATATAGCACAGGGAACTCTACTCAATACTCTGTAATGACCTATAAGGGAAAGAAATCTAAAAAGGAGATTTTATAGATTTATTATATATAGATATAGATATACACACATATATACATATACATATATATATATAACTGATTCAGTTGGCTGTACAGCAGAAACTAATACAACATTGCAAATCACTATACTCCAATAAAAATTAATTTAAAGAATAAAATAAAGAAGCAGAACACTGAGAGCAACTACTTCCTCTCCCACCTAAATTGATACTTTCCCAGGTGTGCTCATAGACTGACAAAGTCTCCATAGTTTGGCTGCTTTTTCCTCCAGAAAAGTGAGGCACAGGCCGATACGATTGGAAATCTACTGCAACTAGCAGAAATATTCCAAGTCTTCTAAAGTAGAAGGCAGCTGATATGGCATCTGCTCTGATCTGAGCATTAAAAAAAAAAAGAAGGAGGAGGAGAAAGGCCCCTTATCCTGAGACCCTATTCTGAAACCATGTTTGTCCGCAAAGCTTGGTCATCCCAGGACACACCTCAGGGCTGTGCACAGGGGGATGTGGAGGTAGAGGCAGCAGTGGGGATGAAGCTGGGGGCTGACAAGGAGGTGGGTGCCCAGCCAGCTTGCACCACAGAAGACCCAACAGACCTAAACCTTTAGAATCAGCCCATAGCACCCACACCACCAACACCTCCTATCCCCATGCCACCAACGGCTGGCTTCATTGCTATCCACACTTTCTCTCTCTTACATGCCCCCCAATCTGTGAACTTTTTGTGACATCTTTTCCCCTTCAGAGAGGGTCCGGATGTTCAGCCAATAGTCACTTGATAAAAAACAAGCCTCTGTAACAAGCTAAAGGCTTGTATGTTTTGAAGCATATCAAACTTTGAGGCATTATTATCTTCATTTTATAGAAAAAGAAATAAAGTTCATGAAGATGATAAGAGGCCAAATAGGTTTGACTCCAGAGGTCTCTGATGCAATAGCTTTTAAACTAAACCCTGAGCCCTCCAGACACAAAAGAGGTATGTGTGAAGTTGAGGAAAGACTCTTCTGAGAAGTTGACTCTTTGAGGATGGAGAGGAATTAGTCCAGAAGAAACAAGCCATTCCACACATAAGAATGAGCACAGCCAAAATCACAGAGGCGAGAGTGAGCCGTCAGGGAACCCAACACCATATGTCGCTGAGATGTAAATGTTCCTGGCAGTGTGACTTGCAAAATACTTGTATCCTCTTAGCAGCCCTGACAGAGGACGGACTGCCCTGAACCTGTGCTCTTGGCTCTGCTGCTTCGGAAAGGGATAAGGACTTTGGAGACCCCAGAAACTGGTTTTCCTCTCTCCTTCTCTAACCTAGACATCCCAATCTCAGCGCAAAAGGTTACAATTTCCCAGGGAAGAAATTGTGCTGACCTCGGGTTTTCACAAAGAGTGTGGTATTTCTGCTTGACTGCACAGCCTGCTGAAACACTGTTAAAATAACGAGTGAGCGAGGAGTCCCAAAGGCCGGCAGCTGCATGTGAGGGCCGAGCGCGAGTTTGTCTATGGCTTGTCCAGCTCACATTTTGATTAAAAAAAAAAAAAAAAAAGTGACTACTTTCTGAGAAGCCATAAATGCTCCAGGGCTTCCCCGTGTCTAGCAACTCAACTTTACCCGTGACAGCTTCCTCATCAAGCTTCAAACGAGGGGAGGGGTCCACAGCGCAGTTGCTCTCAAGACCAAGGAAAGGCTCTAGGGCCAGTTGCTGCTGCTGCTGCTAAGTCGCTTCTGTCATGTCCGACTCTGTGCGACCCCATAGACGGCAGCCCACCAGGCTCCTCCGTCCATGGGATTTTCCAGGGCCAGTAACAGTAGTCTAAGTGTCCTTACTGGATCTGTCTTATCAACTGGATGGACTAAGAATCTCTAAGCCTTTATTTGCTGTTGTTGTTTAGTTGCTCAGTCGTGTCCAACCCTTTGTGAACCCATGAACTGTAGTCCGGCATGCTCCTCTGTCCATGGGATTCTCCAAGCCAGAATCCTGGAGTGGGTGGCCACTTCCTTCTCCAGGAGATCTTCCTGACCCAGGGATCGAACTAGCATCTCCAGCTTTGGCAGGTGGATTCCATCCCACTGAGCCACTTCGGAAAACGCAGGCTTCATTTGCCTCTCCCTGAAACAGGAGGTGGATTCCATCCCCCTGAGCCACTTCGGAAAACCCAGTCTTTACTTACCTCTCCCTGAAACAGGAGACTGTTTTCACCACGAAGCTGTGAACGTAGTTGCCAAAAAAATTTCTGTTTAGTATCTGATTCTGATGTTTTCAAACAAGATAATGCATAGACTTGGTCTTGGAATTCTAGGAATTGTAGAAATTAAGCCTGACTCTAACTTTATTAATTAAATTTATTCAATGCTTGAATTGAGAAAGCCAAATAAGCCACAATAAGTATTTCCCAAGCCATTTTCCTAACTTTGAAGATTCATGAAAGGGGTGTCTTTTACCCAACTCATATATGCTAGGGGCGTATACATTCTGAGTTTAATTCCTCAGAGTTAACAAATTCTTCTTTTAAAAACAAAATACTTATGAAGAGGGGGAAAAAATTACTAATCTTTTAGTATGATTATTTTAATCAATTTACTGTCCCCAACCCAACTGACGGCACACAGAAACAGGAAAACCTCCTGAGGTGAAAGGAAACATTTTTTAAAAGTAATTTTGGAGTTTGGGATATGACAAAATGATGAGCCAAGATTGAGGAGCATAGAAAAGCAACACCCAATGAATGAAGCACTTCTGATGGCCCAGACACCAAGTTTGGTGAATCTAGATAAAAGATCTCATTTCATCCTCAACCACCCTATGAAGCAAATGAGGAATGAGACCTCTAGCTGCCAGGAGATAGGTTGCCAGGGAAAATGAAACACCTTACTTCATTCAACAGTGAAGGATCTGCCCTGCCTGGAATTACCCAATTCCAATTTGAGTTACAAAGTGAGGAAAGGCAGACTGAGATGAATAACTTGGAAGTTTAAAGCGTAAAAGATGTTCTAGCTAACTGCTCTTTATCCACTCAAAGTAAAAGAGATTTATTATTTAATTCATTCGCTCATTCAGCAATAATGTCTTTAACATCCACACATTGGGCAGACATTGTGAGATACCAGACACCTATATCTTCCCCTTCTAGAATATCTCACAGTGCCTTCAATGATCTCAGCAGCTTTCCAAGTGGCTCCTTTCGGATGAGCCATCAGTTTGATACTACATCTGCATGTGACATGGTGACAAGTTATTGGACCAAGGAGAAGCACTTACTCCAAAGCAATCATCTGGTCAGCAGCCTATGATGTAACCCAGAATGAGAGTTCAGCCCAGTTAAAACATAGAAAGATTGTTGTTTAGTCACTAAGTCGTGTCCGACTTGTTGCGACCCCATGGACTGTAGCCCACCAGGCTCCACTGTCCATGGGATTCTCCAGGCAAGAATACTGGAGTGGGTTGCCATTTCCTTCTCCAGGGGATCTTCCCAACCCAGGGATGGAACCCAGGTCTCCTACATTGCAGGCAGTTTCTTTACCACTAAACCACCAGGGAAACCGCATAGAAAGATTAAACAGAAAATAAAAACGGGCTGAAGAGGAGATTCATGTAGACAAGGCAGGAAGTTGAAACTGTGATGCCATAAAGTCATAAATAAGTAGAAGCCAACCTTTTATTTGGCTGCTACTTGAATCCTTCTACAGATTGACTGGAAGAAGAGACAGTCAATCCATAGAATGATTAAAAACCAGAAGGAAAGACAGAGAGAAGCTAAGGCATCTCGTAACTATAACAGCAGAAGAGTTGGGTGAGAAGTAACAAAGGATCAAAGAGCTACCAAGAATATACCAAGACCACCTGACCTGCCTCCTGAGAAATCTGTATGCAGGTCAAGAAGCAACAGTTAGAACTGAACATAGAATAACACACTGGTTCCAAATAGGGAAAGGAGTACGTCAAGGCTGTATACTGTCACCCTGTTTATTTAACTTATATGCAGAGTACATCATGCAAAATCCTGGGCTGGATGAAGCAAAAGCTAGAATCAAGATTGCCAGGAGAAATATCAATAAACTCAGATACTCAGATGACACCACCCTTATGGCAGAAAGCAAAGAGGAACTAAAGAGCCTCTTGATGAAAGTGAAAGAGGAGAGTGAAAAAGTTGGCTTAAAACTCAACAGTCAGAAAACTAAGATCATGGCATCTTGTCCCATCACTTCATGGCAAATAGATGGGAAAACAATGG
Source organism: Bubalus bubalis (assembly GCF_019923935.1). NCBI lineage: Eukaryota > Metazoa > Chordata > Mammalia > Artiodactyla > Bovidae > Bubalus > Bubalus bubalis. The sequence goes on from NC_059161.1 coordinate 6,737,122, forward strand.
AAACAGTGGCTGACTTTTTTTTGGGCTCCAAAATCACTGCACATGGTGACTGCAGCCATGAAATTAAAAGACGCTTACTCCTTGGAAGGAAAGTTATGACCAACGTAGATAGTATATTAAAAAGCAAAGACATTACTTTACCAACAAAAGTTCATCTAGTTAAAGCTATTGTTTTTCCAGTAGTCATGTATGGATGTGAGAGTTGGACTATAAAGAAATCTGAGTGCTGAAGAATTGATGCTTTTGATCTGTGGTGTTGCAGAAGACTCTTGTGAGTCCCTTGGACTGCAAAGAGATCCAACCAGTCAATCCTAAAGGAAATCAGTCCTGAATATTCATTGGAAGGACTAACGCTAAAGCTGAAACTCCAAAACTTTGGCCACCTGATGCAAAGAGCCATCTCACTGGATAAGACCCTGATGCTGGGAAAGATTGAAGGTGGGAGGAGAAGGGGATGACAGAGGATGAGATGGTTGGATGGCATCACTGACTCAGTGGACATGAGTTGAGTAGGCTCCGGGAGCTGGTGATGGACAGTGAAGCCTGGCGAGCTGCAGTCCATGGGGTCACAAAGAGATGGACACGACTGAAAGACTGAACTGAACTGCCATAACTACAGGATGCTGAAGTATGTTCTCATTCTTCTTGGTGTTTAGCTGAGTTGTCCTGAGAAGATTTCTTGTCTATCTAAGTTTCTTAGTAACTTGACTAAAACTGTGTAAATTAAAATAATTAGACAAGCTAAGATCTGCTTTTCCTGCAACCTAAAGGAGCCAAAATAACATAATCTACTGTATAGAAAATAGCTATCCTATGTACATATGTATATATGACATTGACCTAACAGTAGCCAATTAAATAGGTTGGATTGGAAATAAGCAGATAGATAAGCAAGTTTGAATCTTTTATGAAAAACTAGAATTATAAAGAAAGGCAAATAGTTCAAGTTTAAAAGTGATAAATGTCTTAACGTCTTCAAAAATACTGATGAACCTCTTATTAGGAATAATGTACCTCTTTAGTCCATCTTTTGTTTAAAAGTGAGACAGACTATCCTAAGAGACTCATACTTTAACTTATTCCTCTATTTTCCTTGTTCTGCAACATAGGAAGAATTAAAGTACTTTAAAAGAAAAAGCTAACAATCCAACTCAACTCTAAAGCAATCTTCTTTCTGTAGTAAGGGTGTATTCATATTCCCTAGTCTAACTTCTAAGGATAGGCTTGGCGATGGAGGTTCTTGACCTAACCTGCTGGTTGTCTTGTCATCTTCCAGAATCAATGACTGGAGAATTGTAAGATAGAAATCTTGCAAAGTGCTCAGATCTCATGATGCATGAAGATAGAATGTCCCTGGTTACACAATGGCACCTGCCTTGATGATCCTTCCTCACAAGAACATAGTTGCCATGCCCTCACAAGGAACTCCACACAAAGCCCCACAATCTCAGTCCTTCCGGGTCACTGAAGAATCTTGTGACCACAGAGAAAGAGCCCACATGCTTAAAACTCCAAATCCATTATCCTTTCCCTATTTCTACTATTTGAAAGCTTTTATCCAGTTCCCACCTTTTATTTCAATAATAGATCTTTACTGACAGTCAAACAATATTGATAATTTATCAGAAAAAATTGATCAAAATGTGTTTACCAATGACCTCTGCTTCTGTGATTGAAAAAAAAATGGTGTAAGATTTACCACTTGCCTTAAACAATCAGAAAATCAGGAAAAAAAATATTTTCAGGTGTCAAAACACAGGTAGCACACAACTGTGAATCCTAGGAGGAAAAAATATTTGAGGTAGTCTGCATGATTGCACAAGATTACTTTCTGGAAGCAATTTCCAGGCTACTGTTCAAGGAAGGGAAACTCACCTAGAGCTCAGTCATTTTGGTGAGTGGGAGATGTGGAGATTAGAGTTCAGGAAGACAGAAGTGGATACAATTTGCAAGGATGCATAATTGGAGATGTTTGCTGGGAGATATACAGAGATCTGAAGAAAGGTCCCCTAGAGTCCTTGACTGAGTACCTTTCTGAAAGTACATGGGAGAAAATTGCCATAATCTGTGGAAAGAACAACTAGAAAGCTGTAGTCAGAACAATGTCCAAGATCAAATGAGAATTAGGATAATCTACACTACCCGCAGTGAAAGAACTCCAAATACATGGGATGTTAGATAGTACTCAGCATGAATTGCTCTACTAATGGAAATAAATTAGCACTACACCAAAGTCTTCACTGGTGGCTCAGACAGTAAAGAATCTGCCTGCAATGTGGGAGATCTGGATTTGATCCCTGGGTCGAGAAGATGCCCTGAAGAAGGGAATGACAACCCACTCCAGTATTCTTGCCTGGAGAATCCTCATGGACAGAGGAGCCTAGCAGGCTACAGTTCTTGGGGTCACAAAGAGTCAGACACAAATGAGTAACTAAGCACGCACACACACCAAAGGCTACCCTAAACCTGTTTTCAAATACTTGAGGTCAAATCTTACGAAGATCGAACTGGTAATGTACAGAATGACAAATATAACCAGCACTTACATATTTAGTCACTCAGTTGTGCCCAACTCTGCAACACCATGGACTATAGCCCACAAGGCTCCTCTGTTCATGGGATTCTCCATGAAGAATACTGGAGTGCGTAGCCACTCCCTTCTCTAGGGTATCTTCCCAACCCTGGGATTGAACCTGGGTCTCCTGCATTGTGGGCAGATTCTTTACCATCTGAGACACCAGGCAAGCCATAACCAACACTGTTGTACATTAGATATAAAATTGTTAAAAGGTAAATCCTAAAATTTCTATAACAAGATTTTCTTTTATTTTTTGATTTTGTATCTATATGAGATGATGGATGTTCATTAAATTTTGTGATAATCATTTCCTGAAGTATGTAAGCCAGATCAGTATGCTATATACCTTAAACTTACACCATGCTGTATGTTGATTATATTTCAAAAATAAAAAATGGAAGAAAAAAATAAAGATGAAATAAACATTCTTTCATACAAACAAAAGCTGATATAATTTATTGCCACCTGACCTGCATTACAAGAAATGATAAAAGAGATTTTTCAAGCAGAACAAAACTATATCAGGATCATATTTAGTTCTACACGATGGAATGAACATCACCAGTATATAGTAAAATGGAATTAGCCATAAAAGAGTTTTATCTCATTTTATAATCTCGTTGAGTTCAGTTCAGTCATTCAGTCGTGTCCAACTCTTTGCAACCCCATGGACTGCAGCACGCCAGGCTTCCCTGTCCATCACCAACTCCTGAAGCTTGCTCAAGTTCATGTCCATTGAGTCAATTTACAATTTAAAGCAAATATAATAATGCAATGTGTAAGTTTATCACAAGTGAAAGTAAAGTGAATGACAAAAAAGTCAAAGAGAAGGAAACTATAGCATTCTAAGATTTGAACACAATACAGAAAGTGATTTGATATTACTTAAAGATAGACTATGACAAGTTAAAACTGTATACTACAAATCTAGAGCAACCACTAAAAACTAAATTAGTTACAGATAACAACCCACAGTGGACATAAAATGAAATTAATTTTAAAAATTCAGTTGATCTGAAAGAAACAAAAAGGGAGAAACAGAATAAGTAACAGATATAAAAAATAAAAATGAAGTAACAAGATGGTAGATTTAAACCCAACTTCCCAACTATATTGATAACAACATTAAATGGAAATGCAGTACATGTTGCAATTAAAAGGCAGAAATTATAAGAATGGATAAAAAACCAAGACCAAACAGTATGCTAACTATAAAAAAGTGGCCTTATATAAAGAGATATAGCTTAAAAGAATGAAAAGCTATACTGTAAAAATGTTAATGGAAAGAAAGTTTGAAATGCTATACTAATATAGACAATGTAGACTTCAGAATCAGTAATATTACCAGAAACAAGGAACTTATGAAGTCAGTTCATCATAAGGGCACAATTTTTCTAAATGTGTATTCACATAAAAACAGGACTACAAAATATAGAAGACAAAAACTTACAGGACTAAAAGAATAGACAAAATCACAATTATTATTGGATATTCCAACACTTCTCTTTCAGTAATTTATAGAATAACTAGTCAAACACAGCGGACTCTAGGTGGCTCTGTGATAAAGAATCCACCTGTCAATCTGGGAGATGCAGGTTATATTCCTGGATTGGAAAGACCCCTAGGAGAAGGAAATGGCACCTCATTCCAGAATTCTGCAGCCAGAATTAATTCTGAAATTAAAAGACGCTTGCTCTTTGAAAGAAAAGCTCTGACAAACTTAGTGTATTTAAAAGCAGAGACATCACTTTGTTGACAAAGGTTCATATAGTCAAAGCTATGGTTTTTCCAGTAGTCATGTACAGATGTGAGAGTTGGACCATAAAGAAGGCTGAGCCCTGAAGAATTGATGTTTTCTAATTTTGGTACAGGAAAAGACTCTTGAGAGTCCTTTGGACTACAAGGAGATCAAACCAACTAGTCCTAAAGGAAATCAACCCTGAATGTTCATTGGAAGGACCGATGCTGAAGCTCCAATATTTTGACCTCCTGATGTGAAGAGCCGACTCATTGGAAAAGACCCTGATTCTGGGAAAGATTGAGGGCAGGAGGAGAAGGGGTTGACAGAGGATGAGATGGTTGGATAGTGTCACTGACTCAATGGACATGAGTTTGTGCAAAGCCCAGGAAATAGTGAAGGAAAGGGAAGCCAGGCACGCTAGAGTCCATGGGGTCACAAAGAATCTTAAAAGAGTCACTTAGTGACTAAACAAAATGACAAGAACATAAAGTCAAACGCAGAGAGATAAGGATATGGAACACTGGAACAGTATCAACAACTGTGCCCTATCTGGTCTTAATAGAGTGCACAATAGCAGTAAATGTTCCTATTATTCTTCTATGCATACATGGAACATTCACAGGATAAACTATATTTTGAGCCATAAAATGTGTATCAGTATGTTTAAGAAAATTAAAATCATACCTTCTCTGATGGTAGAATGAAATAGAACTGATTAACAAAGAGCTATTTAGAAAATCCCCAAGTGTTTGAAAACAAAAAATACACTTCTAAATAACATATGGGTGAAAGAAGAAATCAAAAGGAAAATCAGAATATATTTTGAAAGATTTGTAAATGAAAGTGAAATATATTAGATAAAGTGTTATATAAAAAGAAAAAATCTCAAATCAATTACATAATTTTTTACCTTTAGAAACAAGGCAAAGAAGAAATCATTAAACCCAAAATTGCAGGAGAGCAAAAATTTAAAAGATGAGAGTAGAAATAAGTGAAATTGAAAAAACAGTGATAGATAAAATCAAAGATTTGCAAGCTGATTGTTTGAAGAGATCAATAATATTGATGCCTCTCAAGTCTTGAACTGTCCAGTATGGTTAGAGCCAGCCATTTGGGGTTATTGGGTAATTAAAATGTGGTGAATATGAAATAAAATATGCTGTAAAATAAAATAAGTACATACAGACTTTTAAAAACTTCTGGAAAAATAATAGAAGAAAATCTTTACCACTTCAGGTAAACAAAGGTAACTTAGGGCACAGAAAGTCAAACCAAACAGAAACAAAAAATAATAAAATAATATTACCAAGCATTTTTAAAGTATGCTTTTCAGAAAAGATCACTAAGGAAATGCAAAGGTAAACTGCTGCTGCTGCTGTGTCGCTTCAGTCGTGTCCGACTCTGTGCGACCCCATAGACGGCAGCCCGCCAGGCTCCCCTGTCCCTGGGATTCTCCAGGCAAGAACACTGGAGTGGGTTGCCATTTCCTTCTCCAATGCATGAAAGTGAATAGTGAAAGTCAAGTCACTCAGTCGTGTCCGACTCTTCGCCACCCCATGGACTGCAGCCCACCAGGTTCCTCTGTCCGTGGGATTTTCCAGGCAAGAGTACTGGAGTGGGGTGCCATTGCCTTCTCCGAGGTAAACTGCAGACTAGGAGAAATATCTGCAAACTGTAGCTGATAAAATAGTTGAATTCAAATTATATAAAGGACTCTGACAATTATTAGAACACAATAAAATACAACACAATTTCTAAATTGTGTTGAAGCTATTTCACTAAAAAAGGATATGCAAATTCCTATCAGTATGTTAAAAGATACTTAATATAATTAGTGAACAAGAAAATAGATAAAACTGCAGTATGATACCTAGTTACACAAGAGGTCAAATTGACTGAAAAGAAGTACAAGGGAGGATGAGGCAACTGAAACACTTATACATCCTTGATGGAAACACAAAAGACTGCAAACACTGTGAGAAACAATTTGCCAATTTTTTTTTTATCAAGTTAGGCATATACTTATCAATGCGATCACTAACCCCCACCACTCCAGATTTACCCAAAAGAAATTACATGTGCACAACAAAGACTTGTGCATGAATATAAAGTAACAGCTGTCCACCCCCAAAATTCCCAGGAACAAGTCTGTAGTTGAACGAGTTGGGCTGATTACTCACTATAGTGAGTGAGAACACACACTGTGGGGAACCATGGGGGATCTCGGTGGGAAGATATTGGAGAGGGACAATTATAGGATTTTGATCCTAGTTGGGTGATTTGAGGGGGTGACCTAATGAAGTAGGGGCTGACTCTAGACTGAGGCTGTCAGAAAGTAAAGTCAGTTCTATGATTGGGTATCTGAATAATAAATCTATAGGGAGGCAGATGAACATATAGCTCTAATTAGTAAAGAATTAGTAGTCATTCGTTTTAGCCAAGAGGAGGGAAGTTTAGTATTTTGTGGGTAGCAAGTGATATTGTTTTTGTCTGTACTTATACAAAACTATAAAGTAGACTTTCTCTGTCTCATTTTATCATGGTCTCAAAGTAACCTTGTCTGTTTTGTATTTATGAGTTTGTTTATGTCCTATAGGAGAATAACAGCTGTGAGGATCAGGTCAACCTTCAAATGTAAAGAAGATACTCTTTTTCTTCTTTTTTTCTTTCTCAGTCAAAAACTAGAGACAATCCAAATGTCCATCAACTGGTGATTAAATAAGTTATGAAGTGTCTTTGTAATTAAATACTAACCAGGAGTTTAATAAATGGACTTCTACTATATACTTCCCTAGTGGCTCAGACGGTAAAGCATCTGCCTATAATGTGGGAGACCTGAGTTCGATCCCTGAGTTGGGAAGATCCTCTGGAGAAGGAAATGGCACCCCACTCCAGCACTCTTGCCTGGAAAATCCCATGGACGGAGGAGCCTGGTAGGCTACAGTCCATGGGGTCACAAAGAGTTGGACATGACTAAGCAACTAAACTTTCACTTTCTTTTCTATTATATACAACAACACATACAACAATAAAGATAAATCTCAAAAGTGAAAGAAATCAACCATGCAAATTAATGTACTATAAGATTACATCTATATGAAATTTTAGAAAAGGGAAAACAACGGTGCCATGAGCTGATCCTTTGATGAATGCTGAGGGTAGATGCAGGTATTGACTGCAAAAGGGCAGAGGGAAGTTTTGGGGTATGAAATGGCCTATGTCATGATGGTGTTGGTAGTTATGACTGTAAGCATAAGGCACAACTCATAGAATTGATGGTTTATGTTGTATGTAAATGTTACCTCTATAATCCTCGTATGCACACACACACACACACACACACACACACAAAATCTTTGCCCTCCTTTTAGGGTGAGGATGATTCTGTTCTTAGGAACACAATAAAAACAGAATTCACAACAAAAACTGTCTCCTCTCTCTCGAGTCAAGTGAAATCGCTCCCATGCCTTCTGGTTAGTTAACCTCCTCCACAAGTAAACAGAAAGTTTTCTAACACAGGAAAGAAAATAAAGAGTTGATTTCATAGTGAATCACCCCATTAGCCACTGGTCAAGGGACACCTGACTACTTTGCTTTCCTCAGAATTGCCCCTGTCAGTGGCCTCAATATTTCTGTTTTCACAGTCACAATCGGCTCTGAAGAAATAAGGGTCAGCAAACAAAACATGGGCAAGTCATTTCCTTCTCTTGACCTCAGTTCGTACCCTATACAGAGGGAAAGGGTGGATAGAAGAATTTCTCAGGGCTCTTCTAGCTCAGAAACATTTATTGTATGAGTTACACGTCCAAGGCTCAATCGAGGTGATAACTTGCCTCTGCTGCCAATCACCGTGTGTTCACGTGTGTGCTGACAATCAGTGTGCGTTAATGTGTGTGTGCACATGTATGTGTTGTTGTGATGCAGGGTGGGTTGAATGGAGGCAGGAGAGGAGGAGATGCCACAGGGAGGGGAGATGCTTTCTTTGAGCTAAAACCACAGCCGTCTGGATGATTTATGAGAATTCTTGTGAGTTTATAATGCTTATTAATTTAATAAAAATGGTTATTGCTTATAATAATGGAAACTAAAAAAAAAAAAGTAAGATAGAAATAGACTTAATCATTTAATATCAGCTCTGATTCTTTTCACATTAACTCCTCCAAACTCCACTGAGTTTCTAACAGCAATGCTATCCTTTGGTCCCACAAAGTGAGCCTCTACCCTGGGCTTCACACTTTAGAAGGCCCCCCTTTCTCTCTTTTCCCCAGTGACTCTCACCCCAGGGAGGTAGAAGTTCACAGGGCCGAGGGGAATGTCTATCCAAAGAGTACGTGCTTCCCAACCCCATGTATGTAGACCACACTCAAGAATACCTAACCCACCCCTAGTCCCCACTCAATCATCCTGAGGTTCACTTCCAGAATGTAGATAAGCCTTTACTCCAGTGTTCTGCTTTCCTGCACCTCAAGTTGAGGGGAAGAGAGAGAGGTTTGCTGGGGAAGATTGGACAGAACTTGGTGGGCAGGTTATGACATCACCTGGAGGCTCACAGGAACCCATGCAGCACAAGTCAGATCCAGAGTGGAGAGAAAAAGAGGGCCACAGACCACACTCCCACGCTATCACATTCATCAACTCTAAGAAGGTCTAAGAATTCTAGATGAAAACCCGGTCTTCTACTTATTATTTAAATATCACTGTCCATGTAGACTGTTAAAACATATTTCATTTAATAGCTTGTTACTTGGACTTAGGATATTTAGGTACATAGATGCGTAGTGTGTGAGCCTTCACTTGGTACATTTTCCCTGGGGTCCTATACTTGTGAAGGGAACTCTACATACACTATGGGCTAGCTTGTTCCAAACCCACGAACAGGTTGAGCAGTGTTAAGAATGGGACTGTGAAGAAAGCTGAGCGCCAAAGAATTGATGCTTTTGAACTGTGGTGTTGGAGAAGACTCTTAAGAGTCCCTTGGACTGCAAGGAGATCCAACCAGCCCTGGGATTTCTTTGGACGGAATGATGCTAAAGCTGAAACTCCAGTACTTTGGCCACCTCATGCGAAGAGTTGACTCATTGGAAAAGACTCTGATGCTGGGAGGGATTGTGGGCAGGAGGAGAAGGGGACAACAGAGGATGAGATGGCTGGATGGTATCACTGACTTGATAGACGTGAGTCTGAGTGAACTCTGGGAGTTGGTGATGGACAGGGAGGCCTGGCGTGCTGCGATTCATGGGGTCGCAAAGAGTCGGACATGACTGAACAACTGAACTGAAATGAACTGACTTCCTCAGATTGTGCTAACTTAAAAACATCACACACATTAGTGACTCCCCTCTTGCTCTTGGCTGGAAGAATTTAGACAGTGATCCTCAACGCTCTGTCCCTCCCATTAATCATTCCACTTAATTTAAAACAAACCTAATGAATGAATGGATTCTCATTATAAGCTCTGACTGGTGGTATATTTAATATATATTGACTTTAATTGGCTACCACTGAGATTACTTTAGGGGAAAGCCAAGTCTAGCATGGAAGAACTGGGAAAGGGAGATGTTTTTAAATGAGTTAAAAGAAACCATTAAAAGGAATTTTAAGCTGTACCAATGAAATTGCTAGCCAGAGTAGAAGTTGAATCAAGAAAATAAGTAGATAATGAAGTACTTGGGGAGCTCATAGGACACATCACCCAGAAATAGAAAAAAATACAGGAAGAAAATGATGGCAAGGCCTATTTAGCTGTAAGTCTACCTTGATTAGTTCTTAGGCTTTCCATTGGAGGTGTGTGTGTGTGTGTGTGTGTGTGTGTGTGTGTAGCTGGAAAGGGACGGGAAAATGAGGGCTTGTGTTGTTAATATCTGTATCTATCATGGAACAAATGGGCTCTGTTCCTCCCTTAAGGGCAAAGTACCTGTAAATAACTCCTTGTATTTTATGGAAAATGATTCAACGGTTACCTTCCATAGTAAGTCATATTTTCATCTGACTTCCTCTCTGGGGGGAAAAAAAAATCTCAGAAGACACTCAGCCTCCCCAGAATTTCTGGTGTCATCACTTTGCCTTCAAAGTCCTGCAAGCTTAAGAAGGGCTGGTGTGAAGAATCTTGCTACAGAAGGGAGCATTTGTGATTAACTGTGGGACTGACAGGTGTCCAGAACACCCAGTAATCTTGACATTTTGTTGTCAAAACAGACATATTGGGAAGGTATGTGGATTTAAGAGATGTGTGCACTTGGTGTCTGCTTACTTCACATGAGGAGTTGTTTATATGATTTATAGTGGGGTTCCAAAGTACATAATCCACAGGACAGAGACCCACTCAAATTCAGCACTAAGTACTGGGAGCCAGCAGGCTGGATCAGGTCCTTGGCTAGGAAAGATCAGAGATAGCAGGCATAAAACATTTAAAGCTAAAAAATCCCTTGTTCTGCTGAACTCATGGTGCATTTAAAAAAACCATGACACATCTCATTAAATACAACTTTAATTTGATGGATATAAGACTTTGTGAAATGATATTAATTCACTCATCAAGTGGGTATAATACTGTGGAAAGCTCCAGGCTGGGATCAGGAGATCTGGCTTCACCCAGCTAAGCAAATCACTTTCCTTCCCCATGAACCAGCACTTACTGAGCACTATATATTTTTTTACTGAAATAGAGTTGGTGCACAGTATTATGTGTTACAAGTGTACAATATAGTGATTCACAATTTTTAAAGGTTATGCTCCATTTATCACTATTATGAAGTATTGTTTATATTCCTTGGACTGTAAAATATATCCTTGTAATTTATTTTACACATAACAGCATGTACCTCTAAGTCCCCCATCCTAAACTCCCCCTTCCTCCTTTCCCTCTCCCCACTGGTAACCATCTAGCTTGTTCTCTATATCTGTGAGTCTGCTTCTTTTTTGTTACAGTCAGTAGCTTGTTATATTCCATATATAAGTGATATCATGCAGTGTTTGTCTTTCTCGTCTGACTTATTTCACTTAGCATAATATCCTTAAGGGCCATCTATGCTGTTGCAAACGACAAGATTCATGCTTTTTATGGCTAAGTAGCGACTTCACTTTCACTTTTCACTTTCATGCATTGGAGGAGGAAATGGCAACCCACTCCAGTGTTCTTGCCTGGAGAATCCCAGGGACGGGGGAGCCTGGCGGGCTTCCGTCTATGGGGTCGCACAGAGTCGGAAACGACTGAAGCAACTTAGCAGCAACAGCAGCAGTATTCCATTGTGTGTAAACATATCCATTGATCTATGGGTTTGTTTCTGTGCCAGAACCATACTATTTTGATTACTGAATCTTCATAATATAGTTTTAAGTCAGGAAGGATGATTCCTCAAGTTTTGTTCTTCTTTCTCAAGATCCAGGGTCTTCTGTGTTTCCATACAAAGTTTTAAAGTATTTGTTCTAGTTCTGTGAAAAATGTCTTGGGTATTTTGATAGCAATTGCCTTACTCTGTAGATTTTCTTGGGCAAAATGGTCACTTTAACAATATTACTTCTTCTGGTCCAAGAATACGGTATATCTTTCCATTTCTTTGTATTATCTTCAATTTCTTTCATCGGTGTCTTATAGTTTTCTAAGTATAGGTCTTTTACCTCCTTAGATGGATTATTCCTGATTATTTATTCTTTTTAATGCTATGGTAAATAATATTGTGTCCTTAATTTTTCTTTCTGGTATTTCTTTCTGATAATGTATAGAAATGCAACAGATTTCTGAATATTAATTTTGTATCCTGCAACTTTAGTGAATTCATTGGTGAGCTCTGGTAGTTTTCTAGTAATATTTTTAGGATTTTCTATGTACAGTATCATGTCATCTCCAAATAGTCAAGCTCTAAGCAGATTACACTGAGATACACCCCAGGAATTGAGCGATGAGTGGAACCAAGACTAGCTGTTTATAACCATACCCTCCACACAACGTGTATAAGAAGTATTGAAAAAAGCGTTAAACAGTCTCTGATTACCAGGATGAGTAAATTTAAAAGATGAGCAATAGAAGCATGGAACCAACTCCCATGCTTTATCAAGCATTATCCAATGCTGGATAACCATCCAAGCATTCTCCAGGGAGAAGGTGCTCAAAGAGTCAAATAAGAGTCTGATCCACCTGGAAGGTATACCACAATTATGGACATTGCAGGAAGACACTTGACAATATTTAAACAGTTAAACCACACAGACACTTCCTCATTCTGAGGCTATCTTCCACACTTCTAATTATACCTTGTCAAAAGGGAGATGCTATGCTTGCCAGCAAATGTACATGTAGTGTCAACCTAGACGTCCTATTCTCATCGTGCTTTAAAAAAACTTCCATTTTTATGGCTTAATCTCCTGTGTATTTATTCCGACTCCACCACTTATGAGTTCAGTGCCCTAAGCCACATTACCTTACTCTAAACCTCAGCTTCCTCACTTCTTAAATGAAAAATACAACCTATTCATCCTCCTGGAGTTGCAATGAGGGTTTAGAAAAGGGCACTTAGAAGAGAGATGAGCTCATCAGTTCAGTTCAGTTCAGTCCAGTCGCTCAGTCGTGTCCAACTCCTTGCAACCCCATGTATCCCAGCACGCCTGGCCTCCTTGTCCATCACCAACTCCCGGAGTTCACCCAGACTCACGTCCATCGAGTCAGTGATGCCATCCAGCCATCTCATCCTCTGTTGTCCCCTTCTCCTCCTGCCCACAATCCCTCCCAGCATCAGAGTCTTTTCCAATGAGTCAACTCTTCACATGAGGTGGCCAAAGTAATGGAGTTTCAGCTTTAGCATCATTCCATCCAAAGAAATCCCAGGGCTGATCTCCTTCAGAATGGACTGGTTGGATCTCTTTGCAGTCCAAGGGACTCACAAGAGTCTTCTCCAACACCACAGTTCTACAGCATCAACTCTTCGGTGCTCAGCTTTCTTCACAGTCCAAATCTCACATCCATACATGACCACAGGAAAAACCATAGCCTTGACTAGCCTGGACCTTTGTTAGCAAAGTAATGTCTCTGCTTTTGAATATGCTATCTATGTTGGTCATAACTTTTCTTCCAAATAGTAAGCATCTTTTAATTACATGGCTGCAGCCACCATCTGCAGTGATTTTGGACCCCCCAAAAAATAAAGTCTGACAGTGTTTACACTGTTTCCCCATCTATTTCCCATGAAGTGATGGGACCAGATGCCATGATCTTCGTTTTCTGAATGTTGAGTTTTAAGCCAACTTTTTCACTCTCCTCTTTCACTTTCATCAAGAGGCTTTTCAGTTCCTCTTCACTTTCTGCCATAAGGGTGGTGTCATCTGCATATCTGAGGTTATTGATATTTCTCCCAGCAATCTTGATTCCAGCTTGTGCTTCTTCCAGCCCAGCATTTCTCATGATGTACTCTGCATATAAGTTAAATAAGCAGGGTGACAATATACAGTCTTGACGTACTCCTTTTCCTATTTGGAACCAGTCTGTTGTTGCATGTTCAGTTCTAACTGTTGCTTCCTGACCTGCATACAAATTTCTCAAGAGGCAGGTCAGGTGGTCTGGTATTCCCATGTCTTTTAGAATTTCCCACAGTTTATTGTGATCCACACAGTCAAAGGCTTTGGCATAGTCAATAAAGCAGAAATAGATGTTTTTCTGGAACTCTCTTGCTTTTTCCATGATCCAGCGGATGTTGGCAATTTTGTCTCTGGTTCCTCTGCCTATTCTAAAACCAGCTTAAACAACTGGAAGTTCATGGTTCACATATTGCTGAAGCCTGGCTTGGAGAATTTGGAGCATTACTTTACTAGCGTGTGAGATGAGTGCAATTGTGCGGTAGTTTGAGCATTCTTTGGCATTGCCTTTCTTTGGGATTGGAATGAAACCTGACCTTTTCCAGTCCTGTGGCCACTGCTGAGTTTTCCAAATTTGCTGGCCTGTTGAGTGCAGCACTTTCACAGCATCATCTTTCAGGATTTGGAATAGCTCAACTGGAATTCCGTTGCCTCCACTAGCTTTGTTCGTAGTGATGCTTTCTAAGGCCCACTTGACTTCACATTCCAGGATGTCTGGCTCTAGGTCAGTGAGCACACCATCGTGATTATCTGGGTCATGAAGATCTTTTTTGTACAGTTCTTCTGTGTATTCTTGCCACCTCTTCTTAATATCTTCTGCTTCTTTTAGGTCCATACCATTTCTGTCCTTTTTCGAGCCAATCTTTGCATGAAATGTTCCCTTGGTATCTCTAATTTTCTTGAAGAGATCCCTAGTCTTTCCCATTCTGTTGTTTTCCTCTATTTCTTTGCATTGATGGCCGAGGAAGGCTTTCTTATCTCTCCTTGCTATTCTTTGGAACTCTGCATTCAGATGCTTATATCTTTCCTTTTCTCCTTTGCTTTTCCCTTCTCTTCTTTCCACAGCTATTTGTAAGTCCTCCCCAGACAGCCATTTTGCTTTTTTGCATTTCTTTTCCATGGGGATGGTCTTAATCCCTGTCTCCTGTACAGTGTCATGAACCTCAGTCCATAGTTCATCAGGCACTCTATCTATCAGATCTAGGCCCTTAAATCTATTTCTCACTTCCACTGTATAATCATAAGGGATTTGATTTAGGTCATACCTGAATGGTCTAGTGCTTTTCCCTACTTTCTTCAATTTCAGTCTGAATTTGGCAATAAGGAGTTCATGGTCTGAGCCACAGTCAGCTCCTGGTCTTGTTTTTGCTGACTGTATAGAGCTTCTCCATCTTTGGCTGCAAAGAACATAATCAATCTGATTTTGGTGTTGACCATCTGGTGATGTCCATGTATAGAGTCTTCTCATGTGTTGTTGGAAGAGGGTGTTTGTTATGACCAGTGCATTTTCTTGGCAAAACTCTATTAGTCTTTGCCCTGCTTCATTCCGTATTCCAAGGCCAAATTTGCCTGTTCCTGCAGGTGTTTCTTGACTTCCTACTTTTGCATTCCAGTCCCCTATAATGAAAAGGACATCTTTTTGGGGTGTTAGTTCTAAAAGGTCTTGTAGGTCTTCATAGAACTGTTCAACTTCAGCTTCTTCAGTGTTACTGGTTGAAGAAGCTGAAGTTGAATGATGAGCTCATAGTGTTCTCTAATAAATATCAGCCAAGACCACTGCTGTGGCCCCTTACCTCACCCTTTCTGTGTTCTCCCTGCCTTCTCATCTCTTCACCTATCTCTTCACTCATCCACCCAACCAATCAACCAATCACTAGGTCATTGAAACGTCATTTCCATCCATCAGAATGGATTTAGAGACCAGGCATTGGGCTGGACACTGAAGCTCTGGAGATAAATAGTACCCAGATTCCCTCTCCAAGGGCTCCCTCTCTCCCTTGTACTGGACTCTGCCATTCGTTAATACAGTGAAGGGCACACAATAGATGCAGTTGTATTGAACATCTGGTATTATTATTGATGGTATCAGTCTCCCTGATAAACTTTAAGAAACTGAAAAAAATTGAGCCTCTGAACCTGTAAAGCTAAGAGGTAATCTCTAAAGCTTGGTGAATTCACCAGAGTCTTATTAGACCTCCTAGAAGTCGTGTCTTCTCTCTGCAATTCTTACTACTATTTATCTCTTACAGATTTTATACCAGGTTATATGATTCAAAGTGTTTGCACATAATAGAATCTAGATTATTTGAATATTTGATATCAGCAGGCCTTGGGCCAGACTGTCCAAATCCTATGTACATTTACCCAGCTCTCATAATACAGTATATTATTCCCCTTGAGGATGTTTCCCTTAGCACTATTTGATTTCTGCCTCCAAGTAGCTTGAAACCATAAAACTGCATCTATTCCCTTAAAGGTATGGTGGTGACTGAGTTAGAGCATCTGCCTTCCTGCAAAGATATTAACATTCTCAAAAGTCCTTGAAGAAAATTGTTCCAGTGGTCATCACCTTTGCTCTTGTTCCTAGAATCTCTGAAAGACAGGGTGGGAAGGGTTTTTCACAACTATAAATGGATTTGAAAAACCCAGAGAAGGAAATTATCTGTTTCTCTGGCAAGCCAGAGTGACATGACAGATAATTAGTAGGATGACCTGTTTCTCTGAGATGGGAAGCTTAGCCATATCAAGGACTTAAAGCCCCCAGCCCTTCTTCTATCCCCTAGTGAATTCCTGCTCTGCAAACAACCAGCTCTGCGAGCTGACAGTGACTTTTACCTTGCATCCTTCAAAGTCACCTTTCTTTGAAAATCCTTTGGCTGTGATGCAGAATAGCAATAGCTTTGCCATCTTGGCTACCGTTTGCAGGGTATGTAGAGGTGGAAATAAGTTGAACCTCAGAAGAACTGACCTGTCCAGCAGAATCATGCTTTAAATATGGATGTGCTTCAAATACCATCTTTCCTATACACAACTTGTCAGTTTCCCCTTTAGAACACAGTGTCTGAAAAGCTGGGGGGTTTCCCAAATACCTATTTGAGGGAAGATAGTCTTTAGGTCGAGGTGGAGAAAACGCTTCTCCCCCTGGTACATTATGCTGCATTATTTTGTGTTAATGTGCAAACATGCTTTGTGTAATAGGAAAATGAAGAGAGGTAACACACAAGAGAACTGTTTGGCAAACAAGCAAGTTACTCAATCTATTTCACCAGCCTCGAGCTGATGACTACTGAATTTCAAGGATATTGAAATTTGTAATTCATAAATGCTTCCTTTGAAACAATTTAGATCAGATCAGATCAGTCGCTTAGTCGTGTGAAACTCTTTGCGACCCCATGAATCACAAAACGCCAGGCCTCCCTGTCCATCACCAACTCCCGGAGTTCACTGAGACTCACTTCCATCGAGTCAGCGATGCCATCCAGCCATCTCATCCTCTGTCATCCCCTTCTCCTCCTGCCCCCAATCCCTCCCAGCATCTGAGTCTTTTCCAACGAGTCAACTCTTCGCATGAGATAGCCAAAGTATTGGAGTTTCAGCTTTAGCATCATTCCTTCCAAAGAAATCCCAGGGCTGATCTCCTTCAGAATGGACTGGTTGGATCTCCTTGCAGTCCAAGGGACTCACAAGAGTCTTCTCCAACACCACAGTTCAAAAGCATCAATTCTTCGGCCCTCAGCCTTCTTCACAGTCCAACTCTCACATCCATACATGACCACAGGAAAAACCATAGCCTTGACTAGATGAACCTTTGTTGGCAAAGTAATGTGTCTGCTTTTCAATATGCTATCTAGGTTGGTCATAACTTTCCTTTCAAGGAGTAAGCGTCCTTTAATTACATGGCTGCAGTCACCATCTGCAGTGATTTTGGAGCCCAGAAAAATAAAGTCTGACACTGTTTCCACCGTTTCCCCATCTATTTCCCGTGAAGTGGTGGGACCGGATGCCGTGATCTTCGTTTTCTGAATGTTGAGCTTTAAGCCAACTTTTTCATTCTCCACTTTCACTTTCATCGAGAGGCTTTTGAGTTCCTCTTCACTTTCTGCCATAAGGGTGGTGTCATCTGCATATCTGAGGTTATTGATATTTCTCCCGGCAGTCTTGATTCCAGTTTGTGTTTCTTCCAGTCCAGCATTTCTCATGATGTACTCTGCATATAAGTTAATAAACAGGGTGAAAATATACAGCCTTTACGAACTCCTTTTCCTATTTGGAACCAGTCTGTTGTTCCATGTCCAGTTCTAACTGTTGCTTCCTGACCTGCATATAGGTTTCTCAAGAGGCAGGTCAGGTGGTCTGGTATTCCCATCTCTTTCAGAATTGTCCACAGTTTATTGTGATCCACACAGTCAAAGGCTTTGGCATAGTCAATAAAGCAGAAATAGATGTTTTTCTGGAACTCTCTTGCTTTTTCCATGATCCAGTGGATGTTGGCAATTTGATCTCTGGTTCCTCTGCCTTTTCTAAAACCAGCTTGAACATCAGGAAGTTCACGGTTCACATATTGCTGAAGCCTGGCTTGGAGAATTTTGAGCATTACTTTACTAGCGTGTGAGATGAGTGCAATTGTGCAGTAGTTTGAGCATTCTTTGGCATTGCCTTTCTTTGGGATTGGAATGAAAACTGACCTTTTCCAGTCCTGTGGCCACTGCTGAGTTTTCCAAATTTGCTGGCATATTGAGTGCAGCACTTTCACAGCATCATCTTTCAGGATTTGGAATAGCTCAACTGGAATTCCATCACCGCCACTAGCTTTGTTCGTAGTGATGCTTTCTAAGGCCCACTTGACTTCACATTCCAGGATGTCTGGCTCTAGGTCAGTGAGCACACCATTGTGATTATCTGGGTCGTGAAGATCTTTTTTGTACAGTTCTTCTGTGTATTCTTGCCACCTCTTCTTAATATCTTCTGCTTCTGTTAGGTCCATACCATTTCTGTCCTTTTTCGAGCTCATCTTTCCATGAAATGTTCCCTTGGTATCTCTGATTTTCTTGAAGAGATCCCTAGTCTTTCCCATTCTGTTGTTTTCCTCTATTTCTTTGCATTGATGGCCGAGGAAGGCTTTCTTATCTCTCCTTGCTATTCTTTGGAATTCTGCATTCAGATGTTTATATCTTTCCTTTTCTCCTTTGCTTTTCCCTTCTCTTCTTTCCACAGCTATTTGTTAGGCCTCCCCAGACAGCCATTTTGCTTTTTTGCATTTCTTTTCTATGGGGATGGTCTTGATCCCTGTCTCCTGTACAATGTCACAAACCTCAGTCCATAGTTCATCAGGCACTCTATCTATCAGATCTAGGCCCTTAAATCTATTTCTCACTTCCACTGTATAATCATAAGGGATTTGATTTAGGTCATACCTGAATGGTCTAGTGCTTTTCCCTACTTTCTTCAATTTCAGTCTGAATTTGGCAATAAGGAGTTCATGGTCTGAGCCACAGTCAGCTCCTGGTCTTGTTTTTGCTGACTGTATAGAGCTTCTCCATCTTTGGCTGCAAAGAATATAATCAATCTGATTTTGGTGTTGACCATCTGGTGATGTCCATGTATAGAGTCTTCTCATGTGTTGTTGGAAGAGGGTGTTTGTTATGACCAGTGCATTTTCTTGGCAAAACTCTATTAGTCTTTGCCCTGCTTCATTCCATATTCCAAGGCCAAATTTGCCTGTTACTCCAGGTGTTTCTTGTTCCTAAAATACACCCCTTGGAGTAAATTGGCATATATAGAAAAATCCTTCTTTAACTTTCTTTTCCAGGAAGGGGTGATTTTCCTAACTTTCCCATGGTTTTTATTTACATCTTATCCAGTTATCAGTTCAGTTCAGTTCAGTCGCTCAGTCGTGTCCAACTCTTTGCAAACCCACAGGCTGCAGCACGCCAGGCCTCCTTGTCCATCACCAACTCCCAGAGTTTATTCAAACTCATGTCCATTGAGTCGGTGATGCCATCCAACCATCTCATCCTCTGTCATCCCCTTATCCTCCTGCCTTCAATCTTTCCCAGCATCAGGCTCTTTTCAAATGAGTCAGTTCTTTGCATCAGGTGGCCGAAGTATTGGAGTTTCAGCTTCAACATCAGTCCTTCCAAAGAATATTCAGGACTGATTTCCTTTAGGATTGACTGTTTGGATCTCCTTGCAGTCCAAGGAACTCTCAAGAGTCTTCTCCCACACCACAGTTCAAAAGCATCAATTCTTCAGTGCTCAGCTTTCTTTATAGTCCAACTCTAACATCCATACATGATTACTGGAAAAACCATAGCCTTGACTAGATGGACCTTTGTTGGCAAAGTAATGTCTCTGCTTTTCAATATGCTGTCTAGGTTGGTCATAACTTGTCTTCCAAGGAGCAAGTGTCTCTTAATTTCATGGCTGCAATCACCATCTGCAGTGATTTTGGAGCCCAGAAAAATAAAGTTTCTCATTGTTTCCACTGTTTCCCCATCTCTTTGCCATGAAGTGATGGGACTGGATGCCATGATCTTAGTTTTCTGAATGTGGAGCTTTAAGCCAACTTTTTCACTCTCCTCTTTCACCTTCATCAAGAGCCTCTTTAGTTCTTCACTTTCTGCCATAGGGGTGGTGTCATCTGCATATCTGAAGTTATTGATATTTCTCCCCGCAATCTTTATTCCAGCTTGTGTTTCTTTCAGCCCAGTGTTTCTCATGATGTACTCTGCATAGAAGTTAAATAAGCAGGGTGACAAGGTACAGCCTTGACGTACTCCTTTCCCGGTTTGGAACTAGTCTGTTGTTCCATGTCCAGTTCTAACTGTTGCTTCCTGACCTGCATGTAGATTTCTCAAGAGGCAAGTCAGGTGGTCTGCTATTTCCATCTCTTTGAGAGAGAAAATTCTCTCTCAGAATTTTCCAGTTATCAGACTTCTCCCCAAAAGTGAGTAAGTCATAGGAAGGTGAAGAAAACATCTCAGGAGCTTAACAGAAGAGCCCCAGGTTCTCCCCTGAGAGAAGACCCAGCCAGTGTGAGGAAGCAAAGGGGCAGGAGAGCCGGGCATCTGCTGCTGCTGTCCCAGAAGGAGCTGCCTCCAGGGTCGGTTCCTAAAATTGAATTTAACCTGACTCTCTTGACCAGTTCACCATGCTGTTTTCTTACCTGTTCAGTCTCCTTCCAGAAGTGACAACCAGGAGAGATCATCAGTGTGTTATTTCCTATCTCAGTATGCCTCAGAACATCTGACTCCAATTAAATAACATAGGACACACTTAGCTTGTATGAGTGAGTGCTAAGTCACTTCAGTCATGTCCGACTCTTTGTGACCTTATGGACTGTAGCCCATCAGGCTCCTCTGTCTGTGGGGATTCTCCAAGCCGTACTGCTTAGCTTAGATGACTACAAATGACATTTCGCAGATCAGGCAAGGAATTGGTGCTATCCTGGCATTCATTCTATAATCAAGCCACAAGCACGGGGGTCTTAGTCTCTGCCAGGCACAGCACTGAGAGCTATAAACAGGGTCAGCCATCATTCTCTTCTGTTCTTCTCACTTCACCTTTTTTTTCCCCCTTCCTACTCTCCTGGCCCAGTAACAATAATAGCTAACATTTACTGAACAGGGGGACGTTAAGCATGTGCTGAACAAGTACCTGTGTCATTTTCTTGTCCCCAAACTGTATAAATGCTTACCATCACTTTTGCCATCATCATCATCATGGAGGGGCTTATCAACTTGCCCAAGCAGGTGAAAGAGTTCAGATCTGAATCCAGGTAGTCTGATAGGATGCTTACACACTAACATCACTTTATATTTCCCCACCCATTGACCTTAACTTTGTTCAGCATGCTGAATCATGAGAAAAAGAGAGTTCTTTAATTATTCAATAAGATATAATAGGTTGGTTAAAAGCAGCAAGATTCATTGTGATAAGCTAGAAGGAAATAAACTGAATTGCAGTATGAAAAATATAAGTTAGTTATGAAGAAGGACTTCTTAAAGGTAAGGCGTATTTTAAATTGTCATCCCATTATCTTTTGGATTTAGAATAAGTTATGAGGAACAGAACATTTATACCTACATTTTCAGAGTTGTTTGGGTAGTCATTCCTAAAGCAGAAAATAGATTACTTATGTAGCAGCTTTCCAGAGACATTAAATTATTGGTAAATGAAATCCTGGTTTTAGCTGTTCCAGGCTTGCTCCTTCCACAGGACATGCAGGGAAGTAGTCCCTTGACCCACGAGTCCACCACCCTTTCCTTTTAATCTCCTTGCTTTATGTCAAGTGACAATTCTTAAAGGATGGAATGACTTTCCCTACGTGTCAGCTTGCAGGTCAGTAGGTAATGACTATCTTTTGCTGAACCAGGAAGGGCTGGCAAGTCAAAGAAGGCCAGGATCCACTTCCCACCCCTGCCATGGACTGAAGAAAAGAGTGCCTGCCAGTCATCAGGGTCTCAGCTGCCTCCTTCAGACGGTATAGAGGGTAGACATGTGCAATTGATGCTGACCTGAGTTGGGGGCCTGCAGCAAGAGGCTGATTAAGTGTAGACAGAAGAGCTTCAGAAGTTGAGTTGGAAACCCCCAAAGTCACAGATTAACTATGTCACCTTGGATAAATTATTCAAGCTTTCCAAGTTTGGATATTCACATCTGCAAAGGAAGGCAGGCAATGAAAGTGCCTATTTTTATTGTTTATAAAATAATCTTCCTTGTTTGACTTTTAATCATAATCTGAATTCACGTTCTCTCTCTCTATGTGTGTGTTTGTGTGTGTGTGTGTGTGTGGTGGTGGTGGTTCAGTTGCTAAGTCATGTCTGACTTGCAAACTATGGACTATATAGCCCGCCAGGATTCTCTGTCCATGGGATTCTCCAGGCAAGAACACTGGAGTGGGTTCCCAAGCCCTCCTTCAGGGGATCTTCCTGATCTCTTATGTCTCCTGCATTGGCAGGCAGTTTCTTTACTACTAATGCCACCTGGGAAGCCCTTCATGGATCCTGCTATCATTTAAATCCTATATTGTCTAAGAAACTTTCCCCAAATATCCAAGGGTTATCTCCTTTAACCCTTAAAATCACATAAGATTCTTTGTAATTCACTCTAACCTTTTCCCCAGTCTCATCTCCTTCTACCCACTTCTTAATTTGAGCTTCAGAATGCCAAATTATTCATAGTTCCAGAAATCATCATATTGTTTTGTGTGTCTGTTTTTCTGAAACAGATTTTTTTGTCTAAAATACCTGTCCTCTGGGTGGACTCCTACTCATCCTTCAAAATCCTATGGGCATGTCACTTCTTCTAAGTATTCCCTAATAACCTCACTGACCCACAAGAATTCATAAACCATATTTCTGCATTAATTCAACAACTGAATTGTTTGCTATTTTTGCCTTTTTTCATATGATAATATAAACCACTTCTTCATGTATAGCAAGATAAAAACTGCTTGTGGATAGGAAATATGCAGTGTGTATTTTGTGTGACTAGTGCCTGGCATGTAGTAAGATAGTGCTCAAAAGCATTTGAAGGGCTGAATTACATATTTTGCATTTGGTAATGTGTTTTTCTTATTCTGTTGTTATGCCTATCCATCTCGACTTCCCAACAGGTTATAAGCACTGTGGAAGCAGAAGGCACCTGGATTATTCTGTGTCTCCTATAGGCCTGGGAATTTACTAGGTTATTAATTGTCAGATGGGATAACGCATAGAGAATGGATTTGCCACAAGAAGCGAGTGAATCTCACTAGCTCACAGTTATGAGGCTGGCAATGACCCTTCCAAACACACAGGAAAAGGACCTGGGGCTGACCCTACTCTTGTCCTCCAAAGGGAGCCTGGAGTCTTATTTATAAGGTAGAACTCATGTCTCACAGCTGGAACAGGAACAGAAAGAAAACCCAACTGCTGACGCTGAATTCAATTGTTCAAAACCTCTCCCTAGTTCCTTCCCAAAGACCATCGGGTAGCCTGATATGAAAAGGTATTTTACCTTAAGCAATTACACATATTTTGGAAGTGCTAATAGTTCTGTAGTGAAAAGAAAAAAAAAAAAAAATGAAGGCATAAGGGGAAAAAGGAGAAACAAAGAAAAGAAAAGAGAGTGAGAGAGAAAGGAGCTGGTTTGAAGGGATTTTATCTAATTTCATTTTAATTAGATCCTTTTTCTAACTGAGTTTCTAATTTTTCAATTAGCAATTAGCAGCTGCAACTCATTCTGAGCATCACGAGGTGCCAAAGACACTAATTACACCACAGGAGTAGGAGGCTGGAAATGAGAAATAAAATTATCCATGAATGTTATTAGAAGAAAGGAATGATTACTCCCTGTAATAATATACTGATGTGAGCCTAATTAGATTGAAGGATTCAGAGGGAAAAAATGAGATTTAAAAAGTGGATTCCACTTAGATGCCTTGAGGTCATAATTTTGCTATAAATATTGCTTTAGAACATCTCACTTGGAAACAGGTTTGTAAGCCTGATGCTGTTTTGTCAGGTTGTTTGGCAATGACCCACATCCCCGATAAACAACAACCCAAAACATCAATGGCTTCTGAAATGCCGGTACTCTTCCTGTAAAACGCGTGTCTGAGATTTCAAAAATAAACACTCAAGCACATGAACATACATCAACAGAGCAATGAAAAGAACACCCAGGCACTGGTAGATACCAAAGCAGCGATGCCCATCTTTGGCACTGCAAACTGGGGGTGGAGTTTTGAGCCATGAAGTGGAAATTTGTATGGGTATAGTTTCTAATGTGCTGGTACAATTACTTTCCTTCCTTCCATGACAGTGTCGAGCTTGCCACTGTCTTTCAGGGAAGACACAGCAAGCCCATGTCTGCTCCGTATCTATAAGCTGCTGGTGTGAAAAACACTTGAGTCAAGAGGCGCATAGGTTTCTATTAACAAAGCAGCCACCCAGACCATTCGTATTCTCAGAGAAGAGCTAATTTTCTGGCTCTGGACACAGAGAATCAAACTGTGGTATTGATCCTCAAGAGTGACTCCTAATTAGCTGCAGAGTAATCTCCCAGACGCCCTGAGGCCAGAGGGGCTGACCATGGCTTTAAAGGACTCCAACAGAGTCGCATCCCTTTCTGCCTTAAGTGCCACACTGGTGATTGAATGCATCTCAGCAAACATTCTTAGAGTCTCTGTGGCCAGAAGCTTGCTTCCTCACAGAAGGAGATAATACTGACCCCCTCTGTCTTCCTGTCCTTGGAAGAAAGGAAAGATGCTTTGGAACGGAAGCAGGAAATTCCATGGCCAAGTTAAAGCTACACACCCACCTCATCTTCCAGTAAACTTCCTGAAAATCTTGCCTCCATTCTCTCATCTCTTCTGAAACCCTTCATAGAGCACCCTAATACACCTGGCTTTTCCTCTTTTCTAATGATTTCAAAATGCTTTGACTGCTCTCCTAAGCTCTAGTCTGGTGATTTTCACCAGTTAAGTGGCAGGGTTTAGCTGTAGGTCTCACATCAGCACCTTAAAATCAACATTGGAAGGATCTATCACATTTATTCCCTTTTCCATCCCCTCCCTAAAGTGCCCCTTAATGGCATTCTCGATTTTATCAACAGCTTGGCCATCCTCCCAGGAACTCAGAGTTCAATTCTTGAAGTAATCTCTGATTTCTCCCTGTATCCTCATATCCCCAGCTCCTCCCATGGCATTGCCATCAGCCCTGTGAGTTCTGCCCCAGTAATTCCTCTTTTTTCATACCCAATGCCATGGTGTAGGCATCTCTAATTTCTTACCATAAATTTCTAAATGAGCTCCCCTCGGACAAATGCCTTCTGCTCTGCACTCCCAGCTTCATCTTTCTGCAAAGCTGCCTGCACCCTGTTTTTCCCCGCCTGAACTACTCAGAGGCTGTTCTGGCTTTGGCAAAAAGCAGCAGCTCCTAAGCCTCTAATGTTCTTGTTCCAGCCCACACTTTGGATGTAATGTTTTCCTCTTCTGTTTCAATATTCTGTGCTACGGCCAAACTAATGTATGGGTTTGGTGTATTCCTTGTTCTGTATCCTTTAATTGTTATCCCTCGTATCTATTTCCAGAAAGTCAAATCCTACTTATTCTGCAAGATCTAGCTCAAAATAGTGATAATATTCTTAATCCTCCTTTGCATATATGTAGGTCTTTGAATTTTCAAAGCATGTCCAAGTCCATATGGTTTATTTAAGCCTCACAGCAGCTCCCAGGGAGGCAAGAAGAGAAGGCGTTAGTAATCCTTCTACAGAGGAGGAAACTGAGACACAGTCAGGGTAAGTGAGTTGCCCAGGAATCAATGGTGGACCCGAGGCTGAGCCACTGATTTTTCTCCTGATGTGTTTCCCTTTGAGGACTGACGATGCTCAGAGTGCGCTTGCTGTTGCTTTCCAATCACTGGGATGGAGGCTTGCAGAAAAACAATTGCCCTCCTGTTGGAAACTGGAAAAATTGATGAGCTCCTGTTCCTTGGCCCGTCTATCTGTCTTTATATAGCTCACCACATTTGCTGCTAATTATATTTCTCTTTGTAATCTGAGCTCTCCAGTTAAGTAATGTAATTGATCACTCCTGAAAAATATCACTAATTCCAAAATGGCCCAGAAGTATTTTGTCACGCTGTTCTCCTTTTCCTTTCTCCACCCCCGGTGTTAGAATTATTAAGATGTCCCGTGCATCAGAGGAAAAACAGGATTAAGGGCCTAAAGGTGTAGCTTCTGCATGTGTCAGAGGAGAGAAGGAGCTG
This sequence comes from Bubalus bubalis, assembly GCF_019923935.1. Classification (NCBI taxonomy): domain Eukaryota; kingdom Metazoa; phylum Chordata; class Mammalia; order Artiodactyla; family Bovidae; genus Bubalus; species Bubalus bubalis. The sequence goes on from NC_059161.1 coordinate 6,763,538, forward strand.
GCAACAAATGTGATACTTTTTTAAGACAGAAAAGTAAAAAAACTGATTTAAAATACAAGGAAACAAAAAGAGAAACCTTCCTTAATCTGAAGCTTCTAAAGGAATATAGCATCTGCAAAGAAGAGAAAGTGGGGGGCAGCCCTTAGTCTGTGTCTAGTCACTGTCTTGGAGTCTCTGTTATTGCCCAGAGGTGGTGACAGAGCTGTGGATGAGCATAAAGGTGGGATGAGGGTGAAGCCTGCTGACTTGGAAGGGGAGATGGTTTGCCTTGGAATTTCCCACCACCCCCAATATATACTGGTCAAGCTACTATTCCCTTTTCTCTCATTTAGAAAGGCAAAGCCAAAGAACTACCGCCAGCTTGCATGGAGGGGCACGTTGTGGGAAGGCGTGATTGACAGCACCTCCCTGGGCTGGTTGGAATGCAGAGCAGGGCTGGAGGCATCTGTGTGGTGCTTCTAAGTCACCTCCCCCCGCCCCATTCACTTTTGAGCAGAAAGTTGGATAAAGTAGAAAGGAGAGAACCAAGAATGACAGGTCTCAGAACCTCTCTGCTCTCAGACTTCCCTCCCTCTTCTTCCCTTAGAGTCTCAGTTTTACCTTCAACTCCCTCTTCTGGATCTTAATGTCTTGTTTTTACTTAGACAAAGCTTTTCAATCCATATGGGTTATTTGGTCTAAGTGAGGAGTAGGGAATTAGACCCAAATCAGCAATAAAGATAGAACACAGACAGAAGGTCAAGAGATGTCATGTATTGACTACCTACTATGTCAGACACTATGCTAGAGACCTATCTTACAAAGCACACAGTAGGATCACAATCAATCCCATTGCCATAACTGATGAAATTGAAGCTCAAACTGACTAAGCGTCTCACCCAAGTGCCCAGAGCTAATAAACTATAGACCTAGAATTCTGACCCAGGGTTGACTGACAACAAAGCGTACACCTTTCCACTGGACTCCTCTGCCCCCACTGACCTGCAGAGTGTCCCCTTGTCTGATTTCCAGAGTCATGGAGAGAGCATAGCTATAGGGTCAACCAGATCTGCAGCGAATCCTGACTCTACCATTTACATGCTTGTAGAAGAATAATTTTAATCTTAAATAACTATTTTAAGAACTAAATTAGATAAAACAGCTCTCCAGGGCATTCCCTGGGAAAGATAAAAGAACCACTTTTACGAGTACCCTGTCCCACCCCCATTCTTCCACCTGCTATGAGAAAGGCAGACTCACACAATGGAAAGAACGTAAAACGTTACGTTAAAAAAAAAAAAAAGAAAGAAAATTAGGTTTGAATTCCAGTTACACCACCCAGGAGCTGTGTGACCTGATGCAGGTCACGACCTCTCTGAACATTCATTTCGTCTCTAAAACGAACATTCTGACGTTGCACATCCTTCCAGGCTCTCACGTGAGTCATATCAAAGGTAGTAATAGGCATGGAAATACTTTATAAATATAAAGCATATAATGAATATTTTAAAGATTGTATAAATATTTCACTTACACATAGATTGTATGCATCTATGTGTATGTTTATATAATGCATGCATACATATGTATTGTGTGTGTGTGTGTGTGTGTGTGTGTATTATGTGTGTGCTGCATAACATGCTTAGGAGAACGTAAACATCCTCCTTCTCCACACGGGACTCTTTTTCAGCCTCATCTGTCTTTATCCAGGTAGGAAAGTGCCCTGGAAGCCTCGAGTCAGATCAAGGGATGGCCACCAGTTAATGGGAAGAAACGACTAAAGGGCACTTGGCAGCGCGCTGGTTTCTGAGCAGGGCTGCAGCGGAGGACGGCTTTAATCTCCCCGAGTGGTGGGCAGCCGGGATATGCAGTGAGAGAAGCTCTCTGACGTAGAACTTGCCGTGTGATCTTCCCAGCATGAAAAGTTCAGCCAGAACACAAGCCGGAATGGCTTGTCCATCAAGACCTGGACAGAGCACGTGGCAGGCACAACCGGGCGGGGGCTGCCAGGCCCCGGTCATCCTCCTGCTGTGCGCTTATGCTTCTGTTCCACGAGCCGAAATTTGGAGAGCCTGAAACATTCCAGAAAGACCTTTTCAGTTGCTGACCTGAGACAGAGTCCCCAAAGTGGGGGTGAGGAGGAGCAGCCTCTGCTCTGAGACTCACTGGATCCCATAGCCCCTCACCACCTCCCTCTCCTCTTCCTCCCCTTCTTCTCCCTCCTCCTCCCCCTCCTCCCCCTCCACCTGCCTCGCATCCTTCTCCTCCTCTCCCTCCTCCCACTCCTCTTCTTCTCCCTCCTCCCGCTCCTCCTCCCTCGCATCCTTCTCCTTCTCTGCCTCCTCCCACTCCTCTTCTGATTGTCAGTCACCTGAGAGGAGGGGTCTTGGTCCCACCCACATAGCGGCCAGGGATGGACCTGCAAGGCTGAAAGATGAGGAGGGCAGGAGACCAAAGCCTCTCCGGTCTCATCAGTCTCCCAGGCCCTGGTACCAAGTAGACGGCATAGCTCACCAGGCTTGTGACAATGCTAGGGGCCTGGAGCTGGGGTGGCAGCTGTCCACGGCAGGCCAGACTTTTGAACATCTCGGCAGAGCCTTTCTTGTCTCACAGCCCCCTCCCTGAAGCTCACACCCCTTTGTCTCCAGCTGGTTCTTGGCCCCTAACTGTTCTCATCTGTGATTTTATTTCCCCTGAATAGGGGGAGTTACTCAGAGCTGGGCTCTTGGCCAGCTGGTCTGGCCCCATCTTTCTTCTCCCTGGGCTGTTCGCTCCTCTTCGAGAGGGTTCTCGCTGGGTCGGCCTTCCCTCTCTCCATCTGGCACTGCACGCCCGGCTGCGTGGGGCCTGCAGGACTGGGGCTGACCATGCAGGGCAGCCAGCAAGCAGCAAAGCCTTTATAGCAGTGATCTGGGAATCCAGGCTGTCTACACTGTTTCCCTGCCAGTCTGTGTCAGAGAGACAAAACACCTAAAGAGGTTTAAAACATTCAAGAGAAGAAAAAGCAAATGCGTAGCCTCAGAGAGCTTTGTCCAGACAGCACTTTTGCTAGCAATAAATCTGCTTTAAAAATGTATAAGGAAAAAAAAAAAAACAATTTAAAAACTGGGCAAATCGCTTTGGTGGAAACCCATTTCTCCCACGCTCAGCTATTTCCCTGCATCAGCTCTTCAGCCTCGCAGAGAGAGCTGCCAGCATGCAAGACAGCAGTGCAAATGAAACTCAACCCAAGCCCCAGCCCTGGTCTGCTGCTGGGCCCAGAGTGCTGTGGGCCTGGGGTCCAGCTGGTTGGCTGCTGCAGCCGGAAGAGCCCACTGGGTTTCCAGTTTTGTGCTGATCCTTGCAAGTGTGCTTCAGTTGGAAAAAAAAAATTAGACCTATTCATCTTTGTGTCGAAGCCCCCGGGGAGGCTGTGGCAGATGAGCCCTAAGTGTCTCATCTTCCCTGATCCTAAGGATATCAGCAGGTCCCTGAAAGGGTCCAGAGTGATCTCAGCCAGGCGGCCAGGAAATGACTGCTTACCAGTCAGAAACAGAGCCTGGTATCTATTCTCTGGGGCTGGATGGATAGAGGTTAAATGAATCTGCTTCAGAAATATCCATCCATTACCCATCGGGTGTGCATCTCTAGCTGTGTAATTGTGGGGCTTCAGGTCCTTACAAAATAAAAAGGACAGCTAATGGGAGATGCTTGTCACACATCTCTGAATGCAGAGCCCCGTACTAACTTCTCAGGACCAGGCTCCTCACTCATCTGCTGTATTCATGTACATCTGTGATTATTTGAAACACACCCTGGGCCCACACAGTATTTTGCAACACTCCAAGAAGACCAGGCAAGTTTCCAGAGCATGGTCAAGATCCAAGCCACCCCTTGTACCACTCAAAAATCCCTCAGAAATCAGGGTCTGCCACCTTCTCTCGGAGGTTCTTGCTGATGGCTTTGGGAGTTTGAGTCTCAGTAACCACACTCTGCCCTCGTCTGATCCCAAGGGCACAGCCACGTAGTGACCGGGAGGTGAATGCATGACCCCAAGGAGAGTAATTATGTCATAACCAATAAATAAGCAATCAATTGAACAATTAGTGCTTACCCCTTTGGAATTTGCATCTCACCTTAGGACAGTCTTGCTCTGCGACCCCATCGATACATTGATATGTTATAAATAAGTGGTTTTACTGGAAGTGAGATGCAAGCTATCTTGAAACTAACTGAACGTGACCAGAATACACCATCCCCTACCTCCCAGGAAATCATTCGAGTTCTGATGCAAGGTGATGCTGGAGTCCCAAACTCCATCATGATCCTCAGCAGCAGTAAGGAACACTGACCCAGTGATGGGCTAAGTAATGTTCCTATTGGTGACTCTAAGCAAGGAAAAGGAATAAGGAAGGAGTGGCTCAGATGGTAAGAATCTACCTGCAATGCAGGAGACCCGGGTTCAATCCTTGGGTCAGGAAGATCTCCAGGAGAGTGGAATCCATTCTCGTATCCTTGCCTGGAAAATTCCATGGGCAGAGGAGCCTGGCAGGCTGCAGTCCATGGGGTCACAAAGAGTCGGACATGACAGAGTGACTAAGGAAGGGGAGAAGGCAATAAAAGAAGAAAAGATATAAGCCATCATCCGGGAAACTGGGATGATGGAAGGTGGGGTGGTAGGGGGAAAAAGTAGCAAGAGACAGAGAGAGGGTACATGACAGGCGCAGCAGAGGGCCGTTCACTGAGTGAGGTGGTCTCTCTCTGCGGCATTTTTTTCTCCACTTAATTCGGTACAAACAGATTGAGCACCAATTATAGGCAAGGCTCCCTAGAAATCCTCATGGATGAGATATATAGAGATGAACGAGATATATGTTTTCTGCTCTCAACTTGCATACAGTTCAATTGGGGCTAAATTACAGGCACAAATACCAATATTACAAGTTGGACATTACTAAGTTGACCGTAGGGGTATACGCTGGTTTCAAAGAAGAAGAGATTTTTTTTGCTGGGGGTGGTGAATGTCATAGAGCAGCTGGAATTTGAACATCATCTAAGGCAAATGGATGCCCTCTTTCCTGGCATGATGGAATTTTTTTCTTTCCAGGGGTTCATGGAAAAAAGATACAATTCTTCATCTCAAAGGAAACAGTGGTGCAAAATGATAAATTGGTTGATGATGCAAAACTGCTTCTAGATATTTCTAGGTGTAAAGTTTGGCCACGCGATGCAGCCACAGTCATGAGTCTCACTCATTCTGACTTTGTCTTCTACGTTGATTTCTGGTCCCCTCCCCAACTCTCCAAAGCACTTAAGGCATCTCCTGAAAGAGGCATCATTTGCATCCCTGGCTGCAAGAAAGCCTCTTGGGAGCCTGTTAAAATACAGATGAATCCACCCCCACCTCAACTAACTGGATCAGGACCATAAGGGGTCATTCGGAATTTCTCTATTTATGGCAGAATCCCCAAATAATCTAAGGAACAGTTATATCTGTAACTCACAAGACGAACGCTCATGGTGAAGTTTCTTCTACCCGTTAGGCTGAGATCAATGAAATTTCCTGATTGTGATGTAGATATACTGTGACGCCTTCCTTCTGAATAGCAGCAAGCAATGACGACAGAGAGTGTTGTACTTGCTAATTTCTTTTGGTGGTTGTTTTCTTGAAGTCTCAGATCTGCTTGAGGATGAGTTAGGGATGTGGCAGGATGGTGTGGCAGTTAGACCCCAAGATCTCTTTATCCAGCCTGGCCACAAGCCACCTATGACCTGGTTGAATCTCAGCATACCAGGACACCCGATTACTCTGTACCAGCTCCATACACTCTGGGCTGACGAGGCTCAAGTGAAAGGTTCTTGAAAGTAAGAGCACAAAAATCTTCTTTCCTGTACAAGGAACTCTCTCTCCCCAGAATGCTATTTCTTTCCAAGAAACACAAATTAACCAGCTGCCACTAATGACCTCCAGACCAACACAAACCCACTTCCCCTTGAAATTAACCTTCTATTCTGAATCTAAACAATGTCTAATTAGCCCCAAGCACGGGTGAGCTAACTAGAAGAGAAGGATCCATGGAATTAAAATAAGGCCTAGCTTTACTGATGAAAAAAAAAAGAAAAAGAAATAGCAAAAAGCCATCCTCCAATTACCTGCCTGCTAACCTCCACCCCTGGTTTTTTATCCTGCATCCTCATCTGTCTTCCTTCTACAAATCTTGTAAAGGAGTCTTCTTTTCAGACAAATATTTTTCCCATCGCATTTGACACTGAGAAGGCAGGAAAAATATTGCCCATCACGATAAATATCAGTATAATATTCCAATTTTCCAGCATTTGACAACAATCAAGGGAAGAGTAATGTGTTCCCTCTGTGACTAAATCATTTAGGGACCAAGGTATTCTGTCTCATTCTCATTAGGAAAAAAAAAAATATTCCAATAATCTCATTATCCCAGTGTGAATAACAGTAAAAAAGCACCAAGACTAATGACTTCTTCTGCACTTGCCTCCGCTGAGCCCAGCCAGGCTGTGCTTTTATGGGACATGTCTTGGTAATGGGGTCTTTTTTAGCAGCAACCCCAAAGCATCTGGTGCTCTGAGAATCATGTCTAACTGGTCCTGCTTTGTCTGCAGCCACGGATACACACACCCCTAGGCTCCAAAGACTCTTTTTATGTATTATTATTATTATTTTTTTAAAAACCAACTCCAGTGGCAAAAGAATGTGTCATGGCGTGTTAAACTTTATGGAAATTCTTCTGGAGAATAACATCATTTCACGGTGCATTACTCTGAAATGACCTAGTACTTGAACAATTAATTTTTAAGGTGTAGCATTGACTTCCCCTTGCTGTATTTAACCCGCATCTGAAATTGTCAACAAAGCCAAGGGTTGGACAATGAGTTGTGAGAAGGCAGGAGCCTGAAAATTATTCCCTGTCTACTGTGTTTTCTTTTATCAGACATAAGGCTCCTCTCTTTGGTTCAAAATGAAAGGAGAAAGGAGCCGTTACTCTAATTAGGGGCACCTTGCAATTAGCACAGCTTGGTAGGAAAACAGCACAGTTCAGGAGATATAATCGCCACTGCTTACTATGACAATTTTCCTGTGTTACCTTGGACAAACTTCTTTTCCTCTCTGGGCCTAAAGGTGGGGAAAGCAGAGATTTTGCTTGTTAGTTACCTAAAAAGTCTCCAGTGGTAAGTAAATAAATGTATATGTCCTCTGACCGCCTTGGAATAAAAGATCAGAATTTCTCCTATTGTTTTTTTTTTTTTTTTTTTTTTTTCGCTCTCCTTTCTACACTTTATTTTGGCTTCTATCAAATTACTTTCCTCACCTCCCCCCACACCCCCTTGCCCCTCCACATATGCACAGAGAAGCAGAGAATTGGTATCTAACAGCATCTTCTTAGGACTCACATGAGACGATTTAAATTCATAGGAAAAAGCCAGGGTGTGGTACAGTTGGAAGAAATCTTATAAAACTTCCATCTGAGGTTCTTCACTCTGGGGAAAAATAAAACATTCAGAGAGGAAAGATTTTTTTTTTCCTAAGATTACACATTTTATTGGTTTATTGGTAAAGCCACCAACTCCCAGTCTAACACTTGGCCCCCCAAACCAAAATAATGACACAAGTTTTGTTTCCTGTTATACCAAGCCCAGAGTTCATGAAGGCAGTCCTGCACTTACACACACAGGCATCAGACTGAAAGGGTTCTAGAGTTTGTGGAAGGAATTACAAACCACTGAGGCCAACCTGGTGGGTGGGTGACTGGACATCTTGTTTAGCCCGAGATTGAGGGGGTGTTTGAGACATGGGCTCAAAACCAGGAGGGTCCCAGGCAAACCAAGGTGGGTTGGTCACCCAAGCTCATTGCCAAATGACGCTGACATTTATTCTCCATCCCTCAGTATTCTAACTTGAAAACCTTCAACAGTAGGACACTTGGGACATTCTCATTTAGTAAATTCCATTGCAGGAACTTTAGGCTGTAACTATGTGTCTGCATTCTGCCCTGTAGGGTTCCACTGAACAAGAGAATGGATCTTTAGACAACTGCCCACAGTCATTCAAATAAGAGTCTTGCCTCCCAGAATCTAAGACAATAAAATCAAAAGCTATTTGGACACAGCAAAGCTTCCCAGGCATGATTTTCCTCTCTGCCAAGCTTTGTTTGATGAGAACAACCTCTTGTCTCATCATACTGAAAGCATGGCCTCCCCGGCTGCTCATAGCCAGCATTATTAAGTGACCGAGAGCAGGATTTTTTTCTTTGTTTTGCTTTTTATTTATCTGAGATTTCAGTGTCTCAGATCCTATTTGGAGACAGTCTTCCTTTTCAGGGCTGATGATCAGGTTGTCAGAGGAGACAGATTTCTGAGGCCAACAGAAAAACCAGACTCTGTGGCATTTTGTAAGATGTTTCTAGGACCAGATGACTTTCCAGACATGTGTATCCAACAGGGCAACAACCCCTCCCGATGAAGATGATTTTCTTTAGTACTGTGATCAGATGGGTGGGTGGCTGCTGCAACCTCACCACTTATTTCCTCGGAAACTGTCTTGACTGGCCATTAGTTCTGTTCAGGGGATTGGTAATTACTTTCTTCCCATAGGACAATGGCCATTTGGGTGATTTTCCGGGGCATGAAGGCAGATAGCTGAGTCCACAAAAGGAAAAAAAAAAAAAAAAAGGTTGCAAAAATTTTGGTGGAGCTTTCTCCTCTCCCAATCTTCAACTTTTCCTCCCACTCTCCTCACACGTGCAGGCTGAGCAGCTACCCTTCAGCTGCCCTTAAACATCCCCCTCTCTGATTAGGCACCTTCTTTCTCCTAAATGCCACACGCTCCCATAATCACACCCCAAAAGCTTTTTAATTAAAAGGGGGGGGGGAGATTTTCACAGTTTGTGATTCTGAGAAGTGCCCAAAATAAAGCATTTAATTATCTGATTAAAGAAATTCATACTAAGGTGAGAATATGAAGTTTAACTCTTATAAGGGTTTTGTCTTAAACAGGAAGCTCATTAACCATAAAGTAAGTCCCTAATGGATGTCCAAAATGCACGGGAAAGAAATGGCCTCCTCTAAGCCTGGTTAGACTGCTGCTCTTTTTGGCTCAGTCTATTGAAAGCTTACCATTTATATGTTGAACTGCAGTGGACGCTGGCAATCCACCTGGCTGCTTCTTTAAAAATAGAAATCATTGCTGTATACAGCCAGTCACTTTGTAGAAAAACCTTCAATTTGGAACTGTTTGACATTTCCTCATAATTATTTTAAGGTTATGTGTGTGTTTTTTTGCAGAAATGCCACAGCAGTGATGTTGTGTTCCTCTCAATGAAACGCAACAGGAAGCATAATGTCTGTGTGTCCTATTACTGGTGATGTTAAAGTTTATCTCTTGATTAGAATGAAGCCTTCCTGGTGACTCCACTATAAAGTTAATTACTAAGTATTTTGTATTTATTAATCAATAAGCAGTTTGTGGGAGATGCTTTGATGATACATCAATTACTTGTTCCTATTCAGACTTTTGACAACCGCTCTGCATGTCTAGTTGGCTTAAAGCTCAACATTCAGAAAACGCAGATCATGGCATCTGGTCCCATTACTTCATGGGAAATAGTTAGGGAAACAGTGGAAACAGTGTCAGACTTTATTTTGGGGGCTCCAAAATCACTGCAGATGGTGACTACAGCCATGAAATTAAAAGATGCTTACTCCTTGGAAGAAAAGTTGTGGCCAACCTAGATAGTATATTCAAAAGCAGAGACATTACTTTGCCAAAAAAGGTCCATCTAGTCAAGGCTATGGTTTTTCCAGTGGTCATGTATGGATGTGAGAGTTGGAATGTGAAGAAAGCTGAGTGCCGAAGAATTGATGCTTTAGAACTGTGGTGTTGGGGAAGACTCTTGAGAGTCCCTTGAACTGCAAGGAGATCCAACCAGTCCATTCTGAAGGAGATCAGCCCTGGGATTTCTTTGGAAGGAATGATGCTAAAGCTGAAACTCCAGGACTTTGGCCACCTCATGTGAAGAGTTGACTCACTGGAAAAGATTCTGATGCTGGGAGGGATTGGGGGCAGGAGGAGAAGGGGACGACAGAGGATGAGATGGCTGGATGGCATCACTGACTCGATGGACATGAGTCTGAGTGAACTCCGGGAGTTGGTGATGGACAGGGAGGCCTGGCGTGCTGCGATTCATGGGGTCGCAAAGAGTCGGACACAACTGAGTGACTGAATTGAACTGAACTGAACTACATATCTGTGGATATTTGCCTGAATTAATTAATATTATGATGGTACAGAAATGGTGGCTTTTAAATGCTTATACCACTTCTACATTTACTAGTTGGCATCCTACCAGAAACTATAGCTTACCCTTCTCTTCCATTTATTCATTAATTTATATTAATATGGAAACATGGATTGTTATTTTATTTACTGTTACTATCTTTATTTATTTTGATACTCAAATTGCCATTTTTAACCAGTAGGAGTTCACACAAGCAGGCTCTTATATGCTGTTGTCAAAACTTTTAACATTCTTTGAGCACTTTCTTACTTTCTGATGCATTGAGATGTGGCAGACTCAACTGGTACATCCCCTGACCCATTCCAAGAATTGATTATTTCTTCAAGAAATCCTGGCAATGGTAATTAGAGAGCAAAATTAAGGTGCGTTCATTGTTCCTGACACATCATTGATTCTATGTCCTCTCAATGGGAAAAGTTAGCAAATACATTGGTGGGTATACACACAACATCCATATTTCCATTTCTCCATTCATACAGGGCTTCCCAGGTAGCTCAGTAGTAAAGAATCCACCTGCCAATTCAGGAACTTCGGGAGACCCAAGTTCAGTCACTGGGTTGCGAAGATCCCCTGGAGGGAGAAATGGCAACTTGCTCCAGTATTTTTGCCTGGGAAACCCCATGGACAGAGGATCCAGGCTAAATAAAGTCCATGGGGTTGCAAAGAGTCAAACATGACTGAAGCAACTGAGCATGCACGCATGTACTCCATTTATATGTATATCAATAGGCAGGTAGCCAGACAGATAGAGGTAGATATAAAAGCATGAGTTTGCAACAACACTCCAGTTGTAACCCAACACCACAGGCTTATTATGGCCACTTCTGTCTATATATTTGTAATTCACCTGGGTAACAGAAAATTGCCCCCAACACTCCTCAAAATGTTTGCTATTTGCCCCATCTCCCTGCATTTATCCTTTCCTTGGCCATAGCCACACTCCTCCTGACCATAAAAAATGGTTTATTAGCTTTCACCCCACTAGATCACTCCAAGTAAATTTCTTATCCCTGGCCCCATAAGACATACTGAACAAGTGGTCAGTTCTTCACAACTCAGCTTACATTGTTAAAATTTTATGTTGATAGTCTTTAGTTTAATAGGGAAGTTTAAAGAAAATATAAAGATCTTTTAGATTTACCCACAGTCCCACCCTTTGTGGCATTCTTTATGGAAAACTATCCGGTATCAGAAGGATATTGTTGTTCAGTCACTAAGTCGTTGTCCTACTCTTTGCAACCCCAAGGACTGCAGCACCCCAGGCTTCCCTGTCCTTCACTATTTCCTGGAGTTTGCTCCAACTACGTCCATTGCGTCAGTGAGACCATCCAGCCATCTCATTCTATGTTGCTCTCTTCTCCTCCTGCCCTCAGTCTTTCCCAGCATCAGGGTCTTTACCAGTGAGTTGGCTCTTGGCATCAGGTGGCCAAAGTGTTGGAGCTTCAGCTTCAACATCCATCCTTCCAACGAATCTTCAGAGTTGATTTCCTTTAGGATTAACTGGTTTGATCTCCTTTCTTGCTGTCCAATGGAGAGCAAGGAGTCATAGGAGTCTTCTCCAGCACCACAGTTCAAAAGCATCAATTTGTTAGTGCTCAGCCTTTTTTATGGTCCAATTCTCACATCCATACATGACTACTGGAAAAACTGTAGCTTTGACTATATGGACCTTTGTCAGCAAAGTGACGTCTCTGCTTTTTAATAACGATATCTAGGTTTGTCATAGCTTTTGTTCCAAGGAGCAGCCATTTTTAATTTCATGGCTTCAGTGATTTTGGAGCCCAAGAAAATGAAATCTGTCACTGTTCCCATTTTTTCCCCATCTATTCGCCATGAAGCGATGAGACTAGATGCCATGATTTTTAGTTTTTTGAATGTTGAGTTTTAAGCCAGCTTTTTCACTCTCCTCTTTTACCTTCATCAAGAGGCTCTTTAATTCCTCTTCCATTTCTGCCATTAGGGTGGTGTCATCTGCATATCTGAGGTCATTGGTATTTCTCCCGGCAATCTTGATTTCAGCTTATATCTAGCCTTTATTGTGGAGAAGGTGATGGCACCCCACTCCAGTACTCTTGCCTGGAAAATCCCATGGATGGAGGAGCCTGGTAGGCTGCAGTCCATGGGGTCACGAAGAGTCAGACACGACTAAGCGACTTCTCTTTCACTTTTCACTTTCATGCATTGGAGAAGGAAATGCCAACCCACTCCAGTATTCTTGTCTGGAGAATCCCAGGGACTGGGGAGACTGGTGGGCTGCCATCTATGGGGTCACACAGAGTTGGACATGACTGAAGTGACTTAGCAGCAGCAGCCTTTATTGGGTCACTTGGTACTGGTACTTGGTAAAGTTCTAGTGGAACTTAAAGGCATTTCTACCACTTCTACCTATACCTTGCTGGACCACTGCCTTTCCCTTAGAAAATACCCCTTGCACTCAAGGTTAATTGTCTCTATTTTTCTGTCCTGCCCCAGCTTTTGGCATATGGTCCTGGTGTGGCAGGATGATACAGTAAACACCCATGGAAAAGATCTGGTGGTTATATGCAGAATCACTCTGTGACTGGGGCTTTTCAAAATTCTGTCTTGTTATGCCAGTCCATATGTAGCCATTAAATGTTCATTAAGAGTTAGGCTGGGAGACTTCCCTGGTGGTCCAGTGGTTAAGACTCCACGCTTCCACTGCTGGGGCATGAGTTCAATCCCTGGCCAGGGTCCCACATGCTAGATGGTATGGGCAAAAAAAAAAAAAAGTGTTAGGCTGACATCTCATTACACTTTCATGGTGGGTTCACTTTATTTTCTAATATGTCTTCAGCAATTAAAGCAGCCATGAGACTCTTTTCTCTTAGAAAGGACTCATCTCTTTCTGGATTTAATTGATTCAGAATTCTTCAAATCTTCAGTTCGCTGACAGGCATTTCAAAAAACACTATAATTTTATAGTTTATCCAGATTGTCCTCATTGTTAGGATGAAAACTACTGTCTCCTGCACCAGCCCTGTTTTTGATACTTTTCTTTCCCTTAAGTTTCTGCAACACTAACCCTACTGACTTCTCTAGTTTTTTATTCTCTTTCTTTGTCCGAATCCTCTTCATATCAAGCTTGGAAAAGCACAATTTGTGGGACCTATTCAAAATGCAAAAATTTGAGTCTTTCCTATCCATTTATGCTTTTTCATTAGAAGGCATCTTTCCCAAGTCCCTGGGAAAAACACTGGGACAGTCACTCTCGGGAAATAAATAAATCAAAGGATTAGTTAAGTCACAGAGTCTCAATTTGAAAATTAGAAATTCCTGGTTAAAAATTGTTAATTGGAATTTTAATCTTTATTCAAAGTTAAATTATCCTCTTTCTGCTCTTCATACTCCAAATAAGTCACAGTTGAAAGCAGAATAACTACCTTCAAGAGAGGAGGTGAGGTTCAATTTTTCCTCTTTTTCTTCAGTGCCTCATGCTAGTTGCCATTTTTTAAACTTACCACAGTTGAACTGGGGATAGGATGAAAGAAAGAGGGCAGAGGAGTGAGAAGGTTCTTTCTTCACTGTTGTTGTCTTCAGAGGTCTCTGGGCTTGGCAGGAATGTAAAGCTGAGTCTCTCATGAGCAAACAAGTGGGTATTTTGGAAGCTCCTCTACAAAGCCTCCAGAACTAGAACACTCTCTGACATAAGGTCTCTTGGCCAAAATAACTGTTTAAATGACATCGTATTGTGAGCTCCACATCCCTCCTCCAGAAGCATCTGCCTTGGCCCTGTTATCAGAAGGAAATGCAGTCATCTCTCACGTCACCACCACCAGAGGTTGGTTCCTCTGGCCTCTCCCTCACATTGTGACTCCTAAGGCATGTGTTAGATGTCACATGATCCCCACCCCACACCCAAACACAAGGTTTACATACCACGGTGTCCAAGTGATCTCCTTTGAGGCTCTGCCTAACAGATCAGGGTGAGAAACAATAGAAATCCCAGAATAGATTCTTCCCAAAGAAGCCTCCATCATAAACTCTTTCATCCATCTCTACAGATCCTTTCATACTTTCCTTGTTGACATGAAACTCAGCAAAACATTTTCAGACACTTACTTTTAAATTTCTTCCTGATGATCTGATATATTGTATTGCAATTTTTATACTTATTTTTTCCTTGACTCAGTGAAAGCTTCCAGTTTAATATCCTGTTTCATCTTCCTTTCTCCACCACCCAAATATTGGTATTCCACAAATTTCTGTCCTTGAGCCAATTATTGCTTTACTCAATATATTTGCCTTCTTGAGCAGTTTTTCCAATCTCACGGCAACAATTATGTGCATGCAAATTACTTCCAAATCCTTCTGTCCAGTTCCATTCCCCCTCAATTCTCTGACTCTTAAATCCAACTTCTTATTGAATAATAACACTGTGGAAGCTCTGTGGGAATTTTAAATTTAATAAATTCCAAAACACAAGTATTATTTTCTTCATTCTGTTTCTCACTTGCATCATATATGCCTTTAGTTCTGTTTTTCCATTTTGGGGAATGTTCTTACCTTCCCCACCATATTTCATTTCTATCTATGTATTAAGAAAACTACTAACCTGCTAGATTAGATGTCAACTCCTCATTTCCCACACCCAGAAAAGTGGATTGCTTCTCTTCTGGATTCCTCAGGTTCTTCTTCCCTCTATCAGTGCCATTGCCTTCTGTGTAAATTCACACCTGTTCCTGTCTTCATACCCTGGGAGTTTCTCAGAGGCAAGGACCATGTTCCATTCATCTCTGGATCCTGCCATGCCCAGGGCAGTCCTGGTACAGAGTCGGTTCTTACCAAATGTTTGTTTTATGTTAATTTTGGTTTACAGACATCATATCATCTGATGCTTATCCAATGTCATCAGAATACAATTGCTACTATTGACAAATTTCAGACAAGAAAAATATGATTCACAAATGATAAATCACCAGAAATGATGTCCAACAGGAAGAAGCACTTTTAAGACTCTGTATTTCATCCACAGCCAAGGACTCTTCTTTTCTAGGGTGTATGTCTTCATTCCAGCCTTATAGAATCTGGCCTTTTAACCACCCCTAAAGAAAACTCAATCCTTAAGCTCCATATGTGGACTCTCTCTCTATTCTTCGGCCTCCTCTCCTTCCAAAGAACAGGCCTGAAATACAGAAATCAAGTCCTTTGGCTAACTGCTTCATCCGAGGCGTTCCACTTTGTTTCGTCATGATGTCCGTGTGAGCGATGAATAACAGCATTAATAGTTCAACGCCGCCTCTGTACTGCCCTGTGGTGTCTTCCCAAGAGTCCTTTGGTTTATCACAGGCAGCAGTCCTTGACTTGGCCTGACCTCACATCTCTTCCCCCAACTCTTTGTAAAGCCTTCTTGTATTTGAACTTATGGTGGGCCAAATAATGTCCCTCCCCACCAAAAACATCCGTACCTTAAATCCTGGCATCTGTGACTGTGTTGATATTCTATTACAGAGCAAAAGGGACTTCGAAGATTTAATTGTTAGAGGCCTGAAGATAGATTATCCTGGATTATCCATGCAGGCACAATCTAATCACTTGAGCCCTTACAAGGTAAGAAGTCCCTCCAGCTTGAGTCAATCAGAAATGTGACGAAAAAAGAAGCAGAAAAGATGAGGCAAAAGTGGAGGTCAGGGAGATGAAAGTGTGGGAAGGACTTGATGCATTGTTGCAGGACTTGATGATGAAGAGGACCGTGAATGAAGGAAGGCAGGTAGTCTCTAAGAGCTGAAAACAACCCCTGTCCAACAATCAGCAAAGAAATCACCAAGGCCTCAGTCCTACAACCACATGGAACTGGATTCCGCCAACAACCCGAGAGGACTGGACACAGATTCTTGCCCAGAGCCTCCAGCAAAGAACACAGCTCTGCAGACATCTTGATTTTCGTCCTGTGGGAGTTATTTCCGACTTCTGAGCTAAAGATTCGGTGAAATATAAACTTGTGTTAGTGAAAGCAGCTTATTCATGCTAATTTGCTAAAGTGGTAATAGAAAACTAGTACGGCGCCTTAAGTGTTTCAAAGATAATTGTTCTGTTTGTCCCTGACAAGCAGATTAACTTTAAGGTGCTTTGGACTGGCTATCTTACCCTTCTTCAGAGAAAATTCCTCTTCAAACTTGGGAGCAATATGGAAAAAATGAAAGATTCTGAGACTGGGGTACCCATCACAAAGACCTGGGTACCTTTGCTCTCTATCAACAAACTTAAAATATTGGGATTAACGTTATCAACATGAAGGTACAGAGCAAAAATTGGCAAGGGATCCCCAATCTGTACGGTTAGGATTGCCTCAACGGCACCTATGCTTATCCCCATTGCTTGGAATCCTGAGAAATGTGCCATAAGGATACTCCAGACAATTGCACACCCTGCTTCCTAGAATCCCTTGCCGTTCTCTTGTCCCAGAGCTCTGGACTGAGCAGATCTGTACTCCCCACTTTTGACCTCCTGATTCCCCCTTTCTCTGGCTGGCTTTCTTCTGAAAGACAGGATCTGCTCCAGCTTCCATTCTTTCAGAGAAGTGGAAAAGGGAAGCCAAGAAACAATGAGAAATAGTAACACAATTTCTCCTTCTCCTATTAAAGGATTCTCTACCCAGAGAAGGAGGCAAAGGGGGGAATTACTCTGTGATGTCCCCTTTGGGTCCTCTTGTTCCTGACCCCATTAGAGTCCCTCTCTGAGATGAGAAGGGAAAGAGAAGAAAGGGGAAGAAATAATGGATGCGTAAAGCAAAACAAGAACAATGACAATTAGGTTCCAATTATTCATCTCTTAATGGATATGACAAAGTAACCATTCTCCCTGAATAATTACAATATCTGCTTAAATTGACTGTTTCTCTGTTATTACAAAATCTCCCGTTAATTGATTACAATGCAGCTCTACCAAAACCCTTGTATAATCTTTCTCCTTGGCAAATACCTTTTCCCCTTTAACACACCTTTCACAGCACATAGGTGGTTCCAGTCACTCACCTTCTACCCTTATATTCAAATTGAGTGGTTGCCTTTATTATTTTGCATGCCTTTAGGTTCTAAGTCTTGTCCAAGTTTCCTTTATTTCTCTGTTATTGTGACAGCCTCATCTTAGCAATGCATGCCAGCTGCACCTTGGTTTCACCTCTACTTTTGATCTGTATTTCCAGATTACACCCTACTCTGACACATCACTTTTCCATAACGGTTCAAACTCATATTTCAACCTTCTTCTGATCTCAACTGAAACTGGCCCATATTGTCACCTTGGTCCCTCAGGCAGAATCTGAAAATCTGATACCATTCCTGTTCCAGACAAGTGCACTCTATAAAACGTAAAATATACAGGAAGCAATCCGTGGATGCTAAAATTAGTGGGTAAAAGTTTATGGAGAAACAAGAAAAGTATCTTCCCCAAAATGTATATTTATAAAAGGAAAATGATACCTTTTCAGGGAAAAGCCTGGTAGACACAACTTTAATCAAACGGTCAAAGTCAACATCCCCAGTTATAAGACATATATCTTGTATGCCCTGGTATGATGCATAAGCTTACCTTGGAGAGACTGTGTATTCAGCTCTGCTGCTGCTGCTACTGCTAAGTTGCTTCAGTCATGTCCGACTCTGTGGGACCCTATAGATGGCAGCCCAACAGGCTCCCCCGTCCCTGGGCTTCTCCAGGCAAGAATACTGGAGTGGGTTGCCATTTCTTTCTCCAGTGCATGAGAGTGAAAAGTGAAAGTGAAGTCGCTCAGTTGTGTCCAACTCCTAGCGACCCCATGGACTGCAGCTTACCAGGCTCCTCCGTCCATGGGATTTTCCAGGCAAGAGCACTGGAGTGGGTTGTCATTGCCTTCTCCAATTCAGCTCTAGACCACCACAATAAAGCCAATATTGCAATATTGCAGGGCACACAAATTTTTTGGTTTCCCAATGCATATAAAAGTTATGTCTATCACAGATGTAGAGAAAAAACTAGTGGTTACCAATGAGGAGAGGAAAGGGCAAGACAGGGGTGGGGGATTAAGAGGTATGCATAAAATAAATAAGCTAAGATGATCTATCATACAACACAGGGAATATAGCTAATATGAAAAATAATTATAAAAGGAGCATAACCTTTGAAACCTGTGAATCTCTATGTTTTACACCTGTAACTTATGTAATACTTGTACATCAAGTATATCTCAATAAAAAATTATTTTTAAAAGTTGTTGTATCTATACTATTAAGTGTGCAATAGCATGTCTAAAAAAACCCTGCATATATATATACCTTAATTAAAAAATATTACTAAAGAAATTCTAACCATCATCTGAGACTTCAGCAAGTATAATAGTAACATCAGTGATCACGGATCACAGATCACCTTATCAAACATAATAATAATGAAAAAGTTAAAATATTGCAAGAATTACCAAAATGTGACACAGAGAGCAAAGTGAGGAAATGCTGCTGAAAAAATGGTTCCGACAGACCTGCTTGATGCGGGTTGCCACAAACCTTCAATTTGTAAAGCACACAGTATCTGCAAAGGGCAATAGAGGGAAGGTCTGCCTCTACACGACCTCTACACGAGGTCTGCCTGTACTGAGAAAGGCATATTGCAGCCGAGGGTTTTTCACCCCAAATGTATCATCCCAATCAGTCATGAGAAAACATCAGACAAACACAAATTGAGGAAAATTGTACAAAATATCTGACCAGCACTCTTCAAAAATAGCCTGATCATAAAAGACAAGGAAAAACAGGAGCTGTCAAAGATTACAGGAAACTAAAAAGACATGAAACTAAATGCAACGTAGCATCCTGGACTGGATCCCAGAACACAAGAAGGAAATCAGAGGAAACACTGGTGAATTCACAATACAGTTTTTGGCTTAACCAGTAGCATTATGCTCATTTGCTCAGTCGTATCTGACTCTCTTGACCCCATGGATTGTAGCCCACCAGGCTCCTCTTTCCCAGGAGGAAATAGCTCCTATTTACCAGGCAAGAATAGTGGAGTGGGTTGCCATTTCCTACTCCAGGGGATCTTTCCCACCCAGGGATCTAACAGGCATCTCTTGAATCTCCTGGATTGTCAGGCAGATTCTTCATCACTAGCGCCACCTATTATACCAACATGAATTTCTTAGTTTCAATCTCCGTTATACGATCATGTGAAATATTAGCATTGGGGGAATTGGGGCTGAAGGAAACTCTCTGCACTATTACTGCAACATTTTGTACATCTAGACTTAACTTGTTACCTGTATGATCTCAAAAAATTAAACTCGAGTCTCAGTTTATTCATCTTTGAAAATTTTAGATCAGTGACCCCCAAAGATTCAAACTGAAGCAAAGAGAGACACCACTTAAATAAAACAAGACAATGAAATTGAAATGTGCACATATATGACAAAATTGTTCACATATACACTAATCTTCAAAATAACCAAGGTAATCATATATGACAAGTGAATAAAGTTTCAGCAAGATAATGAGTAAAAATACTTAGCACATATAGTAAGCACTCAATAAATATTGTTTATGACTCAACAAGGTGCTTTTGCCTAGAAAGTAGAAAGGCATTCATTTGGATCCAGGCCTTTTTGACTCCTGATGTAGTTCAGAAAGAAAGAGTAGCAAATTAGGAAACAGTCTGAAAAAAAAAAAAAAAAAGAACTGGCATTCTAAAGAGACAATGTAGATCCAAGAAAGACAAAGCAAACTGGAAAGTCAGCAATGATCCAAGAAGAGAAAAATCCTCGGTGGAATAAAAGTCTGAGGGTGAAGAAGATGATTTGGTGTCTTTGAAATCTCATGCCTACAGGACCAAACATCCAACTGGACCACCCAAGTGAGGTCAGAACCCCTCCTCTCTCCCACCCTCTGCCCAGGATCAGAACTAGTCAAGTAGATCAGATCTCCGGGGTTGTATTCATCCCCTTCTCTGTGTAAATGAATAAACAGCAGCAGAGACTAAACTGCCTGTCTAGACTTTGCTCTAAAGAATTCCAACTTTAAATGGTTTTAAAAATAGGTTTTGGGGGTTGGTGGAAAACATATACTGACATACCTTTGAAACAAAGTTCAAACATGTAACCAAGGGATAGTTTGAAAACATACAGAGGACTTTGGTTTCTATTGAATAGTAATGGCACATCAGGTTATTTGAACTAATTCTCTAGCCAAGAAAAAAAAATGCTGGACAAAATATTTTTGAATGTTTTCTTTAAAGTGTTAAAGAGCTGAGGCAGTGACTTCACCAAGATGGCAGAGTAGGAGACCCCGGACTCCATCCCCCAACAAAGAACTAGATAGCTTATCCATGACTGAAAACAGCTCTGGGAGAGCTCAGAAGTTCAGTTAAGACTTTTTTTTTTCCTGCAAAAAAAAAAAAGAAAAGAAGCTGCTGCAACACAGTGAAGCAAACCAAAAAACCTGAGAATACCACCACACACACCAAGTATAAAAAGGATGGCTCCGTTTTGCCTGCACCATCCCATGCCCCTGGCCAGCACCGCTCAGTGCCAATAGGAAACTCCCAACTCAGAAACAATTTCCTTGGCCAGCAGAGGGAGAGTGCAGTGAGCAACCACCATCTCCACCTTTCAGGGCACTGCACAAAGAACCTGCTTTGATTTCACCCCATTCAGTTCAGTTCAGTCACTCAGTCATGTCCGACTCTTTGTGACCCCATGGACCGCAGCACGCCAGGCCTCCCTGTCCATCACCAACTCCCACAGTTTACCCAAATTCATGTCCACTGAGTCGGTGATGCCATCCAACCATCTCATCCTCTGTCGTCCCCTTCCCCTCCTGTCTTCAATCTTTCCCAGCATCAGGGTCCTTTCAAATGAGTCAGCGCTTCCCATCAGGTGGCCTACGTATTGGAGTTTCAGAGCTGAGATATCTAGAAAATGCTAGGAACAAGATGGGCAGGGGTCACCAGTATCAGCCACACAGCAGGAGCCACCATGTCCTGCTCTTTCACAGTCTCCAGTAGCCTCCACTGCTAAGGACCTCAGTGGCCTCTTTGGATACTGCACACACGCCCAACTTTTGTCACTGGAAACCTTGCCACAGACCCCAAGAGACTGCTCTGCAGCAGATCCCGAGAGCTTCACCTGAGAGGAAACCAACAGTCAGTATGGCCACCCTGGATACCCATCAGACTTCACTGCTGAAGTTGTCTCCTCATGGGTTTTCACCTTTACAGATGCCAGCTGCCAAGAGTCACTCCTGACTCCCTATCTTCTCCTTTCTCCAGAGCCCAGGATGCCACACAGACAGCCAGCTCCAGCCTTCCCAGCTGTGGGCACGTAAGACACCCTTGTAAAAACTCACTGATGACTCCCAGCACCATGTATGCTTGGCTATCCCCGGAAGCCCAGGAGTGCACACTGACAGCCAACACCCTCCACCCCCACAGATGTTTGGGAGCCTGAATGGATCCAACCCTGACTCCTGTCACTGGCGGGCACCTCTGGGTTCACTGGCAGCTAGCCCCTACAGCTGTGTCCCTGCACACTGCCATCCAGACGCCCATCATGAGTCTCCCCGGGTGAGAAACTGCAGCGACATGAGTGTGTGCTGACAGCCAGGGACCTCCAACTACTACTGAGCCTGCAGGCGGCCTGGCCCTCTGGTGACAACCCCAGCCCCTGCCTCTGTGTGCGTCTGCACCCGGCCCTTGCCGCTACACAAGCATCTGCAGCCAGGCCCCAGCAATCAAGCATGTGCACACCCCCCACTCCTGGCTGTCCAGGTCTCTGGCTCTTGGGGTGCTGCTATGGACCCCAGCACCTCTAACAGCCACTGTGGACCCCCCACAGCTCCCTTGAAAAGAATCACACAGTGCTCAGTGTGTGGCCCCCAGCTGCCTGAGCTGGTGAGACATCACACCTTCCCTAGCTGGAACCCCCTTCATGCCCCTGCTCTTGGTGCCCTGCACCCCCAGACTGGAGTCACAGTGCAGCCCCACCCCCGGTGAATGTCTCTCCTTACTGAAATTAGTCCATAAATTCTGAAAGAATTCTTCAAATGCACAGACACCCACCCAAGGCTACAGGGATCAAGAAAATCAGGAAAACTTGACACCACCAAAGGAACACGACAAACTCCCAGGGTAACTGTGTTAGTTGCTCGGTTGTGTCCAACTCTTTGCAACCCCATGGACTAGCCGACCAGTCTCCTCTGTCTGTGGAATTCCCCAGACAAGAACACTGGAGTGGGTAGCCATTTCCTTCTCCAGAGGATCTTCCCAATCCAGGGATTGAACCTGGGTCTCCTGCATTGCAGGCAGATTCTTTACCATCTGAGCTATCAGGGAAGCCCCCTGGAAGAAATGGAGATACATGAATTGCATGACAAAGAACACAAAATAATTGAAAAGGCAAACTCAGATAAACTCTGGATGTTTGTATCTTCATCCAGGGCCTCAGAGAGCCTAAACATAATTCTCAAAGGCCATAAGAGACACAGAACAGCTTTCAGTTATGTCAAGAAAAAGGATAACAGGAGTGGGAACCAATACAGAGCAACAGAAAACAGTGAGCAGAAACTGATCCTGAAAGCCGTCCAATGCTGAAACCATTAGAAATCTATTTTAAACCATTGTACTTACTATTTAAAGAAAACAGAAGTTAAAATATCTGTTTTTAAAAATGATAGCATTTGAGGAAAACTGTTCTGAACTCAGTACATAAGGAGCTTGGAAATCATCATTCCCATACTCACGAAAAAAGCTGAACAAACTGAAAATCAGCAATTTAGATCCATCAGAGAATTGAGGTCACAGGGCATATGGATATCTCAGAATTGGAGAGACACATAGGCAGATATAAAGAAGCACAACTTAAACAAAAAACCTTCCCAGGATCCAGGACTAGAGTAGGAAAACCTGAACTCTAACTGATGAATTGCTGAAAACTCAGTGTGGACAATTCCGAAAGTTAAAAACTCCAGAGAGGCTCAGTATTTGAGGGCACACTCACATTTGTGAGTTTTCCCTCCAGAAGGTCTATCAAGATCTCACAGTTAATATTAGAGAAAAATCCCCTCAAGAAACCATTTCTAAGTACACTAGAGCATTCTGTTCTTTTTAACAAGGCGTCCCTTTAAGAGAAACTATTTTAACAGAGTCTAACACACTGATTTATATCAAACCTTAACTGACCTGGAGGTAGGGAAATACCAAATTTCAGCCGATGCTAGCATCCTGCCTCATGTAAAGGCGGGGAAAAACAAGACAAAACAAAAAGCACTTGTGAAGGTCGTAGCCCAGGAGCCCAGGCTCTGTGAAGGACTGACAGCTAATCGTAAGATTATAAAACACTTCTCTTCCCTCACACTTTACATCATTAGGATTCCTATATAATAACAGAGGAAATAGAACTGAAAAAACTGTATGCCTCAGATCTTAATATTTTCAGCAGAAGATGTTAAGAAGAGGAGGTAAGAATACACAGAAGAACTGTACAAAAAAGATCTTCATGACCCAGATAACCATGATGGTGTGATCACTCACCTAGAGCCAGACATCTTTGAATGTGAAGTCAAGTGGGCCTTAGGAAGCATCACTATGAACAAAGCTAGTGGAGGTGATGGAGTTACAGTTGAGCTATTTCAGATCTTACAAGATGATGCTGCGAGGGTGCTGCACTCAATAAGCCAGCAAATTTGGAAAACTCAGCAGTGGCCACAGGATTGGAAAAGATCAGTTTTCATTCCAATCCCAAAGAAAAGCAGTGCCAAAGAATGCTCAAACTACAGCACAATTGCGCTCATCTCTAATGCTCAAAATTCTCCAAGCCAGGCTTCAGCAGTACATGAACTGTGAACTTCCAGATGTTCAAGCTGGATTTAGAAACGGCAGAGGAACCAGAGATCAGATTGCCAACATCCATTAGATCATCAAAAAACCAAGAGAGTTCCAGAAAAACATCTGCTTTATTGAATATGCCAAAACATTTGACTGTGTAGATCACAATAAACTGGAAAAGTCTTAGAGAGATGGGAATACCAGACCACCTGAGCTGCCTCCTGAGAAATCTGTATGCAGGTCAAGAAGCAACAGTTAGAAATGGACATGGAATGACAGGCTGGTACCAAATCAGGAAAGAAGTATGTCAAGGCTATATATTGTCACCCTGCTTATTTAACTTATATGCAGAGTATATCATGCCAAATGCCAGCCTAGATGAAGCACAAACTGGAATCAAGATTTCCAGGAGAAAGATCAATAACTTCAGATATGCAGATGACACCACCCTTATGGCAGAAAGTGAAAAAGCAATAAAGAGCCTCTTGATGAAAATGAAAGAGGAGAGTAAAAAAGGTGGCTTAAAACTCAATATTCAGAAAACTAAGATCATGGCATCTGGTCCCATCACTTCAAAGCAAGTAGATGGGGAAACAGTGTAAACAGTGAGAGGCTTTATTTTGGGGGGCTCTAAAATCACTGCAGACGGTGACTGCAGCCATGAAATTAAAAGATGCTTGCTCCTTGAAAGAAAAACTATGATCAACCTAGACAGCATATTTAAAAGTAGAAACATTACTTTGCCAACAAAGGTCCAGCTAGTCAAAGCTATGGTTTTTCCAGTAGTCATGTATGGATGTGAGAGTTGGCCTATAAAGAAAGCTGAGCACCAAAGAATTGATGCTTTTGAACTGTGGTGTTGGAGAAGACTCTTGAGTCCCTTGAAATGCAAGGAGATCCTACCAGTCAATCCTAAAGGAAATCAGTCCTGAACATTCATTGGAAGGACTGATGCTGAAACTGAGACTCCAATACTTTGGCTGCCTGATACGAAGAGCTGACTCATTGGAAAAGACCCTGATGCTGGGAAAGATTGAAGGCAGGAGGAGAAAGGGACAACAGAGGATGAGACAGTTGGATGGCATCACTGACACAATGGACGTGAGTTTGAACAAACTCCAGGAAATGGTGAAGAACAGGGAAGCCTGGTGTGCTGCAGTCCACGGGGTTGCAAAGAGTCAGACATGACTGAGTGACTGAACTGAACTGAATATGTACTGCATGCTCCATCATGTCTGACCCTTTATGACCCCATGGACTGTAACCCACCAGTCTCTTCTGTCCATGGGATTTTCTAGGCAAGAATACTGGAGGGGGGTTGCCATGCCTTCTTCCAGGGGATCTTCCCAACCCAGGGATTGAACCCACGTCTCTTGCATCTCCTGCATTGCAGTCCAATTCTTTACCACTGAGCCATGGGGGAAAGCCAAGGGAAGGTATAGAAACAAAAAGCACAAATATTAATAAGATGCTGTATTTAAACCCAAAAGCTCCAGGAATTACATTGTGTATAAGTAGACAAAATATTCTAGACAAAAAATTGACTTTCAAAAAGCATTTGCTAAGTCGCTTCAGTCGTGTCCGACTCTGCGCGACCCCATAGACGGCAGCTCACCAGGCTCCCCTGTCCCTGGGAGTCTCCAGGCAAGAACACTGGAGTGGGTTGCCATTTCCTTCTCCAATGCATGAAAGTGAAAAGTGAAAGTGAAGTCACTCAGTCATGTCCAACTCTTAGCGACTCCATGGACTGCAGCCTACCAGGCTCCTCTGTCCATGAGATTTTTCCAGGCAAGAGTATTGGAGTGGGGTGCCATTGCCGTCTCCATTCAAAAGCATAGTTATATGTTATTTAAAAGAAACATATCTAAAAGTTAAGGGTATGAAAGGCTTTTAAAAATTGAAAAATTTAAGCAAAATCTCACATAGCTATATTAATATCAGTCAAAGTTGACTTTCAAATGAAAAGCTTCGCTAGCAATAAAGACAACATTACAAGGAAAAAAGCTAAATTTAAACTGTGCGTGCAGTACTCAGTCACTTCAGTTATGTCCCAGCCTTTGCGACTTGCCTGGAAAATCTCATGGACAGAGGAGCCTGGTAGGCTGCAGTCCATGGAGTCGCTAAGAGTTGGACATGACTGAGCGACTTTACTTTCACTTTTCACTTTCATGCATTGGAGAAGGAAATGGCAACCCACTCCAGTGTTCTTGCCTGGAGACTCCCAGGGACGGGGGAGCCTGGTGAGCTGCCGTCTATGGGGTTGCGCAGAGTCGGACACAACTGAAGCGACTAGCAGACCATGGACTATAACCCACCAGGCTTCTCTGTCCATGGAATTCTCCAGGCAAGAATACTGGAGTGGATTGTCATGCCCTCCTCCTCCAGAGGATCTTCCCGACCCAGGGATGGAACCTGGGTCTCCTGTATTGGCAAGCAGGTTCTTTTCCACTAGCACCACCTGGAAAGGCCAAATTTAAACTGTAAAGTATAACAATTTTACATTTGCATGTGCTTCATGATACAGAAGCAAAATACATAAAAGCAAAATATTATATATCAAAATACATAAAACAAAAATTATAACTACAAGGAATTTATATAACAAGAAAAATCAATAAATTACAGCATATTTGAACAAGAAAATTAGCAAAATTAGTTTGATAGACATATGTAGAAGACTCCATTCAAGACCTATAGAATATATATTTTGAAGCATACAAAATTGAGCATTTTTGAATGTAATTATATACTGGGATATAAAGCAAAGTGAATAACTTAAAAAATAAGCTTCACAGAATATGCTCTCTGACAACAACGCAATCAAGGTAAAAATCAATAACAAAAGAAAACTTGAAAAAGCTTGTTTGGTAAAGTTAAGAAATATACTTTAAAATCGGACAAAGAATAAAGCATAATAAAAGTTTTTAAATATTTTGAACAAAAATATTACAAAATTATGTATATACCATGACCTGGGATGAAACTAATAAAATATATAAAAATGGAATATAAGTTTATATATATATATAATATATACACACACACATATATATAAGCATAGCCATAATTATTCATATTAGAAAAGGTTGAAAAATCAATGAGCTAAGCATCTCTCAGAAGAAATTAGAATTAAAAATACCAAAATTAACTCAATAGAGCAGAGAGGGAAAGAATTAATATAGGTAAGAGTTGAAATTTAATCTTAAAAAACATTTTTAAAAGAATGAAGTTATTTGTGAACACTTCAGGGATGGTGTCCAAGACATCTTGTGAAGAGTTAAAAACTAACGTATAAAATCTGCTACCATTTGTGTAAAAGGGATCTATTTAGAGTTTGAGATTTTCAGTGCTTATACTCTTCATAATTTCTGTTTTTTAAACAAAATGAAAGTTGCATTTTTTAAAAAAAAGTAAATAAAATTTTGAATTAAAAAAAAAAATGTTAGCCAAAGTTGTCAAAAGGATCTAGAGGGAAGGGAGACTCACAGAGCCCTCATTCAAACATAGGGACAACGCTGCCACCTGCTCATGTGCTGATGGGAAGTGGGTGGGGTGGTGGTGCTGGTGATGGTGAGGGGATGGGAGTGAGAGGATGAAGGTGATGGTCCTGGGGATCACTGTGGCTGTGGAGGTGACATTGGCAATGGAGGAGGTGGTAGAGGTGGAGAAGAGGTGGTGGTGAAGTTGGTGCTGGAGATAGTGGTCATATTCTGGTCGGGGCTGTGATAGTCAAGTTCTTGGAGCTGTTCCCACAGACCATAGAGGTTCTATCTGCCAAACTTCCTAGGCAACAGACAAGCCTTAGTCATCAATATGAGCCAAAAAACATGAGAAATTTGATCACATCCTTCCACTTGAGATCACTGTGTGTTCTCTCTTCTTTCCTTTGTGCTCTGATTAGATCCCTAAAATTCAATCTTCTCATTAGTTGCCATCTGGTACTGAACTGATTTTCAAAGGGAAGTTGGCCACATAACATATGGGCTCTGAGAAGAGGTGAGCTATATTACTTCTGATTACTGATGGGACCATAGAATCCGAGAGCAGTTACCAAAAGAACAGTTAATCATTTTATGCCTTGATAACATCTGCTATGTGTTTGAACAAGGCCATGCACTTGGTGAGCAGGGAAACCTGAGACTGGATCTTTAGAGGTGAAGGGGAGGTCCCTGGTGATTTACAGTGAGGACATGTGACCAAACTGCCATCGAGGGAAATGATTAGTAACCTCGGGAGAAAAGCCAAAACCTTGCATAGACCACAGGCGTTTTACAGTTCCCGCTCCCCTTCAGATTCATTGGCCCTAGGTCAGACGTGAGGTGACAGCGTGACTTTCCTGCCCCAGAGAAGAGACTGTCTCCTGAGGGACAGCATCTCTGTATCACCAGCCAGAAACTTCAGTTTCCCTCTAATCATGCCCCTTAATTGGTCCAAGCAGAGGGGGCTGATTGCTCAAAGGGATGAAAAGCAAAACCCCTAGAATAACATTTTATCCTCATTTAATCAATCATGTTTCATTCTCTACACCTCTCACAACCCCCACTTAGGCAACAACACAGGACCTCTCTGATTATCTCCCTGGGTTTCACTGTGCACTCAAAAATTTCTCGAAATTAAATTGTCTTAATCCACTTTTATTTAGAGAGAAATTCTACATGATGGTTTTGAGAGGAAAAATATAGCCTTAAGCATTGAACAACAACAAAAAAAGACAGGAAGAAAGAAGAAAAAAAGGAAGATGGGGAAAAAAGAGAGAGAAAGAGAGGGAAGGAGGGACGGATACAGAAGGAAGAGAAAGGACACAGAAGGTTAATGTCCCAAAGGTCTGGGACTTACTGCCTTGGGAAAGTCCTAGTCAAGAGAAATTTCCCTGCCCCTTAACTAATTTGGAGGCAAAATAAGAATCATGTGAACAAGCAAAACTGACCAGATCCTATCTATCCAGCACTAAGTTCTCTGGGGAGGAAAGGTGAGTGACATTTACTGCTTCAAGACAATCTTGTTATCATTAACAGCACTATTGTTATTCCAGCTTCTTCCTGTCCTTGTCCCTGCTTTACCACTGAAAGTGACTTCTGACTACTTGGGTCCTTTCAGCTTCCTTTGCATTATAATACACAGACTAACAATGCTCTAATTTTCCTCCATTGAAATGTACCCTCGCCCCAACCCCCAAAACAGATTGGTGTGATTACTGAGTAGTTCTGGGTGCTTCGTGCTTCATCATTTCTTGCTGTAACTAGACAGCCCTTTCATATTCTTTTGATAACTGAAACATTTGAACAATCATTGTCCTACACAGGAGCTGATCTTTGAGCAATTGTGCTTTGTACCATCCCATCCCCTTTGGGAGCAAGATCGGTTTTAAAATAATGACTTCTCTAGCAGTTTATTACCAGCCTGGAGCCATTTTCACACCTCAGAAGTGAAGGCTTAATGAGCAGAGAAATTAAAGAGTAAAACTCTGCAAGTGTCTTCTTAAATGGTGGCATTTTGGCAGCTCAGGAGAAGCTTCCGAAGAGGAGCCACGTCACAGTCACCTTGTTCTCCAAATGACCTTTAGGTAATGAACCTCAGAGTTTCCTCCCCACAGCTCCACCCGCTTCTTTTCCATCCTGGAGATGCCTCCCAGGAAGATCGGACGGTGAATAATGGAGTTGTGTGAGCATAATGAATTCACCTAACACAATGCTGGGAAGGCAGTATTGGCTCAATAAAGTCCTCCCGAGTGGTGACCACACACCCCCAGACCCTCCCCACCACAACAACTCCTTACCAATAGTTGCCAGTTCCTGGGCATCTTTTAGAAATACACTCAAATACCATTTATTCTTATGGATGTTGGAGGGGCGTGTAATTTCCTCGGTTCTGTCTCATCACAACAAACATCTGAAGCGACGGACCAGCATTACAGCCCTCGGACACTGTTACAGCCCTCGGACGGGCCAGTGTTACAGCTCCGTGTGACAGCTCAGTTTTATTTAGAAAATAAAGGAAAATACATCCTCGAGGCATGAGGACATGCCAACCCAAAAGACGCGAAGAGGAGACAGAGAGAGATCCCTGACCCTTTGGCTCCTTTTTTTATATGTTTTTTCTCCTCCCCCTGGGCCTGCCCTACGTAAATTGGGCTAGCCAGGAGGGCTGTTTGTTTTACCTGAGGTCCTCACTCCAGTCTTCAGACCTTCCTTTGTTCTATTTTCAAGGGTTTTTCCCTTCCTTGTCTTTTAGCCACCACCATGCTGGACTCCTTTTTCCTATTCTAACTACCTAACATAACCCTTTCATAATTCTCCCAGTTTGTCCTCCCTCTTCAGGGTTTTAGGGCAATTATGTACATATAGTATTGTAATTATTGTGTTATAATAGTCTATTTATGTATCTCACTTTCCCATGAGGGAAAGCAAGGATAGTGACCAAGCAGTGTTCATTTTTACATCCCTAATGTCCATTACTTTAAGTGCATCCCTTGTAGCTCAGCTGGTAAAGAATCCACCTGCAAAGCAGGAGACTCCAGTTCCGATTCCTGGATAAGAAGATCCACTGGAGAAGGGATAGGCTACCCACTCCAGTCTTCTTGAGTTTTCCTGGTGGCTCAGATGGTAAAGAATCTGACTGCAATACAGGAGACCTGGGTTCAATCCCTGAGTTGGGAAGATCCCCTGGAGAAAGGAATGGCTACCCACTCCAGTATTCTGCCCTGGAGAATTTCATGGACTGTATGGTCCACGGGGTCACAAAGAGTCAGACACAACTGAGCGACTTTCACTGATATCCATTGCAGTGCTTAGCAAACGTAAATTAGTGAATATTTGGTAAAAAATGAATGATTGGATAATTCTGATGAGTCTTTTCAAATAAACGATAGTTTTTTTACCAAGGCTATTGCTCCAGAATCGTATTTTTGTCCCACCTTTGAACAGAAAAAAATTACTCTTAACTAAGTTTCAGGAGGAAGCTGCAAAGAGAGAAAAGCAACTGGTTGGAACAAAGGAGGACCGAGATAGGGGATTGACTTCCTGTAGACTTGAGCCTCGCTGTATGTTCATTGTAATGTATTAGCATGCTAAGTGACACACCCGCCAGTGACATGACAGTTGACAATTGACGTGGCAGTTGAAGATTGCCATGACAACAACCAGAAAAGTCCCACAAAAGGACTACAAGGGAGCAATGCATCAGTTCAGCTCCAAATCACATCCCTGATCTCAGAAAACTCATAAATATTCCTCCCACTCTTTCCAATGCCCTCCCTTTTACCTGGACCCTCCTATATATTTGGTGTCTCTGCCCAAACTGGGTTGAGAAGTTGATTTGTCAACTAAGTTTCTGCTTCTCCACTCTTTGGCCATTGAATAAAGCTTGTGTTGTTCCATTTTAAGCATCAAAAGAACCTTCCTAGCCAGTATCAGGGCTCATATCAAAATTGATTCAAACTATAGGAACAAAAGGGCTTCCCTGTGGCTCAGATGGTAAAGAATCTGCCTGCAATGCAGGAGAACCAGTTTCCATCCCTGTGTTGAGAAGATCCCCTGGAGAAGGAAATGGCAATCCACTCCAGTATTTTTGTCTAGAGAATTCCATGGAGGAAGGAGCCTCACGGGCTACAGTCCACAGGGTCACAAAGAGTCAGACACAACTGAGTGACTAACACTTTCAGTTTCATACGAATAAAAACCAGTAGACATAAGGATCAACTTCCCTGCACATGAATGCCATGGTGGTGTTAGAGAAGAAACAAGATTCGCCAGTCCTCATCCAACCTCTTAAATGAAACTTTTCACATCATTGCTAAATACAGATGCCCTGAGAAGCATTTATGCAAATCTATTAGCTTTCCCACCTGGGCCAGGAAGATCAAAGATCTCATGTTTGGATGGTCTTTCCCTCATAGCATCTGTAATCTTTGGGGATCTGTTTCTGGCTAAGGAATCTGCTGTGAGGGTAGAATCAAATTGCCCAGAGTAGCCAAGTCAAAGTAATGAAGTAGTAGAAATCAGTCTATCTCAGCGACTGCCGAGCCAGCATCTGCCTGCCTAATTGCATAGTTTGCTTGGTCGGATTTGAGACTCTTATTGATATTTGGAACAACTTTCCCTTTCTATTAATATTGGTAGTTAGAGAGATAGATTTTGATTTCCAATACTTTGTGTTTATTTCCCCTTTGTGACAGAGAAAGCCACAGAGGGAGCAAATGAAGAGAAAATGGCTGTTTAGGGGTGCAAGGGCATCTTGGAGGAGGAAGGGAAATAAACATGGGAATATGAGAGCCCTGTTCTCTAGAGAACTCAGGAAGGTTGAGATCTCTTTCACATGATTGGCAGCCAATGCTATTAATAGGCATGGAAAGCATTTCTATGCAATCCTAGGTTCCACGCATTTGTCACGGAGGGCTCATTGTCATCAGAGGGAGATCCACCCCTCCTCTGCAGTAGATATGAGAAATGGGGCTGATTGCTGTAGAAAAGCCAATGGAATTAAGCTGATGTTTACTGCTTCATAAAGGCATAGTGGACAAATTACCCAGCTAGACCATATTGGGTGGAATTGTTAGTTGAAAGTGACAACCAGGCCTGTAATTTACACTGCACTTTGGAAATTTAAGCTGGGAGGCTCGGCACTCTCAATCGTGTATTGTAAAGCTTCTTTTGTACTTCTGGCTCATTTTGTGCCGGGAATCATTTAGCCATTGACTTTAACTGCTAATACAGTTTCATCAAACACCAAGAATAAATCAAAATTACTGGATCATTCAAAATCTGTCCTCAGAGTTGTTTATATGTATTTTTTTCCACCATTACTTCAGTAGAGTTACCAGAGAAGCTGCTAAATGATGATATATTGGACATGCCTTGTTGCCATCTTCCTGGAGTCTCTTGCAAATAAGACATAATCCATGACAAATTCTTCTTCTAGTTATACAAAACATAAATAATGATAATAAAAAAGGAATCAACTTTATGAAAAATGAGGAAGAGATAGGAGAGAGATGTTTCAAATAAATAGCTCTCCTCTCAGTCTTGGCTCTTATTGGGAAAGACAAAGAAGGAATTTTAAAACTAACTTCACCACACAAGGGCCTAAATTCCTGTCTGTCTAGTCTATCTGAGAGTGATAGAAGACTCTTATATACATAACTTTTTGTTCAAAGCTGTACATACTAAATTTTAGCCTTATATATAAAAATTCCAAGCATCAATTGTAAAAGTCACTCCATCCAAAGAAATATTTGGTGTATACAAATCATGAAGGTAACAGTGAGAGAGACCCAAGTTGGTGATTCCAAGTTCACTAATATTCATTATGCATCAATAGATCTCAGATGGTAAAAACCACTGGAGTATTTAATCTGAGAAAACCTGCCACCCTGCTTGAATCTTTGTTTTATGGCTTTTTAAATTGCAGTTCAAAGGATAGATAGATAAATACATTAGCATTAGATTTGTTCACAAAGGAGTAAGAAATATTGTGGCAGGAAGAAATTGCTAATGTCTTAACATAGTCTCTCTGCCTCTCACCACTTTTACTCCTGAAATTTCTAGCTAATATGCCTGGAGAATTATAAAATCCATCCACAAATGTTAACAATGTCTTGTTAATTGAAAGCCCTACTCCTGTTTTCTACTGAAATCATTATTTTCTCCCTTTGTGCCTGATATTGGAAGACATAAAGCAACAACAAGATCTCTTCTCAAGGACTCCTGGTCATTGATCTTACATTAACACAGCAAAATAAAAGGTTTGGGAGTGAGCATTTATCAAATTATACTTTCTCCTGACTGGTTAGTTAAGTGTCAGGTGGTAAGTCGTGTCTGACTCTTTACGACCCCATGGACTGCAGCCCACCAGGCTCCTCTGTCCATGGAATGCTAGGCAAGAATACTGGAGTGGGTTGCCATTTTCTTCTCCAGGGGATCTTCCCGACCCAAGGATAGAATAGAACCCAGGTCTCCTGTATTACAGGCAAATTCTTTACCATCTGAGTTACCAGGCTGGTATTATATAAACATATATAAACATGGAGCTGATGGATGAGGCACTAACTGAACTCTCCAATAGTAGTATTTAAAAAGACCATTCAAATTATATCATAATAACAAGACTTTTTTTTTTTTTTTTTTCAGATTCCAGAACTCAGGAACATCTGTTTGCAAGGAGGTTTCAGAAACCTCTGCTTCAGAAAACTGCTATGAGGGCTTCCCCGGTGGCCAGTGATGAAAAGTCTGTCTGCCAATGTAAGAGACACAGATACAATCCCTGACCCAGGAGGATCCCACATGCCACAGAGCAACTAAGCCCGTGAACCACAACTACTGAGCCTGTGCGCCAGAGTCTGGGAGCTGCAACTCCTGAAGCCCACACACGCTGGACACAGTGCTCTGCAACGAGAAGCCAGCCCACCGCAACTAGAGAAAAGCCTGCACAGCAATGAAGACCCAGCGCAGCCAAAAACAATAAGTAAATAAATAATTGTTAAAAGATCCATCTCAAAAACAAACTAACAACAACAACAAAAAGCTGTTATGAGTCTTGCAAATTTGGACTGCACTGCTGTATCCACCTAGCATCAATAATCAGCCACCCTCACAGGATGTTGGCTCTCCAGGGACCCAGACCAAATCAGCATAGCGGTTTAGAAATCTAAGAGAGAGAAGAGCCTTTGCAATTAAGAGTGTTCTGCCCATT
Organism: Bubalus bubalis; assembly: GCF_019923935.1. Classification (NCBI taxonomy): domain Eukaryota; kingdom Metazoa; phylum Chordata; class Mammalia; order Artiodactyla; family Bovidae; genus Bubalus; species Bubalus bubalis. The sequence goes on from NC_059161.1 coordinate 6,798,310, forward strand.
TATAGAATCAAATTTTCCAGGAACATAGCTTAGGATAAACCACGTTAGATGAACATTTCAACATAATATAACGAACGCAATCATTTCAACGAAGCAGATAGCAGAGCAATTTGTTCTAGCAGATGGTTCGCCCTGGGATCAGAGCAATTATCTCCTTACTCTACACTCAGGGGTAGCCAAAGATTCAACAATTGACTATTCAAAGCAACTTAGCAGTAGAAGGAAATTTCTGTTATGGTAAAACACAGGGTTTGCATTCGCCTTCTGCACAAGCAAGTCCTGGAGAACGTTCTGCAGAATAAAAGATAATTGCTTATCTGTACACACATGGTCATCTTGCTGAGTTATCTCAAAGAACTGGACCCAGAAGAGGTGAGAACTCAGAAGAATGCTTGCCATTCTGCCACCCCTGAAAAACATTGGCCTTTTTCTTGACTATTGCCTAGGAAAATAACTCTTCTTGCTTTTATCTTTCCATTTTGTCATCTTGAATCTATAGGCAGATTAAATTGCCCTACCTAAAACAAATCAACAGTTACCAAAACAAAGTTTGTAAATCACATTTCAAGCAGTGAAGATACAAGAATTTGTGTTGTCTTCTGATATGCAGCTACAGAAATGGAGTCAGTGTGCAAAAACCAGCTTAAAAAAATGTTTACCAGGAAAAAAAATGGTTGAATACAGAAAACAGATACATAATCTTTACACAGATCAAAACATTAGTTCAAATCACCTAAAGTATAAATACTTCTATCAGTTCTCCTGAGTTATGATGCAGATGCTTCCAAATTATAAACATATGCCTAACTTTGGCAGAATTATAATATAAATATGGAATTAAACATGTTATGTATGGGCTCAGTCGCTTTTGCATATGTGAGGAAAACTAAAGCTAGAAGTCAAGTTAAACAAACAAACCACAGTTGGTTGTAGAGGGTTGGATGTGGGAAAAAAATGAAAATCAGAAAACTATATAGATTGGGGAGTTACAGGGAGACAGTTACCTAGGAAAACTTGAAACAAAGAAATGGTCATAGAATGTGTGACTTGCAAAAACAAAAGAATTTTAAGAAGATGGTTAGAAATGGTTATAGGACAGGGACACTCAGAATACTGAAAACTGGATTACACATTGTCTGATACATACCAGCCAGAAACTAGGTGTGACAGCTGCCTCCATCCTCAAGGAAATAGAAAGAGGTGGCCTGTAGTTCGGAGTAGAGGTGAAAACCAAGGCAGAATTAGAAAACAAAGTATAGAAGCTACCCTGAAATCCTGAGCATTGCCTTCAGCAGAGTCTTTTTGGATTCAGAGACTCCTGAAGTCTGTAAATCACTACCAGGTATGACCTTCTCCCCTTATATGACTAAAGTGGTTATACATGCCCCATGGTTGACTGAGCAGATCTGATCTTAAGTGTATTCTCTATTTAGGAGGAAGGTTTACCTTGGAGAGACCCATAAGCAAAAGTTTATATTAAGTGGGGGCCTGGCATGAGAACTGCCTTGGCCTTGGCGACTGAGTTAATTTTATTACCTGACAGGAGAGTTTGCTGAAGGAGGGCTTCACTGTCTGGCTTCTACTCATAACAATTTCAGATACTTTGAGATCTCTATATCTACTTTGGTGCTAATGAGAAAATAAGAATAAGAATCATAAAAAAAATTTTAATTTTATATTTAAAAATGGTTTAAAAACATTTAGATACCAAGTGCCAAGCATAGTACTAATTACTTTGAAGATATTTAATTTAATTCTTATTACACTGTATGAGATAGATCTTATTATTCCCATTTTCCAAATGAGGAAACTGAGGTATTACTTTAATTTTTAGATTCCAAACTAAAACTCTGACTATCCTTTAGAATACATTTTTACTATTTGAACCAAGGATCATTCTGTCACTCTGAGATTCTTCAGAGAGAGTTTTTTGCCTCTTTACAATTGCCTTTTGTTTAAGCTATATTGAGGCTTCCCTGGTGGCTCAGACTGTAAAGAATCTGCTTGCAATTCAGAAGACCTGCATTCGATTCCTGGTTCAGGAAGATCCCTGGAGGAGGTAAAGGCAATCCAGTCCAGTATTCTTGCCTGGAGAGTCTCCTGGACAGAGGAGCCTGGTGAGCTACATTCCATGGGGTCTCAAAGACTGATTAGCATTTTGACTTTCACTTTTAAGCTATAGTAATTTCACCCAAGATGATCAGGATGAGAAACCACATGTTGAGATAGAGGAGTGGAGACAAAGAGAAGGAGAAAAGGGAAGAAGGTTGTCCAAGCACCTCTGTTGATTATATTTAACTGACGGTGTGGGGTTTAGGCCGTGGGAATGAGCTTCTTTATCATATCTGTCATAATGACAACAATAAGGAAAACAACATCAGCAACAACAAAATATATTTGTGATAAAAGGGCTTGTTTTGTGCCATTCATTGTTCTAAGGGCTCAACGTAAGTCATTTAATAAATTAACTCATTCACAAGAATTAATGAACCACTTTCACACAATTATCCTTTCCATGTTCTTTTATCTATTCACAGCTGTGAAGAATTTGCCATACAATTAAATACTAGTAATTTATTTTTTAAGAACAAACATATTAATGGTTGTAGAGATCTGAAATACGAGTTTCAAGCATTTCTTACAGTAGAATTATGGGTTTTATTTTTTCAGCCACTCCAAGAGGGGGAAAAAAATAGTTTGCTCTTTATTTTTCTGTTGAGCAAGAGAGATATAAGCCAATTTATTGTATAAGACTAGAACTCTTGAATTTGAACCTGTCCTGTCTTCCATTTTTAAATTCTGTTTAAAGACATCCCTGTACCTAGTCTAAAAGGGCTCAGGCGGCCCTGATATGAGCTGAAGTAATGCCATCTTATTTAATGATTTCAAAGGCATCAGGCATTAGGTTTTCTTGCCAACTCACTAACTCTCTTCCTCATAATGATATTGGTGAAAAAGTACACCAGATGCGTAACAGCTGGCTCATGAACTTCCGCATCTCAGCCATTTCTTTGCACCACTATCAATGTTTTTCCCCAAATACCAGTTCTAATTGGTTAACGTTGTACAACTCTGTGGTTGGAAGTCTTAAATAGACTACCAGTTATCAATTTCCGAATTATATAATTCTACACAATAAGTGGTAAATAGTTAGGCGCTTAGAGTCCAGCATTGCTTTATTTCCATGAGCATAACTTCTAGGTTACAGGACTTTCCCCTAATTAGTTAGCCTGCAAAGAGTCATTTCTTTTCTAAATTTTATCCGGCAGTATAATTTTTTTATGGTTGAGTTGTAAAACCTTTGAAAATAGGATTTTATAATAGGAAGCGACAAATCCTAGCTCAGTTCAACCATCTGCCTTTAATAAATACACGTTCCTTTCCCCTGCAAACCCTGACTTTTTCTTCCTGTGACCCAAGGTCAATCAATCAGAAAAAGAGAGGGGATGCTAATTTAAAAAGTGCTAGTAAATAAGCATTATGAAAAATAGTTAGAAATGAAGTGCATATATCTTCGAGAAACAGTACTGCCAGAACTTTATTTTCAAACATGCTTTTCTGATATCTACTACTGTCTTCATTAATGGCTCTCCTACATCTGGTCACAGAGAGCTTTTCAGGACCATGGACAGGAACACACACAAGCAGCAAAATTCTCACTGCATACGGCAACACTGGGTATTGAGAGTTTTGAGTGGCAATTACACACATTCATCTTAATTTCGGGGGGCCATCTGGTTTGCACGAGCCACTGGGATTTCAAAATTCAATGAAGATCGATATTGCCCAGGGGGCTAAAGCCTTCAAGCAGACCAAGGGCAAATGTGCCAGTCCAATAGACAATGTATTTTTTACAAATCATGATGTCACCTGATTTGCTAACAATTATGTTGAATTTAATCTAATAATTAGTATTTTAGAAGCAGAGTGCCAGGATACATCAGCATTAGGTTTCTCCCTCATTCCCTTGAGAAGACTGAGAGGTGAGACCATCATTAAAGGTACTATTTCATAACTGGATTTTTTCGTTTCTTTCAGTAACTTGTCTTGAATACTATGGAGACACATTTCAGAGTGCTGTGCTATGAGCTAGAAGCAGAAATAAAGGGGCAGGAACTGAAATGTGCTAAGTGGGCAAGATAGAAAATAAAATGCAGACTCTTAGTTATGAAAGAACTTAGCTTAGATATGCTGTTCTCAAAAAAAAAAAAAAATACTGAGAGATGGAAAGATTATAAATATAGATACAGATATATAGAGAAAATTATTATCTCTATGTCAAATAGAAAAACTTAATGGATGTGAGGATGAGTCAAGGAAACAGACTATACTTTCTGCTTCAAGATTTTATACCTTTATGTCTATCTATAAAGTTTTGCCTCTAATTTTCTAAATTTGAGAAATGGATCACAATTTTATGCTTGTTGAATAGAGGTGAGGTATTGTGATTTTTAAGATATTTATTCAGAAATCGCTGTTACTTGTCATCATAAAATTTAGATTTTTTTTTTCAGATCCAAAGAGCATTCATTCAAATATTCCTTCCTAGTTCCACCAAGCAAAGCAATTCAGGTGTATGCTCACAGCTGAATCTCTAACACATGAAGGAGTATCTGGCAGGTACTCAATACATATTTGTTAAATAAATGAACATTTCTGCCTTTCAAATTTATATTCATTCTTAAAGAATGCATCTTCACTCTTCTTTAACTAAACTTCTTCTGACCACCTCCGTCTCTGCTGAAACTGGCATGTCTTTCCTATAAATGCCCATAGCTTCGTGTATGTACCTTTATTATGGTACTTGTATCATTTTGTCTCAGAAGAAAGTATTAATACATTGTGTCATTTTCTTATTCCCTTTACTCAAATACAATGTATTTGGAGTCTTACATGCACTTTTCACTCTGACTTTTTGATCCCTTTTCTCCTAAAATGTCTGAACTTATTCTCAGTTTACCTTAGTACTTCAATTCTGCCTTGGAGATATTGTCTTGATAATCTGAGTCATTGCTCCTATTCTCAATAAAGTATAGAAGATGGATAGCTTTAGTGCTTTCCTTCTGCTCTTATAAATCTAATAAACAGCTTCATTCATATTGGTTCTTTTGGAATCCTTCACACTGCCTTGGTTGGTTTTTGTTACAGATAAGAAAGGGAAACATTTGACAACCTTGATACCGATGAGACTGAAACAGCTACTCTAATAATTCTACATCCATACAACTTAATTCTTGGGCTCAGTCACTAAGTCTTGTCAGACTTTGCAACTCCATGGAAGGTAGCCTGCCAAACTCTTCTGTCCTTGGGATTTGGGCAACAACCCCCAAGTGTAAAAAAAAAAAAGAATGTGCCAAAACAATAAAGAATCAGATATCACCAAATCATTTGTGTGCCTAAATGAGACTGGGCCAGGCAACTCTTAGAGATGAGCTTCTAGCAAATGCTACCAAATAGTGGTAGCCGTGATTCACTCCAAGCATTCAGATAAGGAGATTAGACAAACCTGACTGTATCCCACTTCTTTGTTGAGAAACAGGAAAATTGCCTCATCAGAATGAAATTTCTTCCTACTGTATAGCACAGGGAATTATATTCAGTATCCTGTGATACACCATACTGGAAAAGAATATTAAAAGGAATGTATATATGTATCACTGAATCACTTTGCTGTACAGCAGAAATTATTGCAAATCAACCAAATATTTCAACTTAAAAAAAAGGCATGAACTTCCTATGAATTATCAATTCTCTCAAATTAGGAGACATGATGTGTTTCAACAGAAGAAAGAAATCACAAGAACCAGACCCTGAGCAAGAAATTTTTTTCTTTGCTTTACCTCGTATCTCATCCATCTTATATTGTTTCAGCATATGCTTTGTAGAACTAATTTCTTCCCCCACTCTCCTCACCAAGACTCTTTATAGATGTAGAGATGATTTTTCAACCTATGAGACTGAGTTAGATAATTTTAGACCTAAAGTGTTGCATTTTGTTTGTTTGTTTGTTTTGTAAGGCAAGTGAGAGAAAAACAAAAAAAAGTAAAAGGAAGTTACTGGCTGTTCTGCCCTGATTGGACTATAATTATCATGAGATCATTTACAAATTGAATTATGCTAGAAAATGCAGTCTTGCCATGAGTTTAAGAGAATTCTCACCATTAATAAGATTGCTTTCTTGATACCCTTCTCGATCATGCTCTCTGAGATTTCCAAGCTCTCAGAGATGTCTTATGTCCCTTATATTTAAATAAAATGAAAATAAGTCTTACAAGTATCTACCTGGCGCACTACCAGAGGCCGACTTATTTGTGTTGTGCCTAGTGAATTATCAGATCATGTGAACCGTTTAAGGAAGCCCAGTATGCTCACATTGCCACTTGGTTTCTCACTGGCAACAGCAGGGCAGGCCCAGCTGTTCCCAGCAGCTGTTCAGTATAGAACTGGCTGGGCTGAAATGCCTTCCAGCTGATGATGGTCCCCAGGAGTGCTAGAGAACAGTCGCCACGTCTAGGGACAGGGGTCAGCCCCAAACGGAGATAAACACAAGGGAACAGAGGGAAGGAAACCACCCCCCATCCTGCCTCTGCCTCTTGTAGAAGAAAAAAAAAATAGCTCTGTAAACCTGTTCCTTCTCAGCCTGCCCTCCCGAGGGCTTCACCTTTATAATGAGCTAGACTAGACAAGGAGATTCCATTCCGCTCCAAGTAAATTATCATTATAATAGGCATCTAGGCTGCTCATCAAAGACCCCAGAACTGGGGTAGCAGTAGAGTGGAGGGGGTGAGAAAGAGGAGGGCGCAAAATTTACATACAGAGACAAGCATGGACAGTCATTAAGAGAACAGGCCTTCACTTCAAAGAGACATGAACTCGGCACAGGTCTCCTGCCTGTTAAATATGTACAGTGTGTGCTTATTTGATGATGAAAATCAGAGGATGGCTATTTGAATGGAAATGAATTTTAATAAGCTTTGGAGGCAGAAGAAGCAGAAGCCCTCCATTCTCCCTTCTATCGCCAGGCACCTTCTTGACCATCATTACCACAAAGGAAAGAATGTGGGCATGCTAATCGCCCAGCGGAGAATGCCCCCTCTCCTCCTCAGTCTTTGTGGGTGTTCATTAACCTTGTGGGCTCCTCAGCCAGCAGAGAACAGCTGTCCCGGGGACATTTCCATATCCTTTAAGAAAAGCAGAATGTCTACTTAGCCTCAGAGATCCTGCCTGTAGAAAGAAGTGGGAGAGAGCTCCCTGAGGAATAAAAGCAAAGGACGATTAGCATTTAGCACGTGCATTGCACTATTTAAAAACTTGCAAAATTTTGCACTTACTTTGCACTTTCGTCAAATTAAGTATAATATGGCTATTTATTACTCATTTTTTATCTTGACAGTGAGACAAAAGAAGCAATCTAGCATTGTAAATCCTAATCTCCACCTCCACTCTGAGATGAGAACTAAAGCAAATACCCTTGGGTTATTTATCTCTTATTGGTGCATAGCCTGAGAAGGGGAGAAATATTCTGGTGACCTTACGAGGTTATGAAATCTATTCCCTTATTCCACCAAGCAAAATCACACAAAAATCATTCTGGTAAAGACAGCAGGATAATTTTAACACACGTCAAAGAACTTTGGTTTGAAAATGGCAGAGTTCATTTGGCCCAAACTTCTCCACACTAATCTGTATGGTAATTGGGCTTTCCTCTGTGCACTAAGTCCTAAGTTTGTAAGAACATTGACTTTAAAGGCAACACCATCTCAGTTAAACTTTTCAGCAAATATCATGCAACAGATTTTTTTTCCCCAGTGCCATTAAAGACAGTAAGACTCTTCTAGTTTGTTTCATACTAAACCACATAAACTGTGCATTTTTAGGATGGAAGGAAAATGCTCCCATTCCCTAGTAGTAGAATATCTGCTAATTTCTTTTATATTATTTAATTCTAATATCTAGAAATAAATATTGTCATCAGCTAGATTTGTGGCCTCTATACATTCTACCTCAGATATGCAGATGACACCACCCTTATGGCAGAAAGTGAGGAGCCTCTTGATGAAAGTGAAAGAGGAGAGTGGAAAAGTTGGCTTAAAGCTCAACATTCAGAAAACTAAGATCATGGCATCCGGTCCCATCACTTCATGGCAAATAGATGGGGAATCAGTGGAAACAGTGGCTGACTTTATTTTGGGGGGCTCCAAAATCACTGCAGATGGTGACTGCAGCCATGAAATTAAAAGATGTTTACTCCTTGGAAGGAAAGTTATGACCAACCTAGACAGCATATTAAAAAGCAGAGACATGACTTTGTCAACAAAGGTCCGTCTAGTCAAGGCTATGGTTTTTCCTGTGGTCATGTATGGATGTGAGTATTGGACTATAAAGAAAGCTGAGCACTAAAGAACTGATGCTTTTGAACTGTGGTGTTGGAGAAGATTCTTGAGAGTCCCTTGGACTGCAAGGAGATCCAACCAGTCCATCCTAAAGGAAATCAGTCCTGAATATTCATTGGAAGGACTGATGCTGAAACTGAAACTCCAATACTTTGGCCACCTGATGCGAAAAGCTGACTCATTTGAAAAGACCCTGATGCTCAGAAAGATTGAGGGCAGGAGGAGAAGGGGATGACAGAGGATGAGATGGTTGGATGGCATCACCAACTCAACAGACATAAGTTTGGGTAAACTCCAGGAGTTGGTGTTAGACAGGGAGGCCTGGTGTGCTGCAGCTCATGGGGTCGCAAAGAGTCAGACACGACTAACCAACTGAACTGAACTGAACTGATACTTTCTACATGTCAGGGAGTTAGAGATACTGTCACGAACCCCACTTGGCACCAAAACCCTTGGGAGAGAAGAAAATGGAGGACGTTCTAGCAAGTGTTTCCCTCTCTAAAGCAAGTACTGCATTTTATTTATTTATTTATTTGGCTTCACCCCATGGTGTGTGGGATCTTAGTTCCCTGACCAGGGATCAAACCTGAGACCCTTGCATTGGAAGCACAGAATCTTAACCACTAGACCGCCAGGGAAGTCCTGGTATTGCATTCTTAAAAGCATTCACAAATGAATGCTCACTGGCCTGTGTATCAACCATATTATTTTACTTAAAACTTAATCACTGAGATTTCACCATGCAGCCCCTAATATCCTATCTTTTTTTTTTCACTAAACCTCAATATTTGATGAAGTGAGAGAAAGCAAGCACAAAGATATCCCCACCAAAAATGAATAAATAAATTGCCCACCCCCCCCCCCCCCCAACTCCAGGAAACTAAAATTAACCTAAAAAGTCAACAATAAGTTTAATGATGTTGCTCTCCCTCCCCCTCCTTTTCTCTGGAGCTACTCTAACCAGCCCCACCTGGGGGTCCCAAGAGTGGACTGGGTAGAATAGCAAGGAGCTGGGGCTGGGCCCCTAAAGTTCCTGGCCATTTCCTCCCCATTATCACCCTGTTAAGCTGCTCAGGGCTCTGACAGCCTAACAAGGTGCTAATGGGCCATGCGTTCTAGCCCGGTTCACAGCAGGTTGTTTCAAATAGGTTGAGGAGGTTGATTTGCATTCAAAATCTTCTCTCTCTCTCACTTGCTTTTTTGTTTGGCCCCTTGATTTCTACTCCCCAGACACTCTTCCAGGCTGACTTAGAATGGAACAAAATCGCATCCGCTCAGTATTTGAATTGCCTGAGTTTGGATTTTAAATGTGCCCCATTATTTCATCAAATTGTAGTGAGGGGGGAAGGAGCAAAGGGGAAGAAAAGAGAGTAAAGAGATTTTAAAATGAAAAGGGAGAGTTGATGACAGACGGATGCAAATATTCCTTTTAAGTGGCGAGGAGCAGCTGATGTCGGGGCATGAAATTAAATTAGTACATCTGTGGCTGGATGCCTGTCATTCAGCTTCATATTTTCTACTCCAGAGGCCTCGGTTACCTCATGATTAGCTGGCTTACTTTCACGGGACTATGGATACTTCCTGCACACAAGATGGAGGTCATTGTCATAAAAGGGGGCTGCAGGAGGAAAAACATTCTCGCAGCGAGATGACCCCCAGCCCTGGAAGGAAGAGGTGGTTTAGTTGCAACTCCAACTCCAGTTCTTGAAGTCAAAAGGAGATGGAGGTGAGGTGGAATGAAATAGAAGTCAGCACATTTTCCAAGGAGACAGCGTTTACGAGCAGCCAGAGGTGTGCTCAGCAAGTGGACGGTCTGCTTTTGAAAAGCCTGCCCGCTGCATCCTGGAAATACTCAGGATTCGTAAATGTTTACAGCCATTTCTACAGACTGACAGCCCAGGCTGTTTCTCCAAGACCAGGCCCCAGGGGTGCTCTCCATAAATAATGGTGCTCAAGCCTCTGTGTCCCTGTTGAAAGCCGAGCAGTCCTGGAGCATCAGGGCCACTGCCAGGAAGGTTTATGGCTCAGCTCCGCTCCTCGCTGTCTAGATTTCTGTCCTTCCTCTTGCATCTCAATTTCCATTCTCCTTCACCCAAGAGCTAAAGGTTTCACCCAGTTATCTCCCAACCAGTAAGGCCTAAGTTGCTGGCCTTATTGACACAGGGCTGCTATGTAAAAGCCAAATGAACAGGGCAGCCCTATGACTCAAAACCAGTTCCCTGAAACTTAAAAAAAAATTTAAGCATAAGTGAATTCCTTGATATTTACAGACCCTGAATCACCCTCGCTTGCTTGTTATGGCAATACTCCAACAGCGGTTCCCAAAATGTCTCACGAATTTATGGGTGGGAATCACAGAGTTGTTTGTTTGCTTTCAAAGACATTATCCAGAGTCAGTTTGAATCTATTTTTAAAAGTAAGAAAGGCAATGAGCTTAAGAGTGCCATCATGATAATGATCCAGGTACAAGAGCGATTGAAGTCTCTTTTCACCCACCAAACTATCTCATGGACTTAAAAATAGAGTTTGAAGCACTCATTATTTTACTGTTCTTCTCTCTGCAATGACAAGGTTCAGAACACGTTACCCCAAAATGCAACACCTTGGCATGTTGAATATTTTAAGCTAAAGGCACTTGAGAAACCATAGGCGCTGGTAGGACTTCCTGAATTTCTCCAGAAGCAGTCCATAAGACCCTCATGTGAGAGGTGCCCGCCCTACACCTAGAGGAGAGGAGCATCCTAGCTCCAAGTCAGAGGAACCGCAAGAGGAGTCAGAATGAATGGGCCTTGCCAAGTCCGCCCCATTTATTCCTTTTAGCTTGTTTTCCTTTGTCCTGTCACATTTCCCCACTACTGTCCGCTCCTCATCACACCTGTATAAAAACTTCCAGTTTTAACTATTTCATTAGATCTTCATTTCCTTATGAAGGCTCCCATAGCATATAAAATTATAAACTTTTTTTTTAAAGAGACCTTTGTTTTGTTGGCCACACCACATGGCATGTGGGATCTTTCCTCAACTACGGTTCGAGCCTTCACCTCCTGAATTGGAGTCACAGAATCTCAACCCCTGGATGACCAGGGAAGTCCCTAAAATTGATATGAAATACATATGAGAGTATATGCTACTCTCTTGTTAGTCTGTGTTCTGTTACAGATCCCCTGATGAAAGCCTAGAAGGGTAGAAAGAATTTTATTTTCCTCCCCTCCAGCAAACAAAATAGAAATGAAAAAAAAAAAAAAAAGCAGATGACTGCCTCAGCATTTTATGAAGAAGACTTGCTCCAAAGGGTGTCCACCTATCAAGGTGCATAAACGTGGGAGGAGATCCAGGTGTTGCTACTCACATCATCTGCTTAGGCGAGCATGCACCATGTGGTCTTTCTTCAGGCAATTTTCAAGTTGTCTTTTCACATTTCTTTACACTGGAGATGCACATGCAACAGAGATGAGGAATGCATCAGGTCAGGGGAAGAAAAAGAAGCAGAGAGAGCATGCTGTAAATCCATCGGTGCGGGGTATTCTTCCCAGCTACTCCTTCCCCGTACATTTGCTTCATCTTATGCCTACAGCCCAGGCAAATTCCCCGTAGCATTTTGCCCACAAGATCATCGCCATAACTGCTTGGTTCCCCTTCAGAGGTGATGAACCAGCCGGTCCATATTTAGCTGTTGTTGTTATTCCTTTCCCAGCCAACTCCGTGATTCCCTGAAGCCCTTCTAATGTGGTTCTTGGAACTGTCTCCAGTATGCTAGGACTGATCTGCCTCGAGCAAAATGCTCTGCCCATCTGTGCCAGGAAGATGTTTGTATTGTTTCCCATCAATCTTCCTCTCTCCAAAAGAATTGGATAAGAGAGCATGTCTCATTCCATTGTTGCCACTGTCCTCTAACAAGAATCCTGAGGGAATCACTAAGGGAAAATCAAGCCTGGCCTAGAAAATCAAATAGCTTTGCTTCAGCAGCCAAGCCTCCATGGATCTAGGACTGTGGTGTGTGTGAGCTGTGCCCTGAGTGCGTTCTCACCTCCCCTGTAGACTGCCCCTTTCTGCTCTGGCAACCCTGGGTCCTGGCACTCTTCCCACAGATCCTCACAAGCAACCCCTACTTGTTTCTTTTTTTTTTTACTATTTCTGCCTTCTAGAACTTTTTTCCCTTGCTTCCTCCCCCTCCAGAATTGAACTTGCAGCTATTATTCAATGTCCATGTTTATTAATTATGTCAAAGTAATTCACATTAACAGTTTATCTCATTGGAATTCAATTCCAAAAGAATGACCATGACACAGTTGTGAAGTCCCTGTGGGCCACTACTGTCTCACGTAAGGTGAGAAGCACGGGCTGGGAGCCCCTAATCTCTTGGTAAACAAGTGCTCCAAGTCCAACCCTTTCTTTTGCAGCCATGTAGGGGCCAAAAGACCACACACACAAGGCTGTTTTTCCTAGCAGGCAGCATATATACAAGAAAATTGAAAACATATGCTCATGGAAATACTTGTACACAAATTTTCATAGTAGCATTATTCATACTAGCCCCAAACTAGAAACAACCCAAAGCTCATCATGTGATGAACAAATAAACAAAAAAGTATATCTGCAACCAAGCGTTATTCAGCCGTAAAAGGGAAAGAAGTACTAATACAGGCTACAACACGGATGAATGCTTATATAGTAAAGAATTCAATTTTACCCAAACAGAGATCTGGCCTTTTCCCTTGGCTCCTGGGAATCTGGGCCCTTGGAATGTCCTGACTGTTAAAAGTGTTTTTGTTTGACTTGGAGCCTTGGGCCAGCCAGAGTCTAACAGTGGAATTTAGGATGGGGCTTTGGGACACATATTATTGGTTGACCTTTGAGGACTGGAGACTAAAGTCAGCCACGCGGGTAGTCAAACAGGTTTACATAATCAAGCCCCAATATAGACTTTGTACACCACAGCTCTGTATACCAAGTTTCCGCAGTTGGTACTTTGGTGGACTCTGCCTATGTATGTCTACCTTTGGCTGACTTTAATGCTCTTCTTTAGCTATAACGAACAGTAACCATGAGTATAACAGCTTTCAGTGAGTTTTGTGAGTCCTTCTAGCTAACTTTTAAATCTTTGGGTCCCCAAACTTGCAAGTGATGTCAGAAGTGAGATTGATCTTGCAGACTGCTCCCTTTAACCTCTCAACTTTGAATGTATTATGCTAAGTGAATATAGCCAGACACAAAATGCCATCTATCATATTATTCCATTTTTACAAAATGTCTGGAAGAGACAAATCCATAGAAACAGGCAGATTAGTGGCTTCCAGGGGTCAAAGAAACGAAGAATGGGGAATGAGTGCTAATGGGTATGAGCTTCTTTTTGGAGTGATGAAAACATTACAAAATTAGATCATGGTGATGGTTGCACAACTTTGTTAATGTACAAAATTGTATACCTTAAATAGGTGAATTTTAGGGTATATGAATTTTGTCTTTTAAAAAAAAAGATAGCTTGGCCTTGGCACCCAGTCGGTTACTCTTGACCAGGCCCAGAGATGAAGGAGAAAAGGGCGACTGACCAGAGCTGGTAATCTAGCTATCTCAAATGCACTCATGAGCTTGAAGCCTTCCCGGGGAGTAATTCTTCAGCATCTCTCTTTGTGACTTCTCCTGAGGTTCCAGGGGGAGAGACCAAGGAAGCTGCTGAAACAAACAGAAGTCAAAAGCCCTGGTCTCTGCTCGCCCTTCCCACCAGTACCCTTTGGATAGGCAGGCAAATTCAGTCCCAATTTCCCCATTAAAATCGCCTGTTTAAAAAAAAAAAAAAAAACACTTTTCTGCTTTCATTTCTCATTAAAATGCCACTCTTGAGTCATTTAGAAAGGGTCAAGCTGGGTGTTGGCTCTAAAACCTTTGACAGCTATTCTAATTGTCTAGAGGTCCAATAACAGTGATGTCTTTCCCAAGTTTAATTTTGAAGTTTCTGCCAAGCCATTAACATGTAACCAGAGCATAGAAATCAAGGGAAATTAAAGATGAGTTGAAGACCAGTCCCATCTGTCTCTGGACTGTCACCTATTCCCTAGTCCAGGACAAGTCCTCTTGAGTCTCCTGGTGTAGGAGAGAGGAGCCCTGGGGTCTGATCTTTAGTTCTGGCTCTAATTAGTCACATGGGCTCAGAAGTTGTTACAGTTTTTTGGTATTCTTAAAAATGGGACACTGTTACTTCTCCAGTTCTACCCTCTGCCTGCGTGTCATCTTGACAAGACTCTTCTATAAAAATTTTGTGAATGAGAGAGGGTGAAGAGAGATGTGTGCACAGGGAGATCCCAGGGACACCCTGAAAGGACATGTAGCTTAGTGCTGAATGAGGATGGTTTCCTGCCCAGAGATTGAACTGGGTTAAAATACAACACTGGGTCACATGGAGTTGGTCACTTTTAGATAATACAAAACAATGCATCTTATTTTTTTTTAATTTCTAATAGATTGTGTCTCAAGCACCATGGTGGAAATTTCACTTTTTTGATCATTTAATCACATTTAATCCTTTCCTTAAATCCTTACAACAAACATTCCAGAGATCATTATGCTCCCCATCCTACAGATGTGAATACTGAGCCCACAAAGTTTCCATAACTTGGTTAAACTTCACTTGACTGACTTGTGACAGAGATTGACCTTGAACCGTAGTTTTCTGGGGATAGCATCCATGTTCTGTCTCCTAGACTTGTGGCTCTCAGGTCTTTGTTTTTGTTTGTTTTGTTTTTTACTCAACTATGCAATGGAAATAATGCACCTGCAAAGGATTATTGCAAAGATTAAATTGGTTAGTGATGTAAAATGGTCAGCAAAGGGGTAGACATAGAGTTAAATATGCAATAAATTCCACCTGTATCCCACCTTCGTTAGGTAAGGAGGAAAAGAAGGGGAAAGTGCCAAAATCCAAAGTATATAAGCAGTCTGTCCCTGGGAAGAATATTAGTCAGTGACAACTCTTCTTGTGTGACTGTCCATCGAGGACTTGAATGTTGCCTCTCCAGATCCAGTTGCTTCCTGTAAATTTGTTTTTCAAATCGACTTAGAAAGCTCATGCAACTTCAAAATTAGAAATACAGATGCTAATGCAAATTCTTATTTAATCACTATTTAATGATCACCTACAATGTGCTAGTCAGTGGGAGATAAAGAGAGATAAGAAAGACACAGTCCTTGCCCTTGAAGAACTCAGGGTTCATTAGAGAGGGTTAGATAAAACCGTAAATGATCATAAACACGGTGCAATAGGAGAAGCCCCAGAAGAGAGAGAAGTGCCCTAAGCATTTCAGAGAGGGAGATGCTACTTCCTTTTTGATAAAGATCTCGTGAAGGAGGAGAATTCTCCCAACTTTGAAAGGTAGGTAGAGCTTCAACAAGTGAGTAGAGTAGGCTGAAATGTCAGAAGAACATTCCAGGTGGAGGGGTTAGCACCAACCAAGGCAGGAATGTGGAAAAGTGAGGTCTCAACTGGACAACATCAAGGAGTCAACTTTCCAGCAGGAAATCAAAGATACACTTATAAGTTGTGGGGGAAAAAAATCCAGAGAGGTGGATGGTAGTCACATCCTGGAAACTGAATTCTGGAGGTAGAGGAAGGGCAGTGCTTAACTCAATTTAAATATGAAGAGCCAATGAAGTATTTTGGATGGGGATGCAAGTTTAATTGGAGTCTTTATCAGAGTCCACTGATCCCATGGTAAGTAATAATAGGCACCTCTCCAGAGGTGATGAAGACTCAATGAGCCCCAAAACAGCGAAGCATCTAACAAATTTAATAAATACAAAATCAATTCTATTTCTCTTCTCCCTTCAATAGCACCCTGAAAATCCACTGGTTCTGAATCTTGAGGGTCTGCCCTACTTCTCTGGGGTCTAGAAAGTCCCGAGGTGGAGGACAGAGGAGGTGTTGGTATGACCTCTGGCTATTCACTTCCACCTGAGGAACTTAGAATTCCACAGCTTAAACCCAGCCACCCTCACCCTCCGTGCAAAAAGCCTGCCTGTGGGAAGGCTGGCCCGGCTCATCTTTTTTAATATCTCTCTTCAGAGGCTCGGTTTGACTGACCAGCCAACATTACTTGCATTCAGGAAGCGTGCCTCCCTTATTCTCTCCACTGCTCCTCGACGATGATTTGGGGGTTGCTAGCCTTTCATTTTTCTCCCCCTCTCCCCTTCTGCTGCTTGGAGGAGTCTTTACTCCCTGATAAGAACCTTCTAGCAGCTTCATCAGAGCCATTGTTAAGAGAAGGTGCAATTCATCCACAATGGATACCTGATGACTTCTCCTTTTTGCAGACAAATCGGTCCTTGGAGAAAGGTCTCATTATTACTCTAGTGCCATTATTCTGAGTGTGCCAGCTCTGGGGCACCTCATTCTGTCCCAACAGGGTGGGAGGGCAGAGGGAAAGAAAATTCTGTGTCTTGCCTTTCAGCTTTTTAAAAGGTGGCTGTGAAAATACTTTTTTTCTCCACTAATGGGATTTGCACTTCTTACCCTCCCTGCCAAGTCTTTTATAGACTTCGAAGTTAACCACGCTTTTCTGGGGTTCCTCGTCTCTTGTCCGACTCAGGGTGTTTCATCTCCCCAGAGATCAAAATGCACTGACCTCTGCCCTCTCAAGCATTTCACAGGCTCTTAAAATTGAAAAACCATTCTTTCTGCCCTCCGCCCCTCCTATATAATTTCCCTTGTCTTTTGTTCGCACACCTGCAGGTGAGCCTCCATCAGAGCACTCAAAAATCACGAATTCAGTGTCCCTCATGGCTGAGGCACTGTGATAGGCACGGGGGGCATAAATTGCCTCTGAACCTTCGCTGTTTCACATTCCTACACACCAGAGAGCAAGGACAGTCACTTTCATTGTAAAAGGCCAAATTCTTCATAAGGCCAGTGAGGCTTTTAACCTACCTGATTGGCTTGTGATGTCCCCCAAGTAACACGCTGTCATCAAGAATAAGTGTTCTTTAGTCACAGCTAGTCATCAAGGAATATTTAAATCTAGATTTCCTAACTTAGTCCCCCGCCACTTTTTTTTCAAGACTACATACCAATTAATTAGTTTCTCACTAAATCTTTGTCTGCCTTTTTGAAAAGAAGTAAACTATTTTTAAGCCAGACTGAGAAGTGAACATACTCACCAATAAGGGGAAAATGCCAGAAAAAGGAAAGATAGAGGTCCTCATTAATAGGCAAGAGAGAAAAGAGAGAGCGGAGAAGAGAGAGATTTGAGATTTGGTGTGATAACTGAATCATTTTTTGCAAGGAAAGCAAGCTCTGTGAGTTTTGCTATTGAAACCAAGTGGGACCTTGTGGAGGTCCTGGTCACAGAAACCTTTCAGTGGCTAATAAGGGAATAAAGTGATGAAGAGACAAGGGAGGGGCAGTCAAGAAAGAGTAGTGCCTTCTTAGGGGAGAGTCCTGGTTCCACCTCAAGGGCGGAACACAACAGTATCTCTGAGTTTTTCTGCAGAACTAAAACTCCCAACAAATGGAAGATGCTAACTACTTGGTGAAGCATTCTTCAGAGATGATCAGGAAACCACCTGAGCCCCTGCACACACGCTGATCCTTAAGCAGCCCTGCCCTGAACCAGTGTTATAAAACTCCTCATCAAATCCTCTTGCACTGGGACACCCAGTTTTTCAGGGCACAAATCTGCTGTGTCCCCTTTGTCTGATGGAGCAATTAAACTATTCTTTTCTACTTAACCCAAAACTCTATCTCTGTGATTTGATTTAGCACTGATGCACAGAGGCTGAGCTTTTGGCTTCACCACTATTGACTTCTACAGCAGAAGATTTTACACAGATAGTCAAAGGCATTGAGTTTGGTAAAAGAACATGGAAAACCAACCTGGTTTTGACAGCAGGGCTACAATCCTCTCCCTGCCTCCTTTCATCCCTGTGACCCTCAAGAAGTGGATGGAGCCAACTCTCAACTGCCCAAGACAAGGGAACGTTCTCTACATCTTCTTGAGGCTCCAAGGCCTCCTGTGTAGGAAGTAGTGCTTTGCCTGCATAACCTCTCACATGAAATAAAATTCATATTTTATGGCAAGTCAAGAAAAATTTAAACATAAAACATTTTCTCTGCCCTTTGGTCCCCTCTCTCCCCACAATGTGCATTGTGTATCTATATTATGCATTGACTAAACCTCCCCAGTGGGTGGGCTTCCCAAGTGGTGCTAGTGGTAAAGAATCCACTTGCCAATTCAGGAGATGCAAGAGAGGCAGGTTCGATCCTTGCATCAGGAAGAACCCCTGGAGTAGGAAATGGCAATCCAGTCCAGTATTCTTGCCAGGAAATTTTCATGGGTAGAGGAGCCTGGCGGGCTACAGTACACGGGGCCGCAAAGAGTGGGGCATGACTGAGCGACTAATCACACACAGCACACACACACATCACCACGGGCAGAAATACCTGCTCAGTCATAGAGGGCAACGTTCTCTTAGCACCAAAAGACAACATTTTAAAGATAACATTCATTCTTGATAAGGCGTCATGTGGTACTTAGATCTTGATTGTGTAAACTGTCAATAATAGTTCAGTTAATGTTCAGCCATGGGGGCTCAAAAAATGAATATAACTGTGCTTTGATTTCAAATGGGCAGAATCTTTCTCAGAGTTTTCTGAGATGTTCTTCTTGAGCTATAATCCTCAAATTTGGCTTGAATAAAATTTCCTATTTCTTTCTTAGGTTAACTGGTTAATTTTTCATTGACACTCCTTTCTGACTATTGAATTTAGATAGTGGCAGCTTTTTCGAACTGATTAAGTGATCAGTGTTAGTTGCTCAGTCATGTCTGACTCTTTGCAATCCCATGGACTATAGCCCGTTAGTTCTCTGTCCTCTGTCCATGGGATTCTCCAGGCAAGAACACTGGAGCAGGTTGCCATTCTCTTCTCCAGGGGATCTTCGCAACCCAAGGATCAAACCCAGGTCTCCTACATTGCAGGCAGATCCTTTACCATTGGAGCCACTCAAACTGAGAATCTCTTTTATCTGCTTCCTTATTCTTGGCTACAATTCAGAACTGGGGTTATTGAATGATGCTCTAGTGAAGTGAAGTTGCTCAGTCGTGTCTGACTCTTTTCGACCCCATAGACTGTAGCCTACAGGCTTCTCCATCCATGGGATTTTCCAGGCAAGAGTACCAGAGTGGGTTGCCATTTCCTTCTCCATGGGATCTTCCCAACCCAGGGATCGAACCCAGGTCTCCTGCATTGCTGGCAGATACTTTACCCTCTGAGCCACCAGGGAAGCCCACCAGGAATGACGCTCTACTTTAGTCCTAATAAAGATTAATGCCAAAAACAAAACAAAAGCAAAAATAGATTAATTTCAGAATAGCATTGACATATACACACTGCCATGTGTAAAATAGACAGCCAGTGGGAAGCTGCTGTACTGCGAGCTCACTTCGCTGCTCTGTGATGACCCAGAGGGATGGGATAGGGGAACACGAGGGAGGCTCAAGAGAAAGGATGATGTGTATACATATAGCTGATTCACTTTATTGTACGGCAGAAACCAAACAACATTGTAAAGCAATTATACTCCAATAAAAAATGAAAAAAAAAATCAAGACCAAAGCAAAACAAAAGATTAATGTCCAGTGCTAAAGGAATAACCACAAGCAGAGTTTTCCTTTAACCAAATTGGTCATTTCACAGGAAGTTCACATAAATTCACACTGAAGTTCCCGGAGGTTCACTAGACGTAAGTAGTATACCAACAAGCCTTAATGCTGCCCCCTCTACCCCAAGCCCAAGTGGAGAGAAGTGAACATCTCTGGCCCAGGGCTATAGTTCTTATTGGCCCAAACAGGGTGAGGACAGTGCTGATGGATGGACGGACGTTGGCCCGGTAGCCTATGAACTCTGAAAAAGCTCTGAGTTCTCTTTTGGTCAGGGAGGGTCATCCGTTTTATTGCAGGTTCTAGAATGAGCAGGTATGACAGGATGCCAGAGAGGAAAGTGGCTACTAGTTAGATATTCATGTGCTGGAGACCCATGGTAAGAGTTACACTAGCTCTTTCAAATTATATACATCAAAGTCAGCCACATCTTTCCAAACCAAATATAGCGGTTGCACCAATATCAAACCAATGAAGCCGAATCTCCTTGTAACTCAGTTTCACAAGAATAGTGCCAGGAGAATGGCCAAGATGGCAGAATAGGAAGACTCTGAACTCATCTCCTCCCATGACACACCAAACTTACAACATTTACAGAGCAACTACAGATGAGAAAATTTAGGAAAGCTAGTAGAAAAGACTCCTATAACAAAGTAGGAGAAGGGGACTCCTAAAGTCATAAAGGACTAATCACAATAAGACAGACAGGAGGGGCAGAGATGTGATATAGTCAGGACTCATACCTGCAAATGAGGGGGCAACCTACAAACGAGAGGATAATTACAAGTGCAGAGGATTTTCTCAAAGAACAAGTGGTCTGAGTCCCACATAGGAATCTGCAGCCTGGGAATCCTACAACTGGAAGACAACCCCCCAGAATATTTGATTTTGAAAGCCAGTGGGGCTTATTTTCAGGAGAGCCAGAGGACTCTGAGAAATAGACACTCCACTCTTAAAGGGCACTCACAAAATCTTACAGGCTCTGGTACCCAAGGCAGTAGTAGTCATTTGAAAGGATCCTGGATCTGACTCACCTGCTGTTCTTGGAGAGCCTCCCAGAGAGGCAGGGGACAACTGGAGCTCATTCTGGGGGTACAGACACTGGCAGCAGCCGTTTGAGGGGCTCCAACTACTATGTGGACAGTAGTGCTGGCAGGTGTCGTTTTGAAATTCTCCTTTTAGCGTAGTAGCACTGGGACCCTGTGCCGCCCACCAGCCTGTTGGTGCCAGTACTTGGATGCCTCAGGTCAAGCAGCTAGCAAGGTAGAGACACAGCCCCTACCAGCAAGCCCACTGCCTTAAGACACCCTGAGCCCAGAGCTGTCCTGTCCACATGGATGCCTACACCTGACTAGCAGTGCACTGGCACTAACCCCGGGACACCCAGAGCACTGCACTCAGAGACACTGAGACCCGGCTCTGCCCACCAGCAGATAGACAACCCTTAGGCTCCCTGGGCCAGGGTTCTATCCACCAGCAGGCCTATGCAAGCTATAAGACACCTCAGCAGCTGCCCTGGGATCCAGTCCCACTCATCAGCAGGGCAACACCACATTTGAAGGAATTAACAGTAGAATAGATGATATGGAGGAATAGATCAGTGAGTTGGAAGACAGAATAGTGGAAAACGCTTAGTAGAACAGGAAAAAATAATGAAAAGAGATGAGGACAATTTAAGAGATGTCTCGGCCAGCATCAAGTGTTCTAAAGTTCTCCTTATAGAGATTCCAGAAGGAGCAAGAGATAGAAAAAGAGGCAGAAAATATATTTGAAGAGATGACAGCTGAAAATTTCCCTAACCTGGGAAAGAAAATAGACATACAGTTCCAGGAAGCATAGAGAGTCCCAAACAGGATGAATCCAAAGAACACAACACCAAAGTGAAAGAAAAGTGAAAGTGAAAGTCGCTCAGTCTGCCTGACTCTTTGTGACCCCAGGGACTGTAACAGTCCATGGAATTCTCCAGGCCAGAATACTGGAGTGGGTAGCCTTTCCCTTCTCCACGAGATCTTCCCAACTCAGGAATCGAACCCAGGTCTCCCTCATTGCAGGCAGATTCTTTACCAGCTGAGCCACAAGAGAAGCCCACAACACCAAAACACATCATAATTAAAATGGCAAAAATAACAGATAAATAGAGAGTATTAAAAGGAGCATGGGAAAAGCTACAGGAAAATAGCCAGTTTACATACAAGGGAACTCCCATAGGGCTATCACGTGACTTATCAGCAGAAACTCTGCAGGCCAGAAAGCCGTGGTAGAATTTATTTAAAGTGATGGAAGGGGAAAAAATGCAACCAAGAATACTCCACCCAGCAAGCTTTTCATTCAGATTTGAAGTAGAGATTAAAAGTTTTAGAGTGGGTAGCCTATCCCTTCTCCATGGGATCTTCTTGACCCAGGAATTGAACCAGGGTCTATCTGCATTACAGGCAGATTCTTTACCAGCTGAGCTACCAAGGAATCTCTTTTATAGACAAGCAAAAGCTAAATGAGTTCAGCACCACCAAACCACTTTTACAAGAAATGTTTAAGGGACTCCTCTAACCCCCCAAAAAAGAGGCCACAAGTAGAAACATGAAAATTACAAAAGGGAAATTATCATTGGTAAGGAAAAGTATATAGTACAAACCATGAGTTAGCCATGTATAAAGCTGGCAGGAAGGTTAAAAACAATAGTTAAATTATCTGTATATCCAATAAGTAGTTAAGGGAAGCAGAAAACAGAATTGTAAAATATGAGGTCAAAAGCAGTCAATGTGGTAGGAGGGGAGTAAAAATGCAGGGTTGTTAAAATGCATTTGAACTTAAGAGATCAGCAACTAAAAAATTATCAGATAGATAAATAGATGATAGATAGCTATGCACAGCATGGGAAATAACTAATCAATAACTTGTAATACCTTTGTATGGTGACATATTATACCTAGACTTATCATGGTGACCATTTTGAAATGTATGGAAATGTCAAATCACTGTGTTGAGTAACAGGAACCAACATAGTGTTGTAGGTCAGTGATACTTCAAAAACAAACAAACTGAGAAAAAATAAAAAAGATCAGATTTGTGGTTACCAAAAGTGGGAATAGGGGGACAGGGAACTGGGAGAAAACAGTCAAAAGGTACAAACTTCCAGTTATAAGATAAATAATTACTATGGGTGTAATGTACAACATGATAAATATAATTAACACTGCTGCTAAGTCGCTTCAGTCATGTCCGACTCTGTGCGACCCAATGGATGGCAGTCCACCAGGCTCCCCCGTCCCTGGGATTCTCCAGGCAAGAACACTGGAGTGGGTTGCCATTTCCTTCTCCAATGCAGGAAAGTGAAAAGTGAAAGTGAAGTTGCTCAGTCGTGTCCGACCCTCAGCGACCCCATGGACTGCAGTCTTCTACTGTACATTATATATCAAAGTTGCTAAAAGAGTAAATCCTAAGAGTTCTCAACACAAGAAAAAAGTTTTTTTTCTATTTTTGAAGTTTCTTATCCATAGAAGATGACAGGTGGTCACAAAACTTATAGTGATAACCATTTCATCATATATAAGTCAAGCCATTATTCTATACAGCTTAAACTTAAACAGTCTGTTATACCTCAATACAACTAGAAGAAACAATTTAAAAATAAAAATGAAGTTTTTAAAAATACTTTTAAAATTTATAATATGACTATTCAAAAAATACCCCCAAACAATGTAAAAGGCAATGTACAAAGTATTATTTAAGTTACTTCTACCTATTACTGTTTCACTAAAATTTGGACTTTTATAAAAAATAAAGTCCATGAAAGACTAGGTCAAAAAAAAAAAAAAAAAAGTAATGCTTGCTTCTTATACTTCCTAAAGTTGCTGTGGTTGTTCTGTTGCTAAGTCCTGTCCAACTATTTGCAACCCCATGGACCTCAGCATGCCAGGCTTCCCTGTCTTTCACTATCTCCTGGAACTTGCTCAAACTCATGTCCGTGGAGTCAGTGATGCCATCCAACTATCTCATTCTTGGTCATCCCTTTCTCTTCCCTTCAATTTTTCCCAGCATCAGGGTCTTTTCCAATGAGTCGACTTTTTGCATCACATGGCCAAAGTATTGGAGCTTCACTTCAGCATCTGTCCTTCCAGTGAATATTCAGGGTTGATTTCCCTTAGGATTGACCGGTTTGATCTCTTTTCAGTCCAAGGAACTCTCAAGAGTCTTCTCCAGCACCACAGTTCAGAAGCATCAATTCTTTCACACTCAGCCTTCTTCATGGTCCAACTCTCACATCCATACATGACTACTGGAAAAGCTATAGCTTTGACCATACGGACCTTTGTCAGCAAACTCATGTCTCTGTTATTTATTAATAATATGCTGTCTAGGTTTGTCATGGCCTTTCTTCCAAGGAGCAAGCATCTTTTAATCCCGTGACTGCAGTCACCATCCTCAGTGATTTTGGAGCCCAAGAAAATAAAATCCGTCACCTTTTTCAGTTTTCCCCCTTCTATTTCTATTGAGGGGCAGGGAAATAGGTTAATGCCATGAAGATCTAACCACCTATTGTTTTCTTTATTGGACTCCTTGAATAAGAGAACACCCTCAATGTTACTGCAAGATGGAGCCCTAGATGCCCTATGCTTCAGTGCAAATACCCAGGAACTCAGGGCACTTAAGAGCCTCATAACCCTCGTCATTTATTCACCAGTCAAGTTCAGAGCACACGTGCAATAGAAATTCTAGAAAGTGTTCTATACACAAGGTGTCCAGGGTAGAGAGGAAAACCAGATGCTGAGAGCAACTGCAGTGGAAACTGGCTGTAGCTCACCAACCCTGTTTCTTCTCCCTGAGGCTATGGCGGGGCTGTTTTGCCTGCCAGCCTTGCAACTGGGTATGGCCAGTGACCGAGTTCTGGCTCATATAATGTATGAAGAAATGATAAAGCCCACTTTCAGGCCCACAAAAACTCCTACTCTTTGTCTTCCCTTTCTTTTTTTTCTCCTTATATGCTAGCTCAATGGAGAAGATTTAAAATCCCTGCTGGACAGTGGAATGATACTATGGACCATCATCCAGGGAAGAACGTGGACACTGGACTGTAACATGAGTGAGAAGTAAACGTTTATTGTTTTAGGCCACTGAGATTTGGGATTTATTACAGCAGCAAATATTACTTGGTCTACCTCATAAGGGGACCCTTGTTGTTCTATTTTCAACATAGCATGCTAATAAGAAAAACAATGATGTATATATAAAAAAGAAGACAATAAAGAGGAAAAACTCATACATCTTTTCCATGAAAAAAAAATTATCTTTACTTAATGGTATAAAAAGCTTCCAGTAAGTTGATCATATCAGAAATGATTACTAAGAGAATCATATTTCTATAAGGATAACTATTAGAGAACAAGTTATATGTTTTTCTGTAGAAAAAAATAGTTCCCGTGTGATGAAATTATACTTTAAGATACAACAAATACTTTATGAATCAAATTTTTATTTAATTTAATCAAATCAAAAGAAAACTTGGATAACATATCACAGTGATAAACTACCATAAGTGTTGAAACAATAGGCATAGGGAATCCCCTGGAGGTCCAGGAGTTAAGACTCCATGCTTCCACTTCAGGGAACATTAGTTCGATCCCTGATGGGGGAACTAAAATCTCTCATGCTACACAGCACTGTCAAATTAAAAAAAAAAAAGTCCCCAAATGGAGTCATTTATGCCAAACCCCACCAAGACTAAATGTCTAACCTGACTGCAGTTTCAGCTTCTCCCAGGAGTGGAATTTTAAACCCACCAGTCCTGAAACACTAGTGAGGTAGTCTGCTTAATAATACCCCTTGCCTTCCCCTTTAGGAAGATGACCTTCCCTGAAATAATCCATTCTTTAACTTCCTTGTCCCATCCTGATTCTGCCTATGAAAACCATCCATTTTGGTTTGTACAGCTCCTAGGATTTATTAGATGGGATGCTTCCTGATTCGTGAATCATGGAATAAAGCCAATTAGTTTTTTAATTTTACTCAGTTCAATTTTTCTTTTTTTAACATAAAAAATTATCAATAACATTTTGCATCATTCCAATAAAAGAATACCTGAATTATATCAATTGGTGAATATTATTCAGCTGCCAGAGTTTCACTGTTAACCTCATCAAGGAGATTCTGCCCTTTGTCCAGTGATGGCAACAAGGAAAACTGGCTGACCATCTGGCAGGGATGCTCCGGTGAACTGTCCAGTCCTGGGTGAATGTGGGCAGGAGGATGCTCTGATAGACAGTCCTGCCCTGGGTGAGTGTGGGCTGGAAGACATCTGAGGCGACTTTAAACCAAGAGTTTCTGTCCTATAAAAGAAGCCAAATAATTTTGCACACCTCTAGATTACTGAAGTTTTACAGATGTTACTTTGGGGATTTCTAGAATGATTCTGTGACTTACTTTGTGAAAATTACCAATTCTAAAATCTAAATAAGTAAAGCAAAAACAAAACAAAGAAAGCCAAACATATTTGCACGTAATGAGGTCTTCCTGTTTCCCTGATGCTCTTTTGGAAAATAAAATTATACTGACTTTTATTAATGGAGCTTTTACTAATTCAGGGGATAAAGCGAGTGTGGGTGGAATGGCAATTCTTTCATCCTAAAGAGCTATCAGCATTTCAAAAGCAGGAAGGTCATTCTGCAACTTCCACGTAAAACTAGGAGGGGGAAATGAATTTGAAATAAAGTAAATGGTTAAGAACTAGTGTTAATTGAAGATCAATCAGAAGTTAACCTACTTTACATCTGAGATGACTGTGCTAATTGATGGAAAGCTAGGATTCAATTTAAAAGCAGATGGTTCACATGCAAATTTGCACAACTCAAGTAATATAAAAGATTAGATACCCCGCCATAATTGTTTACCCCTTCAACAGACAGGAATGGACTCCTTCAAAGACACACAGGTGAGAGAAGGAGACTCCCTCTTTCATTTTAGGGTTATTGGTCTAGTGTCAGTGGGCAGCTACCCTGGGGATGGAGCAGGGTAAGGACAGGGTCTGCACAGGAAGCAGATGACATGCATATTAGGGAACACAAATGGCCAGCAAGCTTTCTGCTTAACTGTTGTTGCACGCGGAATCTCTGTTCCCAGCAAGGAGGAATTTGCAGGCTGGTCGCATTCATCACCAGGAAAAGCCCTGGATTTTATGCCGCTGTTGTGTTTGGTGGCTTGTTTTAATTAGGGACCAAGAAATTGATCAGTTTTAGCCTCCCAAGCACGGATTCGGGCTTAGGTGTTTATTCCTTTTGCTTCCATTTTCAGAATTAATTTTTTTCACAATTCTTCAGCTGCATCAGCACTTTGACCCTGAGTTCACGTGAATCCCAAACAGCTGGCTGAGTTGGTCCGTGCAAGCAAGGAAATGCATGAAATAAAGTCAAGAAAAATCACCATCTCCGTCAAACAGTTGATCTAAATGCAGGACGAAGAGCTTGAAGTCCCTCTCTCTAATGACAAGCAAACAGCTGTAATAGAATTTATTTGGAGCCATCTTAGCTAAAGGCAAAATTTAAGATAAAACAAATGTTTTTAAAATGTCACTGTCTTAACAACCTAAGGAGCCTTTAGCACAATTTCCATGGGTGTCCTTTTAACAGTGAATGAATTTAGCATTCTGTAAACATTTGCCTGTAGTTTGGCTCTACACCCCAATACACATACACAAAACAAGACAAAGCCACCAGTTTCAGATGCAAAGATTGAACTCTAGCCTTAACAGATACACTCATCGTTTAATGGAACTCATTATTTTGGAAGCAAATAAATCCTTTAGTTCTTAAGATGGTATCAAGTACAACATTGTCTCACATTTCAGAAAACACTGAATTGAAAATAAGAAAATTGGAGGAGAAGAAGGCTGTAAAAGGAAAAGGTGATGAAAGGAATGCTCTATAAGGATTGGAGAATAAGTAATTAAACCCATACCACATATAAAGTACAATCAGACACTGCTTCGTTCTCTGTGAGGTCTCTGACTGCCGAAACATGTGAGGACATGTGAAATTAGCATGGCCTCGGTTGCTCCCAGCACGTTAGAGAGACCAGTGTGTGCATGCATGCCTGCTAAGTCACTCCAGTCATGTCCGACTCTGTGCAACCCCATGGACTGTAGCCCGCCAGGCTCCTCTGTCCATGGGATTCTCCAGGCAAGAATACTGGAGTGGGTTGCCGTGCCCTCCTCTAGGGAATCTTCCCAACGTAGGGATTGAACCCACGTCTCTTATGTCTCCTGCATTGCAGGTAGGTTCTTTACCACAGGGCCTTCTCTGGTGGCTCAGACAGTAAAGAATCTGCCTGTAGTGCAGGAGACCCAGGTTCAATCTCTGGGTAGGGAAGATCTGGAGAAGGGGATGGCTACCCACTCCAGGATTCTTGCCTGGAGAATCCCATGGACAGAGGAACCTGGCAGGCTACAGTCCACAGGATCGCAAAAGAGTCAGACATGACTGAGCAACTAACACACTTTTACTTTCTTTACCACTAGCGCCTCCTGGGAAGCCCCAGAGGAATGTGCTGTCCTGAAAAAGTGTCAGAACTCTAGTTCTAGAGATGGTAGTATAAGATGAAAAAGTGAAAATACAGAATTAAATTCAATGAAATGATTCTATAGTCAAACACATTAGGGAAACACAGGCTTAAACAAAGTCACACAGTGTCATCGGCCAGGGCCCTTGTCCCCTGGCACTCCCCATCACCCCTGTGGCACTGTGCTTTCCTTCTTGGCTCATTAATTGAAGGAGTCTTTTGGGCCTAGAAAAGAAAACAACAGTTTCAAAGGCCCTTGCTGAATCATCTAACTTCGGAGAAAACAAAACAGAACTTTAGGTCCCGCCCTGATGCTCCAGGCCGGTTGCATCTATCTGGGACTTATCACCCCCTGTCCAGAAACCTTCCACCCCCTACGCCTGCCCAGAAGACTTATCACCCCCTGCCCAACTACAAATGTCATCTCAACTAAAGTATACCCAAAACATCCTGGCTGATTAACGTTTCCCTTATTGCTTACACAAACCTCCCTATAAATATGGAGCCTCCCTGATCCCTCTCCGTGCTCAGCCTGGTCCTTAGGCCGACTGTCGCGCCTCCTTGCCTGAATAAAGGTAACCTACTTCTGTTGAGGTCGTCTTTCCTCTTTCTGCCTCGGCCTGAACTATACCTTACATTCTTGGTGCCGAAACCTGGGAAGGGGCGAGGTACTCTCCCTCCCTCTCCCTCCCTCTCCCTCCCCTCCCTCCTTCTCCCTCCCTTTCATTTTTTTCCCTTTTCCTGGGAGTCTAGGAGCGTGAACATCCGCCTGAGCTCACTTTTCTGCCAGGGCTCAAGTTCCCCTTGGGGACGCTTAGTGCCTTTGTGAGTGGTGCAAGCCTTGTGCTAAGGCTTTATTGATGCTTTGCGTACCCCCAGGCCTTGGCTGTACCCGCTTTCCCTCTCTCTCTCTCTCTGACGACCTCCAGAATAGGGAACTCTTGCCATTCGACTGCTCTACATGCAACACTCCACTCAAGCCGGCCCCTAGATTAAAGTAAGATCCAGATGGTGTTCTACAGGTGCCCTAGAACTGTGTCCTCTCCAGGTCCCGGGGACCCGCAGCCCAGGGCCACTCTGTAGGCGACGGTGGGGGACACTCCACCTTGACACAGAGCTCTCTTCTCATAACTCCTATTGCAACTATGGGTGACAACTCGAGCTCTCAATAGGAGCCTCTGCTCGCCTTTCCATTATGGGGTCTGGCCAATCTGTCCCAAAAGATTCCCCTCTGACCTGTGTTCTCAAAAATCTCAAACCACTCTCACTCACTGAACGGAAAGCTAACCGTTTAAAACAACTCTGTACACGGATTTGGCCTCAATACCAATTAGACAATCAAGACCGCTGGCCTGAAGTCGGCACATTTGACTTTAACATTCTTCAAAATCTCACCGACTTCCTTAAACAGAATGGCAAGTGGTCGGAGGTCCCATATGCCCAAGCCTTTTGGGCTCTTCGGAGCAGGCCCTCCCTATGCAAGGCCTGCTCCACCCATGAGGTCCTTCTATGCACCTTGCCTCCCAAGCAAAAGGGCTCTTCTTCCTCAACTAACTGCAGACCGCGACCTTCTGTGTCCGCCCCCGGAGTTTGACCCCGCGGAGGAGCCCCCTCCCTACCCACCACCTCATCAACCCTCTCCTTCCCCTTCATCCAACTCATCTACTGGCCCAGAAACCTCTCCAGATACCCACTGGACTCTACCTCCCCGATGCCCCCTCCTCCCTTCCTCCCCCCTACCCCCGCCACAGGGTCACGTACCCAACACATGTTTCCCCTGAGAGAGGTGGCAGGACCAGAGGGCAGGTGGCAGGACTCCACCCGAGTCTATGTGCCATTTTCATTATCAGATATGAGCCAGATAGAAGAAAAGTTAGGATCATTTCTGAAAATCCTACCAGATACAGAAGAGAATTCCTGAGAGTCTCCCAGGCCTATAACCTCACGTGGAGTGACGTATATTATATCCTAAGTGCCACTCTAACCCCTGACGAAAAGACCATATCTGGCAAGTGGCAAAAGCCCGTGCTGATCATTTACATAACCAAGACCAGGACAGCCCAGTTGCTGATGAGGCGGTGCCTCAGTTAGATCCCCACTGTACTTACCAGCCCGGTGACCCAGGTATCAGGAGACTCAATCATATGATTACCTGCATTCTAGAAGGAATGCAGAAAAATACTCATATCCATGTCAATTATGATAAAGTCAGAGAAATCACCCAAGGGGCAGATGAAAATCCAGCCTTATTCTTGGCAGGCCTCACAGAGGCAGTCCAGAAGTATACCAACCTAGATATCACCACCCCCGCTGGATTACTCTACCTTCACTTCCAATTCATCAGCCAGTCCGCCCCTGACATCAGATGCAAGCTTCAACAACTAGAAAAGGGCCCTGAGACCCCCTCAAAGAGACCTTCTAGAAGTAGCCTTCAAGGTGTTCAATAATGGGGAGGAAGAGGCTAAGAGAGAAAAAGAAATGAGCGAAAGCTGCTGCTGCTAAGTCACTTCAGTCGTGTCCAACTCTGTGTGACCCCATAGATGGCAGCCCACCAGGCTCCCCAGTCCCTGGGATTCTCCAGGCAAGAACACTGGAGTGGGTTGCCATTTCCTTCTCCAATGCAGGAAAGTGAAAAGGGAAAGGGAAGTTGCTCAGTCGTGTTCTACTCTTCACGACCCCATGGACTGTAGCCTACCAGGCTCCTCTCTGTCCATGGGATTTTCCAGGCAAGAGTACTGGAGTGGGGTGCCATTGCCTTCTCCAAGAGAGAAAAGTTAAATATGCCTTTTTGGCGGCAGCAATTAAGGGAAGAGATCAGCCTGGCCCAAGTCATCCCAGAACGGGGCTTAAGACCCCACCCCCCCCACCCCCACCGACCCTGCTTCCGATGAAACCAGTCAGGACACTGGGCAAAGGCATGCCCAAACCAGCGGCCCCCCACAAAAGCATGCCAAACCTGTGGCCAGTGGGGACACTGGAAGATGGACTGTTCCCAGGGACGCCCTGGCACCCCTGGGGAGGTCCCCACCTCCCAGACCTGGAGAGTGGAATGTCCATAGGGACGCTCTGGCACCTCTGGGGAAATCCCCACTTCTCCCCAGAACCCCAGCCCAACCCTATGAGAGTTGTTCCAATAAGGGGGCCCGGGTTCCAGCCCCCCGGCCCGTGTCCCGAACATGAGCTCAGAACTTAGGGTAGACGAGGTAGTGGCCGGAAAAAAGACCTCTTTTATAGTAGACACTGGAGCCACTTTCTCTCTCTTAACTTCCTACTCTGGCCCGACTCAGAACTCACAATCAAAGAGTTCCCCTAAGGCCAAAAATCAGCCCTCCATTACTCTGTCAATTTGGAAAGTCAACCCTTATACACTCATTCCTCATAATGCCTCAGTGCCCGATGGCACTCCTAGGGAGAGATTTGTTATCCAAATTGGGGGTCTTTATTACCATACCCCACCTCGATACAGTCTCTATATTCTGCACGCAGATGGCACCTAGACGGTCCCTACCCCTCACCCCTGACCTTCCTTTGGATCTACCCGCCTTAGACCCCCAAGTCTGGAACACTGATCACCCATCCATAGCCGAACATCATCCCCCAGTCCACATTACCCTAAAAGACCCCTGGACTATAATCACCCAACAACAGTACTCTCTCACCCCGGAGGCCCACAAGGGATTTAAGCCTATCATAGACTGTCTTCTTCAAGCCTCTATCCTAATTCCTACCCATTCACCATACAGCGCCTCTATTCTGGCAGTAAGGAAGGGACCACACTCTTGGAGACTGGTCCAGGATCTGCGGAAAGTCAAGGAGGCCATCACATCGACATTCCCAGTAGTCCCTAACCCTTACACCCTTCTGTCTACCATACCCCCGACTGCAACCCACTTCATGGTATTAGATCTCAAAGACGCCTTTTTCACCATCCCTCTCCACCCCCTCTTGCCTTCACCTGGCAAGACCCCGAGACGTTTCCCAACAACTAACATGGACAGTTCTCCCCCAGGGGTTCAGAGACAGTCCTCACTTTTTTGGACAGGCTTTACAAAAGGACCTACAGACACTCGACCTAGCCCCGAGTCATCTCCTCCAATAGGTAGATGACCTCCTCCTTTGTAGCCCAACCCAAAAACTCTGCCTCCAACATACGGCCAAACTCCTTGGGGCCCTGGGATCCTGGGGTTATCGGGTATCCCAATCTAAGGCCCAAATAACCCAGACAAACGTCACCTATCCAGGCTCTCCATATCCCATCAACAAAGAACTATTGCCCCAGATAGAATCCAGGCCTTAACTAACTGTCAACTTCCAAAAACGAAAAGGGAGTTCCTGTCACTCCTCGGCTTCCTCAACTTTTTCCATATCTGGATCCCTAACTTCTCCCTCATTGCAAAGCCGCTCTGTGAAGCAACTAAAGGATGTCTGGGTGAGCCCCTCTTTAACCCCTCCTCACTGGCCAATCCTCTTCGCCAGCTCACCCAGAGCCTAATCCGAGTGCCAACTCTCCACCTGCCAGATCACACAGACCATTCTTTCTCTTTGCACACTCCAACCAAGAACAGGCCCTGGGACTTCTGTGTCAGTGGGCCAGAGACACCTGGGCTCCCGTAGCCTATCTATCAAAACAGCTTGACATGGTGACCAAGGGGTGGCCTCCCTGCATACAGGCCATGGCTGCTACCTCAGCCCTCGTACCTGAAGCAAATAAACTCTAGACATGCCCCTTTAACAGTCTGTTCTCCACACACCTTCTGAGACTTACTATCACATCGGGCTTTCCTCTCCCTTTCCCCTTCCAGAGTGCAGGTCCTACATGCCTTTCTCCTCGACCCTCACCTCTCATTCTCTCCTTGCTCTCCCCTTAACCCTGCCAGCTTATTACCCATGTCCTCTACAACAGACTCCCTCCTACATAGCTGCAGCCTAACAGTAGATCTTACCCTAAACCCCTTCCATCATTTAACAGATCAGCCCATCCTTGGCCCAGACAGCCCACACTGGTTCGTTGGTGGCAGCTCTCAAAAACCCCCGCCCTTTGCAGCAGGATACGCCATCAGCCAGGGGACCTCGTCACAATCACGGAACCCAGACAACTGAAGCTTCACCTCTGCCACCTCACACCACCTCCCAACAGGCGGAACTGATAGTGCTCACCAGAGCTTTAACTCTGGCTAAAAATCTAAGGGTTAACATCCACACAGACTCCAAATATGCCTATAACATACTTCACTCAAACATCCTAATATGGAGAGAAAGAGGTTTCCTAACCCAAAAGGGATCCCCCATTATTAATTCAGACCTGATCCACAAACTTCTAGAGGCAGCACTCTTACCAAAAAAAGCCGTCATCCTCCACTTTAGGGGACATCAAAAGGGAAGTCTCATATCAGCCTACAACAATGCTGCAGACCAGAAGGCAAAGGAGATAACACTGTCCCATCCTTCCCTCCAGAGAAGGAAATGGCACCCCACTCCAGCACTCTTGCCTGGAAAATCCCATGGATGGAGGAGCCTGGTAGGCTGCAGTCCATGAGGTCGCTAAGAGTCGGACACGACTGAGCAACTTCACTTTCACTTTTCACTTTCATGCATTGGAGAAGGAAATGGCAACCCACTCCAGTATTCTTGCCTTGAGAATCCCAGGGAAGGGGGAGCCTGGTGGGCTGCCATCTGTGGGGTCGCACAGAGTCAGACACGACTGAAGCGACTTAGCAGCAGCAGCAGCAGCATCCTTCCCTCGAGTGCCCTGTCATAGCTTTGACTCCACCCGACCCTCCCACCACCAGAGAAATCCTCTCTTATCTACACTCACTTTTTCATCCCTCATCCAAGACACTCCACCAGTTCCTCTGTAACCACGTCCCCATATCCAATGCTGACCAACAATATTTAGATAAGCTTACCTGCTCCTGTCAGACATGTCAGCGTACTAACCCCAATTCCAACCTTAAACCCACATCCTTTCCAACCCATCAAATGCGAGGCAGCCTCCCAGCACAGGATTGGCAGCTAGACTTTACTCATATGACCCTGGTCTGGAGAGTCAGATACCTCCTGGGCCTTGTGGACACCTTTTCGGGATGGGTAGAAGCATTTCCCACTACAAACAAAAGAGCCCACACCGGGGCCCAAATCCTCCTCACAGAAATTATCCCCGGGTTTGGCCTGCCTTCATCCCTACAGTCTGATAATGGCCCGGAATTTACGTCCAAGGTCACCCAACAACTTGTCCAGTTCTTACAGATACCCT
Source organism: Bubalus bubalis (assembly GCF_019923935.1). Taxonomy (NCBI): domain Eukaryota; kingdom Metazoa; phylum Chordata; class Mammalia; order Artiodactyla; family Bovidae; genus Bubalus; species Bubalus bubalis. Next base: position 6,833,149 of record NC_059161.1, read on the forward strand.
GGAAATTTCACATTCCATACCGTCCCCAGTCCTCAGGAAAGGTAGAAAGGATGAATAGAATAATCAAAGAAACCCTTACCAAACTAACCCTCGAAGTACATCTGGATGGGACTAAACTTGCCAATTGTTCTCCTCAGAATACGGGCTTTGTCCAGAAAGCCCCTGGGGCTGAGCCCCTTTGAGGTGATGTGTGGAGGCCCCTGCTCCCTCCTGGACGCCGCCCTGAACCTCCTCCCATACCAAGCTTCCTACACACCCCTCTGCTAGTGGAACTCCACAATGCCCTCTGGAAATACGTCAACCACAACTTGCCTGCCCCTGACCCCCAAGCCCCCCTGCCCCCTTTACAAACTGGGGACATTGTCTATTTGTCAGATAATCCCCAGGGTGACCTAACCCCAAAGTGGCAGGGACCATTCAAAATCATCCTCCTTACCCCAACTGCGGCAAAACTCGAGAAGGTCACCTCCTGGGTAGACCCCTCTCACCTAAAACGGGTCACCTCTGACCCTGCGCTGCCCTCCTTAACTGACCCCTATCAGGTCTCCCTCACAGGACCCACCTCCTTAAAATTCACCCGGTGACAACCTCTGTCAACCATCCAAGAGGACACTGAATGACCTGGACACTTCTTAACCTACGACTGTTCCTGACCCAACTACATCCAGACCCCTGGACCCGCGCCCCGACAGGAACCTCCTCCAAGACCCGACTCCACTGGTGTCTCAGCTGTGGCTCCAGGGAGCCTCCTGCCTCCTGACTCCAGACGAAACTCACGGCTTTACTCTCACTCTCTACACCATTCTACATCCTAATGAACACTGTTCCCCCTCAGATTCAAACCACCACCAACCTGGGGCCTGTTTCCCCTCACCCTGACTGGCCTCTCCCTGTCTCTCTAACTGTAACTGCACCCTTAATCTTACTCCTTGCTGTAGGCCTAGTAACTGTCTCCCCTCAGGACCGGCCACCTATCCTTCGTCTTTCCGTGGGTATCGCCTACGTTGCTAGCTGTGTTCTACTCCTAGGGTGCTATTTCTTCTGCACTGCCTAACTAACTGCCCCATGACTCCTTTGCTCCTCATCCTTGCTGCAGTCCCCAGCCTTCTGGCTACTCCCTGCCCCTGCTCTGACATTTATTCCTACGTACATTCCTCATGTTATAATACAGCTCCAAAACCATGCACCATGAACCTCAGGGGCAGGAAGTCCAAATCCCTACTCACTGTTAAAGTACAAAAGAGAGGGAGTTTCGTGAGTACCTGCCATAAGCCAAATGGAAGAAACATATGTTTCTATCCCATTACCCACTGGGGGTACTCAGATGGGGGCGGGGTACTAGATCAAAATAGGGAAAAGAAACAAGAACAAGTCATAAAGAACATAATTTCCCGGTTACAGGCGACCCCTGAGCCTTATAAACACCTAGACCTCCTTTCCCAATTACGGCGTCTCCTAAAACCTCCCTCTGGCAACCAACACCTTACCCGCCTTCTCAACTCTTCCTTCCAATTCTTCCAGTACACACAACACACATCCCAGTGTTGGATAAGCATGTCACTGTCTCCCTCACTGCAGATAGCAATTCCCTTACCCTCAACCTGGCTATCACAGGGCAACTATACCTCCCCTTCCCAACAAAAAACTACACAACTCATTAGGCCAGTCTCTGACAACGTCCTACTCTCAGCCTCTTCAAACCTAACCTGTATCAACTACTCTATCCCAACTACACTGGTCTTACAAACTCCACTCCCTCCTTCTGCTCCACTTGGGTTCTCTGGAACAGCACAAATAACTGCACCAATCCAGGAATCTTCATTCTCTGCAGGACCTATGCATATTCATGTCTCCCCTTGGACACCCCTGGACCTTGCATCTTGGTCTTCCTGACCCCAGGCCTAACATTCCTCAAAGAAGAAGAGGTAGAACAAATAGTCTACCCCCAAGGGGAACTTTGCCAATGGAAAAGACAGCTGTCATAGCCCCCCTCCTGATTGGGACTGGCATAGCAGCAGCCCTAGGCACCGGGATTGGAGGCATCTCGACCTCTGCCCATTTCTACTACAAGCTGTCCCAAGAACTTAATGAAGACATGGAGCGTTTCAATTCAAAGACAAATTAACTCATTAGCTTCTGTGGCCCTACAAAACAGGCGAGCCCTGGACCTTCTCACCGCAGAAAAGGGAGGGACCTGCCTTTTCCTAGGAGAGGACTCTGCTATTTTGTTAATGAAATGGGCATAGTGCAGGGCAGAGTCAAAGAACTTAGAGACAGAGTTGAATGCCGCAGAAAAGACTTACAAAACCTTTACAGTCCCCAAAACCTGTTCCAACAGGTCCTCCCTTGGTTGCTCCCTTTCCTGGGACCACTGGTACTTATCCTTCTATTCCTCTTATTTGGACCCTGTCTCTTCAATCTCTTTCAAAGGTTTCTCCAGGAACAGATTCGGGCCATCTCTCGAGATCAGGTCAAGACCATTCTTCTTCTCGAGAGCCTCACCCCAAGCTCAGAAAAAGGAGACCCTGGGCCCTAGGATGATCCTCCATTCCAGACCCAAAATCGTCATCCCTATCCAGCAGGAAGTAGCCAGAGAGATATGGCCCCTTTTTTCCCTTTTTTTTTTTTTTTTAATGATTTCAGGGTCTGGAATGAAGGAGTCTTTTGGGCCTAGAAAAGAAAACAACAGTTTCAAAGGCCCTTGCTGAATCATCTAACTTCGGAGAAAACAAAACAGAACTTTAGGTCCCACCCTGATGCTCCAGGCTGGTTGCATCTATCTGGGACTTATCACCCCCTGTCCGGAAACCTTCCACCCCCTACACCTGCCCAGAAGACTTTTCACCCCCTGTCTGGAAACCTTCCACCCCCTACACCTGCCCAGAAGACTTATCAACCCCTGCCCAACTACAAATGCCATCTCAACTAAAGTATACCCAAAACATCCTGCCTGATTAACCTTTCCCTTATTGCTTACACAAACCTCACTATAAATATGGAGCCTCCCTGATCCCTCTCTGTGCTCAGCCTGCTCCTTAAGCTGACTGTCGCCCCTCCTTGCCTGAATAAAAGTAACCTACTTCTGTTGAGGTCATCTTTCCTCTTTCTGCCTCGGCCTGAACTATACCTTACATTACTGATGCCTGTTTGCTTGTTAAGTCTCACCCACTCACCTCCTCCAGTTGCAGGGCCCTTTGTGTGACAGGCAGCGAGACGTTGACCCAGGCCAGCCCCGGGGCTGTGTGGCCTGTGCAGCCCTGCAGGGCCCTGTGCGCAGATGGATCTCAGCTTGCTTTAATGCCCTGTTGTTGCTGTATTGAAATTCATCCATTTTCAACAAAGGACCCCAGATTTTCACTTGTCAGTTGGCTCCACCAGTTAATGACCTCGTCCTGGTTTTAACTGAAAGCTCAGACTCTAGAGACAGATTTTCAAGCCCAGTGACTTCCCTGGTGGCTCAGATGGTAAAGAATCTGCCTACGATGCAGGAGACTCAGGTTCGATCCTCAGGTCAGGAAGATGCCCTGGAGAAGGGAGTGGCTACCCATTCCAGTTTTCTTGCCTGGAGAATCCCATGTACAGAGAAGCCTGGCGGACTACAGTACATGGGCCACAGAGAGTCAGACAGGACTGAGCAACTAACCCGTTGACTTTTCATTTTCCACCACTTACTACCTGTTTGGTTTTGGACAAGTCCGTTCAGCCTCTGTGACCTTCAGTTTCCTCATCTGTGAAGCAGGGCTCTCTGAACTGGGTCTGGCGCACTGGAAGTATCCTACGTGCCTTAAATATCACAGCCTATCCCAACACCAATATGAGTACTGACTAAAAATAACACTAAATATTTACTAAATTAATGAATGCATATGACGTGACGTTCATGTAAATCTTTCCGAAAGGAAAACACCATATGTATTTGACCATTGTGTCATTTGACTTCAGAATCTGTGCTCTTGCAAAATCCAAAGAGTATGCAATGAAGGTTCCCTTTTTTTCCTCTCAACCCTTTCTGCTAGCCCACATCTCTCCTTGGGGACAACCAATGCCACCAGCTTCTTAAGTATATTCAGATAGCCCATGCAGAAATGAGCAAGCTTAATTTTTTTATTTCTCCACAAATGGTAACATATGTAACAAAACACATGTTTATATATCTATATATACCTAAAACGTATCTGTTTTGTTATACATATTTGCTACATAAATGTGTGAATGTAAATATACACCTTGATTTTTTTTTTTTCACTTAATTTTTCAAATCTTGAAGGCAGCTCTAAGATCCTTGACAATCTATTTGTGGATACACTGTATTATGCTGTACAGATACACCGCAACGTACTTAATGAGTCATGCACTGAAGGATATTCAGATCGTTTCCCACCTTTGATGTGAACAGCCTTGCCTTATAGACTTATCATTGTGTGACTGCAGCTTCAGAATACATTCCTAGAATAGAATTGCAGAGTCAAGGATACACATGTTTATGTTTATATTTTGATGTTTTTTGCCAAATTCCTTATCAACACCGTCTTCTGGATACCTCGCCCCACTCTCATGGACTCTGTATGTGAAACCTTTAGAACCTTTACTAACAGCTATTTGAAACAAGTGTCAGCTTAGTTTTAACTTGAATTTCTCTTATTATGAATAAAACTGGGCATCTTTGCCTGTTTTTCAAGGAAACCATTTACTTTCTTATTTCCTTCCTTTCTCCCTGTGTGTGTGCTTGCACATGTGTGTGCATCTGTGTGTGTGAACTTTCTGGTCATATCCTCTGTGTGGTTCTCTACTGAGATGAACTATTTAAAAATAAACTGTGATTTTATTATTAAATTGTAGGCATTCTTGATATACTCGGGAAACAAGTGTTTTATGATCTGAATTGAAAACAATTTATGAGGGTTTTTTTTTTTTGTAAGTTTGTTATACACACAAATTTTCATTTTCAAGTCAAATTAAGAGTCCTTATTCATAATCACTTTATTATACTGCTTATCTGAGCTTATCCTTTCAGATGTAAAGAGATTTCACATAACTTCATCTTACTCTCAAGAAGATGCCTTTCTTATCGCCAGTTTCCAGGAGAGGAAAATGAGGTTCAGGGTGGATACTTAACTGGTCAGATGGTAGAGCGAAAGTTTAAACCCAGGTCCTTCTATCAGAATCCATCCTTCTGGTTGCCTCGCTGGTTGCCCTCTCAGATACCTGTGAGCACCGTGAAAGCTGTGCCCGCCTTTAGTTTCTGTCTTTTCACAGCACTAACACAGGGCCAGGCACACAGAGGTTCACGAAATGTGCGGCTGTTTGCCTTTACCTCTCTCTCTCTCTCTGTCTTTTTTTTTCTCTTTTAGTGTGGCTCTTCTGAGTAGCTAGTGCTGACTTCCTTTCAGCCTCTTATATTGATTTTTAGGAAATCCACAAAGTCCCCAGATAAGAGAGAAAACACAGGAAGACAAACATCAGACACCAAATAGCTAAAGGACATTTGCTTTTAGAATAGTCTAGGGTGGCTTCATTTGGCCAGATAAATGTTTTCACTTTAATAGGAAGCAAAGACTCTAACGGCACACAGACATCCAAGTCCTCAAATAATTACAAGGTCACCTCCACAAAGTCATCCACCTTCAATGCCAGAGACCTGGGTTCAATTCCTGGGTCGGGAAGATCCCTGGAGAAGGGGATGGCAACCCACTCCAGTATCCTTGCCTGGAGAATCCCATGGACAGAGGAGCCTGGCGGGCTGCAGTCCACAGGGTCACAGAGAGACACTACTGAGCGACTAACACTATCCACAAAGTCAAAGGCCAAGTGGGGAGCAAGCAACATTTCCCAGCCACAGGGAGCTGTGATCTGGGAATCACAGGGCTTCGGTCACCGCACACATGCTGCAGGAGTTAGGGACCCTCAGCCAGAAGGCACCCCATCCCTGGTAGCCCACCTATGGGTAGTAAGCATGTAGGCTCCAGTCTGCACTTCTCAGAGCCATGCCCAACATGGACATTTCCCACAGATGCCTGTATTTGTCTAACACTTTCTGAGCCTTTGAGAGGCAGCAGCAATTCACCATGGAGAAAGGAATGACAACCCACTCCAGTATTCTTGCCTGGAGAATCCCAGGGACAGAGAAGCCTGGTGGGCTACAGTCCATGGAGTCGCAAAGAGTCGGACACAACTGAAGCGACTTAGCACCAGCAGCAGCGGCAATTCACCATGCCGGAAGATCAGCCTGGAAGTAAAGGGCTCCGTGGTTGCAGCTGCCCACTGCCGTCAATTAAAAATGGAAGCACAGAAATCTGATCAGTTAAGGTTTGATGTAACTTTGGCCTGAACAACAAACCTCTTTGCTAAGGCAGCATGTGGGAGAGAAAGGAGACACTGGCTCCTCAAGAATTTCTGTTTGATTTCTTGCTAAAAAAACAAAAAAAAAAGCTGCTAATGTTCTGCATTTAAAAATAAATAAATAAATGGACTTGACTGTTTCTGAAAGTCAACCCCTTGTACAGCCTTGTGATCGCTAACCTTTCCTCCTGCAAGCCTCCAGGTAATTCAAGCCAACTCCCCGATTCTCCTGCCCCAAGCCCTTTCTTACTCCTCCCTGCTCCAGAGCAGAACACAAGTTTCCAGCCTGCTTGGGCTGGTGAAACCCTTGGGAAGCTTTTAATATGAATCTGCAGACCTCAGTGCAAAGCCTCGGAATAAGAATGTGGGGGAGGAGGCTGGTGACTAGGGAGTGACAAAGAGCTGGAAAAGTGAAAGTGAAGGTCACTCAGTCATGTCTGACTCTTTGTCAGACTCTTTGCGACCCTGTGGACTATACAATCCATGGAATTCTCCAGGCCAGAATACTGGAGAGGGTTGCCTTTCCCTTCACCAGGGGAGCTTCCCAACCCAAGGATCGAACCCAGGTCTCCCGCATTGCGGGCAGATTCTTTACCAGCTGAGCCACAAGGGAAGCCCAAGAATACTGGAGTGGGGAGGTGATTTCAGGAACTTGATGATTTGCTTTGGTTTGCTTTGCCTTTTTAGTGATTTTAATACAACAGGTCAAAAACTGCAAGAGTCTGGAAATCACTGCTACAGATGAAACTTCTGTCTTGAGGTGAGTGATTGAATCAGGTGAATTTTAAAGTGGTTTTCTACAGTCAGGATCTGACTGGTGACTGGGGGCATGATAATCAAAGTCCATTACTTGATTGTGATGATGAGTGGGCAAATAGGGTTTGGATTTTGGTTCTATGACTTACTATCCGACCTTCACCAAACTACTTCACTTCTCTAATCCTCATCTGGATTAAGCATTCATCTAATCTAATCTGTAAAATGGGAGTCATGACTGTACTGACCTTATACCAACATGGTACAATTTACCTGGCATTGTGTACAGAGAAGGCCTTGTGCATTAATAATAAACTGATCAGCCCAACACAGGTTAGTTCTTATCAGTGGCTTCAAGTTTAATTAAACAATCACTTAAATTCTTAATTTCATTTTTTTTTTAATGTAAGCAAGTACTATATCATTGACTTCCATTGGTATCCAGACTCTTCTTTGGAAGCTCAAAGCTCCTTGCTGTGTCCGCCACAAAGGAAAAGAAGGCCATGCCTGGCCAGAGGTGGCCGACAGCCCAGGGAACTCTGAAATCTCACGTTTGCCTGGGTAAACTTAGAGGTTGCTGAAAGGTGTTTTCCCCCTGTCTTTAAGAGCTCTGGAGGCTCCAAAGGCAGAGCTGTAATTCCACAGTCTCTCTTGGAGCAAGGAGTTAACAGAGGGAGGATTTTATTTTCTGTCTGCAGCCTCCTGGGCAGCCTCCACCCCCGCCCCCCACCACCCCCTTCAGTCTTTGTCTGTTTACTAATCAGAGCCCTGAAAGGAACAGTGGAAGCAATCTGGTCGTATGATTATAATTGTTTATGCTTCTTAATATTAACATCATCATCCGGATCATTTCTGTTGTTATTCTTAATGTCTAAAGGGCCCACAGGGCTCTCAAGGTTTACACAATGGAGATGCTAGTCAAAGCTGCAGCAGCGCCTGAGGTCAGGCCCCAGGGCTTGCGGAGGCAGCAGCGACAGTCCCTCTCTCACTCACTGCACCACCGGCTTCCACCAACAGCTCCTCCTTCATCTGCCAGCCCCTTTCAGAGACAATTCGTAAGGCATTTCCCCGGGACTTGAGGGAATTGCAAGTTTATTCTCCTGCCACTAGGTGGCAGGCAACACGATGTGCCTTTTCCAAGTAAGATATTAACGGCAGTCATAAAGGATCCCCCTCTGTCTCCAAGCATTTATCCCTTATAATACAATCAGTAAATCTCAAGCTCATTTCTGATTTCAAGCTCAACTTGCTCCATGTCTGAGAGCACCCTGGGTCTGCCTGCTGTAATGTTCTGCCCTTCAGGGATTCCTAATCACCCCTCTGATGAGAGCAAGCCTGCATATCTGTACCGTTATACAGTTTACCAAGCCCTGTAGGGTTGGCAAGGCTCTTTTGCATGCAGAATCTTATTTGAAATCTTATTATGGGGCCCGGCCATAATGCAACTTCATTATATTGATCAACAATGCCCACGCAGTGTCTTGCAGATCTATTTGCATCCGCTTTATATGAAAACAGTTGCTACCTCAGCTCTGGGGATGCATGGCCGGATCTGAAGGCGTTTGACAAGGAATAGGCATCATTTTGGCTCATTCTCTCTGCAACTTGAAGTGCTCTGCCCTGGGGTGGGGGGTGGGGGCGCAGCTGAAAGGCCAAGTTTTCCGGGCTTGGAACCCTGGGTTGGCGTTTCCCAGCTTGGCTGAGTAAAGTCATATTATGGGGGATGGTCAGTTTTCTCCACACAAAAAGGAACCAGCCACAGATTGTCATTTACATACAACCAGCCTGAGTTAAGTCACTCCTGTACTTCCAGAATAAATTAGTTCATTCAGGAGAAAAACAGTTCTAGCCTGCACACACGTGTGTGTGTGTGTGTGTGTATTAAGGGGGATTATTTGGGGGGGGGGGATTGAGGGTGGGTAAAACAACTGAAATCCACTTGTCTGAAATTATATAACTGCAAAGATCTGATTCCTTTTATTAACGCTTGAAGGTTCCCCCCCCTCCCCCCCGCCCCTCGTCTAAAGTTCAGAGTCACACTGACTCCGCACAGGCAGGTAATAATATACTGGAGGTCTCATTGTTTTCTGCTGTGAACTACAAATGACACACATTTGTTTCATAAAATCAACATAAAAGCCAAAAACATATTGGCTTAGGGAGTGAGTTGGTCCATCAGTGTAATATTCCTATTAGTATAGCTATTCAGCTGTGGGGGGAAAAAAATCATTGCATTCCAATAATTAAATACAGCAGGTGAGTATTATGGTTTTTGCATTAGAAACTCTGCTATTTACATATTGCATATATTTTCTTATAGGTCTGGAGGGAAATGAATTTTGCATAATTAGAAAAAATTTCTAGTTGCAGGTACAGGATATAGAAAACCAGGGCTGCTGCCCAAGAATGATGTATAATCAAGGCTCTTCCTCCCAAAGCAGCCAACGAGCTGACCATGCTAAATCTCCCCGGGTCACCCACTGTCCTGGGTCTCCCAGCACTGGCATCTAGCATCTTTTGCAATGTGGATTTTCTACTTCTGAATGCAAGTTGCATAGCAGGTGCAGATTCTGTAATGGAATTGGCAGAATGGACAGCACAAAATCTCACCAGTTTCATTTCATCTCTGCCCCAAGCAGACTCTATAAAGCAATAAAGACTGAATGTCTAAGGACTTAAAAGAAATGTGCTGTGTTATCATCATCAATTTATGAAACTCCCACAAGGAAGCAGACATGATACAAAACATACAAATTGTACGGCTACTGCCTCCGGAAGTTTTGATGGCAAAGAACAAAATGTTGAAATTGGATATTACTTTCTCTCTCACCTCCTCTCTCCTTCTTCTCCCTTTTTTTCTTTTCCTTTTCTCTTTCTCTTCTGAGTTGGAGGATTCCCTCTGGCGATTGAAGTTTGGAGAAGGCACTGAGTGGAATAGCTTGGAAGATACTGAGATGTGAGCCATTTGTAAATGCTGTGTGGCAGACTTCCCTGGAGGTCCAGTGATTGGGACTCCACTCTTCCAATGCAGTGGGAGTAGGTTCGATCCCTGGTTGGGGTATTAAGATCCCACATGCTGAACCGAGGCAAAAAAAAAAAAAGACAAAGAAAAAAAACAACAACACTGGGTGGGGGCCAGGGCAAAAAAGAGAAAGTCACAAGTGGGGTGTGTGTGGGGGTGGGGGGCAGTGGTGTGGAAGAATGGAGTGAGAATTAAATGGGCTTGAGAAAAAAAGGGAAAGAGACAGAGATGTTCACTGTGCTCCTGTGTTCACCTGATCTGCGTTATATACCAGCCTTTCTCAATCCCGTGCTTTGGAAATCACTGGCTGGAAGGAGCTTTTCAGGACCCACCTTGCTGCTTGTGGACAAGACTGCCAGCCCATACTGTAGACACTGTAAGAACACTCCTCTGTGTTTACGTGTTAGGCATTGTGGAAATGGACATGACAGGGATGTCCCTGCTCTTGCCCTTCGGGAGGTCATGTTCCTGAGCATGTGTGTGTGCGTGTGTGCTCAGTCGTGTGCTCAGTCATGTCCAACTCTTTGCAACCCTATGCACTGTAGCCCACCAGGCTCCCCTGCCCTTGGGATTCTGCAGGCAAGAATACTGGAGTGGGTTCCCATTCTCTGCTCCAGGGGATCTTCCCCACCAGGGATCGAACCTGCGTCTCTTATGACTCCTGCATTGGGTTCTTTACCACTAGCGCCACCTGGTATAGGAGACAATTCTGTAATCCTGGGACCGGAGACCACATGCTAGGCAAGTTTCGCCAAGTGCTATGGGAACAAACAAACTCCCCTGGCTGTTCAGCACTGCTTCAGAGGATACGGGACACCTTCCACGAGGCTGAAGGAGATCCTGGAATGCTGCAGAGTCCTGGGCAGAGAGAAGGATGAGGAACGGAACGCCATGCAGTCTGTTTCCCGTGACAGTTGGGTCTGATGGAGAGCATTGGAAGCTGAAGTAAAGTTGGTCGGGGTCTTACTTTAAATATGATGCAATCGGCCAAGCCCTTCTGATTGTTAGTGACCATAATCTGACTAGAACTGGGCTCTGGGGTGGAGGAGGGCCTTTTTGTTTTGTTTTAAGGGAAATAATTATTTTAGAAGTGCTGAGGTGTCTCAGGGAGCCCAAGCACTAGGATCCGCGAGGCCTCAGGAGCAAATGGAAGCAGAGACTTGATATTGTCAGTAATCGGCTTAGCTCCCCATCTCACATTTCTGCCCCTCTCTCTCTGTTTCTTCTATGTCTGTCTCTCCCTCTTTCTCTGTGTGATGTGCACACATGTTGTGTACAGGTCTCCCTCTCTTTCTCTGTGTGATGTGCGCACACATTGTGTACAGGTCTCCCTCTCTTTCTCTGTGTGATGTGCGCACATGTTGTGTACAGATCTCCCTCTCTTTCTCTGTGTAATGTGCACACACATTGTATACAGGTCTCCCTCTCTTTCTCTGTGTGATGTGCCGCACACGTTGTTTACAGATCTCCCTCTCTTTCTCTGTGTGATGTGCCGCACACGTTGTTTACAGATCTCCCTCTCTTTCTCTGTGTGATGTGCGCACACGTTGTATACAGGTCTCCCTCTCTCTGTGTGATGTGCGCACACGTTGTGCACAGGTCTCCCTCTCTTTCTCTTTGTGTGATGTGTATACACGTTGTGTACATATCTCCCTCTCTTTCTCTGTGTGATGTGTGCACACGCTGTGTACATGTCTCCCTCTCTTTCTCTGTGTGATGTGTGCACACGTTGTGTACAGGTCTCCCTCTCTTTCTCTGTGTGATGTGTGCACACGCTGTGTACATGTCTCCCTCTCTTTCTCTGTGTGATGTGTATATATGTTGTGTACAGGTCTCCCTCTCTTTCTCTGTGTGTGACGTGTACACATGTTATATACAGGTATTCTCCTCTGCTTTTCTTACCCATCAGAAAATATGGTGCCAAGAGCACTCTGACTTTCCATCTTACTATCCGGGAATCTGATGAGAGACTGACTTCTTTTTCTCAATTTCAGTGTCAGAATTTCCACAGAAGGACCTGAACTGGCCCAGGTTATACCAGATGTCCAGGCTTCCCAGGTGGCCTAGTGGTAAAGAATCTGCCCACCAATGCAAGAGATGCAGGAGACACAGATTCAATCTCTGGGTCAAGAAGATCCCCTGGAGGAGGAAATGGCAACCCACTTGAGTATTCTTGCCTGGAGAATCCCATGGACAGAGAAGTCTGGAGGACTACAGTCAGTCCATGTGGTCACCAAGAACTGGACAAGACTGAGCAACTGAGCACGCTCGCTGAGCACACCAGGTGTCCACAGTGGAGCACTCTGCTAAGGATGGGGGCATTGCGGTGTTTGCACTAGCTTGGGTGGAACACCCATGCATAAGGCAGTGTAATGTAACTAGGGCATACGGGAAGAGGTTAACAGTGCTGCCTCTCCTGGAGCCTGTGGATGGAGGAAGGGGTACATCCTGGGGGCAAAGCCGTCCTGAGTGGTCAGTTCTGTAGGCCCCCACTTCACCATGGACTCAGCTCTCAAATGACAGGGACATGTGACCAGCCACAGGAGGGATGACATGGTCTGACCTCATCTGCTCCCAAGAGATAGGTAACAACTCAGTTTGGAATTCATTACAACTTTATTACTGGGAAGTCCTTCTTTACATCTTACCTGCTGTTGACTGAATTTTCTTTCAAGAACATGAAATATTCACCTCCCAACCATAGACTCAAAGACAACTCCTAAGTGAGCCTATAATTTGTCCTCTATAATCAGGTGACTGTTGGTAGCAAGCATCCTGCTTAGTGACAGGGTTTTAGCTGAGAAGGAGATCCAGCCTGAGCTGACAAGGAGTGTGAAGTCTGGTCTCTGGGATGACAATAAGGAAAAATCAACACAGTCCCCCTGCCCCCTGGGCCAGTTAGCATGAGGGCACCTGGGTACGTCTCTCTGTCCCCTTCTGGAGACCCCACTTTGTGGGAAGAACTCATACACACCCCATTCCCATTTCCATCCCACCCTCCAGCAGCTGACATGCAGGTCCAGGGATTGAACCACGCGTGGCCAGCCTGGACGAGGACTCTTTCTGCTCGCTGCTGCTCAGGTCAATGCCCAGGGAAGCCTTCTTTAGCTCCAAGCTTCCTGGTCCTGGAAGCGGGAGCAGATGACACAGAGTCCAGCAGGCTCCGTGCAAGTCCCTCTGCCTAGCAAGAGACTGAGTCTGCATTGCCCTTGACTGATCCTCAGGACTTCCTGAAAGGGTGCGCAGCCTGAAAACCAGGACACCATGGGCCCCAGTCACGGCAAGGGAAAGAGGCAGGCAGACACTCCTGGTGATCAGAGGACCAGGCTTAGAAGGTCCTAAGCCAAATCTTAGGGCCATCAGAAGTTTGGCTCCATCAGAAGCCAAATCAGCAGAGCTATGCAGCAGCAGCAACTGTTGAAAACCAGGACCAAGAAAGAAAAGTCCTGAGCATCTGGAGGGACCAGGGCTCATGTGGGCACCCCAAGCTTGAGGATTTGATGCCCTACTGTGACCCAGTGACTGCCACCCCTGGCAGTGACACAGGTCCAGAGACTCAATTCCTAGCACCTAACCTCAACCTAACCCTAAACTCTCAGCTGGGTTGAAAACAAAATCTTTACTTTCTGGAGGGATGAGGAATGGAGTTGGAAGTGGTATTATTTTTTCCCTCTCTCCTTGGAGTCTGAAACCCTCCCTTGGTGGTTCAGATGGTAACGAATCTGCCTGCAATGCAGGAGACCCGGGTTTGATTCCTGGATTGGAAAGATCCCCTGGAGAAGGGAATGGTAACCCACTCCAGTATTCTTGCCTGGATAATTCCATGGATACAGGTGCCTGAAGTGCTACAGTCCCTGGGGTCACAAAGAATCGGACAACTAGGTTTTCAGTTCAGTTCAGTTGCTTAGTTGTGTCCGACTCTTTGCGACCCCATGGACTGAAGCATGCCAGGCCTCCCTGTCCATCACCAACTCCAAGAGTTTACTCAAATTCATGTTCATTGAGTCAATGATGCCATCCATCCATCTCATTCTCTGTCATCCCCTTCTCCTCCCGCCTTCAATCTTTCCCAGCATCAGGGTCTTTTCCAATGAGTCAGTTTTGGCATCAGGTAGCCAAAGTATTGGAGCTTCAGCTTCAGCATCAGTCTTTCCAATGAATATTCAAGACTGATTTCCTTTAGGATGGACTGGTTGGATCTCCTTGCAGTCAAGAGACTCTCAAGAGTCTTCTCCAACACCACAGTTCAAAAGCATCAATTCTTCAGCGCTCAGCTTTCTTTCCTGTCCAACTCTCACATCCATACAATACCACTGGAAAAACCATAACTTTGACTAGACGGACCTTTGTGGGCAAAGAAATGTCTCTGCTTTTTAATATGCTGTCTAGGTTGGTCATAACTTTTCTTCCAAGGAGCAAGCATCTTTTAATTTCATGGCTGCAGTCACCATCTGCAGTGATTTTGGAGCCCCCCAAAATAAAGTCTGACACTGTTTCCATTCTTTCCCCATGGATTTGCCAGGAAGTGATGGGACCGGATGTCACGATCTTAGTTTTCTGAATGTTGAGTTTTAAGCCAGCTTTTTCATTGTCCTGCTTCACTTTCTTCTTTTTTTTTTTTAATTTAATTTTATTTTTAAACTTTACATAATTGTATTAGTTTTGCCAAATATCAAAATGAATCTGCCTCAGGTATACATGTGTTCCCCATCCTGAACCCTCCTCCCTCCTCCCTCCCCATTCCATCCCTCTGGGTCGTCCCAGTGCACCAGCCCCAAGCATCCAGTATCGCGCATCGAACCTGGACTGGCAACTCGTTTCATACATGATATTTTACAGGTTTCAATGCCATTCTCCCAAATCTTCCCACCCTCTCCCTCTCCCACAGAGTCCATAAGACTGTTCTATACATCAGTGTCTCTTTTGCTGTCTCGTACGCAGGGTTACTGTTACCATCTTTCTAAATTCCATATATATGCGTTAGTATACTGTATTGGTGTTTTTCTTTCTGGCTTACTTCACTCTGTATAATAGGCTCCAGTTTCATCCACCTCATTAGAACTGATTCAAATGTATTCTTTTTAATGGCTGAGTAATACTCCATTGTGTATATGTACCACTGCTTTCTTATCCATTCATCTGCTGATGGACATCTAGGTTGTTTCCATATCCTGGCTATTGTAAACAGTGCTGCGATGAACATTGGGGTACATGTGTCTCTTTCAATTCTGGTTTCCTCAGTGTGTATGCCCAGCAGTGGGATTGCTGGATCATAAGGCAGTTCTATTTCCAGTTTTTTAAGGAATCTCCACACTGTTCTCCATAGTGGCTGTACTAGTTTGCATTCCCACCAACAGTGTAAGAGAGTTGCCTTTTCTCCACACCCTCTCCAGCATTTATTACTTGTAGACTTTTGGATCGCAGCCATTCTGACTGGTGTGAAATGGTACCTCATAGTGGTTTTGATTTGCATTTCTCTGATAATGAGTGATGTTGAGCATCTTTTCATGTGTTTGTTAGTCATCTGTATGTCTTCTTTGGAGAAATGTCTATTTAGTTCTTTGGCCCATTTTTTGATTGGGTCATTTATTTTTCTGGAGTTGAGCTGTAGGAGTTGCTTGTATATTCTCGAGATTAGTTGTTTGTCAGTTGCTTCATTTGCTATTATCTTCTCCCATTCTGAAGGCTGTCTTTTCACCTTGCTAATAGTTTCCTTTGATGTGCAGAAGCTTTTAAGGTTAATTAGGTCCCATTTGTTTATTTTTGCTTTTATTTCCAATATTCTGGGAGGTGGATCATAGAGGATCCTGCTGTGATGTATGTCAGAGAGTGTTTTGCCTATGTTCTCCTCTAGGAGTTTTATAGTTTCTGGTCTTACGTTTAGATCTTTAATCCATTTTGAGTTTATTTTAGTGTATGGTGTTAGAAAGTGTTCTAGTTTCATTCTTTTACAAGTGGTTGACCAGATTTCCCAGCACCACTTGTTAAAGAGATTGTCTTTAATCCATTGTATATTCTTGCCTCCTTTGTCAAAGATAAGGTGTCCATATGTGCGTGGATTTATCTCTGGGCTTTCTATTTGTCCTGCTTCACTTTCATCAGGAGGCTCTTTGGTGCCTCTTCGCTTTCTGCCATAGGGGTGGCGTCCTCCGCGTACTTGAGGCTACTTCAGCCGGGACCGATCCCAGGACCGCGGCCCGGCAGGGTTGGGGCCGCGCCTGGGCCTCGCTCACAGTGAGCTCGGCGCGCCCTCTGGCGGCCGCCGCGCTCACCGCAGCCCCGGGAAGCCGCTGGCCACTACATACAAATGGACTCCGCGTAGTTAAGCTGTCAGGCCTAATGTATTTATTTGACTCTGCTGTTAAAATGATTTCTCTACAGCACCGCGGTTATTTACGACTATTGTCAGTAGAAGGCGATGAGAAGGCAGCCGCAGAACAAAACAGCAACAGCTGAAGGAAAGGTTCTGTCTGGGAGGGCGAGGGGGCTTGGTCTCAGCCTTCCTGCGGCGGCAGCGGCTGTGTGTTTCCTGAATCGGCGGTGGGGGCTTCGGAGGGCTCATTCACTCACCATGCAGGACACACTGCCCACAGCCCGCAGCAGCCCCCCGTGAGCGCTGGCGGAGGGGCGCTGACCATCAAGGGCGGCCCCCCAGTCCGCCGCAGGAGACGCGGTCGTCGAGGCCGGCTGAATGGGGGCCAGACCGTCCCAGATGAATTTCTAAGCTCCTTCTTCAGACGAGGGTGAGTTTTTCAAGGGCTGCCGCGGGGACCTGGATTCCTTGGCGTTTAGCATTTCCCACTGTCCAGGACCGTGTTTCTCCAAATGCGGTCCCCGAATCAGGCGCGTCCATGTCACCTGGAAGCTTGTGAGAGATGCCAGGTCTCAGGTCCCACCCTTGATCTGTAGAATGGAAATTGTGGAGGAGGAGGCAGCCCTCTGTGCGACCATGGGCCCCCGGGTGGCTCTGATGGTATTCAAGGCTGCCCGCCACAGTCTTGGACGCCTACCCCCGAGATAACCCTTGCAGCGCGCCCCACCCCAGGGCCTCCTCCTCGCCCCTCTTTTAAAGGTTCCCAGCAGCCAGTTGGGTACTTTCCTGGTGGCTCAGACGGTAAAGCGTCTTCCTACAATGCAGGAGACCTGGGTTCAATCCCTGGGTCGGGAAGATCCTCTGGAGAAGGGCATGACAACCCACTCCAGTGTTCTTGCCTGGAAAATCCCATGGACAGAGGAGCCCGGTGGGCTACAGTCCATGGTGTCACAAAGAGTTGGACACGACTGAGTGACTTCACTCACTAACTCACTCACAGCCAGTTGGGCCCCCTCCTCTCCTGGAGCTGATTTGGAAAAAAATCTGCTCTGACCTGCACTAACCAACCCTACAATGCGTGTGATCTTAGAATGGCAGGGGAGGGTCCTGGAGTCAGTCTGCGCTCAGATTCAGCTTTGTGATCTTAAAGAAATGAGTTATGTATGATAAAATGAACATAATAATAATATTCTTACTGGGTTATTCTAAGGTTTGAATGAGTTAAGACAGTAAAATTCTTAGAAGAGTAGCTGGCCCATAGACAGTGTTCATAAATGCTAACTATTAATAAATATGTTTAATATCAGCCTTCAGGTCCATCCATCTAAGCCTCAGACATCATTCAGAGCTAGCTGTAGTTCATAGATAGATCACTTGTTGTCAGAAGACCTGTGTTTATATATGGCCTTTGCTGTTTATAAGCTGCAGCACTTGGAGCAAACCACTTAGGTTCTGTGTGCCTCAAATTTCTCATCTAAAAATCAATACCTACCTCAAGTTTTCATATAAATTATCCTATTTACTTCTCGCACAAGCCTTTGCTCTAGAAAGAACAAATCTGTTACCATGCCAATTGTACAAATGAAACTGACCAGGACTCAGAACGGTCAAGCCACGCGCCCAAGGTCACACAGGAAGTAGAAGATGGAATCAAGACAGGAATCCATTTCCTCTGACTCTGAATTTTTATGAGGTAATGCACGTGAGAGTACTATACACATAAAAGTTATTATTATTGTTTTGGGGAAGAGCAATCAGAAGGAAAGCATCCCATTTTCTGAATATGAATTCAGGAAATTAAAATAACAAACCATAAAGTCCTTCTGGGAAAAAAAAATCAATAATACCAAGAAGAAATAAAACTGAAAACTAAAAAAAAAAAAAAAAACAAAAAACAGAGCACAACATTCTGAGATCAAGATTGAGAGTAAACAGCAGACATAAATGGAGAAGCGACACCAACATATTTACCTTCTTGGGGAGATATGTCTGTGTTCATGAAAGGAGAGGGATTGACAGCGGGAGCTGAAGGTCTATTTATCCTGGGGACAGGCGGCCGTCTGTTTAGCATTTTTATGGCACGTGTCTCTCAGCAGCATCTGGAATGTGGGAGAATGGGTCATTGCTGGGTAGCAGAGGAGAAGCAAGGATGCTGACGATGCCAGAGCAGGAGGGGTGCTGAGGACCCCAGGAGGGTCTTAGCCCCACCCCTCCTCAGGAGTCCTCAGACCCCCCTGCCGCTGTGCTCTTAGCAGCGGACTCACATAGCTGGAGCCCTGGAGGAGACAGCCCTCCAAACTCTCTTGCTGGGAGGAAAGAGCCTGCCCTGGGTGGTGATGGAAAGAGACCTGGGCAGCCCACTCTCAGGTGGACCACCTTACACACTCCTCTCCATCCCTCTCATCCATCCGGGTCCCTCCTGCCCTGGACCTCCCACCAACTCCTTCTTATCCCCCATGCTTCCTCAGTTTCTCAGCCTGGTTTCCAGCCCTTCTCCTCCTCTCCAGTCTTGTATCCCTGGGTTATCAACCGCAGTCTCCACTTCAGGTGTGCTGGGAGCAGGTAGTAAGCCCAGGAGACGTTCAGCCCCGGCCTTGGATGCTAGCCCTGTTCCAGCTCTGAACTTGCAAAGAGTGTCTGACTCTGCAACCCCGTGGACTGTAGCCCGCCAGGCCCCTCTGTCCATGGGATTTTGCAGGCAAGAATACTGGAGCGGGTTGCCATTTCCCCCTCCAGGGGATCTTCCTGACCCAGGGATCGAACCTGGGTCTCCTATATTGGCAGATGGATTCTTTACTGTCTGAGCCACCACAAAGCACGTCTCTTAACTTTCCCACACCTGGGTTCCATCTCCAGCAGAACAGTGCAGGGCTCCTTTTGAAGACAGAAATTTGTGAAATAACACCTCTGATAGATACATCTCAATGTTTTTAACTTTTCCAGAAATTAAAGGAATCTGTCTGTCTGGGCCAAACACCAGGAATAATTTTCAATAGAAAGAACGCAAAGAAAGAGTGAAGAATCTGCTCTTGTCATCAGGGGCAAGAATTTCCATCCCAACCAGTAAAGTAATTGTCCTGACAAATGATTTTCAGAGATTTCTTGATGTCACGTTATAGCAAGAATTCAGCCCAGGAGTCCCAGCCCATGGAATTCTCCCCTAGCATGGAGGAAGCAACCCATTGACCTAAGACAGCTAAGCCATGAGACTCCCTGCTTTCTGAAAGAAGGAGGTTATTTCCTAGAGGATCCAGGAAGGGATAAAAGAAAGAAAGTAGAGGGAGAAGGACAGATACCGGGGAGGGAAGCAGGCCTGGGATGCATTTGCCATGACTGTCTTGCCCCATTATCTGCAGAGGGTTCTGGCCCTGGGAGATGAATCACAGGCTGTCCCTTGGTTGGTGTTTAGTTACTAAATCATGTCTGACTCTTTTGCGACCCTGTGGACTGTAGCTCGCCAGGCTCCTCTAGCCATACAGCCATATGTATGGATATAAATGCAGTCTGCATATAAATGCACTTAGTAATACAATGGGGTGGGGGGCCACAAACACCCCCTGCAGCTTGGCTTTTCCAAGACTCCTTGAGTTGCAGTGATATAGGAGGCATGCAGAAGCTCCCATAATGCCCCGTCCTCAGTCTCACCAATGAGGCAGAGAAGACAGCTGAGCTGACACCCAGTGGGAGCCGTAAGGCTCCCTGTGACAAGCAGGGAGGGGAGCCTGGAGCAGAGACTGGCTGATGGGGAGATGTAGCTGAGAGAGAGACCAAGCTCTACTGTGCTAACCAGAGCAGGAGTGGGGGTCCGGGGTGGGGTGGGGGTCAGCTAGGAAGGGCTATTAGCCGTGATCAAACCCAGGCAATGACCTCATCACCAGAGCCCAGCTGAGCACCCAGCAACCAGAGGACTCCAGGACCACACAAGTGCTTCTGTGCTCTGCCCCCCAAATGCCAAGCAAACCTCTCCTCCTCACCCTCCAGGCACCGTCTCAGAAAAGAGCAGCTGAGAATAAGGGACAACGAGGAATTGTCCCCCCACCCCCCAGTTCTGAGCATTACCTTCAGGAAGTATTTCAATTAACAAAACAAAGCGAGTTTAACCATGGTAGATGAAACAGCAATCTCTTGGTCACCGCTCAGGGGACAGGGGCTTGTAAGGATACAGACCACATTTTCTGAGTAGATGGGTCACAGCTGGGAGATCAGGATTCATCAGACCACTCTAACTTTTCCCCATAGAGGCCGACTTCTCTGCTTTCGTGGTTTTATGGCACCCGGAGAGCCTTCATCTCATCCCTCTAAATCCCGCCCATCGTCAGTGTCCCAATCACAGCTCTCCTTCTCCAGGAGGTGTCTTTGAGTCCTCCATCCTTCCTAGGGTGCCCCTTTAATTTTTCCTTCTTTTACCTGCGTGTCCATTTGCAGAGCCCAGACCAAATTCTCCTATAAATCAGGCCCTCAAGGTACCCATACGGCTAAGGCACACGGTGTTTGCCTCGAGGAGAAGTATGCCCAAAGTCTCACAGCGCTTAGATAATGAGAGTTTAGGTTAATGCAGTTGCTGAAGCTGTTTGATCTTTAATAAAGTACTGGTTGAATGAATGAAGGACAGACAGTCTGATCTTGGATTCTTGTCCATCTTCTTTCCCTGTTTGTTCTCCCCAGCACGCATGCTCAGGGTTTCGGAAGCTCACGCTTCCAGTGGGCGGGGGATGCTGAGCCTCTAAATAGCTCCTCAGGTTCCAGGGGGCATCACCGAGTTCACACCTGCAAGGACACCTCTCAGTCGCCCATGGTCACACTGGTTGGGGAGGCTGCTGGACGGGGCACAGCCACAGTGTAAAATAACAGGTTCTATGGTTCACAACCTCTGTAATTTGTCTAAATATATATATATATATATATATTTTTTTTTTTTTGGTTGCTACTAAGGATAATGATAAAAAGACTCATTTCACATGACTCTTCCCTGGTCTTTTTAAAATAAGTCCATCAGTCCATCAATAAGACCCATTGGTTCTTTGAGGGGGAAAAATTCTCCCGGTTTCTCTTCTTCCCCTTTATCCTGTAGTCATCACACGGGAAGGACCATCTTTCCACCCTCAGAAGCATCCATCAGGGTCCCCCAGCCTCCTTTTAAGATAAGACTCCCCCAGCCCAACACACGATTCTCCCCTTCAGCTCACTGCATATGCTTAATCACTTTTATCCCAGTGGGCAGATGGCACCTCACCCCGAGTAAGCACATCATAAATGGTTATTGAATAATGGCCTGAATATTCATTGGAAGGACTAGTGCTGAAACTGGAACTCCAATACTTTGGCCACCTGATGCAAAGAACTCATTTGAGGTGAACAGGGTCATTTGAAAAGACCGTGATGCAGAGAAAGATTGAAGGCAGGAGGAGAAGGGGACGACAGAGGATGAGGTGGCTGGATGGCATCACCGACTCGATGGACATGAGTTTAATCCAGCTCTGGGAGTTGGTGATGGACAGAGAGGCCTGGCGTGCTGCAGTTCATGGG
Source organism: Bubalus bubalis (assembly GCF_019923935.1). NCBI lineage: Eukaryota > Metazoa > Chordata > Mammalia > Artiodactyla > Bovidae > Bubalus > Bubalus bubalis. The sequence continues at coordinate 6,855,105 of NC_059161.1, forward strand.
GTCACAAAGAGTCGGACACAACTGAGTGACCGAACTGAACTGAATTTGGCACATTTTACCTAACATGTCAGGTGTAAATTACTCCACTGGAATTCAAACCCCTCTGAACCCACGTCCATCACCCCCATCCCATCCCCAGCCTCCTCTCTTCCTGCTCTGGAGCCAAACCCTAATCCAGGGCTCCAGATCTCTCATTGCTGTCCCTCAGAGGCAGGGGTTGTTCTGAACTTAGGTGGGGGACCCCTTCATCCTGGCATCCTCCACGTTTGCCTCCAGGCTCCCTTTCTTCGACCCTCTTACTTCTGCATGCATGTGTGCTAAGTCGCTTCAGTTCTGTCCAACTCTTTGCAACCCCATGGACTGCAGCCCACCAGGCTCCTCTGTCCATGGGATTCTCCAGGCAAGAATACTGGAGGCGGTCACCATGCCCTTTTCCAGGGGATCTTCCCAAACCAGGGATCAAACCAGGGTCTCTTGTATTACAGACAGATTCTTTATCATCTGAACCACCAGGGAACCAGAAGAGACACCCAGTGTGGACGCCCTCTGACAGTGCCCGTCTCGGGCTGGTTCCTGTCTGCCTACAGCGCTCTCTACTCCATAGGTTTGCTTGTGTTCTTCTCTTGCCATTTCATGTGCTACTCAATCTTGTTATCATGATGACTGTGAAGGTTTCCTGAAGCCAGGGACTAGTTTGGGCTTTTTATAAATCCTCTTTAAAAATCCCTAATGCCTGTTTCACCCTCATCGCAAGTTACAAAACAGCCACGCTTACACCCACCCCCACAGCCGGCTCCATACACACAGCAAGCGCTCAATAGTTACTGATGCCTGGGTGGCTTCTCTCTTGCTGTCTCCTGTGGTCAGTTCCCCGTGAATTTTCCAAAGTTCTTGCTAACTCCTCTATGTGTCAGACTCGGGGTATTGAGTGAATATGGACAGGCAGAGGACTAAGTTCAATGACCTTTTTAGAAAGAATCTTCTCCATCCACTCTAATCAAATTACCTTTAAATTTCTAGCAAGAAGACCCAAGGAAGGACCAGGAAAGGAGAGGAGAGCATTCTGGGGAACTCTGGCCCTCCGGCTGAAGCCCAAGGGCAAATGTCCTTTGCAGCTTGTGATGCTCGTTTTCTGCCATTGTAATACCAATGTGCTTGGGAGGCAGTGATGTTTGCCAGGAAAGTCTGTCCCTCTGAGAAACACTGGGCCAGCCTGTGGTGTGGAGGAGGGGCCCGGATAGGAAAGAAACTGACTCCATCTGGGCCCCCATTATTAAGCTGGGGAAGCAAAATTTACCCAGGTGAAAATGACCCAAGACCCTTCCTAACATAAAGCTTAAACTCTGTTTAAAGTGTTGGTATTTGGATTTTTTTTTCACAATGCAGAGAGTGAAAGTTAGTGTAAAAGTTGTATTGTGAAGGTAGGGGAGTGAATGTGAGCAAGGATTTAAAAAATTCAGTGGGGTCCGTCTGGAATGGACCCCCGGCTCTCTGCTTCTCCCATCTCTCTCCCCACTCAACAGCATCTTTGCAGGAATCTTTCTAGTCTCTGAGCTTCAGACTCCTCCTTGTCAAAAGAAAACATAGGATGAGTTTCAAGAAAGTGCCTCCCAGGTCTGACCATGAATCTACGATTCCTTGACTTCAGAACAACCACGGTTTTATTCTCTGGGCAAGCTTTCCAGTCACACGCGGGGCAAATGCTTCATCACACATCTCCCCGCTGGGGGATGATTTTCGTTTACAGAGAACGTGTTTCATACCTCCAGGAAAGGAAGCCGTGATGGTGGGAACTCAGGCATCAGCCAGGCAGACTGAAGAGGAATCTTTGGAGGCAGGGAGTTCTCCTAAGGGTCTGAAACCTCTGGTCACCTTCCACCCTCCCAGTAGGAGGGCTGTCCCCTGACTGGAGGAACAGGACAACTCCTAGAGCTCAGCTCTGCACCTCATTGGATGCTCTTAGTCCCTCACGTGTGTAAGTTCATGGGTTACCACCTGCAAAGCTGGGCGGGTCATACAGGGTCCGCATCTGGGGGTAGATCTTGCTATGAAAAAGCACAGTTGTAACACAGACATAGGAGTGATGGTCATAATAGCCGTGGTGGGATCTTTCCTGGTAGGCCAATGGCAAAGACTCCACACTTCCAATGCCTGGGGCCCAAGTTCAATCCCTGGTCAAGAAACTAAATCCCACAAGCCGCAAGGAAGATCAAAGATCCTGTGTGCTGCAACTCAGACCTGGCACAGTCAAATAAAATAAAATTTTAAAAAGTACCTATTGCGCCTGCAGACAGAGCAACCAGGTTCTCATGTGTCAGACTGCAAGCAAATGTTGCCAACTTAATTGCTGTACATCCAGTAGAGAGAGGGATCCTTGGTCTCCATTTATAGATGAGGAAACCGGGGCTCAGAAAGGGTAAGGAACTTTTCCAAGGTCACATTAGCAGTCGGGGGGCACCAGGATTGTTATTTGTCTGTTGCCTGCAAATCCTGGGTCCCCCCTGGAGCTCTCTGGCTAGCAGCTCCTCAAGCAGGGGAGGCCCTTGCAGAGGGAGGAGGGGGAGAAGGCTAGAAGTCCGAGGCTGCAGCCTGCGTGTTTAACCTGCGGGTGTAAACTGCAGCTTCTCTGTCCTCGCCGCATGGTCCTCTCCTCTGAGCAGGAGGGCTTGGGGCCCCTGGACAGGCTCTTTCCAGCCAGGGAGTGCAGGCTAAGATGATTTTTTTTGTTAATGCACGTGTATATTTTTGGAAATGTTCTGGTGTGTAAGTGGATAAAAGGCTGGGTCAGACAGCGCCCGGGGCTGTGGGGTGGGGAGGAGACCCGGATCGCCAAAGAAAGCCGGAGCAGCAGCTTCAAAAAGTGGTTTGATATATCTCCCCCCTGATTTTGATCTTAAGATTGTCTGGAGCCCAGACAGCCACCGGCAGCTTGGGCCAACAGGGGCTCTAACCCGCAGGACCTCACAGCAAAGGCTTCTAGTTAACAGATCGCTTTTGTGTGATGGGAAGCCAGGGAGCGCGTGAGAGACAGAAAAACACCAGGGTTGCGGGAGACAGCGGGTGGCAGTGGCCAGGCTTCAGAGTCGTCAGCGGAGAGACACCCAGGGGCAGCGAGGGTCTGTGCGACGCCGAGAAGCTCGCTCCTCCGGTCGGTCCCGCACGGACAGAGGCCAGGGCGGCGCCCGGCTGGGTTTCTTCTGAGAAGGCAGAGGACGGAGCCGCGCGGCTCCCGATCTTTCATCCCCTCCATCCTTGACCAGTGACAGGAGGGCCCTGGTGGGCTTCCAAAGGAGCCTGATTTCTCCAGGGCGGTTCTCACCCCCTGTTTCACACTTGCCCTGTTTGAGCAGTTTTTCATGACTGCAGACAACAGAAGCAGACATCACGGTTCTCCAGCCATCGTTTGATCAGGCCTTTCATCTGAGTGGCGGTCAGAGGACACAGGTTAAGCTGAGTGATGCTGGGGGCACTCCCCCGCCCAGAAGAGTGCTCAGCCCCAGTCTCTTGGGGGGAGTGGTGTTGGGGGCCAGCGCGAGGCACTCTGCCCGTGGCAAAGGTCGTGAGGAAAGAGATTCGACATACGCAAAGGTGGGATCGAGCCTCAGGAGTCCCCCTGGAAATCCTCGAGCATCTACCCCCATAACCAGAGCCTGCCTACTTTACTACTTTGTGCTCTCACCTACACCTCTGACTTTATGGGGGGCTGTCCCCCACCACCTCTTTCGGAGAAGGAGTTAACTTAGAGCTGCACTTAATAATTCCTGGGCATGATAGGAGTGTTTTAACCTACAAACTCCTCTGAAGGTTCTCTAGCCTGCCTGACAGGCTTGTCCAGCCACATGTGATTGCTCACAACCTCCCAACCTTGAAAGGCACGAGACGCTTTAAACTTTATAAAAACAGGTTCTTTAGAGAAGTTAGAAAGCTATTAGTATAAGTATAATGGGCTGATTAGAAATTGTATTGGTGAAGGGTTTTTCATTTGTTGAGCCAATGTTTGTTGCTAAGTCTCTACATCCCCTGCCCTTATACACATTAATGAATATATAGAAGAAATAAGTATTCACCTTTGATATTAATCACATTAGACCTTAGGCTAAGTAAATTCTTTCCTTAACTAAAACCCACTACACCCTCACCCTATAGGAAAGTAACTTTATTTGGGTGGTGTATGTTTTAAGAATAATCACCCCTGGAGAAATAAGTGTCCTGGTTGACTGACCGCGGTCACAAGGAGAGGGTCATAAATTGTCAGCAGGCCCCCTGGCCAGAAGATGATGTAACACCCCTAAGACCTCTGTATACATTTGTATGAAGCACCTGACTTTGATAAAAGTCAGGACTGCTGACCCCGCGTGACTTCTGCATAACATCTCAGTGTATAAAAGTAGACCATGGAAAATAAAAAATTGGGATCAGTTCCTTGAAAGACTGGTCTCTCCATGTCTCTCTCTCTCTCAAATTCTGGCTGAGTCTCCATCTGGAGCGCGGAACCTGCTATGCTTACTAATTATGCCTGGGCTTCTAAGATCCGACTGGGGAGGCCTCAGTGTCTCCTCTCCTTTGGGAGAACAGAAGGACGCCTGCAGCCTACGTAAGTGGTGCAAACTTCTTGTCTTGAAGTTTTATTGGTCTCCCGTGTAAACCAAGCTACTCAGCCTCTTTTCTCCACTGAATTTTCCTACTGAGCTATCCTCATTCTATTACTCTTTACATCTTTAATTAATATCTAATTGAAGCTATTGTATCCTGATCCTCGCCGACGCCGTCCCCGCTTCAAACTCCCTGGATCAGCCGGGGCTGGACCTCGGCAGAGTGGGGAGTGGCAGGTGGGGGTGGAGGGCCCTGGGGGTGGGGGGCCCTGGGGGTGGGGGGTTGGGAGGTGGAGCTGAAGCAGCCCCACCTGTGTGGGACTTCCAGAGTTCTGGGCTCTGAGGTCCCTCTCTTCCCAAATCTTACCCTCCCTCTGCCTCTCCCACCCCTACACACACACACACACACACACACCCAAAATCACATACACAACATATAAATACACAGGGCCAAACACTTATTCAACAAGGCCTGAAATTCAGCTCCAAACTCTCTTATTCAAATATCTTCATCAAAGATGAACATTAAAAAAAAAAAAAAGATACGTTAAGAAAGGGACTTGAAGGAAACTATCACTAAAATATTAAGAATGGTTGTCTCTGGATGAAAGAAAAAAATGATTTTCCTTCTATTAATTTTGTTGTCATAAAATATTCATCATGAGAATTTTTTTCAATCGATGGAGAATACTTAGATTTTTTTTTAAATGCAGCACATCTGACAAGCGTAATATGTGAAGAGCTTATCAAGTGTCTTGTATTTGAGAACTGTTTGAGGGAAAGGTCATATAAAATGATAAAGATCTTATGCTTATAGGGCAGTAGAAATGTCCAGAAAGCTTAGAAGGTGCTGGAAAAGCTTCTAGAAGGACCACAAGGATAAATCTGTCTTCTTAAAATAAATATCCTGGAGCCGATCCCTGTGCTCTAATTTCCTGATCTGTAAAATGAAAGCATTGCATTGCAAGATGGGGAAGATCCTCTCCAGTTTGTGATATGCTGTAACTGTATTTCATCAGCCTTTCACGTCCCAGAAGTTCCTGCCTCCCCTCACCCCTCTCTTCTCATCTCCTTTCTACTTGGAGCTTGAAGGGCAGGGCTAAGTTCTTTAGATCCAAATCATAGCTCTCCTAGAACCATGGGCATCACAAGGAGAGAAGGGTTTATTTTTAATGATGCTGTGGATCTAGATGAAGTATCCAGAACTCGAGCAGGCTACCTGTCTGCCCCTCTCTGATAAGGAGCTGAAACAGGGGCAACACCTGTATTTCCCTCCCTTCTATCATTCAGATACCTACACTAGACGGTTTCTTGCCAAAGGTTCATAATCTTTTTCAGATCTTAGAACCTAAAGAGCCAAAAATACATTGATGAAACCCTAGGTTTTAATATTGTTCAAAACAAGGCTTCCACCCTGTTTTTTTCTGAATTGTGTGATTCAAACCATGTTATTCAACCTCCTTGACCCTCCATTTTCTCTTACTGAAAAATATACATCCCGATGACGTCAATGAAAATGTTGAACATATACTAAGAAGGCTAAAAAGGGTACTTTTTTCTCTTTTTTTGCACATGAAAGTTATGAGATAGTCCCTCTTCCTAGTGACTTAATTCCCTCTTGGTTCCATAAAACCCCATTTCCTCTTGTCCTGACTTTGGGAGATGCCGAAACAGTGCACAGTCTCCCAGGCAAAATCCTTTGATTTTTCCCAGGTTCAAGCCCCATGCATCAACATTAACACTCAGAACTGAGGTTCCTGCAGCCCCAAGAAACATCACCCTAGAGTTCTTGATCCTACTACTTCGTTACTGTTCTCTATAAACTATCTCACACACACACACACACACACACCCCAGCCCTCAATCAAATCCACTGCTCTGGTGCAAGGTCGACTAAATATCTAAAGATGCGCCCTGCCCTTTCACCACCAGCTACGTGTCTTCCAATGTTGCCACTTTGATTATAATGCCTGCCTTCTCTTCCTGTTATCTCAGATGCCAACCCCATGAGACACATTAAATACATAATGCATTCTGACTGGCATCTGGGCTTCGCGGTCTGGTGTGGGGAGGTTACAGCAGAAGCATATGCCTCCTTCTTAAAATTCAATTATTCAAATTCAATTTCTTCCTCTGCTCCCAGTCCTCACCAGCACATAGTCTGGGACTTTTCATCAGATCACTCAAACTGCCAGCACTGGAGCCAGGAGTTATTGGCTCCCGTTCAATTTGATTCCACTGCGATGTAGTGTTGTTTTTTAACAATGCACCGTTCTGGGCACTGCAGGTCCAAAGATGTAGAAAGTGTAGTCAAGGAAGTAGATAAAGGGACTTACATGCATGTAACCCCAGCAGCGCTTGGCAAGGGCAATTATAGCATAAAAGATAAAGCAATGTCAGAGTGCAGAGGATAAAGCAATTAATTATTTCTATTTCTACAATGGGAGGAAGGGATCAGTCAGATAAGATCTCTTATCTACAATACGGGTGATGAAACAGCATATTCTCATAAGAAAAAGAGATTAGAGTCAACCAAAGCAGAATTAGGGTGCCAAGCATTGTTCTAAGCTCAGGGGTGGGGTGGGGTGTAGGGGTGCCTCTAGTAGAAATAGAAACCACTGCCTGCAAAGAGCTGAGTCTTTTCTCAGTCTATGCTGCTTTCCTTGCCACCATGTCCATCTGTCTCACCCCCTTTACTGCCTGAAACCCCATTCAGCCTTCAAGGCTCCAATCCCACCTCCTTTGTGGGTTCTCACTCCTAACAATTACTCCTCCAGTATTATTTTGTTTTTGCGTTTGCTATTTGCTCACATTATTTGGGATCCACCTCTAATCAGTGACTTCCTGACACTGCAGCACATGTGTCTTGAGAGCTGAAAGTCTATCTTAGTTATATTTGTATCCTTGTAATAACTCACAAATGCTTAGTGTCATAGACACTAAATAAACGTTCTTGGTGTTGAAAAGTCAAGTGGCAAATATAAACCCAGTGCAAAATATATAACGAAACACTAAGTATGTGTTTTTGATCAGATTAAAATGGCAAGCATTTACTATAATAAATACATCACCTGGTCAGGGAACTGAGATGCCAGGAACTGCAGAGAGTAGCAGCCAAAAAAAAGAAAAACCACAACAAAACAAAACAAAAAAACACTTCACTCTTTTCCTTCATAGAACTCATCATAGTTTGTAAATACATATATATCAGTGTGTGACTGTTGAGTGTCTAGCTCATCTCTTTGGCTTCAAGTAGGAGGAAGGCAAGTCCCATCTCGCTCATCACTGGCCCAGTACCTTCCTCATACAGACTGAGGTTGCCGTATTAAGGTGAAAATTATAAATCACCACTTTCTGAAGAGCAGTGTGCCTCTTTAGTGACTCATAAACATGCACATTGTTTGACTTAGCAAGTCTTTCTTGTTATTTACTTAAGGAAAAAACCATAAAGATTTATGTACAGAGATTTTCATCACACCATAATAATCAACTAATTGTACACACATTGTACGCTTCTAAAGATCCTCAGAATAATAAGAGAGAAGTTAAATACATTCATCAATTGAAAGTATTTACTATGCAGCTGTTAGTAATAATCTTTTAAATCATATTTAATGACTTGAAAAAAATCATAATATATGGTTTAGTCAGGACTGGATACATAATTTGCACAGCCTAGAAGAATGAAAATGTGCAGCCAATAAGCAGGATAAAAGTACCTTTTCTTTCTGCTATGGTCTCTTGCTTGACTTGACATGGCTTTTTTTTTTTTTTTTTTTTTGCTATTTAATGTTGTTCTAAAAGAAAAATTGAAAATCTAAATTATTAGCATAAATCTCACCATTCATCTGTCCATTACACAATGCAAGTTTAAAATGATAATAATAAAACTGTTTAACTCACTTGCAGAATTACCAAAACCATACAATCTATATTCCAAAGTTTATACACACGTGCGTTTCTTTCTTGCCAGAGCTGTGAGAGTGCTGAACAAAATGCTCTCACTCGTGTTTATTTCACTTCTTGGTACACACATAACCTACCCACATTCTCAACTTTCAGCTCACTGGTGAGTAAGGAAGGACCAAAAGGAAAAAGAACAATGGGTTGCCCTGTTCTTGGTTTTCATTCATTCTGGCATCAGTGACTGGCCAGTGGACGGAGGCTGCATGACTAAGAAAGGATATAATAGGGTTTCTAGGTCATTCACCTTTCTTAGAAGGTCATTGCCTTCCAAGTTAGAGGTGAGTTCCGGTTCAAATGGAAAGCATGACCTTTCTCAACTGTCAATATTCCTACTGGCTCAAAGATGCGATATGCCTAACGTGGTCCATGTTTCCATCTCACAAAAGTTCCATGAGGTGTGGACTCACTGCAATCCTGTGCTCACAGAGCATAGTGAATGCTCTCTGCAAAGAGGGCAGCGAGAACAAGAGTCACCCTGCCACCTGAATGTTCTCTGCTCACACACGCCCCACAGGACTTCACTCACAAAACACAGTTTCAAAGATTAAATGATGAAGAATTTCACGATGGCAACAGCAGAGCATTCAAACAAGCACAGGCTGTGTGCTCATGAAGCCGCCCTGCGTTAAGTGTAAATAACTACAGTTTGATCTCAGCTTTACTCTGAAGACACACACTCACATGAATACAGAAAGTTTTAAAAGATTGGAAAGATCTACACTGAAATATCAATGTTAGCTAACTCTAGGTTTCATGAATGATTTTTATTTTTATGTATTTATTTTTTTTGCTTTGTGTCCTGCTGTGTTCTCTTCAGTAAACATGCCCTGTATTTGCAGTATGTTTATAAGACTGCTACCTAGAAAGGCATTCCTTTGTGCACTCGCAGTGGGCAGAATGTCATGTGTGGGGACAGGCCCTGCTCAGGTGCCCTCTTAGGGAGGCAGCCAGTCACCTTTCACCCCTTGGAAGCCCTCCGTTTCCCATTCCCACCAGGATGGACAGCGAGAGTGCCAGACAGCAGAATGGCTTTGCAATCCGTTGAAGACAGCTTCATCCATTGTTAGTTCAGTTTAAGCACTCAAAATGGTGTCACCTCCTCGTCTCTGCCAATAATGTCATCATTTGATATGGAAACGATGCATACTATTAAAACGGTAATTTGATTTTTAAATGGGCTTGGCAGCCAGCTTTCTCTGACAGAAGTATTTATCTTGCTTTTCCAAACCCGTTCTTCTTGAGCCACAGTGAGAGAGTGGCAAGGATTAAGTGCAAGAGTGTGTTACATCTTCTCTATCCCTTTTTTATTTTTTTGATGGATGGAAAGGGTTTGGCAAATATCCTAGCCTAGAAGAAGTCAGGAAGTGACCTCTGACTGCTCAGATTTCACTCCCTGGAAAACAGGTTTATTCATCATTTGTATTCAAGGCACCTCACACAGCCTGAAATATAGTAGGTGTTCAGTAAATACCTGTTAAAGGAAAGAATCGGTTGTGTGGACACATAAACGAAGTGAGCAATTACTCAGCTAGCATTTCTAGCTGAAATTCTATGGGATTCTCCAGGTAAGAATACTGGAGTGGATAGCCATTCCCTTGTCCAGGGGATCTTCCTAACCCAGGGATCAAACCCCGGTCTCCGGCATTGCAGGCAGGTTCTTTACCATCAAAGCCGCCAGGGAAGCCCTCAGCTGAATGTCTGTCCCTGTTGTTCAAGCACTACATTACTACTAGCTTAGTGTTCAAATACACTAATTTTCTATTTTTATCCCCAAATGAAGTCATTTCCAGCTGGCAGAAATGACTTCATCTAGGGATAAGATAGAAAATGATAATACTTACTAGTGTTTGAACAATAGGGACAGACATTAGCTCAAAAATTTTCTACCAAGGTGCCTAGAATTTTACCAAAAAATTCATTCCTTTAGGAGATCATTTCTGTCTTTTTAAGCAAACAAGTAGCACTCTTTTCTAACTTTTTGCAATATAATTGACATGTAACAGTGTGTAATTCAAAGGTGCACAACGTGTTGATTTGACACACTTACATATTGCAAAAACATGAACACCATGGCATTAGCTAACACTTCTATCACATCATATAATTACCATCTCTTTTTGTGTTGAAAACATTTAAGATCTACTCTCCCAGCAGCTTTCAAGTACATAATGCAGCATTACTATCTACAGTCACCATGCTGTGCTTTGGATCCCCAGAACCTCTTTGTCTTATAACTGGACGTTCACAACCTTAACATCTCCCCATTTAGGCCACCCTCCAGCCCTGGCAAACACCATCCTACATTCTGTTTCTATGAGTTCATCTTTTTAGATTCCACATAAAAGTGAGATCATACAGTATTTTTCTTTCTCTGTCTGACTTATTTCACTTAGCACAACGCCTTCAAGTTTCATCCATGATTTTGCAAAAGTCAGAATCTTCTTTTTTTATGGCAGACTTATATATATACACACCACATTTTTATCCATTCATCTGTTGATGGGCACCTAGGTTGTATTCTCTGTACCATGGCTTTTGAGGATAATGCTGCCATGAACACAGGGGTGCTTATATCTCTTCAAGACTCCATTTTCCTTTCCTTTGGATAAACTCATAAGTGAGATTGCTGAATCATACAGTAGCTTTATTTTTAATTTTTGAAGGTATCTTCACACTGTTTTCCATAGTGGCGGCACCCATTTACATTACCACCAAGAGAACACAAGTGTTCCCTTTCCCCCACATCCTCACAGTCTGGGTTAAGTCATTTCTGAAGTCACCTTTTAAAATTAAAAAACTCACAAAAGAGGATAACAAAATACCCTTCCATTCCTCAGTACAGTTTTGATTGATTATCAGTTAACTAGTGTTTATCTAACTAAATAGAGAGCTGGGATCTGTGGCTCTATTTGGATGGGGGGAGGGAGGCATCCCTTGTAGTGAAATAGAGGGGGGTTCAGGATAACAGGAAAGTCACAGGAGTGCCCTGGGGCTAGAAAAGAAAAGGGGAACGTTAGTAAGGAGATGAATGAGGGAAGAAAATATCGAAGGAAAGGGAAACTCTGTAAATTTCACCTGTTCTAAGTTTCCACCGGACTGACTCTCCTTATTATTGATCGCTTTTCAAAGACGCTCTGGCACTATCTGGTCTCTCATCTAGATCCTGGTCTCTTTTTTTGAAAAGAATTTATTGACGTATAGTGGCTTTACAATGTTGTGTAAGTTTCTGCTGTACAGAAAAGTGCCTCAGTTGTGTATGCATGCACATATATTCTGTCTGTTTGGGATTTCCTTTCCATTGAGGCCACCACAGGGCCCTGAGAACTGTTCCTGGTGCCGTCCAGTAGGTTCTCGATAGTTATCTGTTTTAACTAAGGAGATTGTCGGTGCCAGTCTCCCAATTCTCCCCCCTCCCTTCCCCACCCCTGTTGGTGTCTCTGTGTTTGTTCTCTACTTCTGTGTCTCTGTCTCTACTTTGCAAATAGGTTCATCTGTTCCACTTTTCTAGATTTCACACATATGTGTTAATATGCAATGCTTGTTTTTCTCTTTCTGACTTACTTCTGGATCCAGGCCTCTTAAGTGAACTTAGCCCCCTTGACTCTAGTGTCTGGCAGGACTAGGAGAGGGGATTGACAGTGGACTGGTTCAAGGATTCAATTCTTGCAGGGATTTATCCCCCAGCATTGAAATGAAGTCTTGCTAATTGATCCAGGCATTCAAAAAGAAAAATTAAGCTTGAGATATGACCCCAGAGATTTCTAGAATGAAACAAGGAGAATGGAACAGTATGGAACAGAACCAAATGAAATGGATTGGAATTGAAAGGGGAGCTGTTGAATTTTTACCCAGAGAATGTATAATGTCAGCCATGTAAGAATTAAGTATCTGAGAATAAATCTTAGAGAAGAATCAAACATTTAAAGAAAAAAGATGAATAAGCTGTCTATAAGATTTAGGTTTAGAGAAATCTAGGTTATTAATGGATATTGGCCACGTGGAGATTAAATTAGGTTCTCATTCAGTTTGTGTTTGTTTAATGCAGAAATTGGCTGGGCAGTATTACTAAGGCTTCATGATAAACAGGAGCTTTAATCCCAAGAAACAAGGCCCCCATCTCCTTGAGTCCATGTCCCTGCCAAACCTAGTTCAGCATCTAAAGTTGTGAGAGATGGGGGAAAAAAATAAGAATAAAAACACCATGATGTAGTTTTATTTCTTGTTTAATCATGGAAAGGTTGCTTTACTATCCTTCCTTTCACATTGTGAGCCTTCAGGGAAGAGTAAGAAATTTTCAACCTGCTTACCCAAGTCATTATCAGAGTAGATTAGAGCTGGGTGCCTTGCATGCAAATGGGCCAACTTGACAAAAAAAAAAAATAAATTGGAATTTAGATAGCAACAAATAAACTGGATTGAAGGCTCATTTCGGTGCCTTGCCCTTGCACCGACAGAGCCAAAACTAGGACAGTTATTGAATCGCTTAGCTGTTCTCCCTGTGCTGCAGGACTTATTACACAGGACTCTTCTCTCTTCACCTCTCCTATACCGCACGCGCACACACACGCACACACACACACACGCACCAGCACACACACTCTGTCTACTTCAAGCTAATGGTTATCATCACCCCACAGATGTCATATTATCAAATGACTCTGCCTGGTTCAGGGCACAGCCAGTCATCACAGGTTACTTGCTGGAACACGTCATCTCTTAGTCACTTCTCACCTGTATGTCTTTCAGAAAATACCCCCAAGCTTTTATTTTGTGGATACATTTGTCCAGCCACTCTACTTAGCTCATGTCCTCATCTCCCACCTCTACCCAACTCGATGTCTATATCTCAGAAGAGAGCTAGCAACAAAATGTGTAAGTTGGTGCAATTCATCTTTGAGTTATCCGGTCAGTCTCACCCTTTACCCATCCTTGGTGTCCCCCTAAGTCATTCAGCAGCCTCACGCTTCCGCCTCCAGACTCCCATCAAGACCTACTTCTAGAAAAGACTCACATATGTCACTTACACTTTGGTATGATTGTATTCTTATTGAAGACATTTGGGCTTCAAGCCCAATGAGAAGTCTTCCCTTGGTGCCCCAACAAGGATCCTTCTATTGTTAATGAGGAAATGGGGAAGAGAGGTTCCCTGTGGCTCTGAAACGACACCTCCCGAAGGAGTGCTTCTCAAACCATGGTCTGAGGACTCTGGGCACCAGACTCACCTAAGGCACTGATGAGGCATGCAGTCTGCTGGAAGGCTTCTTCCCCAGACACCACCACACACGACCTGCTGGAGTGAGCCCAGAAACCTACTTTTTTAATAAAGTGGCCCCATGATTCTGAAGCCTAACAAAGTTTATGACTTTCTGATGCTGAGACAATCAACGTAAAACATGATGCCTACCCAGAAATTTAGCTTCCTTGGTGATCGCCCAGGTCCACCTCTACTTTCCAAGTGAGAAATCAGCCCAGAGCCACTGTATGACTCACCGTAGACCATTCCACTATTAGCAGAAACAAAAATGTTTTAAAACAAGCTTCCTGGCTCCAAAACCAGGACATGTCCCCTGCACTTCAGAATAGGCTTAGGAAAGAGTGATATAAACCAAGAGCCTACTCATATAAAGTGACTGTGGAAACTGCCTAAACAGAGAACAGCATCTTTCAGACATTCTTCAAATTATAGTTCATCACATGTCCAAGTATTCAGTAAAATACTTCTTCGACCTGACATGGAGACTCTTGGCAGAAATTCTAATTTTTCACTCATTTTTGAGACACTCGGCAAAAACCCTCCAGCTCCTGGTCCTTTTCCTACGGTGACCACATCACATTAAACCTAAATCTTTGAGCCTCTTGATTTCAGAAATTCACTGCCTTCAACTGCAGAGGCATATTTGGTTAGGCATATTTGGTCATATTGGAAGGTAGCTGCCAGAATATAATCAGTTCTGAAAAAAAGAAACTGCATGAACTTCCTAGGTAAAGAAATGAAGATGACAGATATCACAGGCTCTGAAGGAGGTTCTTTCAAGTCAGAAGAGGCCAAAATGAACCCAACAAGTAGAGAAAGATTTTGGAAGCAAAGATCACAGCAGTGATGCTACTAAGGTCACATCACGATGATAACTAGTGATGGGGATGAGCTATTTTTAAATACCAAGATGCTAGTCTTTCATAATAAGAAAGGACATCTTAAAAACACTTGGTCCAGTCCTCCTTCTGAGGCTTGACTCTCCTGACTCAGCTCTTCCAAGAGACCACATAGGAACCCCCCCGGATTACGTCTCAAAACGATGGATCTTATGCTTGGATCTTCTAACTTTTAAACAGTTTATTGTTTTATGGAACTAAAACCAGACCTTATCCCCCTGAGCAAAACAGAAAACAAGAACAGAAGAGCAGAAATGAAACTGATGTAACACTCACAGGGGAAGAGTTAAGAAAAGGAAAAGACCTTTCATTCACTAATGGGATAATGAATTACGGAGCAGATTTGGGAGTTTGGGTTTTGTTTTCTGTAATACGCAGACAGAGTTTTCCACCCCTAAAGGTTTTACTCCTTACTAATTCTAACCATTCCCCAGAGGGCAATTTCCTTTAGCTAAATAAGGCTCCTCAGGTGTAATGAACTGTAAAAGAGATAAATATGCTCTTGCTTCCTTGTGAAACTATCACAGAGGAAGAGCAGTTGAAGCATCTTGCTTTCCTTAGCCCAGGGAAAGTGGAGCAGAGGCTGTCCAACAAGGGGCAGGCTTTGAAGTCCAACTCCGGGTACCGGGCTTCACGGCAACAGGAAGGATGCAGGGAGACAGAGGATGAACTCCTCACCGATGTTCCTCCTACTCTCAAGAGACTCACATAGTCCAGGAACTCTTGAAAGAGACGCTTGATCATAAAGCACCTCTCATTTGAAGGGTAAGTGTTCTGTGAGATAATATTAACTCACCAGATCTGTCATTTCAGAGAAACACGGCCCATTTATAAATGAGTGACGAACTCCATGCAGGATTCAGTGACCTCTGGGAGTTGTCTACCGAAGTGTGGGCTCCACCAATATTTCTTCAAAGATGGAAAAGCCTAACTTCTCTTAAAAAAATCTAGCTGATCTCCCATAGTGGCCTGAGAAGCATGCACTGAGGCCCTGGGCTTTTCATCTGGGTGAAGCTGGCAGACTCAGTAGGAACAGTTATCCTTTATAGGAAGATTATGAGAATAAATTCTCTCTCATGGCCCTAACAAATCTATATGGGGAATAGGTACACAAACACCTGCTTTAGGAAGGATTAAGGTATTTATAGCAGGTCTTCCTGAGCCTGGGAAATAGAACAGTACCTGTGAACAAGTGGAAACCAAAAAACATTATTAAGCTAAAAACATATTCAGGTTTGCTTCCCTATGTTTAAATCATTTCATAAAATGAAAACAGCTCCCATCCCTCACACCACCACCTTATTTTGATTCTAATACAAAATGAGCTGTGTTTCCACAACACCAAGCCTTTGAAAGAAGGGTGAATAATTCAGTCTAACATCTGCATGCCAGTCAACAAGGTTGCCAAAAATCTGAATATTTTGAATGATCTGGATAACTAGCCATTTCTCCCTCTTTATTTCTCCAGACTCCCTAAAATGACACGTAGTGAAATTACATTTAAAATCTAACTCTAAAGCACCCTACCCATAAAGTGCAGCCATTATCGAGGGCTCATTGCTCTAAAAAATTGGTATGCATCCTTTTAGAAACATTTTGAGTAAAGAAACACCTTCTTGTCTATAAATCAATACTAAAACTGTGTATTTCCTCACCATCACCTCTCCCACATTGAATGTTATAGGAGAAACTTAGGAAAACAAGAGAGGAAAAACAATAAATGATATTATCGTGTTGCTTTGAAATGAGAATTGGTAGTGTGGGGCAAGAGGGGGGAACAGATGGGAAAGAAATGTGCCCAGAGAGGATGATTTTTGTTTAAATAAGTTCATAATACGTGAAATGAACGATGGAAACTGACAGGGGAAGTGGAGGATCATTGTTTGAACAGCATCAATATAAACACAGATGCAAAAGCAATTGGCTTGGGAGACGGAAGAGCCTAGCCTGAATAATGTTGTATACCAATAAAAGCCATAAAAGGGGGAAAAATATATAGAGTAGGCGATTATTTCTGTGATGCTTGAAGATGTACGTTTCTACAGATATCAGGGGGAAAAGTAAATATGCCTCAGCGAGTCCTTAGTTGGCTATTTTTGCCACAGTTTGTAATTCTTCCAGGTTTCACCAAATCACAACTTGTCTGTCTGCCTGACTGTATGCTAAGCAGTCCTCTATCTTAGGATAAAAGCAAGCGTGTAAGGGTCAGTCCTGGGAAATATAAAACATGGAGACGTGAAAGGTGCAAAAGTTCCACCACCTGCCAGCCCTTGCCGACATCCGGTCCAGTTAGTGAGAAGCACAAGATGTTCAGCGTGGGCAGAGGACTGAGCAGAGGCCCTTCCTGTGCTCACCGGACCGTCCACCTGCCTTGTGCTCCAGGGAGCCTCTCACTGCCATGGGAACAGATGGGATGTTCCCACAGATGCCTCTGTGCCGTCTAGAACAAAACATGTTGGTTATGTAGTCATATTTATCAAATATATCAGTAGGAAGGAGCAACAACTCCCCATTGGCCCTTCTTAGTATTCCAATAGTCCATGCAAAAATCTTTGACTGTATCCATACCAGTTTGTACTAAGCATGATATGCCTGGCAGGCATTGTGGAAAGTACATTATCTGCATCATCTCATTTGATCTTCTCAACAACTTATGATGCAGGCTGATTATTCCCTCCCCCTGCCAACCCATTTTGCAGATAGGAAAAATAAGGCAAAGAGACATTTAATAAAGTGGCCAAAGTAAGGGAGCTATTAAGGAAAGCCAGATGCTGGTTTCCTGAAGTTTATACCTGGCTGCCTTGACTCAATAGTCATGATTGATCTCACAAGCATGACGTTATTGGGAGGGTTGTGGGCAAAGTTCACACTAACCCCAATCTTCCTTTCAGAGGTGCCTGAAATGTCATCATTAATAATTCAACATCTTGTATTATACATTTCTTTCTTCTTGCAGGGCTCATTTTGCAAGGGACTGATGTCTTTAAAAAGTGCATTCACCTACTTTCTTCCATGACAATTAAGACTCTGAAAAACCTGGGAGATGTAAACCCCAGAGGGCACATTACAAGGAAGAAGGAGAAAAGAGAAGGCACCAACTTCATTATTACCCATGGGCAAGTCTTGTGAGGAGGAAAGAAAGTAAAAAATATAGGAAAGATTTTGATTACACTTTCTCTGGGGACTTCCCTGGTGGTCCAGTGGTGAAAATTCCAACCTTCCAATGTAAAGGATATGGGTTCAATACCTGGTTGGAGAACTAAGATCCCACAGCCAAAAAAAAAAAAGTTTATGTCTAATTCCCAAATATAAGACACTGGCATGGTTGTAACCGAGCCGGACCCTATGGGGCCTTTCTAGAGCGGATTCATCCCCCATATCCTCTGCTGTAGCTCCTCTCTGAAGTACCTACATAATAGCGTGTGAGTCTTCACTCACTTCAGTTTTGTCCGACTCTTTGCCACTCCATGGACTGTAACCTTCCAGGCTCCTCTGTCCATAGGATTCTCCAGCTAAGAATACTGGAGTGGGTTGCCATGCCCTACTCCAGGGGGTCTTCCCGACCCAGGCATCGAACCCACGTCTCCAGCATTTCCTGCATTGAAGGCAGATTCTTTACCCACTGAGCCACCTGGGAAGCTCAGCTACCTGAGAGTATCTGATACTTATCTCCTGGGTTGTTTTTCAGACACTAAAGCCATCACCAAATGGAAGAAATTAACTACTTGATGATTATAGCCCCCAGATGTTCTGGTCCCTAAGGGTTAATGATGCCAATTTCCCTGTGATCTCAACATCACTCGATGAGAGATCTGTGCATGAGTGGATCACATACCCTGGGCTGCCCGTCTCTCACCTTGCCTTTAAAACTGCTTTGCTGAAATTCTTGAGGGAGCTCAGAGTTTACGGGTGGAGGGGGGAGTGGTGGTGGTGCATGAGCCACCTGTTCTCCTGGCATGGCCCTGCAATAAACCCTTCTCTGCTCCAGACTCTGATGCTTTGGTTTGACAGTGCATTGTACACAAAGTGCATTTGGTAACACGGTCAGTAGCAGGAAGCTAGGGAATGCCTTTTCCCAGAGACGTTTAAGGTGAAAGACCTCTCTCGGCTGAGTTGAGCATCTTGCCAGAAGACAGAAGATGGACAAAATGGATGATCTTTAGAAGGGGCTCCTCGTGCTGGTATCCTGTGCACTGTCCTACACTGATCAGCAGTCCACCTGGAGCTTTATGAGCCAGACCTAGCCTGCTTCATCTTATTTCTGTGGTGTAGACAGAAGCAGCTTTTCTCTGTGAGAAGGGTCACTGGGGAAAAGCAGTTTGCTGGTGAGAAGAGCCAGGAGGAAGGATAAACAGAAAGGAAGGGATAAAGCACTTTGCTGTTCACTGTCGTCATAAAGACGACGAGCAATAGTCTCTTCACTAGGGTGATAACACTTCTGGTTGATCTGATGTGTGTCTGTCCTGGCAGCCTTGTCTGAAGAGAGCAAACTGCGTTAACCGGCTCATAAGGTACTCTGGTAAAGGAGTTTCCTTCTTTCAAATCGAAGTATTATTTTCTTTCACCGATCGCAATTTGTAGTTCAATGAACAACGATGGGATTTTATTTACAATCCTTTTTTTTTTTTTTTTTTGGTTCTTTGAAACCTCTGAGATGGTGCAGCTCTCAGCCCCAACCCCCCGAGCATATAGACTTATTTGCCAAGTGAAGCCAAAGATTTGGGATACAAAACAAATCAGAGAAGCTTTTTCTTCCCCTGCCTTACAGGAACTGTGCCTGAGACTGCAAGTCCCTCAGGCAAGATGAATTAACTGCATGGCTGTCTGAATCTCACCTCATGGAGTGCTCAGCCGCTTCTTAGCACTTCTCTGCCTTTGTGCCATGGGTTCAGGCTGGTCCCTTCGCGTGAACACTACTGACTCCATATATTCCAAGCTTCCCAGCCTGACATGATAAAGTGTTCGAATAATGATTTGAAATGTTACCTCGCATATTGTTTTCTTTTTTGTTATATTTATTATCTTTTATTGAAGCATAGTAGATTTACAATGGGTTGATTTCAGATGTATAGAAAAGTGATTGTATATATATATATGTTCTTTTTCAGATTCTTTTCCATTATAAGTTATAACAAGATATTGAATATAGTTTACTGAGTTACAGAATAAGTCCTTGCTTTATCATCTATTTGATATAGCATAATGTGTATATGTTAATCCCAAACTCTTAATTTATCCCCCCTTTCCTTTTTTGTAACCATAAGCTTATTTTCTATCTCTGTGAGTTTGTTTCTATTTTGTAAGTTCATTTGTATCATTTTTTTTATATTCTACATATAAGTGATATTATATGGTATTTGTATTCGTCTAATTTATTGCATATGACAGTCTCTAGGTCCATCCATGTTGCTGTCAATGACATTATTTCACTCTTTTTTATGGCTGAGTAATATATACTTATACATAGGGCTCCCCTGGTGGCTTAGTGATAAAGAACACACCAGCCAGTTCAGGAGACACAGGTCCCTGGGTTGGGAAGATCCCCAGGAGAAGGATATGGCAATCCACTCCAGTATTCTTGCCTGAGAAATCCCATGGACAGAGGAGCCTGGTGGGCTGTAGTCCATGGGGCCTCAAAGAATCTGACATGATTGACTAAACAACATCAACAAATACACATCTTCTTGTCTTCTTTATCCATTCATCTGTTGATTGACACTTAGGTTGCTTCCATATCTTGCCTATTGTAAATAGAGCTGTTATGAACCCTGGGATGCATGTATCTTTCCAAACTCGATTTTTCATCTTATCCCGATATATGGCATATTATTTTCTTTATTCCTTTGTAAACACTCCTGTTCCTGCTGTTGACAAGGGGTCACATTTAACTCCAGAGCCAGAGAACAAGGATGCCACATTGTCAGCTTCAAAGATAAAGTGCAGAGATTTCTGCCGTAAGACAGAAGACGTAAGAAGAGGAATGCTCCTAAGTACTACCATCTCTACCCGAGCCCCGCTCCCTATAAGATAGGGAGAGGGAGAAAAGAGGTGGAGAAGATCCGGGAAGAAAGATGTGGATCTATCTTTGTGTCATACCCCCAAATACCACCAGACATTTTGGAAGAGAGGACTGGAAAAAGAGTTACAGCCTTCTGCCTCCAGCAACCCCTGTGACTTTGGACGAGTGAACAATAAATCAGAGAGGCTTCACAGGGGTGTGTCAGAAGACAGCAAAGACCGACCCTTGACAGCCCCTTAGCCTTTTTGCCATCAAAGAGTGATTCAGATGTAAGTGATCCCAAGCTAGGAAGGGCTAGGAAGGTCTGAGGAAGGGCGGATGGAGAACAGGAGCCTGGAGTTCTGAAGGAAAATAAAGAATAGCCCTTAGGAACCCTGATGGTGGAGGCTACAGCAAAACCAAAAATATTTCAGTGAATGAGAATGATTAATGTTTTACAGTGGGGTGTGAAGAGGGCTCCCAAAGGACCCGCCATTCACATTATATGTGAAAGGATAATAATAGTTTAGAAGAAAGCAGGCTGAATCTGGGAAATTAGTAGCCCCAGCCCAGACAACACCACAGTGGAGACCACTGCAAAATCACCCTCCTTCCCAGTTAAAAATCAGCGCCAAGGAAGAGGGAGAGGAAAAAGCTGCAAGGGAGAACATTTTCAAACCTAGAACGTAGCCTTGTTTGCCGGAGAAGTTGCTCCATAGGACCAAGTGTACTTGAAGGTGATGTATTAAGTTTTCACATCAGGTGGACTGAGGGCTCAGATTCAGAACATTAAATTGGTTTTAAGGAAAATGAAGAAATTTATTTTTGTTCACCTGAGCCTGTGTCTCTGAAAACTCATATCCAACAAATAGGTTATGCTCCATGGAGAGGCTTATATTACATATTGTTAGGAAAGGATGTGACCGAGGATGTATCAGTAAAATCACATGAGCTCCCCATCATTAGCACTTAAACCCAGCACCTCCATGAGCCCTGAAGGAATCTGAGTTGCTCAAATACTCTTCCACTCCGAGCAATGATTGCTATGAGAGATAAAATTTTAGCCTCAGCTCAGCTAACTGCAAGGCATCATCTCATTAGGATTCTTCCCCCCAATTAATTATGCAGATGGACTATTGATTATTAATTAGAACATTTAGTGATGCTATTAAGAACTTAGAAGATAAATCTTTTTGACTTGCATTTAACTGGTAGATTATATAAGCAATAAAGAATACACGAGCAATAGCTGCATAATTACATTTTATGAATAGCAGAAACCTGTAAGGGATGTGGAGAGACTTAATTGACATTTAACAAGATAACTACAGCAAATTAATTAGGAATTATCTGCTAAAATATGAATTAACTTCTAATAATATTTTAACCAGCTACTCTGTGATGCTAGCATCTTCTTATTGTTGCTAACATACCTAAATAAAATATCCTGCTGGTTAAGATGAGAGTGCTAATTTGTCTTCCAAATAATCAATCATGTTCTATTGAGATTTATTGTGTAATCAGGACATGTTAGAGAACAGAGGAAGTATAGCTGTAGTCCCCACTGTCAAGAGATGCACAGCAAGTTGAAGGGAAAGAATTCATCACAGTGAAGTGGTAGGAACAAGAATTTGACTGGGATCTCTCATCCTGACCCACTTTACGTCTTTAAGCCTCAGTTTTCTCATCTATAAAATGGGAATGATAATACCTAACTCGAAATTTGTTGTGAATGCCTGTCTCAATGCCTGGTTTTTAGGAATCTTTCAATAACTATTAGCTTCAGTCTAATCTGTGTGTGATACTGAGAAGAAAATGCAACCAGAAAAAGCAATTCTTATGGGCAAAAGGTGAGTGATCATACCATTGTGATTATCTTGGTCATGAAGATCTTTTTTGTACAGTTCTTCTGTGTATTCTTGCCACCTCTTCTTAATATCTTCTGCTTCTGTTAGGTCCATACCATTTCTGTCCTTCATCGAGCCCATCTTTGCATGAAATGTTCCCTTGGTATCTCTAATTTTCTTGAAGAGATCTCTAGTCTTTCCCATTCGGTTGTTTTCCTCTATTTCTTTGCGTTGATCGCTGAGGAAGGCTTTCTCATCTCTACTTGCTATTCTTTGGAACTCTGCATTCAGATGCTTATATCTTCCCTTTTCTCCTTTGCTTTCACTTCTCTTCTTTTCACAGCTATTTGTAAGGCCACCCCAGACAACCATTTTGCTTTTTTTGCATTTCTTTTCCATGGGGATGGTCTTGATCCCTGTCTCCTGTACAATGTCACGAACCTCAGTCCATCAGGCACTCTATCTATCAGATCTAGTCCCTTAAATCTATTTCTCACTTCCACTGTATAATCATAAGACGGACCAACAAAGATCCGTCTAGTCAAGGCTATGGTTTTTCCAGTGGTCATGTATGGATGTGAGAGTTGGACTGTGAAGAAAGCTGAGTGCCAAAGAATTGATGCTTTTGAACTGTGGTGTTGGAGAAGACTCTTGAGAGTCCCTTGGACTGCAAGGAGATCCAACCAGTCCATTCTGAAGGAGATCAGCCCTGGCATTTCTTTGGAAGGAATGATGCTAAAGCTGAAACTCCAGTACTTTGGCTGCCTTATGCGAAGAGTTGACTCATTGGAAAAGACTGATGCTGGGAGGGATTGGGGGCAGGAGGAGAAGGGGACAACAGAGGATGAGATGGCTGGATGGCATCACTGACTCGATGGACGTGAGTCTGGGTGAACTCCAGGAGTTGGTGATGGACAGGAAGGCCTGGCGTGCTGCGATTCATGGGGTCGCAAAGAGTTGGACACGACTGAACGACTGAACTGAACTGAACTGATGGGCAAAAGGACATGTGCCCCAGTTGTTCCGTGAAGCTGTGTTTGAAAACCTAAACACTGAAACAATCTTATGCTCATCAAGCAGGTAATAGTCACACAGTGACAGATTCTTACTATAGAGTAGTACCCACCAGATAGCTCATCCAGGTGGGCTAACATGGAGAGATGTCTAGTAATTTTACAAACACTTGTGAGTACACTGTACACTTGTATGATGCCATTTATATTAAAATGGCCACATGCAACATAAACATTACAAACCTCTATGGGTACATATAGACGGATATAAAAACACCAAAAATATCTGGAAGTATACACCCCAAACATTAAACCACACCTCGTCTATATAACGGGGAAAGAACCATGATTGGAGTAAGTGATCAAGGGGAACTTAGCCATCTCTATGAAATTTCATTTTTAAAGAATTTATAGAATTAGGAGTTTGGGATTAACATATACACACTACTCTATATATAAAATAGGTAAACAGCAAGGACCTACTATGCAACACAGGGAACTATACTCAATATCTTGTGATAATGTATAATAGAAAAGAATCTGAAAAATAATGCATACATATATATGTAAAACTGAATCTTTGCTGTATACTTGAAACTAACACAACATTGTAAATTAACAATATCGCAGTAAAAAGAAAGATGAAAGAATCTGTACATTATATCACTTGTGTAATTAAAATTTAAATTACTTTTTAAATGAGATGAGAACCCACATGAGTTTTAGAGGGCTCTGTGGGCTATAAAGGATGGGGAGATGCAGCAGGAAGTAGGAAGGTGGAGCACATTCGCCGTGTCCCACCTGGGCTTCCGACATGACGCTCATTATATACATCGGGTGACACAGCTTAGGTGGGGCGGAGAGAGACCCCGCAGACTGAAGCTGCAAATAAAGGGAAACGACTGAGCAGATCACAAGGGACGTAATATGGGAACCAGGCAGGGGCTTTGTACTTGGGGAGACGACTGTGAAGTATCCGTGGGGTCTGGAGCTGAGTTGGGGGGGTAAGACCCAAGGGGCATTTTAACATGTTTATTTGGTGAACAATGAGGAGAAACAGGAAGCCGTGCAGGTCAGTGAAGGCATCTAGGTGGGCAGTGTTACCACCTGAACAAAAATGGCGAGAAATCTGAGAGACATTTGGAAGCAAATCATGATAGACGTTGATGAATTGGAGGGATGAGTTAGAGAGAGTTTCCAGCTGTCCAGCCTAGCAGCCTGGGGGCTCGAGGGATGGTACTTCAGACAGATACGTGGTCTGGGGGCAGAGGCAACTTTAATGATGAAAATAAAAGCGTTCAGTTTTAAATGCAGAAATCTAGATAGTAGTGGGACGTCTAAGAGGAAAAGCCCTCTCGATGAGTTGCAGGCTCATCGAGTGTGATATTCTTGTTTCCTTCTGAGAGCGTCAACCAAGGCCATGAGTATGGACAAACTCCGCAGGGCCGTGAGTGAAACAATGTGAGAAGGGAAAAAACAGTCGAGAACTTGGGGGAGGAGGTACTAACGCGAGGAGGGGAAGAGGAGCGCTCACTCATTCAGAAGTTCACTGTCCCTACCAGCTCTCCTCCACAGATCCTGTTCACCAGGCGCGTGCAAGCCTGTGGAGTCACTTCAGTCACGCCTGACTCTTTGCGACACCTCGCCTGCCAGGCTCTTCTGTCCGTGGGATTCTCCAGGCAAGAATACTGGAGTGGGTTGCCATGCCCTCTTGCAGGGGATCTTCCCAACCCAGGGATTGAACACAGGTCTCTTATGTCTCCTGCGTTAGCAGGCGGGTCCTTTACCACTAGGGTGACCAGCCAGTGCAGGCGTCTCCAAGCGAATATCTTATCCACGCCAAGAGACCACTCTCTTAGGACCAGCCCAGCCACTCGTGTTCTATTCTCTTTTTAGAATCTTGGAACCTTCTGTTGCTGATTAAAAATGGCAGAAACTTCTTTGTTGGGGAAAAAAAACAGAAATTATTTTTTAAACTAAGGAAGGACAGAAGTGGCCTGTCAGTTGAGAAAGGAATGTGGTCTAAGAGTCCACCCTAAGAAGGTCTCTCCCTGGCAATCCGCATTCCGCTCTGCTTTCTGGTTTGAATAAACTGAGCTTCCCTGCAGAAGTAACTGCTGTCCCCAAGGCCGAGCCTCTCCGGGTAGGGCCCCGTTGTCTCCTGCAGAAACATTGACTGACTGACGGGCTGAATCTCCTTTCTGATCCGGTGTCCTGTCGCTCCCATTGACAGGGCCTTGTTGACGAGCTCAGAAACAGTGTCTTGCCCACGCACGGACGGACATCTCTACCCCAAGACCTGCTCTCGTATTTATTCTGACCTCACAACACCTCTTCCAAGAATGAAAAGGAGGAGAAGTATTTATTTTCCTCTCTCAAGGGTTTTTTTTTTTTCTTTGAAAAAAGAATAGGTATTTTACCAAAATTCCTTGGTAACTTGCTGAAGAGAAGCCATTGAGGTCTAACATAATGCACACTCATAGATTCAGTGCTAAGAACTGAATCTGCATCATCTCTTTTATAATTGTGCCCATTATAAAGATGTGGACACTGAGGCTTCCTAGGACAAAGATGCACAATGCTCGTGGCATTGGCTGACACCCCTCAGAAGGAAACTAGAAAATCACACTCACTAAGGCTAGTACTAAAGCCCAGGTCATCTGACACTAGGCCTCCCCAAGCTTAACCAATGCATTGTGTTGGCTGGACTTGGGACATTCTGTTTTTTTAATTTAGATTCTTCCATTTACTTGATCCGCTGGGTTAGTCAGGGTGCTCCAGAGAAACAGAACCAACAGATGTGCAGATATAAATGTAGATAGATATTAAAAGAAAACATTTCAAATTTAAAATGTAGAATTTATGAAATAATGCCATTTGCAGCAACATGGATGGACCTAGAGGTGATCATACTGAGTGAAGTAAGTGACAAACACCATATGATTATCACTTACATGTGGGATCTAAAATATGATACAAATGAACTTATTTAGAAAATAGAAACAGATTCGGAGACACAGAAAACAAACTTACAGTTACCAAAGGGGACGGGGGCCAGCGGAGGGATAAATGAAGAATTTGGGATTAGCAGATACAAATTACAATATATAAACAACAAGGACCTATTGTATAGCACATGGGATTTATATTCAATATCTTGTAATAGTATAACAGAAAAGAATATGAAAAAGAATATATATGTGTGTGTATAACTGAATCATTTTGCTGTACATCAGAAACTAAAACAACATTATATTAATAAATCAACTATACTTCTGTAAAATAAATTTTACAAAAAAGTGTCAAGTTTTAGGTAATGATTGGGCACCTAAGTGGAAACACGCATATATTCATGGATATGTATTTGTATACATGCTATAAATCTTTCTATTTATATCTATATGTTGCAAGGAATTGGCTTACAGGAGGATGCAACAAGGAGGCTAAGAAGTCCTAAAATCTACCATTGAGAAGCTGAAGATCCAGGAGAGCTGACGGTCTGCTTCCAGTCTAAAGCCAGCAGGCTTGAGACCTCAGAGGAGCTTATGTTTGAATTTGAGTTCCAAAGCAATAAGACCCCGATGGCCCAGCTCAAAGGTAGGCAGGCTGAGGAAGTCCCCCCTTGCTCACAGAAAGATCAGCCTTTTTGTTCCAACCAGGTCTTCCAACCAGGTCTTCAAAGAATGGATGAGCCCCACCTGCACTGTTATATAGGAAGGGCAATCTGGTTTGCTCAGTTCACTCCAGAAATATCCTGGCAGACACACCCAGAGTGCTGTTTGACCAAATGTCTGGGCACCCTGTGGTCCAGTCAAGCTGATACACATAATGGAAATCATCACACTCGTATTGTTTCCTAGAATTTCTTTGATGGATAGAGGTGAAAAGTTTTTTCCTGATCCCCTCTCTCTGAATGTTTCCTCCTGGAGAGATAGGTGATGATGGGAAGACAGAGAAGGTGACTTGCCACCTTCCTGGGCAAGCTGGTCCCAGAAGTGGTTCAGCAGAGTGTGTGTGATCCTCCTTCATGGACAGTCCTGATGGATGGGAGGCTGGGCTACATGGTCAACAATTTTCCAGCTCTCGGATTCTGTGCACCTGATTAGTTTGCTCTTTCTGGGCCCCCTTTTTTTTTGTCTTCTCATCTTATGGAAATGAAGAACGCTTCAGAGCTCAGTGAGGGTAAGATATTAGTTGTAGCCATTCAACTTCTTCCCCAGAGCAGTAGGGTATTTCCCTAAGGCTACAGTAGAGTTCTGTTTCAGAGAACACAGCCTGGGTAATCAGAAGGAAGTGAAAGTGTTAGTCACTCAATTGTGTCCAATTCTTTGCAACCCTGTGGGCTGTAGCCCACCAGGCTCCTCTGTCCAAGGGATTCTCCAGGCAGGAATTCTGGAGAGGGTTGCTATTCCCTTCTCTAGGGGATCTCCCCGACCTAGGACTTGAGCCCAGGTTTCCTGCACTGTGGGTGGATTCTTTACCATCTGAGCTACCAGGGAAGCTCTATCAGAGTTGGAGTCAAATTAAAGCTCTGCAACTATAGTAGGTGACCTTGGGCAAATGAGTTCCTCACCCTCTGAAAGATTCATGGGAATGTTGCAAAGACGAACATATTAAGGTACAAACAGCACTTCTGATGATGTCTGTTCTGTGGTCAGCATCCAAGAGGTTGTTTTTTAGACAGTTACAAAACAGGCCCTTTTCACCGGTATCACTGCCTACATCCAATAATCAAGCCAGGAGGTCTTTGTCGCCACCAAGTGGCCACCAATCACACTACACCACACATGCCAACCTGACTCAACCGCTACTGGAAAAGAGACAGGGAAATGGGTTCCTAAAAAACGAGGCAAAGGAGGCGGGAAAAGATAATGTACGCTACAGCTACCACCTCCATCCCCTGAAGTTTGGTTTCCAGGATCCTGCTGCTCCGAACTGCCCCCTCAGGAAGGCACTGACTCCTGTGCACCAGATGATTTTTTTTTTTTTTGGGTCCTTAATTGGAAATTTTATTTTATTAGTTTTCAAGAATCTGTTTACAAGATGAGTAAAATGTAGGGAAAGGTGGGTGGAGAGATAAGCCTGTGTTCAGACTGGATGGAGTACAGGCCAGTGCAGCGCTGTGAGTGACTGATTGCCTGGAGCCCCACACCGGGGTTTCAATGAAATCCAGGCCAAAGTGCCTTTGGCACAGTGTGCGGAAGGTTTTAGCAAACCCAGGCAGACAGCGAACTTCAAATCCACCTCGCCTCCTCTCCTCCCCGTCTTCCGAACTCCACAGAGACATCGTTTCGGAAAAATAGTTAGGCGGGCTCCTTCCATTTCTCCAAATGTCAAAGTGAAGTCCAACAGGAAGCAATTAACAGATGTCTGCCCAGCAGAGTGTGTGGGAGTTCCAGGCTGAAATGAGTGCAGGCGGATCTTAGCATATCACAGGGTGGCCCCATTTACTCCCCATTACCTGGCTAAAAATAGCCTCTCCCTTTCTCAGCTTTCTGTCTTTATTAGCATCAGTCCCAACCGGTTAGCTCTTTCCCCTTGAAAGCTTCCTTAAACAAGTGGCCAAGTGAGAAAACTGAATTCGGACCCTGCTCAGGTAAAAATTTCTCTGGGGAATTTCTAGCCTCTCCCTAGAATGGGAGGTGCCAGGGCACCACCACCCAATATTCCCGACCATTCATCCTGGGCCCCCACCAACCCTGCTCTAGGAGGTGGGAAAACAACCAAACTCTCCCTTAGGGGATGAGATTGTATGTGGTTTTACAGCAAGAGCTTATTTGTGGCATTAAATGAGCAAATCATAAAGCATCGAAAATGATTAATTTCTCACTGGGCTGTCAGCGAGCTGTCACCAAGCGACAGTTCTGTCATAAATGTCATTTATAATGTCACGAGTCTATTCCCCCATCAATGTCATTAAACAATTACACTTGGTTTAGAAAGAAGGAAGGGGGAGGGCGGGGGGGGGGGCATGCGGAAAGCCATGTGTAAGGCTTAAGCAATTATATACTTTGCTGTTCCTGGGTGGTAATCCCTGCCAACAATTAAATCTTACTTGATTTGTTCATTTAGGCAAATTATCAATTATTTGGAGGCCTCAGCCTGGGTAATTTTTTCCTCTCCACTGGCAGCAGCCACCATGCCCTGCCAGGATTGATATCAACAGGACCTAGACAGAGCTTTAATAATTAGCCCTTTCAGCCCGGGATCCGGCAGCTCTATTCTCTATTTTCTGTGCTCATATTGGTGTGTTTCCTTTGTTAGAGCTTGGCATAATGGGTGAGACCACTGATTCTGTGAGCTGTTTAAATAAAGATCGCTTTTCCAGTAACAACGGCTCTTTTCCCCTTTCTTTGTAAAAGTTTGGTAAATGTAACCTGTTATGCAGCTACCCATCCTTTCCTCTTTTCCACCTTTTTTTTTTTCCGGTTTGTTGGGCCACACTGTTAGACTCCCATTCTGTCCCCGGCCGTCTCCCACGTGTCTGTGAGAGTGGCATCTGTTCCAATGGCTATGTTCCCCAGAATGGCTATAAAAACGATCCTTTCTGATTACTACGTAACATCAATAGAGAAAGATGCTGTAGGCAAGTGGGAAGAAGGTTGGAGTGGGTGAGTCTATAAGACCAGAGCTTGTGAGGATAAAAAAAAGAAAAAAAAGGACAGAGGCTACTCTGGAACTCTAGAAAGGAATTCCCTTCTGGAATGGGGTGTCTGGGCTTCACCTGGAAAGGGCAAGTTTCTTTCAAGAGCAGCAAGAAGCAGGCCAGGGAGGCCCTGAACCAGTTATCAGAGAAGAGATGCTTATACCAAATGTGGTCTGGGCAACTGTCACATAAGCCTTGAGGCCTCACATGCCTGCCTGCCTGCTAAGTCGCTTCAGTCGTGTCTGACTCTTTGAGACCCTATGAACTGTAGCCCGCCAGGATCCCCTGTCCATGGAGATTCTCCTGGCAAGAATACTAGAGTGGGCTGCCATTCCCTCCTCCAGAGGGTCTTCCCGATCCAGGGATGGAACCTGAGTCTTCTTGCTGTCTTCTGCGTTGGCAGGTGGGTTCTTTACCTCCGAGCCACTGGGGAACCCCGAGGCCTCATGTAAATCTAGCCTATTCCTGGTGGATTCCAGAACGTGCTACATGACTGCCCTTGACTCAGTGTTTTATGAATTTGGCTTCTTTTTGGCATCTGGGGAGGACATCTGATGGTTTTGGCCTGCCTGTATTTTTCTCTTATGTAAAGAAGACCCCTGTTTTTTCAAGCAGGCCCATTCTTTGCCCACTCTCAGACCATGTGCTTTGGGTGGGGTTAACCCTGCTCCTGGCTCTGGAGGTGAGCCCCTGGTGAAGGCATGCCCAGTGAGAGCATCCTGTCTTCCTGGCCCCAGGCATTAGTCTTGTGGGAAAGATGGGTCCAACCGATCCAATGGGAGCCCACGGGGAATGTGTTTCCTGGTACTAATGAGATGGAGCTTGAGTCTGGAAATGCTGGGGTACTCCTGCCACTACAAGAAAGGAATACGCCCGAGAATGAGGCCAGACCAGAGAAGGGCAGGAGAGGGAAAGAGGGGAGCACCGGCGTCATGGGAGGATCTCGTCCAGCAGGCCTGAAGTCAGTGTGCCCTCGGGCAGTTTAACTGGATTGACCAATAAACTTCTCTTTCACCGAAGCTTCCTCAAGGTGGGCTTCTCATACCTGCCACCAAGAGAACTCTGACTAACCCAGATTTTTCCGTCCTCAGTCCTCCAGTTTCCTCTTCCATCCATTCTATCTGTGAGCTTCTGTTTCTGTCTCCCAATTACTGATATAAGGGTTTCCATTTTGTTTCTATATTGTAGCTTCACTTTGGTTTGGTAAAGGGTCCAAACTCACCATCCCTGCCTGTTGACCCCCTGGTGGAGGAGGCTTTGGGGTGGGAAGTGACATCCAGCTGGCTGTTTGAAACCTCATCCCAGCATTCAGAAGCTTTCGCACTTGCTGGCTGGACTGAAGCCAACTCTTTGAATTCAACTGAGCATGGCTAAGATGCTGTAAGTAGTATTCAAGTGTCCCTTTCAATCTTAACAATAGTGAAAGAAAGGAAGAAAGAAGTGAAGGAAGGAAAGAGAAGAGAGAGAAAAAAAGTAAGGAAGGATGGAAAGAAGAAAGAGAAAAGGAAGAGAGAGAAAAAGGAAGGAAGGAGAGGGATGGTGGAGCAGGGCATGAACCCTTGTCTCTCGTCCCCACGTCCCACGTAAGCATGCCGTGATGACAGGCTGCCCCTTCCTGGGACACAAGCTCTTAAGACCCTTCAAATCGGTCTACTGAGAACAGTGTGAGAGTCTGACCAAGCTTTCCTCTTAAGCATTGCTCAGCTTGAATCAACTGTGTTTACAGGTTCTCTTCTGAGATCTTCTTCCCCGTCACTGCTGTGGTTCAGCCGCTAAGTCGTGCCCGACTCTTTGTGGCCCCATGGACTGTAACACACCAGGCTTCTTTGTCCTTCACCATCTCCTGGAGTTTGCTCAAACTCATGTGCATTGAGTCAGTGAGGCCATCCAACCATCTCATCCTCTGTCGGCCCCTTCTCCTCCTGCCTTCAATCTTTCCATGTCAGTTCTTTGCATCAGGTGGCCAATGTATTGGAGTTTCAACTTCAGCATCAGTCCTTCCAATGAATATTCAGGGTTGATTTCCTTTAGGATGAACTGGTTTGATCTCCTTGCAATCCAAGGGACTCTCAGGAGTCTTCTCCAGGACCACAGCTGGAAAGCATCAATTCTTTAGTGCTCAGCTTTCTTCCCCTATTTATCCCCATTCACTCACTGAATATCAATTTCCCTTCAGCCACACATCTCTAACCCTCCTGCTCTGTCAGCACCATACCACCTCCAGCATCACACCACTGCCACCCCACTCTGCCACGGGCTCCAGGGAGTCTCCAGCCCTTGTAAGATAACATTTATAAAACCACCTGGTGATATTTCACAGAGAGGATGCTGTGCCTACACTCCAGGGGTAAGTGTAAAGATCCCCACTGGGGTGGGGAAGTTATTCGTCACATCTTCCATGGTCTTTGGATAGGGTCTACTGGCTGCCAAAGAGAAGCCTGACAAAAAGTGAAAAATGGAGTCCGGCAGGTGCCTGCTTTGTCCACAGCACTACTTGTGCCAATGATGTGCTGCTGAATTGACAGGCTCTCTGGATGAATCGATTGGGTCTTTTGTCATCTGGTTGACTCAGAAACAGTTCTCCCTTGAGCTCCTTAGTTTGCAAAAGATAAATACACACTGTCCTGAAAGAACAATATGTAGAATAAACATGTGAGACGTCTAGTTGCATTTTGCAAGCAGAATCAGAGAAAGAAAAGGAGAAAGACGGGAAAAGATAGGTGTAGCAAGAGGGAAGGAGGCAGAGAGAAGGGGGCACCTGGCGGCAATTCTGCCTGGACCACTCAGCCGTGTTGTGTTGGAAGGTGGGTTTGCCCTGCCCCGGCAGCTATCGTTGGGGCCCAGGTGTTTCTGGAACATTGAAGGGATTCTGTGGTTGATATCAGAACTAACGTCAGGAGAAAAAAAATCTAAATTACATTTAAAAGGAATCTACCTTTTTATCTTTTAACCTTAGGCCTTCCCCAGCCATGCAGAAAAATCAATCTTGCCTAATCCAATGACCAAGAGAAAGAGAAAAGAACAGACGAGAACCTTGCATTAAACAGTTGCGTGATGCTTAAAGAGGTATCAGAGGAAAGGAGATCCAAGGGCTCACCAGCAGGAGCACAGGTTCAAAGGGCTGAATTCGGAACTGCTTATCCATAGCCCATGGCTGGTCATTAGCCAGAGACAAAGGATACATTGCATTTTAGCTTATTGATTTTTAAACCAACTGCAAAGCATGGCTTTGCTGAGGGCATGCTTTCTCAATTGTCTCTTTGTTGAGAGCTGGAAAAACTGATTTCTCTTCTATCCTATATAGAATATAGCTAACTATGTGACCATTATGGAAGCCTTAACTGGAGGAATCAAAACTGAGTTATTGCTACGTGTGATATAATAAAGAATATATCTGTTCTTTGTCCCTAGTTTCCTGGCACAGAACTTCAAATTTCCAGAGTGGTGGGAGTGTTTCTGTGTTTCATAAGGAGTCTCTTTGACCTGAATTTTTGCTAAAGAGGTAACTTCTGGATGAGCACTTCAATAGTTTCAAGAGACAGGCTAGCCACTCCGGGAAGACCAAGCACATGATTAGAGAATTGGAACTTACAGGCTCACACCCCCAACTCCAGGGAGAGAGGAGAGACTGGAGATTAAGTTCAATCATGTGATTAATTATTCCATCAATCATGCCTACTTAATGAGACCTCAAATAAAAACTCTGGACACTGAAGCTCAGGGGAGTTTCCTGTTTGGTGAATATATTTAGGATGGTGAAGAGGAAGGTATTCACCCTGTCTCCATAGGAACAGATGCTCTTAGGTCTAGTTCTGTGTATCTCTTCGTCTGGCTGTTCATTTACATCCTTTATGTTAACATGGTAATCGTAATCAGTTCTTTTCTGAGTTCTGTGAGTCATCCTAGAGAAATACTGAAACTCAGGTGGTGTTTTAGGGAGTTTTAGCCTTAGGGAGGAGAAGGCAATGGCACCCCACTCCAGTACTCTTGCCTGGAGAATCCCATGGATGGAGGAGCCTGGTAGGCTGCAGTCCATGGGGTCGCAGAGTCGGACACGACAGAGCAACTTCACTTTCACTTTTCACTTTCATGCATTGGAGAAGGAAATGGCAACCCACTCCGGTGTTCTTGCCTGGAGAATCCCATGGACGGGGGAGCCTGGTGGGCTGCCATCTATGGGGTCGCACAGAGTCGGACACCATTGAAGCGACTTAGCAGCAGCAGCAGCAGCAGCCTTAGGGAGGCTTTAAATTTGTAGTAAATCTGTAGTCCCACTGAAATTGGCATCTGAAGTAAAGAGAGTTTTGTAAAGGAGCTGGCCCTTTAGTTCATGGGCTCTGACACTAACTCCATGTGCTTTAGCATCATAACTGATTTGGATTTTAGGACACTCAGTGTCAGAAAACTGGTGTCAGAAAGCATCAACTGTTGAGTATTCCCAATTTAAAGAATCACAAAAGGGACCATGAGGTATAAAAACACAGGGTCTCTGAAGTCTAGAGAGATGGTGATCACCTTATATTTCATAGCAATAGGAAAACTGGTGACAGATTGCACTTGGCACAATGTCCTCAAGGTTCATTCATGTTGTAACATGTCAGAATTGCCTTCTTTTTCAAGGCTGGATAAGATCCCATTGTATGTATATATTACATTTTATTTCCCCATTCATCCATTTATGGACACGTAGGTTGCCTCCACTGTCTTGCTACTGTTTGTGAACATGGGTATACAGATGTTTGTTCAAGTGTCTGCTTTCAGCTCTTTCGCTGTATCGTAGGGTCACTCTGCTTGGGGTTTTCTCTCTCGCCGTATCGCAGGGTCACTCTTAGTGTTTTCTCTCTCGCTGTATCGCAGGGTTGCTCTGTTTGGGGTTTCCTCTCTTGCCGTATCACATGGTCGCTCTGTTTAGTGTTTTGAGGAACCACAGTGTTGTTTTCTACTGTGGCCACATAATTTTTCTTCTAAAATTATATATATTTAGAATTGGTAATATAGTCATATGCTACAAAGCACAAAATTAATAGTGAAATAGCTATTTTTCACTCCTGTCTCCAAGCCATTTACTTCCCCTCCTGAAGGCAGCCCGTGTTACCACTCATCACTGCCCTACCATAGGGCCTCCAAGTACCCCAACATCCAAGCAAATTCAAGATCTGGGCTGAGGCTGGCTCTTCTAACAGAAAGCTTTTAAAACTATCTGCAATCTGCTCAGAGAAAGAGTTAATGGAAAGCAGAACTTTGAAATGCACTATACATAATGAATAACAAATACCCCTTAAGATGAGTATTACTAAAGCACCAACACGTTATTATCCAAAGCGTATGAAGTGTCTTCTTTCTTTTTTTCTGGCTCTTAATACTGCATTGAAAGCATTACCTAATGCCCACTCTAAAGGATTAGATCCCTCAGAAAGAGTCGGCACGCATAACACACCTCACCACCATTCTGTATCTCTTCCATTTGGGTTCGCAGTTAGACGTTCTCTGATTTAAGAGAAAGAGCATTTGCAAAATGGCTCTTGGGGCTTAATTGGTATTTCTTCTTTTGCCTGCCAGCATAATCCCGGAGAAAAGACTGCAAAGCAATTTAAGAACATTAGCATTGTTCCTAAATACCCACATCCAAGGTTAGTGAAGACAACTGGAAAAAAAACCCCAAAGAGCACCTAGGGAGATTAAGGGAGGTTTTGAAGCAGAACGCATGATTCTAATGAACTTGGGCTCTGCCTCTGGAAGAAGAATCTATCTAAACGCATTAGGGCCAACAGAGCAGACAGGAGGCAGCTAGCTCAATACGAGAGATGCTGTCCTCAGTAAGTTGTGAAACTGCAAATGGATGTGGTGGGCTCGTGGCCCCGAGTCTCTGCAGGGCGCTAATTACGCTTTCCATGCGGTTGGCGAGAGCGCCATTCCAGCTGGATGTTCAGAGCCGCAACACGTGCTATCCAGCTTTCCTAGTGGACATCCCCTTGGTGCCTTCACAGCAGAGGCCTCTGCTTGGCTCCCTCCTCTTAACTGAGCAGATGGATTAATTTGCTCAGAGATGGGAGAAGGGTTTTTGGAAAGAAGAGAACCCCTGATAGGGTTAGTACCAGACATGAATAATTTTTCAGTTTTTGACTTCGATACAATCATGACCTAAATGTTCAGTTGTACAGGGCCAATGTGATCATATTTTAACACTATCTATGGATAACGAGCAACAATAAATAAGAATGTCGATTTTAAACAGATCTGAACTTTGAGACTGCAAAGCATGTCCCTTATAAAACATTGAACCCTGTTGAGGTTCTGCGTGAAGGGACAGCAAGACTTCTGATGCCGAGTTCTCTCAAGCAGAGCAAGACAAAAGGTCACAGGTCAAGGGCAAAGTCCTCCACCCAGTTGCATTCACTTCAGACACCAACCACAAATTTCAAGGTCCCCAGCCTGCCCTCACTTCTGACCAACTGGCTACAAATTCAGGGTTTCCCACTGTCCCCTCAAGTTCAATAATATGATAGGACAACACACAGAACTCTGGAGAGTGCTCTTGTATGATTCAGTTCAGTTCAGTTCAGTTGCTCAGTCGTGTCTGACTCTTTGTGACCCCATGAATCGCAGCACGCCAGGCCTCCCTGTCCATCACCAACTCCCGGAGTTCACTCAGACTCACGTCCATCGAGTCAGTGATGCCATCCAGCTATCTCATCCTCTGTCGTCCCCTTCTCCTCCTGCCCCCATGTGAGTCAACTCTTCACATGAGGTGGCCAAAGTACTGGAGTTTCAGCTTTAGCATCATTCCTTCCAAAGAAATCCCAGGGCTGATCTCCTTCAGAATGGACTGGTTGTATGATTACCATTGTATAACAGCAAAAGGATACAAATGAGAAACAGCCAAAGGGGAGACTCAGACAACAGTGTCTGGGCGGGTGCCAAAAGCAAAGCTTCCTTTGTCCTCTCCCTGTGAAGTCAGCATATGCCACTCTCCTACACATTGATATGCGGCAGTGTAGAGTACTGCCCACCAAGGAAGCTGACCTGAACATCTGGGTCCATAGGCTGCATTTGGATTTCACTACATAGGCATGATTGATTAAGTCACTGGTCATGTAACTCAATCTCTAGCCCCCTTCCCCTCTCCCGGGGTTGGTCTGGTATCATGGTGGATCAAAGCCCCAGCCCTCTAAATACATAATTAGTCTTTCTCTCCTGCCGGCTCCCATCCTAAATATTTTCCTTGTGCTGTGCTAAGTCACTTCAGTCGTGTCCAACTCTGTGCGACCCCATGGACTGTAGCCCACCAGGCTCCTCTGTCCATGGGATTCTCCAGGCAAGAATACTGGAGTAGGTTGCAGTGCCCTCCTCCAGGGGATATTGCCAACCCAGATATCGAACCAGAGCCTCTTACATCTCCTGCATTGGCAGGTGGGTTATTTACCACTAGCATCACTAGGAAAACCCG
Source organism: Bubalus bubalis (assembly GCF_019923935.1). Taxonomy (NCBI): domain Eukaryota; kingdom Metazoa; phylum Chordata; class Mammalia; order Artiodactyla; family Bovidae; genus Bubalus; species Bubalus bubalis. The sequence continues at coordinate 6,892,767 of NC_059161.1, forward strand.
AAAATATTTTCCTCAGCATAAATGATAACCTAAAATTTAGCATATACAATTAGCATATAACTTATTTCCTTAGCATGAACTACGTAGTAAACGTAACCTATCCTAGTAAACATAACCAAAGATGAATAACAAAGACACTCCTATTACTTGGGAAATTCCAAATTGTAGAGGCTACCTCCCACGAACTGGGGACAGAGGCCAGTGAAACCCTTTATTAGTCAGACTAAGGTGGGTGGAGGGCAGTTAAGGGGCAGAGGGAGTTGATAATGCAATCCAGGAAGCAAAAACTCAGGTTTTATTAAGATTTCATTATACCGTCTTAAGCAAGTCACTTAATCATCTTGGGTCTTAGGTCTCATTCTCTTCACTCATAACAATAATTACTGATATCCTTTAATGATTGCTTACTATGCACCAGATGCGGTTCCAAGAACTTTGCCCACTCAATTTCATTTATTCTTTACAATGAGCTGGCAAATTTTGTTGTCTTATTATCTGTATTTTGTAAAGGGTGGAGAGGCGACTGAGTTCTCAGGAGGTTAAATAGTTTGTTGGAATGAGGGGAGGGGCTGGCCCTCAAACACAGGTGGGAGTCCACGTGTCGTGTCCCTGGGCCCCTGTTAACAGGAGGTGACAACACGTCCCCTGGCTCTCAGGCAGATCGGGGAAATGAAGGAGACTGATGTGGACCACTACAGCCTGAAACAGAAGAGCCTTACAGTTCAGGGTTATACGCTTACCATTGTTATGATGCCACTGATTATTACTATTCGCAGTATTATTTTTATAGCTTATATGACTCCAGCTACTTACTACAAAAATGGTTTCCACTTCCCATAAGAGTTTCTGTTATAAAAAAAGAACTCTTTCAGAGAGAAGGCAGGTCTTTGAATTATATTATGCAAAATTCCACGTCCTTCCCCAAAGATGTGTTAAATATGACACCTACTATGTGCCATTGTGGAGAAGGCAATGGCACCCCACTCCAGTACTCTTGCCTGGAAAATCCCATGGACGGAGGGGCCTGGAAGGTTGCCGTCCATGGGGTCGCTGAGGGTCGGACACGACTGAGAGACTTCACTTTCACTTTTCACTTTCATGCATTGGAGAAGGACATGGCAACCCACTCCAGTGTTCTTGCCTGGAGAATCCCAGGGACAGGGGAGCCTGGTGGGCTGCCGTCTATGGGGTCGCACAGAGTCGGACACGACTGAAGTGACTTAGCAGCAGCAGCATGTGCCATTGTGCGTCCAATGGCAAGGAACAGAAAGATAAAGTATGACCTAGGCTCTGCCAGTAAGTCAAGGGTGCACAGAATAACACCACCCTAGGTAGACTATGTCACATGCTCCAGAAGACACTGAACATCCTCTGCTCCTTCAGAGGAGAGAGAAAAAGAGTACATAAGCTTCAAGGGATCAAGAAGGATTTTATATCCAAATCCTGAAAGGTTAATGGAATTTTGAGAGACTTGGAAAGGGGCAGGGAGGGGGAGGAGGCAGGGGAAGGGAGCCTGGTATTAAAATCAAGAGGCTCAACTCAAAACATTCCCAAGGATTAATGAGTACACTGATTAGTGGTAACATATTACCATAGGGTGAGCACAAAATTCAAAATCAAAATTCTGGGTTCATCACATATTAGTTTTGTGATGATGGGCAAAGCTCTAGCTCTTCCAGCACCACTTTGCCCATTAAAAAATAAATGAAGGTTAAATAAGACTTCAGATCTTAAGACTTTTGTTGAAATATATTGAAAAACTTACATCATATGAACTAAATGATATTAAACAAATATTCAATTCAGTTCAATTCAGTCGCTCAGTCGTGTCTGACTCTTTCCAACCTCATGGACTGCAGCATGCTAGGCTTCCCTGTCCATCATCAGCTCCTGGAGCTTGCTCAAACTCATGTCCATTGTGTCGGTGATGCCATCCAATCATTTCATCCTCTGTCATCCCCCTCTCCTCCTGCCTGTTTCAAGAATAGCAAACATTAACTCCAAGAAAAAGTAAAAGCATTTATCTGGAATTTTCAGTGAGAATAAGCATGGAATGTTGTTGGGGGCCAGAGTGAGGCACTCCACCCATGGCAAAGGTCATGAGGAAGGAGGCTCGACATACGCAAAGGCGGGATCGAGCCTCAGGAGTCCTCCTGGAAATCCTCGAGCATCTACCCCCATAACCAGAGCCTGCCTGCTTTACTACTTTGTGCTCCCACCTACACCTCTGACTTTACGGGGGGCTGTCCCCCACCACCTCTTTCGGAGAAGGAGTTAACCTAGAGCTCCAGTTAATAAAACTCCTGGGCGTGACAAGAGTGTTTTAACCTACAAACTCCTTTGAAGGTTCTCTAGCCTGCCTGACAGGCTTGTCCGGCCACATGTGATTGCTCACAGCCTCCCAACCATGAGAGGCACGAGATGCTTTAAACCTTCTAAAAACAGGTTCCTTAGAAAAGTTATAAAACTATTAGTATAAGTATAATGGGCTGATTAGAAATTGTACTGGTGAAGGGTTGTTCATTTGTTGAGCCAATGTTTGTTGCTAAGTCTCCACATCCCCTGCCCTTATACACATTAATGAATATATAGAAGAAATAAGTATTAACCTTTGATATAAATCACGTTAGACCTTAGGCTAAGTAAATTCTTTCCTTAACTAAAACCCACTACACCCTCACCCTATAGGAATGTAACTTTATTTGGGTGGCGTCTGTTTTAAGAATAATCACCCCTGGAGAAATAAGTGTCCTGGTTGACTGACCGCTGTCACAAGGAGAGGGTCATAAATTGTCAGCAGGCCCCCTGGCCAGAAGATGATGTAACACCCCTAAGACCTCTGTATACATTTGTATGAAGCACCTGACTTTGATAAAAGTCAGGACTGCTGACCTCACGTGACTTTTGCACAACATCTCAGTGTATAAAAGTAGACCATGGAAAATAAAGAATTGGGATCAGTTCCTTGAAAGACTGGTCTCTCCATGTCTCTCTCTCACTCTGGCTGAGTCTCCATCTGGAGCGCAGAACCTGCCATGCTTACTAATTATGCCTGGGCTTCTAAGATCCGACTGGGGAGGCCTCAGTGTCTCCTCTCCTTTGGGAGAATGGAAGGACGCCTGCGGGCTACGTAAGTGGTGCAAACTTCTTGTCTTAAAGTTTTATTGGTCTCCCGCGTAAACCAAGCTACTCAGCCTCTTTACTCCACTGAATTTTCCTACTGAGCTATCCTCATTCTATTACTCTTTACATCTTTAATTAATATCTAATTGAAGCTATTGTATCCTGATCCTCGCCAACGCCATCCCCGCTTTGAACTCCCTGGATCAGCCGGGGCTGGACCCCGGCAGAATGTGGCTAAGAATTTGTCATTGAAAAGCATTTGAGCAGGTTTACCTTCCCCAGTGTCTCAGATGGTAATGAATCCACCTGCAATGCTGGAGACCTAAGTTCGATCCCTGGGTTGGGAAGATCCACTTCAGGAGAGCCTGGCAACCCACTCCAGCCTGGAGAATCCTCATGGACAGAGAAGCCTGGTGGGCTACAGTTCATGGGGTCACAAAGAGTGGAACATAACTGAGTGCCTCAGCACAGCACACCGACTCAGAGGACAGTTCAGAGAGTAAAGACACACACCTGGATTGCACAAGCCCTACCTCGAAGCACGATTAGGGGTGTGTTCTGTGAAGGTCCCTTTCCTGGGAACTCGGGGCACTTCTGTCAGTAACCCTGACAGTCTGTGTAATTCTCTTCCTTCTTCTCAGTTTACCTAGTATTGTCCTCAGGAGCACAGGTAAGAAGAAATGTGATTCCTCATTAGACCCAGAACCAGAGAGTAGAAAGAAACAGCTGTTACTCTAAAGTACCTAAAACATGCATGTACAATTAATTTTTTATTAAGTAGAGACTCCAAAGAGATTTAGCCTAAGTCTGACTGTAAAACTTTAATCAAATCATTTTAATTAATTCATATAGGTATGCTTTGATAGCATGGAGCTAGAACCTAAATATCTTTATTTTTAAAACCAGGATTAACTATTTTAAATTAGTTTATTACAAAATATTCCAGCATACAAAAAAAGAGGAGATACTGTAATGAATATTGATGTATTCTTCATCCATATTCAACAACGGTCACCATTTTACCATACTTGCTGGATCTAGCATTTTTTCTCATCATTTTTCATGGTACAGCTTTCCACTGTTTATATCTACTTTTGTATCTTTTAGATACACATAAAAGCTTTATAGGATAACTTATGGACATTTTGTTAGGTTTATGTCTAGATATTTTTTCTCATTTGTTTTTATAAATGGAGTTGTCTCTTCCATTAAAATTTCTAATTTGTTATTGCTTGTATATGACACAATTATTGATTTATATCAGTCCATTTTATATCCTGCTATTTTACTAAATTCAGTTATTGTTTAGTTTTTTTCAATGACTCTGAGTTTTACAAATATGTAATATCTTCATTATTGTAACTTCAAGAAATTCTAAAATTTTGCTTTGCATTTTCCCTTTGACCCAAGAGTCTTTAAGAGAGATTTTTGATAATTTGTTAATTATTTCTGGTTTAATTGCATTTTTTGGTCAAAAAGACTTGCTTATTGTTTCTATTTTCTAAAATTAGCTGAAATTTTTCTCTGTGTTTTTAAAACGGTAAATGTTAGTAAATCACCCAAATGGAAATGAATAAAAATTGTTTTTTTTATTGTTGGGATACTGAGCTAAATATACAGTTAGTGACTACATTAATGATTTTTTTAGGTCTTGCATATTAATAATTTTCAATCCCTTTTTCTTGAAAGAGATTTGATTTAAAAAAATCTCATGTTAATAATTTGACTTATAGCATCTGTTCACACCTTCTCTTATCTCCTATATTTTCTATTTATAAAAGGTCCAATTTTACTTTCTGCATAGATATTAATAATTATAAATTGTACTCTTTAAATTTATAAAATGGCTTTTATCTCTTGCCATATTTGTTGGCTTGAAAGCTCTATTTTATTTTTTTTCTTTTAGTTTCTTTCTGGCTGTGCTGAGTCTTTGCTGCTGCATGCCAGCTCTCTCTAGTTACGGAGAGTAGGGGGCTACTCTCTAGTCGTGGTGAATGGGCTTCTCGTTGCTGTGACTTCTCTTGTTGCCCAACACCAGCTCTAGGGCCTCGGGCTCAGTAGTCGAGGTGCATGGGCTTAGCTCCCCCCACCCCCAGCTTGTGGGATCTTCCTGGACCAGAGATTGAACCCATGTCCCCCGCATTGGCAAGTGCATTCTTAACCACTGGACCAGGGGAGTCTGAAAGTTCTTTTCTGATATACTGATCATGTCCTTCACTTTCTTTTTATTTTCTATTGACTGGTATATCTTCATCTAAAGTTTCATTCTTAACCATTCTGATTCACTTTTTTTTTTCTTAGTATGTCTCATATAACAGCATGGATTTTGATTTACTAAGATCAGAAAAAAATTTTCTTTTAATTGGTGAGAAAAGCCCATTTGCTTTTATTAATATAATCAATACTTTTCCTTAGTTCAGTCACATAGTTTATTTGCTTGCTCTTTGTTGAATCATGTGAAATTGTTACTAGACTACTGCTTATGACCTACAAAAACGCCAGTTTCATGTTCCAATCAAATATGTACATGTATATGATTTTATGTCTATAAATAGACATGATGCATACACAAAGTCCTTTGTGATTATTTTTGTTTCTTTTGCCATTTAGAAAGTTTCTTATTTCTGTTTCAATGGCTATCATTATTTACTACTTATTGCTTATATGGGGCTTTCCTGGTGGCTCAGTGGTCAAGAATCCACCTGTCAATGCAAAATGTGGGTTTGATCTCTGGGTCGGGAAGATCCCCTGGAGAAGGAAATGGCAACCCACTCCAGTATTCTTCCTGGGAAATCCTATGGACAGAGAAGTCTAGCAGGCTAGAGGCTGTGGAGTTACAAAAGAGTCAGACATGACTTAGCAACTAAACAACAGCAACAAATTCCTTGTATAATAGACTCATTTCTTCTCTCCTTCCCTTTTCTTTTCCCCATGATCCAGTTTAAGTCACTTGTATTAATGTAATGATAATTTTTAAATGTTAAGAAAGCTCAAGATCTGACCACTTGAACTGTCAGCCTGAATTGATGTCCTCCTGCTGCTGTATCTGCTATGTCGCTCAGTCACGTCCAACTCTGTGACTCCATGGACTGTAGCCCGCGAGGCTCCTCTGTCCATGAAATTCTCCAGGCAAGAATACTGGAGTGGGTTGCCATGTCCTTCTCTTATTCCCACCTAATGCATACCAGGCAGTCTGTAAAAATTGTTCTTTTCCTCCTTTCTCCTCCCATTTTTGCTAGTTTAATTCTTTGACACAGTTTAAGAATATGTCACTAGTATACTATTTTTTTCAACTTACCCTCCAACTTTTGACTGCTGTCCTACAGTTAAATGTATTTCTCACTTTTGCCTGAGAACTTATAGTGAATCTTCTAGAACCTTTGATTGATTGCCCGAAGCTCATTCTGTAGTAAATTTCTGAGGAAGTGCCATGAAGGTAACACCTCGTGAAACTTTGCATGTTCATAACTTTAGATTTTACACTCTTAGCTTGTACAATCTCTGAATCTTTGTGCCTCTAAAATATTTCTCTTGTTTTCTAACAAATAAACATTGCTGTGGAGAAGTCTGATTTCAATCTGATTTTCTTTCCCTGAAAATGACTTTGACTTTCTGTTTGGATGTCCAAAGGGTTTTCCTCTCCTCTCTACAGCCCAGTCTTTTTACTAGAATTCCCATGATTTTGATGTTGGTGTTGGTATTCTCTTGGTGGTACAGATTCATTTTTCCAGTTATAATAGATAGAGAGACTTTAAGCTTCTTCTATTTCATGACATTTTTCCTGATTTACAGTTTTAAGTTTAGTTGTCCTTCACTGGGGACTTCTTTGTTAGATCCTTTTTTTCATTGTTTCTTTCCTTTACTCGTTTCATTATTATCTTATCTTTGCCTGTCATATTTTTCATTTTCTCCCCAATCCTTTTTATCTTTTCTTTATTTCTTTACCATCTGAGCCACCAGGGAATCCCTCTTCATAGCTGCAGTCACTGTCTGCAGGGATTTTGGAGCCCAAGGAAATAAAATCTGTTGCTCTTTCCATTATTCCCCCATCTATTTGCCATGAAGTGATAGAACTGGATCCCACGATCTTAGTTTTTTGAATAGTGAGTTTCAAGCTAGACTATTTATCTTCATCAAGAGGCTCTTTATTTCCTCTTCACTTTCATTCAAGCGGTATCATCTGCATATCTGAGGTTGTTATTTTTGCTGGCAATCTTGAGTCCAGCTTGTGATTCATCCAGGCTGGCATTTTGCATGATGTACTCTGCAAGAAGTTGAATAAGCAGGATGACAATATATTGCCTTTTCATACTCCTTTCCCAGTTTTGAACCAGTCAGTTTTTCCATGTCCAGTTCTAGCTGTTGCTTCTTGACCCGCATACAGCTTTCTCAGGAGACAGGTAAGGTGTTCTGGTATTCCCATCTGCTTAAGAATTTTCCACGGTTTGTTGTGACCTACACAGTCAAAAGCTTTAGTGTAGTCAATGAAGTAGAAATCGATGTTTTTCTGGAATTCCCTTGTTTTCTCCAGAATCCAAAGAATGCTTGCAATTTGATTTCTGGTTCCTCTGCCTTTTCTGAACCCAGCCAGAATATCTGGAAGTCCTCAGTTCACATACTGCTGAAGCCTGGCTGGAAAGATTCTGAGCACAGCCTTGCCAGCGTGTGAAACCAGCGCGACTGTGCAGTAGTTTGGATGCTCTTTCAAAGCCCTTCTTTGGGACTGGAATGAAAACTGACATTTTCCGATCTTGTGTCCACTACTGAGTTTTCCAAATTTGCTGACATATTGAGTTCAGCACTTTAACAGCATTATCTTTTAGAATTTTAAATAGCTCAGCTGGAATTCCATCACCTCCTCTAGCTTTGTTCACAGTGATGCTTCCTAAAGGCTACTTAGCTTCATACTCCAGGATATCTAGCTCTAGGTGAGTGACCACACCATGGTTATCCAGGTCGTTAAGACCTTTTTTTTTTGTATCAGTTCAGTTCAGTTCAGTTACTCAGTCGTGTCTGACTCTTTGCGACCCCATGAATCATAGCACGCCAGGCCTCCCTGTCCATCACCAACTCCCAGAGTTCACTCAAACTCATGTCCATTGAGTCAGTGATGCCATCCAGCCATCTCATCCTCTGTCATCTCCTTCTCCTCCTGCCCCCAATCCCGCCCAGCATTAGGTCTTTTCCAATGAGTCGACTCTTCGCATGAGGTGGCCAAAGTATCGGAGTTTCAGCTTCAGCATCAGTCCTTCCAATGAATACCCAGGACTGATCTCCTTTAGAATGGACTGGTTGGATCTCCTTGCAGTCCAAGGGACTCTCAAGAGTCTTCTCCAACACCACAGTTCAAAAGCATCAGTTCTTCGGCACTCAGCTTTCTTCACAGTCCAACTCTTGCATCCGTACATGACCACTGGAAAAACCAAAGCCTTGACTAGACGAACCTTTATTGGCAAAGTAATATCTCTGCTTTTCAATATGCTATCTAGGTTGGTCATAACTTTTCTTCCAAGGAGTAAATGTTTTTTAATTTCCTGGCTGCAATCACCATCTGCAGTGATTTTGGAGCCCCCAGAAATAAAGTCTGCCAGTGTTTCCCCATCTATTTCCCATGAAGTGATGGGACCAGATGCCATGATCTTTGTTTTCTGAATGTTGAACTTTAAGCCAACTTTTTCACTCTCCTCTTTCACTTTCATCCAGAGGCTTTTTAGCTCCTCTTCACTTTCACTTTTCAAGGGTGGTGTCATCTGAATATCTGAGGTTATTGATATTTCTCCCGGCAATCTTGATTCCAGCTTGTGCTTCCTCCAGCCCAGTGTTTCTCATGATGTACTTTGCATAGAAGTTAAATAAGCAGGTAGTTCTGTGTAATTTTGCCACCTCTGCTTAATCTCTTCTGCTTCTGTTAGGTCCTTACTGTTTCTGTCCTTTATTGTGCCCATCCTTGCATGGAATGTTGCCTTGATATCTCCAATTTTCTTGACGAGATCTCTAGTCTTTCTCATTCTATTGTTTTCCTCTATTTCTTTGCACTGTTCATTTAAGAAAGCCCTCTTCATGGATCACAGCCTTGTCTTGGTGAAGGGGTTTGCATAACTCAATGAACCATCCATGCAGGGCCACCCAAGACGGATGGGTCGTAGTGAAGAATTCTGATAAAACATGGTCCACTCGAGAAGGAAATGGCAAACCACTCCAGTATTCTTATTGCAAGAACCCCATGAACAGAATGAAAAGGCAAAAAGATATGACCCTGAAAGATGAGTCCCCAGGTTGGAAGAGAGGAGGACAATTACTAGTAGCTTCAGAAAGAATGAAGTGACTGGGCTAAAGTGGAATCAATGCTCAATTGTGGATGTGTCATCTGGTGGTGAAAGTAAATTTAGTAATCATTGCAGATGGTGACCACAGCAATGAAATTAAAAGACCCTTGCTCTTTGGGAGAAAAGCTATGATCAACCTAGACAGTGTATTGAAAAGCAGAGACATTACTTTGCCAACAAAGGTCAATCTAGTCAAGGCTATGGTTTTTCCAGTGGTCATGTATGGATGTGAAAGTTGGACTATACAGAAAGCTGAGCACCAAAGAATTGATGCTTTTGAACTGTGGTGTTGGAGAAGACTCTGGAGAGTCTCTTGGACAGCAAGGAGATCCAACCAGTCCATCCTAAAGGAAATCAGTCCTGAATATTCATTGGAAGGACTGATGTTGAAGCTGAAACTCCAATATTTTGGCCACCTGATGCAAAGAATTGACTCATTTGAAAAGACCCTGATGCTGGGAAAGACTGAAGGTGGGAGGAGAAGGGACCGACAGAGGATGAGATGGTTGGATGGCATCACCAACTCGATGGACATGAATCTGAGCAAGCTCTGGGAGTTGGTGATGGACAAGGAAGCCTGGTGTGCTGCAATCCATGGGGTCGCAAAGAGTCAGACATGACTGAGCGACTGAACTGAACTGAACCGTGTATAATTCACACCTATTTTCTTATACTATCTCGATTTTCTGTTTGGTTTTCAGGAGGATTTTGGAAAGGTTCAGAAACTGCACTGCCATCAAGACCTCATCAGGACCAAAACTCAAGATCAATCATTGTTTGATAGAATGTGGAAGGATGAAGCTTCCACAAATCCTATATAAAACCTTATTGTACAATATGAGTTCCCTGAAAAGATCAGACTTCAATCATCTCATTTAATAGAATAGAAAAGTCAGTTGAGGCTCAGAAAGTGAAAATGACTTTCTCCAAGCCAGATTAAAAAGTAACAAAGTGAAGGGTGAAGCATGATTTTCATAGAATCTAGGTTTTGGCAGGGAACTCAGAGGTCATGTGGTCCATCTTCCTACTCAACACAGAAATCCCCGGAAGAGAAGCAGCCAGTATCCTCTTGAATACCCTAAAGAACCAAGGTATTAACTCAACACATTCTCATATGATGAACACAGACTTTTATCTTTTCATTTTCTTTTCTTTTTACTTTGAAAAATCTAAGCTGAGACAGACAAGGATGAATTGATGGTGGTGCTACTGCTCTTGTAGCCTGTTTTTTCTCAGTTTAGAAACTGCCTTGGAAGCATCTCTGGGTTGATTCACAGTGTGAGTTGAAAACAGTCCTCAAGTTCATCTAGTCTAATGTGACACATTAGTCTCTTCTTAAACATACCTGGCACCTCATTTTATCACCAGTTGTTTAGGAGTTCTTCCTAAAGTGAGATTATGAGCATGAGAATATATGTGGATATGCAAGATTACATAAATTTAAGAGATGCTTAGAATTTCTTATATTGAATGGAATTTTCTTTCCTATAACTTCTAAACTTTGTTCTTGGTTCTTCCCTCTGAAGTTATGCAGAATAAATCCCATCACTCTTATGCTTTATAACCCCTGCAATATTGGAAGACAACTATTGGATTCTTTCTTCATGGATAAGTCTTGTGTGTGCGCGCGTTGTGTGATTCATGATTATAAATGCAACCAGCACCATTCTCTCTTGTGGCATTGCCCTCAGTCTTTTCAACAATCTATGTAACCTCCTGTGACTGAGCATACTCCCACCTATCATTTTTTCTCTTGAAATGCCAAAAATAAAGAGTGAGAATAAACTTTCTTCATCTGGGCATCACACTGTTATCAGCACAGCCTAGTTCAGCTCAGTCGGTCGCTCAGTCGTGTCCGACTCCATGTGACCCCATGGACTGCAGCATGCCAGGCCTCCTTGTTCATTACCAACTCCCAGAGTTTACTCAATCTCATGTCCATTGAGTCAGTGATGCCATCCAACCATCTCATCCTCTGTTATCCCCTTCTCCTCCCACCTTCACTCTTTCCCAGCATCAGGGTCTTTCCAAATGAGTCACACTTCTTAGCATCCGGTGGCCAAAGTATCAGAGTTTCAGTTTCAACATCAGTCCTTCCAAAGACACTCAGGACTGATCTCCTTTTAATGGACTGATTGGATCACCTTGCAGTCCAAGGGACTCTCAAGAGTCTTCTCCAACACCACAGTTCAAAAGCATCAATTCTTCGTGCTCAGCTTTCTTCACAGTCCAACTCTTACATCCATACATGACCATTGGAAAAACCATAGTCTTGACTAGATGGACCTTTGTGGGCAAAGTTATGTCTCTGCTTTTTAATATGCTGTCTAGGCTAATTTGGGGCTTCTTGTTATACCTGATTCAAGTTCAGCTTGCAGTCAATTATTAGCACCTAATCTTTTCTCACAGACTTCTAGTAAAGCAGTTCTTCCAATTTTCAAGTTCAGGCACTTGATGTTTTTGGTCCTAGATGCAAAACAACAGCTTGGTAAGCACCTATGCAATTATTCCAGAATTCCATTTGATGTATTAAACCTGGGGACTTTGACTATTTTAGAGCATCAAGGTTCTGTCTCAGATGGTGCATACCTTCTTAGAATTTCATTCTTTTTGAGCTGTGTTTCTTCTATTCTTTTCAATTTTAAGGAAATATTCCTAAATAAAGAAGACAAAAGGAAGCTAGAAGAACAATCCTTTTTATAAACTCTTAGTAATAGTTTCCTATCACTTCCTCTAACTCCCTGGACACTACTTGCTGTTGTTTAGTCTCTGAGCTGTGTCTGACTCCCTGTAACCCCATGGACTGTGACCCTACAGGGTTCCCTGTCCATGGGATTTTCCGGGCAAAATACATCTCCAGGGGATCTTCCTGGATCAGGGATTGAACCTGCATCTCCTGCACTGGCAGGAGGGTTCTTTATCACTGAGCCATTTGCTGGATACCACTGCTGAGTCCTTTTCCCACTTTCTGGAGCTGTATACCATTGCGTGTCCAAGCAGAGGTGCAGCCTGCCCTTGTTCTTCTACTTTGGGGTTGAGGGAGAGCGAGAGGGAGACAGAAGGAGAAGGAGAAAGACCTAGTCAACCTTATTTAAGGGACAGATACCTGCTGTCAGTATGACTTGACCTACATTCCCCTTCCATTTGCTACCAGGACAATACCATTATGGTCCTCTAGCACCCTGCATTTTCTTATCTATGAGATATGAATATTTAATGATAACCTGAATTTCCTTTGATTGTAGACCATTCATAACATTATAGCTGATTTCTTTATCACTCCCATATTTACCTTGTCTATTGAGCCTGTTCATTAAGGAAGATTCTTATGATTGGAAGTGTATGTCTAGGGGTCAAGAAGTCAAAAGGTTCAACCTCAATGTGAGTTTTCAAACACTGACGGATCCATTATACCAAGGCTAACAAGACCACTGGTGAAAGCCTTGAAAATAAACATACCTCAGAGCAAACTCTTAGAGAGAAAGGTTAAGTGAAGTTTTAAGTTCATTCTTATCACTCCTCCTGATAATGCCCAAGTACTCTGTCTTAGGTTGTGTTTTTATGTTGATAAGGAAGAGAGTGGAGGTTGTGAGGTAGAAAAGGAAATAGAGCTAAGAGATGGAATCAAGAATATAACATACACACTTGCCATTAAACCGCTCTATGAGCTGGAATTCAGACATTGTATTTCCACTTCCAGAATTGTGATGAACATCATGAAGTCAGTAAATGTTACCAAGACAGATGTATGTATTTTCATTTTTTTATTCACTACCGATTGAATTCTTCCATGCATCCACTTACCTACATTCCTGTTTAAGAAACAGAACAACTCCACAACTCATATAGCTGTCTTTGTGCCATCAACAACCTCATCCATTTTCCTGTTCTCTTACAGACCACTTTCCTGTATTTTCTGTTTACAAATCTATTCTTTTAATTCATTATTTTGTGACATATCATTATGTCTAAAGACAACATGTTTATTTTTGCCTATTTCTAAACTCTACATAAGTGGAATATCACTGTATGTTTCTGGACCTTGATTTTTTTGCTGTTCAATTTCATATCTCTGAGATTTATCTATGTTACTGTATATTGCCATAGTTCACTTATTTTTGCTATTCTACAACATTCTATTTATTCAGCAATATATTTATCTATTTTTTGTTGATGGATATTTGGGTTGCTTTTAATACTTTGCTATCACACGGTATCAAGTATGAACATTCTTATGCATGTATTCTGGTGGTACATACCAGAATTTCTCTAAGTATTTATTAAGGAATGGAGTTGTTAGATTAACAGGTATGTGCATTCTCAGGTTAACTAGATAATAGCAGATTTTCCAAACCATTAGGGCCAATTTTCACTTTTGCATGCTATGTATAAAAGTTCTGGTAGAAATCGCATTCTTGCCAAATATGGTATTACTGAACTTTTTGATTTTTCTAAAGGTATTGAATGTGAGAGATTTCACTATGGTTTCAATTAGTATTTTACTAACAAGGAGATTGATTTTTTAAAATCTGGTGCTTCTGAGACGTGATTGCCCATTTTTCCACTGGATTATTAATATTTGTCTCCTTTTAAATTACTTATTTTTGTGGATGCCTGTGGACTTCCCAGGTGACACAGTGGTAAAGAGCCCACCAGCCAGTGCAGGAGACACAGGAGACGCAGGCTCAGTCCCTCGGGAAGGTCCCCTGGAGGAGGAAATGGCAACCCACTCCAGTATTCTCACCTGGAAAATTCCATAGACAGAGGAGCCTGGTAGGCTACAGCCCATGGGATTGCAAAGAGTCAGACAAGACAGAGAGCGCATGGGCGCGCATGCAGACTCATACACACACACACACACACACACACACACCCCCCACACACATATACACACAAGTACTCAGACATTTGTATTGCTCCTGAGATGTTCTTTACAGATTCTGGATACTAATCCTTTGTCAATTATATGTATTACAAGTTTCTTCACCAAATTTATATCTTGTGTTCTCAGCTTTCTTTATGTTACCCTTTTAAAGACAAACTTTCTTAATTTTAATCTAGCTTCACTGGATGGTCTGTGTATGAGACAATATATTTCCCCAGTCTGATAAGTAAATATTTTAAATTTTGATATCTCATTTATCAGTTACTTTATTTTATAATTGCTGCTTCAATGTTCATCCAACAAAAATGTTTAAACCCCAGTGCAAATTTAGCTTTTAATTTTATCTCTATGAGTTAATTGCTTTGTATGGCAAGGTAAGGGTTTGAGGCTCATTTTTTCCCATATAGATATCCAGTTGTCCTAGGACAATTGTTAAAATTTTTCCTTTTCCCACTGACTTGCTTCATTGTCAAAAATCAATTAATACTATAATTTTGGGTATATTTTGAATTCTCTTTGTCATTATATGTCTTCAAATATTTTTTCAGCTTTATTCTTTTCTTCTGGGTTCCCAATTACACATATATTGCTGCTAAGTCACTTCAGCCGTGTCCGACTCTGTGCAACCTCATAGACGGCAGCCCACCAGGCTCCCCTGTCCCTGGGATTCTCCAGGCAAGAACACTGGAGTGGGTTGCCATTTCCTTCTCCAATGCATGAAAGTGAAAAGTGAAAGTGAAGTCGCTCAGTCGTGTCCGACTCTTAGCAACCCCATGGACTGCAGCCTACCAGGCTCCTCCGTCCATGGGATTTTCCAGGCAAGAGTACTGGAGTGGGTTGCCATTGCCTTCTCCAACACATATATTAGATTGCTTAATATTGCCATACAGGTCTCTGAAGCTTTGTTCTTGTTAGTCAATATTTTTTTACTTCTCAGGTTGTGTAATTTCTATTGTTCTAGTTTTATGCTGACTGACTCCTCTCCCATCTCCAATCTGCTGTTAAACTCATTCAGTGAATTTTTCATTTCAGTTATGGTAGTTTCCAGCTCTAGAATTTCCATTCTGTTCTCTTTTTTTATAGGTTTTAGTTTTCTGATTATATTTCCCATCTGTTCATCAGGAATGCTGTTATTGTTTAGTCACTAAACAATAACTCTTTTGCAACCCCCATGGACTGCAGCCCACCAGGCTCCTCTGTCCACGGGATTTCCCAGGTAAGAATACTCAGTGGGTTGCCATTTCCTTCTCTAGGGGATCTTTCAGACCCAAGGATGGAACCCACGTCTCCCTGCATTGGCAGGCAGATTCTTTACCACTGACCCACCAGGGATCTTCCTCTAAATCCTTGGCCACGTTCTCAATAGCTACTTCAAAGCCTCTGTCTCCTCATTGCAGCATCTGCATTGCCTTGAAGTTGGAGTCTATTAACTTATTTTGTGTATAGATCACACTTTTCTATTTTTTCACATGTCTATTGATAATTAATTGATATTGGACATTATAAAATTGAATAGGATCTGGATTCTGTTATTTTCCCTTGAAGAAAGATTTCTTTTACCTTAGCTGGACCCCAACTCCAACTTTTGTCTTTCCTGCAATGAACCAAAGCATGTTTCCTCCTTTGTTTCAACTTCCATCATTTTTGTTTGTTTGTTTTTGTTTTTCATTGCCACACCTCCTTCTGGAGTCTACGCTTTGCAAAGAGAGCTAATGTTCATCCAAGGATGTGAGTGAGTTAAACATGCAAACTTTCTGTGGATCCCTACCATGTAGGATTCCTCACCTTATCATCTACCTTTTTGTTTTTTACCAGTTTCAAGTTATGTTCTTTAACATGTTAAGCCAGTACGGTTGTGGCTTTCTGCCAATGACTTTACGACCTTGTGCTGTGCTTAGTCGCTCAGTTGTGTCCGACTCTTGTGACCCCATAGACTGTAGCCTGCCAAGCTCCTCTATCATGGGATTCTCTAGGCAAGAATACTGAAGTGGGTTGCCTTTTCCTTCTCCAGTCCAACTCTTTAGGACCCCACAGACTATAGCCCTCCAGGCTGCTCTGTCCATGGAATTTTCTAGGCAAGAATACTGGAGTGGGTTTTCATTCCCTTCTGCACATTACTACCTTAGAATGTCATAAACTAGAATGTTTAATTCACAGTTCATTTATCAAGGGTTGACTCCTGACTGGCATCTTTCTGCTTTTGGTAACTCATGTTTACCCAAAAAGTTGGATAATTCTACTTTTTTTTCATATTTTCTAATTGTTATTTGAGAAAAGGTGAGTTTAGCCAAGGTATTCTACTGTTCCTAGAAGCTGGAACAAGCTTTTTAAAATTAAACTTTCTAAATGTTTGTTGCTGGATATAGAAATGAAATTAATTTTTGTATATTGATTTTATATTCAACATCCTTACTTAACTCTCTTTTTTATTAAAATAAATTAGGTCATTGTAGGTTTTCTACATATAAATCATGTAATTGTGGGAAATAATAGACCTTTTAAAATTTCTTTTTATTTATTTTACTTTGTTTCTTAGCTTTCTGCTCTAGCCAAGATAGTGCAATGTTGAAAAAAGTGTTGAGACTGAACACCCTTATTTATCTTATTAAGAATATTTTCAAGATTTCACCACTAAAATATTACATTTAACTGTTTGTTTGTTTGTTTTTTGGCTGCTTTGTGAGGCATGTGGACTGTTAGTTCCCCAACCAAGCATCAGACCTGAGCCCCTGCAGTGGAAGTGTGGATTCTTAGCAGTGGAAGTGTGGATTCTTAGCAGTGGAAGTGTGGATTCTTAGCCACTGGACCTCTGGGAAGTCCCTAAAATATTATACTTAACTGTGATAGAAATTTCCTTCTTTTGCTTACTCCTAAGAGTTTTCAAATAGTAATAAATAAATGCATAATTCTATAAAACACTTTTTGCATCTATTGAAGTAACTATGTGACTTTTTCATATTTTCCCTTTAATTTAATCCATTGAATTGTAGGAATTGGTAGCCTAATGTTGAACTAATCTTATTGCAGAAATATAACCCAAGTTGGCCATCATGTACCCTTTTCAATGCATCACTAGATGGTACTTGCTATTATTTTGTTCAGGACTTTTGCATGCGTGTTTGTCAGAGATACTGAACTATAATAATCATTTTTCTACTGTTATTCAGTTATTGTTATCAACATTTTGCTAAGTTCATAAATGAGAAGGAGAGTATTCCCATTTTACTGTATTTCTCAATAGTTTAGGTACCAAAGAAATATGTCTTCTTTGAATGGTATAGTTTGGCATAAAGGAAAGAAAAACTTCCTGGGACTTGGTGCCATTTTTAGGAGAAGATTTTACTACCAATTCAGTAATTTTGTTATAGCTAGTCAGCTTTTTTTTTTTTTTAAAACTCAGAATTGATAACTTATTTGGGGGTGCTTTGTCCATTTCATTCTTTTCAATTTTATTGTCATTGAATTGATTATAATATCCTCTCTGTATATTTGTATCCTCTTTTATCTCTGTAGCAGTTATAGTTTTAACTTCTTTTCCATTACTAATATTTCTGATTTGAGTTTTGTCTCTTTTGGATTGGTTAATTGTCACCATGGGCTTCCTGGACAGGTCAGCTGGTAAAGAATCTGCCTGCAATGCAGGGGACCCTGGTTCGATTCCTGGGTCAGGAAGTTTCCCTGGAGAAGGGATAGGCAGCCCACTCCAGTATTCTTGCCTGGAGAATCCCCATGCACAGAGGATCCTGGTGGAATTGCATGGGGTCAGATATGACTGAGCAACTAAGCACATACTGTCTCACCATACTTGTGTTAATTGTTAGTCTTTTCAAAGAACAAACATTTGCTGTTGCTATTTTATCTTTGGAAATTTTTTACTTGCATTGATGTTGCTTCATCATTTTCATTTCCTCTTGCTCTTTCCTTTGGGTTTATTTTGTTGTCCTTTTTTCTAAAGTTGGATGTTCATCTTATGCATTTCCACCCTTTTTTTTTTTCTTTACCAACATAAGTAATTAAGGCTAAAAATCTTTATTATTATTTACCTGTTTGGCAAAACTAATACAATTATGTAAAGTTTAAAAATAAAATAAAATTAAAAAAATAAATAAATAAATAAATATTTCCAGACCCCATGCTTTCCTGTTTTCCCCTTACCTTATGGATCACTCTCTCCTTATCTCCTTTGCTGGTTTTTCTTTCCAGCGCCCTCTGAAAGCCAGAGTGCTCCAGCACTCAGTAATTGGACCTTTTTTGTTCTTTATCTTCACGCATTCCTTTGACAATTTAATGCTAAGCTATGGTTTATATATACATATAATTACTATATTATACTATACATAATACAATACCATATATTATATTTTATATATGATTATATATATTATAATATATATCAGGGCTTCCCTAGTGGCTCAGATGGTAAAGCATCTGTCTGCAATGCAGGAGACCCAGGTTCGATCCCTGGGTTGGGAAGATCCCCTGGAGAAGGAAATGGCAGCCCACTCCAGTATTCTTGCCTGGAAAATCCCATGGATCACGGAGCCTGGTAGGCTACTGTCCATGGGGTCACAAAGAGTCGGACACGACTGAGTGACTTCACTTTCACTTTTCATATATATTATAATATATATATTACTAACTCCAAAATTCTTGTCTCTAGCTAGATTCCTGTCTTGAAATCCCTACTTATATATGCATCCAAGGACTCAAATCATCACACTTACTATAATAGGTCAAATTTTTGTCCAGAAAATAGTCACTCCACTCCTTTCCACCGTGGGAGTATATCTTTCCCTATCCCTTTGTTGCTGGGTGTAGCCTTGTGACTTGACCTGTTCAATGGAAGCTTAGCAAATGTGACATGAAGAACGGCTTAAGGCTTAAGGAAACGTGACATGTTTGTGCAGTGGGACTTGTTTGCTTGGGCTTTTGCCATTGTCATGGGAAGAACATGCCCTGGGTAGCCTACCGGTTCCAAAATAAAGTGGTATATAGAGTAGCGGCTGACCCGCAGGTCTGCAGCTTAAAGCAAAGCCATTATAGCCAGTCTTATTGTTGTTTAGTCACTAAGTCATGTCCAATTCTTTGTGACCCCATGGACTGTAGCATACCAGGCTCCTCTGTCCATGGGGTTTCCTGGGCAAGAATACTGGAGTGGGTTGCCATTTCCTTCTCCACATAGCCAATGTGTCAGTACACAGTCTAAAGCACAGCATCCAGGCCGACCTGAAAGATCATAAGCAAAATAATAAAGGGTTGTTATTATATGCCACTGAACTTGGGGGTGGTTTATTATAGAGCAAAAGCCAACTGATACAGAAATTTGTATCTAGAAATGGGTGCTTATGCTAGCAGAAACCTGAAATATATGTACCTGGCTCAGAAAACTATTAACTGAAGCTGAAGAAATGGAGACCTGTGCTATGTGGTGGTAAAACATTTGGTAAACTGCCTCCTGTGATCATTAGGAAGACAGAATATGTACCTAATGAACTGGTTGAGTGAGTAATATCAAGGCAAAATGTGGAAATATAACCTGGCTTCTCCCAACTATATTAAGAAGGTATTACAGGAGAGGTATAAATTCAGGTTAAGTATTAGCTTGAGTTCAAACAGAATTAAAAGGAAACAGAAAGTCAAAAAGTCCCTAACTTGCAGCCTTGAAAAATAAAACTCTTTCTCACCAAATCAAAGATTCCAGGAAGAAACAAATATCTCATTAACTCCTGTTGGTCAAGCCCCACTGGCTGTCCCCCAATCTTATCAGCTTCTGAAGGTTAAGAACTGCTACCTAGCTCTATTGCTTTGGGGTCCCATCATTTCCGCTGCATTAATAAACCAAGTTTTGTGACAGCCTCTTCTGTTGACAGCCTGACCTGCATGGGAGAAATGCCACTGAACTTGGTAATGTTAACAAGTTCATTACCCCCTCCCCTACTTCAGGACAGTCTTGGAGAGAGTGTCCTCTTGGCCCTCTCAGGGAACATAATCTCCTTCTGTGCATTCTGGCCTCTGATAATGCATCCACTCCAATGCGCTTACTTCCAAGAGCCTGAGTCTCCTAAAGTATTCCTTATTGTTCAGTCACTAAGTTGTGTTTGACTCTTTGCAACCCCATGGACTGCAGCATGCCAGGCTTCCCTGTCCATCACTATCTCCCAGAGCTTGCTCAAACTCATGTCCATTGAGTCGGTGATGCCATCCAACCATCTCATCCTCTGTCATCCCCTTCTCCTGCCTTCAATCTTTCCCAGCACTGGGGTCTTTTCCAATGAGTCAGCTCTTCACATCAGGTAGCCACAGTATTGGAGCTTCAGCATCAGTCCTTCCAATGAACACTCAGGACTGATTTCCTTTGGGATGGACTGGTTGGATCTTCTTGTTGTCCAAGGGATTTTCAAGAGTTTTCTCCAACACCACAGTTCAAAAGCATCAATTCTTCAGTGCTCAGCTTTCTTAATGCTCCAACTCTCATATTCATACGTGACTACTGGAAAACCCATAGCTTTGACTAGATGGACCTTTGTTGGCAAAGTAATGTCTCTGCTTTTTAATATGCTGTCTAGGTTTGCATAGCTTTTATTCCAAGGAGCAAACGTCTTTTAATTTCATGGCTGCAGTCACCATCTGCAGTGATTCTGGAGCCCAAGAAAATCAAATTTCCCATCGTTTCCATTTTTTCTTATACCATCTTTAACAGCAACTCACGGAGGAGCCTGGTGGGCTGCAGTCCATGGGGTCGTTGAGAGTAGGACACGACTGAGCGACTTCACTTTCACTTTTCACTTTCATGCATTGGAGAAGGAAATGACAACCCACTCCAGTGTTCTTGCCTGGAGAATCCCAGGGACGGGGGAGCCTGGTGGGCTGCCATCTATGGGATTGCACAGAGTCAGACACGACTGAAGCAATTTAGCAGCAGCAGTAGCAGCAGACACTTCTGCTCTTCTCAGCATAAGCTATCATTTTCGGTAGGTATCTAAGTTTCTAACAGTGAGTTTGTCTCAAGCCCTAAAATCTTTTGCAGGATCTAAAACCATATTCTGAGAGTATGCCCCAAGTTGGTGAACATTTCTTTTCCAGTCTTATGTTTCAGCACCTGAGCACCTTCAATATTCATCTCCATGGCTTCCTCTGGCTTCTGCCAAGAAGTGCTGTCTGATTTTTGCATCTTCTCTGGGATATAGTCTCTTCCCTTCCCTATAAGGATCGATGCTTACCCAGGTGTGTTGTGCTGGACTTTAACCCCGATAGTTGGCATGGAGACTGGGAATGGAAGTACAGGAAACTCCTTACATGGGTGCCTGTTGCTTTGTGGAAGGAAGCCCTCTGCAGTGTCTTCCAAAACAGGAAAAGTGCCAGCTCTTATCAGGTAGAAGTAGTTCATGTCTCCATGCTTCAAAGGTTCAAGAGTCTACAGGGGTACAGTCCCCATGACATCCACCCAGATGTCCCTGTAACCATACTTAAGGGTTTCAAAGGTTTTCCAACTAAGACCTTCCTTACCTGAGTCTTGGCTGAGGAGTCAACATCATAAGTTCTGTGACCATACCTACCAGAACCTGCATTTGCGCCTCAGCTGAACCTTACCATCCGCTCTAGGAGACAGTGACTTTTCTAAGTTACCAGAAGGCTCTCTGGTCAACACACTTACATTTCAGCTGTTTTTCGACTACTCTTAGTTTTTCATTTCCCCTGTAGGGAGTTAAGGCAGCTCGGTAACAGCCAGCCAAGTCCATTGTCCTGTGTATGTTGCTCCCTTCTACCTTCCCAGTGCCTGAACCATCACGCCAAGAAGGGCATTCCTCCCAGTGGGACATTTATGAGTTACAAGTAGTGGGAGTTCAACCAGTCAGACCGCCATTTTATGGCAAGGACTCTCTGTGAACCACATACCACTCTGGTTGAGACCCTTTGGACAGTCAGATGGTGATTGGGGATCCATTCCCAAACTCCATCCTACCGCCTGACTCTTTTTGACTACTTCCAGGAATGACTGTGTCAGCTTGCATTTTCAAAGACACCCAGATGGAGTCAAAAACACAAGAGATCTATTTAGGATAATACCTCTGAAAGATACTGGAACAGGGAACCAGGAATAAGCAAAGATGTAGGTCCAACACCACTGAAAGGAGAGAGGGAAGGAAGGAAGATTAGGTAGGAAGAGGCTCAGACTGCCGTGCAGCTCTGGCCAGCCCCATGTTGGGCAGTAAAGGCTAGATTATTACTTTACCCACACACATACCCCTGTGCTCGGTCATTGGCTGGGAGGCTGGAGGACACACCGCAACAGACTCCAAAACACTGCAACCGGAGAATGTTGACTCACTGCAGTCACTGCGGGGGCTTCTCTCCTGAAAGGAGATCTGAGTAATGCACTTCTATGGTGGCTATAATCTTTTAGCGGAAGAGGCCCAGAAGGCTTTCCAGGTCATACCAATGGAAGAAAAATTGCATCAGCTCTGCTACATTTATTGCAGGACTACTGTGAAATCTGTAAGTTCATGGTTATACGAAAATGACAATATCACCTGCATTGTGGCTCATAGTTTGCAGAGGACTCCGACACGTAAGATAATAACTAGGGTACAATGTGGAGATCAGTACAGTCTACATAAACCCAGAGTTCTCTAGGAGCATAAGTGGGAGATTGATTTCTTCTGCCTTGGCCAGTCTGAGGAGGCTTCACAGAGGTGGGCCTCTAAAAGAAGAGCAGGTGTTGACTGCCTGGCATGTCGTGCGGCCAGGGCACTGCAGGCAGAGGTAGCTGTGCCCTCAGCAGACCTAACCTTCACTGGACCATAGTAGTAGCCCAGTGACTACATGCTGAAATAAACAGGATATTTAAAGCGGGAGTCTTTAGGTGGCCAGATACAGAAACTAGCTCAAATAAAAAGAGGTTTTATAAAGGACCTAGAGATCTCATTGTATTCAAAACCCCAAAATTTCAAAATAAATACAGCTGGGTCCTCTGGGAATTATCACTGGGTACTGGAAAAGCTTCCAAACTGCAGTAATTTCTCTCTGCATCTCAGTGCCCCAAAGCAGCCACAGGCCTCCACTTTCCATACACCTGTAAAATGGAGTACTTCCTGCCATGTCAATAAACAGGGATGGCACGGCCATCAGGGGTCCTGGCCCTCCAGAGGTGAATTTCTGAGCCCAGGAAGAACCATGCCCGCTATCCGGCAGCCAACGAGCTGTTGCCATAAGCTGCCATCACTCCTTACAGTGAGCAAGGAAATTGGATGTGAATAATTAAATCACAGGATGCTGGTCCCAGGTAGCTGAGATGCATATGAAAGGAATGATTTCAGTAAGCCCAGACTCTCGTATCTTCTCATACATAGAAAAGCGCTAAATTCCTTGAGATATCTGGTTTTCCTTCCATGCATGCATGCTACATCATTTTAGTCGTGTCTGACTCTTTGTGACCCTATGGACCACAGCCCATCAGGCTCCTCTGTCCCATGGGATTCTCCAGGCAGGAATACTGGAGTGGGTTGCCGTGCTGTTCTCCAGGGGAATCTTCCCAACCCAGGAGTCGAACCCACATCTCTAACATCTCTTGCATTGGCAGGCCGGTTCTTTACCACTAGCGCCATTTGGTTTTCCTTAATTAACAATAATCTTTTGATGTTCAGTCTACCTGCCCCTTGTTGCAAGCTTCTATATAATCTGACTCCTCCTGCTGCCTCCTCGGAACAGTTCTCTCAGGGTTTCTTGAGATGCTGTCTCCCAGCCTTGAAGTCCTAAAAATTCTCACCCAAGAAAACATGTTAACAACTCTCAACTTCTTTGTAGTTCAGCCACTCAGTTGTGTCCAACCCTTTGCGACCCCAGGGAACTCAAATTCTAGGTTGTGACTATTTCTGAAGTCGACACACCCCTTCTCCGTCTCCTCTCAGCAAACAGGATCCATCACTTACCAGCTGTCCAGGACTCGAACCCAGTCACCTCCATCCCCTGGTCTACATGACCTTCCAACTCCAATACTCTCCACCAATCGACCACAGTCTCCAGATCCCTGTGTCTCTTCATAGAGTGATGCGTGCACCATACTTTGACATGCTTGAGAAATAAGATGTATTAAGGGATCACTAGAAGAATGTTGAAATGCATAGATAATTGAGAAATCAAGTAAAATGTTAAGTGTAGAATTAAGCGGTAGGCTAATAGATATTTAATGTATAATTCTTTCAATTTTTCTTACTGTTTGACATGTTTCATAATAAAGTGATGAGGGAAACCCAAATTCTCAAAACGATGAGCCTGATTGGCCCAGATTTTGCAAGTTCCAGGCCGGGGAGTGAGTAGCCTGGCTATCTCTTGTCAGGAGTTCGTTGCTGGTTATATCAGCCATGACCAAGGGGGCAAGAAGTCACGAGAGACCAAAGGCAGCTCCCTCGAGGGGCTGTATGCTGGGCTGACACTGTGAAACACGCCTCCACCGCAGGTTTAAAGGAGACAAGGGAACAATAAATGTGTGGAACCAGATTTTTACTGTATTCAGGATGAAAACACTGTATCTTTGTATGTAAAACTCAGGGAGCCAAGGGAACAAGCAAAGAACTCTACAGTTACTCCAAGTGCTACTCAGAAAAGGAAGCGTCTGCCCTTCCTACATCCTCTGCCCTTCCCTCCCCGACAAATCCCATCACTCAGGGGGAATACATCTCCAGCCTTGGCAACAGGCAGATCGTTTTCATTTGCCAGGAAGTAGTGAGCCTTGACTTAAGGGATCTCTTAGGTAAGAAAGAGAATGAGATACAAGCAAGGCCAGAGTGAAGAGAAAGGGTGGCAGGAAGCAAAAGAAGCATGCAGGATAAAACCATTTCTATCCAGCGACAAAATTCAGTTGGCGAACTCAGAAGTTTTCTGCCATAATAAACAAGCAGAAAAAGTGCAAGAAGTGGACATATAACTTTATGACCTGTGAAATTGAATCGCCTCTTCCAGATTTTTACCTTTTGGTGGACAATGAGGAACTTTGTCATCTCAGGCAAAGATGGGTCATAAAAGCCACTGGAAGGAGAGAAATCAGGCCTGTCTGATTAGACTCCGGGAGGCCTTGGTTTTCAGGAAAGGCTTTATATATCTGAGTATCATCCAGTGGAAGCCACAAGCTTTGTGAATTACAGTGTGTGGCAGACTCTAGAGTCCAAGTCTCACCCATTGTAAACACTAGCAAAAGGCAAGGCCGCCCCTTAAATCAGCAGCCTGAGGGAGAAAGCCAACCCAGACAGAACAGCTGGGCAAGGAAGACCGGTGGGGAGCCCCCCAGGCCATAGCAGCTGAGCAAGGTCTGTAGCTGATTAGGATTTGGGGTCTCTCTGAGTAAAGTTTCCTTCACTTGCCTGACCTGCCCCAGGCTATGTTTGGTAACACACCTTACTAAATGAACACAGTGCATTCTACAAAACATGAAATACACCATTCCTCCCCCATCTTCTTTCTGTCCAGCTAGAAAAAAGACAAGAAGAGCAAGGTGTATGGGAACAATGCCATTCTTGCGTGGTCTTGCCAGACTGTGATGTAGAATTTCAAGCTCTGAATTATTCAGTTCTACTCAATTTATTTCCTGAGTGTTGACTCCATCCTCTTTTCTCCTTTTCCTTTTCTCTGATCTTGCCAACACTGTCTTAGTGTCTCAGTTGTACTGTAGTGTTTGGACAACTATTTTTCCTGCTGTAGTATGGCTTTCCTTCAACCCAGATTCCATTAGCTACTAGGAGGAGATTTCTGAAAGCAGAAGCAGGTGAAGGTACCACCCCGGTCAGTGGATTCCATTTTTCTAAAGGCCTGGTTGACTTGTCATTCATGGTCTTCTGTGACCTCTTCACGGAAACCTTCCAGAATCCTTAGAATAGGTCCAATTCTCTTCCCCTGTGCTCCCAGAGTTCCCTGGGCATACTGACATTGGAAGATGCAAGCTTAGATGTCTTGCTCTTACATTGTATAATTTCTATATTTGTTAAAGGGGGAAAGCCCTTTTTTCTCTTACAGTAGAAGGATCTGATAAGATTAAAGAGATCGATGGAGCCAAGTCAAGGGCTTGACCTGGACTCATTATGGATGGAACTAAAGCTGTGTAACTGTCTGAAACCTCTCCTCCACTGCTATCCAAACAATCAGATCAAGTCTATTTAGTTACTGCCCTCAGACAATGGACTTGGGTAGAATTTGGTTTCCTTGGGACTGAAAGTTCAACTGGAATCCCTATCCAAGTCAAAACTGTAGGGCAATTTAATCCAGTTCAAAAAGAAACAATCCTATCCAAAAAAGAATAGGATTGAAGAATTCATAGAAAGGGAGATCAAGACCTGAGGGGCCAAAAGCTAGAACCAAAAGCATGAATGAGGAACAAATGTGACAGGATCCAACCATGCGGTGACCTGAACAATGGGCTCAGAAGCCAGGAGGTAAATCTCTAATATTTACGTGTAAGTAAATGGTCACACGGTAGTTGGACGATGGAGGCATCTTAAAGAACTACAACAAAGCAAACAGGACTTTTGGAGGAGCAAACTATTTCAGGATCATGCAATGAGGATGCCACTTCAAAAGAAATACAGGTTTAGCCAAAAACTTCATTCAGTTTTAAGTAAAAATAAAAAACACATTTTTCATTTTCATGAAGAAATTTGTTCAACAATATATTCACCAACCTAACAAACTTTTTGGCCAACCCAACACATTTATCATGAAATTCGTGAAGCTTAAGCTTCCGGTCCTTCATTTGCATGGGTCCCTTTTAATGCCCTGCATGTAATCTTTTATTTGTAGTATTAAGTACATTTTCTTGTATTAGCTTTAGGCCCCACAAAAGCTGGATTACTCTACCTTTGAGCACTGCCAAGTTAACTAATTTAATAAGGTTAGCCAAAGTTCTCTGTCTCGAGTAGTTACTCTCCATTAGAATAACTCCCAGGGTAGGAGTCAATAACCCCTCAGCTGAAACTGCCAAGCGCCAAGCACAAGGGACGGGAACCGAGAAGAACCTAGGGATCTAGGAAATCCTCTCCAACCATGAAAAGCAAGTGCTTCAATGGGGTAGTAGTCACCAAATAACTCATCAAACAACTTCACTTGAGCATCAGAGCTTATAGAACATGACAGGAGGGATTATTTATATGAAAAAAGATGATCCAACCAAGAAAGTGACTGTGTATGCACACTGGGGTGGGAGAGAAAGAAAAAGAGAAAGAGGGAAGAAGGGAGAGATGTGATGTAAAAAGCAAGAAAGTAAATTAAGAAATAGAAACACAGTGAAAACATACGGAAATAGGTGGCTCAGAGGGTAAAAGATAAAAGGATGGTGTCAATTTAATTTTTTTTTTTTAAGCTTCATTGTATTGGGCTTCCCTCATAGCGTAGTTGATAAAGAATCTGCCTGCAATGCAGGAGACCTCGGTTCAGTTCCTGGGTTGGGAAGATCCACTGGAAAAGGGATAGGCTAACTACTCCAGCATTCTTGGGCTTCCCTGGGGGCTCAGCTGGCAAAGAATCCACCTGCAATGCAGGAGACCTGGGTTTGATCTCTGGGTTGGGAAGATTCCCCTGGAGAAGGGAATGGCTATCTCCTCCAGTATTCTGACCTGGAGAATTCCATGGACTGTATAGTTCATGGGGTTGCAAAGAGTCGGACACGACAGACTTTCACACATTTTTTTTTAATTTTTTTATTTTCAATATTCATTTATTTGGCTGCACTGGGTCTTAGTTGCAGCATGTGGAACCTAATTCCCTGACCAGGGATAGAACCTAAGACTCCCTGGGTCAGGAACATGGAGTCTTAGCCACTGGACCACCAGGGAAGCCCCTCAACTTAATTTTAAAACAATAAACATACCTGCCAGGTAAATTTCTCCCTTTCTTCAGTGACAAGCCAAGTAGAATAAAAACCAATGTCTAAAATGTTTACAGGGAAGGAAGAGCAAAGCTTAAAATCATCAGTAGCAGAACAAAAAGTTCTTGCCAGTCTGGGTCACTGGGTCACTGCCAGGCACATGGGATGGTGGCAGGCTGGAAAGAGAACCCAACCCAAGGCAGGTGTGTGTGTACGTGCATGCATGTGTGTCTGTGTGTGTGTATAAAATCAGGCTACAATATAATTAGAGCCACATGGCTACCTTACATGTGTGATTTGAGATTAGAGAAACACCAGGGAAACACTCAGGAGTGAATATATTTCCCCTCAATCAGCTGGTAGACTGCCGGAAATTGCATCATTAGAGAAGCATATTGAAGGTTAAGTACACATTTCCTGTGGTCCTCATTCAAATGGCAAATGCCCTTGATAAGGTCAACACAATAAATTATTAGCACCTTTCTGTAAATTAGGACATTTGATGACATTCCTACAGTGACTGGAGGGTTAAATTATCCTGAAAGCACAGGAGGGGTCTGGAGGAGCTGGAAATTCAAGACAGCTTGGAGAGTCCTTACCTACCCCATCGACGATGCGCTGTGGCCACATACGCTACTTAGAAAATTTAGTTCCCAGACCACTTCACTGACTTTACTGTTGCAAAAGCTATTTAGTCAAACTCATCCTGGGGTCTTAGCAAAACTGGCACTGAGAGAACACCCAGGGTGCCTGGCTACCTGATGACAGGGCTGCCACCATCACGCCCTTACCAGAGAGGAAATGCTAAAGCTTCGCCCCCACCACTCTTGGGCTGGCAGCCACTGGAAAATTGACAAAGTAGTGAAAATCAAAAGGCAGAGTCTTATTCTCCTTTGAGCACTAGGAGAGCAAATGGAAAAGACGCGAATCAAAAGGAGTTTTATTTGAGATGCCTGATTTTGAGGAAGCGGGAAATATGGGATATCTTAGTCCCCTTTCCAGCTCAGTGATGGTGAAAATAAAGCTTCGGGATGATCTATAATGTAAAAGTTTGGAGATGACTTTGTTTCAGGGGAGAAAAAAAGCTCCGGAACTTGTGAATGTCAGGCTGTCTCGTAGATTGCTCACGGGAGAGGAAGGGTTGGCAACAACATTGTTCAGCGCTTGACGGGATTAATGGCTAGGGGGGAGGAGGATGTACACTTGTAGACCTGACAACACCCTTCATCAAACACAGGACCACCCAGCTGAGAAGCGAGCGGAACAGTAGGGGCTGTGTGCTAAGGGAAGGAGGGAGTTCAGCACAGCAGGCAACCTAACAACTGACCTTGTAGTTGAGGGAAATTGTAAGAACACTCAGTGAAAGAAGATGGGAAAGGAAATGAAATAGATGCCACTATAGAATAAGCAATATTTGACTCACGGACTCTCAAACTGAAAAAAAGATCTATCTTCACCCAATCTCCTTGTTTCACAAATAAGAAAACTAAACTAGTGACCACATCTAACAGGTAGTGAGTACTTATGAGGCAATTGACTACACACGAGACATCAGCTAGTCTTCAGGGCTTCCCTGGTGGCTCAGATGGTCAAGAATCTGCCTGCAATGCAGGATACCAATTCCATCCCTAGGTCAAGAAGGTTCCCCTGGAGTAGGGAATGGCTACCCACTCCTGTATTCTTGCCTGGAGAATTCCATGGACAGAGGAGCCTGCCAGGCTGCAGTCCACAGATCACAAGGAGCTGGACATGACTGAATGACTACCGCATGCTTCTGTAAAGTAGGCAATCTCATCAAAATTTCAGGGAAGGCAAAACTGAACTGAGTTGAAAGGGTTTCTTTAGCTTGGGCAAGGTTATCCAGTTAATAAGTGGTGGACCCAGCTGGACTCCAGCATCTGCACCCTTAAGCTCCTTGTCATGAGGGCTAAAGAAGCACAGAACTTGAGGCACAGTTAGTCAGGGGCTGATCTAGGCCCAGACTCAAGTTCCTCAATCCCTAACATAGCCCTTTCACCACCAACACTCAGTCTTCTTCCTCAGCCCGAAGGGACAGACTCAGTTATTTCTCCCAGGCGCTCAGGATACAGGGCCACCCAGGCAGATAATTAGTACCGAATCTCTTGACTTGCTCAGAGTTGCATGGGAATCACTTAGGTATCTGGGGGAAATGGACATTTTCTTATACTAATGATAGAAGATTCTGGCATCTGTGAGAAGGTACTGTTGTTGAAGGTACTGAGCCGATATATCACAGGGACTTATCACGGATAGATCACTTGCAGAGAGTCAGTGTCTTTGAGTTCTTCCTTAGAAAAGTGCAGCTAGCTGATTTTTACTCAGGGAGCACACTTTCTGGATGAGTGGTTATAAAAATCCTTGGGTTAAGAAAGACCTTGAGAAGTCATTTAGCCCATTGTCCTTCCTCCAGGCAGGATAGCATCTGAACTATCTTTGGAAAGTAATTTGTTTTCCTTTCTTTAAAAAATAAAAATATCAGCAAGGACTGCCACAATCCCCTTGTGTGAAAAAGTTTCGCTCCTCCTCAGGGTCAAAGTTCTCCTAAATATCTAACCCACATCTTTCTAAGGAAATACAAACCTATTTTCTATTTTACCGAGTTCTCACCAAGGATGAATATTAACTATGTGTATAGCACAGTTACGGGTTGGGGATCTACCTGACCCTTGCTCTCCCTAAGATAATAAATACATTTAACCATATCTGAATATGTGTGGTACATTTGGGTGGGATAAACAGCCTACTTAGTGGACCATGGGAGTCTGAAATATGATCTACAAAAGTGAAAGCAGTCTTCAACTAGTAGCTTCTCATCAACCCCAAACCAATGCAGACTAAATCTAGGCCTCCCACTGGAATGAGTTGGAGGGAGAACCCTAAAGTTTCAAAGAGAATTGAAGTGGGACCTAGAAAACAATACTGAGGAAGAGGGAGCGAGGTTAGGGGAAGGACTTCAGAAGGCGGAGCAGACCAGCAAGACTCTGGCTGAATTATGAATAAACTGGGATCCAAAATCTGTACTTTCTGTTTTGAGGGGATTTTCCACGTTGTGTTTCACAGAAGAATTGAACCTCCTGATACATTTCAATCACTTATATTTAAATCAGGGAGAAGAGGTACACTTTCTTAGGTCATAAAAAGGTTTCTTGGGCAATGGGGAAGGATGCTGGGGAGAGAAACCAAGCTCACAACTGACTCCTAGTGAGTGAGTGGATGGGAGAAAAGTGAACTGAAAGTGAAAGTTGCTCAGTCGTGTCTGGCTCTTTGTGACCCCAAGAATTCTCCAGGCCAGAATACTGGAGTGGGTAGCCTTTCCCTTCTCCAGGGGATCTTTCCAACCCAGGGATCAAACTCAGGTCTCTGGCATTGCAGGCGGATTCTTAACCAGCTGAGCCACCAGGGAAGCCCAAGAATGCTGGAGTGGGTAGCCTTTCCCTTCTCCAGCAGATCTTTCAGACCCAGGAATCAAACCAGGGTCTCCTGCATTGCAGGTGGATTCTTTACCAGCTGATCTACGAGTGGATGGGTGAATAGTCAGTAAATCAGACTCAAAATCTAGGCACAGGCAGGGACTGTAGAGGATGGACACCCAACAGGTCTTCCTCCTCCTTCCCTCGAATTTGTGGAAATAGAACCCTGAGCTTTTAAAACAAGTGTCCCTCAGACCAACAGAGGAATAGGAAGGGACAATGCTGTGATTGTGTTTTCTATAGTAACATGAAGAATAGCCAAGAGGGACAAGAATTTATATGAATATTTGGAGTCCAGAGGAGTGTGGAATGTCCTAACTAGACCATACCTGGGCTATGATTCTAATTGGATCACTTCCTTTGGTTTCACCTCTCCCTTCTCTACTGGCAGTCTGTCTATATACATAGCTTCCAAGACCATCCATGTGTCATGAGTCCTAAATCCTACTTTGGTTTCAGACCTCTCAACTGAACTTCAGACTCATGAGCCAAATCCTACTGAATATGTCCAGTGTAACATTACACACATGTAACACAACCAACTTAGAACTCAGGAAAGAGTACGATCTTGGCAACTGGAGAGAATCAGATTTTGAGTTACAACAGTATCATTTATTGACCATCAGTTTCCTTAGGCAAACCATCTAGTTTTCCCAAACGTAAAATTAGTGTTGTCTTGCGGACCAAATTAGATGATATTTTAAAGCCCAAAAGAGTCTGATGCCTTGAGTCTTGTAAGGCACATAGTCAGGCATATTGAATGCTTGTTGATTAATGAATGAATAAATGAATGAATGGAAACAGAGATCCCGTGAGGCATCATTTCTGTACTAAGATCACATATTATTATCATGGATAGATATTGGTATGCGATTAAAGAAGCTTGGAAAAAGCAACACTTCCATTTACTTGGTGAAGGAAGAGTTGAAATGCTGAATGGAATGAAAGAGACCCTATGAAGAACTGAAACTAGCTTATCACTTTTTGGACAGCACAGTTTCCGAAGCTGCTGAGATATGTGACATTCCATTCAGTTCATTGACTCGGGAAAGACTAGACATTAATGGATGAATTGTGAGGCTAAGAACTGTTAAAACAGAAGCTGGTGGGGATGAGGAGGAGATAACACCAGTGGTTTTGTCTTTGAGCAAGACACCTGCCATTTATGAAAATATTCTACATCGACAGCAGATATAGATAACAAATGTGGCTGTTATCCGAGAGAAGAAGCTTAGAGAAAAAAACTGGAACTTCAGACCTAGAAGTCTCCCAAAGTCAGAACTTTAAACTTTTCATCCAGATTAAAGCTTTTAAATAAAATTTCCCCTCAAATATTTATCTATTAAAGAACTCTATTGATGAGGTAAATGGTGTTTCCAGGTATGTTTAGCCACCTTTAAAAAGCAACAGAGGGACTTCCCTGGTGATCCAATGAATAAGAATCTGCCCTCCCAATACAAAGGGCACAGGTTCAACCCCTGGTCGGAGTAGTTCCACATGCTGTAGGACATGGCCAAAAAAGCAGCAGAAGAAGGGAACTTTGTGGGGTAAAGAAATTGCTGCATCTAGATTGCAGTGATGGGTTACACAACTGTACAATGATTACAAATATTCACCAAACCATGCACCTAAATGGGAAAATTTTATTGCAAGAAAATAATACCTCAAAAACAGCAGAGAAATGGGGGGAAAAACCTGGAGATAGAACATTATATCTATCTTTGTGCCTAGCCAGAAAATAATGCAGTGAGAACAAACATTTCGGATTCAACGTAGTGAAAGGCTGGTCGCAGTTGGGGGAGGGGAGTGATAATGGAAGAAGTTGACTTACCCTGAGAAAAATATAATAGAAAAATAAAATTCCAATATCTGCAACTAATTTCAGTAGTGTCCAAAAGAACTAGCTGGCTAGAGATAGGGGACAATGCCGACACTTCAGTGAAGCTGGGAGATTTCTTATTTCCCAGACAGTTGACCTCAGAGCCTCTGGCAGAATCACAGTCGCTGATGTAGGAAAGTAAAATGGAAATTTTGGAAAGTTTTGCTAGCAATAATGAATAGGCACTGAGTCTCAGAAAGAGAACCTTCAGAGAGCCAGGGGCAGGAACCGTACCCTTTTCCCAGCATGAGAAAACTACCTTAATTCCAGACGAAATTAGCCCCTTAAGGCAAGTAGGCATGAAAGTATCTGCCAAATGTATTCATATTCTGGGCAGATCAGACATATTTGGGCTCAATGCGTCTCTTGGGATCACTGATCCCCCCACAGTCAAAGGAGACCTAAGAAGAACTGCCACCCTGTATCGAGACAGGACGTGGTACAGAGGGGGCTCCAGACACCAGACGGGCCACAGAACAGGACAGGACAAACGGGGCATGATCTACAGAGAGAGATCGGTGCCATGAGGATATGGAGGATCATCCCTGGAAAGGTGAGGGAGAGGGATGAAACAGGAACATCGCGAGAACACAATATGACCCCACATAGGAGGTCCCTTGTTGAGTTCACTTCCACATAAGATCAAGATTATAGAGTGATTCACATGAGCTTCCCTGGTAGCTCAGCTGGTAAAGAATCCACCTGGAATGCAGGAGACACCGGTTCAATTCCTGGATGGGGAAAAGATCCCCTGGAGAAGGGATGAACTACCCACTCCAGTATTCTTGGGCTTCCCTGGTGTTTCAGATGGTAAAGAATCCACCCACAATGTGGAAGACCTGGGTTTGATCCCTGAGCTGGGAAGAGGGCATGGCAACCCACTCCAGTATTCTTGCCTGGAGAATCCCCATGGACAGAGGAGATTGGCGGGCTACAATCCATGGGGTCAAAAATGGTCAGACACGACTGAGTGACTAAGCGCAGCACAGTACATGAATTAAACTCACGCAAAACTAAATGTGTAAATCAAAATTGCATTTAGAATGGAAACACTCTTTGTTAAATAACCCAAAGAGTGGAATCCAATATTGAGAGTTGCCTCTTCTAAGCTTCAGAAAATCTGAAAACTAAATGATTTACCACAGTGCTGTTTTGATGAGTACATGGAGTAGGAAATGGGGAGCTGTGAAGGGGAGCTCCAAGGGGGGCACAGGAAGTCCTGAGGAGCTGTACCTGTCCCATGCAGGATCAACTCTCCAGAGACCTGAATGTTAATTTCCTTCCTATTCAGTGTCTTTGACCTCTGCATGAGTTAGATGAGCAGTGACAAATTTTATCCTTTGTTGTCTTTTTTCAGCATTATGCAGACCCACTTGCTAATGTACCACAACACTGTACTCAATACTTCACAGATGTCACCTCACTGATCAGCACACACCCCTAGAGACATATCAATCATCTTCTTTTAATGGATGAAAAAACAGATTCCTACAAAGTGATCAAACAGAGTCACCAAAGGCTGGCAGGGATTTGAATCCAGATCTCATACGATTCACTTCATCAGGCTTTCCTGTCTTGAGTCAGTTACACTCCAGACCAGCTCACCAATATCTTCCCTCCATTACTACCACCTCACTCAGCTGTCCATTCACAGAATATCTTTCTAATGTCTCCTATAAATAGACAATCAAATGTATTATCCATGGGCTTTACTATTTTAACCCTCACAGGAGAACCATAGTTTTAATATTTCGGAGGACAATCAGTCAGTTCAGTCACTTGGTCATGTTCTACTCTTTGCGACCCAAGGAACACAGCACACCAGGCCTCCCTGTCCATCACCAATGCCTGGAGCTTGCTCAGACTCACGTCCATCACTTGGTGATGCCATTCAACCATCTCATCCTCTGTCGTCTCCTTCTCCTCCTGCCTTCAATCTTCCCCAGAATCAGGGTCTTTTCCAATGAGTCAGTTCTTCACATCAGGTGGTACAGTATTGGAGTTTCAACTTCAGCATCAGCCCTTCAAATGAATATTCAGGACTGACTTCCTTTAGGATGGACTAGTTTGATCTCCTTGCAGTCCAAGGACTCTCAAGAGTCTTCTCCAACACCACAGTTCAAAAGCATCAATTCTTCGGCACTCAACTTTCTTTATAGTCCAACTCTCACATTCATACATGACTACTATAAAAATCATAGCTTTGACTAGACGGACCTTTGTCAGCAAAGTAATGTTTCTGCTTTTTAATATGCTGTCTAGGGGTTGGTCATAGCTTTTCTTCCAAGGAGCAAGCGTCTTTTAATTTCTTGGCTGCAATCACCATCTGCAGTGATTTTGGAGCCCAAGAAAATAAAGTCTGTCACTGTTTCCATTGTTTCTCTATGTATTTACCATGCAAGTGATGGGACCGGATGCCATGATCTTAATTTTCTGAAAGTTGAGCTTTAAGCCAACTTTTTCACTCTCCTCTCTCACTTTCATCAAGAGGCTCTTTCGTTCTTCTTCACTTTCTGCCATGAGGGTGGTGTCATCTGCATATCTGGGGTTAATGATATTTCTCTTGGCAATCTTGATTCCGGCTTGTGCTTCATCCAGCTTGGAATTTCACATGATGTAGTCTACATATAAGTTAAATAAGCAGGGTAACCAATATACAGCCTTGACGTACTCCTTTCCCAATTTGGAACCAGTCTGTTGTTCCATGTCTGGTTCTAACTGTTGCTTCTTGACCTGCAACTATTGGAAGACAAAAGTGAGGAATAAAAGAGAAAATGTCCTGCATGACCAGCAACACCTTCCTTTAGTTCAAGGACACAGAAGCTGAAGGTGATAGTAGTTTCTTGCAAACGGTGAGCAAAGTCCATTGGGCAGGCTCTGAGGAGTTTGAAAGGCTTCCCTCTCTTTGTGGCTGAGACTGAATGTGAAGCCTTTCCCAGATCCAGTGGATTTTTCTTGGATAGGGATGACAGTATCTAACTGGGCAGAGCACATAGATCCACAAGGACATAGGATGCCTGTTTCTGGATCTAAGGAGCAGAGAAAATTGGATAAGAGTGAACTGCAACAAGATTAATGGCTGCTACAGGATTATGGACTCCATCCCTAGAGAGTCAGCGGGACATGAAGAAAGAGCATGAGCTTTCCTTGCTGATATCAGGACTTCCCTTCTGCAGATTCATAGCTTAGAATCATATCTTCTCTACCATGTCCGGTTACCACTTGTTCCTTAGCAATGCATCTTGCAAAACAGCTTACTTCTTTTTCCTCACCTTTTCACTAATTCAAAACTTGTTTGCCTACGGTCTGCCGGTTTCTAGGGCAACACAGGTGAACGAAACTGGAACTTAAATTCTGCCTACTGTTGCCACTTTCCTCAGTCACTTTGTTCTTCTATTTTTTGTGATTGTTTCAGGAAGCTTCGGTGAGGAGAAGAGATCAATGTGTCATCATGCCACCGAGTTTACTCCAAAGTCCTATGGCCAGGCTAAGGGTTTACTTTCCTGACCTAGATATAAAAATATCTCTGAAAGGACTTTGAGGTCACATAATAAAACACAGCC
Organism: Bubalus bubalis; assembly: GCF_019923935.1. NCBI lineage: Eukaryota > Metazoa > Chordata > Mammalia > Artiodactyla > Bovidae > Bubalus > Bubalus bubalis. The sequence continues at coordinate 6,929,883 of NC_059161.1, forward strand.
CCAAACTAATTGACTACGGATATGATTCATTCTCCTTTTAATTCATAAGAAAATTCCCCAACTTTGCCCAAGATTTTCTGCTACTTTGATATTTGAGGGGCTGCTGGTAGATTCTCTCTCCTTTGTGAAAGAATATCCCTCTTGTCTGCAAAGTCCAAACTCCCTCACATAGTACCCTACACTCTCCATGACTTGTCTGCAAACAACTTTGAGCTGATCTCCCTGGAGTATCCACCAAACACTGATAGTCACACCTCAGTGCTCCTCCCCCACACAATGCTGTGTTCCTTGTATGTCTCCCCAAGCTGTTTCCTCAGCCTGAAACACACTCCACTCTCTTATCTTGTTGGCTCAATGTCACTTCCTCCATGCAGCATTCCTTCCTTCATCCCTGGTCAGAACCAGTTCTTCATTGCTATTCATGACTGCAACACATCTTCTAAGCTTGGCTTGTTATCGACTGTTAATGTCTATTTCTTATTCCATCCTTTGAAATCTTCTTCATGGAAGCTAAGAATTTCATGCACAATGTAGACTCTAAATAAATGTTTAAATCAGTTTGTTTTTTTTTTTAAAAAAAAACACACATAGCTGTAGTGGAAAATGAGTCAATGCAGTGGAAAATGGACTTCCCTGGTGGCTCAGAGAGTAAAGAATCTGCCTGCAATGCAGGAGACCCAGATTCCATCCCTTGATTGAGACAATTCTCTGGAGAAGACAATGGCTCCCCGCTTCAGTATTCTTGCCTGGAGAATTCCATGGACAGAGGAGCCAGGCAGGTTGCAGTCCATGGAGCTGCAAAGACTCGGACATGACTGAGTGACTAACACTTCACATGAGGTCATAGTTGGGAAATAGGAGGAATTTGTAGAGGAGAATTTCAATCCACCCAGGAAGAAATGACCCCAGGTCCAACTGTATGACAAAATCGTGGCACCTCAATAATTTGACAGATGTCTTTCTCAGCCTATGTACCTGTCTGGTGAGAATCCATCCCTTCTCCTCTCCATTGAAGCATCACCTCGTCTGGTGATAGCCCAGGTCAGAGGGAGTTATGCCTATCTTACATTTCCAAAGCATTCTGTGCAAAATTCTACTTGAGAAACAGTCACACTGTGTTATAACGGCTTCTTTACCTGTCTTTCTATCACCTAATTATGAGCTTTATCTTTTTTTTCAAATAAGATCTCATATGCACAGAATTAGGTTAAGCAGTGTTCTTGGTTCATCACAGAACTCTGCATGGTCCCTCCATTCCTTTTTGGGGGGTAAGAAAAATCCTCAGGAATTCAGAGAAAATAAAGCAGAACATTTTCTGTTCTCAGAGAACCTAAGTTAATGTCTTTTCTTTGTACCTCCACCACTGAACTGAATGGTGAGTGCTTCCCCTGATGAGTCTGTCCCCTCTGCCTGATTCTTGAATATTAGAGAGCCCAGATGTAGTTTTTAAGATGCTTATTGTCTCCACTTCAGAGAACCTCCTCTAATCCCAAAGCTTTAAGTACCATCCTAAATACCTGTCATCAGCCTCAATCCATACACTGAACTCCAGACTGGTACATCCAACTTCCTCTGCGAAATCTCTACCAGGATATATCATAAGCATCTCACACTTCATAAGTCCAAAACAGATTCCTTGGTTCACTTCCAAGTCTGCTTGTTGCCATGCCTTCTCCTCCCTTGGTTTCCTTTTTCTCTGTAGATGTACTCAGTTTCTCAAGCTAAATTCCACACAGTCATCCTCCATTTCTCTCTTTTTCTAACATCCCCACAGTTAATCCATTAAAGTACTGTTGGTTTTACCTGATTGTATATTTACTTGTTTGCTCCTTGTCTGTGCAGCCCACTAAGAATAAGCACAATGAGAATAGAAATACTGTTCATTTTTTTCCTTCCAATATCTTTGGCACTCAGCATATGACACATGCTTAATAAATGTTAGTTGAATCCAATTTGACAAATAGTTGTAAAAGAAAGAAAAATGAATGCATAGTACCTCAAACCTGCCATCTAGATAAACAAATTGTGAGAACAACAGTTGCTATGCTTTCATTTGGAGTGAGCCAATAAAGTTGTTTTCTGCTAATATTTTCAGACCCAGAAACCAAACATGGCAATACTTCTATTATACTAAGAAAACAAGAAGAAAGCTGTTATGAAATTCTTCCATCTTATAAAGAAGTAAACTATGTCAGAAGTATTTTGTCCTAAAGAATAGCAGTCATAAATGGATAAAACTTATCTGACTGAATATTCTGTTCAAATATTGGCTTCTGCTACAAAATAAAATACTATCTAACCCAAAAAGTCTTGTTTTATTTTTTCCAGGTTAAAAAAAAAAGAGAGAGAGAAAGACACAGAGATGGGAACCCACAGCTGTATATAATCTACCTGTCTCTTTTTTCATGCAAGTAATAATAGATGGCAGAAAATTAAAAGAAATTTACAGAGGAGCTAGCAGAAATACCAGTTTCGGCTGCAGGATTTGAACCAAAATTGGGTTATGGGTGTTACGCAGAAGTGTTAAAACAGGTACATACCCAAGCGTAGCAGAAGGAAGAGCCCCCACAATTCCTGGAATCTGTCCAAGCTCTTGATCTAGGGAGTATTCATGATAAATAAAATTGGTCCCAGAAACTGGACTATGATGTTTTCATGACCCTACAGTTTTTGTATGAATTTACTGATCACCTGACCTCACCAAAGAAGATTGCAGTTTCTTTCCAGCCCTGATAAAGTAATTTTTCAAAAGGAATAGGAGAATCATAATTGCACATATAGAAAACATGGCCATTTTAAGTCTCTATATGAAATCACATCTGAGACATTTATGGTTTCTCTCAGAGTTATTCAAGAGGCAGGTTTAACAATAAATGTCAACTCCTGTTACCTAGAGTGCTGTACACAGATCACACAGTGAGGAGTTGAAAGGCAACACTTTTCTGGAATAAAGTGAATTGTGCACATAGATGGAAGTCTCCAAAGTCAAGAGAAGAATCTAGGAGTTCAGCAGATTCTTTGGTCTCTGTTTTATCCTTCAGGTTTTACCTTTAAATGCAAAATGAATAATACTGTCTGAACTCACGGAAGCCAATGGGATTTTAAACAATTGCATTCTTTTCTCCAGAGGTATAGTTCCCTGGTGGCTATGACTGTATGTCTCAGTGCAGATCCTCTCAGAAGCAGGCACCAAGGTGAGATTAAACATAATGAAGGAGTTTCGTTAGAGAGAAAATAGGAAGAGAACCAGGGAGCCTGGGAGAGCCATTGGCCCACATGGCAAGTCTCATCTTCCAGAGGAAGCAGAGAGGAAGAAACTATTCTAGAACACCAGACAGACTCAGGAATGTTCAGCAGGCCCACCATAGAGTCATCAAGCCAAACTTTCAAAAGAGTCCAGGATCTCCCATGGTGGTCTGCTTTAGTGTCCCTGCCAATCTCAGTCACTGGCTGGGAGCCACCTAATGGAGATGTGGCCTTAGCAGGGCTGCAGGGAAGGAGCTCAGAGTCCAGCAGGTGGAACCCTTGGTCAGCTACAGTGCCTGGAGTTGGAGATTTGCCAGAGGCATTCTCATGGTTGCTGCATGGGAATTCTCATGGTGCAGAGATCCTGCCATTCATTGCAGGGTAGTAGAGTATATCCTAAGTACATGATGAAGGTTAACTTCCTTTTACTGAGCAAAAAGTTATTAGGGCTAATTAACAGTTTCAGAAGAAATTGTCTCCCAACTTTAAGTTCTAAAAAATCTAAGCTTATCTCCAGTGGTAACTCATCTCAGAGAACCAGATACTACAGGGTTCAATCAGTTCAGTTCAGTTGCTCAGTCATGTCCAACTCTTTGCGACCCCGTGGACTGCAGCACTCCAGGCCTCCCTGTCCATCACCAACTCCTGGAGTTTACTCAAACTCATCCATTGAGTCAGTGATGCCATCCAACCATCTCATCCTCTGTCATCCCCTTCAATCTTTCCCAGCATCAGGGTCTTTTCCAATGAGTCAACTCTTCACATCAGGTGGCCAAAGTATTGCAGCTTCAGCATCAGTCCTTCCAATGAATATTCAGGACTGATTTCCTTTAGCATGGACTGGTTGGATCTCCTTGCTGTCCAAGGAACTTTCAAGAGTCTTCTCCAACACCACAGTTCAAAAGCATCAATTCTTCAGTGCTCAGCTTTCATCACAGTCCAACTCTCACATCCATACATGACCACTGGAAAAACCATAGCCTTGACTAGATGGACCTTTGTTGGCAAAGTAATGTCTCTGCTTTTTAATGTGCTGTCTAGGTTGATCTACAGGGTTAAACACGATAAAACCTTTGACCGTCATGAGCCTTGGTGCTGGATCCCCGGGTACCATATTTCCAAATCCTCAAATGTGATGGCAAATGCATTCCCCAGAAAGGTTTTGAATTAATCCATAGACTGTAACATTAAAAGGCATGAACTATCATTTCACTTGAAAAGGCTGAAAGAACTTGTGAGGCTCTGGCTGTTTGAATCACCCTGCCAGTGAGAGATAATCAGGGCTCCTGATGCACTTCTGCTCTTAAAAGGGGAGAAGTGACCCCCAAGAGTCTAGAAAGGGTTCCTCAGAGTGGGGATCCCCAGTCTAAAGTAAAGGGGAGAGAAGGAGGTGGCCTGTGCATTCCATAAAGAAAGCTGGTTTACTCGACTTCCGGCAAGATGGCAGACTAGGGGTCGTAAGTCGGCACATTATCAATGTATTCCTAGTGGGCTTTTGTAGGAGAGAGAGAGAGGGACAGGGAGAGGCATGGGGTTGGGAGTTAGGAGGAGTGGGTTTCGGTGGAGCAAAGTACTTTTCCTTTTATTCCCCAGGACCAGCTTTAAGAGGAAATGAAATTGCCAAGTTCATCTAAGAACATTGGTACCTCTAGAGACCAGTTTCGAGTGGCAAAGCCTGACAAGCTGCAAGTCCGGGGGGACCTAGTGAAACTGAGAAAATGTCTAAATGGAGGCCAATCACCAGGTTTTGATGCTATTTCCCAGGACCTTGCTTCATCCAGGATAAAAAGCTGGGCAGGAAGGATGAGCTAGAGACGGGGGAACCATTATAGCCTTTAGGTAGCCAGTCCCTGGCCGGGTTTCCCTGCTCTTCCCCATCAGGGACCAGGGCTCCACCCACAGAGCCCACCTGTCTGGCTGCCTGCTCATGGATTGGTTGTGCACCGAGCTCCAAAGGGATACAGACAGAGGAGTCAGGGAAGAACCTAAAAATAGAAAACCAAACAGAAAGTCCACGATCATCTAGGATGACAGCAAAGGATAAAGGAAGGCAAGGTGGTCCCAGCTCACAGAGGAGAGACCGGATGAAGATGGCTAATACATCACCTGCTGCTGTTGAAAGGTTTACAAAAATCCTGTTATATTTTTTAATCATCTTGCATTTTAGATCTTTAAAGTACAAATATGGATTTCAAACATATCCAGGGAACAAATTAACTTAGAAAAATGGTAATGCTTTCCAAGGTTGCACCTGCCATGAAATTGCTCCAAGTTTGCATTTTCCCCAGGTCTCGGGTGTGTCATTAGGCCAGATTGATTGCCCTCCGCCCCTGAACAGCTCCCCCATTAGAGGGTTATTGTATGGAAATTAATGGAAGGTTGGGAACATTTTTTTTGCTCCAGCAGTAGCTGGAGTCAGTTTTGATTAAACGATGGAAACCCAGCAGACGGGGGAGATCTCTTTGCTTTAGCTGCCTCCTTTATTATCTCTGGAGCCAGACTTAGCACTCGCAGCCTCTCTGTGTGTAGATGTTTTGCCACCTTTGGATGGCGCTATTTACACTGACTCATCTCTGTATTTTTCAGATGTTCCCCCACTCGATTTTCCCCATCAGTATTCCAATTTGACGTGAAGCTTAAAGCCAGTCTGTTCATTCCTCATGCTCCATTTCCCTGCCGGTGACCCTCTTTCCACATCCCCACCCCATCATCATTGGGAGATGCAGAAAATGGGTCTTATTCCGTACCCTGCACCCTTCTATCCTACTTATCCCCTAAGAGAAACTATTGAAGGGCCTAAACCAGCAATCAGAGCCCCGTGGCCTCGGGGGATTTCAAGGTGCAAATTAAGCCTTGGACAGGCTGCTCTGAGAGCTGACAAGTGAGGGCTGACAGTTTTCCTCTCCTCCGGTTCTGTCAAGAGCTTTCAAACGTCCCAGAAAAACTGGGGCTCTGGCAGATTAAGAGTTGATCTGCTTGTCATGCAGGGTCACCGTCAGACTAAAGCAATTGAGGACAACAAGACATGATGGAACAGAAAAGGAAAGGACGGTTCAGGTGTGAATTGCCGGCAGAGGGCCGGAGGCAGGGGGTGGAGGTGGCGCTGGACTGTGTGGCCTCCTCTAGGTCTTTTTTATCTTCAAATTCTAAGCCTCTGCGTCTGTACCTTGCTTTTCAGCTCATTCAAGCTTTGTTTCCTTTTCTCTTCCAATGAGTGTTTACTGAGGACCTCTCTGAGAGGTATTGTGTTAGGGCTGATGCTGGGAAAAAAAAAGTGGATTAGCATAATCTCAGTGGAGAAGACAGACATGTAAACAAAAAATTACATCATAATTTGTATAGCGCAGATAAATATTCTAGCAGAAATTCATTTAAAATGCTTTGGGAGGCAGACATATGTCATCTGATCTCAAAGGCTAAGCAGGATGGGGCCCTTGGATGGGAGGCAGCATAGGAATGCCCGGTGTTTGTTGACTTTTAGAAAAAAAAAAAAAATGCTTTGGGAGAACAACAAAGGAAGCAACGAGATCTGGCTGAATGGGGAAGGGCAAGGAGCAAGTACCAGAGGAGACACTGGAACGGGTTCTTAGGAATCCACTTGCCTGCCAGAACTGGGAGAGGAGAGGGGATTCCGGTTATAAGGACCAGCACGTGGTAAGGTGAGAAAGAGAAGAGCTCATGCACAGAAAAACAGGTGGTCTCTGGTGGCTGGGGGAGAACGTGCAGGGAGGAGTGATGGACGATGAGGCTGGACAGTGAAGTTGGCGTTGGATTATGAAGAAGGTAATAGACATGCTAAGGAGCTAGGGCTGTATCAGTGATAGAAACTAAGGCTTTCTCGAGGTTATTCGGCAGAGGCATTTTATTTGTAAGCTGTTTCAGAAAGTACGGACCAACGGCTGTGTGGAGGAGGCACTGTTGTGGGGACACCTCGGAGGATACACCTGCTGGCAGAGGCGGGGAGGGGCGGTTGTCCTGGTGAGCCCCAGTGATGCCCCAAACTCATCCATCCAGCTGCAGGCTTGCGCTCAGGCTTCCACCTGTCAGAAAACCATCCTCAGGTCCTCTCTGAGCTCATACGCCAAGGACATTCTTTTTTTTCAAAAGTTAACTTTAAAAAATTACCACCTGGTAGTTTAATAAATTTCCTGACACATTGAGTAACATCTCCTGCCTCCAGCAAGTGAGGATGGGGTCAACTTAAAATAGATATTTGCCAGTGGTCAAGACTGGACTGCCGGCCCCAGGCTTGATGGATGCTTTCAGGACAGCTTCTGAGTGGGTGGCACAGCCCACACCATTGACCTCATGAATCTCCGTCCTCCATCCAGGGAGAAAATTAGCTCCCCCGCCTTTGAAGAGTGGTGTCTGCCCTGAAGCTAGAGTCCCTCTGCTGAACAAGAGCCAGCCTGATTTTTCTTCCTTGATTTAGTCCCAGAGGGGCAGCTCCGTTTGGGCACCAGGATGACACTGGCATTCCACAAACCTGTCTCACCTGCTCCGGGCGCCCTTCCACGTCACTCCTTCAAGGTCAGGCCCGGATCTAAGGCTCCCACCTTCCACGCTCCCTGTACCTAGGACCTTTATGCAGCTGCTGAGAGCGCTGGCTGTTATCAGGAAGAAGTGATAGCCAATTGGCCATTACTATCTCAAATCCCCCCTGCTTAAGTCAGTCTGGGGATTAACGCTGGGCAGCTCCAACATGATATACTAGGAGCCAATTTCTTTTCCCGCCTTGGTCAGCCACCTTCCACCTGGCACGGTAATCCTCAAAGCTCATTTGGGAATCCAGCTCATCTTGGTCCCTTTAATAACCTTAAAGGGACAGCTGATTCCCTGGGATTGGTAATTTGTGATCCTGATAGCATCCTCCGGGAAGAAAAGGAGGCAGGTTCTATCTAAGGGCTGCCTCCTGCCAAGAGCTTTGACTACAATTCCTGCCTCTCTTTTCTTTCTTCTTTTTTTTTTTTCTTCTTCCCGTCTACCCCTCCCACAAACAGTGAGATACTAAGATGATGAAGAGTCTTATGAATGTCTAGCCAGCTGTAGGTATTGTTATAACTGGAAAGTTGTGATTATTTCAGCTCCTGAAATGCTTGGGGTGTTCGTACTGTTTCAGTTGCTCTAAAAGTAAACCGTTGCCTGCTGCCTTGAAAGGGTAGGGTCATGCCAGGTCATGCTGGAGAAGCTAGTCCCATGGTAGAAAAGCAGGATACTTGCATCAGCTGATGAAATGCTTCCCAATTGAACACCCCCAGCCACATCCCCACGCTGAATACTTTATGTCTACAACATCCTAGCTTAGTAAAAGCATCATGGTTTCAGGGTCGCCTAATTTTAGCTTGGCAAGATTTTGAAAAGATAATCTCAAGTATGTCTTCAACTCAAGATGTCATTAATGTGGATCATCTTTTTTGCTCAGTGCCCGCTCTGAGTATAATTCTAAAAGAAAGGATCCGTGTTTGGGGAGCCTTCCACTGATTGCAAAACTAGATGATCTAAACACAGAGCACAGACAGGCTATTTGAAAAAAAGCAGGCTGCACTGCTCACAGGGACACAGGCCAGGAAATGAGCATGAGTCGGTAAACTGACAAGGGACAGTCACAGAGAGGATTCCACATCAGTAAAGTGCAGGCCAGGGCTACCAGGTACCAGACCTGACTGGTAAGAAAGCAAAGCATGAAGTCCTTGCTTCTGAAGATAGAGTAACATTGGAGAGATGTCTGTTCCTACCCAGGCACCCACTTCCACATTCCTTCAGCCTCCTTCAGACAGACACTGAGATGCCAAATATTAATACCATTAAAATCTACTCTGAGCAAGACTCCAGGAGCTACTTCTAAGGAATCCTTAATGGTAGATGAGCATAGACTTGTTTGCAAATCTGGGTGGGGGGGAAGCTATAGATTCTTTCTTTTTTAAAAAATACTCACATGTACAGAAGCATTGCTTCTAATTTCAAGAGGCCCACGAGATCCCTGAAGCCTCACAACACACAGCAGAATAAGAAGCCCCCAGGGTAAGCTGCAGCTGTGATGCCTGCTGAAGAATTGCCCCCATTTCTGTATTCATTCCATGAAGTTATAATAAATGTCTACAAGGCACCTAGTCCTGTGTTGGTGGATATTAGGACTAGAAAGGGGCAAGGGAAGTTCCCTCTATGACTTCAATAAGGCTCCAGTTAGATTTTAAAGTGCCATGAGGAGGCTCTGTGCCTGCATGCTGGTGGCTCAGCTGGTAAAGAACCCACCTGCAATGCAGGAGACCTGGGTTCAATCCCCGGGATGGGGAAGATCCCCTGGAGAAGGAAACGGCTGCCCACTCCAGTGAGGCTCTGTTTACAACTAAACAGAAATAGCCTGTGGGAGGCTGGTGACCTCCCAGCCCGGTGTTCAGTTTCACAGACCGATTCATGTGGGAACCAGGACCCTCTCCACATAAAAAGACCTCAATTCTCAGCACTGGGAATTCAGAGACAAAAAGACTTTTCTGAAATATCAGGATGGGTTTGAGAAAGAGCCTGAGGGCAATCAGCCCTGGAGGAGTGTAGGTCCAACCCCTGGAAAGCAATCTGCTTGGAGGGAAGAAAAAGAAATCTGTTTGGAAGATGAGGTGAATTTACCAACGCGACACTGGGTGAAGAGAGCTGGTTCTACCCACTACGCGGCTACTGTCGGTCAGCCTCCCAGACACGTGTATATTCCAAAAACTAAAAGCTTGTGTATCAGTTCAGTTCAGTGCAGTCCCTCACTCATATCCGACTCTTTGCGACCCCATGGACTGCAGCACGCCAGACCTCCCTGTCCATTGCCAACTCCTGGAGTCTACTCAAACTCATATCTGTTGAGTCGGTGATGCCATCTAACCATCTCATCCTCTGTTGTCCCCTTCTCCTCCTGCCTTCAATCTTTCCCAGTATCAGGATCTTTTCAAATGAGTCAACTCTTTGCATCAGGTGGCCAAAGTATTGGAGCTTCAGCTTCAGCATCAGTCCTTCCAATGAATATTTGGGACTGATTTCCTTTAGGATAGACTGATTGGATCTCCTTGCTATCCAAGAAACTCTCAAGAGTCTTCTTCAACACCACAGTTCAAAAGCATCAATTCCTCGGCCCTCAGCTTTCTTCACAGTCCAACTCTCACATCCATACATGACCACTGGAAAAACCATAACCTTGACTAGACAGACCTTTGTTGGCAAAGTAATGTCTCTGCTTTTTAATATGCTGTCTAGGTTGGTCATAACTTTTCTTCCAAGGAGCAAGCGTCTTTTAATTTCATGGCTGCAGTCACCATCTGCAGTGATTTTGGAGCCTAAAAAAATCAAAGCTTGTGTATGACCAAGAGCAAATCTCTAATCCTAGGGGCCCAAGCCATCATGCTGTGGATATTCTCTGGAAGAATAGAGCACAGAGAAGAAACAGTTATCTACATTCTGGGAGGTGAGAGGTGACACCTGGGGACCCGGAACAGGAGGCAGTGGCGTGAGAGCGGCAGTGGGCAGATGGGCAGCATGAGTGAACACCAGGGCCAAGGTATAACAGCCACGTGGTCTCCTGGAGGCAGGCCAGTGGCCGAAGAATGTGATGTGTTAGCTTTGTGGGCAGCATCTCAGGAAGATTGCGGCTGAAGGCTTGAGAGCATCAGCACCCGATTAGTAAAGGGAGGCAGGTGGATACAGGAATGGACCACAATGATGGCGACTGCAGAGACTGTCGGCGCTCTGGCCAAGAGTGAAGGCAGTGCCATCATCAGTGATGCCAGAAGCCTGGATCACATGCTCAGGGTTCTACTGGGATAAGAGAATGCTAAATGGAACATTGCAAAAATCCATTCACTTTGCACATAAAAGCTTTCAAGCTGGGTATATATGTATTGATGCCACTTCATTGGCCATACAGGCTAATGAACAGGGATTTAGATGACTCACGTACACCATGACTGATGTTCAAAATATCTACCAACTCCAGTGATATGAGCATCAATCAGGAAGAGCATGATTATGGAGGCCCCTTACTGAGTCACGCATAAGCCTTACGAGTTAGAGTACCAGCAGGTCTCAGGAGGTCCCAGGTGGAAACCAGTATAGCTGGAAGGATGGTGGGGACTGTTTACGTAGGGATTTAGAGTAATAATTATTTACCACTGTAAAAATATTATAGTTTAACAACCTGTATAACCACACTGGAACATACCAGCCAAATATCAGCTCTAGACTAAATTAAACAAAATAGTCAAGACTACTACTTGATTAAATGTCCCTTGAGGATCAAAAAGAGCTGAACTTATAGAAAGAGAGTAGAATGGTGAGTACCAGGGCCTGGGGGTGGTGAAAATGAGGAGAGGCTGGTCAAAGGGTACAAAGGTACAGTGAGAAGATGAGTAAGTTCTGGGGATATAATGCACAGAAATGTTATCATAGTTAACAGTACTGTATGACACACTCAAAAGTTGCTAGAGACCAGATCTTAAATGTTCTCACTAGCAAAAGGAAATTGTAATTATGTAATGTGATGGAGGTGTTCTGTGCCATCATACCTAGTGCTGGGATGCCAATCCGACTCTTTGTGACCCTATGTCCTCATGGGGACCTCAGTCGTGTCCAACTCTTTGTGACCCCAGGGACTATACAGTCCATGGAATTCTCCAGGCCAGAATACTGGATTGGGTAGCCTTTCCCTTCTTCGGGGGATCTTCCCAACCCAGGAATCGAACTCAGGTCTCCCACATTGCAGATGAATTCTTTACCAGCTGAGCCACCAGAGAAGCCCAAGAATACTGGAGTGGGTAGCCTATCCCTTCTCCAGCAGATCTTCCCAATCCAGGAATCAAACTGGGGTCTCTTGCATTGCGGGCAGATTCTTTACCAGCTGAGCTTCTAGGGAAGCCCATTACAGTACATAAGTGGATCAAATCAACGCATATTCACCCTAAACAATGTTATGTGTCAATTATATCTCAATAAAAAAGATGTGATGAAGGATTTTTCGGAAGATAATAGTACTCCTGTGGATCTTGCTTACAGTGGTAGCTACACAAATCTATTGACACTGGCTTTTGTTCATTTGTTTTACAATGCTTATTTATTTATTTAACTGTGCTAGGTCTTCGTTGTGGCAGGCAGGATCTAATTCCCTAACCAGGGATCAAACGCAAGCCCTCTGCAATGGGAGTACAGAGTCGTAGCCACTGGACCACCAAGGGAGTCTATATTGTTAAAATTCATGGAACGGTACATTACAACTCAATTTTACTGTATGGCTATTGGAAAAATAAAAGTAAATAACTCCCCAAAAAATGTCACTTGAGAGGCAAAGTTAGTACATGCTATACCATCTCATCAGGAAGAGATCTCCCCAGTCACTGCAGAGGAGGGTAAGAGGAGCTCACATTTGACTAGAAAGTCATAAATCTGGGTTCTGCTCCCAACCTGTCCCTCCCCTAGCCTTGTAATCTTGACCTCAGGCATCCTGTGCAGTGTGAGAAGACACATAAGGGAGTACCTTGGCCAAGTAGACAGGAGTCCGACCATGACGTCTACGAGTGTGAACTTTAAAGGCAGGCTGCAGAGGAAGACGCTGTTGCTCTGGGGTGTAGGGTAAGAATGAGGGAAAAGAGGCTTCAGGATCCTCAGGAACATATTTCCTGAGCAGGTGTTTGGCTAGAGATCTGAATGTTGTTATTGTCATGTGGCCAACAAGAAAATGTCAACAGCAACATTTAATAGCTTTGGGTAGGAATAATAAAAGAAATCTAGGCAGAAGGAGAACTAGCAGTGGTTGGATTCCTCTCCAAGTGACTGCCACCTGCCATTATGCAGAAAAGGAAAATAAGGAAGAAAAAATAACAAGGCTTCAAGGCACACAAATTGAAGAGATGACAATTTGGTGGGCTTGTACTCAGTCTGGGAAATGAACAGAGAAGAGTGAGGAAGAAAATAAAAATGGCCACATTCCCACAAAGCAAGGGCTCCCACAGGTCAGAAGACTGCTGAGCAGATAATAGCCACTCCATTTATTACTGGAGCCAAGCAAGGAGTTGGCAAAGCATATTTAATGCCTGGAATTTGTCTTCCCCCCTCTAGAGGTTTAAGGAAGACAGGTGATGTAAGTAGCACTGCCCGAATGACAATGTGGGAGCGATGCTCTTGTGAACATTCTCATGCCCACCCAGCTTTCCTGCCTGCCTGCTGAATCGGCCACTCCAAAGGCCCCTTCCTCCCGGAAGCCTGCCCGACACTCTTATATGGAGTGACGTCTCCCTTCTGAGCAGCGGCAGCACTGAGAGTCTGAAGTCTGCATCCTGACACTTCTCTGAATGCTGTCTTGTGTTGTTCTTGGGCTTTGTCCCTGGCACGGGACAAATTCCTCTACTAAATTCTAAATTCCACTTGGATGTAGCTTTTTTGTTGTTGATGCTGTTCTTGTTTTTAACAACTCCCAGCACATTGCATGTTGCTGGGCTCATGCTTAGAAGTTATTTAATAAACAATTATTGAAATTCATTTCAATGAACTCATTCATTCGACAAGCATTTATTGAATGTGCATTATGATCCAAGTGCTAGATCAAAGCAAGGGAGAAAGTAGAGAATCTAGCACATAGTAGCTACTCAATAAATTGCTGTTCTGATACTGGAAAGCATAGGATGCTAAGGAAATATATGGGACTTCCTATCACAGATTTCCTGGTAGAGATGAAGCATCAGAAAGCAGTAGCTTTTCACACTGGTCTCTTAAATCACCTATTTAAGAAATAAAGCACCAGAAAGTCGTAACTTTTCAAATTTCCATCACAATGTGTGTTACCCCAAGAAGAAGCAACACCATAAATCATCACACCACCAGGGAGGCATTCAGGACCACAGTAGTAGAATTAATTGTCCATCGCATCAGCACCAAATCCATTTTGCTTCCTATCTCTGACTTGCTCCAGCCTGGCCAGAAGTCTCCAGAGAGATTCACGAAAATATTACATCTATAAAACAAGGATAAGATGCTATGAAAAAGAAACAATAAGAAAATTATTGGAAACTGAAGAATGGACAGTCTCTAAGAACGTAAAAATTAAACAGAGATGCAAAAGAATAAGAGATGCAGGCATTCAACCTAGGAGCTTCAGCATTGATGAAGAAGAATTCCAGATATTGAGAGTTGAGAAACAGAGGAGAAGAGATTATCAAATAAATCACAGAAGATGATTTCCCAGAAATGAACAGACATGTTAATTTTAAATTTCAAGTGTGAATAAAATCCTAAGCAGTTTAAATAAAAGATGACGATCCATATTTAAAGACTTTTTTTTTTCAGATTTCAGAATACTAAGGCTAAAGAGAAATTAAACTTTCCCAAAGGATTGGGGAGGGGAAAAAATAAAGTAGGTCATTGATAAAACAACAAGAATCAAACTGTCAATCAACCTTCTCATCAGCCACACTGATGCTAGAAGACAACTGAGCAATACTTAGATTACATACTTAACTTTGCTTTCACACCAAACCTGTGAGGCAACTACTGGAAGACCCTTCCTCCCACTTCCACTTGATGTTTTCTTCATGTGGAGACATGTGAGCAACACTCCTGGATTCTCTCTATCCCATCTCAGGAAGAAAGTGACCTAATCTAACTTGTGGATTTGGAAGATAAATTGGACAGGAAAATCCAGCATGTTCTTCTGTTTCCTCTTTCTTGGGAACAAGCTTCCCACAGGAAGCATCATTGTCCTGCCTCTGAAGACTGTAAAGCAGCCAGTCTTGTCCTCACAGGAAGGCAGCTTAGTTCTCTGGTTCAATATTTGGAAGCATTTGGGAAGCTCACTTGCTTTCAGACACACTGTAATTCATCTCATGGATGACACCATCTGCTGGAAAGCAGTATTTTATGTACCACAAAAAGAGAAAAACACTGACAATTAAGCAATGCAATCTTTTCTACCACTCTCAATTTTTAATATTTATTAAATAAGATTGTTTCTTTTAGACACATGTATTTATGACATGTTGCTCTTTCGTATATATGGAAAAGAAGCTGGTTATCATATCTCTAAAAATTTACATTCAGAGTCTGACTGTTTTGACTCCGAGCTATCTACACACTTGATTTACAATATAAAAATTTCCTCTTTGCCAATGAGATGTAGCATTGGACTCATAAGCTCTAGGATTTTCTTCCAAGCTACAGATATCTATTCTAGATTCAATGCCCACATTTTACCTCTTAGACGGTGTCAGTGGAAGATTTTTAGACAACAACCAGGGCTTATTCCTTTCTTAAATGGCCCTTAATAGTTTATTGACAGAAACATCAAGAGGTGCAGTGGCTCAGTCTTGCCACATGTGCACGGGCACGGACAGCTAGGGCATGACTGCCACCTTGCCAGCCCACAGTGTAAGAGGCTCTTGATGATGAGACGCCACCTCAGATCAAGGATGTTAAATGTAAACAGAAAGTACATCTTAGAATCAAGCCAATTCAGCAGCCGTGTTCTTTAGTACCAGCTTAATCACTAAGAAAAGGCCTGTTCCATTTTTCACTCGCTTTATCATCGTATCATATTTTCCAATTTGGTCAAAACTTGGGTTAGAAAGAGGGCCACCATTTACGAGCCTTCTTTGAATTCTAGCAGTGTTAACTGTTTTTATCCTCAACTTGCAAGCTAAAAAATGAGGTTCAGCAAAGTCAAATAACTCTCCCAAGGATTCGCAGCTCAGGGGCAGAACCGGGCTGAATTCTAGTCTGCTAGGCAATAGCGCTGATCACCGAGAATACTGCCCTTTGTAAGGCACCCGATGAAGAGAGTGTAGAAGGTGGAGAGGGTCGGACATGTGAGGAGGACACACCAGAATGAAGAGGCTCGAAGATGTGAGAGAGAGTGGTCCTTTCAGAAACCTCTAAGGAGTCCTCAGGGCTGGAGGGCAGGAGGGGAGGGATGGGGAGTGGAGGGTACAGAGAGGCTGATTGACATGGAAGAGGAAGCATTGCCCTGTGCAAGGATGATGGGCAATTTTGTGAAACAGTTCCTTTTTTTTAATTTTCCAGGTAAAACAGTGCTTCCTTGGGCAGACTTCCCGGCTCTCATAGTCTAGATGAAGGATCCTACCGTCTGCTCCCATGGTAACTTCTACCTTAAAACTTATCACCCTTTGCTATAATTACTGATTTAACTATTTTTACCACCTACTGTAAATAAGCTGTGAGCAGAAGATTGAGTCTCTCTAGGCCACTGTTTTATTCCTGGAGCTCAGCCTTGGGCCTGCCACAAAGAAGGTGCCCCCAGACTGGCCGGTGTATGAAAATACAACTCAATTAGCAGTGGGCAGGGGTTAGCCAGCAAGCGTGGATGTTATGCAAATATAAAAAGGGAAGCACTGGAGAAACTGAAGGACTGTGCCGTATTTTAAAGATCTATCTCTGCCCGCTGGGTCAAGAATGGACTGGGGGGAACAGACTAAAGGCAGAGAGACAGTTAGGGGGCTGCCTCGGTGGTCCAGACTTGCAGTCCTACAGCAAGGAGGTGGAAATGATGAGATAACCATTAGCAGTTAAGTAACACGTCGTTGAATTCATGAGAGATTTGCATAAGAAGAAGACCAAGGCAGAATCTGGGAACACATCAGCATTTACGAGATGTTGGGAAAGAAGAGTCAACAAAGGAAACCAAAAGGAGAAAATTTCAGAGAAAAAGGAAGAACGTGGTGTCAGAACCACTAAAGGAGAAAAAAAATTGCAGAAGAAGGATGTGGTCAACAAGATCCTACTCAGGCAAGAACTGAAGATAAGATTTCCTTGAGAGTAGGAGTAAGGGGTAAGAGGTCACATGTGACACCAAGGGACGGTTTGCCTGCCGAGGAAGCAGAGGCCGATGGCAGCGGGCTGAGCCAGAGCAGGGGGCTAGGAATGTAGGAGATAATGTTTGAAGAAGTCCATTTTCTAGGAGCTTCAGTGCAAGGAAAGGGAGGGGCCCAGTGACAAGGAAGTGAAGTGAAAGCCGCTCAGTCTTGTCCGACTCTTTCGAAATCACGGACCATATAGTCCATGGGATTCTCCAGGCCAGAATACTGGAGTGTGTAGCCTTTCCCTTCTTCAGGGGATCTTCCCAACCCACGGATCAAACCCAGGTCTCCCACATTGCAGGCAGATTCTTTACCAGCTGAGCCACAAGGGAAGCCCAGGTGACAAAGAAGGGAATGCGCAATCCAGGGAGCTTGTTGACTTTGCTGTTTTGTGATTGAATACAATTGAGTCTGTAAGTAAAGTGGGGATGAAGTGCCAATATCAAGGGAGAGAGCAACTATCTTGGGAAGGGAGAAGTATTAATATTTGATGCAGTGAGGTCTCCGAGGAACTGAAAGTCTAAGCAGGGCAGTTGGAGACGGTGGGAAGATTTGGGAGAATGGCATTGAAACATGTAAAATATCAAGTATGAAACGAGTTGCCAGTCCAGGTTCGATGCATGATACTGGATGCTTGGGGCTGGTGCACTGGGACGACCCAGAGGGATGGTATGGGGAGGGAGGAGGGAGGAGGGTTCAGGATGTGGAACACATGTATACCTCTGGTGGATTCATTTTGATATTTGGCAAAACTAATACAATTATGTAAAGTTTAAAAAGAAAAGAAAAGAAAAGAAAAAAGAAAAAAAAAAAAAACAAGACATGTAAGTATCAGTGAAAATGGGCAGTGGAGGCTTTGGGTGCTGACCTTGTGGGACCAAAGGCAAAGGGAATGTCTCTTCTGGGGGGAAGCCAGGATATATGGAAAGAGAGAAGGGGAATGAGAGGAGGGGAGGAGGGAGAGGAAGACAGAGGAAAGGGAAGACAAGTGAATTTCTCTCTTGTTAATCACAGAAATCCTTCTTCTAAAAGGAGGTGCAAATGAATGGGTGACAGAAGCATCAGAAATCTACCCCCGCCACCCCCCCCCCCCGCCCCACTCCGTATGGCTTTCCCTAGGATGTGCAGAAGAAATCCCCTCCCCACTCCTGAAATAGGAAGTAAAAACCCTCAGGGCAGTTCTTCAGCCCTCAACCTAGTTAAGGCCACCAGAGAAGGCTAACAGAGAAGCCTGGTACAGGTTACTTTCCAAGACTGAGTCAGAGCTTCACAGTAAAGGGTGTTGGCTCCTGGAGGGAGGTTCTGCTCCATTCACTTGAGCAGGCATGGAGAGACTATGCCCATTGTTGAATGTGTGGCCCTGAGAGCAAGCCCACTGAACCCTATCAAGACCCAAAGATCCATACTCATAATCCATCTGCAAGCTATGCATGAGACCTGATCACCGAATAACTTCCCATCCCAAACACATAAAACTGTTGTGATTCTCAGCACATTTTTGCAAACCATTCAATTTCACTTGGAACAGACTGCTGTCAGGAGGAACATTTTCCAGGTGGAGAGCTCCCCTTTGTCTCACCCTTGGCAGCCCTTCATGATGCTCTCCGCACAGCTGCCTCCTTATGCTGTGAACCTTTTGTCCCTCTAACCTCTTTCCTGGGCTAATGGAGCCCCTTGCCACAGCAAATCATTCCGTGAGCCCGTGTTACGTCTCTTCTTCTCAGGATTTGCTCCACGGGTATAATTGGCTGCCTTGAGCTCCCTTCTGTCCATAACACCATAGATCATGCAGGCAGAGATGGATCCCCAGTGAACCAGAAGAGGCGGATGGTTTCAGAAAGGCATTAAGATATGCATATTTTATTTTAACACCCTATGGGTATATAGGGCCGCCAAAGTTCGTGTCTTCCTAAACAGTCTTCTTGGCCAAATAGTCAAAACTTAAATAATGCCTTGCATAGGTTACATCTAAAAAAAAAAAAAAATCAAAGGCCACTTATAGAAGCAAACAGGTCAAAATCTCTCCTCCCTCTTACCCCCTTCTTTGAGTGATGGATGAAGTCCATGCTTCTGTTGCAGAACACAAACTCAATTAAAATACTTCCTATACATTGCTGCTTGAATCACTCTTGAATGTTCCCATCCTATAAACATATCATATTATAATATTAATGTGGAACCTGCTCACTTTATCGCCTCACTCCCTTCACAGCTCATTGACTAACCAGATGCCAAGCATCCGTCCCCTTGACTACGTGTGTGTGTGTGTGTGTGTGTGTGTGTGTGTGTATTTCATCACGGAGGATGCGTAATCCATTCCATCCCACATTCCTCGTTGCGGTTTTTCCTATCAATTGTTTCCTTATGGTTCACAGCATATGGACAGTTGATTCTGTCATCAATCCTCAGTGGACCATTTGTGTCCTTGATAATAATAACAGCATTAATGGATGTGTTCCCATTTCAGGATACATCATTATCTGGAGCTAATTTAATTAAACTGCTCTACAGCCTTGTAGTCTAGCTTCCTCTTTTCCATCATGCTGTTCTCCCACACCCCCAAAGAATGTGTTCCTGAGCCAATGAGGCTCATTTTTTACCCCTGAGAAGCCTGGAGGGTCCTTGGGTGAGAGTTCAAGGAGAGCAGGATTGGTTCATGGGAGGGGGTTCCTAGGGGAAGACAGGAAAAGACCGTGGAATAAAGATGGCTTTTGTCAAGAGTTCCATGGTCTCATAAAATGAGCACAGAGATTCAAACCATGGCACTGCCACCTACAAGCTTTCTGAACTTGGAAAATTTTGCTTCTTTTGCTTTTAATGTCCTCATCTATAAAAGGGGCACACAGAGTAGGCTTCCTTTATGACTCTTTCAGAGAACTAATAAAGCAATATATGTGTCCCTAGCACATGGGTTGGTACTCCATTAATATTAGTTCCTTCCATTTCTTCTTGTTTTTCAACTTGAGTTTCTGCAGTGGCTGCTCTTAATATATATTGCAGGTGTGTGCTGCTCTAACAAAAGGTGTGCTTCTAAATAAAGGGTGTAAATTAGGTTGGAGACATGAGTCATGGTTTAAATGTAGTACAGAGTACACCTTTTAAAGTTCTCTTGTACTGCATTCTTTTGTAGAGCAAAATCTACCCCTCCTTAATGAGTGTGCATAAAGAAATAGACTGCCTTTCAAGGGCTTCTCTATACCTAAGCTGTAGGCTTCCTCCACTATGTGGTCACTGAAATAATAAAAATGTCACTGAGTAACACTGTCCACTGAGAGTTTACCGTTTATCTTGTGCTAGTGATCCTCACGTCCTCTGTAAAACAGATGCCATATTATCACCTGTTACAGAGGTGGAAATTGAGACATGAAACGGTTATACATCATGTTCAAGGTCACATAGAGAGTGGCAAGCGCAGATTTAGATACAGACGGTCTGACTTTCCTGAGTCAGAGGAAGGGGTTCACTCTAATGGGAACCAAATTGGAAGCCTTGAAAAATCTACCCTCCCCTAACCAAGACTGCTTAAGAACCCACGCTGTACTCTCCATACTTCCTTTGACTGCCGTTGCAGTTAAGATGGGACTGTGGCTGACGTCCGCCATCTGACTCCTCAGAGGTACGAGATGGATGGAATTCTAGATCTCATTTGAAAACAGCTTAATTCCTGGAGGTCTTCCTCAAGACCCACAGAGAACAACACCTGGCAGAAGCTGACACTGGAGTGTGGAGCTTCTTCAAAGGCAAAGAGGTGCCAGCCACACGGGAGGCATGATCCCAGCTGCTGTGGTCTTCAGAACAAGCAGGTGACTCCTCCTTACCCTAAGTCTTTTGGATAAAATAAAATACCCCAGATTCTTGGCAAGGAATCAAACAATTTTTTTTAAAGAATCATCAAAAGGAGGAGAGCAGAAGGGGTAGGAAGGATTTTTCAAGGTTTGAAGAATGGCTCAAGCTTGAGTTACGCTCTGCCAGCTATCTCTTCAAATCCTGCTTCTGCCACTGGTCTTTTCCCAGGAAAACATACAGATAAAGGTGGGGCTATGAGGGGAAGTCTTCCCTCTGGGGCTCAAATAGAGGGAAAGCTCTATGATACCCACAGCCCCTAGGAATTTCAGATTTCCCATTAGTCGTTTATTTACTCAGGTAGGTGGTTTAACTTCACTGATGACCAAGAATTTGAAAGTTGATTGAGGACTAGACTCTGTATCCTCTCCTGGGGACCCTTAAGTCACTAAAGTGGATTCTCTAAGCATTTATAACGCTGTGCAACCTAGTAACTCTTTGCAATTCCCTTGGTTCCATGATGCCCTGGGGTTTGCTTTTCTTTAAAAATGATGGTCGTGTCCTTTGAAGTAGAGAGTAGGGGTGTGTCACTCTGAGTGACAAGAAAAATAAAGAGGCCTCTGCTCTTTGGATGGATCCTAGTGTAAATGACTTTATAAAGACAAAACCCATCTACTCTTTTTTGGTGGGGGGTTAAATTTGTGGTAACAGGGATATACTTAAAAAGATGAATTTCTAAGAACCATGCTGACTAGCTAGGTGAATTTGGATGTGCTCTAGTTTTGGTTTCCAGATGGGATGCAAGTATGTTGATCTGACCTATCAAGGTTTCCATGGTAGTTAAGAGAAATGAAAACCAAGATTGGCGCTTGTACAACACTGGAGGTGA
This sequence comes from Bubalus bubalis, assembly GCF_019923935.1. Lineage (NCBI taxonomy): Eukaryota > Metazoa > Chordata > Mammalia > Artiodactyla > Bovidae > Bubalus > Bubalus bubalis. The sequence goes on from NC_059161.1 coordinate 6,951,633, forward strand.
GAGCGTTTTAAAATTTTGCACCCAGACATTCTCTCCTGTCCAGTCCTATTGAAAATATCCAGCATGACATTCGGTGCAGAACAAGCAAAAATCAGACTCCTGACTTCTGTCCCAGAGCCCAGCTGCTCTTACTGCCGTAACCGCGGCCGGGCATTGAGAAGCCCTTTAGGCAGCAGTGATTGCCCGCAGTCTCCAGCCAGGGCCCTACTGGTAACACCATCAAGAAGTGCGAGAAACTACCTACCTCATGGAGCGAGTTTTGACCAGTAGGAAGCACATGAGAGAGACACGTGAATTTCCAAGGCCTTTCAGAAAGGCTGCCAGAGACCGAGCCATAATGGCACTTGTTACAAAGCTGAGGCCGGCTCAGCAGCGCCTCCCTGCATGCTTGCCCTTTCCCCTTTGCTGTCTCAGTTCCTTTGTCCTCACTACCCTTCAGATGCACCCCTTAATAAAGAGCTCTTAAGTGCCTTAGCAGCCCCCAATATTCAGGGGACCCAGGCTAAAACAAATGATAAAAATTATATACAGTGTTCATCACCAATCCCGTTCCGGTCCATTCTAGTGCTGGGATGAAATCGATATTCCATGAAACAAACATAGGCCCTATTCATGGAGTTTCTTCTTCTAAGGATATAACTACAAACTGAGACGAGTGCTCTCAAGAGCAACCCAGCTCGGGAGATTGCACAATAAAAGAGCTTGGTGTAGAATAAGGTCAGGGAAGGTGAGAGCTATCGGTGCAAAAGAGTTTAGCAGGTGCAGTTTGATAGGGAGGAAAGGAAGGGAAGGTGTGTGCACATGTGTGTGCGTGCATGTGTGTGTGTGTGTGTGTGTGGAATGGAAGAGTGATGTGACTGGCATGTTTACAAAAGCTCTGTGGATGAACGCTCAGTGGCTGCCACCCAGAAAGCCATTTTAAAAGGATAAATGGCCGGGCCCCACCATCGACCTACTAAATCTGAGTCTTGACTAGCGCAGGGGGAGTCTTCTTCCTCTTGAACCTCAGCCAGGTTTGGAAAGCGCTCAATGAGACATGTACGGCCTGCCCTGAATAAGGGCAAGTTTTGCTCTTAGTATGCCCTCTTCCTGCTACTGGAGGCCACCACTTTTCTTGTGCTCACGCTCTATTTCCCTTCCCTTCAACAGCCCCTGTCCAGCCTGCATACATGTGCACACACATGCGCGTGCACACACACCCTCTGCTCATTTCTTTGCTTGTCGAGTTTGCCCCCCAGCCATGCTTCCTTCTGGCCTGCTCTCCACAGCTGTGTCCCATGTGGAGGGCCTTTCTTGATCTCTTTCCCAGCAAAACTGACTTGACCCATTTGAAATCCTGCAGGCTCCTGATAGCTGCTAATTAAGAAAGTTCTCTATAGCTACATAGTGATTGCTGAACACCCTTCCAAAGAATGGTAGTAACTTGCATGTTAGAATATGGCCCTGTCTGGTGCCATAGTTTAGAAAGATATTTTCAACATTATGTTTCATTTAGTATCTCTAGCAGAACTAACCACACAGTATTACAAACACTGAAGAGATCACACATCATCCCTGACCAGTGTTAAGTAGCAAACTTGCCACTCTCTCCCCAGGCAATATGTTTCCATCTCAATGGAAAGTTGAGTTATGAGTTACATCTCACAAAGTGGGTGTGAAGATAAAATGAGCTAATGCATTGAAAGCACTTGACATAGGGCCTACCACATAATAAGCCCACTCCATTATGACTACTACCACTATATGCAGGTCAGGAAGCAACAGTTAGAACTGGACATGGAACAACAGACTGGTTCCAAATAGGAAAAAGAGTACGTCAAGGCTGTATATTGTCACCCTGCTTATTTAACTTCTATGCAGAGTACATCATGAGAAATGCTGGGCTGGAAGAAGCACAAGCTGGAATCAAGATTGCCGGAAGAAATATCAATAACCTCAGATATGCAAACAACACCACCCTTATGGCAGAAAGTGAAGAGGAACTAAAGAGCCTCTTGATAAAAGTGAAAGAGGAGAGTGAAAAAGTTGGCTTAAAGCTCAACATTCAGAAAACAAAGATCATGGCATCTGGTCCCATCACTTCATGGGAAATAGATGGGGAAACAGTGGAAACAGTGTCAGACTTTATTTTTTTGGGCTCCAAAATCACTGCAGATGGTGAATGCACCCATGAAATTAAAAGACCCTTACTCCTTGGAAGGAAAGTTATGACCAACCTAGATAGCATATTAAAAAGCAGAGACATTACTCTGCCAACAAAGGTCCGTCTAGTCAAGGCTATGGTTTTTCCTGTGGTCATGTATGGATGTGAGAGTTGGACTGTGAAGAAAGCTGAGCACCGAAGAATTGATGCTTTTGAACTGTGGTGTTGGAGAGTCCCTTGGACTGCAAGGAGATCCAACCAGTCCATTCTGAAGGAGATCAGCCCTGGGATTTCTTTGGAAGGAATGATGCTGAAGCTGAAACTCCAGTACTTTGGCCACCTCATGCGAAGAGTTGACTCATTGGAAAAGACTCTGATGCTGGGAGGGATTGGGGGCAGGAGGAGAAGGGGATGACAGAGGATGAGATGGCTGGATGGCATCACTGACTCGATGGACGTGAGTCTGAGTGAACTCCGGGAGTTGGTGATGGACAGGGAGGCCTGGCGTGCTGCAGTTCATGGGGTCGCAAAGAGTTGGACACAACTGAGCGACTGAACTGAACTGAACTGAACTACTACTGCTGCTGCTGCTGCTAAGTCGCTTCAGTCGTGTCCGACTCTGTGCGACCCCATAGACGGCAGTCCACCAGGCTCCCCCGTCCCTGGGATTCTCCAGGCAAGAACACTGGAGTGGGTTGCCATTTCCTTCTCCAATGCATGAAAGTGAAAAGGGAAAGTGAAATCGCTTAGTCCTGTCTGACTGTTCATGACCCCAAGGACTGTAGCCTACCAGGCTCCTCTGTCCATGGGATTTTCCAGGCAAGAGTACTGGAGTGTTATTATTGGGCTTTCCTGTTGATTCAGATGGTAAAGAATCCGCCTGCAATGCAAGAGACCCAGGTTCTGTCCCTGGGTCAGGAAGATCCCCTGGAGAAGGGAATGCAACCCACTCCAGTGTTCTTGCCTGGGAAGTCCCATGGACAGAGGAGCCTGACAGGCTACAGTCAGCAGGATTACAAAGAGTCAGACACTGCAAAGCAAGTAAAACTTTCACTTTCATTATTATTAGCATACCACGTGGGCAACAAGCCTTAGAGACGGCCACTGGAAAATGCAGGTGAAATGTTTCTGTTGGAGGGAGTGGAGGGATGAGGAGGAAGAAACGGGAGCAATGGGACACAGACTGAAGAGCTCTGGGCTCTCCCACGTGGCCTTCTTCGGAGTCCACAGGCCCAGCCAGGCCATTTTCCAGCCCCGCCAGAAGGAGTGAAAATTGAACTGTGATCTGGAGAGCTATCCGTTCTGACCATTAGTCAAACACTGGGAGCCAGTTAGACCTAATTGTCTTTGAAACATCCAAAGACCAGACACATTTTTGGAGGTCAGGCTGCGCTGCTGAAAAGGAGACAGAAATACCTGGGATGAAAATAAAGGCATAATAGGTTCATTCAGTTGGTCTGAAAATTAGCTTTCGGGGTCTCCTTACAGTAGTTTCTTAATGATGTGAAACGTGAATAAAGGCTTTGGCCACAATAAAGATGAATTACTTCTTTTTCGTAGAAAAATAATGAAATTTTGGTAAACATCCCAGGTTTATCACTTGACTTTTCCCCAGCTCGTGGTAGGGGGAGGGGAGGGAGAGGGAGAGACAAGGAGGGAAAAGAGAGGCATACCCCCAACCCAGCCTCCATTTTTAATATTCTAAGCTATTAGATTTCAATAGCCCACACTCTGCAGAAACGTGTGTCTCATTTCCCTGGATAGACCAAATAGGCAATAACAGCCTCTCGGTTAGGAACACTAATGTTGTAATTTAGAACTTCTGTCAAGATGAAAGATCTTTGCTGGGATCCTCAGAGGACCCACAGCAACACTTCAACCCAGGCCCGGATAATGAAGTTTTCATTATTAAATAAAGATATTTTAGGAATGTCATAAACCATAAATCCACTCTCCTCCATTGCCCCGCCACCTTGTTGTGTTTATTTCTAGCGAAAGCCCATCATCTTTCCAAGGACCCTAATGCCTCCAAACTTGGCATTTCTTGCCTCTCAGCCCCCTAATCCCACTGGGATGCTCTGAAGTTGCCATGGTGACAGAAAAGCATCCTCTCCCACTGTAGACCCATGGTGGCGGGGATGGAGGAGGTGAGTCCCTGTTCCCTCTCCTTGTTTGCTCCTTCCTCCCCACCTGGCCCTGCCAACCAGCTCGAGAGACTGACTCCGGGCAGTTTTATCTCACCTCAAGGAAATGCTAACATGCGCCATCAGGTCTGGCTGTTCTTAAAAATGATGGAGCAATCAATTTTTAATGTGAATTTAGTGCTGGATGGAAGCATTAGATTGCCAGTCCCAGGGAAATGACTCATCTGTTTATCCATTTGAAAACACTGGGGTGCATTTCCTCCAACCCACCTGCCTTAACCTGGCTCTCGTACCCACTTCAAGAAGTCTCATGCCCATATCAGGAACCTGCCACCCCTGCTGGTCATCTTCACAGAAGAGATGACTGTTTCCCAGACCCAAGCGGGACTGAGAAGGCTCAGAAGGCAAAGGGACTTCGGACACATCACGTCTCAGTGGATTCTACAAGTAAACAGAATCCAATTTCTGAAATTAGAAACTCATGTAGTCAACCCCTGGCCACTGTTGAACCACACCTGATGAGCCAGCTGTCTTAAAAATTTAGGAGAAATTTTCAGGTCTGTCACAGTAAAGAAACTCTCCTTTACACGTAACCAAATGTCTCTCAGCTCTAACTTAAGCCCGTATTCAAAGGACATCTTATAATACACCAGATTTTGTCCATAGAAGGGGAGTATTAATACCTAGACAGGGTATTAATTTCTATCCATATTTTTGTTTATACCCACAATCCAAACTGAACCAATAAGTACTATCAGATTAATCAAAGAAGAATTTGTAGATGTATTCAAAGACAAAGATCATGACCCCAGGGTTCCCAAACATACCCCTGGAGCTTCTTCCATCATGGTGTGATTTGAACTTGGACAGAGTTAGCTCTAAGATATGCAAAAACAAGCAAACAAAAATCATGTTTTCATCTCCATCTCTGAATGGGCTTTAGGAACAGAAACCACTCCTTCTTGAAAACATCTGAGAATCCAATTAATGGATTCTGTATTTTCTTTTAAGGTCCATGTAGGAGTACACAGCAGTTTGAGATATTTCCTGGGGAAGAGGGCACAACAGACCACCGCACCCCATCGGCACTTGAATTAATTGAAAATAAATTTCCCCTCCCTGCACTAAACAAATGAGGAGCTTTTTGTGTGATAACACTTACACCCATCTGTAATAGGTTGCTAAGATTCCACTAATTAAAAAAAAAATCTCATTTGAAGATAGTTAATGGTGTCTGCGTTTCTACAAAGCGCTAGTCAGACTACATTTCCTTGAACTTCAGGGTCTGTGCTGATTACTACTCAATTAGTTTTGATTCAATTCACTGAAGAAAAATGTCCATTTCATTAGTGTGGAGAAATAACCATGGAACACAAAATATAGTTCCCCGCATTGCTATGGCAACCAGGATGACACAGCTGAGCTCGGAATGTTAATGCCTTCTCTGAGACTGTGTTTTTAAGTCAGCATGCGGCCATTAAGACTTGCTGGGGAGGGGTGGCTGCCTGGTGCCACATGGCTCCTAGAATTGGCAGCAGAAGTGTCCAAGGGACTCCCAAGAAGGCTGCTTTCTGCCACTCATCTCCCCAGCCACTCCCCTGAGGGCAGGGCATCTGGGCAGCAGCATCCATCGATTGCTGCGTTGCATGTCTCCAGGGCCCTTTTGATGTGACATGCGAGCATCCAGCTAGAAAGTGAAAAATGCAGCCCATCATCCAGACGTATTTGTCTATGTGCTGCCTGTTTTGTGAATGCCTGTGACTATCGAGGTGAGGGACTGACGTCTGAGCTCTTCATTAACACAGTCCAGCTCACCCAGGTTGGCCCATGCTGAGAGTAAGGTGAGGAGCTGGGAGGTTATCCACATGCAATTCAATTAATCTGGCTGCCGACCAAGGGGAGCTTGATTCCTACCCACACTCCCCAGGCCTGTGTAAGCAAAGAACAGAGATAAAGATTCTAGATTACCGAACCAAAAGAAATGGATCTGTTTGTATGGGATAGGAGGCAAAAACCCCAATACCAGTTTTCAAGAATGATAGATGTGACCATTCAGTTCAGTTCAGTCGCTCAGTTATGTCTGACTCTTCGTGACCCCATGGACTGCAGCACACCAGGCCTTCCTGTCCATCACCAACTCCGAGTTTGCTCAAACTCAGCTCCATTGAGTCAGTCATGCCATCCAAGCATCTCATCTCCTGTCATCCCCTTCTCCTCCTGCCTTCAATCGATGTGACCATTAGTAAGTGTGAATTAGGGCAAACGGGCTTCCTGGGTGGCTCAGACAGCAAAGAATCTGCCTGCAATGCCAGAGACCTGGGTTAAATCCCTGGGTTGGGAAGATCCCTGGAGGAGGGCACGGCAACCCACTTCAGTATTCTTGCCTGGAGAATTGCCATGGACAGAGGAGCCTGGCGGGCTACAGTCCATGGGGTTGCAAAGAGTCAGGCACGACTGAGTGGCTAAGTACAGTACAGGGCAGATAACCAAAATTACATGAGCACAAAAATTTTATTTGGGAGACTGAATTTTCCAGGTTAAATGGATAATTACTTATATTTTCCCTTAGGCTATGTCAACATAATCTTAGACTATCAATTAATAATGAATGTCTGTGTCCTATGTTCAGGGTTCCTTATCTTAGAATACCCAGATTAAAGACAAGGGACCAGACTCTCAAGGAACAGTTTAGTTGGCAGACAGCACACAAACTATTAATGAAAGCTACCATCTCCTCAGTGCCTGGCAGTGTACTGAGTGCTTTATATGCTTTATTTTATTCAGTCCTCACAAGGCTGCTATGAGGAGGGCGTTAGCCCCATTTCAGAACCAAGTGCACCAAGATTCAAAAAAGTACCTGACTGGTCAACTACTAGTTAATTACAGTTAGTAATTAAAGGAACTAGTTTCAAACACAAGTCCTTCTGGCTCCACAATCAGTTTCAACCACCAGGCACACTGCCCCTGGTGTACACATGAATAGCCAAGTGGGAAGCCTTAGTATTTTAACCCTCACTGTAGCCCAGTGAGGGTTACAACAGTAAATGCCTGATTTGTAAAGAAAGCAGCAAAGTCTTGTGCATTTAATGAATTTAGCTTCGCTTTTAAAATTCAGCTTCAAATGAATGGGCAAAATCAGAGCATCCCAACTCCTCCATTAACCAGATGTTCTAAACCCACTTCCGTAGACCACAGGGTGTGGCAGGAAGGCTACTGGGAGAGCTGCAAAAGGCAAGGACCAGGCGCTCATTGTAACACAAGAGCAAGCACACAATTATCTCATTGTCAGAGTCCCAGTCTCCCCGCCTCCACACTAGCCCCTTGGGATCCTGTGTATCTGAGCTTCTTTATTTTGAATCATCATCATGTCACCATCAAAAATATTTATTAAGTTTCCGCATACATAGAGTTCTGGTCACCCCATTTATTCTTGCTCCCTTGGCATGTTTGTCATTTTCACTCTATCTGTTTGCAGCTGCTTGACATGATTTTATGTCATCTTTATACATCTTCAGATGTGGCATTCAAGACACTCAGAACTCAGAGTGGGTCCCCAGCCTTCTCTTTGCTTGTGTGTAGCAATACCCCTGGGTGTCAGTGACAGCAGAGCTTGGTTCAGGAACTGACGAACAGTTGCCTCTTCCAAGTGCAGCCCAGAGCAGAATGCAATGGCGTATGTGGTGGTTTCTAATCTAAAATCATACTACAGATAAAACACGCAGTCTATAGATTGGCTTTGTTGCTAGAGCCGCCTTCGTCAACATACATTCAAGGAAATCTGGTTCCCTTGGGGTGTTAAACTCTGTTACTAGAAAAAAGGAGAGAGGCAGGTTCTATGGTCAGTTGTGTTTTGGAGATGCTGGGTTAAACAAAGTTAATCAGGTTTCTTTACTGCAAGGATTCAGAGTTGTCAATATGCTAACGTACTGTAGAACCCTCCCTCCGAAAGGAGAGAGTAGGAGGAAGCATTATCTACAGAACCATTTTAATCCCAGACTTTGGAGGGACTAATGTTGTGACCAGTCCGGAAAACCCCCGGGAGGGGTCAGTCTAGGAGCCTAATCTGCATACCTGCCTGAGGAAGTCTGGAGAATGGCACAGTCCACTGGAATTTTGCTTGAAGACTCCTAAGCTTCATGGGAGAAATGTTTAAGGCTTTGGGACTGACATTCGAACCCAGGAAAAGGAAACTAAGGATACCAAAAAAGTAGTGGAAAATATCTGCTTTCAAATTCCAGGAGGAGGGGCCCAGATGGGCTGGAAACTAGTCATCCTGAAGTAGGAGAGAGCTAAGTGGCTCCGCCCTAGCCTAGTGCAATGCTTTTTGTTTCTAGAGAAACCTCTGTATAGAATTCGTGTATTTGGGAATACAAATGATAGAAAATTCTAAGTAAACAGTTTTGAACGATATGCACATTAACCATCTCACAGAAGAAGAAGAAGCCCTGGCTCCAATCTTTAGAAGCTTTGTGATTCTCTTAGCTCACACATTTACCGTTTCCTGGATCCCACGTTATCTGCGGTGATTTTTCTCTCTCTATTGGAGTAAATCACTTAAGAAGGATAGGTGACAGGTAGATTTTCTAAGTTCTTGAATGTCCCAATATACCATGTTTTACCCTCACAATTGATTAATAGTTGGCTGCGTCTAAATTGGAAATATAGATTGAAAAGTGTTTTTCCTTAAAATATTGAAGTCATTTCTTCCTTGCCTGTTGATATACCATGATGCTGTATACCCCAAAGCCAGTCTAATTCTTTTCCCTTATGTATAATCTTTTTTTTTCTTGCCTTGGTTTATCTTTTCAAAAAGTTATATATATATAAATATATAATATATTATATGCTATAATAGTTATATGATATATATTATATTATATTACAATATGTATTGTATTATATATAATTATATATTAATTATATATAATATAAAATATATTATGTTATATATAATATAATATATATTATAAAAATTATAATACAAAGTATTATTTTCAGGTGTACAACATCATTATTCAATATTTGTGTATTGTAAGATGATCATCTCAATGAGATTAGTTAACACACATCAGGACACAAAGAAATTTTTGTTCCTCGTGATGAGAATTCTAAGATCTACTTTCTCAGTGTCTTTCAAATATTTGAAATTTCAAATATTTCAAATATTAACTATAGTCACCATGCTGATGTGGTGTTTGTACCTGTTGACCCCCTTCATTCATTTGCGACCCCGTGGACTGTAGCCCACCAGGCTCCTCCATCCATGGGATTCTCCAGGCAAGAATACTGGAGTGGGTTGCCATTTTCTTCTCCAGGGGGTCTTCCCCACCCAGGGATTGAACCCAGGTCTCCTGCATTGGAGGCAGACACCTTAACCTCTGAGCCACCAGGGAAGCCTCCTTCACTCATTTGCCCACCCTGTACTCCCCACTTCTGGCAACAACCAGTCTGTTTTCTGTATATATGCATTTGTTTTTTTGTTTTCAATATAAGTGAGACCATATGGTATTTCCTTTTCTCTGTCTGACTTACTTCACTTGGCATAATGCCCTCAAGCTCCATCCACATTATCCGTGTTGTCACAAATTGTAGGTTTTCTATCTTTTAATGGCTGAAAAATATCCATTATATACACACATATAATGTTCCATTATGTATATATGTGCTCCAGTATAACTGTGGTCAGTTGCTTCAGTCTAATTCTTTGCAACCCTATGGACTGTGGCCCACCAGGCTCCCCTGTCCGTGGGATTCTCCAGGCAAGAACACTGGAGTGGGTTGTTGTGCCCTCCTCATTCCAGTATTGTTGTTGTTCAGTCACTCAGTCATGTCTGACTCTTTGCGACCCCATGGACTGCAGCACGGCTTCCCTATCCTTCACCATCTCCCAGAGATTGCTCAAACTCATGTCCATTGAGTCGATGATGCCATTCCAGTTATACATTCCAGTATAACTACATGCATATAATAGTCCTTGTATATATATAACATTTTCTTTATTCATTCACCTATTTACGGCACTCAGGTTGCTTCCGTATCTTGGCTATTGTGAATAATGCTGTGATAAACATAGGGGTGCCTATATTTCTTTGAGTTATTTCCTTCAGATAATTACCCAGAAGTGGAATTGATGGACTATATGGCAGTTCTGTTTTTAATTGTTTGAGGAATCTCCATGGTGTTTTCCACGGTGGCTGCCCCAATTTACATTCCCTATCAGAAGTGTACCAGTGTTATTCTTGCCAACACTTCTTATTTTTGTTCTTGTGATAATAGGCATTCTAATAGATGTGAGGGACTCTTTAAGCTTAATCTTCTAAAATTTTGCAAGTATGTATCAAAATTTGGGCTTCTTCAGGCCTCACTGATCCCTTTCGATCTGAAATTCAATCTCTAGATCTGTAAACTTTGTTTTCTAGTGCATCTTTGATAATTATCTCTCCTTAGTTTTCTATATTATCTCTTCCTGAAATTCTTTTTAATGCCTAGAACTTCTGGATCAATTCCTTATGTCACCTGTGTTTTCTTACATTTTTCTTTTTCCCTCCCTAATTGCTCTAAATTCTAGATGTCTTCAACTTATCTTCCCACTGTCCTACTGATGTTTTTTCTTTTACTCAGTCTTGTTAGTTGCATTCCTTAGGGCAGCACTGTCTGCTGCTCTAATAAATAAACCCCAGTGTCTTGTAAAGCATGGGAAATACAGTCACTGATGCTGTATTAACCTTGTGTGGTGACAGATGATAATTGGATCTATGTTGGTGATCATTTCACAAGGCATGTAAATGTTGAACCATGATGTAGTGCTCCTGAAACTAATACAACATTGTACATCAATTGTACTTCCACTGAAATAAGTAAACACCCACCAACCATCAGGGGCTTACCACAATAAACATTTTCTTCATTCATGTCCCTTTTTAAACACAGGTGCTCCCTGTTCATCAGGCAGTTCCTCCACATAGGAAGATTCAAGGCTCTTGATTCCTTCCTTAGTCAGGCTCACGCATCACTCAAGATAGCACAACTCTCTGTATGCAGCAAAGAAGAAGGAGCAAGCTGATTCTCAACAGGTTTGATGTGCAAATATCACACTGCACTTCTTATATTTCTTATATTGAAATAGTCACCTGGTCTCACCTAGGTGCACTTTGAAGGGAACTATAAAATGTAGTTCCTAGTTCAACAGCTGCTTCCCTCAATAAGTGCCTATTTTGGAAGAAGCACAAGTTTTGCGCTTAGCTGACAACCAAAACCACTGCAGATGGTGACTGCAGCCATGGAATTAAAAGACGCTTACTCCTTGGAAGGAAAGTTATGACCAACCTAGATAGCATATTCAAAAGTGAGACATTACTTTGCCAACAAAGGTCCGTCTAGTGAAGGCTATGGTTTTTCCTGAGGTCATGTGTGGATGTGAGAGTTGGACTGTGAAGAAGGCTGAGCACTGAAGAATTGATGCTTTTGAACTGTGGTGTTGGAGAAGACTCTTGAGAGTCCCTTGGACTGCAGGGAGATCCATCCAGTCCATTCTGAAGGAGATCAGCCTTGGGATTTCTTTGGAAGCAATGATGCTAAAGCTGAAACTCCAGTACTTTGGCCACCTCATGTGAAGAGTTGACTCATTGGAAAAAACTCTGATGCTGGGAGGGATTGGGGGCAGGAGGAGAAGGGGACGACAGAGGATGAGATGGCTGGATGGCATCACTGACTCGATGGATGTGAGTCTGAGTGAACTCTGGGAGTTGGTGATGGACAGGGAGGCCTGGCGTGCTGCGATTCATGGGGTCGCAAAGAGTCAGACACGACTGAGCGACTGAACTGAACTGAACTGATGACCATTAAGAATCTTTTTTGCAACAATCATATTGTTTTATTTCCATGAGATCAATCGTATCTCCTAATTGTTCCTTTCATAGAGCACAGCTTTGCCTTCTGTTCACTTTTTTCCTGTGAGATCAGCTATTCTTTATTATTTTGGCTGTTCTCATTTATTCTCTTGTTTCCTTCTTGCTCTGGCAATCACTGTTAAGTTTTTACATTAAAGAACTGAGTAGAAGGCTGATTACTCTAAATAGATGGATTTCGCTTACTGCAAGTTTGCAGGCATTGTTCCTTCAGCATGCCTCTTTCTTGACAGGCTGACCTTTGTTCATAGGTCAGCTTTTCCACCAGCGGGCCCACTCTGGGCTCTGTGGAGTTAGACTGGAAGAGTCACACAGACTCAGAGGACAGCCTTGTAGTTGCCAAGGGGGTGGATGAGAGAGGGGTGGATTAGGAGTTTGGAATTGTCGGATGCAAGCTATTAAATAGCGGATGGATAAACAAAAAAGTCCTACTCTATAGCATAGGGAACGATATACAGCATCCTGGGATAAACCATCCTGGAAAAGACAGTCTCTACTCAGGGCCACCACTCTCAGTTGTCTTGGCTGCCCCAGAAAGTTCATCTTTAGAGAATTCTCGAAAATCTAGATGTTTCCCTAGAGAGTAATATCAGTTTGCCTGTCACTCTGTGAATAGGAAAGAGGATCAACAAGGACCTACTGTAAAGCACAGGGAACTCTGTTCAGTACTCTGTAATAACCAGTATGGGGAAAGAATCTGAGAAAGAATAGATGCACGTATGAAAGTGAAAGTTGCTCAGTTGCGTCCAACTCTTTGCAACCCCGTGGACTATAGAGTCCATGGTATTCTCTAGGCCAGAATACTGGAGTGGGTCACCTTTCCCTTCTCCGGGAGAGCTTCCCAACCCAGGGATCAAACCCAGGTCTCCCACATTGCAGGTGGATTCTTTACCAGCTGAGCCACCAGGGAAGCCCAAGAACACTTTAGTGGGTAACCTATTGCTTCCCCAGTGGATCTTCCTGACCCAGGAATTGAACCGGGGTCTCCTGCATTGCAGGCAGATTCCTTACCAACTGAGCTATCAGGGAAGCCTAGATATATGTATGTGAAGTGAAAGTCACTCAGTCATGTCTGACTCTTTGTGACCCCATGGACTGTAGCCCTCCAGGCTCCTCTGTCCATGGAATTCTCCAGGCAAGAAGACTGGAGTGGGTTGCCTGCCATTCCCTTCTCCAAGATATATGTGTGAAGTGAAAATGAAAGTGAAGTTGTGTCCGACTCTTAGTGATCCCATGGACTGCAGCCCACCAGGCTCCTCCATCCTTGGGGGTTTCCAGGCAAGAGTACTGGAGTGGACCGCCAGTGCCTTCTCTGTGTAAAGCAACTATACCCCAATAAATTAAAAAAAAAAAAAATAAAAGAGCTGACCTTTATTTTAGTAGGGTGTTGGATCCTTTGGAATTTATAAATGGGAAAAATTAAAATAGTATTCCATACAATACACCTCAATTAATGGGAACAATATCTTTTTTTGCATCTACTGCATTTTTCCAGGTTCCCATTTAATTATGATCTCCTCTGTTTAAGTTGTCAGCCTACACCTGTGCACACGAGATCAGTCACTCAGTCGTGCTCAACTCTGTGACACATGGGCTGTAGCCCACCAGGCTGCTCTCTCCATTGCATTTTCAAGGCAAGAATACTGGAGTGGGGTTGCCATTTCCTCCTCCCTGACCCAGGGATCGAACCTGCATTTCCTGAGCTCCTGCATTGGCAAGCAGATTCTTTATCAATGAGCTGTCTGGGAAGTCCATCAGTCACTACTACATATTATATAAATGCAGACTTTTTGATTAGTGACTTGGAAGGATTCAGAAAGCCACAAGACAAATGAAGAAGTACTATAAAAGGCAAGTCATGAATGGAGGTAATTTAGTAACTGTAATTATTTCCTTGGTAGCTCAGACAATAAAGAATTTGCCCGCAATGAAGGAGACCCAAGTCTGATCCCTGGGTCAGTAAGATCCCCTAGAGAAGGGAATGGTTATCCACTCTAGTATTCTTGTCTGGAGAATTCCATGTACAGAGGAGCCTGGCAGGCTACAGTCCATGGGGTCGCAAAAGAGTCAGACACAGCTGAGCAACAAACGCTTTTCAGTAACTGTAATTAAGCATGTATTAGGTTCACCATTAGGATCATCTGTTCACTATTTCTTCGGACACTGAACCAAGATCTTGGCTTCCACTGGAAAAAGAGAAATTCAAATTAGTGTGGAAAGCAATATCAAAATTTTAATTTTCATTATTATTTTTATTACTATAAATGTGACCTTCTCCTAAACAAAGTGGTAGAAGAGAAGAGATTATTGCCACCAATAATCTTGGATTGTAATCCATACTCCTGGGCCTTGTGTTTGAAGCTTTCCCAGTTTACTGAAGACTTCAGAAATTTGAGCAAAACCCCTTGCCTTTAGTGTATGCATAACAAACTGACTTACAATACTTCATTTAAAAAGATCACCTGGAGACCTCCAAGTATCTCAGAGTAAAAAGTGTTTATAAGTCTGCTTAGGAAGATATTGTTTTTCCTCCCTTCGTCAAATGATGTTTTCTACTTCAGCTCTTATAAATAAATACCAGGTTTTCATTTCAGATTATTGCTCTGTTGCAAACATCATATAAATGAAACAAATTATTTAAATAATTTTTTTATTTTCACATTCTTTGTTTCAAGTGGTTAGTACCCACATTTCCTATTCATTCCTATATATCCTCTGACGCTGATTTATTACTTCTATTGAAGTTCATTTTTTTACAGTAGTCTAACATCTAAATGTTTGCACTGGTATTAAGAAGTCCTCACATTCCTTTCTCATCACTGACGCCAATCCTAAGATCACTAATGCTCCGAAAGCCAAAAATCAACTCAATAAGCAACACTCAACATAGAACTTGAAAACCATAATCACAAGAGAGATAAACTCTTCAATATGAGATTCAAGTTTTAGCTATGAATAATTTGAAACTTTCTGAAATGATGAACATCAAGATTAGAAATGTTGAGACTTCTGTGGTGGTCTAGTACTTGGGTATCCACCTGCCAATATAGGGTACACGGGTTCTGTCCCTATCTGGGAGGATCCCAGATGCCACAGAGCAGCTAAGCTAAGCCCATGTGCCACAGCTACTAAGCCTGCATGCTGCAGCTACTGAGCCTGCATGCTGCAGCTACTGAAGCCCGCACACCTATAGCCTGTGCCCCACAAGAGAAACCACTGCAGTGAGAAGCCCATGCGCCGCACCCAGAGAGGAGACCCTGCTCACAACTAGAGAAAGCCCTTGTGCAGCCATGACTACCCAGTGTAGTCAAAAATAAATGAATGATCTTTAAAAAAAAAAAAAAGATTGGAAATGTTTTTCTAGTCTAAAACATAATAGTTGTTGTTCTTCAGTTGCTCAGCCGTGTCCAACTCTTTGTGACCTCATGGACTGCAGCACACCAGGCTTCCCTGTCCTTCACCGTCTCCCAGTTTTCTCAAATTCATGTCCATTGAGTTGGTGATGCCATCCAACCATCTCATCCTCTGTTGTCCCCTTCTCCTCCAGCCTTCGATCTTTCCCAGCATCACAGTGTTTTCTAATGAGTTGACTCTTCATGTCAGGTGGCCAAAGTACTGGAGCTTCAGCTTCAGCATCATCCTTCCAGTGAATATTCAGGGTTGATTTCCTTTAGGATTGACTGGTTTGATCTCCTTGCTGTCCAATAACTAAATCACTTTGCTATCCACCTGAAACTAACACAACATTGTAACTCAACTCTACTTTGACGTAAGATAAATATGTATTTGAAAGTACAAAAAAAAGTTTAAGTAAGAAATAAAGAAATTTTTAAAAGCTCTTGGCTGTATTTAGCCAGGACAAATATAGGTAGATATGAAATTATAAAATCTTCAAAATAGTAAGAAGAAAAAAAGAAAGGAGAGGATGAAGGAGCCTGGCATAGCATCCCACAAATAAATCTTGGATTAACCTTTGCTTCAGCAATTACCCTCCCCACTGCCCTCCTTGCTTAGCAACACGGAGCTGCAAACATGTCTGGGTTCTGGCCGGCCGGCCAAGCTCACCTGCACCGCAGCCTCGTCCAACAAATGATCAAGCGCGAACAGCTTCCCCCACTGGCTCATCACTTAACCTGCTTCCGCACATCCCGTGTGCTGGGCTGAAGTCTCTCAGCGGTGAAGCGAGCGGCTATCGCCACCTTACTTTGTTATTAGGTGTTCACTGTTTTTATACTTCCAAGCTATAATTTTGATGAGATCTTATGAGGGGAAAGGTCTCAGTTTGCCATCAGAAGCAAGATGGGAAAAAAACTCATAAATGTCCCTTGGACCAAGTTTATGGGAAAGGAGGGCTATAAAAAAAAAAATAAAAGCAGTGGCTGACAGGACTTTAAAAGAACTTTGGTCAGCTTTTGGCGAAAATCGTCTCTCAGTTTACGTGGCCTGGTCGATGTGCTTATGTATTCTTTCATTTTTTTTCATACATTAGAGTTTATTCTCTACCACAGGCTGTGCCAGGTAGCAGGGCAAGACCATAAACAACATGGCCTTCCCGTATGTCTCTTTAAAAACCTTAGGAACTAGCATTTGAAACTTAAAATTTGGATTTACTTTTCACTATTAGAAGAAGTCCAGGGCATTATGGAAGCACTTAAACAAGGCACTGCTGAGAGATGAGACTGAACTGGCCTGGTCAGTGCGTGAGGTAGGTGGTTGCTGCTGCTAAGTCACTTCAGTCGTGTCTGACTCTGTGCGACCCCATAGACGGCAGCCCACCAGGCTGCCCCGTCCCTGGGATTCTCCAGGCAAGAACACTGGAGTGGGTTACCATTTCCTTCTCCAATGCCTGAAACTGAAAAGTAAAAGTGAAGTCGCTCAGTCATGTCCGACTCTTTGCGACCCCCTGGACTGCAGTGCACCAGGCTCCTCCATCCATGGGATTTTCCAGGCAAGAGTACTGGAGTGGGGTGCCATCGCCTTCTCTGAGGTAGGTGGTAGAATGTCCCAAATGAGAGCAGCAGCATCTCAGAAGTGGCCCCCACCTGCACGTGTGAACAGCATCATGTATGACTATTGTCTGTGCGTGGAATGTCCTCCCGTCCACCACTCCCAGTTCACCAAGTGTGGCAAAACCTCCAATTCAAGCATTCCTCCACTCTTGGAAGGGCTCATGGAAAGTTCCCCACAGACCCAGGCATTTTCCTCCATTTGTTCGTTATAGTGTGTATGGTCCACGCTTATAACAACGGACATGCTCTAGAACATGTTTGGTTCTCTCCCTGTGTCTGCCAGTCTAAGCAGTCTAAACTCCTTGAGGCCAGGAGTTGTGTCTTATTGACTTTACCTGCCTGCGTGACCCACAAGTGCCAGGTCCTCAATTAGGACGCTGGATGCTGAATGAAGTGGCAGTATTGTCTCCATATACTGGTGACCTGATGTGACTTTGTTTCAGAGGTTGGAGGTTGAATGACGAACGTACATACTCAACTTCTATCGGAACTTGGTTGAGGCACTTATGAAAGACAGGGCTATGGACAGCTTTCCCTAAACGGCTGCTACCTATAGTAACACAAGTATAAGAAATTCTGAGACCGTGAATTAGCAGGAATCAGACAACTGTTTATTAGGATAACTATGATAGTATCCGGAGAAGGCAATGGCACCCCACTCCAGTACTCTTGCCTGGAAAATCCCATGGACAGAGGAGCCTGGTAGGCTGCAGTCCATGGGGTCGCTGAGAGTCGGACACGACTGAGCGACTTTCACTTTCACTTTTCACTTTCATGCATTGGAGAAGGAAATGGCAACCCACTCCAGTGTTCTTGCCTGGAGAATCCCAGGGACGGGGGAGCCTGGTGGGCTGCCGTCTATGGGGTCGCACAGAGTCGGACATGACTGAAGTGACTTAGCATAGCATGATAGTATCAGATTTACCTCACCTGTTTACCTTACCCCTGCAGGTTAACTGGACATCTGAGAAAGAATAAACTCTCTCCAGATGTATATAAGTCCTGTGCCAATGATGTAAATTTCCTTTAGATGGGACCAAGGAGGCCGGAGAATGAGAACTGAGATTGCTTCAATCACAGAAGACAAAATTACAGGTTCTTCTCCCTCTATGTCAGTGAGTTCATAAAATATCATTTTGTTCATAAAAATTGCTTTTGCTACAATGAGTATACGTGATGTTATGATGATCCATGTCAGATGGAGGCTTGGAATAAGTGAAGCAACATGTAAAATCCACTGCAGGGGAATAATGGGTAAGAGCCCTCGCACACATCATTCAAGCACTAAAGAAAGATTGCATATTTACAGGAAAGTGTGAGAACATCACCTCCTGGGTATTAAAGAGAGCACAAGTACAGCCAAGGCAGTAAACAACCGAGTGCAAAAAAGTAACACAGAACCAAAGGGCAACCAAGCGAATAGGGCTGTAACTTGAAATGACTTCATAGACACCGGGAGACCCTGCTCTCCTGTGGCAATGCTTGCTTCGTAATCACTGCTCACTTGTTTGGTATTCAGACCTGTATCTTAAACACACACACAAAAACTGAGAGCCACCAGAAATTCAACTATACTTAGTTTAATATTTGCACTCTTCTACTAATTTTTAATTTGGGTAGATTATCCATGCATGCATGCTAAGTTGCTTCAGTCGCGTCTGACTCTGTGTGACCCCATAGATGGCAGCCCACCAGGCTCCTCTGTCCACAGGATTCTTAGGCAAGAATACTGGAATGTGTTGCCATTTCCTTCTCCATGGGTAGATTATATGCATCTGTAAAATTTTGGACCTTTCATTTAATCACCAACACTGAATAATCATTGAAATTTCACAGTTGAAAATAATCCCTATTATTAAGGTGACTTTGCACCCTGGTTTGCTTGGGACACTCCCGAATTTTATCTAATGTCCCAGATCCTGCAGAGTTTAACATGTAGCCTAGATTTCTTTCTCTTTTTTTTTTTTAATTTTATTTTATTTTTAAACTTTACATAATTGTATTAGTTTTGCCAAATATCAAAATGAATCCGCCACAGGTATACATGTGTTCCCCATCCTGAACCCTCCTCCCTCCTCCCTTCCCATACCATCCCTCTGGGTCGTCCCAGTGCACCAGCCCCAAGCATCCAGTATCGTGCATCGAACCTGGACTGGCAACTTGTTTCATACATGATATTTTACATGTTTCAATGCCATTCTCCCAAATCTTCCCACCCTCTCCCTCTCCCACGGAGTCCATAAGATTGTTCTATACATCAGTGTCTCTTTTGCTGTCTTGTACACAGGGTTATTGTTACCATCTAAAGCAGTAAGATAAACTAAGACAAGTTTGGCAATTTCCACTTTGTACCTCTAGCTTCTGCCAGGGTCTTGTCAAATACGGACTTGGTTCATAGTAGTTAGTATAGTATGTATGCAGTTCTGTAGGTAGTGAGTATATAGCATGTAGGGCTTTGATTGCAATGGCACCCACTCCAGTACTCCTGCCTGGCAAATCCCATGGATGGAGGAGCCTGGTAGGCTGCAGTCCATAGGGTCGCTAAGGACTGAGTGACTTTACTTTCACTTTTTACTTTCATGCATTGGAGAAGGAAATGGCAACCCACTCTAGTATTCTTTCCTGGAGAATCCCAGGGACGGCGGAGCCTGGTGGGCTGCCGACTAGGGGGTCGCACAGAGTCGGACACGACTGACGCGACTTAGCGGCAGCAGCAGGGCTTTGATTGACATATGGTTAAATCTGAAAGATGACAGGTGATAACCAAACTGACTTTTCCTTTCAAAACATATGCACTAACACCTTTCTTTCGAGAGCAGCATGTACTCCCTGGTAAAACAAAGTAGGTTCAGATTAAGTGGCTAGGGACCTCTAACCCTCTGGTCTGGCTATGATGGGAAAGTGTTCAGTGTTGCTGCCCCTGCTGGCCGAAGTGTAAACCCGCAGCCAGTTGTGCTGCGATCAGGACCATGGCCAGTGCCACAGCCTACAAAATGCGGGATGCTACCAGGCTACCAGTCAGTAGGAATCGTCAGGGATGATCGGTTTCGAGTACGTGAAATATGTGCATGGAATACAGACTTGACTGCCCGACCAGAGATCACAGAAAGAATAGCCTGAATATATTTGTCAGTGGTACTTATTATTTATTGTATGGTATAAACCTACAATTATGTATTTACTTTATTGTTTAGTAAGGTTTGGTTTTATTTTGTCTCTTCCAAGGCAATGATCTCAAACAAGTAAATGTCTAATGAAATATTTAATGCTGAATTTCCATTTCTTAAGAAACTTGGTGATGAAAATGTCAGTTGCACAAAATTTTGGTTTACATTTATCATCTACCTGACATCGCCAGAAGACACAAATACTTTGAAGCTGCATCCATGGCTATTTCAAAAGTTAGTAATTATTTTAAAAAGACTGTTTCCAAAAGAGTCAATATAACAAGTACAGCTGCAGAAGGTTCATTTACAACACTGGAAAGTATGACTTATCATTGGGATCAAATGAGTATTTTTCTGAATTAATCTCACTTTTTATTCCAAGTTTCTCCTGTATATGTGTAAAAGTGAAATTATAGCTATTAAAAGTATTGGCTCCATTAGCTAGAGAACTTCACTAAGAGTTAGATGATATCAGTTTTACATTAGTGTCATGAGATTCTTCAAATAGAAATTCAGTTAAATCCAGTAATGTCTTTTAAATTCAACACATGAAATCAAGCTAAAACATTTAGAAGTTCATTCTGTCTTGATAAAATATTTTAACATTCTCATAAATGCTATTAAGTTCTGGATAAAAACCTCAACCTTGAAGATAAAGTTACTTGTATTTGCAGTGATAGTATGATACAAATTTTGGTAGAGCCCAATATTGTGGTAAAAACCATGTTCCAACAAAATCAAGAAACTTGTGTTGCAGGTTTGGAATTGGAATTCTGGTTGGAATAGGTTGTAGTGCACGTATTATTCATGAATGTGTCCAAACAAGCTTTGATAATCTACTTGTCAAAATAGAGGCTGCATTTAAAGTCAGCCAAATTATAAACTTTTGTGACAAAATTCATGCTTCATTTATCTTAAAATGTTTCAGTTGTGGCACTGCGTGCTTTTTCTCTTCACTGTCTGTCACCACCAGATTTTAGAAATGTTTTAATTTTAAAGAACTACTTTGTAGATCCATCTAAGTATCTGACAATGATACTGAACCTTATTGTAAAGCAGTCCTCTAAATTTAGGTTGCATTTTGTTTGAAAGATGTTGTAAATCTTTAATCAGATATTCAACTGATGGAACACCAAACAACTTCAGCTTTTGAAATGTGCAGCAAATTATAACTATTGAAAGAAAATCTTGAAACCAGAAAGATGAATTGTAACTTCATAAAAGCAAAGGAAGAAATGGATAAGCTAAATGATAAGAGATGAAAAGCATAAAATATTAAACTTTGAAGTTCTGTAATTGTACTTTGGAATATCTTCACCTCTAGGGAAAACCTTCTAATGGAGATCCCTTGGATTCTTTTTTAATGAAATATTCTATACTGAATGGGACTATATTGAGATAGCCTTCAAACGCTGCAGATAATTTCTTGATAAGTTATACTTTGTAAACCTATCTTTTGAAGCAATGGAGGAAAAAGACAGAGCATGCAAAAATATTTGGCATGAAATATTTATACATTTACATATTTTAAAAGAGAATTAAGAATATCATTCATCCAGCAGAATTCGCTCCAAGCTTACCAGATAGATACATGAATATCTAAGGTATTTTTGTGACTAAAAATAGCATGGTCTACAAAAGGAAGTCAATGGAAGTTATGAAAAATTTTAAATTTGTCAGTCATAAAATGTAGCTTTGAAGGATACTGCAATCAGTTTTATCTTAAAAATGATTAATAAGCCATATCCAAAATTATATTCTTCAGAAAAATACCTGTGTCATAATATTAGAGACTGATACAACCAAGAAGTTAAATATTTAGAGATATACCAAGAATAATTATTTATTTATGCTGTTTCTAATATTTACATAGTCAATATAAAGAAGTTGCATTTTACTTTAATGCACATGATACACATAAATCTTATTTTTTAGAAATACTTCTATTTTTGAAAGTAATGATTGAGTAGAATTCATATCCATCCATATAATAAACCCATTTATATTGCAATAAATAGACATCCCAAAATGTTATATAATCATAACTATTATGGTACTTCCTTTTATCCTTTTGATTATATACTTACCTGAGGGAAAAGTCAAAGCTATGGTTCTTCCAGTAGTCATGTATGTATGTGAGAGTTGGACTATAAAGAAAGCTGAGCACAGAAGAATTGATGCTTTTGAACTGTGGTGTTGGAGAAGACTCTTGAGAGTCCCTTGGACTGCAAGGAGATCCAACCAGGCTATCCTAAAGGAAATCAGTCCTGAGTATTCATTGGAAGGACTGATGCTGAAGCTGAAACTCCAATACTTTGGTCACCTGATGTGAAGAACTGACTCATTGGAAAAGACCCTAATGCTGGGAAGGATTGAAGGCAGGCAGAGAAGGGGACGACAGAGGATGAGATGGTTGGATGACATCACTGACACAATGGACATGAGTTTGAGTAAACTCCGGGAGTTGGTGATGGACAGGGAAGCCTGGCGTGCTGCAGTCCATGGGGTCACAAAGACTCGGACATGACTGAGTGACTGAACTGAACTGAGGGAAAAGTCTTATTTTCCAGGGACCAAGTAGTAGAAAGCTCAGAAAATAAAACAGACACTAGCTGCAGCCTCTTCCTAGATTTTAGACCATAAAGTCACAGAAACATCTACATTTCAAGTTAGAAAGGAACTAAAAAGATAATGCAACTCAGACTCAATAAGCATCTCCCTTTATTAGATCTACATAGTGTTCTTGGATCTACATTTTATCTATAATAACTCTCAACTCTCTCCAAACAGGAGATCTTAGAAATGAGAGGAAGGGTGCTTTCTTAGTCAAGGAGCCATGGTAACACATGTAAACTTACAGAGACTCTAGGTCTTTGCTCCAGGAGTAAGTACCTACTTCATAAAATGGACATTTGGTAGTCACACAGATTTTCCATAAAAACGAATTTTTAAAAATATAGTCTTTTATAGACTACACAAATATTTTTAACTATTTCTAAATATGGTCTTTGAATGAAATATGTTGATCATAAAATTTGGAGTCTATGAGCATGCTAAACTTTCATGAAAACCTTCCTCTGTAGATGGACAAGGAAAGAGGTAAGATGGCAGGCAAGGGATTGGCTTAAGTGAGAAGAAAATCTTGATTGGAAACTTAAAAATGATACCAATAAGACACATTTAAATTTTTATTAAATTCAGAAATAATAGCTTTTTAAACATGTTTATAAAATTTAGTAGTGAATATAAAAATAATGGAGTTAATATTTTCAGTTCCCTTTATGTGGTATCTTAAAAGGTGAGATTGTTTTGTTAAACAGAACTTTTTTCTCCCTTTTTAAAAATACTCTTTTCCACTAAGGTTTATCATACGATATTGAATATAATTCCCTATGCTAGCAGGACCTTGCTGTCTACCCATTCTATACATGAAAGTTTATGTCTGCTAAACCCAAGCACTCACCTTATCCTTCCCCCAACCAACCTTCTCCCCCTTCATAACCACCCAGTCTGTTCTCTGTCTGTGATTCTGTAAACAGAACTTTTTTTTTTTTAAACATACTGCTTTTAGGTTTTTCTTTTCATTAGAGCATATTTTTACCTGTTCACTTTTCAGAGGACTACTTTATCTGCAAACATGTAGGTCTGGTCGCATGCTAATAAACCACCAGAAAAGATACACATTTTCAAGAGCTATCAGAAGGTCTGAAAGGAGATTCTCCTCATTTTGAACAAAGTTGAGCTAGTTGACTATCTTCTCCGACATATTATGGAATCAGGGGAAGCAGCTTGTCGATAACAAAGCTCTGAGCCCTTTGGAAAACAACTGTCTTCTCCAAGCTATGAATTTCATCTACAAGGAAATCTCTTGGTAAGGAAAAAAAAAAGAACCACTGAGTCATTTGCAGCAACCTGGATGGACCTAGAGATGGTCATACTGAGTGAAGTTAAGTCAGACAGAGAAGGAGAAATGTCATGTGACATCCCTTATATGTGGAATCTGAAAAGAATTGATACAAATTAGCTTACAAAACAGAAAAATATTCACAGACTTAGAGAATGAACTTGTGGTTGCTGGTGGCGCAGGGGTGGAGGAGGGGAATGGGGGAAGGCACAGTTATGGAGTTTGAGATGGACACATACACACCGCTGTATTTAAAATGCATGACCAAAAAGGATATACTGTATAGAACATGGAACTCTGCTCAGTGTTATGTGGCAGCCTGGATGGGGGAGGAGTCTAGGGGGAATGGATACATGTATAGGTATGGCTGAGCCCCTTCACTGCTCACTTGACACTCAGGACATTGTTAATAGGCTATACTCCAACACAAAGTAAAAAGTTTAAAAAAAAGAATCTACTATGCACCAAATAATTTGCATGCCTGATTTTACTAATTTCTATTGAAAATAATTTAAAGATGAGGACATTTTAGCTTATAGAGACTGAGTATACAGCCCAAACTCATATATAGTAAGTAGTGGAATTAGGAGGCATGTGACCCCAGGATACATGCTCTTCTATTGCATTTCACCACTTTCCATCTCATGCCTTTCATGTTTCCCCATCATTCAAATCTCAAGTGGAATGAGAGCAGGGTGCAGTGGAAGAGGAGGAAGGAGCCCACACATTTCACAGCCTTTGTGAGATTCAACTGCCCACACTCACTAGGTGGTGAGTTCAGGGTGAGACCGTGTCTGTATTATTCACCTCTCTATACCAAGCACCTCATTCTATACACACGGCGTATAGAGGCCAAGGATATTTAGAAGGAATCAATAATGGGTCAAATTTTAGTGAGTGGAATGGAAAGACTGAAACTGGATATTTTGACCCTATTAGCTAGAAAATAATCTAATGTTTCTGCTGCTTTTCACACCTCTTCATATTGAATTCATCCACTCATTCAATACATAGTTTGCTGAGTTCCGGGCATTATGGATGTAACATTGAGCAAAGTTCCTGTCCTCATGAAGACATTCTGGTAATCAAAGAATTTCACCACTAGTTTTGAACCCTCAGAGCTGCCTTGTGAAATGGATGAGGTGGGTGTTTGTTTGTACCCTGCTGGCTCGCTAAAATATTGCAAAAATATCTAATCCATGAAATTTCATTCAACGAAGTACATCAATGACAAAAATAATATAACCATCTGAACATGTTTTTTAATTCCAGATTCCCTTCTGTTCTCAACATAATGTGATAATTTAGTATTATTTTATTCATCAGTTTTCCTACCAAACACACACACACACACACCCTACCATCCTAACCCAACCCCTTCCATGCCTCCACAGCAATGCTCAATGAAGAATTATCACTACCGCGTCTGTTACGAGCTTATCATGTGCTGGACACCTGGGCCTTATTTTATATTATTTATGATCTTTCCTATAACCTCAAAAAGTAATTATTTCTATCCTAGATTTACAGATGAGAAAACTGTGATTCAGGAGATGATTTCACCCAAAATTGCAGGGCCAGTTAGTAGCTTCGTTCAAGTCCAGATATACACCTGTCTTGGTTCTGTCAGTGTTTCTGACTCAGAGTAGAGTTTCCCTAACTCCCTCCTCTTCTTTCTTTAACCCATTCTCTACAACTCACCAAAGTTATAGTTTGAAACACAGGTTTGATCATATAACTACTCTTACAAAGAATGAATGGATTGCCTCGACTTTTAAGATAAAAATGTGCAAACCTCAGCACAGAATACAGGGTCCTTCTTGGCTGTGCCCAGGCTTTGCTTGACTCTCCTAGGCTGTCATTTCCCATGAAGCATTTATTCCCAGGACACAGCAGGCTTTCTTTGTGGCTGTTCATGCACACATTTCATCTCCACCTTATTCTTTTTCTCTCTCTAGTAAAGCCCTACTCTTCCTTTCATACCTACTTCAAAGAGTTCCTTGTTTGGGAACCTTCCCTAGCTTCTCCAGAATTATCTCCTCCTCCAGGGATCCCCAGCATGCATGCATGCTAAGTCGCTTCAGTTGTGTCTGACTTGTTGCGACCCCATGGACTGCAGCCTACCAGACTCCTCTGTCCATTGGATTCTCCAGGCAAGAATACTGGAGTGGGTTGGCATGCCCTTCTCCAGGGGATCTTCCCAACCTGGGGATCAAATTTGCATCTCTTAAGTCTCCTGCATTGGTAGGCGGGTTCTTTATCACTAGTGCCACATGGGAGACCTGGATCCCAGAGCCATCATGCTAACCAGTGTTAATCATAGAGTCACTTGTGGTGGCTCAGACAGTAAAGAATCCGTCTGCAATGTGAGAGACCCAGGTTCAATCCCTGGGTGGGGAAGATCTCCCAGAGAAGGGAATGGCTACCCACTCAAGTATTCTTGCCTGGCGAATACCATGGACAGAGGAGCCTGGTGGGCTCGAGTTCATGGGGTCGCAAAGAGTCTGCCAAGAACACACTCGTCGCATGGGTTCCTTTACTTGGTATGGCCTTTGTTTAATTGTCTTCCTTCCTTTCCCTGCCACCTCCCCCCATGCTATGGGCTCCTTGAAAGCTGAGTCAAATTCTTATTCACCCGTCTCCCTGGAGCATAGCACTGGGCTTGTCACGTAGTAGGGCTGGAAAAATTCTAGGTGAATAATAAACGACTGCCCTCTCCTGCCTCGTCCTTCTTTCATGACCTCAAATCCAACAGAGCCAGAAGAGAAACGCTCTAAAGCATGACTAGGACGGCTCCCTGCAAGAAAGCACTCCAGGGCAGCAGAGTGGCTCCGGCGACGTCCCCAGCAAGATGTAATTTACAGGTTGTCTTGATGTGACTCGATAATGCAATAATTGACGAACTGATCACATAATGTAAAACCGTCTGGCTCTGAATAGACTGCTCTCAGAGATGAAACAAAAATGAGAGCATGTCTGTATAATCGGTGTGTAAACGCAAGCAGGGTATTAAGCATTCCTTTTTATTCTTAAAGAGCTGAAATGAGACAAGCTCTCCCCGCCCCAAAGCAATCTCTCTCTTTCTCTCTCTCTCTTTTCTCTGCTAATAAGCTCTGAGCAATTTGGAGGCAAGGTGTGATATTGCTCTCACAGATAAATAATAACAAACAAAAAAAATCATAATGTTGATGTGATTATACCTCACTGACTAAAGGCAATTAAAGGTAGATTCTTTTTTTTATTAGTTTGCTGATCCTGGGCATCCAACTCCTCATAACTGCTCAATATATCACACTAGTTAATCATTCTTGTCATTATCTTTAATGTCTTATTAGAGGGCTTCATTCATCTGGTTTTTATCTGTTTCATTGGAAGCAGTTTTAATCTCATTTCCGCAGCGCTGATAAGCCTGTTAGTTTGCACAAATTGGTTTTGGTGACAATGTGTAGATAGCAATAACGTGATTTCCAAACGGAGAGGAGAAATCTATTCAGGTCCAAAAAGCCAGGTGGCTTGAGCAAAGAAGTTGTGGAGAGGTGGAAACAGTGGTCTTGGCTTCCTACAGGAAAAAATGAAGAAGGTAGAAAGCAGGATGAGAAGAAGGGAGAACAGGAAGCTCAGATAAATTGTTACAAGACCCCCGCACCGCACCCGCACCTACATCCACAACCCGCACCGGTCCAGCCCCGCAAGTCAGAGAGCCAGCGGTGATGGCCGCGTCTGACCACTAGATGGCCGCGTTGAGTCAACAGTGTCCCATCGCAGCGGTGGAAGAGGACGCACGTTTAGTGGTAGCGCTTTGCCCCTCAGGCTGGAGCACCCAACTCTAAGATTCCACCCTGAGGGTGCTCCCAGCGCTGTCAGAGGTCTTTCCTGAGAGACCTTGTCAGAGTTTCCTTCCTGCTCTGGGGTGCTTAATATCAGACTGTCTTAAGCCATCTATCCAGCTAATGAAGCAGCGTTCCTCACTTCGACCTCACTTTAGAATGGCCTGGCTCTAGGTTTCTTAGAATAAAGTAGGCAATAAGCCTATCAGATTCAGTAGCTCAAAAATGCATTCATCGTAGATGCTAAATGCAGTTTCCGCAGGTTTCCAGGTTGGGAGTCATCTTTTGCAGGCCAGGGGCAGGGGTCGGGGGTCCAGGGCGGGGCAGGGTGGAGAGAGGGGAGGGAATCAATAGCCTGTCAATCTGATTGGCAAATTTCGGAATGTCTATCAGGTTTAAGAAGGTAGCCTCTTGAATTTCCTGACTCCTGCTGCTCGGGTCCTGGTACTGAAGCCAGAAAGTGAGGCTTGTCTATTACAGTCCTGGCCTCTTTCTTGGGAGTGTTGATCTGGATGTGGGTGTCTGGAAAGATTTAAATCCAAAATCACTCTCCAAATGCACTAAACTCTATCAGATTTATACTTCACACACACATGAAACACCAAAATAATAATAATAGGGAAAGGAAGCATTTCAGACAAAAGAAAAGGGGAGGGGTCTCATAATAGACTCCCGAATCACTTGTTTTGGAGGCGAACAGATACCAGCCAGATGCAGACAGTCAATTATCTGGTGGTGTCTGGGGTGGGAGGGCGCTAATAATATTCCAAAATCCTCAACTGCCAAAACACTTTGCAGATCCGTTTTCAGACCCTCTGCTTTTCAAGGAACATTCGGTTCACGTTTGTCTGATTCATTCTCACAACTCAAATGTTGATATAAAGTCTGCTTGTGAAATTCTGAGACCTCTTGTTTTTAGAAACTCAGGAGGCCACACTTCCCTCAGACCTAGGCGAAGTGTGAACGCCTCTCTATTTTAGAATCTGAAACTCGCTCGATGTTTCAGACCGTCTCAGCTAAGTTCTCGCAATCCCTCTTTATCCCATGTTCTGATTTGCCTGGTTTAAAAGCATATCCATCTTGTAACTACTCTGTGGAGCAAAGAATTGAGGATGATGTTTAATGCGTCGCTTCTGATCTGAGCCTCCAAGGTGGAAATAGAATCCCAAGACTACAGGGTAAAGAGACCGGTTTCCTGCAGCTGCCGTTAGCTGAGCTCTCCCTCTCGAATCAGGTGCCGTGGGGCAATCATGGCAAGTAATAATGTCTAGAACCCACGAAACCAGCTAGGTTTACATTTCTTTCCAATGTGGTGCTGTTCCTTCACATGGAAATCATAGCACAGGGCAACGGGGTACCTGCCTGGGGCCATGTGAGTGCAGCCGCCTTCATTATCCCAGTGGGGACATATTGGCTGTGCATGTGGTCTGATGAGAATGTGGCCTTTTGAAACCCTATTTGTCCGGGTAGCCGTGGCGCCTACTATCGGGGCTGTCTGTTCCAGAGGTTCCCGTCAAGATTTGACTTAGACATGTGTGTCTTTATTCTTCCTCTAAAACATGCCATTAACTCTTTGGAACAAAATGCACATGAGGTCTACCTACCAGCCAGTATGCACCAACTGTAGTTGGATTTGCTGCCCGGCGGCTTTGGAGATGAACTCAAGGCCTTTCGGGGACCATCCTCTTTCCCTTCCACCAGTTTCCACCAGCCCCTAAAGGTCAGGGTATGGATCTCTGATGGATGTTCTGGCTCCTTAAACTACCACAGAATGCACTGTGGCCGCATAGCATTAACAGCCTCAGACGAATCGTGCCAGCCGCTCCGACGCAGAGCAAGGTCTACTTGAGAAGGGCAGAAGGACCCCACACGGGGCTAGAGACGAAGCAACTCATCCCTCTACTTTTTCACGTCCTTACACTGAGAACCAGAAAACCGCGTGTGTAAGGACACACTTCATCTACGTATAAAGTGCCGAGTGCATAGGAGTCAGATCTGTTAACAGCCTGATCCAAGTGAGCAAGGGCTGTCGGAAAACAGAAGCCAGGAAAAGCAGACACATGGCAAATGGTCCATCTGCCCGGGCCCAGAATCCAAATATTACAGACCCGACGTCGGGAACGCAGATGTAACTGCCAACGGGAGTTCCTGCCAAACTTTTTCAAAACTTTCCGTGGTGCAGCTGACACCTATTTGAAAGTTTCTCCCTCCTTCTACCCACTGGGATAATGTCAGGTTTCTCTGACCTGAGTGCAGAGGGAGAATAAAAATCAAAGTAAGCTGTGTTTCTCGGACTCCATAGTCTGTCTTAGAACAGCATCTCTGAGTCTCTGTCCCCACGTGATCGCTCACATCCCTTGGATTCCAGGTGGTATCCGCTGGCTCTCTCGGCGCCTCTGCTGATACCTACTGCCGAGACCACAGATGCCTAGACCAATGTGCAGATCCTAGGGTGTCTCTTGGATCTGGGGGCATCCAGGGAAGCCGATGCTTCTGTTACGCTCCTCTATTTCTTTTTTTAAAACAGTATTTATTTATTTGGCTGCATCGGGTGTCAGCTGCGGCACACAGGGTCTTTCTTCATTGCATCATGGGGGATCTTTCGCTGAGGCCTACAGGCTCTTCAGTTGTGGCGGGTGGGCTCCAGAGCTCGAGGGCTCAGTAGTTTGGTTGCCTGGGCTTAGTTACTCCACACCACGTGGGATCTTAGTTCCCCAACCAGGGATTGAATCTGCATGCCCTGCATTGCAAGGCAGATTCTTCACCGCTGGACCAGCAGGGAAGTTCTATTGTGCTCCTGTTTTATAGCTGTCCCCTCATCCAAGAATTTGTGTTTACCACGGGGTCTGGGTTCTCAAAGATAGATGTCAGAATTTCCTTTCTCTCCCTTTGTTGCATGGTCATGGACCACGCTCACACGCTTTGGCCTTCTCTGTCGAGGACATACTCTTTCTCAGCATGTCTTTGGTGCCTCCAACAAGTAGGTGCCAGGGGGCCAGTGAGGAGGGCTCCCCAGAGGGAGCCCATCTTTGGTATCAAACAGCTTTGGCTCAATCTGGGACCTCCCACAGCCCCTGAATCCACACACACACAGAGTCCACGCCTGCACATCCCAGGGCTTAGGACACTTAGAAGCATTTCTCCTGTTTCCATTTGAGAGCATCTGTTGAGTCTGATTTAATATTTGGGAAGATGTACGTAACCCAGATAAAATGGGTCCTAAGTTACAGCCCCATCTACAAATTAAGTCATATTCAAAGAAACCCCATCTTTCCAGCTTTTTAGAGAATTTTAATATTGAACAGAATCTCTTGGGGGGAGGAAAAAAAAAGATGTCAAAGGAGCCCAATTCATAGCTCCTAGTAAAAACTTCTTAAAAATTACCTTTCCTCCTTCCTCTGATTCTCAGGATAACTCGCCTGCCCCAGGGGATCTGAATCCTTTCCCCAAGGAGTCCTGTGGGTACCCGTGTGAGTTCTTAGCTTTCCCCTGCTCCCCGTTTCTTCCATTTCTGTTCTTTCATTTTCCCCATGAGTAAAGCTCAGTCCTTTTATATGCAGCCCCTCCTCCCAAACATCTTACCTCTCTTTTCTGCCTCTCACCACAAGTCATCGGGATTCTGCATCATCAAAGTCCAAGAATTGAACCTCAGAGAGATTCAGCCATCTGTGTCTCGAGATAAAATTCTTTATAGAGAGTGGGAGATGGAGACATTGAGGATGCCAGACTGTGTCCCCTAAGTGTTCAGGGTGGTGGCGGGTGGTGGTGGAGTGGACAGAGACTCTCACATTAATGCTTTATGTCTCCAAAACACAAAGATGGAGGTTGAGTTGTAATCACACACCTCTCCCTATGGTCTAAACCAATTGAGAAACAGGCACTACAGCCACAGGGGGACCCAGATAGAAATTTATCTGTTGGCGAACCTGGACTGCAGAACCTTAGGCCTGCAATCAAAATCAGGCTCCTCTCTGCTTTCCGTCACACTTAGTTCCTAGGTCTCCGACAAGGGAGACAGAGACAAAGCCGACCTCATCCTGCCCGTCAGCCACCCAGAGGAGCCTTTTCTGTCACCCACCTTCCTATACTCAGAGGGCCCAAAAGCCAAGAGGCAGATGAACTCTAGACTTTCCTGCAGAGGTGCGGGGTCAGAAGGAAGGGTGCTCACCAGAAGGGAGAAGACCTTGGAGAGTTTGAGCCATGCCCGCACCTGCCCTTCATCCAATCAAATGAGTCACCCTACTCTCATCACCCAATGCAAACTCCTCTCCTGTGGTGGTTTAGTCACTAAGTAGTGTCCTACTCTTACAACCCCATGGACTGTAGCCCGCCAGGCTCCTCTGTCCAAGGGATTCTCCAGGCAAGAATACTGGAGTGGGTTGCCATGCCCTTCTCCAGGGGATCTTGCCGACCCAGGAATCGAACCTGGGTCTCCTGCGTTGCAGGCAGATTCTTTACCAACTGAGCTATAAGGGAAGGTTTCAGATCCTCTCCTAGGACTTTTAAAAGTTCAACAAAAGCCCACTCCAAGCTAATCCAAGGCATAAAGATAGAAATGGGGAGAAAATAATGTGCTACAATTAATAAGCCTGAGTTTCTGCATACAAAATATTTGTTCTAGACGTTGATCATTTAAAGGATTTTGTTGTCTTTCCTTATTGAAAAGATTTTGGGTGTCTTTTCACATGAAGTAGCAGGAAGAAAAATAGAAGAAGAAGAGTCAGAAAACAGGCTTCTACCTCAGATTCTTACTCAGGCTTTTAAGTTGGAATTTGTCCCCAGCACTCTGTCTCTTGGTTCCTGGCAGACCACTGGCTAGGCAGCCTCTTTATCCATGCACCCGAGGGGCCTCCTTGGTTCAGCAGTCCAAGTTCTAACCTGTATGGAAGAGAGGAAACCTCCTTTACAGCAGTTTTATTTTTTAAAGAGCTATAATCTGAGATCCTAGAGGCTGCATAGTGCAGAGAAGCTGGGAATAGTCCCCAGAACACTAACTGCCTCTGTTGAAATAGTGGCTCTACCACTATTTAGCTGAGTGACCTCTGGCAAGTTATTTAACCTTTCAATTTCCTCACCTATAAAATAAGAGACATTAACAGTGTGAGCCTATCGGGGAATTAAGTGTCTTAGGGTATGTAAACACTTGGAGTAGTCGCTGGCACAGAGGAAGGGACGTGAAGTGATTGCCAGCTTTGTTGTTGTTCAGTCACTAAGTCGTGTCTGACTCTTTGCAACCTCCTGGGCTGCAGCACGCCAGGCTTCCCTGTCCTTCACCGTCTCCCAGAGTTTGCTCAAACTCGTGATCATTGAGTTGGTGATACTATCCAACCATCTCATCCTCTGCCACCCCCTTCTCCTCCTGCCTTCAATCTTTCCCAGCATCAGGGTCTTTTCCAGTGAACTGGCTCTTCACATCAGGTGGCCAAAGTATTGGAACTTCAGCCTCAGCATCAGTCTTTCCAGTGAATATTCAGGACGAATTTTCTTTAGTATGGACTGGTTTGCTCTCCTTGCTGTCCAAGCAACTCTCAAGAGTCTTCTCCAGCACTATAGTTGGAAAGCATCAGTTCTTTGGTGCTCAGATTTTTTATGGTTCAACTCTCACATCCATACATGACTGCTGGAAAATCCACGGCTTCGACTAGATGGACCTTGTCAGCAGCATTATGGTTTAGTAAATTTCAGTACAGAAACCAACAGAATACTATAATCTCATCACAATCACTTTATGAACCTTTCTAATAACATGGAAATGCTCAGGCTTAATTGCTAAATTTGAAAGCCAGAATTAAAATGTTTATATACTGTTTTGAACCATGTTTAAAAATAACAGCAACTAGAATGAATTCTAACAAAATGTTAATTGGCTATCTTTGGTCATCAGATTACAAAAAAATATTTTATTTTTTCTTTCTGCTTTCCCACATGAACGTTCTACAACAGAATGTATTCATTTAAAAAATGTTAATTTTGATTATTTAAATAATTCTGGCATCAGGGGCAGATATAGCAGGCAAGCCATGTCTAACAAAATGTTGCTCTTCTGTCTGGATAAACTACACATTAGAGTGACAATAAATTCTATTTTCAATGGAAGCAAGACATTCCTTTTTCAGTAGTAAATCACTCTGTTGCTACCCCACCCCACCAGCATTATAAATGCCTCTCTCCTTGGTAGGTGTTTCTCCTGGGGCTGCATTCCACAACCCCACGGCAGGTATCAAGTTCTGCCATTCCTTTGAGGATCCATCCATCCTGAAGACAGTTGTTGCTTGAAGCAAGAAGCCTTGTCAGCCCCACCTGCTCCATCACCCTGCCCCTCACATCATATTTACCAATGTATTAAGTATTTGATGACGGGATGTGCTCAAGGCCAAAGATGACAGCTAGGCCCACTCTTCTATTGCTGCTCCATTACCCTTCCACCTAGAAGGTAGAAAATTTTTGTTGAATAATACAACTCAAATAATTCCAGCCCCAAGTTGAAGCCTCAGCCTCCAGGTCTCTGACTTCCTAGAATATTCCTTGGATGGAAACTTCCACCTGGACTCTCATCCTTGAGGTACATTGCCAGTTTCAGGGGGTTGCAATTTTTTTTCCCCAGTATTTATGAGTTTAGATTGCTGCAAACCAAGAGAGGTTATCTGCTAAGAGCATCACAGGACTCAATCTGTCAGCTTCAGCATTTAACCTGGGGGGAAAGGAGCTCTCTGGCCAAGCCCTCAGTGATGGCACCATCGTGAACTCACACACACCGTGACGCAAAGCTCAGTGTCAGCAAAGATGGACTCAGCTCCAGGCCACCCACATGCAAGCTCTGCCTTGTCTTGCCTTTCTTTTCCCCTATTTCTTGCTTTTTAATACTCCCCTGGACTCATCAAAGTTATAAAATATTGTAGCTAGAAAGGGACTGAGCTCTGCCCAACGTCACAGAGCTAGTTAGAAATAATAATAACAGCAGTGATAGGGACTAACAAATTGAGACAAGCCTTCGCTCCAGGCCAGGTACTCTGCTAAGAGTTTCGATAAAGTGACTTATTTAATCCGCACCACAACCTCGTAAGGTAAATACTATCTGGTTGGCCAAAAACAAACTTTTTGGCCAATCCAATATTAGTATTCATGTGTCATGGAGGAGGATACTAAGGCCCAGGATATTAAGTGACTTTTCCAAGCCAGGACCCTTGGTCTCTTGATTTATCACTTGTTCTTTCCAAGATACCAAGCTGTTGCATGGAACTCTGAAGCCAGCACCCTTAGAATCTTCCTCCTGACTGCTGGACCAGACAGAAACAAAACAAAATAGTCACAGAGGTACAAAAAAGAGTCCATTCAACTTTATCTCAGAAAACATTCTCTGACCACCTGCCCTGGTGCTGGGTGCTGTGAGAAGTCAGAAATGAAACAAAGCGAGGACGATACTTTAATGCAACTTAAGATGTAATAGGGACAGAGGTCAACACAATATTGCAAAGCAATTATCCTCCAATTAAAAAAAATGTAATAGAAGAAGACGGAAGAATGAAATAAGTGTTGAACATTGATAACATTTATGGAAAATCCTTTTTTCAAGGACTGAACACAACGCAAACAAACCATAGTGAGACAGATTCTTGACTCTCCCACCTATCTCTCCTTCACCAACTCCAACCCTCAAGGTCAAGACCCTCCGTTGAGGCTGTAATTAGCCAAAGGAAGGGGAAGGGGATGCATCTTGGTTGATAATCTCACTGCTTGCAAGGAGGCTAGGGGAAGCTCATCCCATTTTAGAGATTAAATA
Source organism: Bubalus bubalis (assembly GCF_019923935.1). Lineage (NCBI taxonomy): Eukaryota > Metazoa > Chordata > Mammalia > Artiodactyla > Bovidae > Bubalus > Bubalus bubalis. The sequence goes on from NC_059161.1 coordinate 6,987,514, forward strand.
GCCAAGGCTAAGGGTGATTCAGTCATTTGCCTCTGACATCATAAAACTACTCTGCTGCACACACAGGACTTGAAACCCTCTGTGGCCCCAAGGCAAATGAGCTCCCATTGCAAAGCACTCCCTCCCCACTCCCTCCATTCCCTGGACTCATCTCCCAGCAAAGCCTTTACCTGTGGGTCCCATTTGGTGAGTGATGGATGAACATTTCTGAGCAGTGCCAGCCCCTCCTCCAAGCCTGGCCTGGCAGCTGCGCCATTCCAGAACAAACACACGTTTGATCTATGAGGCTACTTTCTTGCCATGAAAGCCATGAAAGGATGTGTCTCCCAAGTGACCTCTTCCTTGGTAGTTGGAGAGAAAATGTGATAAAAAGCAAGAGCCGTGTCCTTTGAAGATAATTCATACATTGGCCAATAGATGCGATAAAGTAGCTAGAAATCCAGCACGGGCTACAAACAACTCCACATTAAAGGCATCTGTGTTTAATAAAACTAATAAATCAAATGCTCTTAGGTGGTGCCTCCTGGCTATGTTTTAGGGCTATAATTGGTGCACATGGATAATACAAGAATAAAAGGTATTGAGTCAGCACAGAGACCGCTAACCCCTGACGTGCCCCTCGAGTATTTCTGGGATTCTTTTGGTGTTTTGTTTGGGGAAATTTATCAAAAGCAAAGTCCCTTTCCTAGAAAAGTGCCAGGCTACCAATCTCTGCCCTTAAACAGGGAGTACGCTCTCTCTCCCGGGATCTACAAGCACAATGGAAAAGCCAGAGAAGAAGGTGAGCCCTGATACAGACTTATTTACAAAACAGACTCAGAGAAGGAACCTATGGTTGTTGTGGGAAAGGATAGGGGAAAGGGATAGTCATGGAGTTTGGGATGGACAAGAGGCACGCTGCTATATTTAAAATGGATAACCTAACCAACAAGGACACAGGAAACTCTGCTCAGTGTTATGTGGCAGCCTGGATGAGAGAGAGTTTGGGGGAGAATGGATACTTGTATATGTATGGCTGAGTCCCTTCACTGTCCACCTGAATCTATCACAACATTGTTAATCAGCTATTCAGTTCAGTTCAGTTCAGTCGCTCAGTCGTGTCCGACTCTTTGCGACCCCATGGACTGTAGCACACCAGGCCTCCCTGTCCATCACCAACTTCCTGGAGTTTACTCAAACTCATATCTATCGCATCCGTGATGCCATCCAACCGTCTCATCCTCTGTCGTCCCCTTCTCCTCCTGCCTTCAATCTTTCCCAGCATCAGGGTCTTTTCTATACTCCAATACAAAATAACAAACTTAATTTTTTCAGGAAAAAATTAAAAATGGAACAAAAAAGAGGGAACATTAAACATATTAATTTGTTGTGCCTCTCAGATATGCACTTGAGATGTGTTTTCTGATTTAATCCTCACAGGCACCCCTCAGATGCGTGACGCTACTGCCTTATTACAGGAGAGAACACACATCAGTGAGGTGAGCGTGCAAAGGCAGAACTGACAGACTTCCAAGCCAGTGAAAGAAGAAGCTGAAGAAGCTTGGGGTACTCAACCTTGAGAAGATGGACTACAAGAGCAGCTGCTAGAAACTCTAGGTCCATCTAAGACTATTCCTTGAAGAACAGAAGCCCCTTTGCATTAAACCAGAAGAGAACTAAGGATGTAGGTTTAGAAACAGGAGGAGCTCATTGGTAGCAGTCCTCTCCAAGGACTGTTGGACCTAAAAGGAAGTGGTGGAAATTCCTGTTCTGGAGAAAACTTAAATTCACAGCGATATTGTAGACAGGACATTTGACCGGGTCTGTGTTCAGGCATTGGCACATACAAACGAGTAATCACCTCTCTGGCCTTCCCTGTGCTTTGTAAAATGGAGACAGTAATAACTAATTTGGAGGGTTTGGGGGAAAGCAGTAAACAAAATGATGTATATAAAATCCTTGGTAAACCCTAAGGTACTATCAAGCACGAGGATTGTTATGACTCCATCTTTCTGGAACTTTTAACATATAACCCAGCCTGGAGACAGAGGGATGGACTCAATGACTTCCTATGACTCGTTTTTATCACCAGAAGTAGACAATTCAAAGCTTGGGAGAGAAGGCAAGCAGCTTCTAGGGATCGTTAGCTTTACAAGCTTTCAGAAAACCTCAGTCTAAAATAGAGACAGCTCATCCCTCTTCCATGACACGTTTCAATGACATAGTCAGCTCCATCTCGGCTGCAGAGTATGAGAGCAGTAGAACTGGTCAAGGTCCGCCCGGCTGCTGCCAGGAAGGAGGGTAGTTTGGATGACAAGTTACAGGGTCATGATACTGAAGCAAATTCATGATTTGGGCTGGAAGAAATTGGCCTTTGCCTCAGAGGCTATTTAATGCCATAAGACTCCAAGCCCTGTTTCAGAGGTCAACTTTTAAAAAAAAAAAAGATAGTGACCTTAATTATTATAGCATATTGATTAGTTAGGGACAGATGGCTTGAAGTTTATTCCCTACCTTTACAATAACTTACCAGATACACACTAATTCATCTCTTACTCAATATTGTGAATAGTTATCTCCCTTCATTAGATGGGAAGGGAGGGAAGTCGCTCAGTCGTGTCCGACTCTTTGCGACCCCATGGACTGTAGCCCACCAGGCTCCTCCATCCATGGGATTCTGCAGGCAAGAGTACTGGAGTGGGTTGCCATTTCCTTCTCCAGGGGGATGTTCATTAGATGAGAGAGCATCAATCTTTTATGAGCCATAATATACATTGCTGGGTCTCCCAGGTGGGGCAGTGGTAAAGAATCTGCCTACCAATGCTGGAGACCAGGAGATGCAGTTTCAATTCCTAGGTCAGGAAGATCCTCTGGAGGAAGAAATGGCAACACTCCAGTGTTGTTGCCAGGATAATCCCATGGACAGAGAAGCCTGGCGAGCTACAGTCCATGGGGTCTCAAAGAGTCGGACCTGTCTGAGCACATGTGCATGCACACAATAGGCATTCTTCATGTGATATCTTTCTAGCACTGTGCAAGCTGGTGGAGAGGCGTAAGCTAAAAACCTTTAAGAGCCATACAGATGTAGAAGAATATAGAAATAGAAATTGATATAGATGTACTTAGTGTGATGAATTATCATGACAAAGCAGCCTGAGATCTTATCTGTCATTTGTTTTAACAGTGAGAAGCTCCAAGTACTTCATAACTACATCCTTATTCTCTCAAAACTCACATCAAAGAGCCTTCTGATTTTTCAATAATATAATAGCATTTTGGCTTTTTTGAAAGCGTTTGGGTATACTTTTGATAAACTTTCCCACACAAGTCACCAAAGATCCTTCATAAAACTAATTAAATCACTAGAAGTGACTACATTTATCAAGGCCTTTGCAGATTAAAGGTTAAGTAGGTCAGCCTAGTACAGGAATGATGCTTCTGGATGGGAGACTTCAGCTCCCATTGCACAGAAGCACTACCATAAGATTTTCTTCTTATATTTACAACTCTAGAGTGTTTTGCCGGAGAAGGCAATGGCACCCCACTCCAGTACTCTTGCCTGGAAAATCCCATGGACAGAGGAGCCTGGTAGGCTGCAGTCCATGGGGTCGCTGAGAGTCGGACACGACTGAGCGACTTCACTTTCACTTTTCACTTTCCTGCATTGGAGAAGGAAATGGCAACCCACTCCAGTGTTCTTGCTTGGAGAATCCCAGAGACAGAGGAGCCTGGTGGGCTGCTGTCTATGGGGTCGCACAGAGTCGGACACGACTGAAGCAACTTAGCAGCAGCAGCAGTAGCAGAGTGTTTTGCAGAGCCTGAAAAGTCGGAAGTGGCAGACTAACTCAGCCAGCTTCTTGGTACTGATAATTAAGGGTTACTTATTCAAGGGCACACTAGTGCAAAGCACTGTGCTTGGTGAAAGTAAAATGAAAGTGAAAATCACTCAGTCGTGTTGTATTCTTTGCGAGCCCATGAACTATACAGTCCATAGAATCCTCTAGGCCAGAATACTGGAGTGAGTAGTCGTTTCCTTCTCCAGGGGAATCTTCCCAACCCAGGGATCAAACCCAGGTCTCCCGCATTGCAGGAGGATTCCCTTGAGCCACAAGGGAAGCCCAAGAATACTGGAGTGGGTAGCCTATCCCTTCTCCAGGGGATCTTCCCTACCCAGGAGTCGAACTGGGGTCTCCTGCATTGCAAGCAGATTCTTTACCAACTGAGCTATCAGGGAAGCCCGAGTATGAGGTTGCAAATACCTACTCTCCTCTATTCTTTCCCTCATTTACTTACCACCAAGGTGAGAAGGCAGAGCTATGTTTCAAGTCATAAAGGGCAGCCCAAGCGTGCCTCATTCAATGCCACATGAGTATGATAAGTTTTTGATGGTTATAAAAATTCAGAAGAGGGAAAAATCTCTCTGACATGGGGGTGATTAAGGAAGTTCTAAAAATTCTTTGAGAATTCTTTGAGCCTCTGGTACCTGCTCAGTATTTTGTGAGCCTAGGGCAAATGGGCTTCTTGCAGAATATTATTATAAAGCCAATTATGCTCTCAGTGTTCTAAGCAATTTCCCAGCTGCCTCTTGGACATACTGACCCCAGTTTCAGCAACAGGAAATTTCAGTGCCTACAAAAGTCTATTGTTTGGTACAGTGCTGGATCTTAAACTTAACTCAACTGTCCAAATGTAATATTGCCATCCCTTGCATTGGGAAGTTATTTCTACTTTTTAAAGTGTGTTTCCATTCAGGGAGGCATTTTGTCTTAATAGGATTTCTGAGATCAAATAGAAAGTATTAACCTCAATTTACATCTCAAGTAACCGAGGCCCAGAAAAGTTGTTCAATACCAGACAAAAGTCTGGAGCAGAAGCAGGCCTAGGACCCAGGACCTTCCAGATCTGCATCCAGGTGGGGAGACAAGTAGGCCAGCCGATAGTTACTTGACATCAAGGCAGCAGGATGTGATTAATGGTTGTTTGCCAAATGTCTGCAGATCCTTGGAGAAAAAGGCATTACAAAAGTGCAACATATTAAGCTAATTATTACCGGGCAAACTCCTTGGAGACATATTTCCATCAGAAGCTGTCTTTAGAGGCTCCCCAAACAGTAGGTAGTTGTGTAAAGCCAGCTTTTCCTGTGATGCAGAAATCATAACCACTATTTGGTCATGCATCTCTTCTTCAGAACAGAGCTCTGAACATGATGAGAAATGACTTTCAAGTCACAAGGAATCAGGTTATGGACAGAACTCTTACCTTAGACCTGTTCCATCAAAAACAAACCAAGCCTTAACTCCAGCTGGAGTGCACTGTTCTGGGGAGAGAAGATGACACCAAAGAATCAATGTAGACTTCCAGGAGCGAAGGGGCCAAAGGGACAAGCAATGTTTACTGAGTGTCTATACTGTGCCAGGCCATTTCGCACAGACCCTAACACTTAATACTCACCACATCCTGTGAATGATGTAAGCACAGTTAGACCTTTCTAACAGCTGAGGAGCCCTTCCAGAGGTTAGCAAATATGTTCCCGGTCACCTGGGCATGAAGAGGTGGGCTCCACACCAGCACTCCAGTATATCTGATCAAAAGCCCATGCTGTTTGCATTCCCAATTCTAAGCTAAGAGAATGGAGTTCAGGTTTAGGAAAAAATCTACCTCTGACGATACTTCTCCATTGGAGGACTGGCCATTTTATGCAGGGGGCTGACTGCAAAGTGAAAATGCAGGAGTCCTTGTTTAGAAATTATTCATAATTTTAAGACAGCAGCAGCAGAGGATTAAACCGAACACAGGAAGCTTCTGAGCACTGGGCCCGGTTTAACTGCATGGGTTGTGTGAATAAGTCCATGAAGTGGCCCTGCTCAACAGAGTCCAGGACATAACAAAGGTGAGAAGGCAAGAGTCCTGGGGTTGGGGGTGAATCTGGAAATTTGGTCCCAGGGGAGGAAAAAATGGACCATGTGGTCCCCAGGAGCCTCCCCTCCCATCATGGGCTGCTCATCTCACACACACACACTGCCTGGGGGAACTCACTGATCAAGACTGATAAAAATTACATGGCAAGGCCCTGGGGGCAACTGTAATCCTTTTTCTAATCTCAGGAAGATTCGAAATAGCATTCCAGTGACACAAGGAATGAGCGAACATCACCCCTATTGCAGCCGTCACTTGTATCTGCAATCAGGTGAATTATAGAGATTAGCCACGTCCCAGAATCACCGCACTTTTTGCATGCTTCTCCGCATGGCCCGTCTTAAGGTGGAATTGCTCAGGTTTGCATTCAGACTCTGGAGAAAGCTTAGGAAGTTCCGTGCTGCCACCCAGTGTTCAGAGAGCAAGTCCAGAAGAAGCCGCTGAAGGCTGCGCACACATCGCAGGCTCTGTAGGCGCTGGAGCCGTCCTGAAGCTGCAGAAAAGGATGCTGTAAAGCTTCTGTGGGCCCCAGGTAAGCTTATTTAGAGGTCACATCCTACATCACATCAAACATATTAAAATGTACCTACAGCACATACTAGAAATTGATGTGTAACCATCTAAGACTTCAGTAATTTTTGAGTTTGGTGCACATGTTTTGTTTTGCAGAGATTTAAACATTTATTTTGATTTTGCAATTTTCTTTTTTGAGATATGGATTCATTGGGGTGGCCCTGGGGGAGAAGGAAGAGCTCTTAGACATTACCCTAAGACAGAGTGTTTGAAAAACTCCCTGGTCTTTATGCCTTTAGTACCTGCTACAGCGTGGGCATGAAAACAGAGGAAAACCATGGAAGAAGAGAAAACGTGAGGAATATTGGATCCGGTCACCTCTGAACGTACGCTTCAAGTACAAGCCCTTTCATTATACTTGTGTAGAGCGGCGGCCTCAGTCTGCTGAATGCATAGAAGAACCATAGACAAACCATGTCCAGAATCTACTAGATCTTATTTGTTTTATTTATTTATTTTTAACTGAAAGGTAATTGTTCTACAATATTGTGTTGGTTTCTGCCATACACCAACATGAACCAGCCATAGGTGTACATGTGTGCCCTCCGGTGTACATGTGTGCCCTCCCTCCTGAACCTCTCTCCCACCCCCGACCCTACTCGGCCCTCTAGGTTATCACAGAGCCCTGGTTTGAGTTCCCTGAGTCATACAGCAAATTCCCACTGGCTGTCTATTTCACATACGGTAGTTATACATTTCCATGCTACTCTCTCCGTTCACCCCACCCTCTCCTTCCCCCGCCCCCCACATCCACAAATCTGTTTCCTACGTCTGAGTCTCCTTCGCTGCCCTGCGAATGGGTTCATCAGCACCATCTTACTAGACTTCAGTGCTAAGATTTCATGATTAAAACAACAACAACAACAAAAACCCGTGGTCAGGTCTGATGTCTGGTGCAGTTTTTCCAAAAGGCCCCCTGCCCTCTCACAGCGATGGGTTTAGCTGCCAACAGGCAAGCCACCAGCACGGAGTTTTCACACTCCCTGAGGACCTGGATCCCTCCTGAGTTGTGACTTTTAACTACATGAAAGAAAGTCCCTTGCAATTTTCCAGCGGCAGAGAAACAACATCCAAATCGAATTCCCTGCTCCTCCCGCCTGGCCTTGCTCATGACTGACAAGTGGAAATGCAGGGGTGAGACCGGGGGAGGCACAGATGACCAGCTTTGTGTAAACGGTGGCAAATTGGACCAGGAAGAGAAGTGATACGTTCAAAATGGGAGAGGCTGGAGGCAGCATTTAATCTGTCCCTCTGCTGTCTAGCAGAACTGAAGTGAATCTATTTTGACTACCGTATGTACTGAATCTTGTAATCCTGCATGTTTGTGGATTTAAGATTTCTGTGGATTTGGGACACGGGGGTTTTTATTTTGTGAAATCATCTGTCTTTTTTACCCACTTCCATGACTGATTCTGTTTTGTTTTGTTTTTCTGTTTTGGCTGCTCAGCATTCAGGATCTTAGTTCCTCGACCAAGGATTGAACCTGGGCCTCCTGCATTGGGAGAGCTAAGTCTTAACCACTGGACCACCAGTGGTTGGAAATCCCCATTACTTTATTCTATAAGCTCTTGAATTTTATCTTTGATCACACTAGTTAAGACCCTGTTCCCCCATCGATTATCCATGGCTGCATTTTACTACGAGCCCTTCAGACTCAGCTTCTAGAGAATGATCATGGGGTCATGTGATTCAGAGTTGGCCGAGTCTTTGTCTATAGACCTGAGCTCCAACTGGAGCGGAAGTCATCTTTACAGCACTCCCGGTCAGTGCCTTTTCAGACTCTCCCTCAATAATTACCTATCTAGAAAGGAAGCTGCCACTTTGTGAAGCAGTCTGCTTCCTGTTAGTGAAGGACACCTGCTAGACAGTTCTTCCTTCTGCTCTCCCTTTAAGACTTAAAGGGAGAGCCAGTGAGAGCCACGGTGAGCCAGTGATGTTGAGTCTGGAGGTAGGCATTTGGCACTTCTCCACTGCAGGTCACCAGTGGGAGCCCTACGTGGCCTTTGGGGACTCCATGTGGAAAAGGCTAAATACTCCAAAGAGAAAACACCAGCAACCAGCTCCACTCCTTCCCCCGAAACTGCCTGTAAGGAGTTCAGACTTTTGTGAAAGAAGTCAGTCTACGGCCTCAAGGGGCAGTCGAGCATACGTGGCTGTGAGCAGACCCCTTGCTTGCACTTGCGCCAGGGCTCGGGCCTGTTCTGAGAACCTGGAACTCTTCCTTGGAGAGCACATCCAAGTAGCATCCGCAAAACGTCTGAAACCGAGACCCTCCGGAGTCCTACGTGTCTCCCTCCACACACACCAAGTGTCAAAGTACTGCTCCAGGACCGTGGCTGCTGTTTGTGGTTTTGAGTGTGGGTGGGTGTGTGTCCAAATGCTGAAAGCTCAGTCCTGGGCTTCTGAAACCCAGAAGGAAAGACCACCCGAATGTGAGCGACAAGCCCCACTTGGCTTTAAATTCTACACCATCCACATAAAAAAAGAAGGGGGGGGGGCAGGGAGGAGAGGGAGGGAAGGGGAAGGATGAGAAGGACAAGAAACTCAGGCTTGAGTTCCTGCATCAGCTGGAAGATGGGCTTCAAAGGCTAGACAGTAGGTTTTGAAATCTCGTCCACGTATTTTTCCATTCAAGAGCAAGTGATCGTGGACTGACTTGCAGCTGAGCATGGGACTAATGCTAGGGATACAGAGACGAACAAAATAAACACAGTCCCCCGCATTTCAGTTTAAAGGGAAAGTAAATGATTAAACACCTAAAAATATTTAGGGGTATGATTCTTACGAGAATCTCTCAGTCTACCCATAGTTATTCACTTCCCCAAACTTAACTCAGGAGGATTGTCCTTTCTTCCACACCTGTTCCTACTGACCGTCCACCCAGCAGGGCCCGAGAGTGGGAGTGGTTTTACAGATTATATTAGTTTCCTATTGCTGCTGTAATGAATTACCACCCAATTAGTGGCTTCAAACAATACAAAATTTTTCTCTGACAGTTCTGGTGGTCGAAAGTCTCACTGGGCTAAAACTAAAGTATCAGCAGGGTTTTTGTAGAAGCTTTAAGGGAGAATTTTTTTCCTTGCTTTTTCCGGCTTCTAGAAGTCTCCTATGTCCCTTGGCTCTTGGCCTCTTCCTCCAGCTTCAAAATCAGCCACAAAGCATTTTAAAATCTTGATGACTCTGGCCGTCCTGCCTGCCTCTTAGAGGCACCTTAGTGATTACACTGGCCCAGCAGATACGCCAGGCTAATCTGTCTCAAGATCGTTAACTTAACTACATATGCAGTCTCCTTGGCCATATAACTTCACATATTCACAGGTTTTAGAAATTAGGTCATGAACATTTTAAGGAGAGGGGCCTTTATTCTGCCTATCACGTGTCATTTCTTGTGTTTTAACACAAATAATTCATGTTCATTATAGAAAAGTTAGGAAACATAGAAAAATTTTAAATTAGAAAGCAAAATATAAATACGTTAAAAAAAATACTTCCATTTTTGTCCTTTAAAAAAAAGCAAACAAAACTTGACTGAATATTCTCCAACACACTTCCTCATCTTACCATATATTGCAATCATCTTCCTTAGTCGACAGATATAACTCGATATACCAGCATTTTATTGACTTCACGGTGTTCTATTGTTACTGATATTGTACTATAGTTTTTGAGCATGTAGGCTGCTTCTAGATTTCTGTACATACCAGCAATGATGTTATAACATTCTTCCCCATGCATATTTGTGTATTTGCCTGATATTTTCTGAGGATGAGTTCTCAGCAAACCGCAATCACTAGGCCCATGGCTGTGGCTGCTTTTAAGGTTTGAAATACATGTGGTCAAAGGACCGTATAGGAAATTAGAGCCAATTCAGAGACTTCCCCTGCAGGGCAGACTGTTACCCCACATGCTCAGAACCCTGGCTGGGTTCTGACTTTTAATCTTTTACCAAACTGATGGACAGATTGAAATCCCATATAGTTGTTTTAATTCCTTTGAAAACCAGTAATGTTGAGCATTTTTCATGTATTAATATTTATTTTCTACTTACCTTCCTTTTGTTAATTGCCATCTTACATTATTTCTGTATTAACATGCTTGTAATTTTCTTAATGTATGTTCATAAACCTATATGTTAACCCTGTGTCATATTTACCACAAATAATCTTCTGAGTTTGGTGCCTTTTTTATTGAGTTCTTATTGCAAAATGGCTTCAGAAGTTTCTGTGGTTAAATCTATCAGTTTTTTTGTCTGTTTGTTTTCTTTTAATAGTATCTGCCTTTGGGCTTCCCAGCCAGCTCGGTGGTAAAGAATCTATCTGCCAATGCAGGAGACGTGAGAGATATGGGTTTGATCCCTGAGTGGAAATGGCAACCCACTCCAGTATTCTTGCCTGGAAAATCCCATGGACAGAGGAGCCTGGCGGGCTACAGTCCATGGTGTCTCAAAGAGTCGGACCGGACTGAGCGACTGACTAACTGACGACACCTTTGGTCTCATGCTTCGTGTCATGGTGTGGTAGTATGGTCCTCACCCACCCAATATTACACAAACATTCTATGTTTGGGCTATTAGTCCATCTTGACTGTTTTGCCTACAATATATGTTAGTGCCATTTGCTAAAAGGATTCTGTTCAGGCAGCTGCTTGAAATGCTAAGATGCAGCTCCCTGTGGGGCTGACATCAGGCTCTAAATTATGGGTATGTTGTGAGGCTGCGTCAAAAGGCTTGACAGCCGTGTCTCTAATTGGGGTTACACTTGAGGTCCTAATTCATTGTGATTTTTAAACCAAGTGAGGAGCCTTTAGAGAGAGAGGACCTACCACCTCGTTCTATTCAGTTGAGATGAATGACTCAGCTCTTGCTTTTTATGGTGAAGCAATTTAATTTCATTTTCCTTGGATCACTGAGGTGTGGGAAAAGATTCAATGAAATGGGGTCCAAGCCTGTGGAGACTTGGCTCTGGTTTTAGGCTACAACCAAAGAGAATCAGGAAATGAGGGGCTTCGGAAAGAAGAACCTGAAGAAGTTACTGCCACAGACCCATGGACCACTGCCCACGGCTTGGGGGTGGGAGGGGGGACATCTCTTTGTTCTTTCCTCACCTGGAGGGGTAGCTGTGGATTGATTCAGCAAGTGTTCCATGCTGAGTTTGGGTTGGTGCCAGATAGACACAGAAAACCCAAGCTGACACGGAGAGAATTCCACTTATCAGATGGATTTAACTGTACTTTAGGCAAGCCTAAAGATTTAGGTGGAAGTACTTCTGTTTTTCTGAAAATCTGAGTCCCAGAACTTTCCAGTGAATAGAGAAACTATATGCTGAATTTCCTCCCCTCTCTCTAGGTCTGCAAAAGTACATGGGAGCAGAGACTGCTGAGGACATCACAAAGGAGTCAGACATGACTTAGAGACTAAAACAACAGCAATTTATATAATATTGCACATTAACTATCCTTCAGTAAAAATTCTTTTTCTTAAGAGACTCTGCCATCTAAGCAGGCACTTCCCCACACCAGTCCACTCCTCCTCTTCCCATCCAAATTTGAGTTTGGTCACGTTTGGGGCCTGGTCCCATAAAAGGAGCTCAATTTCCTCAAGCACACCCTTTAGCAAGACCTTCCTTTGGACTTGACAATCATCTGCTGCTGCCAAATTTCACTCCACTTCCAGGAGGAGAAAACATATGGCCTGTTAATTTTTGCCAAAACTGATCAGAAAACAGAACTCAGTCCTCATAAAAATCACACAGTACCTGCCTCCCTTTCCTTGCTGACAATAAAAATGAAGCTTGAGTTTGGGGAGCTATCTTTCTTGAAGGAACGATTTTTCACCCAGATCCAACTCCTAGTTCCGTCATTTCTCACCTGCTCAAACATCCTGATCACCAGGGCAGAGGACTATAAATAACTGAAATTAAAACTTTGTTAAGAATTGTGTTTTATGCACAATAATATCCAGATCTTTCCATACAACTCCATTGATAATTTTTGAACTTTCCTTAAAAAGGTGGAGAAGAAACCACAGTATTTTTTTTTTGTATTTTAATTACTCACTGAATAAAACCTGAAAGTATTTAATTATTAGATTTATGCCTCAAGATAAGTTCAATGATAATTAAAGGATGTCTTTTTTTAATTCTAATTCCAAATAACAAAATCCCAAACACATTGGATCATTATGATTATAATTAGAATAAAGGTGTCTTACTGTTGAAACCAAAGTTTGGCTTTTTTGTTTAACCTTTTTGCACCTCATCAAAGGGGAATGCTTTGGGAAGAAATCTGTTTCAATCTCTCTAATGCTGGTTTAAAACAAAATAAAAAACTTAATTGTCTTCAGGAATGCTTTTTCATTGCAATATTGGCAGAGAGAAGGCAAGCCCGGAGCTTTCAGCTTACTTGAGGTTTCAGGGCATGCTGACTTTTCTCTGGCTATCTGTCATGCTTGGACACGGGGAGAACTCAGACAACCAGGCAAAAAGATGAAATAGATGCGGCCACAACATCAAGGCAATCGAAAGAGAGGACCTGTGAAATAATCCATCTTTCCCACCCCCAATTTGTCAACCAGTTTGGGGGTAACTTTTTCTGAGCTCTGCTTCAATTAAAGATGAATGAATGAAGATGGCTGGGATTGGGTAGACCTTAGAAGGAGCTGCACAGAGACTGGAATATCTAAAGCAAAAATCCTCTAACTAAGGCTTGGAAGGTATTTAGTGCTTGGGGGCTGACAGCACTCATTTATTGAGAGAAAATGGGCTTATGCTTTCCCTGTGTTGACGAGGCTGTAGAGAAACCCTTGCTGATGGCTGCGGCAGCATTTGAATCCGGCTCACCTCCCTGAGGACTTGTCCGCGCTCTGTTCGGGGATTTGGGAAGTGGTAAGGGCGGCGGCTTGTGGTTTCAAGGGAGAGTTGCAGGATAGGGAGTTCAGGAAGGAGAGGAGACACCTATCTTGAGGAAGTAAATAAACCAGCCCCAGATGGCTTCCCCTGGCTGGAGGCAGAAAGGCAAGTGCTTGCTTACTGGAAAGTGCTTGAAGACTAGAGGGCTGAGAGGACAGGAGGAGGGAAGCAAAAGAAGAAAGGAAAGCTGTGCAGAGAAGCCCAGAGAGCAATCATAATACTCAGAAAAATGTCACATTAAACCTCCAGCTGCCGGCGGTTGAGCAGAGAGAGTTCCAGACAATAGCTAAGAAAACAAGTTGAATCTTGCGTTCATTCCTGTGGTTAAAACAAGTCTGTACGACCACGAGGAAAATTCCATTCTCCGCAGACCTTAACTCCCTGCTTACCTGAGTTACAGACACTTTCTGTTGAAAGGCTCCTTAATGGAATCCATTAATTTAAAAAAAAAAATGGTACAAATGAACTTGTTTACAAAACAGAAACTTAAAGTCACAGATGTAGAAAACAAATTTATGGTTACCGGAAAGTGGAGGGGGGCGGGTGGTGGGTGGGTGGGGAGGAGGGATAAATCGGGAGATTAGGATTGACATATATACACACTCCTATACATTAAATAGATAACTAATAAGAACTTATTTTATAACACAAGGAACTCTACTGTGTTCTGTAATGACCTATATGGGAATAGAATCTAAGAAAGAGTGGGTCTATGTATATGCCTAACTGATTCACCTTGCTGTACACCTGAAACTAACACAATATTGTAAATCAACTATACTCCGATAAAAATCAATTTTTAAAAAATTTCATTCTTAAAGACAAAACAGAGAAAAATCTCTTAAAATTAGAGCTGGTGATGCACAAGCACCCAGCCTCCCTCTTGCCTCAACCTTTCTCTTCTGTTTGGGTCCTCACATCTTGGAAAGTACCCCTTTCCTCCTAGGTGCCCAGTTAGTATGTTGACTAAAGTACAAAGAATAAAGCAGGTTCAGGAAAAGGACGAATCCTCTTTGCCACTCTCCTGTACTCCACCCTCAACCAGAGCTACATTCACGTTCTGACCCTTGAGACCCATGGATGTCAAATAAAATTAATTTCTAGCTTAATAAATGTTTATTGAATGTCTACTATGTCTCAGGCTCCAGATAAGTCATCTAGGAAGAATAACAGAGGTCAAGCTGTTGTGAAGGACTTCCAAGTCAGGAGGCACATTGCTGCTAATTGTATGACAGACAGAGCAAACACCATATACTGTGGACACTGAACTTGGCCTTTTCCTTTCCTTCTGTGGGATTTTCAGTCCAGGCGGCATGCACTGCCTCTGGCCTCAGTGCAACCATGTATCCCTCTTCTTCACCAAGAACCCCAGCATCTGCTTCTTTTCCTCCCTCCCAGACAAGCCTTTGATCTGCTTGCTTGGGTAGCTCTCCTGTTGGAAGACAGAGTTTATCAATAATTGTGTTGGATCCAGGGGAAGCTGGAAAACAAGTATCTTTTCTTAAGCCTTGTGATTCCTAATCTGAGGCTGGAGGCTGGTTAGCACATCCAGGAGAGGGAGACCATCCTCAGAGGGGCATGGGTGCTGGAATCAAGCATATCCCCCCACTGAGAAAATATAACACCAATAATGCAATTCTGTGGGAAAGAGGGAACGTTGGTAGACTGTGGCGCTCAAAGGAGATGATAACTTATTTATAGTCAAACTGGGAAAGATTTGCGACCTGACATATCTTCTATGCTCATCTTTTAAAAGCTTTCAGTAAATGCTAATATGTGTTTAGTTAGCTATAAAGAGAGCTATAGGAATTGATTAGTGCCCTCAGGGAGTTTATGGAAGTAGCGTGCTTACAAATTTTAACAACCGGTCCGGCAGGGGGAAAAATGCCCTATTTTCTAGCTTTTGCTAGTTTCCATGGTGTAAATACTCCCTCAGTGGTTGATTTTAAGCTTGAACATGAGGAATGGGGAAGAAATAGGCGCCATCAGCTCTTGTTAGCTAATATGAACTGGCTCGGAACACCAACGGTGTATGGTTTAACACACTAACCCGAGATAAACAGAAGCTCCTGGTCAATCGACTGATTGACATCAAATGGAAAATCTTTAACCAAGACCGAGAGGGGAGCATGTTTTAGGGGTAGCTGGAAAAATGCACAGTATCTATATCCCCTCTTCGACTTCCTTGGAAGCACAGAGATCTATAAAAAGTCAGAGCCTGCAAAGACTAGATAATCAAGACCCACTCCCTATTCCTCCTCTTACAGAAGGGGACCTGGGGCATGCAAGCGGAAATGATGTGTTATATACAGACTCTGCTCCAAACGTACCACTTTTGTGGATGGGTGTAATTTCCTTACCATCCGGTTGGGGGTATTGAGCAGGAACCTTGAGAAATGAACTACATTATTTTCAGAAAGAAAATCAAGCAGAACTTATTGGGGTCCTCCAAGCACCCATGGGAGAACAAGTCTGTGCAGTTGATGGAGGGTGGGTGAAGGTGCCGTCAGTGTGAAGGCACCCACTGTGTCTGAATTTGTTATTCAATGACTTGCCCTGAACACAAGCTTTCTTGCAGAACAGAAACAAACCCACAAGTCTGCCAGGCTCTGGCTGCCCTAGCCTTTGAATCATTGGTGAGAAATAAGCTCCGTCTAGGAGGAAAAAAAAAAAATACATTCCCGTGTGAAGAACCCTAGCAGTAATTTTCTGGGCGGGAGAACTACTGCTGTGTCTCTTGGGCAAATGTAATGGGATTGCAAAGTCTTTGGTGCTGAGAAAGCTCCAGCTTCTTCCTGCCTGTGATTCATGATCCCTGAGACAACGATGAGCAATGAAAAGTCAAAGGAACATCAAGTAAAGCTAGATTTAGGAAAATAACACATTACATTTAAATATCCATATATATTTAATCTGTGTTTAATAATGCAAGGAATACATTAGTCAAGGCTTAGGCAGATTCCACATTGATGTTAGTTACAGAACAGCCTGGCTCTCTAAAGTTTCCCAGCCTTGGTGCCACAGGAATGAAAACTTCTGGAGGAGTGAAGCGTGTCGTTGCAAACCTGGGGCTCTGCAGACATGCAAATGGGAGGTTTGTGGAGGTCACCACAAAGTCGAACTTGCTGCAGAGAAGAGAACTTGGGGTGAGCAGGAGAAACCTAAAGCTCCAGTCTCTGAACTGACTTGGTCTTTTGGCCACCCTCTGCAGGGCAGGGGATGGGAGGTAACATGATAGAGGGACAAAGGGACTAGGGTCTCTGTTCCAGCTATTATTTTATCTCCGATCTCCTCTCTCTCATCCTTGGGCTTTAATTCTAGACCACCAGATAGGGAATGGCTATGTGGGCCCCAGGAGAAAGTCAGAATAAGTCCCCAGAGTGCAATGCCAGGCCTCCAAGACTCTTGCTGCCATCTGGAGGGGGAGGCAGGTGAGTGTACTGGAGGATGAAGGAGGAATCACGAGCATGCCCAGCCTTTAGTGCCATCATGCTCCTCCAGAGCTGGAAAGGGAACCAGTGGGAACACAGCATAGCATATGCCAAGTAGCATCTGGGACCTGGAGAGAAATAAGGGGCTGGACTGCCAAAAAGTACAGAAATCCTTCTGCTTTGATTTGACCATCACCCAATATAACAATGATAAAGCCTCAATTACTTTGAGCTTGTCATGACTTCCTTATTCATTTGAGGGGGGCGAACTCTAAGTCCTTGACAACCTCAACTAAGGTGGTCTGAAAAGCAAAGTTAGAACAGAAAGGATCTCAAATAATAACCCAATCTCCCAACTTTACAGATAAGAAGACTGAGGCCGACAGAGGCCATGCAGCCCCTCCAAGTTTGCCCCATCAGTAAGTGGACAACCAGGATGAAAGCCCAAGTCTCTCACTGCAAGATCTGTCCATGCGCTCCCCTGACCTTCCTATGAAACCCTGCTATGGAACGAAGTCGCTAAGTCATACCCAACTCTTTGCGACCCCATGGACTATAGCCCACCAGGCTCCTCTGTCCTTTGGCTTTTTCAGGCAAGAATCCTGGAGTGGGTTGCCATTTCCTCCTCTATGGGACCTTCCTGACTTGGGGATCAACCCCGCATCTCCTGCATCTCCTGTAGTGGCAGATGGATTCTTTACCACTGAGCCATGGGTTTGGGCGGTCTGTAGAAAAGGAAGGCCAACGTGCCTTACATGCCAGGCACTGTGCTAAGGGCTTGAGTGTATATTATCTCCAAAAGATTAAATACTAACCTACCTCAGCAGAAGTTTACAGCCGAAAAGAAAGCTTGGCTCTGATTCTGGCTCTGCCCCCTTCCACTGTGAGGCGATGGGCTGGTCACTGTGCTTTTCTAGGTGCCGTTCTCCCCCGTCACCTGTAGAACCCCATAGGCCATTCATAGACTCACAGAGGAGGACTAGTCTAGTCCAAAGCAGAAAGGAAGGGACGAGGAGGAGGAAACCTAGGCTGGGGACGTGAACAGAGGTGAATCTCACAAACGCCTGGAGGAAGCAGAACTGTGACGAAGGTCCAGCTAGGAGCCCATATGTATCCTTGAGGAAGCCATGAAACACCTCCAAGTCTGTACTTGGGAGCATCCTTACTCCATTCCCTGTGAGAGTCTTCCTACGAATCGAAACAGTCCAAGCTGTTCCCAGAAAAGAATTGTGGGAGATGCAGGGAGCTAGGTTCTTTCAACCTTCCTTCTAAGAACTGAGTCCTTAAAGATTCAAGCCATCTGAAACTTCCTTATCCCCCAGAGGGCTACTCCCTTGGAGGGAAAGCAAATTACCTCTTAATGTCATTTAGGTTAAGTACCACTTTGAGAAGCATGCTCATTCTAGCAGTTGGCACTTGGGGGAAAAAAACAAAAACAAAAATATGAGCTGTGACTCACTAGTAATTTTGAGCCAAGTATTTTAAATTGGCTCAGGGCAGGAAAATGGCCGGGGGGTGGATAGGGAGGGGTGGGGAGGACCCACGTAGATGATGACCAAGATCTACCCAACTCAGGTCCAAAGAGGAAAGTCCAGGGGAGACTCTCAGAACATATGCTCCTGTTCTTGTGTCGCTGCCAGGAGCCTCCTAAATCATTGTGAAATGGCTGCTTTCTGCTTGCCTCCATCATGTATTATGGAGCATTAATAAATAATGGGAGGTTGTAGGACCAAAAGGCGGGAAAACCCAAAGGGAAGGTGATGGAGAGGCATAATTTAACAAGTAAATGAAAGAAGCTATTAAATCATAGTTAAATTATGTTGGCACTGGCAAAAAAAAAAAAAAAAAAAGTGTTTCCTGCTGCAAAATGCTTTCAATAAAAGATTGAAATTTCTCTCCTGGCTGACAAGAGGCATCCCCCGATCATAAGGATAGGAGTCTGAGGCCTGCGGTTTCTTTAGACAGAGAACTTGGGCAAGGGCTCTGAGGATGGAGAGTGTCAAGGTGTTTCTCAGTACATACTTGCTCTAGCATGAGCCCACGTTCAACATGTGATGCCCCATCCATGACCCAACTCTTGCTAGTGGCCTCACGAACCAGTTTGCTAGTCGCCGCCTATTTTCCCGTTGACTCCCTTGGGCATATTTTAGATTTCCCACCCTAGAGGAGGGGAGATTGAGGTTACCAAAGTTGTGACTTAAAAATAACTCTTTGTATGTACCGCGTTCTGCCTTCTCAATTACCATCATATCCATTAACACTTTGAGATTTACCATAATGCTGCTAGGTAGGGGGTAAACTCAGCAGGGAAGCTATACCCAGTTTATCTCTGTGTGCCCAGAGATCAGAAAACTGCACATTTTATAAAACTGAGTCAGAGGAATGGAGAGATGTATCATACCTGGAGAGGTGGGGGAGTGAATGAATTCTCATCTTATAGCTGAGAGGCTCGGAGAGTCTAAGTGGCTTGCCCAAGACTGAACTGTACAGCGTGGGAGTTGTAACCAAGCAGCCACACTTTCAAAAACTCAACCCTGGGCTCTTTCAACACAACACATTGTCTCTCTTCAAGGTCACGCAGTAAACTAGATCAGAGCCTGGACTCACAGAAGCAGAAAAGGGACACGTTTTTCTCTGTTGGGGCTATCTTTCTGATGGTGGCGTAGACTGCTGTTGGGTATTTGAAGGACCTTGAGGTCTCTCTATCTGAAGGAAGCTTCCAGAATCCTTTGGCAGAAGAGCCACACAGAAGC
Source organism: Bubalus bubalis (assembly GCF_019923935.1). Classification (NCBI taxonomy): domain Eukaryota; kingdom Metazoa; phylum Chordata; class Mammalia; order Artiodactyla; family Bovidae; genus Bubalus; species Bubalus bubalis. Next base: position 7,007,071 of record NC_059161.1, read on the forward strand.
CAGGCCACTACACAGTAAGGCTCTCCCTTTCCTTGTTTCCAGGGATGTTTGCTCGAGTGTTGGCAGGAACACTTGCTGCCATTCAATTTCTCAGACATGCTCAGGCCCCAAGCCCCAGTGGGAGAAGTGTGTGCATCAACACGCCAGGGGAATAAAGTCATGGCAGAGTAGATTTGTTTAGACAGGCAGGCTTAGCAGTCTAACAGGGTGTGCAAGACAGCCATGCTACCCTGCATTTTAAAAATGAGCTACTTGGCAAACATATCAGGCAGTCAGGGGATAAGTCTATCCAGGGTTCCTGAACGGTCGAGGGTACAGGGGTGGTGCGAGCATCTTTCATGAAGGGGCCTCTGAACCTCTCTCCAGACAACAGCAGTTGCACCAAACTATGCTTGCTCGGAAGAATCTTTCCACCAGGAAAAAAGATAAGAAGATTACCTAGAGGCCCACACTCACTAATGAGAAGCTCTGCAGTGGGCTTCAGCATGGGAGAGAACCAGGCTCCAGCTCTTATAACTTGCTACTTAAGTAATTTTGAATGAGTTATCTAACCTCTTTGAGCCTCGATTTCTTCTTCTTTTAAATGAGAATATCTGAACCTACTGAATCCATTAGTGTCAGATTCAGCTACAGGTGACAGAAACTCGAAAACCCCAAGGGACTTAAGATGTTAAAGAGAATAAAAATAACCTGGATGCAAGCAGTTCAGATGAGTAGGATGGCTCCACAAGTCATCAGGACTCAAGGCTGCTTTTATCCGACTGTCCCACCATCCTGCCACACTGTCCCACTTATACCACATGGTTCAAGATGGCTTTGCCAGCTCCAGGCACTCTGTCCAAAGTCCAGTCATCAGGCAAGAGGGGAAAGCACCATCCTCGCTTTAAGGGTATTTCTCAGAAGTTCCCCATAGCCCTTCCTCTTAGAGTCCACTGGCCAGAACTTAGTCGCACAAGCCATATCTCCATGCAAGACAGGCTGGGAGATTTAGTTTTTATTTCTAATGTCCAGGTACCCAGCCAAAGCTCAGAGGTTTCATTTCTTATTAAAAGCGGGAGTTCAGCATCAGGGCAACAATCAATAAAGTCTCTTGTGTGTAATTTACAGGACAAAATGAGACAATGGCTGTAAATCATCTGCTCAGAGCCTTGCATGTAGGTAGGGCTTGGTAAATGCTGATGTCTGCTATGGTTAAGGTTGATGTACATTCACTCAGGAATAGATTTCTGTGGGAGATTCTTGGCAATGCCCAATACTTGACTTCATCCCAAGGACACTGTGTCATTCCATCAAATATATCATTCTGATCAAAGTGAAGGTCCCAGTTAAGTCAAAGAGTGAACTTGGAGAGGGCTCAGAGGAGAGAAATGCAGATGAGTAAAAGCACTAATAAACAGCACTTACGAGAGACAGATGAAGGAAGCCATGGAGATTTCAACCAGAAGGCAGGGGTCTTCAGAGTTGCAATATCTATTTTATCAGTGACGGCGGCCAAATTTCACTTTCCTCCGCTGATGGGAAAAGCAAAGAAAAAATATGAAACAAAGTGAGAACTGGATACCTGGGGTTCTCATGTATATAAATTTTCGTGCGGGGGAAAAAGATGGAGGAGGGGGAAGAATTGCTTTATTGGCATCTCGTGGTTGGCTATCCAATAGGTTATTTCTTGAATATAAGAAGAACCGTAATCTTGCTGGAGGAATATGAGTATTAAGGCTGTATCAGTCAAGGTTCTTCTCCAGAAAGAGAGAGAGACCCAGAGAGATGGATTGATTTTAAATAATTGGCTCATAAAATTGTGTAGGCTAGCAAGTCTCAATCTGCAGAGTCGGCCTGCAGGCTGGAGACCCAGGAAAGAGTTGATGTTGTAGCTTGAGTCCAAAGGTAGTCTGCCACGGCCTGGGGAATTCTCTCTACCTTGGAAGAGGACAGCATTTTTCTTAAAGTGTTCAACTGATTGGATGAGGGCCACTCACATGACGAAGAGTAATCTACTTTACTCAAAGTCTCTGGTGCTTAAATGTTAAACTCATCTAAAAAACACCTCCATAGAGCATTCAGGTGAGCTTGGTCAAATATCCAGGTACCATGGCCTAGCCACTTTGATACACAAAATCAACCATCACAAAGACCACTGGAGTCTGATCCAGCAACAGTCATATTCAGTTGGGTAACTCTTTTTGCGCTCAGGTTCTTTTTGCTTGAAAAGTCTTTAGGAGACAAATAGATGACAAATACTTAGAAATATTTTAAAATACAAAAGACGTACATCAATGAAGGAGTCGGTCTCAAGAAACCAGTCATGGGTTTTCATGTCAGAACTGAAAAACAATTAAAAACAAAAAGACAGAGGGTGGGAGGTTAGGTCTTCAGCCTGGACAGCCTGGAACAGAACGAAATGACAGGAAATGATCACAGCCAGGAAGTGGCTGGCTGATGAGAAGTCTGTGACTAACTAAAGCAGTAGATGGATATTTCATAGAAATTTTCATTGACTTTTTGTCCTCATTGTTTCCAGTGGATCCAAGGTAGCTAGGGGAGGAGATACAGTGAGTGAGTGAACACACTGAGTATGTGAGTGTGTATGTGTTTACGTTTGAAATGCATTTAGACCAAAGAAAGAAGAATAGACAGGAGAAGCATAAGAATATCAATATTTTTTAATTTATTTTTATCAAAGTAGAGTTGATTTACAATGTTGTATTAATTTCTCTGGTATAGTGAAATGACTCAACTATGCACAAATATACATTCTTCCTATTGTGGTTTATCCAAGGATATTGTATATAATTCTGTGTACTATACATTAGGACCTTGTTAATTCATTCTATATGTAATAGTCTGTACATACTAACCCTAAACCCCTAGTCCACCCCTCCCCACTTCTCCTCCCCCCAGCAACCACGACTCTGCTCTCTGTGTCTGTGAGTCTGTTTCTGCTTTGTAGGTAAGTTTGTTTATGCCATATGTTATTTTCCGCATATAAGTGAAATCACATGGTATTTGTCTTTCTTTTTCTGACCTATTTCACTTAGTATGATAATCTCTAGTTGCATCCATGTTGCTGCAAATGGCATTATTTTGTTCTTTTTTTATGACTGAGTAATATTCCATAGTGTATATACACCATATCTTCCTTATCCATTTATCTGTTCATGGGATATTTAGGTTGCATCCATGTTTTGACTATTGCAAATAGTAGTCCTATGAACATAGGGGGTGCTTGTATCTTTGAATTATAGTGTTGTCCAGCTTTATGCCTAGAAATGGGATTACTGTATCATATGGTAATTCTATTTTTAATATTCTGAGGAAGAAAATATCAATATTTGAGAGATTTGCTTTCTTGATGTGAAAAACAACATGTGAAACTGAGGAAATCTCAGTGTCCCCCTTGACTTTCCATGACCAGAGAAAGAAAAGAGAAACTACGAGAGGTTTGTGAGGTGCTGTGAAGACAACGATCATCTTCCCTCGCTGCTGGTGCTTCTCCTTGGAAGACGTGCCGTGGGCCATCCCTGGGGTTGGAGCACTGGCGGGGCAGGCACGTTGAACAGAGACCAGCCTGGCATGAAGAGCTGCAGGCCATCAAGGCCAGGAAGGATGCCTTCAGCACAAATCCAAGTCCTGAGCAGAGGCCAGGAGGATTCGTCCAAAGCCCAGCCACGATCATGCCTTGCAGAGCTCAGAAGACTCGAGAGGCTCCCATGGCCAGATGGCTTCAGTGCTGCTCTCTTTGCCTTTCCCAGCATGGCCCTAGCTTCCTGTTTGGGCCTTCCCTGCTGCTCTGTGCCTGCTAGGGATCAGCATGCCAGCCCAGCCTTCCCAGTTCTGGCTCCCTGAAACTTCTCCATGTTTTCCCACCTTGTGGATTTTCCTGGTGTCATATCTTTAGGCTGGAATCCTTCTTCCTGTCCCTCAACCCACCCACCGAGCTTTCCAAACCCAGTGCTGTGCTGCCTTCATCACCTAGTCCTTTCTTTTTCATTTTAATTGCAAGAAGAATGAATCTATAATGAAATACTCATTCATCAAGAAAGTATAAAGTAAAAAATTTCTCCACACTGCGCTTCCCACGGCCACTACCAAGAACAACATCCTGGCATGTCCCCAGTGCCAGGGATGAGGGCTTGGTGGGCATCTAAAGCCCTGTGATCCCCTCACTTAGGTAAGGAGGTAAGATCTCTCCAGCCTCTGAAGTGCATTGGCACTTAGTATCCTTGTTATGATATGTTATCTTGTTCTGCATTGTGTTACAGTCGTGCTGTGCTTAGGCACTCTGTCGTGTCCATCTCCTTGTGACCCCATGGACTGTAGCCCACCAGGCTCCTCTGTCCATGGGATTCTCCAGGCAAGAATACTAGAGTGGGTTGCCATGCCTTCCTGTTAGTACAGTACAGTATTGAAGTTATATATATACTTACCTTGACTGACCTCTGCACTCACTCAAATGTAACTTATTTGAGGATCCTCTGTGTTTCACCTTTGCAGAGCATAGGACAACTGGCTCCATATTTGATTTAGCGAACCAAACCTCTGTGAGCTCCTGCCCTAGGTCCTATTCAGCTAAGAACCAAAGAGGAAAAAGAAAACACAATCCAATCTTTGAGGAATCTGCAGCTTAGGTGATCTTTCCCTTCTACCAGACAACCAACAAAAATATTTGTGGAATGTTTGGATACTAACTATAGTAGATGGGGAAAGAGTGTCAGACTTTATTTTTCTGGGCTCCAAAATCACTGCAGATGGTGACTGCAGCCATGAAATTAAAAGACACTTACTCCTTGGAAGGAAAGTTATGACCAACCTAGAGAGCATATTCAAAAGCAGAGACATTACTTTGCCAACAAAGGTTCGTCTAGTCAAGGCTATGGTTTTTCCAGTGGTCATGTATGGATGTGAGAGTTGGACTGTGAAGAAGGCTGAGCGCCGAAGAATTAATGCTTTTGAACTGTGGTGTTGGAGAAGACTCTTGAGAGTCCCTTGGACTGCAAGGAGATCCAACCAGTCCCTTCTGAAGGAGATCAGCCCTGGGATTTCTTTGGAAGGAATGATGCTAAAGCTGAAACTCCAGTACTTTGGCCACCTCATGAGAAGAGTTGACTCATTGGAAAAGACTCTGATGCTGGGAGGGATTGGGGGCAAGAGGAGAAGGGGACGACAGAGGATGAGATGGCTGGATGGCATCACTGACTCGATGGACGTGAGTCTCAGTGAACTCTGGGAGTTGGTGATGGACAGGGAGGCCTGGCATGGTGCGATTCATGGGGTGGCAAAGAGTCGGACACGACTGAGTGACTGATCCGATCTGATCTGATCTGATAGTAGAATAGGCTTCCCTGGTGGGTCAGTAGTAAAGAATCTACCTGCCAATGCAGGAGACCCTGCCTTCAATCCCTGGTCCAGGAAGATCCCCTGGAGATGGAAATGGCAACCCACTCCAGTATTCTTGCCTGGGAAATCCCATGGACAGAGGACCCTGGTGGGCTCCGGTTTGTGGGGTGGCTAAAGAGTTGGACACAATTTAACGACTAAACAACAATACAAAAGCAGTAGACCTCGAGGAGACAGTACTCCTTTGAGGGAAAAAAAATGCTAATCAAAAATAGTAGGAGCACTTGAAAAGCAATCAGCAAGTATGAACACCTGACGCTGAGTTAAAAATGGGGAGTGGGTGGAGAGCAGGGAATAAGAAGGAATGTGAAGAGGGGAGGGGTTCAGATGGAAACTCTCTAGAGGAGAGTGGCTGAGGGGGTGGTGGAGCACCTGGGATGTTATTTATGATGCACTGAATGCTGTCAACAGCATTCTTCCAGAGAATTCTGCCTGCAAGGGGAAATCATTTAAAAAGGATGCCTACCACACTAGACTAGATGAAGCCTTCTAGCTTCTAGTTGAATCCTTCTAACCCTGGAGATAAATTTATTTTTCTGTTGATCTTTCCTGGTCTTTGGTCATCAGCTATTATCTATATTTTCAGTAAGTGTAGCATATATTTAGTAAAAAGGCTTTGATGTCAGAAAGGCCAGGGTTCAGATGTCGACTCTGAGTTCACTGGGCACCAGAGCAAATGAGAGCCTGAACTTTCCATCTGAAAAATGGAAATAAAAGCACCTAACACATAGGGCTGTTGTGAGATGAAATTTGACTGCATTTGGGAAATGATTTAGCCCAGTATGTGGCACAAAGCATGGGGTCAATGAACAGGAGCTATTTTTATCATTAGGCCCTTTACCTCTAACTAGAACATAGTCATTTCCTAGAGAGAGAGGGCTCTGAGCTTCTAGACACAAGCCAGATTCCCACAGGCTAAGAGCACTCATGAACTACCACTGAGGTTCCTGCCTGAAGAAGACTCCTCCCAAAGGAGATGGAAATACACAAGTTCCTATAGCAGCTCATCACGGATGGAGCCAAGAACTGAGATGGGTGGACGACACTCTCCCACAAAGTATTAAAAGATGGTTGAAGAGCCATAAAAGGGATGGAAAGAGAGTAGGAGTGTGAATGACCAAAGAGAAAGAACGATGACCGAAGGCACCAAAGTGCCTTCATTAGACTGAAGGCACTTGAACTGCATTGTCTCAAACTCATTTTCTCTAGTTTTCTCAAGACAGGGTTAAATATCTTCGATGGAAAGAAGATATTTCTGTAAAATACGACATTTGTGTAAGAAGCCAGATCATGGCTTGTGTGAAACTACAGCTGTAAGACAATGATCTGAAATCTTGGGAGAAGTGAACTCAAATCTTTGTCCTGATCCAAAGGAAAAATACTATTCACACAAAGAAGAGATGAAAATAGATGATTTGTTCCAGTTTCCTTGGGGCTTAAAAATGCATATTTTTATACCAAATCTCATTCTATGTACTATATACAAGATCAAGCTTGGGGGAGACGAGATCAATATTGAAACCTCTGCCTGAGATCTCATTTCTTTAATACCTTTCTCATATCCTTTAGTGGTAGAAACAGAGCTAATCTCTTTCAAAAAGTTGTTTTGCATTTTTTGATGGGGGAGAATTAAATTGAATTAGATGGCTCTGGAGTGGTTATTAGAACCATTAGATTTGGCATAATGGATATACCTTAGAGAAAACATTTACATAAGGAAATCAAAGCTGGACTCATATTTTATCCAGTACTCTGACCTCTATTGAATTCTGACAAGCAGAATTTAGCTGAATATTTCTTAAGATGGTGCATGTAACAAAATGCATTCCCTAAGATATTTATATAATTCAATATTTCCTTTTGCTCAATAGAAAAACTGCCAAGAGAGAGAGAAAGAGAGTGGGGTGGGGGGTGGACAGAGAGAGAGAGAGAGAGATCTTTTCAAATATTTATAAACATATTTTTCATCTGGATCCTTATTTGAATTTTACTCTCATTTAGAATACAGTTCGGACAACTCCATCATTAATACCAGTTCTGGCAATATTCCATGAAAAGACACCAGTGTAACACAAAAATCTAGATGTGAAGACGATTATGATGTCATATTTTAAAAAGAAAAAGAGAATTAAAAGAAGAGACCTATCTGAAACCATCAGAAATAAAATTCTCTTTGGGATAAAATGGTCTCTTCCAGAAACGCAGCCATTTAAAATAAGATTAAAGTGGTATTTTATAAGAACTAAAGCAGAATATAAATGATCTCTCCCTGAATGAACTCAAATTTGCATACAATGGAAGGTAAAAGAAAAAGAGGGCATTTTTAGGCTATCAGACTGAAAAAACTTCTGCACTATGTCCAACAATTTCTCAACATACAATCCTACATCAATAACATCAGGGGGTCCGTGTTAATGAAGAAAATTCTAGGGCTCCAGGACCTCAGAATCAGAATATGTTTGGGGGAGAGGGAGAGATTCTGCATTTTAAACAAGCCTTCACTGATGGTGAAAACCTCTGGTTTGGGGGATACAGGTAAACCCAGACAGAACTAAGAGCAGGCTGCTGGCCCCAAGAACCACCATCTATACTCAGTAGTCCTGAGTTCAAGCTCTTCCTATCTCTAGCAAAGTGACCTTAAGCTTAATCACCTAATTAAGTCCCAAGTCAATCGCCCAGCTTTCTCATGTATAAAATAGGATCGTTTGTTTCACAGCTTTGAGAACTTCTATGAAGGTTCTTCTTTGTTACCCCCAGTGTTGTTATGTGGCCAAATGTGTGATAATCAATGGTACTCTTGTTTAACTATCAACATGGCGCTGTCAAGAGAAGCAATGTAGAGATCACAAACTAAATGCTGTAGCCAGAAAATAACTAGCTAGTAAAATTCTATATGGTCATCAAATGCGTGTCAAGAGTAAATATGAATCAGTCTGTTGGCACACACTCAGATGAAAAGAATATTGATGGGAAAGACAAGGCAGAATTAATTTGGGATAAGGCCATGATGATGCATGAATAATCAGACCAGGGTGGTTGCCAGGAAGTATGTGGTTTTGTTTCTCCGGAGGCATCTGGATGATGAGGATTGGTGAGAGGGGGACGTGGACAGGTGAGATCTGGGAACTGAAATCAGAGAGGAACAGAGACATCTCCAAAGACTTGTGTCTGAGATGAAGGCCATCAGATGGAGGAAGGTGACGCAGACATGGCAATTGGAAACCACAGCAAAGGGACAATGAAGAACCCCAAGCTAAAGTTTGCTTCTAACTCTGAAGCGAATCATCAGCATGCCATGAGAGATGAAACTTTAAAATATTTCCCTGACCACAGGTGATGCAAGCTTGTTGAAAATCACAGCCTTGCTCTCCTTTCAGGTTTCCTACAACTGTGGAGGGAGGGTGTGCGGGGCGGGGGGGGAGGAAAAGAGGGGAGGAGGCCGTTCTGCCTCTTCTGGAATGGGAACCAGAAACATCAGGATCAAACGTCATTTCATTCCAAAAGGGTAGAGCTCTGGTTTCCTTCGTGTCAAGCTCTTGGAATTTAAATTTAAACTGAAGATTCCTGCCCTTGAATCCCAGATACTTTGGTGTTCTTCCTGGGAAGTTCTGTTCCGTGCCTAGCTTTTAGTCACTGTGCTCTCTCGTCTGAGAAGGCCCTTCCTTACCCCTGTCCCTGACCTTCGAAGTCCAAATTATCGCTAAGGACCAATTCTAGGTGTCAGTGCATCGACTGCCCTCCTCTTCACTACATCCATCACCCCCTGCTCTCTGACCTGTGTTCATGGTAGGCATCTGCGTGAGTCTATGTAAAGAAGGTTCCTGGAAGTCAGGGACTACATCTGATCCACTGTGTGTCTCTTTAGATGCTTTCTTCCATGTAGAAGGAATGCTCAAAACGCATTTATAATGATACCCCCCTCATCCTATATCTTTACTGGACCTTGGGGTATTCTTTGACCTGAATGACAGAACATTATTCAACAGACCCAACAAAGAAATAAACAGCCATGGGGTTCTCTGAACCTTACAGCACGATCTATAGAAGGCTGCTTCTGTGTCAGCAAGCCAGAGGATCACAGTAAACCGCTGCCTTAACCAGAGACCTTTGTTCAGTTCAGTTCAGTCCCTCAGTCGTGTCCGACTCTTTGCAACCCCATGAACTGCAGCACGCCAGGCCTCCCTGTCCATCACCAACTCCCGGAGTTCACCCAAACTCTTGTCCATTGAGTCAGTGATGCCATCCAGCCATCTCATCCTCTGTCATCCCCTTCTCCTCCTGCCCCCAATCCCTCCCAGCATCAGAGTCTTTTCCAATGAGTCAACTCTTTGCAGGTGGCCAAAGTATTGGAGTTTCAGCTTTAGCATCAGTCCCTCCAAAGAAATCCCAGGGCGGGTCTCCTTTAGAATGGACTGGTTGGATCTCCCTGTACTCCAAGGGACTCTCAAGAGTCTTCTCCAATACCACAGTTCAAAAGCATCAATTCTTCAGTGCTCAGCCTTCTTCACAGTCCAACTTTCACATCCATACATGACCACTGGAAAAACCATAGCCTTGACTAGACGGACTTTTGTTGGCAAAGTAATGTCTCTGCTTTGGAATATGCTATCTAGGTTGGTCATAACTTTCCTTCCAAGGAGTAAATGTCTTTTAATTTCATGGCTGCAGTCACCATCTGCAGTGATTTTGGAGCCCAGAAAAATAAAGTCTGACACTGTTTCCACTGTTTCCCCATCTATTTCCCATGAAGTGATGGGACCAGATGCCATGATCTTCGTTTTCTGAATGTTGAGCTTTAAGCCAACTTTGTCACTCTCCTCTTTCACTTTCTTCTTTTTTTTTTTTTTGAAGACACAAAACTTAATTTAATAGAAATTTTGTTTGTAGTTCTTACATTCTCAGCATGAGCTGAGCTAGAACCTGCTGCCCCAACTCAGAAGTGGCCCAGTCCTGGGGGCAGGGAGAAAGGGGAAGGGATCAGAGCTAAGGCCTTAAGAGCCCCATTCTTCCTCAGTGCTGGGGGGCTGGGGATGCCACCCTCTTCTCCTACCCCACCCTCTGGGATCCAGGAAGAATAGATGGAATTTTGGGCCTGGGGCTTCTCCTCCACACCACATCCCACCCTGAGTCCCCAAGCTGGAAGGGAACTTAGGGATCTGGAGTGAAGGGGACAGAAGAAAGCAAAGATGTCATTCAAGACAGATGAAGGCCAGGGGTGAGGGCTGAAGAGAATCAGAGACAAAATGCCAGTAAAAAAAAAAAAGTTTAAAAAAGGGGGGGAGGGGGGAGCCAAAAACAAAATCCACCCCAAATTGGAACCCGCCTGGAAAAAAATCAAAGTTCTCCAGTCTCATAGAGACATTATTTGGTGCAGCCGGCTCTGCGGCAGGAGCGCTCAGGCCTCAGTCCAGCCCTGGAAGCAGAGGTGGCCCCTACAGCTCATCCTTGGCCTGGCCAGAGGCAGCATCTTCTTCCTCCTCCTCTTCCTTCTCATCTTCATCCTCCTCATCCTCATCCTTGTCTTCGTCGTCATCTTTGTCTGCCTCTTCCTCCTCCTTGCCTTTCTTCTCCTCCTCCTCCTTGTGTATCCTCTGCTCTTCATCCTGCTTGTCCTTCATTTGCTTTTCTGCTGCCTTTGTAACACCCCACGTCTTGTTGCCAAACTCCTCAGCATATGCTTCATCGTTGGTGATGAGGAAGTTGTCAAAGATGGTGCCAGACTTGACCTGCCAAAGATCCAAGCCTAGAACATCGAAGTTTTCATAGGCATAGATGTTGCTGTCAGGGGAATACTCAGGGTTGTCAATCTCTGGATGGATCCAAATGCCCTTGTACTCTGGGTTGTCGATCTGCCTGGGTTTCCACTCCCCCTTGTACTCTGGGTTCTGAATAACAGGTGGTTCCCACTCTCCGTCCATCTCTTCATCCCAGTCCTCAGGTTTCTTAGCATCAGGGTCAGGAATGTGCTCAGGCTTGTCCCAATCCTCAGGCTTGGAGTCTGTGGGGTCATCGATCTTGGCGCGATCGTCCCAGTCTTCAGGCTTAGCGGCATCAGGATCCTTTATCTTCTTGGGTGGCAAGAAATCCCAATCGTCCTCCAAGGAGCCTGACTCCACCTGGCTGTTGTCAATCTTCACCTCATAGGTATTATTAGGCCGCACAATCAACGTGTACAGGTGGGTGAATTCATCGTCCTTGCAGCGGATATCCTTGTTGATCAGCACATTCTTGCCCTTGTAGTTGAAGATGACATGAACCTTCTTGGTGCCGCGGCCACAGATGTCCGGGCCAAACATTATGTTGTATTCGGAGTCTCCGTGCATGTCTGTCTGATCCAAACCAGCTGGAAACAGCTTCACATAGCCGCCCCCACAGTCGATGTTCTGCTCGTGTTTCACCGTGAACTGCACCACCAGCGTCTGACCCTTGTTGCTGAAGGGCTCAAATCTCGCCGACAGAGCGCAGAACCGGGCATCCTGGCTAGTCTGCAGGCCTTTATCTTTCTCTTGGTCACCATAGAACTTGCCAGAACTGAGAACAAATTTGCCAAAATCCGGTTTGTGCTTGGATTCGATCCAGCGCTCGGTCCACCCGTCTCCGTCCAGAAACTGCTCCTTAAAGTAAACGGTGGGATCAGCGGCGGCCAGGCCGAGAAGGCCGAGCAGCAGCGGCACGGGTAGCAGCATGGCGGGCCGAGGGGGCGGTGGTGCGCCGGCCCTTTAAGTTGCTCGTTCGGCAGCAGCTCTGCAGTGGGGACCTCCTCTTTCACTTTCATCAAGAGGCTTTTTAGTTCCTCTTCACTTTCTGCCATAAGGGTGGTGTCATCTGCATATCTGAGGTTATTGATATTTCTCCCGGCAATCTTGATTCCAGCTTGTGCTTCTTCCAGCCCAGCGTTTCTCATGATGTACTCTGCATAGAAGTTAAATAAGCAGGGTGACAATATACAGCCTTGACGTACTCCTTTTCCTATTTGGAACCAGTCTGTTGTTCCATGTCCAGTTCTAACTGTTGCTTCCTGACCTGCATATAGGCTTCTCAAGAGGCAGATCAGGTGGTCTGGTATTCCCATCTCTTTCAGAATTTTCCACAGTTGATTGTGATCCACACAGTCAAAGGCTTTTGCATAGTCAATAAAGCAGAAATAGATGTTTTTCTGGAACTCTCTTGCTTTTTCCATGATCCAGCGGGTGTTTGCAATTTGATCTCTGGTTCCTCTGCCTTTTCTAAAACCAGCTTGAACATCAGGAAGTTCACGGTTCACGTATTGCTGAAGCCTGGCCTGGAGAATTTTGAACATTACTTGACTAGCGTGTGAGATGAGTGCAATTGTGTGGTAGTTTGAGCATTCTTTGGCATTGCCTTTCTTTGGGATTGGAATGAAAACTGACCTTTTCCATTCCTGTGGCCACTGCTGAGTTTTCTAAATTTGCTGGCATATTGAGTGCAGCACTTTCACAGCATCATCTTTCAGGATTTGGAATAGTTCAACTGGAATTCCATCACCTCCCCTAGCTTTGTTCATAGTGATGCTTTCTAAGGCCCACTTGACTTCACAATTCCAGGATGTCTGGCTCTAGGTCAGTGAGCACACCACTGTGATTATCTGGGTCATGAAGCTCTTTTTTGCACAGTTCTTCTGTGTATTCTTGCCACCTTTTCTTAATATCTTCTGCTTCTGTTAGGTCCATACCATTTCTGTCCTTTATCGAGCCCATCTTTGCATGAAATATTCCCTTGGTATCTCTAATTTTCTTGAAGAGATCTCTAGTCTTTCCCATTCTGTTGTTTTCCTCTATTTCTTAGCATTGACCACTGAGGAAGGTTTTCTTAGCTCTCCTTGCTATTCTTTGGAACTCTGCATTCAGATGCTTATATCTTTACTTTTCTCTTTTGCTTTTCACTTCTCTTCTTTTCACAGCTATTTGTAAGGCCTCCCCAGACAGCCATTTTGCTTTTTTGCATTTCTTTTCCATGGGGATGGTCTTGATCCCTGTCTCCTGTACAATGTCACAAACCTCCATCCATAGTTCATCAGGCACTCTATCTCTCAGATCTAGGCCCTTAAATCTATTTCTCACTTCCACTGTATAATCATAAGGAATTTTATTTAGGTCATACCTGAATAGTCTAGTGGTTTTCCTTACTTTCTTCAATTTAAGTCTGAATTTGGCAATAAGGAGTTCATGGTCTGAGCCACAGTCAGCTCCTGGTCTTGTTTTTGCTGACTGTATAGAGCTTCTCCATCTTTGGCTGCAAAGAATATAATCAGTCTGATTTCGGTGTTGACCATCTGGTGATATCCATGTGTAGAGTCTTCTCTTGTGTTGTTGGAAGAGGGTGTTTGCTATGACCAGTGTGTTCTCTTGGCAAAACTCTATTAGCCTTTGCCCTGCTTCACACCTTTGTTAGGCGGGATCATCTATTATTGAAGGGCGAGAGCCTAGGACTCCTGTCTGGTCTTTCTCTGCTGTCAGACTTGCCCTTTCTAATGCAGCTGCATGTGGTCAGGGTAGATGCCTCTGCTCGGTGTACACTGGCAGGTCTGGCCTGTACTTGGAATTCTCTCTACTGGTTGCCTATTGTAGGAGCTCCCTACAGACTGAAGTCATAACAGATCAAATCAAGGAGAGTAAAATATGTCAAGTGTCTGAATAGGAATCCTCTAGACTCTAGAAGGAACTGGTCAGGTGCAACTCCAGTTCCTATGCTGGTTTCCACCCAGGGCTTGGCTATGAACATTCTAGTGAGTGTGTCCATATTAACTGGGATTCTCAAGCAGGAAAATTTGATCTCAGTTTCTGTTCTTAGGGGGCTCAAAGACTGTCTGAGCTGGAGGGGAATTTCAGATCACTCAATCCAACACCTTATATCAGTAAGAGACAGAAATCAGAGAGGGGAAGGGACTTCCTCAAAGGATAGAATCTATCAGTGGCAAAGTGGGACCACAGCGCTCAAGTTTTCCGCTTCTCCATCCAGTCTTCCACTTCTAAGGAAAGCAACACTTCGTTTTCCCATATAAAGGATCCCGGCAGACACTTTCACATCCATTTCTAGCAGAGTCCAACTTCCCACTGGGTTTACCAACCGGTCAAGAAACCGCACCACCCCCCCCCCCCATTAGAATATAGTGCATGCAAGGAGAACTCACTTGAACAAGCAAACGTGTCCTGCTGGATCTCCACCGCTTCTCCAGCAGCCTCTTCCCTGTATGCCAGCCCGCCCACCCCCCTAGGCTGTCTTCACCCATCACCTTCTCAGAGGGTGCTTCTCCAGTACCCTTATCCAGCCTGTGCCCCACATACACACACCTGCTGATTATATCCTATCTCCATGATTTTTCTGTCTCCGCGGTGAGTTTTGTGAATTGAGATTATGGTATTTATTTCGCTTTCTGTCTTCTCATACCAGAGCACAAGCCCCACAAGGCCAGGGATCTTCTCTGTAGTGTCTCCCACACCTGGAAGACTATCGGGTGCAGAGCTGGTACTTGGTTATTGCCTGTTGTATAAAGGAGTGAAGGAATGAACAGAAAAGGAATAGAAATCTGGGCTGTCACTTACAGATAGACACAATCTGCACACAGAGGGAGGGGAGAAATCATCTTTTCTTATGGACCCTAGACTTGCCAGCAAAGTCTAGAATGTTAACACAACGGCCACATTCTCTCTGTTAGCTACAAATCAAGGGGGAAAGGCAATAATGTTGGGCCAAACCTTGCAACCACCTTGTCCAATTTATTCAAAAGTCTGGTGTAGAAATTTTAGTCCAATAAGGATATACCATTGTTGGCACTATACGCAGGCACACAGGGAGTGTGCACACACACACATATACACTCACTCAGACCCTCCTCTTTCCTCCCACCTACTGATACTCTAACAGCTCTCAAGCTAAAACTGACATGATGTTGCTAAGTATCTCAGAGGAACCACATATCCTCGGAACTCAAGAGAGCAGAGAGGCTGGGCTATTGGGAAAAAAGTATATTTGTCATTTTTCACAGGAAAAATATTTGTTTAGTCTAAGAACTAGCAAAGAAATGTTGAAAATTTCTTTTGCAGGGACTTTTTGACATCATTCATTTTTTTTTCCCCTACAATTCTATCCCTTCTGCCTTAGAGATACACGTTCAGTACTAAGATATAAACATTCCAAATTTTTTTTAAAAGAAATTATTTTTTAATAAAGAAATGCCCACAATATCACAATTGTGCATGAGAATGCACAATTCCCATTAAGCACTGTACATGTCCAAATATGGTGGAAAATTCAGAGGGAAACAAATTCAAACTCCAGTTTAATTTCTGTTTTCCTGTTTAGTTCCAAGCTCAGTGTGTGCTCTTATAAGTTGACAAGGAGTAACATTGCACCTATTAGCACTCGTCAACAGAAAGTAGATTGTTCGGGTTTCAATAAATGTTTTTTGAATTGGATTCAGGTTGGTGAGAAAATAAATTAAGTCGGAAATTCTTTGCGGCAAATTACATATTGAAATGAACAGTTTGATGCATAACCCCTCCATCACCCCCGGGGGGGGCGGGGAAAGAAAGAAAGGGAAAAAAGCAGCAGTCTTGCTTTTCTGAGCTGTGAGAATTTCTTCTGCTCTTGCATCTGTGAACACTTTACAAGGCGATGTCTACAGTTGGATTTTTACAGCCTATGTTTGAATGGGAGCTTGCGTGACATCTGGGGCTATATTTTTGGAGAAATTTCAAAGCTAGTGATTTCCAGTTTTTAATCACCAGAGTATTTATTTTCTCCCAAAGCATAATTATCCATGGCTCCACACTTATTTTCTATGGGAGCAAAGCAAAATGAGAATCAGGCTGAATTAGTAACTTGATCTTGCATCTGTCAAGGCTCAATGGTTCTTACCTGCTCCAGAGGTTAAAAGCCAGTGTGCTGACCTCACCTCACCGTGTTGGAAAAATTGAACACATGGCCATTGTCAAGGACAAGACACTCTCAGTCAAAAGAACAAAGGGAACAGCAAAAGCTAATGAGGGAAGAGACCACACCACCCAGACAAGTACAGAGCATCCTGTCCCCTCTGCTCAGACCCTGGTCATGTTTGTGGCTACAGGTGCCACGGAGAGAGGTAGGCTGTGCAGACGTTATTTTCAACGTTCTCTCCTGAGAAAGGAAAACCTCACAATGCAGCAGCCTGCTCCCCTGTCAGGGAATGAATAAGAGCTTGCTTTTCACTGAGGTTTAATCCAACAGCCTGGTGTGCATGAAACTAAGAACAAGAACAGAGGCTGTTCACCCACCAACTCACCAGGGCTTGCCCTGCCCAGCAGTAGGGGTTTTGGGGTTCGGTGGTTTGGTTGTGATCGTTGATTTCTTTTCCTATGCTTTGGAGGAAGCTATTGAAACTCTCAAGAGATAGCAGCCACTAGGCTTGTATCTAAGAAGGTAAGTTATCTGCCCCAGTCACACCGATAGTTCGTGAAAGAGCTTTACATGACTCCTTATGTAATAAACCAAGGCAGGTAAGGCAGGGGAAACCAAAAAAAGAGAGGAAAGTGAGGACCTTAAATTTGTAAGAGCCGCGTTACACGGAGGGGCTTTGAGACAAATTGATGGATGGTGTTTTCCATGCCCCCCACCACCACCCCTCTCTCTGGCTTTACTTTTCACCGAGCCCTCCTTTATTCTGAGTTCCGTCTGGGCAAGTCCTGAGCTCCTGGAATGCGTCGCTGCCTTCCTTATCTGGGAGCTAATCACTAAATAGCAGGTGGCGAAGATTCTATTTTTCATCTCTCTTGCTCTTTCCCCTCCTCTCTTTTACTCATTTCCTCAGGGCTATGAATCTCTGAATCTTAAGCAGGAAACCTCCCTGATGTGTTCACACCTGGAATACCTCCCTTTCTTTGTTTGGTGAGGAAGGGACCAGGAGAATCCAGAGAAGAAGCCCCGTTGTCTTGAGAAAGAAGAAAGACATCAGCATTTAAATATTAATACACACCCTGCATGCAGAGGGACACATTCCCATCTTTTAAATCAATCTTTCTTTCTTTTAACTCCATAGTCACCTCCACTCCCAGCCAATGTCTTACAGGACAAAGAGCATTTACTGTGTGTCATTTCAGTGATCAGCACTCCACACAAATAGGTTGACAGAGGAAACAGGCAAGATACCTTTGCAAGCCTGTTTGGGTTTAAAATAACAACTACACAGCCTAGAGGTTCCCAGAGATTAGCTTACTTTTTGTTCCTACAAATGTTAGAAACTGGCTCTTGAAGGCAGCTCATCAGCCTCCCGGTTTCCGTGGGTGTTGGGAAGTCCCAGCCTTGATTAAGCTCTGCGTTCTATCCTCTTCGTGGACTTTTCGTGTGGCCTTTGGAATGTCAACTGCCCCCACTTTTAGTTATCGTGTGTCTCTAAACCCACAGACCAATCATTGTGGCCTACTGAACACTAAGCTCCCTCAGGGGAAAATGGAGAACATACTGGACCCAAGGATAGAAATTTAAATCCATGATTTCCAATCTGTGAGCCCTAGGACCCCATGGGGACACTATCTTTGTGTGAATCAGCACCTATAGTTGTACATGAATCATGCTATTTAGTCAAACTATCCTGATATTACTATTCATTTATTCATTCTACAAATATACATAATGTGCATACTTTGTGTCAGGAACCGTGCCAGATGCTGAGTATACAGTAGATAGTGAACAAGGGGCAAATCAACTATGGCCTTTGGCATGCTCAGGCCAGTGGTGAAGACAGAGAGTTACAGAAACGCAGAAAGAAAGCAATAACTCAGATTTGGGATCATATATAGATGGCGCTAGCGGTAAAGAACCTGCCTGCCAATGCAGGAGACTTAAGAAAAGTGGATTCAATCCCTGGGTCAAGAAGATCCCCTGGAGGAGTGCATGGCAACCCACTCCAATCTTCTTGACTGAAAAATCCCATGGACAGAGGAGCCTGGCAGGTTACAGTTCATAGGGTCACAAAGAGCTGGACATGAGTGAAGTGACTTAGCATGCATGCACATAGATAAGGCAGTGATTAATAGCATTCAAACTCCCTTAAAGGTGATAGGTTCTGTTATTAAGTATTTGTTCTACCAACGCGTTCTTAAAGTGTATCTTTATCTGCAGTTCTTTTGAGATTAAAATATGCTCTCCATACTAAAAAAGGTTGGACCCACTGACCTAAATCAGCCCCAAGAGATGTCTTTCCTATCCCAGGTGAATGAATGAAATAGCAAGAAGTGATATTTTACCAATATTCCAGCAACTCTTGGGTAGATAATTCTACCCTAAATCTAACTTTGCAATGCTTCATTGAAAGCTAATCTCAGAGCTCTCTGTACCCCATCATCCAGGAATGCTACCTCTCTGGGGAAACCTGGAGAAATCAAGACAGAACATTACCCACTTGGTCATAGATCCCTCCTCCCCAGGGGGCAGAGAGCAGCCCCACCTCCACCCTTGACTTGGGTGAGGTCGGAGGGAAAGTCTTGCGGTTGAGATTGGTATGCTAGGGAATTGCAGGCCTGGAGCCGCGGGACGTGACTTGTTGCTCTATTAGACATGCTAGATAATCTCCTGAAACAAAGAAATAAAGCAAAGATTAGATGGGAGGATTTTCTTGTCAAGAATTATGAATGCAAAAATAACCCAGAAAATATAGCTGGATTTGAATAGGGCCCAGGCAAGATAATGGACAGGAAGACATGTTACACATGAGGTCCCATTTAAATCAAAAGGTACCATCAAATCTCAGTTCCCAGTGGGGCCTCTGTATGTGCATTCAAGTGTAGAAATGTTCTAGGGACATTACTACTGCATAAGACCATGTGGTGGGCACTGAACCTGCAAATAAAATATGACCCTTAAAGTGGCTTTTATTTTTTAGCAAAGAAAAGGTAAACAGCAGTGCTCATTTGAAAGATAATTAAACAGTATTTCAGGCTTTGTGACAATGGGCAGAAGACCAGCATGGGGGCAGCACCAAGTTTAGAGTCAAGACTCTAGACTTTTCCTGGTTCTAGGTTAGATTTGAGTCTTACCTTGGGCAAGTCACTTCCTAATCTTCAATTCAGTTTCCTGACCTGCGAAAGGACAAAGGGTATTTCCAGCTCCTCCAGCTCTGCTTCCAGGCCCCATATGAGAAAGCACTTTCAGTAAAAGCCCCTGAAATTATCTGTCAGAGTTACCTTCCTATGGCATTCGTCACAGCAGGACAGAAAATCCACCTATTTGCAATAGCCCTGGGCTGTGGATAAGGTATTTCTGAACAGAGGCAGGGGTACCTACAGATCTTCTCAAGTGGCCCCGTGAGAAACCTATGAAAGGAAAGAGAGCAGAAAGCCAAATGGGGATGGCGATTTGGGGGCTCCCTGTATTTAGTAAGGGGAGACATAGACGCGTTTATCACACATCTCCCCAGCCCCTGCCCAACCCCACTCCCACCAGGCCGCCAGCAAAAGAAGGAGCCCAGCAAAACTGCCGGCACAGCTAGCCCACACCCATCTCCAGCCCCGCCCGCTCACTGAGGTAATATCTTCACTGCTGCCAACTAGACATGTCGGTGTGTGGACTTGCTGCTTCACTCTGACTCACCACAGCCTGCTTTGCGGCAGTGAACCCCGCAGCCATCGTTCCCCAGTGATCTCTGGCCTACTTCTTCCAAAATGCCGCGGGGCAGTCATGGAACACGGTGGGGGTGGATCACCGTTCCCTCAGTTAGTCAACTGGCCTCTTTGGCACAGCTCCCTCTCCCTCTTGATCCCCTGTAAGCCTTCCTGAGAAGTTACAAGGTAGAAATTCTAGTAAACCCTCCTATCTTCTGTTAATTCCAAAAGGGCCTTTTAAAGAGTGAAAACAGAGTGTCCCAGGCCCCATAAAGTGGCACACATGCCACACCCTCCAAAATCAGCTCTTTGAGGAAATCAAGCACAGTGAGAAGAGTATTTGCATTTTGAAGTCAGATAAACCCTAGTCAGACCAACTCCAGGGCAACACCAAACTGCTCGTAGTTCCACATACCTTGCTGTTTCTTAACTCCATGACTTGATTGTGCTGCCTCCTCTTTCTGAAATGCCTCACCCTTCAGCCTTTTTTCTAACTTCTGCTTTCCATAACTCTCAGCTCAAATGTCACCTCCTCCAGGAAGTCTTCCCTGATCCTCCCAAGCTGCATTAGATGCCCCCTTGGGGCTTAGCCCAATGCCCTGTTATAGCTTTAGCATTGTACCTACAATAGTGCTGTGTAATTGCTGTTTTCCTCTTCTAGACTGTAAATTTCTTATCAACTAGAACCCACTCCACTTATTCGTTTTTTTTCTCTCCATAGCTTAATGCATAATCTAGTTTGTCTGCTGAATGAATAAATTATCTGATTCATCCACTTAGTAGTAGTATGTTCTGGACAATTTAATTTACTTCTCTAGGCTTCTAATTTTTCATCTGTATATTGCAGATAACGATTCGTTGCTCATTGAGATGTTGTTCAGGTTTGGAAGTAACCTATGAAAAGGCCTACCACAATGCTGCCCATAGGCATGGAGCATTAAAGCAGATAGGCCGTGGGTCTCCTTAGGGAAGGACGAAAAGGAAAAAAAAAACAGGAATGAAGAGTTCCATGATCAGTCCTCAGCCCCTATCTCCATGGACATATGGTCCCACCTGTTTGCTCCCTCCCTACAAGGAAGCTTTTTTTTTTTTTTTTTTTCCTTTTTCTTAAATGAGAAATAGTTTCATTTCTAAAAGTCTCCTGGGATTCCAGCATCTCCAGTTGGATTGATTGACTGGCCTAGATACTTTTATCATCTCTTCCATTGACACAGAGCCCTGTAAGCCTAGGAAACCTCCCCATCCCCTGACAAACCCTCAACTGTATCATAAATAGGTCCTTCCAGTGGTGAGGTCAGGCTTACCCAGAGAGTTTCTGTGATTAATCTGCATACTTTAGGGATGAAAAGAGGAAACAGCAGTGGTCTGAGCCTCCTGGAAACTTGGCAAGTAGCCTGACACTTGGAGGGCTTGTTCAAAGTGTCCAGCAAAGTTTCCGTATAATGGAGAGAAGCAAGTAGGGACAGTTTAGTGGAAGCCCGGTGATCACCATGGCAGTGAGCGCTGTTGGCCTGGCCCACAATACTATGCAATGAGGACCATCGCCATGTGCCCTTAGTTCCCCCAAAGTGCACACGGACATGAACACACACACACACACACACACACACTACCTCCCTTTTGGAACTTGAAGCCCTCTCCACTGGTCAAATCCCCCCAAATCCTCTGGTGAATCAGGCAGAATCAGACCCTGTGAGTCATCTAGAGCCCATGCAAGCCAGGGTTAATCTGTTCAATAGTCATTTATTGAGCAAGTGCCAGTGCCAGGCTCTGTGCTAGGCACTGGAGACCAATGCCTTCTAGAACATTCTTGAGGGCCTTTCCCCCAAAACCACCCACAGGGAAGAAACCACTTCAGTAAGAAAGTTGATGAGGCCAGGACTTAGTATGGAGGTATTTCCAATGAAGAGACCTGAACTGACCTGGACATGAATCATTTCACCCAACTCACCCTGCAAGGACACACAAGAGGGTGCCACACCTCTTCCAGGGACCCACAAAATGGACACCCAAGCTGAACCTGTGGGCGAGGGCAAGCTAGCAGAGCAGAGCAGGGCCAAGACTGGGAAAGAGCAAAAGAAAGGAGGATTTCCCACAGAATTGCTGCCATTTTGAAATTCAGCCATGTTCAGAGAACCAAGAAGCACTTGAGTCACTTCCCTATGGTAACCTCCAAAGTGTCTTAGGATCCTAGAGGTGAAGAGGAGGGAGCATCTTCTAGGGAAAATGACAGAGGGGTCCAGTTCAGTTCAGTTCAGTTGCTCAGTCATGTCCGACTCTTTGAGACCCCATGATCCGCAGCACACCAGGCCTCCTGTCCATCACCAACTCCCAGAGTCTACACAAACCCATGTCCATTGAGTTGATGATGCCATCCAACCATCCCATCCTCTGTCGTCCCCTTCTCCTCCTGCCCTCAATCTTTCCCAGCATCAGGGTTTTTTCAAATGAGTCAGCTCTTCACATCAGGTGGCCAAAGTATTGGAGTTTCAGCTTCAACATCAGTCCCTCCAATGAATAACCAGGACTGATCTCCTTTAGGATGGACTGGTTGGATCTCCTTGCAATCCAAGGGACTCTCAAGAGTCTTATCCAACACCACAGTTCAAAAGCATCAATTCTTCAGTGCTCAGCTTTCTTTAGAGTCCAACTCTCACATCCATACATGACCACTGGAAAAACTATAGCCTTGACTAGACGGACCTTTGTTGGCAAAGTAATGTCTCTGCTTTTTAACATGCTGTCTAGGCTGGTCATAACTTTCCTTCCAAAGAGCAAGCGTCTTTTAATTTCATGGCTACAATCACCATCTGCAGCAATCTTGGAGCCCAGGAAAATAAAGCCAGCCACTGTTTCCACTGTTTCCCCAAATATTTGCCATGAAGCGATGAGACTGGATGCCATGATGGCAGGGTCTATTGAATTTCACAACATAGGCTGCTGTGGAGGTTTTAAAACCAGTCTGAAAATACAGTCTTACCTGGGAGAAATAGGTTGAGAGCCTCCCCACCTGAATCTGGGTGGGCTTCTGACTTTCTGGAAGTCAATTGAATGTGGCAGAAATGATGCTCCAGGACTTCCATAGCTAGGTGGAAAAGGCCTTATAACTTCTGCCTTGTTTGCTGGAATACTTGCACTCTGAGCTCTGAACCCTGAGCCACTGTGTAAGGCTGCCCCGTTGTGAGGAAGCTCAAGAATGTGGAGCAGCCGTGTGTGTGTGTGTGTGTGTGTGTGTGTATGTCCAGCCTGACAGCCACTCTGAGGCCCCAGCCCACCACCAGTACCCCATGCCAGTCTCATGAATGGATGAACCTCCTAACCATCACATCCCAAAGCCCTTGAATTGCCCCCAGCCTTTGAGTCTTCCCCGCTGAGGCTCCAGACATTCTGGAGCAGAGATAAGTCATCCCTGCCCTGCCCTGGGTGAACCCCTGGCCCACAGGATCCAGGAGCAGAATGAAATGGTGTTTTTATGCCAGTAAGTCTGGGGTAATCTGTAGTGAATAGCAAGGCTTCAGTGACCCAATGATCCTCAGTTCAGTTCAGTTCAGTTGCTCAGTCGTGTCCGACTCTTTGTGACCCCGTGTATTGCAGCACGCCAGGCCTCCCTGTCCATCATCATCTCCCAGAGTTCACTCAAACTCATGTCCATCTAGTCAGTGATGCCATCCAGCCATCTCATCCTCTGTCGTCCCCTTCTCCTCCTGCTCCCAATCCCTCCCAGCATCAGTCTTTTCCAATGAGTCAACTCTTCACATGAGGTGGCCAAAGTACTGGAGTTTCAGCTTTAGCATCATTCCTTCCAAAGAACACCCAGGGCTGATCTCTTTTAGGATGGACTGGTTGGATCTCCTTGCAGTCCAAGGGACTCTCAAGAGTCTTCTCCAACACCACAGTTCAAAAACATCAATTCTTCGGCGCTCAGCTTTCTTCACAGTCCAACTCTCGCATGCATATATGACCACTGGAAAAACCATAGCCTTGACTAGATGGACCTTTGTTGGCAAAGTAATGTCTCTGCTTTTGAATATGCTATCTAGGTTGGTCATGACTTTTCTTCCAATGATCCTAGAGGTGAGAATGAAGAGTATTAGAAAAAAACACAGAAGAAGGAACAAACACAAAAATGACACTCTGCAAAAAGGACAGCGACCTGAAAGATGCTGTTTGCATTGTTTTATTTTTTAAGGTAAAAGGAAGTGAACATAATCACACTTCACAAGTGATCCCTGGGCTCAGCTTTGGGTGGTCCAGCCTTGCAGTGGCCCTCGGGCCCTCACACCTGGTGGTCCCCAGCCTCCCATCACATGACCCCTCTCTTATTGCCTCTCAGGTAAGAGCGGAGCTTCCGGCATTTGAGAAGCCTCCCACGGTGGGAAGACAAATGACTTCACAGTGGGACGCCAGTGCTGCACTGAACCCAATGCGGAAGCTTCAAGTCAGAATCAGTTCTTCACTGCAAGAGAGAGATCACTTCCTGATGATACAGGTCTGGAAGGGGGCTTCTGCAGCTTCTTTCCCTTCCCATCTCCCAGGGGTGCTTTAGGAGGAGGTGACAAGGACTGGGTCTGCCCAAAGGCATCCCAGAAGTTTCCCAGTTATCCCTGAGACAGTTGATAGTTATCATCCTAAAAGAGACCCTAACCAGCACTGAAAGTGTCCATTTCATCCCAGCTTCTGGGAGTTACCTGTGGCAAAGAGCTCTTCACATTTTGAGTTTCCTCTAGTTCCACTGCTTGGCCAAAGGAACACCTCACCAGTACCCCTATCACCAGACTGCTAAGAATATTTATCCCTGTTTAAATAGGCCCTTAGTAGAGTTTGTGTGCATTTTAAGAAACCCCTGTGTCACCCATGCTCTAGGAGGAAAGAGAAGCAGCCACTGAATGGACCCAGGCCAGAGTCTGGGAGCTCACCGAGCGTTCAGACCTCAGGCTGGGAAGCACCCAGTGGTCAGGCCCCAGGTTGGGGAGCACCCTAGACCTCTGGGCCCTTGAGGACAGGCTGGTCAGAACTCGCTAGAGTCAATGCAGATGAGAGTTCCCAGATCTGAACGACTCACCTCTGCTTTGGTTTTCTGAACAGCTCCACTTTCTAGCGGTCCATGCATGTTGTCAGAAGGCCTTTCCATCTGTCTTGGTTTGCTCTGATTTAAATCTCCTTCAACTTAGTGGCTCAATTAGACCTGAAGTCATAGACTCTTTGAACTAGAAGGGACCTTAGAAACCACTTAGGTCAATCCCCAGGAAGGAAAAGGAACTTTCTAGGATCATACAGCAAGGGTTGTTCAGTGTCAGAGTTAGAGCTAGAACCAGGGCCCCTGGCTCCCAAGCCAGGGATGTCTGTTCGGTGCTCTTCTTGTGGTCAGACTACCCAGATGGCCTGCTCCCAGGAGAGCATGGATTCAGAGAATCTGCTTGAGCCCCACCAACCGCAAGAATCCTGGATTCCAAAGAGCCTGTCTGCAAGAACCAGTCCTCCCCTCTCTTCTCCCAGCCCCAATCCCAGCCTTCCAAACTTCTAGAATATTTTGGAGGCAAGAAAAGCAATCAGCCAAGGCAGAGTTCTACTCTTTAGGCATCCTTAGAATGAAAGCTCCTGGTTACTTTCAAAATTAAGACCTTCCTCCCACCCCTCTCTCCCTTTCCATTCTCTTCCCACCTTTCCTTCTGATTTGATGTCTGCTTTTCTGTTTCCTTAGCTACATGAGGCATTTCACGCAGCCAAGCTTCCATATGGGCCATTTCCTGTAAATGCAGACACTCTCTGGACATACCAATAAAACTTAATTTTGATCAATGTGCTGATTGGGGATTTTTCAACACATCATATCCCTTGAACACATTTTTGAACAAAGTGAAATACCAAGAAAAGAACAACATGGTTATTTGCAGACAATGGAGGAACCACTTAGACATAAATGTTATACTATAACTGTTTGGGTAAGCATCTGTTTTCCCCACTGGAACTGACTCCCGAAGAGTTTATATCATTGTCTCTTTTCAATTCTACATCTCTCATAACCTCAAACTGCTTTTCACATACAAGGGCCTCTATAGATGTTTTTAATTTAGTGAGAATTTACTATGCAATAGGCAGAGGGCTAGATGTTTTCACAGCTTTTGAAAAATTGATTTTCGTGACCATCCATCAGTGATTTCTTGCCACAGTCATGGTGTTTTACAAACCAATCTAACAATTCTGACTCCTGTTTCAGTGTGCAGAGGGATTTCCCAAACCAACCAAGCAATTCTGCAACACCAACTGGCGGTCCTACAATTCAGCTCCCTCCTGTCACTCTCTACCTGGAGACAGTGTCAGATCCACAGATTGAGGGCTCATCCCCACATGACTGTCCCCACATCAATCACAAGCCCAGGTTGTTACCTGGGCTTCTGACTCCCTGGCTATAAATCAGAGGTTCCCACAATCCCTTACTTGGGTTCAATGAATTTGCTAGAGCTGCTCAAAGAACTCAGAGAAACATTTTACCTACTAGATCACCGGTTTGTTATAAAAGGATATAAATCAAGCACAGTCGGATGGAAGAGATGTCAAGGGCAAGGTGTGAGGGAAGGGCACGGAGCTTCCGTACCTTCTCTGGGTACACCACTCTCCCCACATATCTAAGCGTTCACCAGCTGGAAGTTTGCTGAATCCAGTCCTTTTGGGGTTTTATGGAGGCTTCATTACATAGGAGTGATTGATTAAACAATGGCCATTGGTCATGACTGATTCAACCTCCAGCCCTTCATTCCTCCCCAGAGATCAGGAGGATGGGACTGAAAGTTCCAACCCTCTAAACACATGCCTGGTTTTACTGTCAACCAGCTCCCATCCTTAGGTGTTTCCCAAAGGTCACTTCATTAACATAGCAAAAGACTCCCTTGGAGCTGTCCACACTTGAGAAATTTCAAGGGTTTCAGGAGCTCTGTCCCTGGTGGCTCAATGATAAAGAATCTACCTCCCAGGCAGGAGAATCAGGTTCAATCCCTGGGTCAGGAAGATTCCCTGGTGAAAGGCATGGCAACCCACCCCAGTATTCTTGCCTGGAGAATCCTATGGACAGAGGAAACTGGTGGGCTACAATCCTATGGACAGAGGAGCCTGGTGGGCTACATTCCACAGGGTCGCAAAGAGTCGGACAGACTGAAGCACCTTAGCCCACATGCACATCACACACCCTAAAGCTCAGTAGCTTCACACAGTCCCCTTCTGCTGTATCTTGTCGGTCTCCAGGGTGGCTCATCACCCTGGATCAGTTTTGCTGATCCAGGCTGTGTTGGGTCAGACTTGGTGAAGCATGTTGATGGAAGCATGCCAGCTGGAGGGCAGCAGGGGAGGCTGATCTAAGACGGCTTCAGTTGGGGTGGCAAGGATGATTGGGACCTCTCCCCACATGACTCTTCGTTTTCCAGCAAGCCAGCCCAACTTATCCTCAGAGTGGAGACAGCAGAGTTCCAGAAGAGCAGGCAAAAGCATGCAAGGTCCTTTGAGGTTTCAGCTTAGAACAAGTTCACCTTCATGGTGACCACACTTTATTCATCAAAGTAAGTCACAAGACCAGCCCCAGATTCAAGGGCTGGGGAAATCAATCCCACCTCTCAATGGAAGGAGTAACAAAGTCATGTTGCAATGGATGGAAGGATTAGGATTGTGGTCATTTTTGTAATCAATCCACCACATGAGCTCAATTTTATTAATAAGATGAAGGGGAAAATGGAGGGAGGTTAAAAGATTTATAAAACATGTCATTAAGCTGCATTGTGGCAGTGGTCGCACAAGTCTATGCATTTACTAAAACTCACAGTGGCTGACTTTCATGGTATGTAAATTATTCCTCAGTAAAACTGTTTTAAAAAACTGGAAAAAACTAAAAATGTATTGATGATCATTCATCAATAAATAATTGTCCAAATCTGCATTTAAACTCAAGTATTATCCCACAAAACTCAGTAATCTTTTCAATACACTATATTTATCATATCTAAAGTATTAGATTCTCAGAATCAGAGCATCTCAGAGCTAGAAAGAGCTCCTCCTGATTATTTGTCCATCCCTCTTTCTTCAAGCAGCTGAACATGTAAGCCTTCTCATGCAGGTGCAAGAATCCTCTTCTTAGGATGAAAAACAGAAACAGTGCTTCAGAAAACCTGAACCAGATGAAAAATACACCTCATTTTCTCATATGCTTTTGGGATCCAGTGTGATTAGTGCTAGAAAGAACTTGACCCACTGTTCTTTCTAGAACCAGAAGCTGCAGACAATTCTTTTGATTATGGCTCCTCTCATTTTAGGCTGACTCTATCCTAATTAGCCAGGATACCTAATGTCCTTAGACTCTGGAAGTAACAGATGACATTTTTCTTCTATTTTAGTACTCAGTGTCCAAACCTAAGTTCTTTTCTGGGCTGAGAGTCATATTCAAATTAAAGGTTGCCCAAGGAATCTTCTTTGTGGGTAAAAATCTCAGATATGAGGACTATGGGAATAACAACAGTTAAAGAAAAAATTAAAAGGTGGATTAGGCAATGTGCTCCATCTCTTGCGAGCATTAAGGCTTCTGTGAGGATGATGATCACGTGGGAAGTAGCATAGGTTCCTCCGATCCTTTGGCCTTGTTTCTGGAAAGCGAAAGAGTGGCATCCCGAGGAGATGCATCCGGGCTTTCCATAAACAGAGCTTTGAAGAGCAAATTGAGCAGCTTTCATCAATCTCACACAGACCACATCAAAAGCTGCCTGAGGAGAATCACTCACCCGATGTCAGGCAGGGTCAGGCAAGCGTTATCAAACGCCCTTTCAAGATGTTATGAATCAGAATCAGAGAGAGAGAGAAAGGTAAAGAGGAGCATCAAAAATGAGAGCATGAAAGGAAAGGAGGCAAACAAGGCAGAGAATGCAGTGCAGTGGCAAAGAGGACAAGGAGGGAGACAAAGGAGAGGGAGTGAAGCAGGAGGCTAGAAGCATGGGCGGCAGGAGACAGAGCCGACGACAGAGCCGCGAGGAGAGCGAGACAGACGGGGCCGGAGAAACGCGACGGCTAAAGAGCGACAGAGAAAGCAAAGTTCAGGAGCCTAATGGGGAGAAGGAGCCTAGTGGAGGGAAACAGCGTTTACACCCGGTGGAGGCCAGGCTGGCGGCCATCTGTCCTGAGGGCGCGTAGTCTACGCAGACATCTGTAGAAAATTTGCCTCTTTTCCCCCACCTAGAGGAGCAGAATCCAATCCCACTGAAAGCGGGTGGAATGAAAAACAAAGGGAAAAAGAAACCCTCCAACCTTCTTCTTCTCCGGCTCCTCAAATTATCTTTTATCTACTATGAAGGGCTCTTTGATCATCCCGGCCGGCTTCACTCAGGCACTGAAAATCAGAGGGAACCATCATTAGAAACCCAGCCTGATGTCCACCCAAGCCCCCACTGGAGCGATTTCATCTTTCATTACAACAAAGCAAGGGCAGTCATGTATCAGCTCACGTTGTAAACCTGTCTTCTTCAGAGATCAAGTTCGATTTTCCAAGTAATTGGAGAGAAACAAATCCATTCCTGGGTCAAACCAAGCAAATTTCCCCTGCTCTGTAAAAGATCTGATTCTGTCTTAATCAAGAGGACCCTGGAGCCTGGGTGTTCCCGTTAGGAGCTTTGGGGAGCCCAGGGTCAGTGAGAGGGGACTAGGTGTGCAAAAAGGCAGCCTTTGCAACAAGGGGGCAGAGATGATAAATGGGAGATGGAAGGGCTCTTTCCAAAGCAAACTCTGCTCATTGTTCATTTTCGTCCCATCGAGTGAAACTGCAATAAAAAGCAGTGTCCTAGTAGGGTGGGGAGCAGGGATAGTTAGGGAGTCTGGGATTAACATGTACACACTGCTATATTTAAAATAGATAACCAACAGGGATCTACTATATAGCACAGGGAACTCTGCTCAATACTCTGTAACAACATAATTGGGAAAAGAATTTGAAAAAAGAATAGATACATGCATATGTATAACTGAGTCACTTTGTTGTACACTTGAAATTAACACAACATTGTTAATCAAATGTACTCCAATAAAAAATTAAAAGTTAAAAAAGAAACAGGGCCCTAGAGACAGCTTTGCTCCTGGTACTCTGTGCACATTTGTTGAAATAAGGCAGGATACCAAAGGGTGGTTTGCTAGTGGCTCCCAATCCTTAACTGCCCCGTTTAGATAGGAGCTGAGAGAGTAACAGCGCCCAAATTTATGGAGCCGATCATTTTACAGGCATCTTTTCATTTAATCCTCACAACAAATCTATAAGGTAGACACTCTTATTATGATCCCCATTTTACTGATGAGGAAAGAGAGGCTCAGAGACGTTAAATGACTGATCCAAATGGTTCCAGAGTAAGAATGAAGAGGGGCCGAAATCTGAGCCACAGCTAAAGCCAGAGCTGGTCTTACATGGCCAAGATCGCTCAAGAGCAGATGGAGACGATGAAGACTGCTATGTCCTTGCCCTCTTGGAGCAGCACACAGAATGGGGAAGCAGGGGACCCCCAGCAGCCTCTGCCTGGTTGGGCAGGATCAGGCTTTTGAATAAGATGGTATTTAATAGCCCATGTTGCAAGACAGAAGCCAACCTTTGAGCTTGAGGGTAAATGGTGCCGCCACACGCCAAGCAGAAAGTAGCGTTACTGTGGGCTGTAACAAGTTTGGGGAGCTCTCAAAATTCTTCTAGTTCCCTTTATAAAAGCAAAAGACCAGAAAATTATCCATAATTGCAGAGTCATCGGCACTGAGTTGCAGCATATCTTACATGGGCCAACATGACTAATGACTCCACAGCATCAGGGGTCCTAAGGTCCTTCTCCCGCGGCCAGCTCCACACTGGCATAAGCAGCCCACCCCACACAGCAGCAGAGTCCAGACCGCCGGCTGTGTGGTCAGACAGACATGCGTTCAGGTCCTGTCTCTACCACTTACTACCTGAGTGACTTTAAACACTTTGTTCAAGGTCTCTGAGCCACAGTTTCTTCATCTGTAAAATGGGGCCTATAAATACCTTAGACCCAAGTAATGTTAGGGTAAAATTAAAAAAAAACAAAAAACAAATCCATAACATCTAGAACAATACCTACCATATAATATGCACTTTTTTTTTAAGAAAAGCTATGATTATTATATTTTCCACCCCTTCATCTTCCTTACTTGAAGCTAAGAGAAGAAGAGGCAGACCAAGTGAAACTGCTTATATAAAAGTCAGATCGAGTCTGGCTATTCCACCAGAGGCAATAATTATAAAGCTGCTTCAGAGCACAGAGAGTTCCAAGAACGAAATACACATTTGGAACAAGTTCATTAAAAAAAAATGCTTACTCATAAAAGCCGCTACGGTTATAGCCTGACAAATGGAAAACACAGCACCGATAAATAAGGTGCCAGCGGTAAACAAGCCAGCCACACCAAGAAGTCGCTTGATTTCTCTCTTCCCACCCTCCAACAGTTTCTTAACCTTTTATGGGATTATAATGACAAGATCACGTAGGTTTTATAGGGCTGTTTACCAAGGTCCCCCCACACTCCAAACAGAGGGAAGAGGCCTTGGACATCTCTGCCAAGTTTCCAGCACTGGAACCTGCTCTCACTTCTTTGCCCAGGAGAGTCAGCTCCAAGATTTTCCACCCCTTCAGCCTGTCTAGAGACACCCAAACCCTCAGCATCTCAGCTCCACTGCTGCCCCATCACACCCCATCGGTCCATTTCAAGAAGAGCTATCTCCTGGCCAGTCTGCACCCTGCTGCCCTGCCCCAGCCCAAGTAGGTCACCTTGCTGGTAGTGGAATGCACACTAGATGGGAAGTCAGGAGATTGGGATGATAAGGCAGTGCAAGCCACTCGGTAGCTGATCCCTGTCACTGAACTTCTCTGAGCCTCAGTGTTGCTGTCTATAAAATAGAGCTAATATCACCTCCCTCATAGTGTTTCTGTGAACCTTCAACACGTTTGTGGTCATGAACTTCCCCTGTAGAGGGTCTGGTACCTGTGGGAACTGTTACAGCCAGTCAGTGACAATGACTAAGCTCCCTGATATCAGAAATCTGTGCTATGAACTTGGGGTGAGGTGGTAGGTGAGATGACAATGGAAAATGGGGGGAAAGCGCTTACCTACCTGCCCTTGGAACACAAGAGAAATCACTGAGACTTCAAATTGCTTTCAAAGAGCTTCTAGGTGCAGATAAGACCTGAGGAAAGAGAGCTAGGTGCTGTCAACCCCACTCCCCTCACTCCACCCACCCTATTCTTGCCCTACTCCAGCCCCTACAGACTCAGCTAGGCCTTATTCCCTTGCCAAAGAAAAGTCAGTAACATCAAACAGGAAGCAGTTTGGTGCTTTTACAGGGCCTAGGGCAAAACAAACTTTTGCCAGCATTTACCAGAAACTATGACAAACCTTCTAAATCCTTAGGTAATGAAAGCCAGCAATCTCCATCTACTCCTTTCTCACCCAAATCTCACTTAGTTGACTACTGTTTTTCTGGAGATTTAAACAAAACCTGTGCATCACTAAGTTACACAAATAGCAGTTGATTTAGGCTTTGAAAACTTCATTCCTTTTGTTAAAAAAGGGACTGAACACTAAATAATACCTCTTGAGAACCAAATCCTTCAGAAGCAAAATTTCTGGGAGAATTGGCTTTCTGTGTGAAGGTGCTTGGAGACAGCATATGGCTGGCTTAAATTTGAATATGCAAACAGTAGGCTTTTAGGCTTCCACTCAATTATTCTAAAAATCTAGAAATCATTCTAGAAACTGAATGCTCCCTATGCAAGCATTGTTCTCAGTGCTGAGACCAAAACAGCGGACTCACGATTACTTCGTTTTCATCAGGAACACCTGGGTGTGCATGCTACATCCTTTCAGTGGTGTCTGACTTTTTGTGACCCTATGGACTGTAGCCCACCAGGCTCCTCTGTCCATGGGATTCTCCAGGCAAGAATACTGAAGTGGGTTGCCATTTCCTCTTACAGGGCATCTTCCTGACCCAAGGATCGAACCTGCATCTCTTAAGTCTCTTGCATTGGCAGGAAGGTTCTTTATCACTAGCACCACCTGGGGAGCCCCAGAAATACCTGGGGAGTTTTAAAATAATGTTGATATCTGGTTCTCACCACTAGATAAGTATTAGTATCAGTCGCTCAGTCGTGTCCGACTTTTTGCGACCCCATGGACTGTAGCCCGCCAGGCTCCTCTGTCCATGGGATTCTCTAGGCAAAAATACTGGAGTGGGTTGCCATTTCCTAGATAGTGTAATTCAATTGAAATAGACTGCCTTTTTATTTCCTACCCACAAGTGAATTTCATGTGCAGTCAAGGTGAATAAACAGAAGCTAAGAGGAAACATGTATGGAGAAGAGAGACAGGAATCCATGCTGAAAAGGACCAAGGACCGATCGTGGCAAGCGGGACTCACTCACTCTACAAAGAGCTACATGCTAAGGACTGTGTTTAGTGCTGAGGATACGAGGGAGCCAAAGAGCAGGCTGCTACCATCAGGGACTAGATAGAAGAGTGTGATGGGTGCAGTTCTTCTGTGTGTGGTTTCTGTGATGAACCTGAGCACAGAGGTAGCTCCTGAACCACTCTGGTGAGTTACAAATGCCTTCTCAGAGGAGATGACACCTGAACCATGCCCTGACAGGTGCGAAAGAGCTAAGCAAACACAGGGACAGATGTAGAGAACATGGCTAGCTGAGGAAACCACCCCTGCAGAAGCCCCGAGGCGAGAGAGAGCTCATTGAAATATGGGGATTGCAAGAGTGGTGC
Source organism: Bubalus bubalis (assembly GCF_019923935.1). Taxonomy (NCBI): domain Eukaryota; kingdom Metazoa; phylum Chordata; class Mammalia; order Artiodactyla; family Bovidae; genus Bubalus; species Bubalus bubalis. The sequence goes on from NC_059161.1 coordinate 7,040,844, forward strand.
AGAACAGGGCTGGAGGCAGGGAAGGGGCTGGGTGGGCAGTGAGGGCGAAATGCTCACGTTTCAGACCCTTTGGTCACTGCTCCCTTGTCACTGATCCCAGCTCCTAGCCCAGGACGTGACACCTGATAAGCTGTAACAACCACTGGTTGGATAAGTGAGAACAAGCAGAAGGCTGAGGACAGAGCCGTGGAGAAACACAGACACTTAAAGGCCAACAAAGAGGATATAGTTGGAGAGAGAGAGAGGAGAAAACAAGATGAGTGGTCCAGAAACCAAGGGGGGACAACTGTCCATCCAGCCGGTCTCTAACGAGGCTGGATCGGGAAGGGCCAGGCAGGGAACAGTATCCAGGGCTAAGAGAAGGTTCGGTTTTTTTCTATTTTCACATGAGTTAGACTTGAAGACTTTTTTTTTAACATGTTCAACTGAAAGATCCTCTAGAAAACGTTAGCCATGTGGGACAGTGTGCTGGGATGCAAAGCGCAGACTTGCCACGTGCTTTGTGACTGTGGCAACATTAGGTAACCTCTCCGAGCCTCCGTTCTCATCTGTAAAATAAGGACAACCACGCTTGACTTGAACAGTTGTTGTAATAAGTGAATAAAAAGTGTCTAGCGATTGGCTTCTGTAAGTTTTCGAATTCTTTTTTTTTTTTTTTAATCTTTAATTGAAAGAGGAGGTTCACTTAAAAGTTGTTGGGATAGAATGACCTGTGTCCTCCTTCTATCTATCAGGAGTTTGATGGCCTCTAGTTAGTCCTTAAACACCACAACATCACTTAGGTTTCCTCAATCAGATGGAGACTTGGGTCCCTGCCTTGTGAAGCTGGGACTTTTTGATTACTGAGAACAGAACAGCAGAAGACACTTGCAAAACCTCAAAGTGCCGTTGACAGAATCTGATCACTATCCAGGCAGTAAAAAAGGGGAACCTTGAGACGGGCAACAGGTATTTCTTAGGGTCAGGCTGACTCATGGATTCACTCTTAAAAGCCATAAGACTTTAGGGAAGCTAAACACAGAGATTCTATATCTTGATCTTCAAAAGAATTAAAATGTTTTTTTAAGCATATGAAGTTCTCTGAGTGTACTAAATGTCAATAAATGTTACTTTCTTGTCTCTTGATCTGGAATTTCTAAAAACATCATCGTCTTCCATCTCCATGGGGTAGTCTGGGTGGAATTTAACTTGGTTACAAAGGAAAGACAAGAAAATTCAAATTCAAGTTTATGCAATGATCACTAGAAGGCTCAAAAAAGAGAGGCAAGCTTCCTCTAAATTAAGCTGCTGCTAGAGACCTTCCATCATGATCTTTTTAGCCTTAACAACTAAAATCTTCATTCTACCAACCCTATCCCCAAATCAGCACCTTGATTAGAACATGACAGTCTCTCTGATCTGACTGCAGTTTCCTTCAATCTTTAATCAGTTTTAGTCATCCTTTTTCTCTCCAGCTTCAGGCTCAGGATGTGCTCCACCTTTCAGAGTCGCTCTGCAGCTGTGTTGTGTAGACCTAGGCTCCAGTCCCCGTGGTATCTCAAGCAGTTGCTGTCGACAGAGTGATTCAGTCTCAACAGTAAGCTGTGTTCTCTTCATCTATAAAATGGAGACACTCGTGACTTGCAAAGGTAGGAGGGAGGGACAGAGTGAGGGTCTCTAAGGAGCTGACCCTGTGACTAGTCACATCGTAGGAGATCAACCCATCATGGGAGCTCATATTATTATAAGAATAGAAGCCCCCATATATACGACCACATGTCAAATAGATAGCCAGTGGGAAGCTGCTGTTTATGGCCCAGGGAGCTTAGCTCAGGGCTCTGTGATGACTTACAGGGGTGGGATGGGGGAAGTGGGAGGGAGATTCAAGAGGGAGGGGGTGTATGTATGCATATAGCCGGTTCACTTTGTCCTATAGCAGAAACTAACACAACATTGTAAAGCAATTATATTCCAAAAAAAAAAGAATAGAAGCCCCCAGGCAAGGGAGCCGGGTAGATCAGAGTGCACACCAGGGTGATCGACTATGAACGGTCAGATTTTACAGCCAAAAAGGGGGAAAAAGGCTCAAGTGAATTCTCTCCCCATTTTTTCAGTAAAATAATGTGCTCCAAGCCTGAGACCTTTTTCCTCCTGTCTACTGCCCAAAACTCATTTCTCCAACAGAGATCTGAGCCACCATAAATCCCATCAGGGGTCAAGATGGCTGACACAATTTTAACTATAAGAGAGCACAGCATAAATGCATCATTATTATCCCCAAGAGCTGCTCTCTGCCTTTTCCAGGGGACAAAAGAAAAAGTCATATTTTTTAACCTGGAAATATATAGTATTCGCAAATTTTTGAGGGACAGATCCAAGAACTCAGAAGCACAAAGGCTGTTAAAGCAAAGTATGACCAGACTTAAAGGGAACAATCTTTCTGTCTTTTAAAAAAATCTCTTTATTGCTATCCTACCAAAAAACTTAGAGACACTGTTTCTAAATAAAGCCAGTTCTGTCTCCAATTGCCTCTGACTATATAGTCCTTTCTCTGCCTCTATGTTCTATAACTACATCTCTTTTAGACATAGGGCACTCAGCCCCTTACTGAGTGTGTTGCAGGAAAGGGGACCTCTTTCAGAGCCTGAAACTGGGCTTTTGTCTAACACTCAGAATGAATTGTCTGAGGAGACACATGTGCTGCCAAAGCAAGAGATTTTATTGGAAAGGGCACCCGGGAGGAGAGCAGGAGGGTGAGGCAACCCAGGAGAACTGCTCCGCCACGTGGCTCGCAGTCTCTGGTTTTACGGTGATGGGATTAGTTTCCGGGTTGTCTTTAGCTCATCATTCTGACGCAGGGTCATTCCTGGTGGTGCACGCCTTGTTCAGCCAAGATGGATGCCAGCGAGGAGGATTCTGGGAGGAGGTCAGACCTGTGGTGTCTCCTTTTGACCTTTCCCGAACTCTTCCGGTGGGTGGTGGCTTCTCAGTTCCGTGTTCCTCACCAGGACCTCCTGTCATAAAACAACTCATGCCAGCGGTGACTGCGGTGGCCGGCCAGGGTGGCGGTTTCAGTCAGTGTGCGTCCCCAGCAAGTCTACACGGTTTCTCCCAGGGCGGAGCGATATCGCAGTGCAATTCTGATACTCACTCCTGGAGTTAGCTCAGACGTCATGAGCTAAGAGCACAGTCTCCAACAAGGCTGCCCTCAATTCAGACAACAGCCCTACGTTCAGTGGTCCCCAGGCTGCCTGCGTTTCTGACCAACTGGGTTCCCACTGCCAAGGGTTCCCACAGCTCCCTCAGGTTCAGTTATTCAGAATAACCCATAGAATGCAGGAAAGTGCTTTATTAATGATTCAAGTTTTATCACAAAGAATACAACTCCCCAGGCCAGACAAATAAAAGATGCCTAGGCCTCGGAGGGTTCTCAGAGTGAAGTTTTTGCATCCTCCTTGATGGAAGCAGGATGTACCACCCTGGTGGACAGGGTGAAGCCCCTAACCTGGGCCCTCAAGTCACCCTGGCAGAGATCTCACCAGGACCGATCAGGAACACGCAGGAGTAAAGACTAACCCTGGTACCCAATCACCAAGAGATGAATCACAGTGAATTTCTAATCCCCGTGTTCCTCCAGTTTGTCCAGGGATCACACAATCTGAGTAGGCAGAGCCTCAGTTGGCTTACACACCCACTATCCAAAGCAAGAATCCTCTTCATATGGTCCCTGCTGCTGTTGCTGCTAAGTCGCTTCAGTCCTGTCCGACTCTGTGTGACCCCATAGACGGCAGCCCACCAGGCTCCCCCGTCCCTGGGATTCTCCAGGCAAGAACACTGGAGTGGGTTGTCATTTCCTTCTCCAATGCATGAAAGTGAAAAGTGAAAGTGAAGTCACTCCGTCGTGTCTGACTCTTAGCGACCCCATGGACTGCAGCCTACCAGGCTCCTCCGTCCATGGGATTCTCCGGGCAAGAGTACTGGAGTGGATGCCATTGCCTTCTCCCTATGGTCCCTGACAACACTGCATGTTGCTACCATGTGGACAGCACAGGGCCCTGACAAACAAGGGATGGAGAAACACACAGGGAAGACGCCCAACATGCCAGCTGTAACTCAGAATTTCTCCGGAGCGTGGGTCAAAAACCAGGACAAAGTAACGAACACTCTTCTACATCTTCTTCCCTCCCCACATGGACTTCTGTCCCCTTCCCAGTGAAACTCTCAGCAACACATTTCTTCAGCCAAGCAGAAGAAACTTGACCACTCCATGATTAAAGGACCCTTTTCAAGTAGATTGTGTTCTGGGTTCTAAAGACTTCCACTTGTAAATTTCAGGCACGCAGCTTATTGGTATGAAGACTGATTATTAAACCAGGTTTGAGAGTAATGTATGAGTTTCAGCTTGTTTTGTTCAGGATCCTACCAATCGAGGTAGTATGGCTTACACCTTCTGCCCATAAAGACGGATTCACAAAGCCTCCCTTCCCCTTATAAGCTGTAAAACCTCTTTCCCTGATGGTTGCTCATCTTACAAAGAGCTGCATGCCCATCCCTTTCTGGATTCCACCCAGCACCCTCCTGAAATGGCTTGGGAGATGTCAGGACCCCATGACCACAACATCCCATGAGCTTCACTTCAGACTTTGGCCCCTAACTTCAGGGTTATTGGAGTATTCCCTGGTGGCTCAGACAGTAAAGAATCTGTCTGCAATGCAGGAGACCCAGGCTCAATCCCTGGGTAGGGAAAGATCCCCTGGAGAAGGGAATGGCTACCCACTCTGGTATTCTTGCCTGGAGAATTCCATGGACAGAGGAGCCTGGCAGGCTACAGTCCATAAGGTCACAAAGAGTCGGACATAACTGGGTGACAAACACTTCACTTCTCAAGAATCAGTGTGGAGAGAATGGCCCTACCACCCTGAACACGTGCCATCTCGTCTAATCTCAGAAGCTATGCAGGGTCAGGCCTGGTTAATACTTGGATGGGAGAATGCCTTGCCCTGCAACATTGTAATGCATCCTTAAACTTTCTCTATGCCTTACCTTCCTCTCCCCAGGCCTTGCTATAGAATCTTAAACAAACTCAGATTGATCTGTGATCTCGGTACAGCTTTCCATTCAGATTTCCGGTGGTAGATTTTCATCCTCTTTGCCTTTTTGCTCTTCTCTCCTTATCCAAAAAGAGCAATAAAAGGAATCAGAGAAGAACTCACAGTTCCTCACCTTGTCTTGCCTCAGTCTAAACAAGAAGCTGTCTTATTAAAAAAGAAGGGGAGGGGGGAGTGGGCTGGGGAGGGGAAAAAGGTGATATTTAATTTTATTGGGGAGAATGGATCATTGCTGGAGAATGCCTGCGGCTAAATGAGACCATCAAACCAAGAGCAGAGCGGCGAGCCGTGCGCACAAATATGAAGTAATATCTTTCTACTCCGGGGGAAACTGACACTCAATTTCAGAAGCTTCAGGCAGGCAGCTCAGAGTTGGGTGAAATCGCAGATGCCTTCTTGGAACCATTTACAAGGCTTCTACTCTCTGCAGTGAAAGCTTAAAAATGCAAATGAAATGGGGCCATTTAAAGAAAAATATCCCTGCTAACTGTGCTCTGGGAAAGGGAAAAAAAAGCCTATAGCTCAGAGGGCAATCTTAAAGTCAATGAAACTCAGCAGGGCTGGATGATGCTTCATTCTGATGGATAATGTGTGCTGTGCTTCTCCTTCATGAGTTTAGAAGTATTTAAAGAAAAGGGGGGAATCACCCTGTTTAGGAGATTAATTTCTTTTCTGAAAGAAATGTCTGTTTTTGCTGTCACTTTGGGTTTGATGAAGAGTAAAACCAGAACTTATTTTGAATGTTTGCTGCTGAAAATTACCAAGGTTGGAGGCTGGGAGCGGGGGGACCCTGAAGAGGTTAAGTCCTGCCCCATCTCCCCAGGCAAATTCATGTTTAAATTATCCAAGAAACCATTATAAAAGTATTTCATCAGGAATACAGATTCTAATAATATGTGCAACACTGCTGAGCACTGAGTGCCAGGGATTGAGCTTAGCACTTTGACATGAATTATCTCATGTTCTCAACCCCCTCCCCACATACACACATGCAGGAGGTCGTTTTACTCTAGCCATTGTACAGGCAAGGCAACTGAGGTTAGGGAGATCAGACAACTTGCTTGGAGTTTCATAGCTGCAAAGTGGTTGGGCAGGATAGAATTGAAGCTCAGACCAGAGCCCAAGCCTACACAATGCTTTGTAGCCCACGATACTCTCTCAAGGCCAGTTCATTTCAAAACAATTTAGTAAGTCTCATCAAACAGTGACATTGCTACAATTTAGTAAATTATATCTTGCTTTGAAATTTCTTTCTTTGAGGACTGCATTTTGAATATAAGGTCATCAGTACTGGATGAGCAGGCACTGTGAAGCCAGGGCTGAGGGACCAAGCAGCAATGGCCAGCTGATTCTGGCCTTTCCCGCCCTTTGTGTGCTGTGGATGTAGTTGGAAGCCCATCTCTCTTAAACCGTTGAACTCAAAAGAAGAACTCACACTGATTCGGAACCGAAATTCTCCTTGGTGCAACTCAAGTACACTTTCCCACGTGATGAGGAGATATTAGAGCCAAGCTGTCAATCTTATCACCTCTGTTATCCTTAGGTAAAGACTGTGGTCTATGAAAAGATGCTCAGCATCACTAATTATTAGAGAAATGCCAATCAAAACCACTTCACACCAATCAGAATGGCCATCATCGAAAAGTCTACAAACAACAAACGCTGGAGAGGGTGTGGAAAAAAGGATGCCCTCCTACACTGTCGGCGGGAATGTGAATTGGTGCAGCCGCTATGGAAAACAGTGTGGAGGTTCCTTTAAAAACGAAAAACAGAGCTGCCCTGTGATCCAGCAGTCCCAATCCTGGGCATATAGCCAGACAAAACTATAATTAAAAAAGATACATGCATCCCCATGTTTCTAACAGCAATATTCACAGTAGTCAAGACACGGAAACACCCTAAATGTTCCTCTACAGATGAATGGATAAAGACGAGGAGGTACCATGGAATCTTTCTCAGCCATAAACAGGATGAAACAATGCCATTGGCAGCAGCGTGGATGGACAGAGATGATCCCATTAAGCGGGTGAAGTCAGAGAAAGACAAACATCATATGATATCACTGCTGCTGCTGCTGCTAAGTCGCTTCAGTCGTGTCCGACTCTGTGCGACCCCATAGACGGCAACCCACCAGGCTCCCCCATCTCTGGGATTCTCCAGGCAAGAACACTGGAGTGGGTTGCCATTTCCTTCTCCATCACTCATACATGGAACCAAAAAAAAAATGATACAAATGAGCTTATTTACAAAGCAGAAATAGACTCACAGACACAGAAAACAAACTTATGGTTACCAAAAGGCAAAGGGAGAGGGATATATTTGGAATTTTGGATTAATTGATACAAATTACTATATATAAAATAAACAACAAGGACTCACTGTATAGTTCAGGGGATGATATTCATTAATTCATTGTCTTGTAATAATCTATAATGGAAAAGAATCTAGAAAAGAATATATATCACTATTATATATATAGTAATATATAATATCATATAGTATATGATATATAATATATATAGTATATATATCATATACTATATATATAGTATATGATATAATATATATATAGTGATATATATCAATCACTTTGCTATATACTTGAAACACTGTAAATCAACTATACTTCAATAAAATAAAAATGAAAAAAAAGACTGAAGTCTGAATCAGACAGGTACCTGAAAATATGAGAGCTGGTACACCGCTGGTAGTCACGTAGATTAATACAATCATTAGGAAGGCATCATCTTGAACATTTGGGGATGTGTGTAGCCTACAACCCAGAATTTTTATTCCCAAGTACTTTCCCTAGACGGCTTCTAGTACACAAGTATGGGAAGTCACACATGAACGTTCCTAGCAGCAATGTCTATAAAAACTAAAAGCTAGAAACAGCCCAAATGTCCATTAACAGCAGAAACGATAAATAAACGGTGGTGTATACACACAAGGGAACAGTCTGACCTATTGAAAATGAATGAATTATAGCTGCATGCATGTATCAACATGTGGATCTTATTAGCATAATAAGCTAAAGAAGAAAGTAATAAATAAAAACATGACATGCATACCATTCAAAATAGGCAAAATTAAACTATGTTACTTAGGAAAGCATAATAGGTAATAATAGGGCTTCCCTGGTGGCTCAGACAGTAATGAATCTGCCTGCAATGCAGGAGACCCAGGTTCAATCCCTGGGTCAGGAAGATCCCCTGGAGAAGGAAATGGCAACGCACTCCAGTATTTTTGCCTGAGAATCCCACGGACAGAGGAGCCTGGCGGGCTATAGTCCATGGGGTCACAGAGTTGGACATGACTGAGCAACTAACACTTTCACTTTTCACTTTTACTTCACTTTTCAATAGGTAATAAAGCTATTTTTTAAAATGGTAAGGAACAAGTCATCACAAAAATCTGGAGAGAAGTCATCTTAGGGAGGACAGAAGGGATGTGATTGGGAAAGAGTACCTGGCACATAAGATACTGGCAATGTTCCAGTGTTGAAACTGGATGTGGGCTAAATGGGTATTCATTTTTAAAATATTCACTCAACAGTATATATTGAAAACGATATTTGTTATAAAACATGGGCTTATGTTTGTATGATATATTACATGTGAGTACTCATGCATGTCATTCAGTATTAAGTAGGTATGCAATCTGACTCAATCTGTGTCATGGAGAGCTACAGAAGTTCTGAACTCATTGGCACTGATCCCTTAGAATCATGAAATTCCCTCTAGGACATGTGACATGAAATTGTCTAGCTCCCTGCTTGGCTACCTAGGGTTATGGGAAGCTCTCTACCTCTTGTAGCAGCCCTTTCATTCTTTGTTCTTTTAGGGTTGTTTCTGTAGGCAATGGAGCTCTTAATTTGTTTTTTTTGTTGTTGTTGTTTTTTTTAAACCATGGCTCAAACTACCACACAATTGCACTCATCTCACACGCTAGTAAAGTAATGCTCAAAATTCTCCAGGCCAGGCTTCAGCAATACGTGAACCGTGAACTTCCAGATGTTCAAGCTGGTGTTAGAAAAGGCAAAGGAACCAGAGATCAAATTGCCAACATCCGCTGGATCATCAAAAAAGCAAGAGAGTTCCAGAAAAACATCTATTTCTGCTTTATTGACTATGCCAAAGCCTTTGACTGTGTGGATCACAATCAACTGTGGAAAATTCTGAAAGAGATGGGAATACCAGACCACCTGACCTGCCTCTTGAGAAACCTATATGCAGGTCAGAAGGCAACAGTTAGAACTGGACATGGAACAACAGACTGGTTCCAAATAGGAAAAGGAGTACATCAAGGCTGTATATTGTCGCCCTGCTTATTTAACTTCTATGCAGAGTACATCATGAGAAACGCTGGGCTGGAAGAAGCACAAGCTGGAATCAAGATTGCTGGGAGAAATATCAATAACCTCAGATATGCAGATGACACCACCCTTATGGCAGAAAGTGAAGAGGAACTAAAAAACCTCTTGGTGAAAGTGAAAGTGGAGAGTGAAAAAGTTGGTTTAAGGCTCAACATTCAGAAAACAAAGATCATGGCATCAGGTCCCGTCACTTCATGGGAAATAGATGGGGAAACAGTGGAAACAGTGTCAGACTTTATTTTTCTGGGCTCCAAAATCACTGCAGATGGTGACTGCAGCCATGAAATTAAAAGGCGCTTACTCCTTGGAAGGAAAGTTATGACCAATCTAGATAGCATATTCCAAAGCAGAGACATTACTTTGCCAATAAAGGTCCGTCTAGTCAAGGCTATGGTTTTTCCAATGGTCATGTATGGATGTGAGAGTTGAACTGTGAAAAAAGCTGAGTGCCAAAGAATTGATGCTTTTGCACTGTGGTGTTGGAGAAAACTCTTGAGAGTCCCTTGGACTGCAAGGAGATCCAACCAGTCCATTCTGAAGGAGATCAGCCCTGGGATTTCTTTGGAAGGAATGATGCTAAAGCTGAAACTCCAGTACTTTGGCCACCTCATGCGAAGAGTTGACTCATTGGAAAAGACTCTGATGCTGGGAGGGATTGGGGGCAGGAGGAGAAGGAGACGACAGAGGATGTGATGGCTGGATGGCATCACTGACTCAATGGACATGAGTCTGGGTGAACTCCAGGAGTTGGTGATGGACAGGGAGGCCTGGTGTGCTGCGATTCATGGGGACAGGACTGAGCGACTGAACTGAACTGAACTGAAGATATACAAAACATAAACATTCACACAATTATTTTTAAGTGTACAGTCCTCTGGCACTACATACATTCACATTGTTCTGCACCTGTCATCACTACCCATCTCTAGAAGTTTTTCACCTTCCCAAACTGAAATTCTATTAATATTATACCCACTAAAAACTCCCAATCCTCCCTTCTCTCAGCTCCTGGCAACCATCATTCTACTTTCTGTTTCTGTGAATTACTACTCTATATACCTCATAAAAGCAAAATCATACACTATTTGCCTGTTTGTGTCTGGCTTATTTCACTTTGCATGATGTCTTCAAGGTTTATCCATGTTTTAGTGTGCATCAGGATTTCCCTCTTTTTAAAGACTGAATAATATTTCATCGTGTGTATATACTCCATTTGTTTATCTATTCAACCATTGATGGACAATTCAGTTGCTTCTACTCTGAATTTGTAAATAATGCTGCTATGAACATGGGTTGGAAGCTCATTTCTTCTCAACTACCAGTAAGGGTTTCCTTATACTCAAGTTAAACAGTTTTCTTGTAACTATTGTCCATCAGTTTATATTCTAGTTAAGTTCTTATAAGGTGAACCCTCTCCCCTTTTCCCACAAGGAAACCTTAAATATTGGAAGACAACAACCTTGACATTTTGGTCACCTCTTCTTTAACTCAATTATTACCCCCCCCCCAAAAAAAAGTGTTAGTCATTATTCAGTCACGTCTGACTCTTTGTGATCTCATGGACTGTACCCTCCAGTTTCCTCTGTCCATGAAATTCTCTAGGCAAGAAAACTGGAGCTGGTAGCCATTCCCTTCTCCAGGGGGATCTTCCTGACCCAGGGATTGAACTCAGGTTTCCTGCATTGCAGACAGAATCTTTGTCATCTGAGTCACCAGGGAAGTCCAATTATTATAAGGGCTTTTGTTATTTCAATCATCCCTTCACAAGATACTTTCTCCGAGGCTCTCATCAAATTAATGTGCTTATCTGGAGCATCTCAGATAACAATAATTTTTATGGAAACCACATCCCACTGATGTTTTATCTCCTGTTTCTTGTCCAATAAAAAGCCCTTCACCTAGAAAGCCCTCTTCCTTTTGATGTTAAAATCTACAAAAACAATCTCTTAATTCTGTGGCTATGCAATTGATTTTTTGTTTCAGTACAACAGATCAACATTTGTATTTGGTAAATCTCATCTTCTCAAATTTGGTTCAGACTCCCAGGCTACGGGGGTCACTTTAATGTTATCCCATATGACTCTATCTCATACAAAGAAATTGGAAATCATACTTGTTACTGTGTTCCTTCAAAGTATTGATACATGTGTTGAACATGACATGGTTAAGGCAAAGGTAAATCACTGACTTTCCTTCCATATTATTATTTGTTAACATTCTTTAAATATGAATATACAGCTTGAACCAACTAGAAATTCACTTAACTACAATACTTCTTAATAAACCTATGGTAGTCTTGTCCACCAGGATATCATGGAAGACTCTGTCAAATGTTGTAGAAATCAAGTCCTATGTTTATGGAGCTTCACGGGTCTGTCAAAGTAGTCGGCCCAAACTGGGTCAGGTTATGGTGCTGTGCTTAGTGGCTCAGTCACAGCTGGCTCTTTGTGGACAGGCTCCTCTGTCCATGGGTTTCTTCAGGCAAAAATACTGGAGTGGGTTGCCATGCCCTCCTCCAGGGGATCTTCCCAACCCAGGAATGGAACACAGGTCTCCCGCATTGCAGGCAGATTCTTTACCATCTGAGCCACAGGGAAGCCCCATTTTATGGTAGCAGTATCCATATTGGCTGCCAGAAATCACTTCATTTTCTTCTAAGTATGCATAAAGTATGAGTTTAGTGTACTGTTGAAGAGTTTTATTTGATGTAATGTCAAGTTTCCTTGGAGTTAGGTCCTAAAACTACTTTTCCTCTCTTTTTGAAAATTAGAAGAATATTTTTCTATTTTTAGTATTCTGGGGACTCTCCCATTCTTTATGATTGCTAAAAATGAGTTTTGAGATTTCATCTGCAAATGTCTTTAATACATGAGGGTGAAATCACCTGGACTTGGAACCTGTGATATGATTCAAAATGACTGCATGTTAATATTTCCCCACCCACTCTTAACTCATATTTTAACATCTCTTCTTTGACTTTCATATTCTTGATGAAGACTGTACTTAAACTCCCACTGGGCTTCCATCGCATCTCATTCATCTACTGACATTACAGTTTTCTCAAGCTCATCCATTTCTCAATAGCTCACCCATTCTTGGAAACTGTAATTTTCATTGTTTTTGCACTTTTAAGCACATTTGTTGGTTAGGAAAATAAGGTTTGTGGGCCCCAGTGGATAGGAGAGAAAAAATTAGATATCCAAATACTAAAACTTATACCAGGCTTTGATTGACTCTCTTATTACATAATGGAGAAGATCTCTTCACATTAGTGGTACAACTACTGTTAAAGTTGACAGCAGGGAATAAAAGGAACTGGATCAAATCCAAGCTAGATCTGTAAATCAGCCCCATTCATTGTCATTTTATTGACTTGGAGGATATCAGACCTTAGCAACATTATGACTTAAATGATGAGCTGGGCTCTGTTTTAAGCAGAAGCATTCCTGCCATTTTCAACAAGGAAATTCTCAACTCTGTGGACCAACGTCACACCATATAGCAGGTAAGCACATGGAATGCTTAGCATCCTTAGTTTCAGAACGCTAAATCCAATTATGTGCCATAGCCATTGTCTTTGTGACATTCCAAAGCAACCAAATACATTTCCAAGTGCCCTGGTTGAGACTTACTGAAAGATATCTTTAAAGCCTCTTTCAGCTGTGAATTTCTGAGTCTACAATTCTTTGCAGACAGAGACACTGGAGTTTCAAATCATTAGTAACTTTATGTTAAGTTTTAGTCAATAACACATTACACCATTGGAAGTTGTTTTCAAGATGAAATAGAAACAGTCTGTTCAATTTCAGCAGACACGTGATATTCATCCAATTTTTTTTTTAATTACCAGGAGTAACTAATTACAAATCTGGACATTCAGAAAAACTAGTACACAATAAATCATTTTAAGTCAATTGGAGGAACAGCCTAGATGAACAGAAATGATGACAAATTCTTATCAGAGTATCACAATAGAGCTAAGAAAGCTGCTAAATCTATATGTCATTTTCCTTTGTTTTAAGGAAGTGGAAGCCTAAAAAGCTTCTTACTCTCTACTGTACCTGAAAATTCTCCTGCAGATCAAAAGAATTTCTCCCAATCCCACAGAATTACCTTCCTGCTCAGAACTTGTCTCAGAGCAAATAATTTCGCCTATCAACACCGTGCCTTCCAAGAAGGCTTACTTTTTATCCTTCCCCTTTACAATACCTTCCTGTACCCACCCTCACCCCCAACACACACCAGCCCCATCCTGCACCCCCGTCATCACCACCACTGGCATAGCCACCCTCACCACCCAAGGAGGGCCAGAGCCTTGGCCAGCTGGCTTCCCTTCAGCAGAATTGACACAACTACCCCAGTGCAATGAGGGGTCTCTGCGGCCAACATGTGCAGAGTTTTCCTCTCCAAACAGAAGGCCACATTCCTACAAAAATATCTGGCACCTTCCAAGGCTTCTAAGCTAGTCCAGACAGAGAGAGATGATTATGAAACTGAAGACACCTCTTTTTCTTTTTCCCTTGGTAGTGGGTAAAAAAAACCAGGAAGGTCAAACAATGCATTCTGTCAAGGCTTCCTTTCCCTTCCCCACAGTTCTAGGATCTAGCATCAGCAAAACATGTCAGATCACGTTCTGGTGTGGAAACAAAGAGAGAAGAGTATTCACTTCACAAGGGTGGGGCTTTGAGACTCTCGGCATCTCTTACTGTATTTCTATCTCCTTTCTTCCCAGATTTGGGGAAAAGGAAAAGACTGCGAAGGATTGGGGGACCTGCCCAGAAAAGAATGGAGGGGCAGAGTATGTGAACAGCTGACATACACGGCTACCGTAAAGACATCGGAAGCTGAGCCCAAACCTCAAAATCAGTTTTGTTTTTCTGCTAATTATCTGGCATAGAAAGCCAGCCCTGGAGCAGCTCTCCTCCCAGCAAATGGATTCAGGTCTCCAGCCTGAATTGGAACCAGGCTTTGGACAAAGGCTGTATAATCCCCATAGCTGCTTTGGCCTCATACAGAAGAAATGGGATGAGTTATTCTTCCTTAAGGACAGAGCCAGCGAAAACAGGTTCATACTGTGGCAGTTGGGATCCAGTTTAGATAATGAAGTTACTGGCGATGAGTCTTGTAGCAGAGGGATGTTATGAAACGTCTCATCTGAGGTCTTAATATTTGAAGAGTCCCTCATCTCCCTCTTGTGTCTAGCCTGGCTTTTTCAGGAGACAGTAGCTGGTAACAGTTCATGTGTCTTTCCTTCCTTTCTCTGATTCATGATTTAGCCAACATTTCCTCCACATCTATCATGTCAGTCTCTGTGCTTGGAACTGGGTGGGGGCAGGGGATGGGGGAAACTTCTCCTCTTGATTCCAGTCCAGGTGATTCACACCTGTGGTCTGCACCAGTGTGGTAACAATGAGAACGGACAAGGATGGTTGGATTTAAGGCCTATTAAGGTGATGAAATTGACAGGTTTTGATGACCTAAAGAGTAAAGGGGAGAGAAGAATCAACCGTGACTCCTAAATTTCTTACATGAGCAAGTGGGTGAAAGGTGATGCTGTTTAGAGAGAAAAGGAACACAGGAGTGTTTGAGGGAACAAGTTTGGTGGGGGTGGGGGGGGATATGATGAATTCAATTTTGACATATTGACTTTAAATTGCAGAGGCTCAAGAGAAAGTTGGCGAGAAGGCAATGGCACCCCACTCCAGTACTCTTGCCTGGAAAATCCCATGGACGGAGGAGCCTGGTAGGCTGCAGTCCATGGGGTCGCACAGAGTCGGACATGACTGAAGCGACTTAGCAGCAGCAGCAGCAAGAGAAAGTTGGGCAAACAGGTCTTATGTTTAGGACAAAGATCTGGGCTAAAGACACAAAATAAGGGAGGCATGCCTTAAAGCAATTTGTGAAGTGGGGAAAAAGGAAGGGATGGAGAAGATATGTGTATCTTCCCAGCCCCTAAAAAGAAGATTCAAATAGAAATCTCATGAGGCTTTGGGAATTGATCACTAGCCTAGATTTCAAAGAAAGATGCTGAACTAGTGGAAAATCCCATAAGTCACTGAAGGCAGCCTTGATTGGCCAAGAGACTCAAGCATCTTTCCACAACAGGCAAACTGATCCTTGATCCTTGGGCAGATACAGCTGGACAAAACCTCCCTTTCCATTCTACCAGGCCCAGCCAATGATGGCATGACCTTTCAAATGACATAAGATCCTGGTAAAGAAGACTGGACAAGCAAAGCCCCCTGGGCTCAGCTGAATAGCACCACCAAACCCAGCTTCCCAAGAATGGATTCACAGGGTGGGAATTTACCAGCCCATTCAATGGTTTTTAAAAATATTTTTCAGGAGAAGTTAACTTGGTTTTATCTCAAGAGCCTTGAGATCTTCTCAATCTGTCCTGGATTTGTCTCCATCCTTGTGACGGCACCACAATAAGCAGAGCTTCTCCCCAATTCTAGCTCCGAGGTCCCCAAGGGAGCATTTTAAAGGCATAGAACCTCTGTAGGTGCCCTTGGAAAGAAGGCCGTTAGTGGGTGGGGTGGGGTGGGGTGGGGTGGGGTGGGATGACGTGGCAGGGGCCAAGCTGAGCACAGAGAAGGGAGAGGGTGGGGTACCTCAGTGCCAGGGTGGGGCACAGGCTGCCTGCCAAGTCAGGAGCCTCCCTCCATTCCATGCTTAAATGTCAAACCAAGCCCACCCCTTCGGGGCTAAAATCTGTTTATTCTTGGTTGAGGAAGATTTTAGGTTTTTCAAAAAAGAGTGAGGAAATGAGAAATCATAAGAAAATCCTAAAGGTCTTATTAAATGACATTCAGATTCTTCTGTCAACATGGAAAGCACCAGAAACACACAGATTTTTTGAAATATGCCCCCAACAGCACAAACACATTTTTAAATTACCAGAAAGAGTTTGTGTTTGTTTGTTTTTTTTTTTTTTTTTTTTTTACAGAAGTGGCCTTTAAAACATTAACTGATAAAAGAAAAAAAAATAGCAAGTTCATTTTCAAGGTTGACTCAAGACACATCTCATCCCAACTTTCTCACCAAATCAAGAAAACACACCAGGAAGGGGCTCCAGGCCTTTTCTAAGGACAAGAGAGGTTTTAAGAGAGTAAGACCTGTTTTTCTTCTCTTTATTTTTTCTTTTATTTTTGGATTTTTAATAAACTTTTTAATTTTTCATTTTAGAATAGTTTCAGATTTATTTTCCTCCTTCTAATATCCCACATTACTATTTCAAAGAAAATCAAGTATTGATTTATCAACTCTGATGAAGGGTATCTAAGAACCACCAACAGGGCTAACTATGAGGAAACCTGGATTTCAAGGAAAAGCTTGGTCTGACACAAGATACCAGCTGCAAGATTCATATGGATGTTTGTGGCTTCTGAGTCAGTTGAAGCCAAACTCTGGGTATTTTTATAGCTCAGAGTTGATACAAAAATATTCCTGAGCTTTCAGCACTTTATGACTGACCAGAAGAACTTCTCCAGTTTCACTTCACAACTCTGCTGGGTTACCATGCTGTTACGGATAGGCCCAGAGAGGCAGAGAAGCTAAAGCAACACTGGAAAAGGGCAGAGCTAGGACTAAAATATGGGTTTTCTAGGTCCAAGCCCAGCTGTCATACCCCCAGGTGCTGAAGGGGTCAGGAGACAAGAAAAGAAACAAAATGGAAAGAAAAGCACATGGTCTAGTAGAGACCTTCTCCTAAGCCATCAGCAGTGAGCACTTCCGCATTAGAAACACAAATTCCTCTTTGAGATGCTGTGTCTCCAGCATTTCCGAACATGAATCCTGCAGGACCAACTGGTATCCCTTCTAGGTCCTCCTCAGCTAAGCCAAGGACAAGCCTCACTGTTTCCCATAGCTGGTTCCCCACCCAGGGGACCACAAATGCACTGAAACATAGGAGTCTCAAGACAGAGATGTGACCCACGCTTTCAACCCACTGACCAGGCCCACGTAAGATGATGAAAGACATGATACCCCCTTGGTGCTGTGACCCCCAGCTGTGTGTACAGACCAGCGCTTCTCAAACCTGGGGGTCTTGAGAATCTGAGGATGTGAGTTCTGATTCAGTAGGTCTTGAAGAAGACTTCAAACACTGCCTTTCTAACAAGCTCCCAGGTGCTATTGTCAGCCCAAGAACAGCACAGTGAGGGGCAAGATGGTCAGACCTAGAAGGACCATTGAAAGCATCCTTCTCAGTGCTCTTCAAACTGGGCTCCTGGGAACTTCTAATGATGTATTTTGGGGGGATGATTTGAAAGACCAGAAGGAAACCAAGAACCCCTCTGCACCCCAGGATCAATCAGAATGACTCTGCTTCTGTGTTATAGAAAGTGAAATTCTTCGCAAGATTTCATGTGATAAAAGTGCTGCTTTGTTTTATAAATTCGAAATCTACTGCTTTACTCTGACTACCTCACTTTACAGAAGAGGAGTTTGAGAATAAGAGAGGATAAGTGACTCATACAAGATGACACAGCAAATCGCTGGCCCAAGCCAAATCGGAGCCCTGGTCTCTTCTTCCCCACCCTACTCTGGCTCTCTTTGGAGGAAGACATTTTTTTTGAAAGCCATGACTCAGTGGTTTCTCCTCTTTCTCCTGGGTTTACCAAAGTAAACCCAGCAGAATCCCACAGTGTTCTGGCTCTCAAAGCAAAGAGTCCCATCTCTCCCCACCAAGGCCTGGCTCTTTGGAGTTGCCCTGCCATCTATACCTGACAAGTCAGGGCAGCCAGTGGAGGAGGGAAGCAGCTTACTGGAGCAAGGTAAAAGTAAGGAGCGTTCCCAGAGGCAAGATGGGGGTTGGCTGTGGAATCATTCCACAGATGGACAGGCAAGTGCCTGCAAGACCTCAGAATTCCTGGTCTCCAAGGAGGGGCCCGGTTGACTCACCAGGGCACTTACAGACAGCTTACTTCAAGCTGATTTGCAGCAGGCATGCTAGGGCAGCAGCAGGTCACAGCTGAAAAGGGAAGTTTGTCATGGGCAGGAGCAAGCAGGAGCTGGAGGAAGTGCGTGGAGGCAGGGCGGATAGTCTCCTACAAAAATCTGTGACACTCTGAGGCCAGCAAGCTTGGGTCAGGGGGTGATTCAAGAAGACATGGTCCCTGGCTCCAAGAATGTGCAATCTGGAGAGGTTGTGAAGAGGTAAAAGAGCAGCATGAAACACCTGGACAACAATACAAGGCAACATGGAATTAAAAGCCAGACGGAAGGGTTCAGAATGTTATGGCCACAGCAGGTTGGTGCCAAAGAGATCACCATGGGTTGGAGCAGCTGAAGAAAAAAAAAAATCCATTATGAAGGCCATTCAACAGCATAGAGGAAGGGTAGAATAAGATAGGAGGAGAGAAATAAGTCAGAGATGCTGGTTCATGGGGTCAGAAGAACCGTGGGTGCTATACGCAGCATCTAGAGGGGCACACATGAATACCTCTTTAAGAAAGCAAGGGAGGGCATGGTTGGCTTGGAATCAGAGTCCCAGCAAAACCAAGACCGATCCAGTCTAGTCTAGACCAATTCAAGTCTGCCTCTCCATTTCCACAGGGTTTTCCTAATTTCTCAAGTTGTTGGGTAAGTCCAAGAGCTCTGTAGGATACAGGCAACAGAAGAAATGCCAAGCTCCAGTTCTAGTGGTCCTGAGCCAAGTTCAAAGTCACATGTCAAAAGAAAGGTCAATATCCATGCACTGTCTATGGCTCTGGCTAAAGCCGCCCTCCTCGAAGACTTGGATATGCTCAAGGAACAGAATCGGATTAGCCCTAAGAAGGACATCAACCCCAGAGATTCAGAGTGACTAAATGGTACGCTGGAAACCACTCGGTTATGAAAGAGAAATCCATCACCTCCTTCCTCCTTACTCCTATCTCTGGTCTGACCCCAACTAAAGAGCGAGTCTTGTTAAAATCTCATCCCTGACTCACAGTCTTCCCACATCTACATTTCTGAGGTAGGTAAGTGTGAGTGAAACCCAAAGATGCACTGCTCAGTCTCTAAACCTAAGGATGGAATTGCAAAGCCTTCCATTTGCTACCTCACCACCTCATCACCCACCTCCAGGGCACCATCTTCAGACCCCGACACTGTGTTCCACCAAAACAACTCAGCAGCTTGGCATTCTTCAAGCTCATTGGGATTCCCAAGGATTGTAAATAAAAAATCGTGGAATCTGATCCCTTGACCTTTGTCTCTCTCTGGTGCGTTCTAGGCTCATAACCTTCCTCCTGTCCTCAGAAACCTGATTTGGATTCTTTCTGAAGTCTATCTTCAACCTTTTGAGGAGTTAAGTTATACATTAATAGTCATCTAAGACTGTTGCAGCTGAAGGGAACCTTAAGAGTTTGTCTTTCTACCTCCATCACTTGACATATGAGAAAACTAAGATCCACAGATGTGGAGAGATTTGTCCAGGGTCACACAGATCCTTGAGAGCAAGTGTGGGGCTGGAATTCTGGTCTTCTAACTCCCAGACCTCAGGGAGTTTGAATCACTTTATAGGAAGGTGGCATTATTGCCCAAGACCCTACCTGGCCTCCACTTAACCATATCTCTGGGGCCATTTGCAAGTGAAGACACATGTCTGATGGCCACATGTCCCAGGGATCTTGGTGGTGAGAGGGAGAAGAGCCTGGGTCAGCTATTTGATATCATTTTTACTTCACTTTAAGACACAGACAGAGATGCTGAGTTAAGGTGCTGACCTAGATGACACACCTTTACTGCATAGTCACCTCAAAAAGGAAGATAAGGCAACCTGCATCATTAAAGAGTGAACTGGCAGAGTTTTAATCGTGTGATTAATTCAGATCCACTCCCTGATGCTTCTTTTCAGACACTCAAACCACTCATTGTCTGCAACCGTTTTCTCAAGCCCCGAGCAACAAAAATCCCACGCTCACTCTGTCCTCGATTCTGCTGGAAAGAATCTGTGTGGGTCTGGCAGGCTGTCTCCAGTGAAATGAGCCCTCGGCTAAGAGCCCAGGACACCTGAGTTTACTTGTTATTCGCTGAGTAACCTTGAGCAAGTGGGTTTGCCTCTCTCTGCCTTTCACCTGCGTGGGAGAGTTAAGGCAGAGGCAGAGAAGTAAACAAGACAAACTTCCCAGATGCCTTTCAGCACAAGGAAGTCTGTGACATTGGCTGATAGCAATAGCCTTCTCTGTTTCCATTTAGGGCAGAATGAGAGCATGGGAAACTAATATTTGCGAACCATTCACCATGTGCCAAGGATTATGCTAGAGCTCACACCTGTGACATGGCATCAGGTAAGTCCCAGATGTGGAAACAGTGATCAGAAATGTAAAGTTGTTCACCCAAAGTAGCATAGTTAATGAACAAGGAAGCGGGGGGTTTTAATAAGTTTCTCCAACCCAAAAGACCTTATTTTTAGCATTACATCACACTGCCTTCAAAAAAAGATGATTTCATGTTACTGAGAGATGGAGGGGTGGGGTGGATGCAAATTGAGAGAGGGACCTCAGAGACCCAAGGATACAAATCATTCAAAAGCCATCAGTCAAGAAGGTTAAATGAGTGATGAGGACTGGAGGGTGAGTGGTAATCTCATTGCCTTCCTGAAATGACCTGAGATTCAGTTCAGTTCAGTCGCTCAGTCATGTCCGATTCTTTGCGACCCCATGAACCGCAGCACACCAGGCCTCCCTGTCCATCACCAACTCCTGGAATCCACCCAAACCCATATCCATTGAGTCGGTGATGCCATCCAACCATCTCATCCTCTGTCGTCCCCTTCTCCTCCTGCCCTCAATCAAAGTATAGTAAACAAGGGCTTCCAGCCCAAAATGGACAGATTTTTTTTTTTTTTAGGAGAAGCTGAAATGTGGAATTTTATGTGAAACCACCTTATTTACATCTGTAGCCCTAACCCATTCCCAGGTTCAACCCACAGACTCTAGTTTATAAATTTTGGACATTGAGAATAAACTCTTCACCACAGGAGTGAGAAAGACTGAATCATTTCACTTTGGGACCTTATAAAGGCCTCATCTCTGATTTCCTTTTCAGAGAAAGTGAATCTTCTGGAATGTTCAGAGTTAGGATACAAGGGTGCTGTGATTCAACCAACCCCACTAAATCCCTTGGGCTCATACCAGCGATTGCTTTCTCCCTTGGGGAGTCGAGGGGAGCCATATATGCCACTAAAACCAGAACGAGTACCCTTTTTTTCTAATAAGCAACAAATTATTTGAGGAGGACTTGGTTGAAAACTAGTTCTACCCCTATAGTTAAATCCAATTATACCATAATTACAGGGAGTCTGCACACATCAGAGCTTAGCTGGAAAAGAATAGGAACACCGCAGGTCTTCAAAACACTGGCCGGAGGTAAGCCTATAATTTCACCTACCGTCGACCTGGCAGAACCTTCATGGGAAAGAAGACACACTTAGCTCTTGACTCTCCGTCGGAGGAAACCCAGCGGCTGCCCCTTGGCCCCTGTGTGGCATTGGCTCTCACAGCTCAGAAAAGACAGGAGCAGGGAAGCGTCTCTATTTCCTTTTAAACTGTCTGAGGAATAAGAATAAGACACGTATCTTCAGGCCCAAACAGAAAGAAGCGCTAGGCCTATGCAGAAATAGGAAAAGTCTCATTGTTAAATCATTACCATTCCCTACTTTTATTATGTTTTTTTCTTGTGGTGGAGATGAAGGGGGCCCTTAAAGACACAAAGAAATAAATGATAAATAAATACATCTACAAGAAAACCTTTGGAAGTGCCTCTTCTTCACTGCAAAAAGTCCATTTACTTGCTCACTTTCATTCTCACATGGACCCCCCGCCCCCCATCCTCACATTTAAGGGAAATGTTAAACTGCTGTCCTGGCTACAACATGATCGAGAGGCAGAAGACCTTTACAATAGCTTAGAAGGTCTGACACGGGCACTATAACAACAGCACATTTTGTTCATAATATTCTTCTGCTGCAAGTGCGCGGACATGTGTCGCTGTTGAAACCTTCTCTGCGGTCTTCACACACACTCCAGGCTTCACTCTGAAGGAACTTCTAGCTGAGTACCCACGGGGTTGGGGGCTGGGGTGGATATGCTCAGGACTTTGCTGAGGACAAGGTTGACTCTGTAGAAGTAATACCATGCTATAATTCCTCCCTAATCCCCACCTCATTTTTATCACAAAAGACGTGACTGAGAGGAAGGGACATTTTAGTCAATTCATCACGCAGACGGTAAACCCTGACACCATACAGGGCACTGAGCTGGGTTCTGTGGGGAAGAGGAAAATGACTTCGAAAATGTTCCCTACGAAAATGTGCTGGGAAGAGTAACGGCAAAAGCCCTGGCCCCAGGTCAGGAAAAATCTCTTCAATCTCAATCCTCACACTTCCCAGTTAGGTTACCTCATACGACCTGCTGAACCTCAGTTTCCATATCTGCGTGATGTCTGTGCCGTGTGGACTATACAGGCCTGGCATAGTTATCATAAGAGAGCTATTCATGGAGGGAAGAGTGTGATCAAAAGCACAGAGTTCAACAAACAGACGTATGGACGGCCTCCTCTGGAAACAGGAAGCAGCCCAGGGGAACCAGAGCTTGGCCCTGAAGAGGGCCCTCCCATCCCTGCCCCAACATGCTGAGCCTTACTGAGGAGAAACTAGGCCAGGAAGCCAGCCTTGGGGAAGTAACACGGAGAACCAGTGAAGGGGGAAAGGTGGGGTCAGAGATGGGCTGGGAAACCCTGACCACCAGCGCCCAGGAGGACCCTGATTCGCAGCGTGGTGTCGGTCCTCCCGCTGCGGCTGATTTCAAGCAACCAACATACGTAACAGCCAGATGGGAAACTACTTCCTGAAATGCTAACAACTGGCTCTTACAGCTGCGGTGTATCTCTAGGTTGAGTTGAAAACTGGGGAAGTCGCCCAGGTCCTCCTCATCTAACACAGAACCAGAAACAGGGCCCACCTAGCAACTTCCTGAGTCCATACCACTCTGCTTTTTAATGCTTGGGGACCTCAGGTGTGATCAACACTCTTAATGATTCTGAAGTCCTTCATGGTTTCAGGGAAATATTTCCAGGCCTTTCCAGGCGTCACTCTTACGTCCTTTTTACAGGTCAGGAAACAAGAGTGACCTGTGACTTGGGTAAATTGCACAATTAGCAATGAATGGAGTCTGACCCCTCTGCCCACCTCAGAGGACCTGAGACCTGGTTCAGCCCACTTCAGTAAGAATGGTCCTTCTCCAGCTCCTCCCCGTCCTGCACTTCCAATGAAGCTGAATAGACTTAGGTCATCCATTCTCCTAGCCTTTGAAAAGTGAATCCCCTGGTTCCCAGTGGAGTTTGGGCCCTCTTCTTCCTCATCGCCCCCTCATCCGCCACCCCCCCAACCCAGTGTCATAAACCCTGAACTGCTCACATGCTTCTCTCCACTGGGAAGGCACTGCAATCTCATCACCTCCACCCAATTTGCTTCAGTCCTGCCGCGTGTTCCTGCTTATTAAATTGTAGGATTATCCCCCTCCACTGCAGCGACAGGGCTCCCAGACTGGTTTATTGCTCTATTGCTCAGAACTGCTGAACTCAGCACCGGCGTGGGCTTCTCCAGCACTCAGCACGATAGATGAGCTGGCACTCGCCAGCGTCGGGTGAGAGCTGAGACCTGTGCTCTGAGCCCCCAAATGACTCCCTAACCTGAAGGGTTGGTCTCTTAATTGTTTCATCTAAGAGTTCCAGGTATGAGAAGAGAGACCCAAACTTGGCTCACCGCGCCCTCGAACAACTCAGCGAGGGTTGGAACCTTTCACAGAATAGTTTTGCCACTGTCCAATCCTCCCTCTCTCTTTCTACCTCCTTCATTTTGCCCACCTAATTGCCTTTCTGTGACTAGTACGTAAACCAGGCTAAAATGCCATGCTGTTATTAATTAGCTGCAGGTACCTGTGTGCACACACACACTTATGCACGCACCAACCCTTCCCAGTGCTGAGCTAAGCATTCTAGAGGCCTCAGGTCTGCCTGTCTCCATTTACCAGCTCACCAGTCAGTTTCTCCCCATTACAATTTGCCCCTCTCCTGCCAATCTTCCCTCTTTATTTAGCAGATTCTAACTGGCATCTCATGAAACGTACAAAAACACGCACTGAGGCAGCCAGCGGAGATCGCCAAATTTGATTACCTGCGCCGATCCATCTCGCTGAGGTGCTGATGAAGTTTAGCTTAGATCTTTTTTCCTCCTCTACAGGGTGGGCTCTTTCAATCCCCTCCCACCCTTCACTCCAGACCCCCCGGGTAGTAAACCTGCTATCTGGGCAGTGACCCAGGGTACAGCTTGCACCTTTTCATCTTTTACTTTAGGAGGAAGACAACCTGCCCACGCCTGCTCAGCTCTGCCGCCCCGAGGAGTCCCCACACCAAATCCTCTCTTTTCTCCGGTTGGCACATGTCCTCTTGCATTTCTGAGCTCATCGGGGTGGCACCTCTCTGTGACGTCCTCCTGATCCTCTAGGCAGGAACAGAGGCTCCTCTCTCTCGGCCGCTACTGGCTAACGCAGGGGCTCCATCCGTGCCCCTCCCTCCTGTAGCCCAGATCACCATGCTGGCTCCCTCACTGCACTGGAAAGCCTTTGTGTCCCAGGGCTGAATCTGAGTCATCCATTGATCTCCAGCATCTGATGGAGTATCTGGCACATAGTAGGTGCACAATAAAGGTTGAGTGAAGATCTCAATTAACAAATGGCACCTGTCTCTCCTCTGGTCTTCAAACCCTCTAATTCTCCAAATGGTGAGGGTCAGGAGTCAAGGACAGAGGAAGATGCAAGCTCTCTCTAGCTCAGTGTTTTTGGATTCCCCTCTTGGTGTCAAGGGGCTTCTGAGGTGGTGCAGTGGTAAAGAATCCACTTGCCAACACAGGAGATGCAAGAGACTCAGGTTCGATCCCTGGGTGGAAAAGATCCCCTGGGTAAGGAAATGACAACCCACTCCAGTACTCTTGCCTGGAGAATTCCATGGACGGAAGAGCCTGGAGGGCGACAGTTCATGGGGTCGCACAGAGTCAGACATGACTGAGCACACACCGTGCTGGGTGTTGAATAACCTGAACCGCTTTAGCTTATCCAAGCCTATTCTATTAAGAATGCTCCCCCACCCCTCTGCTGTCCGCAAGTCGTATTCAGATGTTGACAGAGTAAAATAAAATCTGCAACAAGCATTCTCCAGGGAAATGGAATTTCCCCTAACCCACAAAACCTCCAGGCAAGTTGGAGAGATGTTTAGGGGAGAAGATAACTGCAGGAAATGCCCAGAGTGGTTGCTGTGCTATGCTGTGCTAAGTCACTCAGTCGTGTCCGACTCTTTGTGACCCCACGGACTGTAGCCCGCCAGGCTTCTCTGTCCATGGGATTCTCCAGGCAAGAATCCTGGAGTGGGTAGCCATGCCCTCCTCCAGGGGATCTTCCCAACCCAGGGATCGAACCCGGGTCTCCTGCATTGCAGGCAGATTCTTTACCGCCTGAGCCACCAGGGAGACAACGACTTGGCTCTCACCTGCTACAATGTCCCCTGGGCCCCTCTTCTGCCCAGTGAGGGCACAGGGCATGCATCAAAGTCAAGTCTCTCACCTGAAGGACTAGATTAGGCCCTGGGAGGGAGGGGTCTGGGAGAGGAGATCCACAAAAGACAGGCTTCACCCCCTGTCCAATCTCTGGAGAACACACCCACCTCCAGAATGAGGGCCCTCCAGCCCAGAAATGGAAGAGTAGACAGCAAGCTGTCAGAGCCCCCAGGGCAGGAAAAGAGCTGGTCTGGAAACTCTGGGACCATACTGGAGTGAAATCCAATACGGTTCTGATCCATACTGGAGCGAAATGGGGGCAGGTGGGTGGGGGAGGGGTGTTAGCACCGGACCCCAAGTCTCCCGTTCAGAGCTCTCCCCTACCTTCACCCAGTCAACAAATGTTTACTGAGGACTTACCCCGAGCCAGGAACTTCTACGCGCTGGCTTCCCTTTCTTTTAAGAGGTTCATGATCTCGAGAGAGAGAAAGGCAAGAAATCAATACCCATAAAGTGACGTGTTACAGAGGCGTGCACCAGGTCACAAGATCGTGTGTGCAGAGTGGGGATGTGGCCTTAGGAAACAGCCAACATACTAAGGGCTGGCTAGTGAACAGCAACCCCAGACTACACTCCTGGGGACACAGCACTGGCACCAGGCAAGTCAACTACGGGGCTACAAAGGCATTCACGATGGCAGAAAGAGGCCTCAACATGATTTACGGACTTGGGTTTAGCCCTTTGGCTCCACCTGTTCAGACACGTGTTCTGTACCTCCTAGTGGTGTATGCAGAAAGCATGCCTCGTCCTCCACTTTGGGGTGAGACTTCACCCTCTTCTGGGGGCTACGCTGACTCCAGAACCATCTGGTTTCCTTTGCTGCCTGCCTGTGCCCTCTGCGGTCTGTTTCTGAGAAGGTACTTCTATGAGGAACTGCTGATAGGAAAAAAACGCAACCCCTCATCCTATCCTGTGAGACCACTAAGAACAAACATAAACCCCTTTTACATGGCGTTATCTTCAGGTATTTGAAAACAGCAATCATATCCTTCCCTCCACACCCCAGCCATCACTTCCCCGGACTAAATAGCCCCTGTCTCTTAATCCTTTCTCAGAGTGAAGTGACCTATTTTCAAGTCCACTCACCATTCTGATCACTTTTTTCTCACTTTCAGACTTGTGTGGACCCTTCTTTATATGTGAAACCACAGTCAAACCTAATAAACCAAGTATAATCTATCTGAGCACTACTGAGCAGAGTAGAAATATCACCTCCCTCATTTTCCAGCTTGTATTTCTAATAATACAACCAAAGATAGAGCTTCCTCTTTAGGCAGCCACAACGTTAGGACAACGTTCAGTCCCACAAAGTGAAAGTGTTAGTTGCTTAGTTGTGTCTGACTCTTTGCAATCCCATGGACCGCAGTCCACTAGGCTCCTCTGTCCATGGGATTTTTCAGGCAAGAATACTGGAGTGGGTTGCCATTCCCTTCTCCAGGGGATCTTCCGGACCCAGGGATCAAACCCAGTCTCCTGTGTTGCGGGCAGACTCTTTACCATCTGAGCCACTAGGGAAGCCCCAGCTTACCCTAAACTCAAATCCTAAGTTTTGTCTTCTATGTTGCCGCTAAGTCATATTTTCTCCACCCTACATTTGTGCAGTTACTTTCTGGGCCAAAGTATAGAACCAGGCAGAAGCAGGTGAGTTAGCATGTTTCCCTCCCGACTTTGGGCCCTGAGAAACCTCTCAGGGAGCCTTCCTCCTGGTTCCTCACGATGTGAGGATCTGTGGGCAGATCTGGAGCCCCAGAACCAGTGGTAAGCTGGTAACAAAGACTCCAGTCCGCAGGATGTCCAAGGGGCACTTAGACATGGGGCTGGAGGTCAGAGCAGAGGGAAAGGTGCTAAGTTTCCAGGACCCAGAGAGGCATGTGGGGACCAAGGTCCTCCACAGCAGACCAGGCTTGGCTCAGCGTGGGGACGGGAGGAGTTGGGATCGGTCCAACCAAACTGTGCGGCTCAGCTGGAGAAAGTGAGCAAACACCGTTAGAAGAGCCAGCCCCTGAGTTCAGAGGAGAGCCCCATGCTCTGAGCTCAGCAACTCTGCCATCCCATTCCCTTCTCAATCTGCCCACCAAGACTCTTGGGCAGGCAGGGCAGCCCTTGAAAGGGTCTGCGGAAAGCCTCTTACAGATGCGGAACTAGACACGTGGGGGAGGGAGATAGCGCGGGCTTTTGCCTCTCAAGGTGACTCTGGAGGAAAAAGCCAGACCCAGGATGGGGGGACAGGAGGCTTCCCACAAAGCCACCCTGAGGTGCTTCTCACCACCTTGTTGCCCACCACACAAACTAGTGTCCAGCCAGTCCACAGAGCATGCTCTACACCCTCAGGAATCAAGCTGAGGGGAAGGCGGATGCTGCTGCTGCTGCTGCGGGTGCGCCTCTTTACAGCCCCGTGGACTGTCTGCTGCTGCTGCTAAGTCGCTGCAGCCGTGTCCAACCCTGTGTGATGCCATAGACGGCAGCCCACCAGGCTCCCCCATCCCTGGGATTCTCCAGGCAAGAACACTGGAGTGGGTTGCCATTTCCTTCTCCAGTGCATGAAAGTGAAAAGTGAAAGTGAAGTCGCTCGGTGGTGTCCGACTCTTACTGACCCCATGGACTGCAGCCTACCAGGCTCCTCCATCCATGGGATTTTCCAGGCAAGAGTACTGGAGTGGGGTGCCACTGCCTTCCCCAGTGGACTGTATAGTCCATGGAATTCTCCAGGCCAGAATACTGGAGTGGGTAGCCTTTCCGTTCTCCAGGGGATTTTCCCAACCCAGGGATCAAACCCAGGTCTCCCGCATTGCAGGTAGATTCTTTAACAGCTGAGCCACATGGGAAGCCCAAGAATACTGAGTCGGTAGCCTATCCCTTCTCCAGCGGGTCTTCCCGACCCAGGAATCGAACCAGGGTCTCCTGCATTGCAGGCGGATTCTTTACCAACTGAGCTGTAAGGGAAGCCCCACTAATAAAGGGCAGGTGAGACTTTTCTGGCCATGTCAGCTAGGTTATCATTTGTTTCCATTTTTCTGAACAAATCTAGAGGTCAAAAATGCCACTGTGGGGGAAAGAATCTGACAGGCAGAATTTGTGCATATTTTCTGCCCTCTGTACCCATCCTTCCCTTCCCAACACCCCACATTTGGGGGCCAGCAGCCAGCCACCTGCCTCTAGTCCTTCCCGCAACTAGGGCAAGCTTCTTAACCAGAGGGGGAGGGCTCCTTCTTCATCACTCTCATTCAAGCCAAGTCCTTACTGAGCC
Organism: Bubalus bubalis; assembly: GCF_019923935.1. Lineage (NCBI taxonomy): Eukaryota > Metazoa > Chordata > Mammalia > Artiodactyla > Bovidae > Bubalus > Bubalus bubalis. The sequence continues at coordinate 7,070,150 of NC_059161.1, forward strand.
CCTGTCTCCACCTCATCTTTTCAGAGTCAGCTCAGATGGCACCTTCTCTCTGGGACCTTCCCTGAATCTCACAGACAAAAGTTGGCAGTTTCCTTCTGGGGGTACTTATAGTGTTTTTCTTAGCCTGTTTTTTCCGTCTGTCCATATGTGTGTGTTGCTAAGTTGGGAGTTCCTCAAGGGTAAGAACAGTCCCTCACTCAGCTGGTACAGAATTCATGCTGTTGTGGAGGGAGGCAGGGAGAGAGAGAGTGAATGAATGAAATACAAGGAGGGAACGGTGGACAGGGCACAGGGGTGTGTCATCTTGGTCAGCTCTGCCTCTCTCTATATATCACTAGTTGGGAAAAGGGAGAGCTGAGGCTGTGATAAGGTGAACCGGGTCCAGCTGGCAGGGAGTTTGGGGGTCCTGATTATTAAGGGGGTGGAACCCATAGACTTAAGAAAACCCTCACCTGGAAAATCAGCTCCCCCCATCCCAGCGGAGCGGAGCCTTCTCTTTTTCCAGAAAGAGTGTGGAATGCTCCAGACAAATGTAAGACCCTCCAGAGACAGGGAAGATGATCACAGAGTGTCTGTCCTAAAGAGTCCTTTAATGGAGGCTGGGGGATCCAAGTAGATTTGAATCTTAACCCTACACGTAGGACAGAAATTCTCCCCTCAGACCATGTTTCCCCATCTGTTTGGTAAGAGGCTTGAATTGACTGACTGTCTAAAGAGATTCTGAGCTGAGAGTATTCAGGTTCTAAGAAGGGCTGTGAGACAGTGTGGCCTTGCAGTATCCTATCAATTGGGCTCTTTAATTCTTCTCCTTTCCCTCTGCACCAGGAGACCTGCCTTGTAAACAAACGGATGTCAGGCCAGGAGGCTCCGCAAAATACACCACCTCTGCTGCTGCTGCTGCTGCTGCTAAGTCGCTTCAGTCGTGTCCAACTCTGTGCGACCCCATAGAGGGCAGCCCACCAGGCTCCGCCGTCCCTGGGATTCTCCAGGCAAGAATACTGGAGTGGGTTGCCATTGCCTTCTCCGACACCACCTCTAAGGAGATTTCAACTCTCCTACCCTTCCCCGTGCGGCAAGGGGGAGAAGAGGGGAGAGGGGAGCAGGGACCAGGGAGGAGAGGAGGGGAACTTAAACCAATCAGGAGTTGATAGACCAGCCGCCTTCACGTTTCCTGACGTTTCCTGACGAGCTGGCTGGCTCTCCCTGCAGTTCCTCTTCCCAACTTCGCCTGACAAGGCTGTCTCTTCCCCACCCTCTGAAGTGAAAGAGAAACAGGTGGCAAAGCCTCTTGGATTATAAAGCCACTTACTCCTCTCAAGGAGCAGAGCAAACTCACTCTGTACTAAATGCCAGGAGAACACACTGGGTGGGACTCTCCTCAGACTCAAGGGTCCCTGGATGGGCTGACAGACCTCTGCTGGATTCCTGAAGTGCCCTGCATGGAGCTAGGACTCAGGGCACAGCTAAAAGCTCTAAAAGTTCCAGAGACCAACCACTCCCACAACCTGTGTTTGTCCTGGAGTGCGCATGAGTGCACGTGCGCGCGCGCGCGCGCACACACACACACACACACACACACACACACACAGAGTCTCTCCTAGCCAGAATAAGATCTGCGCTTCCCTTTCTTCCTTCCTTGCCCAGGTCTCTGGGAGCCCAGGGCCTTCACAAACAGTGCTCCGATCACCATTCTCTGCAACCCAGAGACCTGCCCTCCCTTTTCTGGTGTTTACAGAACAATAAGAAAGCGAGGGTAGGTGCAGAAAGGCCGTGCCAGTCCAGGCCTCTGAGGGTGTGGGTGCCGAGAGGAGGAGCCGGCAGCCCAGACCTCTCCCCATTGGGCAGGCTCCACAGGTAACACGAAGCTCGGCCAAGCGGTGCATAAATAAAGTGGGGAACTAGCACCACCTCCTTGAAAGGGGCCGAGTCCTACCTCTTCACCCTCGCCTTAGGAAACCGGCTCCTCTCTTTTGTATTGTCTGTGCTGAAAATTCAACTGAACCCCATCATAACTCCAAAATTTTTCTTTCTGGTTGATTTTGCTCCCTGGTATGCCATCTCCCCTTTCCTCCGCTATCCTATGCTTAGAGTGACTCCTCGGGACTGAGCCCTACCTGCCCTCAGGACCCATTTCTGTTCTGCGTGGGGCCTGCTCAGCTGGACACTTTATACAGTAAGTGCTTCTCATTTCTTATTCCCTGTCCTCAAATCTTAGGAGTCAACGAGCACTGCAAGACTCGGATTCCTCTTCTTCCTTTCATGCGTGTGAGTCTCTGGGCCTGTTCATTAGTCGCTCAGTCATGTCCGACTCTTCGCAACCCCATAAACTAACCATCCAGGCTACTCTGTCCACGTAGTCTCCAGGCAAGAATCCTGGAGTCTCTAGCCATTTCTTTGTTTGGAATTATCTTACCAAAAAAATCTATGCATTATTTTGAATCAAGCTCAAAAGGAGGCCTTGCTACCTGAAGGTACAGACACTCAGACGTTCAGGTGAGTCTGAATTCTCCGCATCTAGGGGGGGACTTTGGAAAACTAAAGCCAAGAGGCTCCATCAGGAGAATCATTGGGAAAAAGAGAATAAAGTGAGCTGTGGAAAATGCCGCAGTCTCTAGAAGTTGATCATCAACTTTCTCCAGGGCTAAAGGGACTGAACCTGCTGCATTTCTACCAAATCCCAATCAGTTTAGGGTTTTCTTGATCCCTGATTTCCAGGGATCTCAGTAAGTCTCCCTGATAATGGGAATAGGTGTGCTGAGTTGGGTGCCAATCAGTTAAGTTCCATGATTGCAGTTCTGTCTGGTTTCATGGAAATTTACCCAATTAAAGGAACAGGGGGCTGGCTGGCTTTGCAGTCCTGGGCTGGAGGGTACAGCACTAACAGGAGATTCTTCAGTTCTTGGGTCCAAGTTGGTTTCATTAGGAAGTTATTTAAGGCAGAGTCCTGAAGGCAATTAGACAGCGCAGGAGGGGAGTCAGTGGATGAATGTACTCTATAACCAAATACATGTGTGGTTTGCTCCTCTGAGCAATCCCCACACTGCAAATGACCAAGGCAGAGGTCACTGGGACATCAAGTTGGTGAAGCCGTACTGGGCAGAAGAATCTTGGCTGAGGGATGGGATCCAGAGTGGGTCAAGGCTCTGGATACAGATTCTAGTTCATCTTTTCCCATCTCTATCTCGTAGCTACAGGTCTGTAGAGCAAGAAGAGGGTGATAAGGGAAGGGCCTGCCTTTTCTGGGCTCTCTGATATCAGTGCTACCTCCTATTTGCACAGCCTTTCGCAGTTAAAGTGCTTTTACAGACTGTCGTCGATGGAGTAGCCACCATGGAGGTTAAGGAGCCCGTATGAGGGTGATGCTCTCTGCACACTCCGATTGAGGATTTGAAGACCTGATGGACCGTGCATGTTAGGAGGGGTAAGAGTGGGCTAAGGAGGATCTGGAGGGAGTGGAATCATCCCTTGTGCTCTCTGAGTTGGGCTGAAATCCAGAGAGAAAGCAAAGAATCCTTCCATCCCAGAACTATTTCCTCCCGTCATCTGCCATCATTTAGCAGGGCCAAACAGGTCGGTCCCTTTTCTCCTTTGACTAGGAAATGTTTCAAAGGCAGTGCAGAGGGACTATATCAACTAGATCACTCACAAGCAGGGCATTCTTCTCTCTCATCATTGAGAACCCTGAGTGTTAAAAAAGAAGGTGGCTGGGAGAGGATGGGTCAGCCTCCCTCCTCCCAGTACTCAGATCTGCGCTCCCAGCCTACCCCAGGGTCCCTCTGACCAAGGAAAACGTGGCTCTGCCTCAGCGGTAGCTGGAACCCCGGGCCCTGGTTGAAGAGCCTCTTTGAGATGCCCGGTGCCCAGGGGCTTGAAAGGAGGGGGAGGGGAGCCACATTCTAAGCCGCTACCTCCCTGCTTCGGGTCAGAACAAGCCCCAGGAAGAAAGTATTCCAAACAACAGGGTGGATCTGCCCTAACTCACCCAGTCTGCAAGTCAGTGCTGAGAACAGCCTTTTACGGGCTTACACGGAGCCCGGGGCATGTCTGGACGCAGCAAGGAAAGGGGTGGAGCAGGAACTACAGGGCAATGGGCGGATGGCATTTCTTCAGGAGGATGGAGAGCTCCCAGGGTTGCCATCCCCTCGGTGCAGTTCAGTCCCTGACAGCAGGTGATGGCCTTCGTTCCCACATTCCTGCATCCTCGAGCCCTGAGAAGATGTTAGAGGTGCCATTTCCAGGCAGGTTTGAGAAAGGCTGTGAGGTCACCCAAAAGTGGCCAACCTAGCTGAGTTTATAGGAGCGAGACCAAGGACACTCGCCCTCCTGTGACCATCCCAGCCCCTGTGAATGTGCCTAGCCGCAGCTGGCTGCTCTTCTCCCTTTTTCACACCCACAAATGGGCCTTCAATGGGCTGTTCGTGCTCTTTGGACAGTGCATTCTGGAGGAATGCACCCCTGCCTCCACCGCCTGGGTAAGCAAGAGCACAGTAGGTTCAGAACAACCTCCTTCTGCAGCCAGGACCAAGCTCGGCTATGGCACATGCAGGGGCACACAGACATGGGGAGGCGGCCAGCATCCCAGTCAGGTGGACGCAGAGACACGTCCACAGGGACTTGAGTGGAATAGCTGCTTCGAGGGAGACCAACAGCAAGGGCCCAGCTCCCGCAGCGCCACCCCCATCCCTCAGCACCCTAGGTGCCGCAGGCCTGGTGGGGGCGGTTCTTGGTGAGCTGGTTCTCTCAGCTTCTGGAGGAAGTGATCCTGCGGAGGGTGTGAGTACTCAGGTCTCCCTCACCTCCCAAGTCTGTGATTCAAAGATCCTGAAGGCTTCCGGCCAAGCAACAGCCCTGTGGGCAGAGGCTGGGGTTGCCACGTGGCCCACCCTCTGAGATCAAGACCTCAGATAGTCCATGTGTTTCTCTTGTCCTTCATTCCACCGGAGTCTGTCTCGTACCCAACCAGATTTCAGTGGAGTGAAGTTCAGGAGGCGTGGAACTGACACCGGAGCCGCCCGCAAGAGTAGGCCTGACTTGGAAAAGGAAAGGCTCAGTGAGAGGCGTGCGAGATGCAGACACATTGTGTGTGTGCCCATCTGCACAGGGGACTGGGCCAGCGGTGGACGGGGAAAGCACTGCAGATGGGATCTGCCTGTTACTTCTAAAATGGACATGGGTGTTTTCTGTAACTCACAAAAATTAAATGTTGCCTGTCTCTGTGACTCATGCTATTGCATGCGGATCCCCTGGCCTTCTAAGTCACTTCCCCTATGGGCTAAAACAGAGTTATGGGCTTGAACAACTAACACAACTCCCCGCTCCAGCCTCTTTGAGTTCTCCAGACAGGTGGCTGGAACTCTATTTGCAGTCAGCAAGGAACCCTACTGCCTTCAGCCTCCCCGCAGTGCCAGCAGGGCCTGCGGAATGGGGTAAAAAAACTCTTAAGATTTTTAAAACCCATTTATATTGTAATAAAATAAATGTAAATAAGATTTAAGTGAAGGCAGATTGAAGATATCTGAGACACTATACAAGATATATCTCATAGAGTACAGATGTAAATTCTGTAAAGGTTAATGCACTTAAACACATTTGACACATAAAAATGTCAGGACCAACATTAATCATTTACCAATTGTAATTGCCTTTATATGGGTCTCTTCTCCCTAAGACACATGATTAAAACACCAGGCTTGGTGGAAATCTGGGAGGGAGGAAAACAAATAATACTTCTCAGCTGTCAGGGTCTATGATTTGCTTTGATAGATTTAGCATTGATTTCATCAGTTTTACCATCCTGTGTAAATTTATTTTCTCTATCCACATCTCTCCTTTAAGGAAAAAAAAGGTTTGTGGGGAGGAGGGTGGGCCCCTTAGTCCAAAGGAAGCCCCACCCAGTTACTGAGGAGATGCCCACGGCTTTCTGTGACTCACCCCTTCCTCAGGTAAATGGGGGCTTCCCAGGTGGCGCTAGTGGTAAACAACTCACCTGCCAATGCAGGAGGCATAAGAGACGCAGGTTCGATCCCTGGGTCAGGAAGAGCCCCTGGAGGAGGGCATGGCAACCCACTCCAGTATTTTTGCCTGGAGAATCCCATGGACTGAGGAGCCTGGCGGGCTACAGTCCACGGGGTCACAAAGAGTTGGACACGACCAAAGTGACTTAGTATTCATACACAAGTAAATGGGGGCTTCTCCAGGCAACCAATCTGCTAAAGCAGCAAAGTCTGAACAAAGCCTGGTTCTGACAAGACTTCAGAAAACCCAGTTTTCACTTCCAGAATATGCTCCAGATGGTAAAAGTCAATAGATGTCCCCTGGCCTGGCTGAGTGGTGTTTTCTCAGGAGGCTGCTATCAAGGAGACCCCGACTTTGCAGATGGGTGCTTGTCACTCGGGTATCTGAGCCCCCTCCCCCAGTCAGTGACCTCTGAGGGGAGGAGACTCTTCACCCACCCCACCGCTCCCTGGGACTCTGCTCCTCAGGAATAAAGAGCTCCCAGACTGGGGGCAGGAGCCAAGAGGAATAAGCATTTCTTCAAAACATTTTCCTGCTTCAAATTCAAACAGATTCAAAACCTCTTCCCTGTCACCCTCACCCCTTCATTCTGAGGTCCACAGACAACAAAAGGGCCAGGAGGCCAAGCCACAGGCAGTTTTTGAAAACGTGTTTACCCGTAAAATTACGCAGTGACCAGGGGTGGGGACGGGGTCAGAGGACTCAGGGCTAATGAACCAGCAAATATCTTCCATTCAAGGCTCTGAAAGAAAAAGAGCACAAAGCCAGAGTGATGGGGCATTTTCATTTGCAGCTTGGTTTGAGCCCTACCACCTGGAATGCTTTTTAAAGGAAGAAAGATGGGGGGTGTGTGGGTGTGTGCACACGCGCTCATAGGGTCAACTATAGATGGTGTGTGTGTGTGTGTGTGTGCGCGTGCACGCCCAGAGGGTCAACTGTCAAACACCACCCAGGGCTCAGTGCTGTAGCTCTGTGTGATGCACTGTTGGGTTCCTGCAACCCAAGCCCCATTCAACGCCATCTTCGCTGCAGCCATGCAGGGTCTGAACTGCCCCCCCCCCCCCACCGATCCGTGCAGCCCCGGCTAGATGGCGGATTCCCGTTCAGGAGGCTGAGCCAGCCCGGAGCAGCCTGTGTGTGCTGTGAGCCGGCATGAACCACCCCATCCATCTTCCTCGTCCACCCCCCACTCCTTTATGTCCCATATCTTCACTGCAAAGCATGGCTCGCCACAATACAGCACAGAGAAAATGATTCAATCAAAATTCCCTTGCAACAACAACAAATAATATTGCCCTGCTTGCTTTATTCATGATCTTTTGTTGAGGCGAAAGGCAAATATCATTGAGCCAAACCTGAACAGACAAATATATACAACATGAGTAATTTCCTATTTCGTGCTAATGGTATACACTGTAGATACAACCTGAGAGGAGTAAATTACAAACCTATCAATAATACATCGCACCCGGGCTCCGGTTTCCCAGTTCACGAGAAAATGTGTATTGGCAGAGGGCTCTCCAAATAGTAAAAGCCATGCATATAATGAGACGGAAGCTACACGCTCCCCTAGGATGGTAGTCTGGTCTTTATCAAGGTCCTTTATGGAAGAAATTCCCCACGTTGAAATATCCTAAAGCCAGGGCCAGATGAGTTGTCCAGGTGAAGCTTCAATCTCAGAATAAGCCACAATCTGGGCCTCTGTTTGCCAGACGGCTCAGAGACCTGCATCCATTTGGATGCCTCGGGTCTATGGTAAATGTCTAGGGTCTGTGGGGTGACCTACGACAATGGCTGGAGGTCTCCAGATGACCCCACTGCAGACGGCAGTGTCAGAGGGAGAAGTCACCTGGCTTCAGAGCTCTCACGCTGACCCTAACCCTGACCCTGTGTGTGGTCCCCCAAAAGAAAGGAAGAAGGAAGGGAGGAGGATAGCGGGCAAGGAGCCAACCACCCCCCAAAGATACGAGATTTATTCTGAAATTTTAAATGTCCCCAGTTCCTAAAAGTCAGTGAATCCAAATTCCCTTCTTCCTCCCCGTTTCCTACCACCCGTAGAAGCGAATGACAATTTTATTTGAAACTAAGGAGGAACTTTCTGTCAAAGTAATACTACTACCATGGACAAATTAAATTACTGTTTACAAGAGGGCTAGTCCGTGCTGCACTCACACACTAATTCCCATCTTTGACCTCCCCTGATTAAGGAAATAGTGAGAGATCAGACCATATGGGCCAATCAGGTCCCTACCTCCCTTATCTCTCTCTTTTTTAAAAATCAGACCCTGAACGAAAGAGCCCACAAAAGGACGAGAGCCTGTCAGTGACTTTCAGGCAAAAGGAAAACAGCGCAGCCAGCAGCCTCAAACTCAAGCTCAGAAATGGGAAGGGCTGGCCAGACATCAGTTCATTAGTGGAACTGAAAGCTACCTAAACTGCAGGGAACTGACAAGGCTTTCTGGAGAGAGACACTTAGGCATCAAAGAAAAACAATGCAAAAGATTCCCTTTGTCTGGAGGCAAGGAGCAGTTTCTAGAAGACCTGTCACAGTCTCCCCCCTCCTCCCCGCAACACCTCTGTGGTCAGTCACTCAGTCGTGTCCGACTCCTTGAGACCCCATGGACTGTAGCCCTCCAGGCTCCTCTCTCTGTCCACGGAATTTTCCAAGCAAGAATACTGGAGTGGGCTGCCACGTCCTCCTCCAGGGGATTTTCCCAATCCAGGGATCGAACCCGTGATTCCTTAAGCTTTTGCACTGGAAGGTGGACCCTCCTCCACTGCGTCGCCTGGGAAGCCCTCCATCCCTCTTCAATTCCTTTTTCCCATCTGGAGGGGTGAAGCAGGCCATTTCTCCTTCATGCATTTCAGATAGCAAGGCTGGGTGGGACACCTGGTGGGGAATGGGGGAATTACACTCATGCTGGCTCTCAAGCATCACTAGGTCTAGGGAGACTTGTGCACCCTCTGGGATCATGGGAAATAACAAGGCAAGCAGCTCCCCAGGGTATGTGGTACTGAAGTGGACTTTAAATATAGTAGCAGTTGGGTAGACACCCACCTACATTTCTGCTATGTTCAACTGTATCAGGGAAGAATTTGGCTAGGAATAAATATAAGTAACTGGAATCTATAAACGAACATACACTATGATGTGCAATACAACTCCCTCATTATTTAAACTTCATTATTTTAAAAGTCATGTTTAAAGGAGATATCATCCCAGAGGCCTCATCATGCTGAACAGCTGGGAGAAGTTCCCCAAAAGATAATCGATGGATGAGAAACTCTCACCAAAGATAATCGAACATTGATTGCTCAAGCTAATACGATTTCTTATTTGCACACAAGTGCATTGCCTGGCCGGAGAAGGCAACGGCACCCCACTCCAGTACTCTTGCCTGGAAAATCCCATGGATGGAGGAGCCTGGTGGGCTGCAGTCCTTGGGGTCGCTAAGAGTCAGACACGACTAAGCGACTTCACTTTCACTTTTCACTTTCATGCATTGGAGAAGGAAATGGCAACCCACTCCAGTGTTCTTGCCTGGAGAATCCCAGGGACGGGGGAACCTGGTGGGCTGCCGTCTATGGGGTCGCATAGCGTCGGACACGACGGAAGCGACTTAGCAGCAGCAGCAGCAGCATTGCCTGACAGCAGGCAGCAGTTTGCCAGTATGTGAAGTAGTTAAGAGGGGTCAGATTAGATCCAGTGCCAATTTGAGCTGGCCAGGGGACTTCGGGCCAGTTACTTAACCTCTCTAAGACCCAGTTTCCCTATCTGTCAAGTGGAAATACTAGTAATAATGGCAAGTACTTACTAAGGGCCGGGCATTGCATGCTTGGTGTGTATTAAATCATTTAATGTTTCCAAGCATCTTATAAGTTATGATTGATATTTCAGTTTTTATCATCATAAAACTGAAACAGAGAGAGGGTAAGGGACTTGCCCAAGGCTACCAGTTGGTGAGCAGCAGAGATGAGCTCCAAGCCAGGCTTCCTGGCCTTGAAGTCCACGTACAGGATTCTTTTACTCTCTCCCATATCTTAGAGCTGGAGTGAAAATGAGATAGGATAACACATGCAAAGCCTTCAGCAAGTGCCCAGTAGAATCTAAAGAATCAAAAACAGTGTTTATTATTGTCATAACAAGACAATAATGATATCAAGACAAGTACCTTTGAGACGCTTACCCAGTGTTCACCAACCAGGAATAAGTAACTGGCGCATCTTTAGCTGCCAGCAACCCAGTGTTGAGTTTTCTGTGCAATTTAGTCTCAACTACGATCCACCTCAGCTTCTAGAACATTTCTCTCTTCCTCCAGCACCTTCATTTTCAGGGAGTTTTCCATTTTTAACTTCGTATTCAGTGCACGCGTCATACCATAGGGACCTTGAGCATTTTTCTCTTTTGCAAAATAGGCGTGGCATAAATCAGAAGTAGCCATTTTTCCACGTTAAGTGCCATTTCAAATTTTCACTCTTTTCCCAAGGGCAAGTGCAAGGTACAAGCGAAGAAGAAACTGGTGAAGAGCTAATAGAGAAAAGAACGGTTTTAACTCCCAAGAAAGTGGAGCATTCAAGAGATGAATCAAGAAAGACATCAGGAAATAGGAAACAGATCATCAGCGAGGGGACTGCAACGGCTCTGAACTCAGTGCCCTGAAGCCAGAGGCTGAGGTTTAAGGAGAGGCTTCAAGCAGAAGCCAGGCTGTGAAGATTGCCGTAGAGAGAATACAGCTCTAACAGAAAGTGTGCCATGTCCCACCCCCACCCCGCCAGGCAGCTGGGCTCCTTCCCCAACAGTTTTCAGAGACAGAAGTGGGGCTGTTACACCATTCAGACTGGACCTGCCAGGCGCCTGGCTCTCAGGTCACCGCACCCTTCTAGGTCGCCATGTCCTTCTCCAGGGGATCTTCCCCACCCAGAGACTGAACCTGCATCTCCTGGGTCTCCTGCATTGTAGGAAGATTCTTTACCCACTGAACCACCTGAGAGCCCCCCAGAGGGCCCAGCTGACCTCAGAGGATGAGAGTCCTGGCTGGAGACTGCCTACCTGGTAGGTGCCAGCACTGGGAAGGGTCTCTCCTGCAGCTGGACAAAGGACAGGCTAAAAGAGAAATGGAAATGTTTACAAAAGGAGTTCCTTCTGTCTCCTTACCTTACCCCAGATCATTTGCTTTCTAAGAAAGAGAGCCTGGAACAAAGAAAATGTCCCTTTTTATAACATAACCATATCAATTACATTTCATTGCTACACCATTATGGCACATTGTGTTACAATCCAACTGTTAATAGCCTCACCTCAAAAGCCTCCTGCACTCCCCTTTGCCCTCCTGACAACCTGGCTTTCGGCTAAGGCAGTTTATCTTCTGCTATTTGGTCACAGTCCTTCCTTCTTCAGTCAAGCCCGTGACAATAATGGCAGCAACTTTCCTGGGCCCCTCCAAGAGGGCTCAAGTCCTGCGTCTTGGGGGTTAATTTCCCATGTTTCTATGGGTTAATAAACCAGAAGTGCTTCTTTAACTTGAGTGTGTACACAAGTCACTGGGAATCTTGTCAAAATGATTCAGCAGATGCGGGGTAGGGCCTGAGAGTCTGCATTTTTAACAAGCTCCCGGGATGCTGCTGTGGCATCTGCTACTTTGTGCTACTACTTTGAGTAGCAAAGAACCGGAGGGCTTGAGAGCCAAAGCCAGTTCCCCCCACACCGTGCCTGCCCTCCGTGCAGCAGAGGGCTAGGACCTCTGGTCTTTCCTTTGCTCCTTTTCCTCTGGTCTTTCTTTGAAGTCACTGGCACCTTAGCCACTCTGGGGAGATGTGAGAGGCACAGAGGGCAAGAGGGTGGTTCGGGCTTGTCATGGCACCCCAGGCTCTGACATGGGATGAGGAAGTTGGCGTCTTTTCTGGGCATAAGAATGGCCCATGTGATTCCAATTTGAAGAACTCACAGCAGTTCAGAATAGCAATCGTACCTCCAATGTCTAATATATGGGCTTCTCAGGTGGCGCTAGTGGTAAAGAATCTGCCTGCCAATGAAGGAGGACATGGGTGGGGAAGATCCCTTGGAGGAGGGCATGGCAACCCACTCCAGTATCGTTGCCTGGAGAATCCCATGGACAGAGGAGCCTGGTGGGCTACAGTCCTTAGGGTTGCAAAGAGTCAGACACGACTGAAGCGACTTAGCATACAATGCCTAATATATAAGGTACATTGTTATAAATAAAATCTTTGAGACTCAGGAACCACAAGGAAACGATTTCAAGGATCTTGGCCTGTGACCAGTGACCTGGAACTAGGAGCCATGAGTATACTTTGGCTGCCAGAAAACTCAGAGCTAAACTTAGTGAGCAGTTCTGAAGATGGAGGAAGAGAGAATTCGGGTAATTTACCGAAGATCAAGACTCTTGGCCAGGGCTTGAACTGACCTAGTCATCCTGCCTTGTAGACAAGTGTTACTTTCAACAAGCTACTCTACTGCTGTGTTAAGAACCGTTGCTGACTTACCATGTAGACTTATCAACACCATGAACCTCAATGTCTCAATACAGTTTTTTTGTAATATGGAGACCATAGAGCTGATAAAATTCAAAAATGAAATATTTAATACCACATATATTTATAAATGTATACCTATAATATTGAGCTATGTTCTCACTGTTTACTGGAGAAAATAATACTACAGATAAATGACCATTCTGAGCAATACTATGTTGGCTCGTGAAGTCAATGACCGGGTGGAAAGAACTCAAGCTGAAGTAGGACAGATACGGGTTCAAATCCAGAGTCTGGGCTTCCCTGGTGGCTCAGATGGTAAAGAATCCACCTGCAATGCAGGAGACCCGGGTTCAATCCCTGGGTCAGGAAGATCCCCTGGAGAAGGGAATGGCTACCCCACTCCAGTATTTTTGCCTGGAGTATCCCATGGACAGAGGAACCTGGTGGGCTACAGTCCATGGGGTTGCACAGAGTTGGACACAACTGAGCAACAAACACTTTCACACCAGCGTCTGTGACCTTAATAAAATAGTAGACCTATTTGTGCTTCAACTGACAAAAAAAAAATTACAAAGTAAATCATCTTCTTTATTCCTCAGGTCATTGTAGGTACAAAAAACACTCAGTGAATGATAAATAAGAATAGGAGTATTTTTTTTTTTTAATCCCACTGGTTGTAAGTCACAGAGAGAGTGAATGAAAGACAGCAGGACCAGGAGAGCTGAGGAGAAGCAGCGAGGTCATAGCCAGAGGAAATTAAAGACAGAAAAAGTAGGAGTCTGAAACCCAATGGGCAAGTCGGATCCAGATGGATGGTGGAGGGGTATCTCGGCAGAGGGAAGACACACCGGGACCAATCATCAGAACAAAGTCGTGGTTCAGCAGACCAAGCACACAGAATGCAGGGGTTCAGGAGCCAAAGTGAGACAGTGAGTTGGAAAGCCAGACAAGTTGGTGGGAAAGAGACACTCACCCCTAGAAACGTGCACAGGAGGCTAGGGGTTGACCTTGCTGGAGGCAAGTATCTGGTCCAGTCAGGAGCCCCTCAGTGCTTTCCATGAGGGTGTAGACAGCTCCAAGCTGGCAGATAAGGGCATCGAAGTAGCAGAAGTCACCACATCTGGCTGGGCTACAAGGAGAATATTGGGGCAGCCACTGACAGCGGATTCTGACACAGTAGCACTAACATCCTCCTGACCCACTTTCATTTTGTCCAAAGATGCCCTTCCAAATTGAGTCTTTCATTGAGAAGACATGCGCCCAGATCTGATTTGAGTAGGGAACATAGCTGCATGCAAACTAAGAGGTTAGAGAGGACCTGTTTTACACCCTCACTCTACACTGAGAAGCAGAGCATCCTGCTTTGTATTCACGTTCTGCGTTCCGGATAAACTGTCAGGTACCTCTGCCAGATTTTTATGGATAATTAGAAGGTTGCAAGAAGCAGATGTTATGAAACTATCTATGACTAGTTCTTAATGGTGGATGACAAGAACTCAGCACCCTTTCTTAATTACATAAGACATAGTGAGTAGCATAGAAAAAAATAGAGGGAGAAGTTGTCAAAGCCTGACAAGGTATCAAATGGTTAATCACCCACATTGAACCTGAACACTTCTTTACTATGTAATTCAGAACACAGATCCTCCAGCTGAATAATTCTATAAGGTGTGCATTCTCCTATGTTTTAATAACTAAAATACCATTTCAGGTTTTAATAACTAAAATATGAACTCCTGCATAAAATAGGTGAATTTTCTGGTTAAAACTTCCCTGACAAGAAAATTTGCATTTTATTAAATATAGATACAGTTGTGCTGCATCAGATCACATTCAGGGGGATAAAAAGACACAGTGCCTAGAAAAGTGGGCTCTTGTCCCATGAGGATGATGGTTACAGTGAAAATGTTTTTGAGACCTTGCTCTGTAGTAGGCATGGTGTAAGCTTATGGCCAGGCAGCCTCTTGGCCCTCAGTCGTTCTTGTTCATTGTTCAGTCGCTCAGTCGTGTCTCACTCTTTGCGACCCCATGGACTGCAGCACTAGGCTTCTCTGTCCATCACCAACTCCCGGAGTTTGCTCAAACTCATGTCCATTCTCTTGAAGATGCCATCCAACCACCTCAACCCTCAGTAGGTGGGCATTTTACTAGCCCCGTTTTTTAGAAAAGGAAACTAGTAATAATAATAACAATGACAACCACAGAAGCCACACCAGCTACAACTCTTGGTGGTTACCAAGTATTTATAATGTCTTCATGTTACATACATCATTTATTTAATAGGGCTAGCACCATAGTGATTTTTCCAGTGGTCATGTATGGATGCGAGAGTTGGACTGTGAAGAAAGCTGAGCGCTGAAGAATTGATGCTTTTGAACTGTGGTGTTGGAGAAGACTCTTGAGAGTCCCTTGGACTGCAAGGAGATCCAACCAGTCCATCCTAAAGGAGATCAGCCCTAGGTGTTCTTTGGAAGGAATGATGCTAAAGCTGAAACTCCAGTACTTTGGCCACCTCATGCACAGAGTTGACTCATTGGAAAAGACTCTGATGGTGGGAGGGATTGGGGGCAGGAGGAGAAGGGGACAACAGAGGATGAGATGGCTGGATGGCATCACCGATTCAATGGACGTGAGTTTGAGTGAACTCCAGGAGTTGGTGATGGGCAGGGAGGCCTGGCGTGCTGCAATTCATGGGGTCCCAAAGAGTCAGACATGACTGAGCAACTGAACTGAACTGAACTGAATAGAGAAAGAAACTAGTACTCCAAGAGATTGAATGACATACCCAAGTGATTGTAAGTGTAAAGTCAGAATTTCAACCTTAATCTTCCTGACTCCTAAATGTATATTTAATCTCTGGGCTAGGCTGCTTCCATCTGGCTGGGTGACTGTTATGGGCTGAATAATATTCCCCAAAATTCATATTTTGAAGTCTTAACCCTCAGTTTCTCAACATGTGACTGTATTTGGAAAGAGAACCTTTAAAGAGCCAATGAAGGTAAAATCAGATCATATGGAAGGGGCCCTAATCCATTATCACTACAAGAAGAGGGGATTAGCCCACAGACAGGTCCAGCGGGAAAGTCACGTGAAGACTCAGGGAAGTGAGGGAGGGATGGATTGGGAGTTTGGGATTCAGTTCAGTTCAGTTCAGTTCAGTCTCTCAGGGTCTTTTCCAATGAGTCAGCTCTTCACAACAGGTGGCCAAAGTATTGGAGTTTTAGCTTCAGCATCAGTCCTTCCAATGAATATTCAGGACTGATCTCCTTTAGGATGGACTGGTTGGATCTCCTTGCAGTCTAAGGGACTCTCAAGAGTCTTCTCCAACACCACAGTTCAAAAGCATCAATTCTTTGGTGCTCAGCTTTCTTTACAGTCCAACTCTCACATCTATACATGACGACTGGAAAAACCATAGATTTGACTAGACGGACCTTTGTTGGCAAAGTAATGTCTCTGCTTTTTAATATGCTGTCTAGGTTGGTCATAACTTTTCTTCCAAGGAGTAAGCATTTTTTAATTCCATGGCTGCAGTCACCATCTGCAGTAATTTTGGAGCCCCAAATAAAGTCTGTTACTGTTTCCACTGTTTCCCCATCTGTTTGCCATGAAGTGATGGGACCAGATGCCATGATCTTAGTTTTTTGAATGCTGAGTTTTAAGCCAACTTTTTCACTCTTCTCTTTCACTTTCACCAAGAGTCTCTTTAGTACTTCTTCGTTTTCTGCCATAAGGGTGGTGTCAGAGGGGGCAAGGGTGGTAGGACTCTTCTAATTTGCAGTCAGCTGGGCACACATGTGGCTCACCTGGGCACCCCATCTATGGCTCAGCTGAAGTGGGGGCAGTCTTTGGGGACTGAGCCCTTGACCAGTGGGGTCTGCACTAACTCGCAGTGCAGATACTGTCTTCCCGTATCCCTGCCCAAAAGGGGTCTACCCGCGGGGAAGACAATGTCTCCTGCTGCCTCCCAGCCCCCTCAGGGCTTGGCACCAGGACGGAGGGTAACAGAGGGGCCTGCGCCCTCTATCTCCCCCCAGAGCCCCTCCCACTGTCACCAGGAGCACCCGCCCAGGCCAAGTCTTGGGCCTCTCACTCCTCTGTCAGGAACAGATCTCAGCCCATGGGTCAGCTCTCCCTTCTTTGCAAGTGATATCGATTTTCTGCCTCCAGCTCTGACCTCATCTTGGAACTGGATCTCTTAAGTGTCTGACTAGCCTTCAAAATCCTCCCTGAGCACAAATTCCCAACCAGATATACCCTCTTCCTCCAGAGAAATTCCCTCTCCCAACTTGCTGAATTCTTTACGTGTGTTCATTAAGTGCATATTGAGTTCTCAATATGTGCGAAGCATAGCCCTAGGTGTTGAAGGTACAATAAAAGAATAGGACCCAGTCCCTGTTATCAAAGAGCTTATAATCTAGTTGAAAATGTGTGTGGCTGAGCTCGATAAAGGAGCTGACAACGAAAGCAGTGGTCTTGGTGTCCTGCGCTATCCATCTATAAGCTCCACCACACATAGAACAAGGGAAACGCTCCGGGAAGGGAACAAAATGCAAAATCAAATGAAGGACTGCAAAATGAACTGAGGCGAAGGGGGCAGGGCACAACGTTTAAAAGAATGACAGCCACCAAAGACACGACATAAACCAGTCAGAACCAACTAGGTCCAAGAGGCAGACAGTTGACTCCCACTAGACCTTGCCTCTCCGCATATGCTCCTTCTACTACATTAGCATGCTAAGTGACATGCCCACAGGTGCCGAGACAGTTCTGAGGCCAACCATAAAAGGTCAAAAAGTGGGGGGCGGCCTGATCCCTGGAAATCCCCCGCCCTTCCCCAAAATAGCTGGAATAATCCTCCCACTCATTGGTCTATGAAATTATTACCCACTCTATAAAATCTAGTAGTGAAAGTAAAGTCCAATGCGGTAAAAAAAAGCAATATTGCATAGGAATCTGGAATGTTAGATTCATGCTGCTGCTGCTGCTGCTAAGTCACTTCAGTCATGTCCGACTCTGTGCGACCCCATAGACGGCAGCCCACCAGGCTCCCCTGTCCCTGGGATTCTCCAGGCAAGAACACTGGAGTGGGTTGCCATTTCCTTCTCCAATGCATGAAAGTGAAAAGTGAAAGTGAAGTCGCTCAGTTGTGTCCGACTCTTAGAGACCCCATGGACTGTAGCCTACCAGGCTCCTCCATCCATGGGATTTTCCAGGCAAGAGTACTGGAGTGGGGTGCCATTGCCTTCTCCGTGTTAGATTCATGAGTCAAGATAAATTGGAAGTTGTCAAGCAGGAGGCTTCCCAGGGGGTGCAAGCAGTAAAGAGCCCACCTGCAATTGCAGGAGACATAAGAGACCAGGGCTCAATCCCTGGGTCAGGAAGATTCCCTGAGGAAGGACATGGCAACCCACTCTAGTATTCTTGCCTGGAGAATCCCACAGACAGAGGAGCTTGGTGGGCTACAGTCCATGGGGGTCGCAAAGAGTTGGACATGACTGAAGCAACTTAGCACAAGCAGAAGATGGCAGGAGTAAGCATCTGTGTCTTAGGAATCAGTGAGCTGAAATGGACGGGAATGGGCGATTTTGATTCAGATGACCATTACATCTACTACTGTGGGCAAGAATCCCTTAGAAGAATTGGAAGAGCCCTCATAGCCAATACAAGAGTCTGAAAGGCAGTACTTAGAAGCAGTCTCAAAAATGACAGAAGAAGCTGCAGCTGACTGGTTCTATGAAGACCTGCAACACATTCTAAAACAAACACACACAAAATGTCCTTTTCATCCTAGGGGGAGGGCACAAAAAAGGACAGAAACAGTAAGGACCTAACAGAAGCAGAAGAGATTAAGAAGAGGTGGTGAGAATACACAGAACTATACAAAAAAAGTCTTAATGACTTGAATAATCAAGACGGTGTGATCACTCATCTAGAGCCAGACATCCTGGAGTGTGAAGTCAAGCAGGCCTTAGGAAACATTACTATGAACAAAGCTGGTGGAGGTGGTGGAATTCCAGCTGAGCTATTTAAAATCCTAAAAGATGATGCTGTTAAAGCACTGAACTCAATATGCCAGCAAATTTGGAAAACTCAGCAGTGGCTATGGGACTGGAAAAGGACAGTTTTCATTCCAATCCCAAAGAAGGTCAGTGCCAAAGGATATTCAAACTGCTGTACAATTGAGCTCATTTCACAAAGTTATGTTCAGTCTTTCAAGCTAGGCTTTAGCAGTACATGAACTAAGAACTTCAATATGTACAAGCTGGCTTTAAGAAAGGCAGAGGAACAAGAGACCAAATTGTCAACGTTTATTGGCTCATACAGGAAGCAAGAGAATGTAAGAAAAATAGCCACCTCTGCTTCGTTGATTACACTAAAGCCTTTGATTATGTGGATCTTAAAAAACTTGAAAATTCTTAAAGAGATGGGAATATCAGACTACCTTACCTGTCTCATGAGCAACCTATATGCAGCTCAAGAATCAATAGTTAAAATCGGACATGGGACAACTGACTGGTTCTAAACTGGGAAAGGAGTATGACAAGGCTGTATATTGTCATCCTGCTAATCTAACTTCAATGCAAAGTATATCATGAGAAATGCCAGGCTGGATGAATCACAAGCTGGAATCAAGATTTCTGGGAGAAATATCAATAACTTTAGATATACAGATGATACCACTCTAATGACAGAAAGTGAAGAGTAACTAAAGAGCCTCTTGATGAGGGTGAAAGAGGAGAGTGAAAAAGCTGGCTTGAAACTGAACATTCAAAATGCTAAGATCATGGTATCCAGTTCCATCACTTCATGGCAAATAGAAGAGGAAATAGTGACAGATTTTATTTTCTGGGGCTCCAAAATTACTACAGATGGTGACTGGAGCCATGAAATTAAAAGACATTTACTCCTTGGAAGGAAAGCTATGACAAACCTAGACAGAATATTAAAAAGCAGAGACATTACTTTGCCAACAAAGATCTGCATAGCTGAAGCTATGGTTTTTCCAGTAGTCATGTATGGATGTGAGTTGGACCATAAAGAAGGCTGAGCACTGAAGAATTGATGCTTTTGAACTGTGGTGTTGGAGAAGACTCGAGAGCCCCTTGGACTGCGAGGAGATCCAACCAGTCCATCCTAAAGGAAATCAGTCCTGAATATTCATTGGAAGGACTGATGCTGAAGCTGAAGTCCTTTGGCCACCTGATGCAAACAGCCAACTCATTGAAAAAGACCCTGGTGCTGGAAAAGATTCAGGGGAGGAGGAGAAGGGGACAACAGAGGATGAGATGGTTAGATGGCATCACCAACTCAATGGACATGAATCTGGGCAAACTCTGTGAGACAGTGAAGGACACGGGAGCCTCGCATGCTACAGTCCATGGGGTCCCAAAGAGGCAGCCACAATTTAGCGAATGAACGATGACAACAAGGAAAATTGGTGACTCAGTACCCTGGAGACGCACTTTCTGAGATGGCCCTCACTGGAGTGTGGATCTCCCTGAACAAACCTTTCACGTTGCCATGGTTTGTTCTTGAATTCTTCCTCGTGAGAAGCCACGAACGGGTGCCCTGTCCCAGCGACTGGCCTGAGACCTGGGGTGTGACCGTCCTCTTGCACCACCCCTTTCTCTCCTGCACTCCCTGATCTCCAGGGGCAACAGGACCATGTGTGTAAAGCACCTCTCTCTCTGTGGATGCCTCTCTGCAATTTCAGGTGTGGGCTTGGGGATTTCCTGCAAATACCGTTCCCTGTCTCTGGGTGACTCAAAGGTAATAACTGAGTTTTCCTTTTCCAGTTACAGCACTCTGCTCCTAACATCACGATCAAGCTTTTAGAGACAGAACAGCTAAAAACTACTCCCAGTAAATGGACACTGATGAGTCAGAAACCCTTAAAAGCTGTAATCAGAGGCCAGTGATACATCGAGTTCTGTGGTTGGGCAAGCAGGAGTCACCTACAGGAAAGGATAACGATTATTCCCATCAGCACCAATGTTTTTTCACTCCCTCCACCCCCCACACTCCCTACACAGCACCTGGCTTCCCATTAATTTACCTGTGACATGTTGCTACACTTAATTGCATTTGACAATTAGTAACATTTCAACACCTCTTTTAATGGAACAATTAAGAGAGTGCTTGTCGTGGTTGCAAGAAAATATATGAGCTGATTTTTCAGAGGAAAAGGAAAGAAAATACTAAACATAAACCCCGAGCGGTAATTCGGTTATAGACAGCTTTGAAGTAGGCCCTTTCCTTTTTTTGCATTTTGCAAGAATTATGGGCCAGCACGCCTTTTCTTGTTTGTTTGTGTGTTGCTTGGTTTCCCTGAATGAGCATTTCTCCACCAGACAGCTCCGGGCTGTTCACGCAGCCACGTGATGTTAATTACAAGGAAGAATGGATGTTAAGCGGTTGCTGTTCCTCATTTCTCACTCTGTTGTTGCATCGATTGCTTGGGAAAGCAGATACCCTGAAAGCAGAACCTCTCACCGTCAGTGTGGGTGTGGGCCCTGGGGAGGGCTGAGAAGATCTCTGAGCCTTTGTCTTGGTTTCCAGGTCTCTCCAAATAAAGAGTCCTGGGGAAGTGTGGCCCTGAGAAGTCCCTGGAAAAACCTAAAAATTGCTATTTTTTATTATCTAGCACCTTCCCCCGACCACACACACACACTTGAATTATTAACACAGAAAAATTATGCTGCTCTGTGATTACAAAACTTACCTTACAGCAGTAGTTTACAAATCTTTGGACTCACCAATAATGCAATATTGTCACTGTAAACAAGCCCACAAGGAGTGTATGCTCGAAACCTCGTCTAATAAGAGCTGAGAAGGGCACGGTATTAAATATCGCTTGCAAGGGTTCACGCATTTCATTTTCTGAAACAACCCTTTAGCCGCGCAGATAGAATGGATCACTGAGGCGGTTTCTGTTAGAAAAAGTCCCAAGAATATGATAGACATGCTGGCTGAGGCTTCCGTTGTTGCCCCGTGCTAACCAAACTCAAGAGCAGATCCTGCCTTTAAAGTCCACCACCATCCTGGTTCTAGACGAATCAGATGCCCACTACCCATGACAGTGACCGCAACTCTCCTGCAACCATGTGGCCGCCTTCTGTTCCCTCCTGCCTGCAACGCCCTCCTCTGCTTGCCCCAAACCCACCATTCCTCAAGACAGAGCGCACATATCACGTTCCTCACAAAGCTTTCCCTGGTCCTCACCCCCTTTCTCTCAGACCCCTCACCGCCTGGCTGCCTCCTGTATCAGTCATTCTTGCTTTGTCTTAGCAGCATCTGGACCATCTGCTCATGACTGAATAGACTGCAAACTCTGAGGCCAGGAATCCTATATGATTCTTTTTTAAATAATCTATACACTCCAGTACAGTACATGCTTATTTATATTCAGTTCAGTTCAGTCTCTCAGTTGTGTCCAACTCTTTGTGACCCCATGGACTGCAGCATGTCAGGCTTTCCTTGTCCTGAAAGAGAAACTGTCAGGACACCAACTCCTAGAGCTTGCTCAAACTCATGTCCATCACATCGGTGATGTCATCCAACCATCTCATCCCCTGTCATCCCCTTCTCCTGCCTTCAATCTTTCCCAGTATCAGGGTCTTTTCCAATGAGTCAGTTCTTCGAATCAGGTGGCCAAAGTATTGGAGGTTCAGCTTCAGCATCAGTCCTTCCAATGAATATTCAGGACTGTTATAATAATGTAATTATTATATTATAATAATTTAATTATTTGTATTATGTAAATAATAATGTGATTGTTTACATTATTAATGATAATTGTGATACATTATTAATGATAATTATGATAATCAGGTATTCTTCAACAAGCATTTGTTGAATTAAATTGTATTGAATTGTCAGAAATGGAGTCTCACTTTTACAAAACACTGGTTTGATTGCGGTTGCCTTTTTTACCCTACCCATCCCCCTAAAGCGCCTGTACAGGTGAAAGGCTGGGAAAACAAAGAAGGCCATTTCTTCTCCTCTGGGTTCGATTTTAACACCCCTCCATCAGCTTAGGTTGGTGCATTGCCCAGACTGGAGTGGCTGGGTGTTTGTAACCCAAGCGCAGCCACAATGTCCCCCGAGGCAGAGATGCAATCAGAAGAGCAATAATGACTGTCCCTGAGCGGGAATGAACAACTTCTTCTCTCAGGTCACAAGGGCAGCCGTCTTCTGAGATCCAGCACAGGTTTATCACCATTCTTTCTGTTCCTTCCCACCCTGACATTCCCTTTTCCCTTGCCCCTCACACTGCAGCTTGTAGCCAAGGGCCCCGGACTGGACTGTCTGAGCATCTATATAGAACTTTCACAGGCCCCATCCCTCTCCTGGATCAGGAAAGAAGGGGGTCACTGGTTCAAAAAATGGGCTTAGTTTTTGCTTGCCCTGAAATCCTCATCACTCGTGTCTTCCCAAAACACACACCCACACACAGCTAACTGCACATGTTAATGCCACATCTTGCTAATTGTATTACCCTTGCTGGTTATGATTCAGGTCTTGCTTTCAGGACGTAGAGAGAAGCAACCACGTAATGATCAAGGAGACAAATGGAGCGTATCACTGCCGCCACCATGCAGCGATAATGAGGTACATAAATCAAAAGTCGGTAATTTACCTATCAGATAGAACAGTGAATAGGGATTTTTCAGTTATTGTGATTGTTTTGTGATAGATTTTTTTAATAACTCTTGTACATAGATGTTCTGGAAACTGGAAATGTGTTTCCCTGAGGGAGGCGAGGAGAATGCTGTGCAAAGAACATGGGGGCTTGATGAGTCCAGAGACTCGAGCTAATTTTAGGTCTGCCACTTTGGGGACAGAAGCCAGTTCTTTTCTCTGGCTTTCAGATTCTTCCATCAAACACTGTAGAAGGGTCTTTGATCTCCTGAGGGTCCCTTTCTCACTGAGATTCTAGGTACCATACTCCCCAGACAAAATGCAATACGGCGTCTCCTGCCTTCCACTTTCCAGAGAGCTGCAGATTTAGGGAAAGCTGACCAGTCCTTCATTAACTAAAGAAACATGAGTTTTCCCTTGCTGTGTGTGCATTCCTTCACTCTGTAGACCCTACGCCTAACCAAGGGGTGGTATAAGCCTCTTCCTCTTTTCACACTTGGTGAAATGGTTCGTCTACACGTGTAACTGGGTGATGTCATCCACGATAATTTGTCCTGGTTTAGAGCACAAATTGTTTGCATGATAAACTATTTTGTTTTGTTGTTATTTGAGGGTTCATACTTAGAAACTTTGAGGAACTGAGGAACTTTTGAACCCAGGGGATTAATAACTCATTTTATTCCAATTTCCCAATGGAATAAACTTCAGGGGGTAGGACATCTCCTGAGTCACACCCAGACTAAGGCAACAAAAGCCCCAGTGAGATTGCTAAATTCAGAAAGGGGTCTAAGAACAAGGTTCCTTTTGAGGGGTGGTGGCCAGGAGCACATGTATGTACATGCATGAGTGTATACACGTGCATGTCTATACATGTATGTTTGGATGTGTGTACCTGTGCGTATATACATGCATGTTTCTCTGTGTGTATATGTGTGCATATAAATGTGTACACGCATGTGTATCTTCTATATGTGATGTATGTGCATGTTTATGTGTATGTGTGCTCGTGTCTGGGTACATGTGTATCACGCCTGCATATGTGTATGTGTGCACATGTATACATGTGTATGCTTCTCTGTCTGTGTGTATCTATATATGTGTGTATCTGTGTGTACCTGTATGTGTGCGTAAGTGTGTGTGTACATGTGTGTATGTAGAATGGGGTATTGATGTCTCCTGGTTTAAGTCCTTGGATCAAATGATGGTTACATTTATGATAAAGAGGATGACTTTGCCATAATCTCACCCCTCCCCAAACCACCAGGCTCTGTCTCCCTTTCCAAACAAGGATCCTTTCAAACTCCAACCGCAGGAAGAAAATAATAATCTCGTCTGCATGGAAAGAGGCTCGCCAAGCATGAAGCAAGTTGGCGCTGGCTCCATTAGAAATGAACAGATAAACAAACAAATGGGAGTTTGGAAGGAGGAGATGGTTTATGAATAAAACAATGTTTTATTAAGTTGCTATTAAATTTCAATTGAACAGTGCTTGGGATACATAGGCACGGATGTATTCCTGAAACTAATTGGTTTTCCACATCTGCCTTGCTTCCTAATTGGACTAATTACTGCACTGTAGGATAATGTTCGTCGTACTACAGAAAGCAAGAAACCTTGATTTACAGTGAGAGGAGCAGCAATTAGAGGGAATTAATTCATAAAGCAACATCTAAATAAATCATATTATGAGAAGACAGCACTGTAATTATTGTGACTGGTGGGTCCCTGGTGGGGGAACATCAAACTCAAACCTCAAACCAAGCAGCTGAATTCTCCTCGGATCACTGTCGCGTCTCCAATTTCATCAAGCATGTACTACCTATTCTTTAAGGCCTAATTGAGGCTCCATGTCAAAAACAATATGGCCCAACACTTCTCTTTTCTAGCGGCAGCGGAAAAAAACATCAAGTTCTCACCACCTCATATTTGTCCTTTGTCAGAATTAAATATGAGTTCAGCACAACATGGATAATGGGTTATGGCTGCAGTTTCAAAATGGGATTCTCTGCAAACTTAAGTGTCACGATGAATCTTCTCCTGACATCCAGTGGCATTTTGGGGGTTGTAGCTAACAGTGCTTATTTGTAAGAATAGCATGTTAAACTTCAGAGTTTCAAGAATTCATCTCCCCTTGCTAAGGAGTCACAGGTTCAGGTCCTGTTTGACCAGCAAGGTTCTCAAGGCCCCACAATATTTACACCACTCCCTCCCCTTTGACAGTAGAGATACTCTATTTCCCTTTGTTGGTTTTTTTTTTTCCTTTTTTTTGTTTTATTTTTTCCCCTTCTTCCTACTGTCATTCACACTGAACCTGGGAATTCATGAACAGCCTCCAGAATAAAACTTTTGAGCCTCAGTCTCCCCATCCATTAAAAATCCAGTGATTTTCTCCTAACTAACCTGCCACCTGTGATATGCTCTAAATAGAGCTTTCTCACTTTTTCATATCAAGGTACGGGTACAAAATGATGTCTATACAACACAAGGGACCTCAGAGAGGTTGTTTGTGGCCCAATGTCATCTGGGGCTCTGGCTCCCGGCTCTGGCCATCCTCAAACCTACCTTCCTAGTACTGAGGGAATCAGGGTCTTAGAACTCCTATGATCCGCTGGTGCCATGGACACCCACTGGGGAACTCTTCCCCAAAGAAGCTTCACTCCCTACTTCGAAAGAGCCTTGCGCTCAGGGCCTGGAGTAGCCCCGTCCTGCATCCCTCGGCTTCACAATAGGCCACTACTCTCCGCAGGTACCCCCCTGCTCACTGTCTGTTGTGGTCCTTTAAGGGATTGGAACCTGGTGGTTCAGAGTCAAAGATAAGAAAGTGAAAGAGAGAGAGAGAAAAAGAAAGAAAGACACAGGGACCCAAGCTCTGATGGAGCAAGGGTGCTTTATTAGCAGAAATGCAGGCTTATATATCTTTAGTAAGATGATTACTCAGCTATTACACAGGATGAAATTTTATCAATAGCCACAATATGGATAATCTAATAAATACAAGGTCGCTGACGCTGAAAAGAGTCACTGCATGTCTCATCCTATGACCTCAGTCCTGAGAACTGCGTGCAGCTCTACCCGTTCTCGGAATAGGAACTGATAAGGAACAGAGAATCCTTAAGAAATAGAAAACAGCATGCAGGAATCCTCCTGTTAAATGTTCCCTGACAACTGTCTGCAAGGAGGCATTGCCTTTGCTCACCTATATCTGCCCGTAGAGAGGTGGGGACCAGTCTGTAGGAAAATAACCTCCAGTGTAACCACACGCAGTGCAAGGGCTCTAAACTTCCCTTGGAAGGGGGACTTCTTCCCTGCCTATTAATTCAGGAAGTCAAGAGTTTAGCAGAGGTCAGAGAATTCTTGCAAGGAATGTCTTTGACTTCGAGGACTAATTGTTAAGAATGAGTGCCTTTAGAATCAAAAAGACTTGGATTTAAACCTGTTTCTGTGATGTCTAAGCTTGAATATATTATTTAACCTCTGTATTTCAGTGTTCTCATCCTCAAAATGTGAGTAATGACACCTGCTTCATAAAGTTGTTATGAGGATCAAGTAATAGAGTGTGTGTAAAGTATTTAGCTCCTTCTTAGGCCTGGAGAAGGGAAAGGCTACCCACTCCAGTATTCTAACCTAGAGAATTCCATGAACAGTATAGTTCATGGGATCGCAAGGAGTCAGATACGACTGAATGACTTTCACTTCACTAGGCCTAGATAAGTTTCAAAAAATAAAATTTGCCATTATTATCACTATAATTATTATTATGACCCCCATCTAATTCTTTTGGCCATTCTAAAGTAGTGTCACCAAATCGCCACCCATCTGAACACCTCTGAGAAAGGGGATTTACTTTGTTCTGAGTCAGTCCATTCACTTTTCAAGCAGTCGCATAGCTCCTGATTTCTACTTCTGGATCTACATCATGTCAGACTGTGTCATTTCAAAATGATTCCTTTTGCCCGAACCGAATCATTTGGCATCATTTCCAAGTAGCTAAGTGAACTCTTTTTTCCCCATTAGGACTTGATCTTAGGAGAACATTCAACTGGGGGTTGTCTACAGAGGCTCACTTTGGGGATAATTATTCAAATACTGTTCTAGATTCTTCAAATCCAAAGCAATATCTACCCTGATCTCATGAAAATAATTGTACCCAATTTTAGAAAAACAATTGTCAATAGAGAACTGCTTCATGTCAAAAAAAGAAGCTAATTTTATTTCTATTTAACTCCAAGCATTTCCTTAGAATGCAGATCTAAAAGAATAAATTTCCTTGTATCTCATGCCACGTTCCCAGACCCATCTGAATTCTATGAGATGATGTGGGTAATGAGCTAATATAAAGTTGAATAAATGTGAACAGGTCCACATGAAATGCAATGGCCTTGAACAACACAGGAAGCGGAGGATGACAAATAGACCATCTGGAATTGTCTGTGTAAGACGAGGGCTCCAGCAACACCAGCAAGCCCCATCAGGGTGAAGGCCCTCTTGGATGGGACCTTGATAGATGCTCACGGGGGGCCTTCTCTCTATATATTGAGGCCCAAGAAGTGGCCAGAGTACAGCTGGCCCCCAGAAGAAGCACCCACCATCTCTGTCTGCTCACTGTTTTGTGGGGTGAGGGTGGGACCAGCTTCATAAGGGGAGATGCACATTTGGAGCTCAAACATCTAGCGTCTAAGCTTAGGTGCTGGCTCTTGGGGGATGCTGAGAAACACAGCTGGCTGCTGCTGTCTTGGATGCTTGTGGTGCTCAGGACCACCAGGAAGCTAATTTTGGCATTGCCCTTTCCTCTGCAGAGGGAGAAGCCCTTGATCCCAGCTAGCTCAGTATCAGGCAATCCAGGCTTCCGAGCTCATGCACTGGATATCCCTCTTGTTTCTCCAGACTCCCAGCTCCCCATCCTAACAGCCAAGTGATTTTAGGAAAGCAACTTGGACTCTCAGAGTCCTGACTGGCTCATTAGTAAAATGTGAGTGCTACTCAAGCTTATCCTGCAAGATTATGGTGTGAGGAGTAAATGAGATGCTGTGCATAAAAAGCTCTTAGTCAGCAGTAGTGATGCCCTGGGCTCTTAGGTCTTTTACGACAATCCGTTTGGAACGTCTTCCCTTCCAGGAACAGGAGGCTGGGCAGTTAAATCCAATCCCATCTTTTTCTTTGATATTTCATAGTCATATCATATTAAGCTGTGTCAAATCACCTTCGTATGATGGAGAAGAATTAGCATAATATGATGTTGGAGGGCATGTTGCTACTCGATACACCATAAATTCCTCCATTCAAAAGCAAAGCTGCACAGCCAATTACCTGCTCTTTAACAAAATTTTCATCCAGCATGTGCCAGAAAGATGAGGGATGTTTCAGGCAAGCAGACAAGGATCCATCCTGATTTGTGATGCTTAATGACATAGCAAGGAGACCTTGCAATTGGTTCCCCAGCTAATGTGAAAAGTGTAGAGAGATAATGTCACTTCAGAAAGACATAAACCCGAAGGGGCAGAGATTTGTTCATCATTGTTTGCCCTTTTCTCTGTCTCTCTTTCTCTCTCTGTATCTATCTTTATCTCTGTCTCTATCATCATCTTTCTATCTATTTCCTCACCCATGGAATCTAGCCACACAGCCTGAGGGGAGCCAGGTACATTCAGAGGCCTCACTTGTGGGTTTCAGCCTGCAGCCCTGGTGCAGATCTCAGCAAACAGCCAGCGTCAACCAGTACGTTTGTAAGAGGGACAAGGCTGAAGTGATTCCAGCTCCCAGACTAAGGTCTTCCAGCTGAGACCCCAGACATTGCAGAGCGCAGAAAATACCCCATCGAAATCCCTGACCCATAGAATCCAGGAGCGTAACAAATGGTTCTTTTATACTACTAAGTTTTAGGGTAATTTATTATGTATCCATAGTAACTAGAATATCATCTTAATAATAACAGAGCTTTAAAGCTTTTCATATTCACTACTCATTTAATCCCCAATGGGGAACATATTATTACTCTCTTAATTTTATGGAAAGGCAAAGTTTCTTGATTAATAGACAGAGCTAGCAGATGGTGGAGCTAACATTAAAACCAAAATCTTCTGGCTCCAAACCTTGGGGTTCTTTCCCTATTCTGCCTTTACTGGATCACACGCTGCATTTTGGTGAACAGGAGACAGCTCAGTCAGACCTGGGGTTTTCAGCTGATTCTAGTGGCAGAGTAGCACGTTACATGTAGTCGTGCTGGGATCGATTTGCTGGGATGCAATTCCTGACTCTGCCTCCCAGGAGCTGTATTGTCGTTGATCAGGACTCTTTGGGATCTTCCCAGGACAGACCCCTCCCCCATATCTTCTGCTGTAGCTCCTCCCTGAAGTACCCAGATGATAGTATCCCATGCATATTTCCTGAGTTTTTTAGATGCTAAAAGCTATCATCAAATGGAAAATAACTCCTTGATCATCTTGAGCGTGTAGACCCCGGACCTACTGGTACCTAAGGACTGATGATATTAACCCCCTTGTTACCTTACCCTAGTCGGAGAATTGTGCACAAGCTGGTCACAGATCCTAGGAAGCCCCTCCCTCACCTCGCTGAAATGCTCACCTTTTAAAACACTTTGCCAAAAACTTTGGGGAGTTCAGGGCTCTTTGGCCACAAGTCTCCCATTCTTCTTGCTAAGCCCTGCAATAAACCTTTCTCTGCTCCAAACTCCATCACCTTGGTTTGGTCTTACTGTGCATCAGGCACATGAATTTGTGTTCAGTAGCAGTATGATTCTCATGGTGTACTCTGCTGCTGCTGCTGCTAAGTCACTTCAGTTGTGTCCGACTCTGTGCGACCCCATAGACGGCAGCCCACCAGGCTCCCCTGTCCCTGCGATTCTCCAGGCAAAAATACTGGGGTGGGTTGCCATTTCCTTCTCCAATGCAGGAAAGTGAAAAGTGAAAGTGAAGTCGATGAGTCTTGTCCGACTCTTAGCAACCCCATGGACTGCGGCCCACCAGGCTCCTCCATCCATGGGATTTTCCAGGCAAGAGTGCTGGAGTAGGGTGCCATTGCCTTCTCCAGATGTACTCTGAGTATAAGTTAAATAAGCAGGGTGAGAATATACAGCCTTGACGTACTCCTTTTCCTATTTGGAACCAGTCTGTTGTTCCATGTCCAGTTCTGACTGTTGCTTCCTGACCTGCATATAGGTTTCTCAAGAGGCAGGTCACGTGGTCTGGTATTCCCATCTCTTTCAGAGTTTTCCACAGTTATTTTGATCCACACAGTCAAAGGCTTTGGCATAGTCAATAAAGCAGAAATAGATGTTTTTCTGGAACTCTCTTGCTTTTTCCATGATCCAGCGGATATTGGCAATTTGATCTCTGATTCCTCTGCCTTTTCTAAAACCAGCTTGAACAGCTAGAAGCTCACGGTACAAGCATTGCTGAAGCCTGGCTTGGAGAATTTTGAGCATTACTTTACTAGTGTGTGAGATGAGTGCAGTTGTGCGGTAGTTTGAGCATTCTTTGGCATTGCCTTTCTTTGGGATTGGAATGAAAACTGACCTTTTCCAGTCCTGTGGCTGACCACTGCTGAGTTTTCCAAATTTGCTGGCATATTGAGTGCAGCACTTTCACAGCATCATCTTTCAGGATTTGAAATAGCTCCACTGGAATTCCATCACCTCCACTAGCTTTGTTCGTAGTGATGCTTTCTAAGGCCCACTTGACTTCACATTCCAGGATGTCTGGCTCTAGGTCAGTGATCACACCATCGTGATTATCTGGGTCGTGAAGCTCTTTTTTGTACAGTTCTTCTGTGTATTCTTGCCATCTCTTCTTAATATCTTCTGCTTCTTTTAGGTCCATACCATTTCTGTCCTTTATCGAGACCATCTTTGCATGAAATGTTCCCTTGGTATCTCTAATTTTCTTGAAGAGATCTCTAGTCTTTCCCATTCTGTTGTTTTCCTCTATTTCTTTGCATTGATCGCTGAGGAAGGCTTTCTTATCTCTTCTTGCTGTTCTTTGGAACTCTGCATTCAGATGCTTATATCTTTCCTTTTCTTCTTTGCTTTTCACTTCTCTTCTTTTCACAGCTATTTGTAAGGCCTCCTCCAACAGCCATTTTGCTTTTTTGCATTTCTTTTCCATGGGGATTGTCTTGATCCCCGTCTCCTGTACAATGTCATGAACCTCCATCCATAGTTCTTCAGGTCCTCTGTCTATCAGATCTAGGCCCTTAAATCTATTTCTCACTTCCACTGTATAATCATAAGGGATTTGATTTAGGTCATACCTGAATGGTCTAGTGGTTTTCCCTACTGTCTTCAATTAACTTAAATGCAGAGTGAAGTGAAGTGAAGTCGCTCATTCGTGTCTGACTCTTTGTGACCCCATGGACTGTAGCCTACCAGGCTCCATCCATGAGATTTTCCAGGCCAGAATACTGGAGTGGGTTGCCATTTCCTTCTCCAGAGGATCTTCCTGATCCAGGGATTGAACCTAGGTCTCCCACATTGCAGGCAGATGCTTTACCGTCTGAGACACCAGGGTAGCCCAAACGCAGAAATCATGAGAAATGCTGGGCTGGAAGAAGCACAAGCTGGAATCAAGATTGCCGGGAGAAATATCAATAACCTCAGATATGCAGATGACACCACCCTTATGGCAGAAAGTGAAGAGGAACTCAAAAGCCTCTTAATGAAAGTGAAAGAGGAGAGTGAAAAACCTGGCTTAAAGCTCAGCACTCAAAAAACTAAGATCATGGCATCTGGTCCCATCACTTCATGGGAAATAGATGGGGAAACAGTGGAAACAGTGTCAGACTTTATTTTTGGGGACTCCAAAATCACTGCAGATGGTGACTGCAGCCATGAAATTAAAAGGCGCTTACTCCTTGGAAGGAAAGTTATGACCAACCTAGAGAGCATATTCAAAAGCAGAGACATTACTCTGCCAACAAAGGTTCGTCTAGTCAAGGCTATGGTTTTTCCTGTGGTCATGTATGGATATGAGAGTTGGACTGTGAAGAAAGCTGAGCGCAGAAGAATTGATGCTTTTGAACTGTGGTTTTGGAGAAGACTCTTGAGAGTCCCTTGGACTGCAAGGAGGTCCAAATAGTCCATCCTAAAGGAGATCAGCCCTGGGATTTCTTTGGAAGGAATGATGCTAAAGCTGAAACTCCAATACTTTGGCCACCTCATGTGAAGAGTTGACTCATTGGAAAAGAGACCTGATGCTGGCAGGGATTGGGGGCAGGAGGAGAAGGAGACGACAGAGGATGAGATAGTTGGATGGCATCACCGGCTCGATGGACATGAGTTTGAGTGAACTCTGGGAGTTGGTGATGGACAGGGAGGCCTGGCATGCTGTGATTCATGGGGTCGCAAAGTCGGACATGACTGAGCAACTGAACTGAACTGAACCAAACAGTATGATTTTGGCAGATTAATAGGTTTGCTGAGTGTCTTCATCAGTAAAAAATTTGCAATGATGCCTGGCACATCAGTGTTGCTCAGTCAATGTTGATCATGATTATGGTTTATAGAATCGCTCTCAGTCTCAGGAAGAGGGGCCCCTGCCCTAGGCCTCCCACTGTAGTAGGATGCACTTTGACCCATATCTCCAGTCATGCCCTACCCAGAGGGAGATAGTACCTGGAACCAGGAGGACAGAGCATCCTCGCCCGTGTTCTTCCCTCTAGAGTGTTCTCTGGGAACCCTGGGAATCCCTGAGCACAGGCTGCAAGCCCACTTCCATGGCACAAACAATTACCATCTTTGATTCTTCCTCCTAAGGTAAGACTGTGGTTTTGTCCTATTCACCCAAGGCTGAAAAGTGGCCAAAGCTTGGCTGCTTGCATGGGATGTGGATAAATCTTACATGTGCCAACTCAGAATTCTCACATGTATGTGCAACATACTCTCACATAATTCTTTTGTTATGAGCAGAGTCAGGGATGGGAAGACAAAAGGGTGTGGATGATGAGCTAGGGCCCAAGATCTACTTCTTCCTGTTCTACCTTATCCCATCAAGTAACTCAGGAGTACAAAAATGTGAAACTTGATCTGGGCTTTCAGGTTATTATGAAGGTCTGTTTCTTCAGACAGAAAGCCAGAATGTACTCTGCTTAATATTTTTTTAAAGTTTTAATGATTTAGGATTGACAAGTTGATCAGGAAAGAGACTAAAGTCAGGGAGCCTAGCTGCAGAGATCTTAACAGTCATTCAGATGACAAATGAAAGACCAGAGTAGAGGTGAGGAGCTTTAAAAAGAGTAAACAGAAGTGAGAGACATTTCAGACACTCCAGTGTTCTTGCCTGGAGAATCCCAGGGACGGGGGAGCCTGGTGGGCCGCCATCTATGGGGTCGCACAGAGTCAGACACGACTGAAGCGACTTAGCAGCAGCAGCAGCAAAAGAACTTAAAACACCTACAAAAATAAACCAAAAACAATTAAGAAAATTATAAAAGAAACATACATATCAATAATTACCTTAAATATAAATGGATCAAATGCTCCAACCAAAAGACACATACCTGGCTGAATGGATACAAAAGCAAGATGTATATATATATATATGCTATCTATGAAAAAACACAGTTCAAAAGCATTAATTCTTCAGTGATCAGCCTTCTTTATAGGCCAACTCTCACATCCATACATGACTACTGGAAAAACCATACATAGCCTTGACTAGATGGACCTTTGTTGGCAAAGAGACGATTAAGGTATTGATTCCAGATGGGAGCAAAAGTGCACACAAGCTTATAGATGAAACAGAGCATCAGTTCACTCAGTGAGCACTTATTTATCATCTAGTGATAAAGAATCCACCTGCCAATGCAGGAGACTTGAGTTCAATTCCTGGGTCAGGAAGATCCCTTGGAGATGGAAATGGCAACCCACTCCAGTATTCTTGTCTGGGAAATCCCATGGACAGAGGAGCCTGACGGGCTACAGTCCGTGGGGTCGCAAAACAGTCAGATATGACTTAACGACTAAACAACAACAGCAGATACCTTGTACTAGGAAAAGATCTTCCCACAAACCCAGGAAATGGCCTAACATACCCAATAAAACTGAGTTATAGCCATAAGGAAAACAGACTTTCTTAGGGAGTAGTTTCTAACCGCTTTGTGTTCACTTACTATCCCTCCCCAGTAACTCAGCACAGTGATACTATTACCGTCAGTTCATAGATGAGGACTGTGAGGTTCAGGGTTATATAACTCTCCCCAGGGTTATACGCTGTGTATGGTTAGAGGCTGGATTCTAACCCACTCCCAACTCTATCTCCTATTGAACTATCTTCAGCATTCTGAAGTCTGCCCCAAGTAAGAAGGAATTCAGGCACAGAGAATACACAACAAAGGCTAAAAAGAAACTGGGGAGCTAGTTAATAGGCTACACCAATTCACTTTAGATGGCATCAAAGAGAATAAGCACAGGCCCAAAATGATGTCACTTGTGCTAAAACCCATGATACTTCATTAAATAAAATCACATTTAGATTTAATACATAACCTACTTACAATTTAGACTTTTGCCAGAAATGTAACTTTAATCAACCAATCTGGAATTTTCCAGTCAGCAGCAGTAAAGAAATCTGTCTTGTGGACTCTCTCCATGCCCCAGAGGCAATCTGCATGAATCCCTTGCCTTTCCCTCTCCCAAAAAAGAAGATATACCTAGGAGTAATCCTTTCTCTTCTTTTTCTAATAGCTCTCTTACCCCACTCTTCTTTCTATACAAACCTTCCATTTTGTACAACCCCTCAGAGTGCCCTTCTACTGGCCAGATAGCAAGCTGCCCAATTCATGAATCATTGAATAAAGCAAGCCTATTAGATCTTCAAATGCAGTTGGTTGAAGTTTGTTTTTGAACAATGGTGAAGTTTATTCCTGGTGGACTCCTGGAGGGAGAGATGCTTTCACTAAAGACTGTTTTAAAAAAAGAAATCAATTGAGTTAACTGTCTAAAAAGAAAGTAGTCACAATGTGAAAGTTCTAAGTTGTTTTATTTGGGGCAAAATGAGAACTGTAGCCAGGCAGGCAGCATTTCAGATGGCTCAGAGAAACTGCTCCAAAGCGGTGAGGGAAAAGTCAGCATTATGTATGACTTTAGAGAAGGGAGGAGGGGGTGCATGCAGTCAAGCACGTATTTGGTAGTGGTTTACTGCTAGTCAGAAGAGCAGATGTCACCGTTCACGATTTTAGTGCTTCCCTAGTTACGAGGAGATACAGAGAAGTGGGTTCATAAAATCTCCTGGAAATATCTAACTATCTGAAGACCTGTTCTGCCGGTTTTTCCCACAGCACAAAGTGCCTCATTCCTGATCGCCACCCTGAACTCCCTTCAGGGTGTGTTGAAGGTTAGCAGCTGCAGCAGCTCAGAGTTTAATCCTTGTAGAAGTAGCTGGCAAGTGCCAGCTTGTATTAATAGTTGGCAAAGTGTTAAAGATCTTATTGGTTTTATTGAACAATTCATGAATTGAGCAGTACCCCCATCTAGCAACTAAAAAGGAGCTCTGAGGAGTTGCACAAAGTAGAAGACTCATATGTAGGAGGGATCGGGACAAGGAATTTATCCCTGCTAAAAGTGGATTGCTTCTGACAAGGTCATCTTCCTATAGACAACAGTAGGGATCTATCAGTCAGATGACTTCGTTAGTGTCCAACCAGGTAATTCCAGGTTGACTGGTTTAAGATTTCATACCTGGAAGAGGCTGAAGTAAAGTGAAAGTCGCTCAGTCATCTCCGACTCTTTGTGACCCTATAGATAGTCCATGGGATTCTCCAGGCCAGAATACTGGAGTGGGTAGCCTTTCCCTTCTCCAGGGACCTTCCCCACCCAGGGATTGAACCCAGGTCTCCTGCACTGCAGGTGGATTCTTTACCAGCTGAGCCACAAGGGAAGTCCAGGAATCCTGCACTGAGTAGCCTATCCCTTCTCCAGTGGATCATGCCGACCCAGGAATTGAACCAGGGTCCCATGCATTGCAGGAGGATTCTTTACCAACTGAGCTATCAGGGAAGCCTGAGAGAGGCTGAAACTGTCATTAAATTAAGCATTAAGTCTTGGTTTGATGATGTTTGGTGACAAGTGACTTCATTTTGGGGTCTGTTGTCTTGTTTTTAACATAACGGACTGTCAAATATGGGAAACCAACATTGAGCAAAGCAACTAGTCTGCTGTGAGGTGAGTAAGGAGAGTGGCAATGGTGGAGAATTGATTTGCTGGAGAGATCTTATCAGCTTTTGAGCTCCAGACAAATAACCACCTCCTCTCCCTGTCTTTCCTATCTCCCAAGCAGGTTCAGACTATCTCATGAAGCATTTTGCATCTGTCTTCAAGCAGCATATTCTAGCTTCTATTACACATTCATCAGCCTTATCTTCCATCCGAGATTGTAAACTTCCTAACAGCTGCAACAGTGTCCTATTCATCTTGTTTCCCAATGCTTGGTATTTAGTAGCATCTCAGTGTATCTGCCCAATTGAGGATTGTTCCTCAAATAAGTCCCTCTGTGGGAAAGGACAGTTGCCCTTGATTGCCGAAACTTTAATGGCTGTATTTTGAAGAGGGGTAAGGGAGACTTCTCCTGGGATGGGTGTAATTGGAGAGAAGGAAAGATTATTTCCAGAACATTAAGGGTTGCAGTTATTTGAAGGATCAAAGACAGTCTTCTCTGTCAACTCAGGACACTCTTTTGCATTTAAAAGCGATACCATTTACTTACAAATTGCAGTGTTTTTGATGCAAATGAGCTGCTTCTGGACAGCTTCCTGTCCCCCAGAAGAGCTAAGAAACATGGGGAAATTGACCAAGGATACAGAATGCTGAGCCTGACCTGAGGCCTATTAAAAGAAAACTTCTATTTAATTATTCCTCTTTCTGAAGAAAGAGACAATTAGAACCCAGTGAAGTGGCAGGAGGGGGCCACATCGGGACTTTGTCAGAGCTGGCCCAAGATTTTGCTTTTATCACGTGGACTCTGGGTCTGGAGGTGGCCAGCAGAGCACACTTGACCAGACAGTGTAGGAAAATTGCTGAGAGCAGAGGCTTGTCCCAGGCCAGATCCCACCCGGACGTGCAGAAGAATTGTAGTGAATTACTGAACCCCTTTGGCCTTCAGTTTCTCTGTTAAACAGGGAGACCCATCCCTGCCCTCTTTATGTTCATGGTGAGAGAATATTAGTCTAGTGGCTGCTATTCAACAATGTACAATTTATAAAGTGGTTCTGCATCCATTATCTCATTTGATCCCCGAAAGACCCCATGAGGTGGGAATTATCATTATTTGCATTTCCAATAGGAAAACTAGGACTGGTAGGTTAAACTGTGCAAGTCACAAGGTCAGTGATGGGGCATGCTGCTTCCGACCCCATTTGACACTTCCTCCTCCCTCTTAGATAAAACAATGATGAAAAGTGTAGAGGAGAAACATCTGGTTTTTCTTTACCCATCTTAGGTTCTCCAGCAGGAATCCCGTTAAGGAGACTGGCCAAAGCCAGATTAACAAGAGAGAAATAAGCAGGCATTCATTAACATGGGCAGTGAGTAACTCGGAAGGGTTTGAATTTGGGCTTATATATCATCTCAGGCCAAACAAAGGGAAAAGGGTTTGGGGCTCTTGGGGAGAAGAGGGGAATGAGGAGACAAGTCATGGAAAGGTGGCTAGGAAAATGACAATAAACTTGTTTTTTAGTAAAACGATGTTTAGTAAATTTTGTTATGCAGATCTACATTGGTGATAAGAATTGTTAAGAGTCCTCCTCTTCCTGGAATGGGCAAGAAAGCATGCCTGTGTGTTTATACTCACTCAGTTGTCTCTGATTCTTTGTGACCCTATGAACTGGAGCCCACCAGGCTACTCTGTCCATGGGATTCTCCAGGCAAGAATACTGGAGTGGGTTGCCATTTCCTCCTCCAGGGGATCTTCCCAACCCAGGGATTGAACCCGTGTCTCTTGTGTCTCCTGCATTGGTAGGCATATTCTTTACCTCTGAGCCACCTGAGAAGACCATGGGCAAGAGAGACATCTCCACAAATGAAAATTTCCTTTGTGAAAAGAAAATTTGCGTCCTTCTTTTAGAGCTCTTCCTGCTGGTTTTCAATTGCTCTTTAACTCAAAATAACCCGTATGCCAAAGAGGTATATTTGGGGGCAGCGTCTTCTGGTACCCTTTAGAAGATAAGCCACACCTAATAATAATACTTCTTAAGAACTAAAGAGCCTCTTGATGAAAGTGAAAGAGCAGAATGAAAAAGTTGGCCTAAAGCTCAACATTCAGAAAACTAAGACCATGGCATCTGGTCCCATCACTTCATGGCAAACAGATGGGGAAACAGTGGAAACAGTGGCTGACTTTATTTTGGGGGGCTCCAAAATTGCTGAAGATGGTGCTGCAGCCATGAAATTAAAAAACACTTACTCCTTGGAAGGGAAGTTATGACCAACCTAGTACTCGTGCCTGAAAAATCCCATGGACGGAGGAGCCTGGTAGGCTGCAGTCTATGGGGTCGCTAAGAGTCGAACACGACTGAGCGACTTCACTTTCACTTTTCACTTTCATGTATTGGAGAAGGAAATGGCAACCCACTCCGGTGTTCTTGCCTGGAAAATCCCAGGGACAGGGAAGCCTGGTGGGCTGCCGTCTATGGGGTCGCACAGAGTCGGACACAACT
Organism: Bubalus bubalis; assembly: GCF_019923935.1. Taxonomy (NCBI): domain Eukaryota; kingdom Metazoa; phylum Chordata; class Mammalia; order Artiodactyla; family Bovidae; genus Bubalus; species Bubalus bubalis. The sequence goes on from NC_059161.1 coordinate 7,108,961, forward strand.
GAAGCAACTTAGCAGCAGCAGCAGCAGATAGCATATTAAAAAGCAGAGACATTATCTGTCTAGTCAAGGCTATGGTTTTTCCAGTAATCATGTATGGATGTGAGAGTTGGACTATAAAGAAAGCTGAGCACTGAAGAATTGATGCTTCTGAATTGTGGTGTTGGAGAAGACTCTTGAGAGTCCCTTAGACTGCAAGGAGATCCAACCAGTCCATCCTAAAGGAGACCAGTCCTGGGTGTTCATTGGAAGGACTGGCGTTGAAGCTGAAACTCTTTCGGCCATCTGATGCAAAGAGCTGACATTTGGAAAGACCTTGATGCTGGGAAAGATTGAGGGCAGGAGGAGAAGGGGATGACAGAGGATGAGATGGTTGTTCACCAACTCAATGGACATGAGTTTGGGTAAACTCCGTGAGTTGTGATGGACAGGGAGGCCTGGCGTGCTGCGGTTCATGGGGTGGCAAAGAGTTGGACATGACTGAGCTACTGAACTCAACTGAACTGAACTAAGAGTTATACATGTACTAATTTATTTAATCTTCCCAACAACTGAATAAGGCAGGTACTAGTATTATTTTCACTTACAGATGAGGAAAATGAGACACAGGCAAGCCATGATCACACAGCTAAGAGTTAACAGAACTGAGATTAGAATTTAGGAAGACTGGTCCTAGAACACATGTTCTTAGGCCTTGAGCAATGATTTTTCCCATTTCCTGTGGCAGAGCAGAAGGACCCTGAGTAATTGCAAGTATAATATTCCTTGAAAAATGAAAGCACATATACACTCCTATTTCCCCTGTCTTCACCCTGAAGTCTTTCCTCCTCACCATCACATTGCCAGGAACTCTACCATTAGCAATCATTTCTCTAGACAACGTTATTAGTTTTCCTTGCTTAAAGGCTCCTGCCTCCTTACCCATCCCCTTACAGACACATGCATGCACACAAAATAGTCTAAAACTCCAGCAGCATGTCCTCCATGACTTTGATCGCTTGCCTCTGCCCCTCCCCATCTCTTCCTCACACCCTGCCTTCCCAACTCAACAAACCTTTGGAACTTACTTAAAGGGGCCACGATCTCTTGCCTATCAGTGCAACTTCCAGGCTTCCCACTTGGCTAGTGGTAAAGAACCTGCTTGCCAATGCAGGAGACATAAGAGATGCCAGTTCAATCCCTGGGTCTGGAAGATGCCCTGGAGGAGGGCATGGCAACCCACACCCTTATCCTTGCCTGGAGAATCCCATGAACAAAGGAGCCTGAAAGATCATGGTCCATAGGGGTGCAAACAGTTGGACGCTACTGCAGTGACTTAGCACATTCACACACGCGTCTTTCAGTTTGGTCCCCTTCTTGCTTCCTGTTGGGCAGCTTTTTCAAAGTTCCTTGCTGCTCTCCTGGTTCACTTTCGGTGCACGTCCTTGGTGCTCCCATAGCAACTTGAGCATTTTTTTTTTTCCAATGGGGGAATAATTGTTGCAGCAAATTAAGTATGAAAAGGTTATTTTTCTTTATCTTTGTATTACCTGTCAGTTCCTGTTACCTAGTAATGAAAGGATTCAAAATGAGTCTTCCTAAAATGTGCCACTTTGGCATGTGGGTTAATTTGAGGTGAAATCAATCAAAGTCCAAAAGATATAAGAAGAGATTTTTACCTCTCCCTTTACTCCCCAAAAGATGTTAGATTGAGCATCTGGCCCAGAAAGAACGATATCATCAAAACTAGCTTCAAAGAATATGGACAAGTTCTGATAAATTGGGGTGGGGGGAAGTAGGCAGGATCTAGAGACTAAATTCCTCTCTGTGTCCCACTGTCTCTGTGTGGCAGGGCAAACATTTGTTTACCAAACACTTGCTTTTCCCATCTTCCTGTAAGTTTTCTTCCTCGCTTTTGTAGCCCCAGTCCCCTACCTCCTTCTTAGTTCAGAATGGCATATTAACACAATTACCTAACTGCCTGTGGGCCTCGTATTCTTATGGGGTTCCTGTACAGACATAATTAAATTTGTTTCTCTCCTGTTACTCTGTCTTATCTCAATTTAATTATTAGAACGGGCAAATGAACCTAGAACAGCAGAGGAAATTTTTTTCTTTCTCAATAGTTGGTGACCCAGATGGGACGGACTTTTCTTGCTGGACACTGCTCACTCTGAGGCTGCTGCAGCTGAGAAAATTTGGGACTGCTGACAACAAGCCGGGGAAATTCTCACCATGTCAGTCCTCTAGCCTGCAAGGTCCAGTGGAAGCGAGAGTGGTGAGAGTCTCCTTTTACTTTTCTACATTTAAATTAGCAGGAAAAAATATCTGTGAAGCTAGTTTCTTAGGTACAGCAGCTCTGGTAAAGATCTGTTGTGAGCACTCTTGCTCTTTTACTGATCCTTTCCCTCCTAGAGATGACCGCTGTTTTTCCTTGTCTCTGTCTCTTCTGTCATTTCTCATAAGACGGAAAACCATAGGGTAGAACAGAGGTTCAGACCCTCTGAGCCTGAAGTTTTAGTCAGCCTCTCAGACTGGTGAGTTCATGACTCTCGCCAGACTAGAGCCTATTTTGACAAATTATCACCTGGTCTTTTGATTACTTAACTAAATGAAGTCTTCTCAGTATTAAAGGAGCATGGTTTTCATCAGAACTGTCCAAATTTTTATGTTTGCCTTTGAAATCTTCTTGTCATTTTGCTTAAATGCATAATTAAGTATTGTTTCATAATGATCTGTGATTCTATTTAGTTGTGTTCAAAACTTTTGATATTTTTAACAAACTTGCCCAAATCAAATTTTAAATGAAGATTTTTTTGACCCAGAAGTAACTGTGGGATTTTCCAGAGGGCCTCTGGAACATCTTAAAAGTTTTATTCTCTCTCCTTGTAAAAAGAAAGATGTTAAAATACTTAGGTTTGCTTAATAAGTTCATGAAGCATTACCAAATAAGTGATGCTAAACCTTAGATTATATTTATATAGATATGTTATTAATGTGAGTGCTCCAAAAATTGTATGAAATATTTAAAATTCTTATATGTCCTGGTATGCTGTTAGTTATAATTAGAGTTATTATCCTAAAATGTTTTATGTCATAGAAATAAGTAATTTTCCTCATCAATTGCATTATAATAAATGCTTGTCAGATCTTTAAAAGTGGACATTTTAAAGTATTTCATCATTTACTCTGTAATTGTTTTACTCTGATGCTTTTGCCAAAGTGTTCTTGCAAAACTTCATCTTCAGAGAGATTCATGGAAAAGACTTTTACAAGTATTCTAGAATACAACTTTCTGATGATTTTAATTTTAATATCACTTAACTAAACTGAGTAAAAATTTTCAGGACTAGTGGGAAAACTAGATTTTAGTATAACAAATATTAAGTTCATTGGACTGAATGAATTGATAGAGGATGATAATAATTTTTTATGACTTTTTTTTTGAAACATTGCTGATTCTTTTATGTATTATTTTTCCCAGAGTGGAACAAACTTTTTTCTCTTTTCTCTTTGCTACCTATGTTGTTCTTGTTTAGTCACTCAGTCCTGTCCGACTCTTTGTGACCCCATGGACTGCAGCCTGCCAGGCTCTTCTGTCTATGGGATTCCCCAGGCAAGAATACTGGAATGGGTTGCAATCCTCCTCCAGGGGATACTACCTATGACTTAGAGCAATTTGGTAAAATGTATCTTTGTGAACAAAAATGAAACACATTTTTCCCTGCCTGATCCCTCCAGAATTCAGAAATTGTCAGGGATTATTCTTATTTCCATAACAATTATTTGCACAAGTTCACTAAGAACCCATTCTCCTTGTAACAGGACACAGTTAGAAACCTTGGTTATATTACCAAGGCTTTGAATGAAATGTTACATTTGAGAGGAATGTATATAGACTAGTATATGACCAGACAGGTTTAAGGAACTAAGGTTGACTTTCTGGAACCAATAAAGCCCATTGCACAAATAAGCCTGGACAACCTGATATCAACTGTAGAGAAGTCACTGGAACAGTTCATGTATGGACAATTTTTGTGCCTGTGGCTGTGTGGCTACTCAGAAAGGTCACCAGAGACATTCAAATTGCAAACCAATAAATATATCAAACTGACATTGCCTGCCCTCATACCATCTGAAGATGTCTTGAGCTGGACATCTAGAAATCTCCAATGACTGAGTCAGCTCCAATCATTAACCTCTGTTTTATTTTGTCTCCATGGACATGCTTCTTATTAAGTACCTGATTACTTGCAACATAGGCCTCACTTTTGGAACCCACCTGACTGAAGCCTCTTAAAATGAGACACAATTGTTTAACCAAACTCATCTATTTTCAGACTAAGGGACTGGTTCTGTAAGATAGAGCAATCTACTAACTCAACTTTTAAAGGCAGGACTGGAGGGTTCGAGAAAGATTCTCCCCCAAATGTGTCCTTTTGGCATGTGGATTAATCTGAGCTGAAGACCATCAAGGCCCAAAAGACTCAGGAAGAACTTTTTACCTTTCTCCTTAAGAGCTATCACCAAAGAATATGGACTAGGTGTGGTAAATTGGGGTGGGGGGAAGGTAGGCAGGGCCTAGAGACTAAATTCCTGTGTCCCATTGTCTCTATGTGGCAGGACAAACACTTGCGTGCCCACTACTTGCTTTTCCCAGCTTCCTGTAAACTGTCTTCCTTCCCTTTGAAGCCCTAGGCCCCCTCCTCCCTTCTCCTTAGCTCAAGATGGCATGTCTCAACTGCCTGACTTTCTATGGGTGTCATATATTCTTTTGGGGCTCCTGTATATGCATAATTAAATTTGTTTTTCTCCTGTTAATCTGTCTTATCTCAATTTAGTTATTAGGCCAGGCAAATGAGCCTAGACGAGTAGAGGAATTTTTTTTCTTCCCCAATGGTAGATATTTGATAAAGTTGCTCTAGGCCAATGCTGTTCAACACTCTATTATAAGCTAGTTTATCAGTATCTTTCTTCCATAATAGAAAAATTTTTTCCCGATTATTAAAGGAAAGCATTCTCATTGTAAACATTTCCCATTATTACAAGAAAATGTAAAGGAGAAAATAAACATCACTGATAATATAGCCACCAGAAATATCCTTTAGCTAGTTTTCTACAATAGCAGCTATTTTTTTTTTAGCTGAAAGAGGATGACACCTGTGACGAGTTCATTCAACATGAACAGGGCCAAGAGAGAAGGAGAGACCTAAATCATAGAGCAATGCCCTGGCAAGGCATTCCGAGTTAAACACTTCACTGCATATGTTCCAGACCAGCAGGGAAAAGCATGAGGTCACTGGTTACTGAAGAAAGAGCACATGAGAAATAGGACAGCAAAATCTATAGCAAGAGAATAAAGGAAGAGGCTTTTTTGCTGCCTTCAGAGAGCAGAACCAGGGCACATGTAGAAAATTTGCAGGAAATCCATCTTTGACTCAATTTAAATAACTTCCTAATGATCAGAAAGATCTACAAAAACACTAAATTGCCTTCTGAGCTAGTAAGCAGCCTGTCTCTATCCCTGGAGATATCCAGATAGCAGCTGATGCTAAATAAAACTTACTCATGGCACTCAACAAAAGATGGTAAGGCAGACATTATTCAAGGGATGGGTCATTATTACAAAGGGGTTTTACAGTAGGGAAGAAAGATGAGATTCAACTCCACATACAAGGAAAAGTGTAAATTTACAGCCAAGGAGCAGAGAGGGAGTCAGAGGATTAAAACTTCCTAAGAGGAAACATCAACATCAGAATGGGAAAGACTAGAGATCTCTTCAAGAAAATTAGAGATACCAAGGGAACATTTCACGCAAAGATGGGCTCGATAAAGGACAGAAATGGTATGGACCTAACAGAAGCAGAAGATATTAAGAAGAGGTGGCAAGAATACACAGAAGAACTGTACAAAAAAGATCGTCATGACCCAGATTATCATGATGGTGTGATCACTCACTTACAGCCAGACATCCTGGAATGTGAAGTCAAGTGGGCCTTAGAAAGCATCACTACGAACAAAGCTAGTGGAGGTGATGGAATTCCAGTTGAGGCATTTCAAATCCTGAAAGATGATGCTGTGAAAGTGTTGCACTCAATATGCCAGCAAATTTGGAAAACTCAGCAGTGGTCAGCCACAGGACTGGAAAAGGTCAGTTTTCATTCCAATGCCAAAGAAAGGCAATGCCAAAGAATGCTCAAACTATCACACAATTGCACTCAACTCACACGCGAGTAAAGTAAGGCTCAAAATTCTCCAAGCCAGCCTTCAGCAATACGTGAACTGTGAAATTCCTGATGTTCAAGCTGGTTTTAGAAAAGGCAGAGGAACCAGAGATCAAATTGCCAACATTGCTAGATCATGGAAAAAGCAAGAGAGTTCCAGAAAAACATCTATTTCCATTTTATTGACTATGCCAAAGCCTTTGACTGTGTGGATCACAATAAACTGTGGAAAATTCTGAAAGAGATGGGAATACCAGACCACCTGACCTGCCTCTTGAGAAACCTGTATGCAGATCAGGAAGCAACAGTTAGAACTGGACATGGAACAACAGACTGGTTCCAAATAGGAAAAGGAGTACGTCAAGGCTGTGTATTGTCACCCTGCTTATTTAACTTCTATGCAGAGTACATCATGAGAAATGCTGGGCTGGAAGAAGCACAAGCTGGAATCAAGATTGCCGGGAGAAATAACAATAACCTCAGATATGCAGATGACACCACCCTTATGGCAGAAAGTGAAGAGGAACTAAAAGCCTCTTGATGAAAGTGAAAGAGAAGAGTGAAGAAGTTGGCTTAAAGCTCAACATTCAGAAAACGAAGATCATGGCATCTGGTCCCATCACTTCATGGGAAATAGAGGGGGAAACAGTGGAAATAGTGGCTGACTTTAGTTTGGGGTGCGGGGGGGCTCCAAAATCACTGCAGATGGTGATTGCAGCCATGAAATTAAAAGACACTTACTCCTTGGAAGGAAAGTTATGACCAACCTAGATAGCATATTCAAAAGCAGAGACATTACTTTGCCAACAAAGGTCCGTCTAGTCAAGGCAATGGTTTTTCCAGTGGTCATGTATGGATGTGAGAGTTGGACTGTGAAGAAAGCTGAGCACTGAAGAATTGATGCTTTTGAACTGTGGCGTTAGAGAAGACTCTTGAGAGTCCCTTGGACTGCAAGGAGATCCAACCAGTCCATCCTAAAGGAGATCAGTCCTGGGTGTTCATTGGAAGGATTGATGCTGACTCTGAAACTTCAGTACTTTGGCCACCTGATGCAAAGAGTTGACTCATTGGAAAAGACTCTGATGCTGGGAGGGATTGGGGGCAGGAGGAGAAGGGGACGACAGAGGATGAGATGGCTGGATGGCATCACTGACTCGATGGACATGAGTTTGGGTGGACTCTGAGAGTTGGTGATGGACAGGTAGGCCTGGCATGCTGTGATTCATGGGGTCACAGAGTCAGACACGACTGAGCGACTGAAGTGAAGAGGAAACATCAGGGCTAAGAGAGGATTCTGGCTAAATTAACCTAATGGGATTGTTGCTGAAGGCATGCCAAGGTGATTCCAGGGTGATCAGACATCACCTGGGAAATAGTAGTGAATGAAGAACTTAATCAGATATTAAAGGTAGAGGATTTGGGTTAAACTGATTTAGCAGAATTCCTGCTAAAATTGGACAAAGAAAAGTTGAACACAGAAACCCAAAAGTCACAGCTTAGTTGAGAAGACAATTCAGAGGTGCCCAGTTAGGATTTTGACCAAGAAGAGAATCTGTGTTACTGAGAGAGATGCATTCATTTACTCAATCAGTTAGTAATTCCATCAATATTTATTGAGCATCTGCTATTTGACAAATGATGTTCTTGGTGTAAGGAACCGAAGTCAAATGAGACCTGGTGGGCCTTGTCCTCAAGTGGCCATCCATCAAGGGGAGGATATTGCTAAAATAGGTGTGATTTCTGAGATGCTTTCTATCTACAATATCCGATGAGTCTTACTTCTAAGAAGTCTTGTCCCAGCAAATGTCACAAATACATTCCAACTTGAATGTGAGTAGAGAAGATGGAAGGGTTTCCTGTGATACCCTTCTGTCTCCTGTCCAAGGGGGTATTGCTTCTCCTCTAAGGGAGAACCTAAAGAGTAGCTGCATATCTAGTTAGGCTTAGGAAAATCCACTTTCCAAAATGGTTTGGATTTTTACAGGATTTTATCTAAGTTCCATCATGGGGCAAACTTGGCTCATGACCAAGGGATTCTTTATTTCATAACAGCCTGCAGTTATGTTCTTCACAATTGCAAGTGCTCCTCATGTCTTTAGGACTGGATTTAATCTCACCAAAAAATAATCCTATCAACTTTGAGGAGGTTACCTATTTGAGAAATCAAGCCTCAGGTGTTTTAAGTCCCTGGGCCCTTGTTTCCTCAGACAGGTACACCAGCTCCTCCCCATCTTGCCCTCCATGCTGTATGTTCAAAATCCCTTCCACCATTACAGTTGACCTGGGGCCTCTGCAGAGAGACAGCTTCACGGAGCACCTATATGATGATAGAGAAAAGACTGGCAAGTCCTTGGAGTTTTGGCTGACAAGGACTCTAGGGGCACATGAGATGGTCCCTTCATGTGAACTGAATATCGGGTACTTTTTCACCAGGACTTCCCTGGTGGCTCAGACAGTAAAGAGTCTGCCGGCAATGCAGGAGACCTGGGTTCAATCCCTAGGTTGGAAAGATCCCCTCGAGAAGGAAATGTCTGTCTATTCTAGTATTCTTGCCTAGAGAATTCCATGGACAGAGGAGCCTGGCGGGCTATAGTCCATGGGGTTGCAAAGAGTCAGACATGACTGAGCAGCTAATACCCTCACTTTTCACCTGGCAAAGATCTTACTCTATCCTACCTCCTAGAAACTCAGTTAGTGCCCCCATAGTGGTTCTCTCTGCCCAATTGTCTGGAGCCCCAACTTGGCTGTTTTACTCCAACAAGATCCCGGAACCAGATTCTCCTCCTTTTTCCTTTTTTCTCAGCCTCTTCTCATTTGAAGAACATACTCGCATTGCCCTCCACCCAAAAGCTTTATTTTATTTTTCTTTTTCATTAGACCCCTGAGTGCAATTTTAATGAATCCTAAATAATTAACATGCATGCCTGTGCACACAAGCACACACATACACATGTGCATGCACACACAATAGATGTTCCTTTTACTTTATGGCAGGGAGGGTTTGGTCTTCAGAAGCACAGTTACTAGTGGGAAAATGTTAGTATTTTATCCAAGAGAAGGTCACCTTCCTGTTCATAAGAGAAATTGACTTTTAATTCAACAAAGTAAAAGCCAAAAGTAAGTTGAGTTGTTGACATTAAAAAAGAAAAAAGAAAAAGTGGATTGCACATTAATATTCTGATATGTGTCTGTGGAAGCTCTAGCCAAAGCAGCTTAATGACTCAGATGGGTTGGAAGCACTCCAAGACTGGCCAGGAAAACAGTGGAAGCCACCAGGAAGATGGTAGATGACACGAGAAGAAATGATGCCTGGAGTGGATCCCACCTGACTGTCAACCTCAGCAGAGCTTTTCCAACCTCTGCTGCTTGTTTTTATGTCCTTCCTAGATTGAATGGTCCAGGTAGGGTGAAGTTGTGGCGGGAGTTCTGTCAAAAGTCCCAGATAGGCAGTGGGGTAAGTTGTCCAGGTGTTTTTAGCAGATAATTCCTTGAAGGAATTGCTTCAAAGAGCAGAAGGAGGAGGAGAGAGGTAAATGGGAAGTCTTTGTGATGGAAAGCCTCCTTATGAAGCTGTGATTTGAATTCCCATCAGTAGAGCAGCTGTGTGTGGGTGTGTACATTATTCTCTGCAAAAATGAGAAAAAAACAACAGCCTAAAGTATCAGTTCAGTTGTTCAGTCGTCTCCGACTCTTTGCTACTCCGTGCACTACAGCATGCCAGGCTTCTCTGTCCATCACCTACTCCCAGAGTTTGCTCAAACTCATGTTCATCAAGTCGGTGATGCCATCCAACTAGCTCATCCTCTGTCATCCCCTTCTCCTCCCACCTTCAATCTTTCCTAGTATCAGGGTCTTTTCCAATGAGTCAGCTCTTTGCATCAGGTGGCCAAAGTATTGGAGTTTCAGCTTCAGCATCAGTCCAGTGAATATTCAGGACTGATTTCCTTTAGGATGGACTGGTACAGTCCAAGGGACTCTCAAGAGTCTTCTCCAACACCACAGTTCAAAAGCATCAGTTCTTCAGTGCTCAGCTTTCTTTATAGTCCAACTCTCAGCAAAAGTCGCTCAGTCATGTCTGACTCTTTGCAACCCCATGGATAGTCCTTGGAATTCTCCATGCCAGAATCCTGGAGTGGGTAGCCTTTCCCTTCTCCGGGGCATCTTCCCAACCCAGGGATTGAACCCAGGTCTCCCACATTGCAGGCTGATTCTTTACCAGCTGAGCCATCAGGGAAGCCCAAGAATACTGGAGTGGGTAGCCTATCCCTTCTCCAGTGGATCTGCCCAACCCAGAAATCAAACCAGGGTCTCCTCCATTGCCAGCAGATTCTTTACCAACTGAGCTATGAGGGGCCTAAAGCATAATTTGAGGCAAAAGTCTGGGCCTGGCACAAGGCTACATTTACCCAGAATAGGCATCTTTTCTCGGCCCCATAAAAGCACTGAATATCTTAGCCTGTCTTCATAACCATCATAGTCCACAGTCTCTTTCCCTGCCTGGAGAAAGCTGGAAGCAGCAGGACAAAACCCTGGATCCTCCCATCACCGCCTGTGCTCCTCTTTATGGGCAGGGGCATTGAAGGCAGCTTGAACAGGAGAACACATGAAGGGCTGAGGTGTCCGGGGAATCTGTTTCTTGTTCAGTGACTTGTCTCCCAGCTGCATACTGTGGACAAGTCACCTAATCTCCTTGGATCTTGGTTTCTTCATTCCTAAGATGACATCGATCACATGTCCTAACCGCCTTGAAGTTTACTGTGACAAGGAAACAGATTTCCTGCCTTTCAGCCTTGTGTTCTGGCCCTCACCCACCAGACTTCAAATAAGTGAGAGAACTCTATTTGCTGTACCCAGAGTCTGCTTCTTAAAGTGCTGCAGGGTATTTTCCCAGGGAAAATGTCCTTGGGGGCTTGCAGGCATGGCCCTGAGCAGTCACAAACCCTGGACCATTTTCTGTCTCTGCGGCATTCTTTCAGAGAGGGAGGGTGAGAAGCTGCTTATCAAATTTGCGCAAATAACTCCGAGCCGCTGAACCATGATGCTGCCCGCCTGTGCTCCCTCCAGCCCTCCACCTGCTGCTCTCTGCCCAGGCCCTCCCCTGAGATGACTGGGGAAAGGCTGAAGTCCTCTTAAGCCAGTGTGATGTCATGATCACCATGCCAAAGGTAGGTCTCTTTGCCCTTCAACCCAGCACGCCTTGCGGAGCAAAGCCTCTGTTGAGATCATCTGCTTGAAACTTCAGCTGCCAGGTGGGTGCTTCCAAAGCTCTCCATCCAGCAGCCCTTGGCACTGGAGATTTAGTAGCCGATCAGGCATGAGGGCTTCCAATTTACGGTTCGGAGAAAAGAAACCCTATTAATCTGGGACCTTTTATTCTACCGTAAATCCCGGCCATATTTAACTCAGCCACTATCAAGGTTCTCCCCTATCTGCCAATGGCAGAGCCATAATATAAAGCTTGTCAATTCAAGGAGAAATTAAGATCCTGCTTAGTATTCAAAGAATGGTCCCTTTCACTAGCTTCCCTTCCGAAGCTAGGCATGCCCATCTAGGCAGGAGAGGAGCACCTCCATGCTAACTTAGGGAAGCCCTTTAGGCCCTGTGGCTGGGGAAAAAGAGACCTAGCTTCCTTCCACTTGGTAAACAGGAAATTCAGACTGTCTGTGCCGACGACCTGGTGACATTCCTTTCCCCTCACAAAGCCCAGAGAGTGAAAATGACCCCCAAGGCCATGGGCTCCTAAGTGGCAGAGAGACAGCCAGAGGGAGGAGGAGGAGGGGAGTTCTTTTAATTAATAATTGCTTTTGTCAGCATCTCTTATGTTCAAGGCAGTTTTTTTTAATTGAAGTACAGTTGATTTAAATGTTGTGTTAGTTTCAGGTGTGCAGCAGAATGATTCAGTTATACATTTTATATATATATATTCTTTTTCATGGTCTTTCCCATTATGGTTTATCACCAGATATTGAATAGAGTTCCCCGTGCTATACAGTAAGACCTGCTGTTTATCTATTTTATATACACTAATATGCATCTGTTAATCCCAAACTCCTAGTTTATCCCTCCCCCATCTCCTTTCCCCTTCGGTATCCATGTTTGTTTTCTATTCTGTGAGTCTTTCTGTTTTGTAAATAAGTTCGTTTGTACCATTTTTAAGATCCCACATATAGGTGATATTTGTCTTTCTCTGTCTGGCTGTTACGTATTCTTTCCTATTAAATACTTACATCTCTGCAAAGTCAATGTTACACAATCTCTACTCAATAAATGAAGAAACTGAGGCTCTGATCACCCAGCTCTAAAAGCAATTCTTTCTGAGTCATCATATATTTCCTGAGGGCCTGCTTCATGCCCAGAACTATACTAAAAGCAGGAAATTTTAAAGCGAACAAGAGATTTTGTCTTCTAGCTTAATAGAAACAGAAATCAAGAAATAGAGAGGAAAAACATCAGAGTGCTGAGTGCTCTGTAGAAAATGAAAATAGGATCATGTTATAAGACAAGTAGTAGATTGAGTAGTCAGGGAAGGCTTCTCCGAGGAGGTGACATTTAAGGAGGGATCTGAGAGCAAGAAAGAGCCAGCTCCTACAAAGTGAGAAGAAAGGAGAATCTGAGTAGAAGACATGGTCACTGAAAAGGGCCCACAGTGGGGCTGGTTTGCATCAGATGAACAGGAAGAAGGTCAGTGTGGGAGACACTGAGCATATAGGGTGAGCCCAGGGCTGCAGGCAAGGACCAGAGTAAGGTGTTTAGAGTTTAAGTATAATGAGAACCCATCGGAAGGTTTTCAGTGGGAGACTGACATCATTTGTATAATTGGCACCCTACAGCCTGAGATGCAATTGTTTACCTGGTTAAGAATTTCTCAAAAGGCCCAGTGGGTCAGATCCTCTATGCTGTTATCTGACGCGCCAGCCCCTGTCAAGGTTCCCAAAATTCTTGTTCGTAAAGAATTATTTTCTGACAAAGAAGATAGCAAACCTCTTGAAAATAAAAACATGAAGGGGTCAGTGCAGGAACCTCAGAATCAACTGAACAGACAGCTCATTCCTAGATCATGGACCCGAGGTACCGGACCCTGGATGTGCCAATGAGAGCGGGCATGGCTGAGAAGACACTCAGATGAGGGGCTGGGCCAGGAGTCCCTCAAAACCTAATAGTGTGAACAGCCTGTTTAGCTCCCCCAAAACTAACATGAACTCAGAGGGCCAGCTTCCCACCCAATCTCTACTCCTTACATGCCCCATGATTTGGCCAAGTCACTAAACGTCTATCTCTATTTTCTCAGCTCTAAAGAAGAAATGATTCTATTCCTCTCTGCCTTCACTAGGGCTTTGGGGGACAAATAAGATAACAAGTTCAAACTAACATGTTTAAAAACTATGGGGAAGTTGAATAGGCAACTTCCCATCTCTTGATGCTGATGGCATCACCGACTCAATGGACCTGAGTCTGAGCAAACTCTGGGAGATAGTGAAAGACAGGGAAGCCTGGTGTGCTGCAGTCCATGGGATCGCAAAAAGTCAGACACGACTTAGTGATTGGACAACAACATCTCTTGATACACACTGGCAGCTGTAGAGTCAAAGTCTCCGAAGGGTGATGGAAGGTAGAGTTCTCCATCAGCCTCACTCATGGAGTGAGCCAGCCTCTTCATCTCCTCCTAGGGATGTCAGAGGTGATACCTGGACCACTGGTCCTTCTGCACTAGAATGACATGGAGCTTCTAGGGTTGCTTGGAGGTGATACCTGGACCACCAGTCCATCCGCCCTAGAATGATGTGGCACACCACTGATTCTCTGGCAGAGCCTGGAAATGTGAATTTTTCAAGTATGGCAGCATTCTGCTCTCAACGATGTTTGCAGACTACTGGAGGCCCCAGTGGCTCACCTCCTGTTGGCTACAGATAGAACGCTGATGGAGAGGACTTCAGGACATCACTCAGGTCATCTCCTGCTTAGAACAGGTCACAGCTCTACCCTTCTCAAAACAAAGAGTCATCTTATTTGCCCTCAAATGCCCTAGTGAAGGCAAGGAGGAATAGAATCACCTCTTTTTTAGAGCTGAGAAAAGAGAGACAGACGTTTAGTGACTTGGCCAAATCATGGGGCATGTAAGGAGTAGCGATTGGATTGGAATCCAGCCCTCTGAGTTCAAACTCTGTTGTTTCAGATGATAGAAACCATCTCTCCCAGAGCTGAGGACAGACACCCCATCCTTGTAGCACTGGGAGGAGGCTGCCGAGCCCCCGGTGGCAGAGCTGCTGTTGGGAAGGCACAGAACAGAAAAAGAAACGCTGTGTTCCTAGGAGAACTTAATTGATCTGATTTATCTCGAGATGGATGAGGAGCGACCAAAGGCCTCAGAGTACAGGGAGTCCTGGTTTACTGCCCTCTCCCTGCGGCAGGACTTTTAAAGGGATAAAAGACTGGACTTGTATCTCTTGATGCCCACCTGACAGATGAATCATTTTCCTGCTCAAACCCACCCCCTTCTCCACCAGCACAGGGAAGGGAGGGCCCGGAACTGTTTCTCAAGGTGGGGAGGAGGCGAGGGGGGCGAAGATGGGGATTTGGGGTGAAATTTCTGTTTGTTCCTGAGCCAAGTGTGCTTGTCCCACTCTAAGCCCTTCAGGGAAGGGAGAGGAATTAGTTCGAAGGGGCTTCAAAGAAAATCCATGACTGACTGGCACGTCTGAATCCTGCCCAACTTGGAGCGAGTCACAGGGGCAGGTGGGGGAGGGGAGTAGGTGGGGACAGAGATTTTTTAACCCTTTCTGGGGAGACATGACTGACCAGCCTAAACCAAAGGTCTTCGAGCCCTAAAGAATCACACTGGGTTTTATTTAAAATGCAGATTCTTCGTCTATTAATGCATACATATGGAATCTAAAAAGATGGTACTGATGAAGCTATTTTCAGGGCAGAAATGGAGATGCAGACATAGAGAACAGATGAATGGACATGTGTGGAGGGGGAAGGCGGAGAGGGTGGGACGAATGGAGTAGCGTGGAAGCATATATACTATCATATGTAAAATAGACAGCCAATGGGGATTTTCTGTGTGACTCAGGAAATTCAAACCAAGGCTGTGTAATAACCCAGAGGGGTGGGAGAGTTTCAGAGGGAGGGGACATATGTACAGCTATGACTAAATCATATTGATGTATGGCAGAAACCAATGCAATGTTGTAAAGGAATTATCCTTCAGTTAAAAATAAATTTTTAAAAGAGATGTGGTATATGTATAGACAGATTTAGATATACATACATACGCAATGGAGTATTAGATGCCCATTAAAAAGTATGAAATTTTACCATTTGCAACAACATGAATGGGCCTGGGGAGGGGTATTATGCTTAATGAAATACATCACAAAGAGAAAGACAAATAATCCATGTTATCACTTATATGTGTAGTCTAGAAAATAAAACAAATGGATGAATATAACAGAACAGAAACAGACTCACAGATATAGAGAATGAACTATTGGTTATAGGTGGGGAGAGGGAAGGAGGGAAATGCAAGATTGGCATAGGAGTTTAAGAAGTACAAACGACTATTGTATAAAATAAATCAGCTACAAGGCTATACTGTAGAGCACAGGGAATACAGACAGTACCTTAGAACTTTCAAGGGAGTGTAATCTATAAAATTTAGAATCACTATATTGTACACCTGAAATTAATTGTAGACCAATTATACCTCAATAAAAATAGATAAATAATAAAGTTAAAAAAATAAAATAAAATAAAATAAAATGCAGATTCTTAGGGCCAGCCCCAAAGACTCTGATTCAGGAGGCCAAGTTCCTGAATCAGTGATAGGTCCCGTTTTCACTGAGACTGCTGAGTGTGTTAAGAAGCATGGGCGGGGAACAAAGCAAAGCTGTGTCACTCATACAAGGGAACCAAACCCACGGCCTTGACCTCATTAGCGCTCTATTGTCATCAGCTGAACACAATCCATAATCTTGATGGAGTGTATAAGTGGAGACCCTCCCATGGTGAAACTCAATATTCTTTTCTTTAACCAATATTCTTGCAGTGCTTCCTAGGTCCAAGACCCCCACATAGGTGCCAAGAGTTCGATGACAAACAACTCAGACTAAGTCCCACTTTGCCTGGAAGATAATTATTCAAACAGCTACAATGCTAAAGTAGTAAGATGTTAGGATAGGGAGCATGCTATAAGCATAGATGTAATGAACATCAAATTGCAGTATCCCTTTCATCAATGCCCTGTGGCCTGAATAACCCTGGCAAGCCTTTTGTATGTGTGTGAGTCTCAGTTTTGTCTTCCATATGATGACCTCTCCCTAAAGAATCTTTGAGACAGTGTATGTGTAGCATTCTGTAAAAATGCATGTTCTTTCCCAAAGGTGAGAAAGTATTCCTGAGATTCCCAGTCTGTCTTCCCTTCCAAAGGCCCCATCATGGTGAATGGGGAGAGAACCTCCTGATGGCCTTGAGTTTTCCCCAAGTCAGCAGTGCCAATGTCCATTTCTGGCTGAGCCCCAGGCAGGCAGGAACTGTTAGCTGGAGGATTTCTGCAAGTCTCATTCTGAATCCCAGCTGTGTGCGCTCCTGGATATGCCTTCAACTCCTTGACTATGCCTACTCTATCCATACCTTACAGACATTTATCATTATGGATAACAGAGGATACCACAGTTTTCTCTATGTTACCCAAAAGTATGATCTGAGTACCAGCAACATCAGTATCCACTGGGTACTTGTTAAATGTAGAATCATGGCCCCTAACCTACACCTCCTGAATCAGAATCTAAATTCTGATTCTAAACCAATTTCCAAATGGTTTAACATGCCTTAAAGTTTGGAGCACCTTGGCTTAGAATATACGTTAATTTCCACCCAGCTGTATAATTCTTTTATTTTAAAAAATAATGGCTCTACACCTACAACGCGATGGCACTGTGCTAGATGCTAGATTTACCCTGTTGAATACCCCCAAATAGTGGAGAAAATGGTCATCTGAAATCTTTCAGGAATGAGGCACATTATAGGTTAATAAGAAGCGGTAGTGACTGACACCAGACAAATCTACGTGACAGAATGTAAGAAGCTCTCTGATATGGATCACACAGGGTGGGCACATGGGAAGAGTTAAGTTGGCATGGACAGCTGAGAAATTCTCAACTTCGTAAAGGAGGATGCAATATTGAAGGATGAGTAAGAGCTGGTCGCTGGACAGGTGGAACAACAAGAGGATAAAATTCCTGGCCAAGAGATGGGGATTACGGACGTCAAAGCAAGAGGAGTCCTGTTCAGCTCTTGGCCGAGGCCCAAGCTCAGCTCTCACCCTGGGAAAGCTCGGCTCCACTTGGTGCTCTGCCAACAATCGCTGCAGGGCCTTGGGCAAACTACCACTCCTCTCTGGGCCCCATCTTCACCTAAAACTTGGGGGTTGGGTTACCACTTGACAGTTCTCAAAAGGGGAAAACATTCCTGCAATCTTTAGCAGTGGCCAAAGGGAAAGGAAAAGAGGCAGGACTCGGGGCCAGCCGCCAGAGCAGCTGCCAATCATGCAGGCAGCCCTCTGTATCCACGGATTCAACCAACTGAATCCGATCAGAATGCAAAAGACTGGCTGTCCTACCCTGTTTTGTAGAAAGGACAAGAGCATCCACACACTTTGGTATCTGCAGGAGTGAGGAGAGGACGTAGTGATTCTGAAACCAAGCTTCACCATGCACCCCCTGCCTTCCAAACGCTGAGGATTATTGCATTTATTTGTCATGATGGACTTCCACTTAGCTTTTTAAAAAAGGACATGTTGGGAACTCCCTGGGGTCCAGTGGCTGGGACTCTGCACTTTCACTGCTGAGGCCCCAGGTTCAGTCCCTGGTGGGGAAAAATAAGATCCCACAAGCCACACACACACACACACAAAAGGACAAGTTAAGGTAGAGTGGGATTTCACATATTTAATGTGTGTCTCAGGCCAGTGTTAACACTGCTGCTGCTGCTGCTGCTAAGTCGCTTCAGTCGTGTCCGACTCTGTGCGACCCCATAGATGGCAGCCCACCAGGCTCCCCCATCCCTGGGATTCTCCGGGCAAGAACACTGGAGTGGGTTGCCTTTTCCTTCTCCAATGAGTGTTAACACTGAATGAATGTTTATTCAGCTCTCTAGCACCTCTCCAAGTCACTACCCTCTTGAACTATCAACCTTACGAGCAGAAGACTCCTCTCACTATATGTCTTAAAGATGTAATTTTCTCTCTCTCTGTCTCTCTTTTTTAAAGCAGAACTCCTTTCCTAAATGAAATTATATAAGAAAAACACAACATGAAGAAGAGATAAAAGGAATAAAGAAAGCTCTGGGCAGATTACATCTTTATTGTTCAGCGATACTCTTTTGTATGGAATCTCCTTGCCTTTATCACCATCACGCCTCCAGTCCTTCTGTAGACCCCAGGACTGAAAGTACGAAGCAATGACTCTAAGGAAAGGGTTCAAGCTGAGATGAAGGTTGTGGTAAGCCCTGGAACTATGAAAGCAAAGAGCTGTCCTACAAGAAGGTATAGTCTGTGTGGCGAGGGTTGGGGAGGCGGGGTTCAGGGGGGCGTACTGGGAGCAGCAGCTTAATGGAGGTTGCTGCTGCTGCTGCTGCTAAGTCGTGTCAGTCGTATCCAACTCTTAGCGACCCCATGGACCATAGCCTACCAGGCTCCTCCATCCATGGGATTCTCCAGGCAAGACTACTGGAGTGGGGTGCCATTGCCTTCTCCGTTAATGGAGGTTGGGGAATGGGAAAAGGAAAAAGCAGAGGAACAGATAAAAGAAGAAACATACAGAAACAAAAACAAAAGACAGGGACAGAAAGAGAGCTCCCCAAAAGGCCAATTTAGTGATCTGAAGCAACTCTATGAATGCCTTAATGCCTGCTGTGTACACAGCCACCTTTTAAAGAAAGGGGCCCCGATCCATCCTTTCCCACTTGCTGTTATGGGCTGACTTGTGTCCCCAAAAGATATGCTGAAGTTCTAACCCCCAGCGCCTTGGAACATAACCTTGTTGGGAAATAAGGCCACTGTGGATGTAATTAGTTAAGAGGAGGTCATACTGGACAGGGTGGACCCTTATCCAATTTGACTGATATCCTTACAGAGATGAGAGAGACAGAGATACATGGGAAGAATGTGATCATGACAACAGAGGCAGAGACTGAAGTGTTGCAGCTGCAAGCCAAGAATTACAGGCCACCGCCAGAAGCTAGGGCTTCCCTGATGGCTCAGACTGTAAAGAATCCGACTGCAAAGCAGGAGACCCGGGTTTGATCCCTGGATTTGGAAGATTCCCTGGAGAAGGGAACAGCTACCCACTCCAGTATTCTTGCCTGGAGAATTCCATGGACAGAAGAACCTGGCCGGCTACAGTCCATGAAGTCACTAAGAGTCAGACATGACTGAACGACTTTCACTTCACTTCACCAGAAACTAGGAAGAGCAAGGAATGATTCTCCCCTTCTGGTTTCAGAGGAAAATTGGCACCTTGATCTTGGACTTCTAGCCTCCACTCTTGTGAGACAATAAGATTTTGCTCTTTTAAGCCACTTTAAGGTGGTGGTTCTTTATTAAGGTGGCCCTAGGAAAACAACACACTTGCTGTGGGTTTTGCTAGAGAAATCATCCTTGCTACTTTGCAGATCAGTTGGGCATGGGTGTAGACACAAGAGTCCAGGGTGCCTCGGAGCCAGCCTGGCGCTCTCTGTCTAGTTGGGTCCATCTCATTCATAGGTGACGAAACAAAAGAATGACCAAGCATCCCAGATTACCCAGGACTGAGGGGGTTCCAGGGACACAGGACTTTCCATGTGAAAACGGAGACAATCCCAGGCCAACAAGGATGGGTTGGTCATCTAATGAGAGGGAGTCGAGAGAGGGGAGGAAGAAGAAAGGTTTGTGTGATGGGAGAAGCTGTCAGCCCCCAGAATGTAGACCAGATCTAGGGCAGTCCTGGGCAGTCCTTGCCTTCCCGTGGCTTGGCCGGATGGGCCTCTTTGTCCGTCCAGGGGAACCGGTACTCAGGATTCAAGCAGGACCTCTATCTGATCAATGAGTCTTGGGAAGGGGGTGGTGGGGAACGGAATCATCCCCCTCTGCAATCTGGAAGACTCGGCTCTGTCCAGAAAGGCTCCAAGGGTAGGAGCCCTTCACACTGAACTTGTCAACACATTCCACTCAGCAGAACTGGTCCACCATATTCCCCAGTCCCACAGGGAGTCTCATAAGGGAGGGAGCCCGTTTCGCTTCTCGCCTTTTCTTTCACTCCACAATAGCCACAAATCTTCGCTGGGATGTTCTCAAGGATGTGTAAAAAGTGTCAGTTATCAGTTTATCCCCTCCAGGTGAGAGAAGTCCTCTTGCTTATGTTTCTCTTTTCTCCAGATACACACCTATTGTAGCACTTTTCAGAACGTAACTCAGCCATGACTGGTCTTACAGTCATCCTCCTCTCCTTGAAACAGTTTCCTTCACAGCAGAGCCCACACCACACGCATCTCTGAGACCCTGAGGACCTGGGAAAATGCTTGGCAGGGAGGAGGTCCTCTTACATCATCTGACGAGTAACCTAATTAGTAAATTCATGAGTTTGTTAGTGTAGGTCAGCACGATCTTTCACTTGGAGTCAGGTACTTATGACCTGACACTGTCTGGATCTGTAATGTGTTGGTCCTGAAGCCATTTGCATGTGTCTAAAATAAAAGAGGGTGGGGAGGAAACCCACTGAAGCCCTGCAGCCTCAGAGGGCTCTTCTGAGTGAGGAGTCGCTGTGGGCAACCCCCAGGGCAAGGCTGGGTCTTATGCTGGGGCAGTGACAAGTGCTCAGGAAGTGGGTGTAGATCCCTAGGCCCACTACGATGGGTTCTTCCCTAATCCTGCTTCGTCCACTCTCACCTGATGACCATGAGAAAAAAACTGAGCTAGAGAAAAGCCCAACTGCTGAGCTCCGGACAGCAGCTTGATAAAAGACAAACAGGATGGTATCAATGGGCTAAGAGAACACTTGGCTTGAACTCCCTAGAACGTGAAGCACGGCTCGGAAGGATGGCCCCAGATGATGGGGCAGTGGGCCCACGGTCTGCTCTCTGTTGCACTGCTGTGCGCCTCCAGTCCAGTGGTCTAGCCTCTCTGAGCCTCCATTATCCCATTTCTACGCTCAGCTAATCATCTGTCTGCCCCCGGTCCACTGGGGGGACATTGAATCAAGAACTGCCAGACATCTTGAACTCTTCTCAAGAGGAGACCTAGAGCAATTCAAAGCAGAGAATTTTCTCTGCCTTAAAATGACTCCCAGAGCTCCAAGGACAGTTATTTTAGAAAGCCTACTGATGGATTAAAGTTTATGAACCTGAAAGCTAATGTACCTTTCTCTATAAAGAGCAGGGCACTGCTGGATTTTTGGCTGCATAGAAACTCAAACACTCACCCAAGAAGCCTATTAGTAAATAAGGCTTATCCTTTGTGATGTGGAAGCAGTCTACTTCTAAAACAGCACTGTTCAAAATTCTTCCGTTCTGAATTTTATTTAAAAAAAAAAGATAGGCCTAATGTTTCACTGACCTCCTGTGGGCATAATAAAGAAGTACATTCATTTCACAGATCTTCCTGGCGTGGGCTAAGGAAGAACTTCTTACATCTACCCATCTGAAGGAAAATTCACACTGCATTTACAGACCTTCTGAGAATGAGATTCCTCATGCTATTTCATCTTCCCACAAGATCCTTCAGGTCCTTGTGGGAAGCTCCCCCTGATGACCGGTACCCAAGTCCAGTTCATAGCTGCAGACAGCGGCAGAGCAGGCGGTGGACAATGGGCATCCTTCAGGAAATGATGGAAGCACAGATTCCTAAGCTCCACTCAGAGATTCGGATCCAGTGAGACCCGGGTGGACCTGGGAATCTGCATTATATTCCTAAGCACCTGGTTGATTCTGACGTAACTATTTCTTTGGCTCTCACTTTGACAAGTTCCATCCTGGAACTTCCTGTTGAGTGTGAAAAATGGAAGTCAGACAAATAATCACACAAATACATGTACAATTACCAATTGGCGGAGGAACCAAGAACAAGAAGCTTGATGCATAATGTGAGGATAGAACACTTGGTCACAGGTGGAGGGGTGGGTAATCTGGATTGAGAGGACCAAGGAGAGCTTTCTCAAGGAAGTAAACTTTTACTGAGTTCGAAGTGAACTGAAGAAAGAATGGGAGAAGAAGGATGCCAGCGGGCCGTGAACATGAGCATATTTCTGCAAGAGGACAGATACCGGCCAGCGATATGAAAGGCTAGCGTAGCCAGAAGTCAGCAGGCCAGGGCGGGGATACACAGGGTTCCCCCTCCTAGAATGTCCTCTCCACTTCTCCCCTCCAAAGGTTGCCCTTGGGGCTCACTGCAGCCTCACTGCCTCTCTAAGCCCTTACCTACCCAGCCCTCCTCTCTCTCCCCTTGTTCAGTTCTAGACCACCTAGTCCCAACACCTTGCAATTTCAATCAGTTATGTATCACGCTGTACTATTCCAAGAGTTTGAAATTTTTCTTTCTCCATAGTAGAAACTCTCTGAGGAAAGGAACTATAGTGAGTTATATCCTTGCACATCTGTCACCATGCATGATGTACAACAGACGTTCAAAAGATAGTTCGGTCCCTGGGCTGGGAAAATCCCCTGGAGAAGAGAAAGGCTCCCCACTCCAGTATTCAGACCTGGAGAATTCCATGGACTGTATAGCCCACAGGGTCGCAAAGAGTCAGACACGACTGAGCGACTTTCACCTTCACTATAGTTGAAGAAATGACCGTGAAACCAATGGTAAAAAATTATAGGACTGGAAATCTGTCTGCACACATGATTGCCCTCTCTTTCAAATGCACATATGAATACACACACACACATCTATCTGCAGAGCAGGCTCTAAAAGTGGGGTTGGTAGAAAGGACAACTGAAAATCTGGTCATTTTAGACCATCTCAGGTGATTTTAATCCATTCAAAGGGAAAAAAATACTTCTAAATTGTTGTGACAGATTAGACACATAGTTACATTTCTTCTTTCCCAAAATCTCACTTGTATTACTGCAAAGGGATTTAAAACCTAAATGCTCAAAAACAAACAAGCAACACCATTTTAGAAGCTGGAAAACACATAAAAAAGAGTAACTTAGTGACTTAGCAAACTTGAAAAATTTAAACTTAAGCTGATAGTAGAGAAATCCAACAAGTAAAGGTATGCATCCATGCATGATTTTCTAGCAGTACGCTTTGGTCATTTAGAAAATATTTTCGTTCATTGATTTATGCAGATCCTCCGATTGTTGACACAGTTCATTATATACCATTCCAAAAAAGTCACAGTGATTAATATCACCATCAATCTCATCAGAAAAATCTTAAGAACTGGGGAGCTATCAAACTTACAGCGGTAGTTAGAATTTCTTCAAAAGTCTGATTTTCACTTGAAAGCTCAGTTTTCTTTCTGTCAAGAATATTGCCAGTTGTTCTCCTTGAACTGACTGGCCCACGTCATGCCTTTTTTAGAAAATACCTGCTAAACACCCAGGTATGAATAATGGTATTTTGCCTGTCGGCCATTCTTTCCGGTAAACGTGGCGTTCCATGGGAAAAGCACACAACTGCTCTTCCACAGATGTTCATGGTACTTTGGCACGCGGCAGAGTGCTCTATGGACACTTCTTGTTTTGCCATACAAAATATTTTGAAGAACCCAATGAAGGTCCCTTAAGGAAACCCAAAGTTTCACTTTTCCCTTCAGCAAATGTGTTGTGGTGAAAAACGTGATTCCTAGCACAGCTCGGTGCCATGGCCTGAGTCCTGCTAAGCTGCCAGCCGATTCACCCCCCACTGCTTTGTCACGACCAGCGCGAATGTCAACACGGTGGGAAAGGAAAATAATATTTTAGCATTTGCATGAACAGTGTCTTTTTTTACATTTGGAATTTTAATTTTTAACTCAGTGATCAAGTTTTTAAAACTGCTCTTTTATTGTTTTAAGAATTTTTTGAACTAAGACTAGAGACTCTGCCATAGTTCATTCATTTTTACATAAAACATTTCTTCACAAGAAAATTGCTTTTCATGAAGTAGACACATTATACCAACACCTTTCTCTGCTTTTTGTAAATTTATCCTCCAGGATTTTTTGGGTGATATTCATGTGAAATTAGAGCAGACTCCTTAGCAATTTCCTATGGCTACTGTTTTTTTCAGTACTTCTAATTGGATATAGTTACTTTGACTCCATGAAATATAATGGAAATGTGAATAAAGAATTTGCTACATCAAAGATTTTAAGCATTTGGTATTTTTAAAAAATCTTTTGTGAATGTGATAGAAACTAGTAGTGTGGAGCAGTATAAATATTTGAGGTAATGATTTGTGAAGTAGCCCAGTACTGCCTTAAATAAAATCACATTTCATTTCTTGTTTTATACATGTAAAAAAAAAAAAAATGTGGTTTGATCTCCTAGATATCCTGAAAGAGTCTTAGGGATATCCAGGGATTCCAACACCGCAGTTTGAGAACACTCTCCTAAAGCTTCGCTCACTTACCTGTCCTCACCTCCTGCTGTGTGGCCTAGTTTGTAATGGGCCATGGACCCATACTGGTCTGTGACTCAGGGGTTGGGGACCTCTGCCATGAAGGACCCAGCTGGGCTTGTGAGGTCCTGGGTCTACATGGAACACCTCAGGCTCCGGAAGTTTTGTAAGAAATTGAAGGTCTGATACCAGTAGATATCGCCTCTGTTTATATTGTGCTGAGGGAGTTAGTTCCTAAGCAGAGAGAAACGAGAAGCTCCAGTAAGGGCAAGGCCTGGATTCTCTGACCCATGCAGTCTGACCCTTTGCGGCAGGAAATGGCCATCCCTTCAAATCCTCCCAGAAGCAGCCAAGCAAGGGTGCTCCCGGCCAGAGGTGGTGGACTTCCCGCAGGCCAAGGGAGAGACCTGGGCTCGGCACCGCTGCCAGGCGGACAGTGTGTCTTCCACGCAGAGAACTCACCGGGAGAGATGCCAAAGCCACTCTCTGAAGGGAAAATCGGTTCAGAAATCAGCTGCGCCCCTGTCCCACCACCTGCTGCTGAGCAAGAGGAAATTAAAATGCAGGGGCAATCTGTGGACAAGTGAATAGCACTGCTAAAATCTCGAAGGGGTGAGTGGAAAACAGTTCATCGTTCATGTAGAACAGAGAACAGGAGATCTGTCTTAGGGCACAGGGCATTCTGGGTTTGAAACCTTCCTCTGTTCCTGGCATAATCATGCAAGCTCATGTGAGGTGTCAAGCTTATCCGTGTGCACGTCTAGCACGGTGCCTCAAACACATTTAGCATTCAACTAATAATGCAGATTATCATTATCCTTTTAACATTGCTGTTAGATTGTTATTAAACAGATAAATGGATACTTTCAGGAAAATATGAATGTACTAGATGCCCGAACACAATTACCATTCAATTACTGATGCTGATTATCAGGAAAGGCACCAACATACAACGAAAATGAAAGAGAAACAGAGAAAGAACAGTGAGGGAGCTCGACCTCCCTGATACGGTGGGCTTGCAGGAGAGATTTTGCTCACATCTGCTTTTTCCTTATTCAATGAGTCCCAGGGAGATCAGTGGGCAGGATCAGCCACATCAAGCTCTAGGTATCAATCACAGGGACGTTGCCTCAGCCTTGAAGCCCCTGAACCTGGACACTTTGGAAATGAAGTTCTGCTAAGTGGAGCTCAAACAGTCTGGCTCAGAATCTGTCTTCCTTTTGCTTTGGGAGGTGAATTCAGATGCTCAGCCAAGCTTCCACTGAAACAGGGCCATGCAGAGGCAAGATGAGTATAAATCCCACCCCAGGCTCGGCCCCCTAAGAGCAGGGACAGAGGGGCATCACTTTCAGGGCTACTGGCTGAGCATTTAGCTGGATGACTGAGGTGCGGTGACAGGAGGGGCCAGGAAAAGCAGCCTGTCTGGTCTCCCATCCCAAAACGTGCCCTGATAAATCGGCAATGGCTCCCCACTGCCAGTTTCCACAGAACGCACTCCTGGGTGTCTTACAGTGTCTTTTCGCCCCATCTTTCTAGCCTCACCTTGACATGCCCTCCCCAGCTCTCCCTTTTCTCTGGCCACACGGAACTTGCCCCCTCTCCAGATCATTTGAGCTCTGCATGTTCTGTTCCCTTGGCTGTGGCAGGCCCTCTCTTCCTTTCTTTTCAGAGTAATTTCTATACACCTGTCAAAGGCTGGCTCTGAGAACTCATACCTTTATGGCCCCTTTGCTTTTTGTTCCCTACAGGATATTCACGTTGCACTGAAAGCATCTATCTAACAGCAGTGACGCTCAGCATCATCAATTAAATGCTTCTGGTGTTCTAGGCACCTAGTACATTCATATTACATTTTTTGATCATGTAGTCACTAAGTCATGTCCAACTCTTTGCAGCCCCATGGACTGTAGACCTCCAGGCTCCTCCATCCATGCACTTCTCCAGACAAGAATACTGGAGTGGGTTGCCATGCCCTTCTCCAAGGGATCTTCCTGACCTAGGGATCAAACCCGGGTCTCCTGCATCGCAGGCGGATTCTTTACTGTCTGAGCCACCAGGGAAGCCCCATATTGCACTGAATACTCTTAATAATAATCTAAGAGTAATGATAATATAGTAATGGTAATCAGCATCACTAATTGAGTGATAATTTTGTTTGAGGTGCTGGACTAGACATTGGGTAGGCTTGACACTATTGAACCAATAGCAGAGACAGGATTCAATCCCAGGATGAGCAGTGCCATGAGATAGAACTCCTCAGTGAGAGAGATGGTGCTTTTTCCACTCCTTAACACTTAGATTATATCAGGCCCTCAAATAAATATCCATGAAAGGAAGAAGTGAGGACATTTGGGAACTTTATCCTCATGTTAATTGCTAGCACCAGCTGAATGTTTAACAATGGCCAGGCACCATGCCTAGTACTTTACTTGCCTTCATTTCATTTAATTTTTGCCAAAATACTAATGAGGTCAGCACTATGGTTATCAGCATCTATCCTAGTACCTGGCACATAATAGATGCTCAGTTAATACAGGTTGACTATGAGTTCATCTCTATTTAAAGATATGGTAACAGTAACTGAGGCTTAGAAATAGTGAGTATTTGGAACATATAGGGTTGGAAATAGCAGAGTTGAAATGGGAATCCAAGTGTATCTTTCTCCAGGCCCAAAGAAGAAGGCTGATAAGAAGGGTCTCGTCCTTTAACACTAGTTCGAATGGAATGCAGTTTTTGACATTTCCAAATGGGCTACGGGGGAGTTTACTGAGGTAAACATTTTCTCTGTAGTATTCTTCAAAACTGATAAATGGTAGAAATCAGTCCTGGACTATTTGGGAAGCCTGAATTCTGGTCCTGGCTTTTGTGCCAAATAGGAAAATAGCCTCGATGAGTCAAATGACCTCTCTGAGTTCAGTTTCAGCACCATCAAAGCAGGTTTGTTTATAGGCTTAAATGCCAATACGGAGAGAAATAGAAAGTGGGTTTAAATGTAAAATTAGGACACTTTCGATTAAGATGAATCCAATAGATTGAAGTAACTAGCGTGACTAAGGCCTGATAAAGCCTGTGGGCTCGCTGATTCTCAGGCAAGATAAACAACAGCACAGGGAGTCGGCAGTTTCCTCGCCACCCCCTCCGAAGGGCACCTTCAGGAGAGTCTGATTAGCAGCCTTGCACCTTGCCTGGTCCCAGGCAACTCTGGGTCCCTAGAGAAGCCGCTGTCATCTCTCTTCCTCTGATTTTATTAGGACCATAATTGTACATTTCTCCGCTTACCTGTCATGATGAAAGAGCATCATTGTTTCCATAATGCACCATTTGGGAGTGAGGCTAGAGCTCCACACATCACTTCTCATTGCAGTGAAGCGGCACCAAAAAAGCCATCCTTCATCATGTAAAAAACACTCTCCATACCGCAGTGTCTCTATTTGCAACAGCCTCTGAGATATTCATGTGATAGATCATACATTTGCCTGAATCAATATTTCCCTGACACTGGGAAGCCCGCCATCCATCCGTCCCATTTCGTTTGATAAAGCCTTTCTGTAGCACCTTTACGCAGGCTGATGGCATCACAGTCCCTCCTCCCCCACGTGATGGATGACGCCCAGATGAGTGACTGCTTCATAAATTACTCTCTTGGAAGCAGAGCCCCCAGAACCCAGTCAAGTCTTCCCAGCAGTTGAGCAGACAGCAAGGAGACATGGCATGAAGGGCAAAGGCTCAGAGAACTCAAGCTGGAAATGCTTCATTCAATGTCCTAATATAACAGAGGAGGAAACTGAGGCTTAGAGTGGTTAAGTAAGCTTTCCAAAGTCAAACACCTAGTTATTAGTAGGCTTTTAGCTTCCCAGAGAATGTGATCATTGGAGCACTCCGTCACAGGTAAAATCTCTGCCCTGGAAAGCCCCACTCCTCGTCCTGTGGCTGAAGACGTCAGGTGACTAAACAAAGAACCCACAGGCTAAGCCTGTGTGTGCCACGTTCTCCACCATCCCTGGACCGATCCCTCCTTCTCTCTCAAAGCCTGAAACAGACACGCCTCCTGGAGAAAGCAGTCCCGGCCAGCCTGTCCTCCCCATCGCTCCACACCCCACATCCCTCACGGGCAGAAGTTGCAGGAGACTGTCTCAGACCAGAAACCCTCACACCATTCCTTGGCCTTTCCCTCTGCACGCCATCTGTGAAACTGCCCGGTTCTTACCAACATCTCTGCTGCCCACTGGTGGCTGGTAAATGTTTAAACAACAAGCAACACCCTCCCAAGGAAACCCCGGATTCATGGAATTGGCTGTAACTACCCCACTGTGGACAATTTCAAGGTGCCAACATGATGTCAGTGAACCTTGGGATAAGACCTACATCAGTGCCCCATCACATGGTCTTTCCACCATATAGAAAACCAGATGAAGTAACCTCAAGAGCATAGATATCAGCAAAAAGCAGTCAAATAACCCAGAAGCTAGGAATTTTGAGTATTGTATTAACTTTGTGTGTGTGTGTGTGTGTGCGTGCACACATGCTAAGTCGCTTCAGTTATGTCTGACTCTGCTAGGGGATCTTCTCAACCCAGGGATCGAACCTGTGTCTGTTATGAATCCTGCATTGGCAGGTGGGCTCTTTACCACTAGTGCCACCTGTATGGGTATTTTTAATTGAAGTTTTGTTGATTTACAAAGCTGTGTTAATTTCAGTTATATGTGTACACACACACACACACACACACTTTTTCACATATATACATACACATATATGGGGCTTCCCTGTGGCTCAGTGGTAACACATTGGCCTGGAACACAGGAGACGTGGATCCCCTCCCTAGATCGGGAAGATCCCTGGAGGAGGGCATGGCAACCCACTCCAGTATTCTTGCCTGGAAAATCCCATGGACAGAAGAGCCTGGCGGACTATGGTCCATCAGGTAGCAAAAAATCAGACATGACTGAAGCAAGTGAGCATGAACATACATACCTACCTATTTTCAGATTCTTTTCCATTATAAATTATCACAAGATATTGAACACAATTCCCCGTGATATATAGTAGGACTTTGTTATTTATTTTACAAATAGTTTGTATCTGCTAATCCCAAACCCCTAATTTATTCCTTCCTGCCTTTCCCCATTGGTAGCCATAAATTTATTTTCTATGTCTGTGAATCTATTTCTGTTTTGTAAATAAGTTTATTTGTGTCATTTTTTTTAGATTCCACATATAAGTAATATTCTTTGCAGCCAAAGATGGAGAAGCTCTATACAGTCAGCAAAATAAGACCAGGAGCTGACTGTGGCTCAGACCGTGAACTCCTTATTGCCAAATTCAGACTTATTGAAGAAAGTAGGGAAAACCACTAGACCATTCAGGTATGACCTAAATCAATCCCTTATGATTATACAGTGGAAGTGAGAAATAGATTTAAGGGCCTAGATCTGATAGATAGAGTGCCTGATGAGCTATGGAATGAGGTTCATGACATTTTGTACAGGAGACAGGGATCAAGACCATGGAAAAGAAATGCAAAAAAGCAAAATGGCTGTCTGAGGAGGCCTTACAAATAGCTGTGAAAAGAAGAGAAGCGAAAAGTAAAGGAGAAAAGGAATGATATAAACATCTGAATGCAGAGTTCCAAAGAATAGCAAGAAGAGATAAGAAAGCCTTCTTCAGCGATCAATGCAAAGAAATAGAGGAAAACAACAGAATGGGAGGGACTAGGGATCTCTTCAAGAAAATCAGAGATACCAAAGGAACATTTCATGCAAAGATAGGCTCAATAAAAGACAGAAATGGTATGCACCTAATAGAAGCAGAAGATATTAAGAAGAGATGGCAAGAATACACAGAAGAACTGTACAAAAAAGATCTTCACGACCCAGATAATCACAATGGTGTGATCACTGACCTAGAGCCAGACATCCTGGAATGTGAAGTCAAGTGGGCCTTAGAAAGCATCACCACGAACAAAGCTAGTGGAGGTGATGGAATTCCAGTTGAGCTATTCCAAATCCTGAAAGAGGATGCTGTGAAAGTGCTGCACTCAATATGCCAGCAAATTTGGAAAACTCAGCAGTGGCCACAGGACTGGAAAAGGTCAGTTTTCATTCCAATCCCAGAGAAAGGCAATGCCAAAGAATGCTCAAACTACCACACAATTGGACTCATCTCACATGCTAGTAAAGTAATGCTCAAAATTCTCCAAGCCAGGCTTCAGCAATATGTGAACCGTGAACTTCCTGATGTTCAAGCTGGTTTTAGAAAAGGCAGAGGAACCAGAGATCAAATTGCCAACATCCACTGGATCATGGAAAAAGCAAGAGAGTTCCAGAAAAACATCTATTTCTGCTTTACTGACTATGCCAAAGCCTTTGACTGTGTGGATCACAATAAACTGTGGAAAATTCTGAAAGAGATGGGGATACCAGACCACCTGACCTGCCTCTTGAGAAACCTATATGCAGGTCAGGAAACAACAGTCAGATCTGGACATGGAACAACAGACTGGTTCCAAATAGGAAAAGGAGTACATCAAGGCTGTATATTGTCACCCTGTTTATTTAACTTCTATGCAGAGTACATCATGAGAAATGCTGGACTGGAAGAAACACAAGCTGGAATCAAGATTGCCGGGAGAAATATCAATAACCTCAGATATGCAGATGACACCACCTTTATGGCAGAAAGTGAAGAGGAACTAAAAAGCCTCTTGATGAAAGTGAAAGTGGAGAGTGAAAAAGTTGGCTTAAAGCTCAACATTCAGAAAACGAAGATCATGGCATCCGGTCCCACCACTTCATGGGAAATAGATGGGGAAACAGTGGAAACAATGTCAGACTTTATTTTTCTGGGCTCCAAAATCACTGCAGATGGTGACTGCAGCCATGAAATTAAAAGATGCTTACTCCTTGGAAGGAAAGTTATGACCAACCTAGATAGCATATTCAAAAGCAGAGACTTACTTTGCCAACAAAGGTCCGTCTAGTCAAGGCTATGGTTTTTCCTGTGGTCATGTATGGGTGTGAGAGCTGGACTGTGAAGAAGGCTGAGCGCCGAAGAATTAATGCTTTTGAACTGTGGTGTTGGAGAAGACTCTTGAGAGTCCCTTGAACTGCAAGGAGATCCAACCAGTCCATTCTGAAGGAGATCAGCCCTGGGATTTCTTTGGAAGGAATGATGCTAAAGCTGAAACTGCAGTACTTTGGCCACCTCATGAGAAGAGTTGACTCATTGGAAAAGACTCTGATGCTGGGAGGGATTGGGGGCAAGAGGAGAAGGGGACGACAGAAGATGAGATGGCTGGATGGCATCACTGACTCGATGGACGTGAGTCAGAGTGAACTCCGGGAGTTGGTGATGGACAGGGAGGCCTGGCATGCTGTGATTCATGGGTTGCAAAGAGTCGGACATGACTGAGCGACTGATCTGATCTGATAAGTAATATATGATATTTGTCTTTGTCTGACTGCACTTAGAATGATAATCTCTAGGTCCATCCATGTTGCTACAAATGGCATCATTTCATTCTGTTTTAAGGCTGAGTAATATTTCACTGTATATATGTACCACAGCTTCTTTATCCATTCATCCATTCATCTGTCAGTGAGCATTAGGGTTGCTTCCATGTCTTGGCTATTGTAATTTGTGCTGCTATGAAATTTGAGGTGCATGTATGTTTTCAAATTAGTGTTTTCTCTGGATTTATACCCCAGGAGTGATATTTCTGGATCATATGATACTATCTTTGCTTTTAACGTGAATTTTTAATTTTTGAGTTTATGTAATTTAATTTATAATAAAAGCAATGTTTAACACATGACTGAAAATTTAATAACTGGCCCTCATGCACTGGCAGAAGCTGGCTTGAGCACAGCTCCGCATATCTGTGCTGCTCCTGGGTGACTTGTGACCTCTTCAGTTTTGCCCTCTATATTCTTCAACTGGCCTCCAAACCCATCTCCCAGCTTCTGGACCCTTACTCCAAAACTATCCAGCTCTGTCTTTCTAGTCTTCCCTACTCATGGGTGGCAGCTCCCCATGCCTTCTCACTAAGCATAAACTTGTGTTCTGAGGAGTCAAGCTTCTATACAATAAAAGCCCCAAACTTTCTTCTGTAGTTCTTTCTCCCAAGTGATGCACTGCAGCTCCCAAGGCATGCAGAAGCTGACAGGCTTGGGTTTGGCATTTATTTTTGCAGTTTATTAGCTGAATAACCTGGGGCAAGTTACTTAACTTCTCTGACCTTTAGTTACCCCATATGAAAAGCGGAGAACTCATAGAGTGGTTGGGAGGATTAAATCAGATCATACATAATATCTCTAAGGTCATGATCAACCCATTTTAGGCAGCCAGTAACAACAATGTCATCAGTTTCTATATGAGCTTATCCTATCTGTAAACACTGGTTCTTTATTGCAGCTTGTCTCATTGTTATCCCCATTTGATAGATAAATAGAGATGTTTGGCAGTCATCTCTGCTAAATCCAGATTCACATCTCCTACATAAATGCTACCCTCCAGCCAATCAGTTTTATTTCCCACTCTTGACTAGCATTCACCTTTTTCCATATGGAAGCTTTTGCTACTAAACTCTGCCTCTCAAAAACTCATTCATTCACTCCATAATAAAAAGACACAGAACCCAATTAAGATGGGCAAAGAATTTGAATAAGCATTTCTTCCCCTAAACTCCCATATAAATGGACAATAAGCACATGAACAGATGCTCAGCATCATCAGTATTTAGGGAAATGTAAATCAAAACCCCAAAAAGATACCATATCATAGCCACCAGGATGTCTATTATTAAAAAGACAGACAACAACAAGTGTAAAGAGAAGTTGGAATCCTCATTGTTGCTGATGGGGATGAAATAAGTAGCAATCACTTTGGAAAACAGTTTGGCAGTTTCTCAAAAAGTTCCATGTAAGAGGTAACATATGACATAGTAATTCTTCTCCTAGGTGCATATCCAAGATAACTATGTTC
This sequence comes from Bubalus bubalis, assembly GCF_019923935.1. Lineage (NCBI taxonomy): Eukaryota > Metazoa > Chordata > Mammalia > Artiodactyla > Bovidae > Bubalus > Bubalus bubalis. Next base: position 7,142,723 of record NC_059161.1, read on the forward strand.
ATACAAAAACCTGTACATGAATGTTCATTGCACCATTACTCACAGTAGCCAAAATTTGGAAATAACTCAAATGTCCTACAACTGGTGAATGGATAAACAAAATGTGGTATACAATGAAGTATTCTCCAGCCATAAAAAATTAAAATACTGATACATGCATGCTACAACATGGATGAACCTTGAAATCATGCTAAGTGAAAGAAGCCAGCCACAGAAGACCACATATTATATAATGCCGTTGACATCAAATACCTAGAATACAGAAATCTACAGAGACACAATGTAGATCACCGGTTTTCTAGGGTTGAGAAGTGGTGGGAAACAGGAATGACTGCTTGTTAATGCTGGGTTTCTTTTTGCAACAGGCAAAATGTTCTAAATGTAGATTGCTGTGGGGATTGCTCACCTCCATGAACACACTAAAATCCAGTGCACCGCACACCTTAAATAGATGCATTTTGTAGCATTTGAAGTATATCTCAATAAAAACATTAAAAAAAATACCGTGTAGTAAACAATCCCATTTACAATTGCATCAAAAAAGAATAAAATACCTAGGAGTAAATGTAGCCAAAGAGAGCAATAATCTGTACACTGAAAACCACGTGACACTGAGGAAAGAAATTGAAGGAGAGACAAATAAATGGAGACATTCCAAACCCATGGATTGGAAGAACTGATATTGTTAAAATGTCCATAGCGCCCCAAATAATCTATAGATACGATGCAACGTCTATCAAAATTTCAATGACATTTTTCACAGAAATATTTTTAACAATCCTAAAATTTATGTAGAACCACAAAAGACCTTGAACAACCAAAGTAATCTTGAGAAAAAAGAACAAAGCTTAAGACATCACACTTCCCTATCTAAAACTATTTACCAAGCTGTAGTAATAAAAACAGACAACTAAACAGAATGGAGAAACCAGAAATACACATGTGCATATATGGTCTGTTAGTACATGACAAAGGAGCCAAGAATTACAATAGTGAAGCATAGGCTTTTCAATAAATGGTGCTGGGAAAACTGGACAGCCACGTGCAAAAGAGTAACCCTATCTCATATCATACAGAAGAATCAATTCAAAAATGGGTTAAAGATTTGAATGTAAGATCGAAAACCATGAAACTCTGGGAAAAAAAAATATATATAAGAGGAAAGTTCCTTGACATCGGTCTTGGCAATGGTTATTTTAGGTATGACATCAAAAGCAAAGACAAAAGTGAGCAAGTGAGACTGCAAAAAATCAAACACTACCGAACAGCAAAGGAAACCATCGAAAACCTACTGGATGAGAGAAAATATTTTCAAATCATATACCTGATAAAGAACTAATATCCAAAATATGTAAAGAAGGCATACAGCTAAAGTAAGAAAAATAGAAAGAAACCCAAACAATCTAATTTTAAAATGAGCAGAGCAACTGAACAGACATTTCCCAAAGAAGATATACAAATGGCCAACAGCCACATAAAAAGAGCTCAGCATCACTAGTCATCAGGGAAATGCAAACCAGAGCCACAATGAGGTATCACCTCACATCTGCTAAAAATGGTTTCATCAAAAAAGACAAGAGAAACGTGTTGGTGAGGACGCGGCAAAAAGGGACACCTCGTGCACGCTTGGCGGGGATTTAAACGCGTGTAGCCGCTGTGAAAACAGTACAGAGGGTCTCAAAAATCACAAGTAGAGGCACCGTATAACTCAGCTACTCCACCCCTGGGTATACATCCAAAGGAAATAAAATGCCTGTCTTGAAGACGTAGCTGCACTCACGTGCTCACCGCAGCATTATTCACAACAGTTAACACATGGAAAAGACCCGGCTGTCCATCAACAGAGGAGTAGATAAAGAATAAGATACACGCAGGCGTGCATACACCACACACACACACACACACACACACATATACACCTAATGGAATATCATCCAGGCACGAAAAAGAAGGAAACCTTGCCACTTGCAACAACATGGATGGACTTGAGGGTATTATGCTAAACAAAATAATCCAGACACCGAAAGACAAATACCATTTGATCTCTCTTACAAGTGGAATCCAAAAATGTCAAACTCATAAAAGCAAAGAGTAAAAAGGTGATTATCAGGAGCTGGGGGTGTCTAAATAGGGAGAGGTTGGTCAAACGGTACAACCTTTCACAAGATAAACAGGTCTGAGGGTCTGTTCTAAAACATGATAACTATAGTTAATAACAATTGTTTGAAATTTGCTAAGAAAGAACTTAAATGTTCTCATTTAAAAATACAAATAAAAAAGATATGAGAGGTGATAGATGTGCCAATCAACTACGTGGTGAGAATCCTTTCCCAACATATACATAGACCAAATCATCACAATAAACATTTTAAATAACTTACAAGTTTATTTGTCAGCTCTACATCAATAAAGCTAAAAAAATATATCCCTTGAAATAGTTCATTCATCCATCAATGCTTATCTCGGGAGAGGCCCTTTCCCAGTGCCCACGCCCCTGCTCTCAGCTGCACTGCTCCCATCTCCTAAAGCCCCAGAATTCACCATGCGTTGTGTCTTACTTTCCATATTCTGCTTCCTACCCTAGTTATCTGTGTACCATTTCTATCTGTTAGACTAAATAGCTTCGACTCCTGTAAATGTGTAAAATGGAGCAGATTCAATAGTATTCCTGCAACATGGCTCACATTTGTATTCTTTTATCTTTTTTCAGGCAAGGAAGAAAAGAATGGCATTCCAGCCCACTCAGGGGTTCACTGCCTGATGTGGGCCCACTCATAGAGCGTGTAGCATACACGAGCATCACCTAGCACAGTCAGATCAGATCAGATCAGTCACTCAGTCGTGTCCGACTCTTTGCGGCCCCATGAATCACAGCACGCCAGGCCTCCCTGTCCATCACCAGCTCCCAGAGTTCACCCAGACTCACATCCATCGAGTCAGTGATGCCATCCAGCCATCTCATCCTCTGTCGTCCCCTTCTCCTCCTGCCCCCAATCCCTCCCAGCATCAGGGTCTTTTCCAATGAGTCAGCTCTTTGCATGAGGTGGCCAAAGTACTGCAGTTTCAGCTTTAGCATCATTCCTTCCAAAGAAATCCCAGGGCTGATCTCCTTCAGAATGGACTGGTTGGATCTCCTTGCAGTCCAAGGGATTCTCAAGAGTCTTCTCCAACACCACAGTTCAAAAGCATTAATTCTTCGGCGCTCAGCCTTCTTCACAGTCCAGCTCTCACACCCATACATGACCACAGGAAAAACCATAGCCTTGACTAGACGGACCTTTGTTGGCAAAGTAATGTCTCTGCTTTTCAATACGCTATCTAGGTTGGTCATAACTTTCCTTCTAAGGAGTAAGCGTCTTTTAATTTCATGGCTGCAGTCACCATCTGCAGTGATTTTGGAGCCCAAAAAAATAAAGTCTGACACTGTTTCCGATGGGTGACTAGTCCATCACAAATTGGGTAGAAGAAACTGCAGAGCAAAGGCTGAGTTTTACAAACCAGGTCTCTTTGTGGCTCCTGGCCTAGTACTTTGCCTTAGGGAGGAATTCAAGGAATATGGGTGAAATTCTTCCCTAGACACACAGAGCGAGACTATAATCAACAGAAAATCAAGTAAAGTTGCTGACAGGGTGGCCACAAGGACAGAAGGGAATTTATTCCTCAGCACTTTTAAGTACGTCTTTCACCAAGACGCATTTTCCTTCAGAATCACACATTGTCTTTGTTTTGACTTATAAACCAAAATTGGCAGTGAGTCAGACAAAGACAAATACCATATGATATTGCTTATAAGTGGACTGTAAAAGGTGATGCAAATGAACTTATTTACAAAACAGAAACAGACTCATAGACCTCGAAAACAAATTTACGGTCCCCGAAGGGGAAAGGGTGGGAAGGGATAAATTAGGAGGTTCAGATTAACATCTGTGCTCCAGTATTTGTAAAATAGATAACCAACAAGGACCTACCATACGGCACAGGGAACTGTACTCAAATCTTGTAATAATGTATAGTAATCTTACAAAGAACACACATATAACAACATTGTAAATCAACTCTATTTCAATTAAAAAGACAAAACTACAATGTGTGCTCCCCCCTCCACCCACCCCCAGGGTGAGAGGGCTCTAGTCCAACCTGGATGAACAGAGAAAGGCTGATTTTGTTCCTCTGACTTTGGGGACTCCGTGAAAGCAGGTACCAGCCCTGTGCTTAGGCGGGAAGCTGATGAGCAGTGTGGTCAAGACCCAGAGAGAGAAGAGTAGGATGGGGAGAAGCCTCCACTGGCCACACAACTATAGCACCGAGACAAAGAAGAAGTGGAGCTGGGAAGGAATACAGCCTGTCTGGGGCAAAGGGACTAGGAGGCCTTTTCAGACCGGGAGGAAAATCAGCATCTTCTAGGGAAACAAGCTTGTTCTAAAGAGGGTTGCCATGGAGCGCTCCTTGAAATCTTAATTTAAGTCTTTTCCCTCAGCAAGGATCAAGCAGAGAAGACAGAGGCAATCCATTTTCACAGAGTGTGGCCCCGCATGGTCAGTTGCTGCCAGAGTGTTCCTGCGGCCTCATCTGCTGGTCACTGACATTGAAGCAGAACACACACAGATAGGGAAGCGTGCGCATGCATACGCACACCCACACGTTCACCCAAGGGCATACAGCCCTCGCATGCCGCTGGCACTTGGGGATGCTAAAACTGTTCTGTCTACTCAGAGGTACAGATGAGTTAGTTTCTTGTGAGCCTGCTGCTGCTGCTAAGTCGCTTCAGTCGTGTCTGACTCTGTGCGACCCCAGAGACGGCAGCCCACCAGGCTCCCCCGTCCCTGGGATTCTCCAGGGAAGAACACTGGAGTGGGTGCTTGTGAGCCTAGGGTTAGGGTTAAAGACAAACCCAAGGCACTCTTCTTTGGGGACAAGGAAAAAAAAAAAAAAAACCTTTCGTACATCGCCACCTAATGGTACTTTTACCTCATTACAGTCTTGGCTTTGTTCAAGATCAACAGGTCAGTTCAGTTCAGACACTCAGTTGTGTCCGACTCTTTGTGACCCTATGGACTGAAGCACGCCAGGCTTCCCTGTCCTTCCCCAAATCCCAGAGCTTGCTCGAACTCATGCCCATCAACTCAGTGATGCCATCCAACCATCTCATCCTCTGTCGTCCCCTTCTCCTCAAGCCTTTAATCTTTCCCAGCATCAGGGTCTTTTCCAATGAGTCAGTGCTTCGCATCAGGTGGCCAAAGTACTGGAGCTTCAGCTTCAACCTCAGTCTTTCCAATGAATATTCAGGACTGATTTCCTTTAAGATTGAGAGTCCTTGAGAGTCCAAGGGACTCTTAAGAGTCTTCTCCCACACCACACTTCAAAAGCATCAATTCTTCAGCACTCAGCTTTCTTTATAGTCCAACTCTCACATCCATACATGACTACTGGAAAAACCATAGCTTTGACTAGATGGACCTTTGTCAGCAAAGTAATGTCTCTGCTTCTTAATATGCTGTCTAGTTTGGTCATGGCTTTTCTTCCAAGGAGCATGTGACTTTTAATTTCATGGCTGCAGTCAGCATCTGCAGTGATTTTGGAGCCCCCCAAAATTAAGTCTGTCACTGTTTTCATTATTTCCCCATCTATTTGCCATGAAGTGATGGGACTGGATGCCATGATCTTAGTTTTCTGAATGTTGAATTTTAAGCCAAATTTTTCACTCCCCTCTTTCACTTTCATTAAGAGGCTTTTTAGTTCCTCTTCACTTTCTGCCATAAGGGTGGTATCATCTGCATATCTGAGGTTATTGATATTTCTCCTGGCAATCTTGATTCCAGCTTGTGCTTCATCCAGCCCAGCATTTCACATGATGTACTCTGCATATAAGTTAAATAAGCAGGGTGACAATATATAGCCTTGACATACTCCTTTCCCAATTTGGAATGGTCTGTTGTTCCATGTCCAATTCTAACTGTTGCTTCTTGACCTTCATACAGATTTTTTTTGTCTCCTTACAGTCTTGGATCTGTTCAAGATCAACAGGTAGGTGGGTTCAAAGGGACTTGCAGGACTCATTGTGCAAGATGTAAACTTGGACTTCGTCTTCCATGTGTGTACCCCAGCTTTCCAGCTGCAGCTCATGGAGTCGCATGCAGTGCTGGTTACTTGCTCCAACACCCCATTCCAGTTCCTGGACGTTCGGAGGCTCCCAGCTTTTCGTCCTTGGGTTCCCAGGCCTGCGTTAGCACAGGGTTTTGATGTCTTGTCATACCTTCCTGAGGACTGTAACTCCCAGCTGTAATCAGTCACTTTTCCAGATGCAGGATCAGGCTCCAAGGACAGGTTTCGTCTTCTGCACAACATTTCCCTGAGGTTGACCTGCCACACCCGCCTCCATGTCTTGCTCCAGGCTTCAGCCTGTCTTCGTGGATAAACACTGGGTCAATGGGATTTGAAGACCAACAAGCACTTCATTTTGGCCTCAACATCCTTTCAAACTGAGCTTAGAAACAACTTCAGAATCCATTTTAGCAAGTACTCCGGATGACCATCCAACCAGCCCTGGCTGGTGTGTGAGATGAAACTTTGTTTTGAGGCCCAGGATCTGTTGTTGGTATTTCGTGTGCACATCTGTTGCGCTTTCCAGAACAGCAAAGAAAATGGTTTCATTCCTTTCACCTAACCATTAGCTTCACATACAGTCCTCTTCCCAAATAAGGGCCCAGTCACTGTCGGAATGTCAGCATATCACGTGTTAAATGGTAATAACTAACGTTTGCATAGCACTTGGTTACCAAGTACTTTCACACATGGCACCACATTTAATTAATTCACACAACAACCCAGGGAAATGGGTGTGAGTGTGCTCCCCAGTTCAGACCAGACAGCGAGCTTCTGAAGAATGAGACAGTTTCTTATTGGCCCCCGTGGGACTCCGCTCAGAGTTTGTGGTCGATTTTGCAGAATGGAAGTGTGAGTTCTGAGGATGCTACACAAGGACTGTGAGGGTCTATAACTTGTACCAACCGGGTCACCCACTGGCCAGCTGGGTTGTCTTAGAAGGGCTCTCAGGCTCTCGAGCACCCTATTCTTGGCTTTCTCCATTTTTGAATTCCAGTGTCACTGACTTCTTCCTTCCTGGTAATGAGGCGAAACCTGGTGGGTTAATTAATCCTTCTCGATGCTGGGCAGGAGTAACAGGATCAAGAAGAAAGCCTTCCTCCTGCTGAACTCCCTGGGGTGCCTTGGCAGGAGAGCATGAGGAGATGGAACGCAGCCTTCAGTCTGCTAATTGTTCAAGAGCAAATCATCTGTAAGAAGGAAATAGAAAAGAAAGACACCACTGAATCCAGAGTCAGAACAATAAATAACATTCGGCACTACACCCTGGAGAAAAATAAAGCTGCCGACATTCCACTTCACAGGGAAAACAAAAATACTCAATGTTTCTGCAAACCTGTGGACCTCAAGTGTGATGCGGTAGAAATACTGCAACCAGAGCACATCAGCCGTCTCTTTCATCAACGCAGAGGCCATTGACCTCTGCTCCACACTCAGTACACTTACCCTGGGGAGGCAGAGGCAGACAGCAAGGGAAAAATGATCCTGTAAATAGGAAAATATATTTTCTAATAGGAAAGCTTTCTGGAGGAGGGAGATAGTAGAGGGACGTATTGTGATCGTCCCACACCAGTCTCCCTGTACTCCCAAAGCCACTCTAAGTGGTTCCCCAGAACCTTAAAAGATAAAGCCAGACTCCATGATGTGGCTCCTCTGCAGTCACGCATCTCCAGCTTCAGCAGCGTCCAAATGCTCCTGGTACCGCCCTCAGGACATTGGGCCACTCTGAGCCTCTGTTTCTTCTTTCCTCTCCATCAAGAGTGCCTTTTCCTCCAACTGGCTAAATCCTCCTCCGTCCTTAAGGATGATCTCATCTACTGTTACCCCATCCCTACCTCCAGCCTATGCCACCAGAGCCTCGGGGACTCTCTACCATCATACCCAGAGCAACAGTTTAGTGCTGTGGTCAAGCAAACAACACCTGAGCCACATCACCCAGGTCTCAGTCTAAGCCCTGCCGGGGATTGTCTCTGTGATCTTGGGTGAGTTTCTTGACCATGAGTGCCCCTGTTCCTCACATAAAATGGAGAGGATATAATAACAGTTCGTACATCACAGAGTTGTATGAGGACTAAATTACTTAATACGTGTAAATTACACATATTACAACAGTGCTTGTGATGAGCTATTAAATCCATTAATTATATTTCCCTACAATCATGTCAGGTCCATCTTCCTCTCTAAACTGTAAGTTCATTGAGAGATGAGTCCATATCACGTCCATTCTTTTATGCCTAGCACTTAGCGTACCATCCCAATCACCTGCTTCCCTCTTCCCTGTAAAACAATTAAGCATTGCTCCCCATTGCCATGGCTTGCAGCATTCTCCTAAGAGAAAAGTCCTTTCCATGCCCATTGACAGCACCCAGGATCATGTTTGGGGTTTCCCAGGTGGTCGGTGGGAAAGAACCTGCCTGTCAATGCAGGAGACGCAGGTTCGATCCCTCGGTTGGGAAGATCTCCTGGAGGAGAAAATGCCAACCCACTCCAGTATTCTTGCCTGGGAAATCCCATGGACAGAGGAGCCTGGCGGGCTACCGTCCATTCCATGGGGTCTCGGAGAGTCAGATGTGACTAAGTGACTGAACAACAGCAACATGATCGTGTGGCTTGCTTTTTTGGCCAATGAGATGTGAGGGGGTAGTGATGGTCAACAGTTCCAAAAAGCAACTTCAAAAGGCACTGCGTGCTATGGCAGCTCCCATCCCTACTCTGCTATAAGAATGGCAAGTCCCAGATAGAGGTTGCGCCTTCATCCGGGATCCCAGAAGCCAGAACAGAACTACAATCATAGTTGACCTGCAACCGGTATAGAATATGAAGAAGAAATAGCTATTCAGTCGTATGCCACTGAGGTTTGGGATGTGTTTCTTACCACATCATAACCTAGTGAAAGCTGATTAAAACAGACACAACAGAGGCTTGTTGAATAAATGCAAGCACCAATAAAAGAATGAATAAGGGAGTGAGTTATGATTTGTACAGTTTCTAGCTAGGATGATGGTTATATATGGGCATCACCAAATCAGGTAATTTAAGCAAGTGTTTTTTAAATAGTAAATGTGTTTTTTGACATTTATTTTGAATATAATTCTTTGTAAATAAAAAAATGAGATTCTGTAGTCATTTAGACACATTCAGAATATCTCTCTCCAGGCCCAGATAAAAGTAAAAGTGGCAAGAGTAATATTTCTTTGGCAGCTAATATGTTTCAAGCACTTTCCATCTACTGATCCAGCAGAACCTTTCAACAGTCCTAGGAACAAGCTATATTTCCAGATGTGCAAGCCGGAGGCTCAGAAACTGTGAACCAGAGATAACAAGGGACCATCCAGATGTGGACCTGGATCTGTTTGAGTACAAACCCCTTCTCTCTCCATGAAAGCATGCTGCAACCATGAGAGCATTTGAAGACCGCCCAGGTGATTTGGCTATCCAATAAGACTCCCCCTATAACCTAATATTCTTCCTTTTTCTCTGGCACAGAACCCAAAAGTTGAACAGAGATCCAAGTGAAACCATTTGAAAATGCAATCACCCTGCTGGGATTAAACAAACAATCAGCCATTTACTCTCAGTAAATGGATTTGCTTAATCAGATTGTTTTCTGATCACAAAATTAAAATCTGTCCAAGAAAAGAGAAAATGCTAGTTGGGGTGCAATGGCGAAGGGGGAAAGTGGAAAGAGTGATTTCCATCAAAGGCTCCAAACTTCAATGCCTAGAGGACCGAGCATGGTAAGGTAACAAATGGAGGAGGCTGGGTGGGCTCTTGGCTCGTGTGCGTGGTCTAAAAGGGACAGCGCTGCTCTCTTCCAGTCAATTGCTATCATGGAGGAATGCCAGGCTTCTAAGAGCTAGAAATTTGGATTTATGTGACATCTCCAAATGTTTAAATGTTGGCATCAAATTCAGGTTGCTTTTTCAATACTGTATATTCTACCCACCCCCCTCCCCAAGTTGTCACGAGAGTTCTGACCTACATGTCATCCCTTTGTGATGCAGAGGACACCGGAGAGAATTATAGCCTTAGACAGACCCAAGCTTGGAAGGAAATGAAGGAAAAAAGGAAGTCAGATTCTCAGGCTTATGCTTTGGAGGGAGAGAGGAAGAGCAGAGGGTGGGCAAAGCAGGAACCAAAGGTCACAGAAAACAAACTTCTTTTAATACAGTTGTCTTGGGCTGTCCTGGTCCTTAGCATTTCAACACTGCCTTGAGTAAAAACAAACTCTGATAAGCAAAAGCCATTTGTTCCCGAATAAACTTCATTACTCTGCTAAATATCTTTACTGGATTTCGTTTGAACCCAGTCATTCTCAATTCAATGCTGCACTCAGCCAACTTAACCTTTTAAAAAGAGTTTTATTGATGGTGTGTTATGCAGGCATTAACATTTCTCCAAAAATAAATTATTTTTTTAATAGAAGGAATTGAATTGCTTTGCTTAGCGATCTTAATTATCTCGAATAATTAGCTCCAGTCAGTTCTCCAACAACAGCTCTCTGGAGAAATCAATGTTTGGGGAAAGGGAAAGAAAGGGGGAGCCAAGCTTGGGACAAAAGCAAGCATTTGGCCAGTTAGTTGGAAATATCTAATTAACCCCGAGAGTGAGGCTGACAATCAAAGCCACTTCCTTAGTGCTTAATTATTAAAGGCAAATAAAGAAAGTAAACACTCAGGGAGCTAGTCTGTTGGGCACTGGCAAGTAGGAGCCACTTTGAGCCAAAGTACTCAGCAATCCCAAATATACAGGCAGCTGTGTGCATTTCCGTGCTTTTGCTCCTGCAGATCTCTGCTTGGGACACGCCCCCATTCCATCTCAGCTCATATCTCCTATAAGTCTTTTGTGAAGTGTTCTCTGACCACCTCCCTCCCCAACCAAAGAAAATCGTTCCCTCCTGTGTGCTTCCATAGCCTTCTGTACATAAAAATGATTCTGCTGGGTATTCATTAGGTACTTGTCTGCCTCCCTAAATCAAAAGTGTTGCGAACCTTGAGTAAATGCTTATTTACCTCTATATCCTCAGTGTCCGGTATATTTGGAACAGAGTAAGTGCTTCATAAACGGAGGTCAAGTAAACCTATAGATCACCAGCTTTTTGTATAAAGTCTGGTGTATGTGTGCTCCGTCGTGTCTGACTCTTTGCGATTCCATGAACTATAGCCCACCAAATTCCTCTGTCCATGGGATTTTTCAGGCAAGAATACTGGAGTGGGATGCCATTTCCTCCTCCAGGGGATCTTCCCAACTCAGAGATGGAACCTGAGTCACTTGCCCCTCCTGCGCTGGCAGGCAGATTCTTTACCACTGCACTACCAAAGTCTAGCACATAGTAGAAACTCAATGAATCCTTGCTTCTTTCTTTTTCCTTCTTTCTCCCCTTCTTCTCCTTCCTTCATTTCTCCCTTTCTATTTTTATTTCACTTTAGATTCTACAATTAATGGTATTGGTTCCAGAGCTGCTGGGCCAAGCAACAGTGTTCCTTTATGTGAGTTTGTCATTTGGACTTAGTATTGACTTTCAATAAGCCAATGCAGGGGCTTCCTGGGTGGCTCAGAGGTAAAGGATAGCCCTGCCAATGCGGGAGACATGGATTCAATCCCTAGGTTGGTAAGATTCCCCCGGAGAAGGAAATGACAACCCACTCCAGTATTCTTGCCTGGGAAATCCCATGGACAGAAGGCTGCAAAAGAGTCAGACATGACTTACAGCTGAAAACAAACCAATGCAGATCACAGCACTGACTGAGAAATCCCAGGGTAAGGGCCACGTGGGGACCCCGCCATGCAGAACACAGTTGGGAGGAAAACTCCCTGATTTGAAGTCACTACTCTTAGGCTGGCTGTGCTTGAAACTTCAGGACCTAAAAGAAGACTTGATGGAATCCTAGAGGAGGAGGGAAGGGAAAATGGGGAGAGGAAAACCCGGCAACACACAAGATGTTCATTGATGTGACTTCGTGTGATTTGTCAAAACCAGCTGCATATCTGCGTTGCAGCCTGTGGACATCCTGGGGCTATTTGTAGAGTTGATTGAGATATTTTCCCCTGAACCTAAAGCTGAGTCTTGAAAGCTGCGTAAGAATTAACTGAGTAAAGAAAGTAGAAAATCCCATCTTCTGCGTGGAGGGAACAGCATAAACGAAGGCACAGGGATGGTATACCATGATGAGAATCTAGGCCAAGCGATTTGATTTCCTTTACAGTAGTGCTACTCTGCTTAAACATGCAAATAGGCAGTAGGGAAGATGTAAGGCTAGGCAGGTCAAGAAGAGACATATATCAGTCAGTCAGTTCAGTTGCTCAGTCGTGTCCGACTCTTTGTGACCCCATGAATCGCAGCACACCGGGCCTCCCTGTCCATCACCAACTCCCGGAGTTTACCCAAACTCATGTCTATCGAGTCAGTGATGCCATCCAGCCATCTCATCCTCTGTCGTCCCTATAAAGAAAGTGAAGTGAAGTCGCTCAGTCATGTCCAACTTTTTGTGACCCCATGGACTCCATAGCTCACAAGGCTCCTCAGTCCATGGGATTCTCCAGGCAAGAATACTGGAGTAGGTTGCCATTTCCTTCTCCAGGTGATCTTCCTGACCCAGGGATCGAACCCAGGTCTTCCACATTGCAGGCAGACGCTCTAACCTCTGAGCCACCAGGGAAGCCCATATAGTCATTGCTAATTTCTGGTCTTGGATGTGGCCAAGAAATGATGGTTTCCAAACTTGATCTCCTCCTTAATTTCAGTTTCAAAATACAACCCCTGCTGGACATTTATCCTCACTTGGGTGTCCAGGAAGCACCCCAAATTCAACATGCACAGCAATCAATGCTTTGTATCTTTCCATAAGCTTCTTCCTCTTAATACTCTCTGGTGTTAATTGCATCATCACTTTCCTATTTATCTGAGTCAAAATCTTGGATATCATCCTTGATCCTCTTTCCCTCCTTCTTACACTCAACCAGCAAGTCCTGGAAACTTGGCCTCCTAACGCTTCTTGAAGCTCTGCCTTCTCTATTCCTACCATCTTTCCCTCTGAATAATAGCCACCCAAGAGGTCCCCTCACTCCCAGTCTCTTTTACTTCAGTTCCAACCTTTCTATCTATTGCTCCTCTGCCAGGAGGTCTTGATTGAATCCCTAGAATGTACAGGAAAAAGTCCAAACTCCCAGGCAGCTTACACACCACATCTGAGACCTGACCCTGCCTACCTTTCTCACTTGGTATCTGCCCACTTCTGTATCACACTTTCCACTTTGGGGACTCCCCCAAGTACTCCACGCTCTGTCTCACCTCTGTGGCTTTACTCCTGCTCTCCGCTCGTCCTGAACATGCTTGCCACCTTTCCTCTTCTGGCTCTTGTTCACCTTTCAGCATTACGTTCTGTCATCTTCTCTCCCAGAAAGTCTTCCTTCAAAGCCTAGGCTCCCCAGTCCCCCTCCTCTGTGTTCCTCTAGCTCCCCAGGCACACCTCTGCCCTTCAACTCTTATTGTTATGCTCACATTATCAAATTACATGGAATTTGTCTCTCTAGGCTCTGGTTTCCTCAAGGGCAGCCGCCACCACCTCCTATTCATCTTAGTAAGTTCAGATCTCAGTGTGGCATTTGGCACTCAGCAGTCTCACATATGTTTGCTGAGCTGCAACTCCAGGCTCTGCCCCCTGAGATGGCTCTTTTGGCAAACAGAGGAGCTCAGCCTGAGCCAAAGTGTGCCTGCTTCCCTACATAACAGAGGAAGGTCAGCACAGCTGAGAGCTCCTGAGAGCTCTGAGACATGGCTGTTGTTGTTTAGGTAAATTTGAAAAGTGGGAAGAGCATATACTATGGACTCCAAACACAGAATCCAAATACATCCAGTTGAAATCTTAGCTAACACAACCTTGGGAGAGAAGTTTAATCTCTTTGTGTCTCAAGTGACTTGTCTATAAAATTATGAATAATGATTAGTTTAAATGGAAAAAAATTTTGTAAAACCCCTAGTGAGTAGCTGGTACAAAGTTAAGTGCCCAACAAATGTTAGTTTCAAGTACCTTGAAATAGACTGATGCTGGTTATCTGAAACACAAGATCTTTCGGTTTTTTGCATAACTTAAAAATGTATCATCTATCATGTCTAACTGTAATTATTAGTACTAGTTGACTTTCACCTCTTAAGTGTCTATTATATGGCAGGGACTATGCAAGACCCTTAAGATACACTTTCTCACTTCGTCCTCATGATGGTGGCAGTGTGATGATGATGAAAATAATAACTAACTTCTTACGGAGTTCTTACTATGTGTTAAGCACTGTTCTGAGTCCTGTCCAAGTATTTAGTCTTCACAGTAACCTTTTGAGATAGGAAGAATACCCCCATTTTACAGATGAGGAAACTGAATCTGAGAGTTGTTAAGCAATGTGACCAGGCTACATATTATGAACTAAGGCTGGGATTAGAATTCAAGTCTTCCTGATGCTTAACTTCTTAAAAGTGAACGTGATCGTTTTATTTTATTTTTAACACCCTTCCTAGTAATGCCTCCTCCCTTTTTGGTCACTTTATATTGCTCAGCAAATACTGTAATAGGTAAAAGAAACACTAGATAATTTTCAGCCTGAAACTATTCAATGAGATCATAGGAGTCACTGATGGTGACCTTGAGAGATAATATTTTGTAGACTGTCTCCACAAAGATCACCTACTCGTGTTATGATAGACCATTTCTTTGGAAATGGTGGCAACATGTAATAGTCAATAAGTGACTTATACTTACCATACTATATTGTACTTGAATGTACATAGATTAGATTTTGAGCTATAGATTTGCTTTAATAAGAGCTGACTCTTTGATCTAGAGAAATTTAAAGAACTAGAGTTAATTGCTCATTCACTCAATTCACTGGGTCCCTGATAAATCCTCAGGATTCAGAGATGATTAAGTCATGGTTTCTGTTTCCAATGTACCCACCGTCTTCTGGGAAAGACTCCCAAGAAAATGTATGCCACATAGGAAGACAAGTAGAAGTTCCCATTTAAAGATCCAAAGTAGAATTCCAGCATTTTGAAACAGTTCTCTGTGCAGTGTCTAGAACTCCCTACTTCATTGAATCCTCAAAAGTGAATTGGCCTACAACTATGGAAAACAGTATGGAGGTTCCTCAAAAAACTAAAATATAATTGCCATGTGATCCAACAGTCCTACTTCTGGGCATATATTCAAACAAACTTATACTTTAAAAAAATACATGGACCCCAGTGTTCATAGTAAAGCCATTCATGAATAGCCAAGACATGGCAACAATCTAATCTCCATCAACAGATGAATGGATAAAGAAGATGTGGTGCACATATACAATGGATTATTGCTCAGTTTTAAAAAAATAATGAAATAATGCCATTTGTAGCAACATGAATGGACCCAGAGATTATCATACTATGTGAAAGAAGTATGATCAGAAAGAGAAAATACCATAAGATATCACTTATATGTGGAATCTAAAATATGACAGAAATAAAATAGAAGCAGACTCACAGACATAGAGAAGAGACTCGTGGTTGCTAAGCAGGAAAGGGGTTGGGGGGAAATGGACTGGGAGTGTGGGATTAGCAGGTGAAAACTATAATATAGAGAATGGATGAACAGTAAGGTCCTACATACAGAAGCCCACAAATACTGGAGCGGATAGCCTATCCCTTCTCCAGCGGATCTTCCCGACCCAGGAATCAAACTGGGGTCTCTGATATGCAGGCAGATTCGTTACCAACTGAACTATCCGGGAAGCCCCACTTATGGAACAGGGAACTGTATTCAAAATCTGGGAGGGAACCATGTGAAAAGAATATGAAAAAGAATGGATATGCATACATATGTATATTTATATTTACACATATATAACTGAATCACTTTGCTGTACAGGATAAACACCTCCCAATCAACAGTTGTGCCATCCTCCTCCCCAATTCCAGCTCTCTGCTCAGTCTTTCCCCCACAAGCTCCCAAGCACAGCACTGATATTCAGGGTGGACGAGAAGGCCCTGAGCAAACATTGACTCTTGAAAAGTTAATACTTTACAAATTAACTGCTGCTGATAAAAAAAAAAAAATCAGGGCCTGTGCTGCAGGGATTCAGCCTTGATATGCATGCAACCAGCTTTCTCCAGTGGTGAATAAATCAGCAGGGCCAGCCAGGTGGTTCCTTTAATAAAAGGCTTAGAGAGGTAAGTAAGACTCCTATCCTCTCCTATCATAACCACAGAAGTTCTGGGGAGCATGAGTGGTCGCTCCAACCACAAATATTTACTGCATCATCAGAAGTCCTTTGAGATACACGTGCAGTAGTCTTTCATGGTGCCATCTTGATAGGGTCCGCTCTTCATTCCAGGAAGGGCACCCAGGGTTTTTTTTTCAACAGTGTATGCCTGTTCTTCTATGCCGTTGGCCTTTGCAAATAACTTCTCTACTGAGAGACATCGACCCTCCCTGGAGAGGCAGACATCTCTAATTTCTAATAGACGGACACACAGTCCCCTTTCTTAAGCTGCTTGAGAAAACGTGGGGCTTCAGTGGGCATACAGAGAAATGTGCGAAGAGAAAGTGGAGAAAGAGAAAGCAGTTACATGGAGCAGTCCATGTCTTTGCAAGCTGAAAAAGGGAGCTCAAAGGAGCATACAGAATCAGAATTATTTTGCCTAGAAAAAAGGTGGCTAGGAAGAGAGAAGGAGATGGCTCTATTCAGCCTACGGATTATCATAAAAAGAAACCTACAGAGGAAGTTGAAGAGGATGAAATAAACTTCTGCTGCAGAAAATAAGCTACTGGATGAAACTGTTGTTGTGATGCAGAAGAGGTATTTTTCTTCCCTGCTCTAGTAGGCTGTATGGGATGGCACATAGAGAAGATAGGTTAACAAAAGAATGCACTTGGTAATTTTAGTAATGTTCTCGGGTGGAGAACAAGAAAAACATCTCACATAATAGCCTGTGAAAGCTATGCTAAGAAGAAGCCCATTTGACATAAGAAGGTTCAGATTGGCTGTTGATTATGATCTCCTCACCCCACTGCCCTGCCCAAAGCAGAATCCAGGGAAGCAGACAGATAATCACACTCACACACACACATTCCCACATCTGCTCACACATGCACATTCCCACAGCCATGCATAACCACAGTCACACCTGCTTACACATGCACTCACACGTGTTCAGAGGTGCACACACACACACACAGTCAGACACAAGCCATCTGGACAAGAAGTGTTCTGAGGAATTCCTTTCTGAGGGATTGGCCTGAAAAGCCTCAGCCTGGAGGGTGGGAAGACAGGGTGGTCTTGGGTAGAGCAGACTCTCAGTGTCGTCAAAGGGCACCAAGGGGCCTGGGAACTCCTTCCACCGCCCAAAGGAGGTCTTAGCAGCCATGATTCTGGGGATAGTTCCTCTGGCCAGAGCTAATGAGTTTGGGGACTGAACTCCTGACACTCACCTAAGTTAATCATATCACGTCTCTTGGAAGCTGAAGTTTGGACCAGAAAGACAAAGAAGCATTGGCACTGAATCATACTGTCAGTGGGCCTCTCAAGAGAAGGAGTATCTCTGCATCTACCCTGCCTCAGGCTTATTTGCTGAGTCCTTCCTTAGATTCTGTGAGATACCACGGCTGACTCCCGGTGAACATCTAAAGCTAGATTAGCTCTGACTTGTTTTACTTGCAAACATAAAACATGCACACCATCCATTCTAATCCTATTCAAACACCTACTCATGCCTACGCCTCCAGTTAGAAGCCACCTTTTCATCCTCAGCACACCCACAGGGTGTTTACGTCTCTATTTTCTTCCTTGTACTATCTCTTTCTCTCTTACGTTCAGCTCTAGACTGTAAGTTCTTTGAAGGTGGAAGGCATTTCTTATTCATCCTTTCAGCCCGTGCAGTGCCCTGCACACAACAGCTCTGGATAAGCATTTGTTGGACAAGTAAGGAAATGCATGATTGAACAAGTTAATAAACAAATAAACAAGCTCAAGGGCCCTTAGCCCTGATGCTAAGTATTTCTTCTATTTTCCCTCAGGAATTCATGAAATCGTGATCCTCGAATCTAAACATCTTCTTGGGTGAATCAGCTCATCTTCTTCCATTTTACCAATTCGTTGATGCACAGCCATGTGCCAGACACAGCATATACAAAGATGAACAAGATATGGATTCTGTACCCAAGACCCTGTGATTCCACTGCACTGAGGAAATGAGGCAAAGGAACACAGCTCTCCACCCTGGGCCACAACCCTGCACAGCCCATTCTCGGGAGGTGTAGAAGCGGGAAGTCACATACTGCCCATCCACCCAATCTTCCAACAAGATCATATTAAAGCCATTTTTCAAG
This sequence comes from Bubalus bubalis, assembly GCF_019923935.1. Lineage (NCBI taxonomy): Eukaryota > Metazoa > Chordata > Mammalia > Artiodactyla > Bovidae > Bubalus > Bubalus bubalis. The sequence continues at coordinate 7,161,181 of NC_059161.1, forward strand.
CCTGAGTAAGATGTTTATGACCTGATAGGCGATGGCTGGCAAACTCATTCCATCATAAATATCATAGCAGATAATATGCTTCAGTATAAGTGATGCATCTGCCTATGCGGGCGTCCTCAGAGTGACTAATGCTTCTTCAATGTAGGCTTCTTAAAGATAAACAAATCATGGGCTGTAATTATCAGACGGCTTGATTTTCTTTTTTATGAGCTTTTCTTCACCTTAATCACATTCAAAATGGGAAAATGGAAGCTACAACTGGGACCTCAAGAAGGGAAGGAAAAGGATCTGCTCCCTCAGCAGCAAAGCGGCTGTCAGATAGCCATCTAAAGAAGGAGCTGGCATTTCCATGGCTCTGGAAAGAAAGGAGAGACTCAGCAACAGGAAGATGTGTAGAAAGTAGAGAAATCAAAGATGTCTAAGAAATAAAGAAATTATCTGTCTCTCAGTCTCTCTCTATCACACACACACACACACAAAATGCAGATAAATTCGTCTCCACTGCAGACGTGCACATTGTCTAGCCCACTGTGACTCTTGAATCTAACCCTCCTTTTGGAAGCAGCCTTTCTTGTATCCCCTCCAAAGCTTTGCGACTTCAATATTACAAATGCCCCACATCCTTCACCTCCCTATAGACTCTTATCTGCTCTCATCAATTATTCCACCAAAATGTTTCTTTTTTGATTTCTGAAAAAAAAAAAAATCTTATGAAAGGGACCAGATTCTATTGGATTACTCTCTTCTCCTGAGAAACCAGAGAAATATTTCAAGGTGGAAAGGAAATATGTCATTAAAAAGTAATCAATACATCAGAGGGTCACAGTGTAGTGTGAGAATAACCTTTGAGTTAGACGTCAGAATATCTGGGTTTAATTAAGACCATTTCTTAGCATGTGACATTCCTTCACTACTCTTCAAGTCTGTTTTTTCCTCACTTAAAAATGGGAATCACCCATCTGCAAGTTACTTTAAAGGTTTGATATAATAGTATTTTTGAAAGTCCCTATCACCTTCCGAATATTCAGTAAATATTTATTTCATCCCAGCATCCTAAGTCTGGACAATAAAGGGCTATAAAACATGCACAGCATCCTACAATGTACTATTGAAGGTTCTTTCCTGTTAACAACATTCTCCAGAGGCAGGCGAGACCAAAATGGTTTTCTTAATTTATTGATGAAGACATTGGAGCACAGAGCGGTTAAGATACTTGCCCCAAGGCCACGTGGAGATTTAAAACCCAGATTCTTGAATCTTTCTGTCTTTTTGAAGAAAGCATACTCACTTGGGAAGATCAGGTCAAAGGAGTTTCCCTTCGTGAAATATTTACAAACCCTGACACTTCTGAGCAGAGAAGCAGTCCACAGGGCTGTTGAGTTGTGAGTCCAGCAGAGGTGAGCTTTGCCCTCAAAGAGAAAGAGCCAGCTGATACCAGAAATGCAGTGGATGAGGTTAATAGCTTGGGTCTGAAAAAAATGAAGCTGTGAATGGGGAAATAAGGATTCTAGAACCTAGTGATAAGTGTACTAGTTTCCTAAGTCTACAAACAGAATGGCTTCAAACAACATATACTCCCACAATTCTGGAGGCTAGAGATACAAAGTCAGGGTGAAGGCAGGGCCATGCTTTTTGAAGGTGAGGGAAGAGCCCTTCCTCGCCTCTCCCTGGCTTCTGGCCATGGCCAGCTGTCCCTGGCGTTCCTTGACTTGGAGATACATCATCTCCTAAGTGTGCCTCCAGCGCCACACAGGTTCTCCCTGGGCTCATCTGTTTCAGAGCCTCTCCTCTCCTTTTAAGACAGCATCATATGGGATCAAGGGTGCACCCTTCTCCTGTATGGTCTCATTGTAAGAGCTAATTTCACTTCGGACAATCTTATTTCCAAGTAAGTTCGCATTATGAAGTTCTAGGTAGAATGTGAATCTGGGACAGGGACTGTTACTATTGAAGCAAGTTCAATAGGGAAAGGAGAGCCAGGCAGAGGAGAGAAAGACTGAGCAACTGGAAGAGAGAACACAAGAGAGAAGAGAAGGCAGGGAGAAGGAGGAGGAGGAGAAAAAACAGCAGGAGGAGAAAGGTGGGAAGGAGGGGAAGAGGAAGGGGAGAGGAGGAGAGAGGAGGCAAAAGCAGGAAATGAAACAGAGAAGCAGGAGGAGTCAGAACTCGAGACAGAGACTAGACTCAGAAGGAAGAGAAAGTAGAATATAAAGGTGCTGGTGAAGGAAAGAAACACACACGCAACTCCTGCACATAAAGCATGAGAAACAGAGAGGAACATTTCTGTATTTAAAGAATTACCCGCAAATATGCACCTTCTTTCTGACTAGATCTCTAATGAACAGCCCTAAAGCTGTTAATGGGGCCTGAACTGCCTCCTGGAAAATGATCCAACCATTCTCGCTGGGGTTAATAGTGGACTCCATAAGAAAGGTCAGCTAGATGGGTTCCTGGCAATCCCTAGTGGTTTCCATGTTATTACCCACCTCTATGACTGTGGCTCCAGGGACTCTCAATTTTAAAGTTGAGAACCTGGGTAATGGTCAAAAATAGCTTTTTTTTTTTTTCCCAGAAAGCCAGTTCCAGGGACGTCTCGTGTTCATTCACTTCCTACTGAGAAGAAAATGAGCTACCCAGGAGATGTGATGACATCTTCCCTCAAGGAGCATATGGTCCTGGTCTCTGGCAAGCTGTGAAACATCCCTCTGTACCTGTTATTCATCCACAGATGTTATCCATTGTTATTTTTCAGACCCCGTGTCCTGATCTTTTCCAAATTCCTGGAGTTTCCCAAGATCTCCAGAGGGAGACAGTCACTTCAGCATCAGCCAAAACAGACACCAGGCAAGAAGAATCATAAATTAACAGCAGGAAGGCAGTCTTGGAGCTGATGGGGGAACACCAGTGTGTATGCATGCATGCACATGTGTGTGTCTGTGTGTGTCTGGGGGTGTCTGGGGGTGTGTGCAAAGGCAGGCTTTCATGGAGAATAAAGTGGAGTCAGAGGAAGCCCGTCCGTAGAGACCTAGCCGTTTCCAAGCTTTGGGACTCTAGAATCCTCTGTCATCAAACAGTTACTCACAATGAAAAGTCTCATAAAACAAGCAGAGTTTAGAAACTAGTGTCTCCCCTTGCTTTTTTTTTTTTTTGCCATATTGAAAATTGAGTTCAACTTTCAGAGTAAAAACTCCCCATTCCTTCCCATCATAAAAATTCTTACCTTAGGAGAGAGAACCATAGGCTTGCATGTATCCACAAAGAAATTTCTCACAGCAGCTTGACCTGGCTATTACTTTGAATGGAGAGATACAGGTCAAAGGCAGAAAGGCAGACTCAAGTTAACACAGTGCCATCTTTGGCCACTGAGCCATCCCTTTGGAGTAGCAAAGAGAAAGAGCCATCTCCTTGCATTTTCTGCATTTTGGAAGCCTCTAAGCTTCTGAGCTTCTCATCTTCCTTTTTACAGCAGCAAATATCATAAAATACACATGCCCATCTCTAGGATTGGAGAAGGAAATGGCAACCTACTCCAACATCCTTGCCTGGAAAATCTAACGGATAGAGGAGCCTGGTAGGCTACAGTCCACGCGGTTGCAAAGAGTCGGGCACGACTGCACGGCTACCACTTCATCTCTAGGAAGAGCCACAGAAAAGGAAGTATAAGTCATTTATCTCACTTGGCCACACAATGGAGAGGCTATTATTCATTCTTTCATTCTCTTATTTACTCATTCATTATTTTTCTTCTTCACCACACTTTTATTGGACTATGTTAAGCACTGGAGGTACCACTACAAAGAGAAAAAAACCATCAAATTCAGTCTCCAATTTTGACTCAGGGCAAATCCAAATCTTATTCAGAGCAAAACAAGGAAAAGGAACCCTGGAAGCTGAGGTCTTGGGGTCATGAATTATATTACCATTATTATATGGTTCTACCTGAGGGCAGGCCTTTGCCATCTCCCCCTGGGGCTGGGGTCGCTCTAGGTGAAATCACAGACAACGGTTTGGAGCCTCTTGCAGCCCTGGGCCACACCTCCACCAGGCATATAGCCACTCCCTGATGACCTACTGGCTTAATTCATTCTCATGAGCTATGGCACTCCAGCCACTTAATGGGAAAAAACCACAGGGCCAAGAAGCTTAGAAGTCTACAAAAGACTGGAAACTTGGATATTTGAGAAGAGAAGCGGTTCCCACGTGGTGCTAGTGGTAAAGAACCCGCCTGCCAATGCAGGGGACATAAGAGACACAGGTTCGATCCCTGGGTTAGGACGATCCCCTGGAGAAGAGCATGGCAACCCACACTAGTATTCTTGCATAAAGAATCCCCATGGACAGAGGAGTCTGTCTGGCTGCAGTCCATAGGGTCATATAGAGTCAGACATGACTAAAGCGACTTAACACACACACATGCATGCACAAGGTTATTACTGGTTCTCTTTCACAATAGAGACTGCCCCAGGGTTCCAGACTGAAGGAGAGAAGGCAGAGAGCACATGAGTGTGAAACAATAAAATGAGCGGACCTGGGTGATAACAATACTGAATAAAGTCTGGGCTGACACTATGTACCTATAGCTTTCCTGCTGGGAGAACCCTCAATGTAAGAAATACCCACCCTGTAGATTTTAATATCCAGTATATTTTTGTATTTCACTTGAAGATGTTCCCTTATCATCTTATCAGCAACACTTTTATTTGAAAGCAACAGAGATGAACTCAGCAAACTTGTCATTTGTGCGTTATCTCCTATATCCATCCTCTGCCCTCCCCTTGCTCTGTCCTGTATGGCAGGGATTGACAAGGCTCCCTTGCAGCTGGCCTCCGGGTAAGTTCTGCCAGTAGTGCCTGGAGGAAAGGAGGAGGGATAAGTCAGGATGTTTTTTCCTGTCTTGCTTTGCCTCAGGCCATGTCTCTGATTCTGGCTGTGTCTCCTTAGCTCCACCTCCCACGAGACAGGCTGATTCAAATTTGCACTGGTTATCTCAGCCTCCAGGATCAGAAAACACATGCGCCACCATGACTCTGGTCCTAGGAGAGGCAGCACATTTCTGCACCTGTTAATCTTTGGGTTGCTTCAACATTCCTTGTTTGGTTTTTTGTTTCTCCATTACTCTGTATTTAGTTCCTGATATTAAATACGCTTAGGTGACAAGCCTAGAGTGGTTTCTTTTTCCTATCAGAAATTTGATACCTTCTGATTAGTCTGAGTAGAAAAGTAATTTATTAGGAGAATGATGGGTCATTTGTAGAACTGCCAGAAATGAGAGAAGCTACATAACAAGACCCATTCAGTTCAGTTCAGTTCAGTTCTGTTGCTCAGTCGTGTCCAACTCCTTGTGACCCCATCGACTGCAGCACGCCAAGCCTCCCTGTCCATCACCAACTCCTGGAGTTTACTCAAACCCATGTCCATCGAATCAGTGATGCCATCCAGCCATCTCATCCTCTGTTGTCCCCTTCTCCTCCTGTCTTCAATCTTTCCCAGCATCAGGGTCTTTTCAAATGGGTCAGTTCTTTACATCAGGTGGCCAAAGTATTGGAGTTTCAGCTTCAACACCAGTCCTTCCAATGAATATTCAGGACTGATCTCCTTTAGGATGGACTGGTTGGATCTTCTTGCAGTCCAAGGGACTCTCAAGAGTCTTCTCCAACACCACAGTTCAAAAGCATCACTTCTTCGGCACTCAGCTTTCTTTATAGTCCAACTCTCACATCCATCCATGACTACTGGAAAAACCAACAAGACCATAGCCAAATTCAATCCACAGAACCACAGTGAGTGGTCCTGAATAGCTACTGCTGAACACAGGAACTAAGGGCCACACTCCCAACATCTGTACTGGCACAGGACACCAGCCCTACCCTCTGCTGCCCTTAGAAACCAGCTCCCAAGCAAAGTCCAGGTGGCTTTATGTCATTTATCCCACTTTATGTCATTTATCCCACTTCTAAGTATAGAAGATTGGAAATTGAGTATCTAAACTTTGTAGCAGAGCCATGATCTGTTTTTCAGTAAGACTTCTAGAGTCAAGAATTCTCCAAATATGAAAAAGGAGATGAGATGTGGGACTGGGGCAGAAGACTGCTGGGTCCCAGGCTGAGCAGCTGGAGTCCATCCCCGGTGGACAGATGCTCCACAACAGCAGAACGGAGGAGAAGCAGAGCCTTGCTCGGATAAGAGATTAAAGACTGCACATATTCCCCATTCTCAAAGTCAAGGAGACCTTTCCGACTTTACACGCACAGAAAGGCTCCTTGGAAGTCAGAAAGGGAGGGGGCGCCACCCCGTAGTAGGTGATGTCAACCTATCCCTAGGCCTCTTGACTAGAATCCATCTTGGCTGAGAGATACTCATGCATAGAGGAAGACCCTGAGATATACCAAATACAGACTCAGAATTAAGTAAAACAAGATAACTGGCCAAAGGAAACCTGGAAGAAATGTTCCATATGAGTGACTCAAACTGATTTGGGATGCAGGCAGCTGTGGTTCAAATGGGAAAGAATCCCCTGCGATGCAGGAGAGGGGGGTTCGATCCCTGGGTTGGGAAGATCCCCTGGAGAAGGGAATGGCTACCCACTTCAGTATTCTTGAAGAATTCCATGAACAGAGAAGCCTGAGGGGCTACAGTACATGGGATCACAAAGAGTTGGACCTGACTGAGCAACTAACACTTTACATTACCAGTAAGCAGCAGCTTGCAAGAGGCAGCGAACAGTAGTTGGAAGAAGATTTTAGTTCCCAGACCAGAGTCTTAACCACTGGACCAAAAGGGCAAGCAGTTAGGTCCACAGTCCCCAGTTCTTGCCCACCTTGTCAAGAAAGAATTCAAGTGAGGAGGCAGAAAATAAACAGAAAAGCAAAAAATTTATTGGAAAAGAAAAGGACATGCAGAAAGATACATGGACGAACTCAGAGCAAGAATATCATCATTGGGAAGTTTAAATCCTGGGTTTTTGTCTTCTTTTTGGTGAATCATATTGTTTTGATCCCATGGCTAAACAGATGGATCCCCCTGTAAAGGCTTCTGTGAGCGGAGAACCAGACACACTATGGTTTGGCATCTCTTGTCATTTTGACCTCCTGAAGGCTTTTGCACGCGTATAGTGCCTCCCTTGCCCCAAGGATGGGAAGTATGTGACCTCTTGATCTTTTAACAAAGTTTAGTCCCACTCTATATGATAATGCCCAAAGTCCATTATTTACCTTTACTCCTGTTATTGGTCTTTATATCAAAGTGTAGATCTCAAAATATATACAGGAATTTGATTACAGATATGTAGTCCTGGGGTCCATTTTTCTCTTGCTTCCAAAAATGTAAACAGATGGCAGATGGCTGATGATAAATGTCCACGGGGAGTTCATCTTCCCACCTGAGAGTATGTGAACAGGAGCCCAATTGTAAATGCCAGGCCTGGAGCCCTTCTATTTCCTACCTCCAAATGACCAGGAAGGCACAGCTCTCTCTGAGCCCATCTGTGTGTCTATCCCCACTATTCTTTTCCTCCTATTCGTTACTTGTTTCACTCTTTTTGTCTCTGTATGGAAATTCATTTCTACACAGTTGACAGGTGAGGGCCTTGCCACTGGCCCCCGGTCTCTGGTGGCCTAGTGATTAAGATTCGGGGCTTTCACGGCCTTGGCTCAGAGACCTCAGTCTCTGGCTAGGAACTGAAACCCTGCTTCAAGTTGCTGTAGGCTGAGGCCACCTGAAACCAGGACAGCCAAAAAAAAAAGGAAAATATTTATCACCGGACTAAGAGCAGGATTTGAGGGTTGCGTGGCAATGCTAGGGTTAGCATGTAAACAGAGTCTGTCTAGGATGAGAGGGCTGATGGTGCTAGTATAAAATGAAAATGCCTCCTGCCATGGTAACAAACAAGAAATGGTACAGCCATCAGTGATTTCTGGCCTCCAAATGTGAATGAGCTCCCCGAACTTCTATCTGATTGCTGAGGAGCCGGGGGAATACAAAAGGCAAGGTGAGCAACTGACCTCAGATAGCTGAGATGCAAATGAAAGGAATGAATTCAGGGAGCCCAGAGGCTAGCATCCTCCCATATATAGAATGCTAAATTCCTTAACTTGATAACCTGATCTTTGCTGTTCAGACTGCCTGTGCCCTTTGTTGCAAACTTGTATATAGCCTGACTTGCCCTCCTGCCTCCTGGAGCCATTTTCTTAGAGCTCCTGAAATGCTGTCTCCTGAACTCAGAGTCCTAAACATTCCCACCAAATACAATAACTCTCTCCTTTCAGGTTGTGACTATATTTTTTAGGCGACAATAGAAAGTCTAGAACTCTGTGTGGGAGCCTTTGATTATCTAGTTCTTTTCTGCCCAAGCATTGCCAGCCATATCAGGGAATGAATCCTACTTCCAGTCCTTACTGCTTGTACGAGCTTGGTGGGCTTCTGTGCTCATATTTTTAGAGATTGAGATTTCTTGAGTGTTTCTCAAAACTTAGTATGTAAGTACATAAGTATCTGCCATCTTAGTGAGTTTGTTAAAAGGGCAGATTCCTTCTTGACACCCCTTAGAGATTCAGTTCATTAGATCTGGAGTGATTCTGTTGTAGAGGGTCCATAGCCTGTTGTCAAATGCAAGTTCCCCATGCTAGATACACAGTGAGGCCAAACAAACCGAAATGTCAGAAGTTTGGAGTAGAGAAAGGTTTATTTCAGGATCAAGCAAAGAGAATGGGTGGCTCGTGGCCAAAATAAAACCAAACTCCCCAATGATTTGGGGGGAAACGTTTTTAATAGGCAAAACTTGGGGTAAGAGCTGTGGAGTATGTAACTTTATTCTGTTTGGTTTGAAGGCAATGGCACCCCACTCCAGTACTTTTGCCTGGAAAATCCCACGGATGGAGAAGCCTGGTAGGCTGCAGTCCATGGGGTCGCTAAAGTCAGACACAACTGAGCAACTTCACTTTCACTTTTCACTTTCATGCATTGGAGAAGGAAATGGCAACCCACTCCAGTGTTCTTGCCTGGAGAATCCCGGGGGCGGGGAAGCCTGGTGGGCTGCCGTCTATGGGGTTGCACAGAGTTGGACACGACTGAAGCGACTTAGCAGCAGCAGCAGCAACAGGCAGTTACCTCCAAAACAGGCTCCAAAATCACTGCAGATGGTGACTGCAGCCATGAAATTAAAAGACGTTTGCTCCTTGGAAGAAAAGCTATGACCAAACTATACAGCATTTTAAAAAACAGAGACATTACTTTGCCAACAAAGGTCCCTCTAGTCAAAGCTATGGTTTTTCCAGTAGTCATGTACAGATGTGAGAGTTGGACCATTAAGCTGAGCACCAAAGAATTGATGCTTTTGAACTGTGGTGTTGGAGAAGACTCTTGAGAGTCTCTTGACTGCAAGAAGATCCAACCAGTCCATCCTAAAGGAAATCAGTCCTGAATATTCATTGGAAGGACTGATGCTGAAATTGAAACTCCAATACTTTGGCCACCTGATGTAAAGAACTGACCCATTTGAAAAGACCCTGATGCTGGGAAAGATTGAAGGCAGGAGGAGAAGGGGACGACAGAGGATGAGATGGCTGGATGGCATCACTGATTCGATGGACATGAGTTTGAACAAGCTCCAGGAGTTGGTGATGGACAAGGAGGCCTGGCGTGCTGCAGTCCATGGGGTCTCAAAGAATCAGACATGACTGAGTGACTGAACTGAACTGAACAGGGCAGTGCTCCAGGAATCCTGTGCTCAGCCTGAAGTTGCCCTCTTCCAGCTGGGTGAATGGTCTAGTTTCTGTAGGAAAAATTCAAAGATACTGTTATGTATATCCCTTGAGGAAGATCCAGGATCCCGCTTTAATCGTTGCACCACCTTTCTTGACTGCTCCTCCTTTGTTTCTGCCTTCCCTTACTTCCCTGATTTGCAAGTGCTTGAACCTGCCCTGTGGTACTCAGGGAAGGTCTGGGCAGACAAAGCCTTTTCCCTACAAATGCGCAATGGGGACATGTAAAGGATTTGGACCTAGGAGGGCCTCACAGGGCCCTGCTCAGTTTCAAGGCCACACTTTGAGACCCACCAGCCCACCCGGCTTCTGGGTCCTATCCATTCTTGACGTGGTTCTCTCATTCATTCTCTCAGCACTTCCCAGCTTTCAAGTGGGCTTGGGATTTGAGTTTGGATGAAACCATGTCTTCCTATGATCCAAGTGGAGATGTGCACCTTAGTCCAAGCTCCACCCCGACCTACTGTATCAGAATCTCAGAGCAGAAATTGAGCTGACATAAACAGTTCAAAAAGTCCCACACGTGTCTGTTGTGTGAACCCTGGGCTCACCGCCTCAGTACCACACATGACTCCAGCCCTTTCGTCCCTGTTCCCAGCTCCACTGACGCCTTAACTTCCTGCAGGGTTTCCTGGAGGATGGGGTACCTCTTGTTGATAGATGTTGCTTCCAGCTCCCTGTCAAAAAATCCATCTCTTCATTTTCTAAGACTTCATCCATACCCATTTGGCAGGAGACTACATTTCATTACGTTCATTACCCATATGGACAAGCAGCCAAGATTTAATGTCTGTTGGTAAATAATTGCTTTCCTCACTAATAGCTCCTGATGGCCATCCAGAGAGAAGCCAGACCTTCTCAACCACCTAGTCCCCTTTGCTGGCACGCACGCATACAAAAGCCGGAATCTGAAGCCCACACACCCTTAGGACTCCAGTTCGAGCCTCTGTAGCCAGGATGGGGAAATAATAGAGGGCTGACTGCTCCATCCTCACTGTCCAATCCGCACCTCACCTCCTCCGTGGAGCCTTGTCTGGCTCCAGCACCTGTACTGCTTTCTCTTCTCTGATTTCCCACCACCCGTCACGTCACACAGCTTAGCACTGGACTGTGTCCTTCTTTGGAATGCTGTCCATCTGTCTTGTTTGCATACTTACTGCTGATCTAGCAAGTCTGCAGGATCTCTGAGAGCAGGATCCAGGTTTGAGACCTCTTTTGATGAAGCAGGGAGGTAAAAAGAGGGACAGATCTAGGATCAGCTCAAGAACCTCACCCTGGGGCTTCCCTAATGGCTCAGTGGTAAAGACCACCTGCCACGGCAGGAAACATGGGTTTGATCCCTGATCCAGGAAGATCCCACATGCCTTGGAGCAACTAAGCCTGAGAGCCACAACTATCGAGCCTGTGCTCTAGAGCCCAGAACAACTACGGAGACTATCACCACAACTGCTGAAGCCCACGTACCCTAGAGCCCATGCTTCGCAACAAGAGACACCACCACGGTGAGAAGCACCGCAACTAGAGGGGAGCCCATGTGGGAATGAAGACCCAGCACAGCCAAGAGCAAGTGGATAAAAGTGTGTGTGTGTGCACATGTGTGTGTCTAAAAAGAACCTCACTCTGAAGTGAGACAGGAGCCGAAGATACTGACAGCAGAGCAGAGTCTGGAAGCATCTCCCTTCCCAGGTGAAGTCGAGGTACAGTGTTCAAGGCTGCTGTCACCCCAGAATGTTTCAGGTCACAGGTGCTAAAGGGAGATCCACTTGTTGGGGAGGGAGAGGACCAAAGTCATAGCACAAGGCAAAGAACCCAAGTATCAGTTGATATTTAGGACTCATACGAGAGGAAACAGTCACCACCCAAAGAGTGTCGGTTGCCAATCAGGCCCTAAGCAATGGGGCATCGGGAATGATCCACCAGTCCTTCCCATCCAGGGAGAGGCAGGACCGGCCGCGCAAAGCGCTAGGATGGGATTCAAGTCAGGTAACTAGTTGTAGATAGATTGGACTTGTGGAAAGAAAATCGATCAAAGACAAATTGAGGTCAATCAGACAGAAAAGAGACCTGCCTCCAGGGACTGACTTTGCCCAGAAACCCTAGCAGCTCCTCTGCCCTCCTCCACCACCTCAGGGGACATGTCCAGGCTGAGAACTGGCTACCTTTCTCTCCTTACCACAGTTCTGTGGACAGTCCTCTTTGCAGGTGGTCCCAGACATCTGCCTCACTCTGTGAATTAATTCTTGATTCCCAAGGTTTCATCATCCAAGACTCTGACTGTGTTCATCTTTGACTCAAGTGGCAGAAAATTGTGGAAATCAGGTCCTGGTTGGTAATTTTCAAGCCCACAGTCATTGGAATTGTGTTAAGTATGTACTTGATGCCCATCTGCTCCAATACATGAAGTAAACTCAGCTCACTCAAGTGCATGCTGGGAGGGTGTGGACAACTCCCTGCTGGTAATGGCAGGCCAGATTCAGAATCCATCGAAGCTTCCCAGGTATCCTCTCTGTCACTCCCTACTTTATCGTTTTCTTAAGATCAAGGAGAAAATGAAAGTTGCTCAGTCGTATCTGACTCTTTGCAACCCCATAGACTATGCAGTCCATGGAATTCTCCAGGCCAGAATACTGGAGTGGGTAGCCTATCCCTTCTCCAGTGGATCTTCCCAACCCAGGGATCAAACCCAGGTCACCCGCATTGCAAGAGGATTCTTTACCAGCTGAGCCACCAGGGAAGCCCAGGATCAAGGAGACCTGGGTACAAATCCAAACCACTTAGTAGTCCAGAACCTTCTGTAAGTTAACCTCCCCAAAAGATGGAGATACCAAATTCTGTGGATCAGAGGCCTCTGCCCCCAGTCACTGGATGCCAACTGGCCAGCCTGCTCCTCCTTGCCCTTACACATCAAAAAGTAGGGCCTGAGAACCGGTACTCAGTGAACACACTGACTTGACTTGACTAAGGATATCAAGCTGTAGGCAAGGTCCCACTTACAGCAAGTGGGAGGCCCACCAACACAGTGCTTCTGGGTACCAGAGACGTCACAGGTCAGTGCTTGGGGGAAGAGCCAATAAAATGCAAACTGCTAGACCATTTGCAAGGCTAGACACAGGCTCTCTTGAAAGATGAATCACCATAGAAATATGTAACATCATAGCAGCATTAAGGCATGAGTCATGTTCAAAAGATGGATGAAAGGATTGGGGATGGTGGGGGTTCAGTTCAGTTCAGTCGCTCTGTCGTGTCCGACTCTTTGCGACCCCATGAATCGCAGCATGCCAGGCCTCCCTGTCCATCACCAACTCCCAGAGTTCACCCAGACTCACGTCCATCGAGTCAGTGATGCCATCCAGCCATCTCATCCTCTGTCGTCCCCTTCTCCTCCTGCCCCCAATCCCTCCCAGCATCAGAGTCTTTTCCAATGAGTCAACTCTTTGCATGAGGTGGCTAAAGTACTGGAGTTTTAGCTTTAGCATCATTCCTTCCAAAGAAATCCCAGGGCTGATCTCCTTTAGAATGGACTGGTTGGATCTCCTTGCAGTCCAAAGGACTCTCAAGAGTCTTCTCCAACACCACAGTTCAAAAGCATCAATTCTTCGGCACTCAGCCTTCTTCACAGTCCAACTCTCACATCCATACATGACCACAGGAAAAACCATAGCCTTGACTAGATGGACCTTTGTTGGCAAAGCAATGTCTCTGCTTTTCAATATGCTATCTAGGTTGGTCATAACTTTCCTTCCAAGGAGTAAGCATCTTTTAATTTCATGGCTGGGGGTGGGGGGCGTCAAAGAGGCAGAATGATGGAATGATGTAGGAGCAAGGATCTTTCTTCTCAGGCTACTGCCCCACGCTCTGTTTCAAGGTTTTAGTATGTTTTTAATCACTTTACTACTAATTATGTGAACCAATGGCAGGTGCCTGGTAGAAGAAGAAAATAATGGTTCAAGCATGAGAGTCATTTTCCTATTGATTTCCTTTCTCTTCATTTCCTCTTGACCTCACTAGAGAAGGCGCAAGTCTCACTATTCAAAGAAACCATAACTCAGTCCTCACTCATGGACTTTAAAAAAGTGCTTAATATTTTTCTCCTTATGTCCCAGGGAACCACATTTCAGGTGTTTAATCAATTTTACAGCCTCCAAATATTTAGGATTTATGGAAAGCTTTTAAACTCAGTGGAAAAAATAAAAACAGAATGTCCTAAATTTAAGATAAATTTCTAGTCTCGTTATGGGTGTTAATTTACAATTTGACAATGATTTCAAGGATTTTCTTCAGATCCTCTGTGGCTTATATTTTCTTATTATTCAACCTGGTTTTATTCTCAGTGTCAAATGAGTCACACATTCAGTCACACAGAGGATAATGTCCATCATTCCATACACAGAGCCAGAGTCTTAGTCAATGGAATTATGACCCCCCTGGGAAGAAGACCGAGGCAGTCCTTGTTGTGTTTAATCACCGCTGGTGATGAAAATGCCTAATCCTTCAAAAGACCGACTTGTGGGAGACAATGCCCCTGGGAGCTGAGCCTGAGGTCAGAGTGTCTCAACTGCCCTAAATGAGGCTCCAGCCTTAGCAATGATAACACAAAGGCTTCTTCCAAAGCAATAAAGCGGTTTCCAGAAGCATCCATCGGTCTGACACTCACTGAAGTGGCTTTGTTCCTTGGCGGATCCTTCACTCCCGCTTCCAAGGTGGGAAGAAGGAGCTGGGATTTGGCACCTGTGCTTTAGGAATTGTATTTTCTCCCCCTCGGGTGCAAGACAAGAAGAGGGGTTAAAACTGAGTAGGGAGGTAGAGATTCCGATTGTGGACAGCAGGGAAGATCTTACCACATCGTCATGGCTCCTGTGCGGGGCTGAGAGACACCTCTGTAGCTGCCGTCTCAAAGCACAGCTCAATCTCCATGACCACCCTGGCTTCGAACCTTCAACATCTTCAACTCTGATTTCCTTGGGTGCTGTCCACTGGTCTTCCCACCTGACTCAGCTTTTCTGATTTGCCCTTTCAAACTGATGACTTGTTTCAACAGTCTGTGTAGATTTGGGGTCCAACTACTCCCCCAAGGTGTTCCCTTCAGTCCCATATTCCTCACCTGTAGGCAGGTAATGCCTTCATCTTCACACTCTACCTGGAGCCTCCGGTTCCCCCAGGTTCCTATTTGCCCAGAAGGGAGGCTGGACAGCCTGTGTGATGATCCTTCTCCGAGGGAGAGCGATGTGTCTCTCAGGCGGTCCTGGGGTTCCTGCCCTGTGTCTCCCATCTCCAGTCCAGCATATACCCACAGGGAGCCGCTCATGCCTGCTCACCCACAGGGTGGAGCTCTAGCTCTCTCCCCCACGTTCCCCATCAGAGTCCTGCTTAACGTGTCCCAATAAGGCCTGGCCAGATCTTGTGATATGCAGATTTCTGATCAGGTGAACACACAAGTAAGTTTTCCAAAGCCTATTTAAGGGAGAGTGCCTTAGCCCAAAGAATGAGAGAGAGAATTATAGAACTTCACCTAGACGGATGAAGGGATTTCTTTAGGGAGAATCACTCAGTTCCATTGCTCCAATAAAATTACATAGGATAAAGAAAAAATGCTTTTATCTTTGGCTGTGCTGGGCCTTTGTAGCTGCTTGGGCTTTTCTCTAGTTGCAGCAAGCTTGGGCTACTCTCTAGCTGCGGTGCACAAGCTTATTGCTGTGGCTTCCTGTGCAGCAGAGCACAGGCTCTAGGGTGTAAGGCTTCAGCAGTTGCAGTGTGTGGGCTCAGGTGCTGCAGCTCCTGTGTTCTAGAGCACAGGCTCAGTAGTCGTGGCACACGGGCTTAGATGCTCCATGGCATGTGGGATCGTCCCAGACCAGGGGTTGAACTCGAGTCTCCTGCATCGGCAGGTGAATTCTTTACCACTGAGCCACCAGGGAAGTCCTCAGGCACATTTTAAATTCTCATTTTCCACACTCGTATCTGGTGAGAGAGGCCAGGATCAAGGGGCCAGGGAGGTCCTCAGGAACAGTCCTGGCTCTGCCATCAAAAGCTGTGGGGCCTTTGGCAAGCACCTCAGCTTTCCTGGGACTGCTTCAGCTTCTCAAAAATGCCCTGCTGCTCGCTCAGTCATGTCCAACTCTTTGGGACCCCATGGACTATAGCCCGCCAGGCTCCCCTGTCTGTGGAATTTCCCAGGCAAGTCTATTGGAGTGGCTTGCTACAGAGAAGTAAACTAACATTTCTTTGATACCTACTATGTGCCATGGACTTCCCTGGTGGCTTAGACGGTAAAGTGTCTGCCTACAATGTGGGAGACCTGGGTTCAATTCCTGGGCCGGAAAGATCTCCTGGAGAAGGTAATGGCAACCCACTCCAGTATTCTTGCCTGGAAAACCCCATGGACGGAGGAGCCTGGTGGGCTGCAGTCCATGGGGTCACGATGGAGTCTTCTTCATATAGTATTTTATCTTATCCTGTAAACAACTTACCAAAAGATTGTCTTACTTTTACAAAAAGAAAACTGAAATGGAAAGATTTAAGATAATTAAGCCATGCTACTCAGCTAGTAAATTGCAGAGCTAAGATTCAAACCTGCATCTATACTTTCTCTAAATTCAGGAGTATTTTACTTCAGCACACTTGTCTTGATGTTTGTATTCTTTCCTGAGCAGGAACAGGCAGTGGTGGGCACGACGCACTTTTCTTCATCCTCACTCACTTCTGGCCACAACAGCACCTGATATCCCAATGAAAGATAAAGGTTTTTCCAGCCACACTGGTTCTTGCCCCCCAGGCCCATTAGGGGGCAGGTTGACCTGCCATGCTGCCCCCGCACCACCTTGGGACAAGGCACTTCCCACTCTCAGAGACCCCAGAACCTCTCCGGAGTCCTGTGTTTCTCTTGACTCTGCAGAGCTGCTCCTTGGAGGTGATGTTGCAGAAAGGAAGGATCTGGGTTTGAGCCCCGTGGAAGTTCCCACTAGACTACTATGGCTCCAACTTAATTTATCTGGAAAGTGGAGCCAATTCTTCTCCACCTTCCTATCCATCTAGAGAAGGACATTGCAAAGGCCATGGAGAGCAGAGAGTCTTCTAATTTGGTAACAGTTTTTCTTCTTAGGATGAACAGGATCCTTTCAGGGGCAAGGAAACTATAAGTTCAGGGTCAAGCTGACACTTGAAATGCTTAAATGCTTGAGAAATAGGAAAACAGCCAGATGATCCTCTTAATAAACCCAGTGTTAGTCAAATGGCCTCATATAAGCTTGGAAGCCCCAGCAAAGCCAGATGACTTTCTTCCCAGCCCCAGAGGTCATTCATTTACTTATTTATGATTCAAAGACTGTCACTGAGCACCCAGTCTCTCCCATCCTGATCACCATGCGTCTAAACAACTAGCTTCAAGAGCTTCTAGTGAAAGAGCTGCCAAGAATCACGCACAGCAGGGCCGAGAGGATAACTTCTTCTCTCTCTAACTCCATCTCTTAGCTTCTCGTTAATACAAGAACTCCTGAGACCCTAAGGACTCAGGACTCACGTGGTGTCTAGGTATTAAAAACCTCCCTTCCTCAAATCTAATCCAGTCTCTGTCTCTCTCTGGCTGAGCTGAGGGGCAAGTGTGAGTCAAAAGAGCTAAAGGGTGAAGTAGAGAGCTGCTACAAATTAATAGGGGGAGAAAAGCACAGTGCAGTGGTCTCCCCACCAAAAGAAGCAAGAAACGACTCTTCCTTAGAGTCTTCAGAAAAAGCCTGGCCCTGCTGACACTTTAATTTCAGACTCTCACCCTCCAGAACTCTGAGAAAATAAGTTTCTGTTGTTTTAAGCCACCTAGTTTGTGGTGATTTGTTAGGCTGGTGCTAGGAAACTAATATACACACCATGGGGGTAAAATGGCAAAGTGATATTGAAAAAGTAAATCATGAAAGAAATGCAAATACAATTTTAAAATGTAAACAATGTTCAACCTTGATGGTAATAAAAGAAATGCGACTTAAAACAATGATATGCCCTTTTCACTTTTCAGATGGCAAAAATTAAAAAGAATTATAATGCCTGGAGTCAGCAAGTAGGGGGGAATGACATCTATATGCTCCTATAGGGAATAAGTAGGAACAAATTTTCCAGAGAGTAACATGGTAATATACATCAGAAGCTGTGAAATCATTATATTCGAGGAAATAATTAGGTAGGTGTGCCAAGATCTATGCAGAACACTGTTTTCATTAAAGCATTGTTTATAATAGTAGAATAAAAAAGGAAAGAAATTTAAACTTCAAACAATAGGGAATTGTTAAATAATTTATGCTTCTTTCACACAATAAAATTATTATGAAGCCATTAAAAATGAGGATGTTGATATATATTTTTTTACCAGTCATCTTTTGTTGGGTGTTAATTCTCAGTTAGGCTATGAAAGGATTCAGGGGTGCCAGGCAATGAAGGTCATGGTAAGGGATGCACAGGGCACCCTCCAAGCCTCAGAGGTATTTACGTGGCTGCTCACATCTGAGCTCCTTTGTGAGAAAGGCAATAGTTGGAAACCATGTAAGCTGCCAGACCAGAAAAACCCAGTTACACCTTTTTTTTCTCACTAGACATACCTGTTGTAGAACCGGTAGTAACTGCTTTGAGACGCTCCAACAGTGTCTCTGGGGTGAAATCCCACATCCGTATCCTGCTTGGCAGCTCCCCTATTTTGACATCTGTGAGTTTCTTCCCTTTCACTGGAATGGCTGCCACTATCTTGGAGTCCTGTGGTCTGCGGTCAGTATCAATCTGATAAACAAAGGGAGATGTTTGATTGTATTGCCAAATGAGAAAAGCAAAATATAGCTGAATAAAATTGTGTGTGTGTGTGTATGTTGAGAGAAAGAGAAAGGGGTGGTGGGAGACCTGGCCTACACTAAGCTATGCTATGCTAAGTCACTTCAGTCGTGTCCGACTCTGTGTGACCCCATAGACGGCAGCCCACCAGGCTCCCCCGTCCCTGGGATTCTCCAGGCAAGAACACTGGAGTGGGTTGCCATTTCCTTCTCCAATGCATGGAAGTGAAAGGTGAAAGTGAAGTCGCTCAGTCGTGTCCGACTCTTAGCGACCCCATGGACTGCAGCCCACCAGGCTCCTCCGTCCATGGGATTTTCCAGGCAAGAGCACTGGAGTGGGGCGCCATTGCTAGCTAACTGGCTGCTAAACTTACAAATCATTCGCTGTTTCAATTCTCTAACTTTTCTAAAATTAAAATAAAGAGATGTTTCAAAGGAATGAAATGAGCACTTCTTGTCCCTGTCCATGGAGGAGAGGACTGGGGCAGAGCCTTCCCACAGCCCTGTGTTCAGCACCGGGCCTCAGCTGTTCTGAGAAGGCCTGGGTGAAGGGTGGGCACAAGACAGGCAGCCCTCATCCCCTTGCTTCCGCCCTTGGCTCTGAAGCCTTGAACACACTCTCCCAGAGCTTCCTGCTTTAACTCTAAATCAATCAGTTCTTCCTTCCGTTCAGTTCAGTCACTCAGTCATGTCCGACTCTTTGCAACCCTGTGGACTGCAGCACACCAGGCTTCCCTGTCCATCACCAACTCCCAGACCTTGCTCAAACTCATGTCCATTGGGTCAGTGATGCCATCCAACCATCTCCTCCTCTGTCGTCCACTTCTCCCCCTGCCCTCTATCTTTCCCAGCATCAGGGTCTTTTCCAATGAGTCAGTTCTTTGCATCAGGTGGCCAGAGTATTGGAGTTTCAGCTTCAGCATCAGTCCTTCCAATGAATATTCAGGACTGGTTTCCTTTAAGATTGACTGGTTGGATCTCCTTGCAGTTCAAGGGACTCTCAAGAGTCTTCTCCAACACCATAATTCCAAAGCATCAATTCTTCAGCATTCAGCTTTCTTTAGAGTCCAACTCACATCCATACATAACTACTGGAAAAACCATAGCTTTGACTAGATAGACCTTTGTTGGCAAAGTAACGTCTCTGCTCTTTAAAATGCTGTCTAGGTTGGTCATAGTTTTTCTTCCAAGAAGCACGTGTCTTTTAATTTTAAGACTGCAGTCACTATCTGTAGTGATTTTGGAGCCCAAGAAAATAAAGCCTGTCACTGTTTTCATTGTTTCCCCACCTATTTGCCATGAAGTGATGGGACTAGATACCATCATCTTCATTTTTTGAATGTTGAGTTTTAAGCCAAATTTTTCACTCCCCTCTTTCACTTTCATCAAGAGGCTCTTTAGTTCCTCTTCACTTTCTGCCATAAGGGTGGTGTCTTCTGCATATCTGAGGTTATTAATATTTCTCCCAGCAATCTTGATTCCAGCTTGTGCTTCATCCAGCCCAGAGTTTCTCATAATGTACTCTGCATATAAGTTAAACAAGCAGGGTGACAATATATAGCCTTGACGTACTCCTTTTCCTATTTGGAACCAGTCTGTTGTTTCATGTCCAGTTCTGACTGTTGCTTCTAGACCTGCATACAGATTTCTCAGGAGACAGGTTAGGTGGTCTGGTATTCCCATCTCTTGAAGAATTTTCCACAGTTTGTTGTGATCTACACAGTCAAAGGCTTTGGTGTAATCAATAAAGTAGAAGTAGATGTTTTACTGGAATTCTTTTGCTTTTTCTATGACACAACAGATGCTGGCAATTTGATCTCTGGTTCCTCTGCCTTTTCTAAATCCAGCTTGAACATCTGGAAGTTCACAGTTCACATACTGTTGAAGCTTGGCTTTGAGAATTTTGAGCATTTCTTTGCTAGCATGTGAGATGAGTACAATTGTGCGGTAGTTTGAACATTCTTTGGCATTGCCTTTCTTTGGGATTGGAATGAAAACTGACCTTTTCCAGTGCTGTGACCACTGTTGTGTTTTCCAAATTTGCTAGCATATTGAGTGCAGCACTTAGACAGCATCATCTTTTAGGATTTGAAATAGCTCAACTGGAGTTCCATCACCTCCACTAGCTTTGTTTGTAATGATGCTTCCTAAGGCCCACTTGACTTCACATTCCAGGATGTCTGGCTCTAGGTGAGTAATCACACCATCATGGTTATCTGGGTCATGAAGATCTTTTTTGTACAGTTCTTCTGTGTATTCTTGCCACCTCTTCTTAATCTCTTCTTCTTTTGATATGTTCTTACTATTTTTGTCCTTTATTGAGCCCATCTTTGCATGAAATATTCCTTTAGTATCTCTAATTTTCTTGAAGAGATTTCTAGTCTTTCCCATCCCATCGTTTTCCTCTATTTCTTTTCATTGATCACTGAGGGAAGGCTTTCTTATCTCTCCTTGCTATTCTTTGGAACTCTGCATTAAAATGGATTTATCTTTCCTTTTCTCCTTTGCATTTAGCTTCTCCTCTATTCTCAGCTATTTGTAAGACTTCCTCAGACAACTATTTTGCCTTTTGCATTTCTTTTTCTTGGGGATGGTCTTGATCACTGCCTCATGTACAATGTTATGAACCTCCATCCATAGTTCTTCAGGCACTCTGTCTATCAGATCTAATCCCTTAAATCTATTTGTCACTTCCACTGTATAATCATAAGGGATTTGATTCAGGTAAAACCTGAATGGTCTAGTGGCTTCCCCCACTTTCTTCAATTTAAGTCTGAATTTGGCAATAAGGAGT
The DNA here is from genome assembly GCF_019923935.1 of Bubalus bubalis. NCBI lineage: Eukaryota > Metazoa > Chordata > Mammalia > Artiodactyla > Bovidae > Bubalus > Bubalus bubalis. The sequence continues at coordinate 7,182,534 of NC_059161.1, forward strand.
TCATGATTTGAGCCACAGTCAGCTCCCTGTCTTGTTTTTGCTGACTGTACAGAACTTCTCCATCTTTGGCTGCAAATAATATAATCAATCTGATTTCGGTGTTGACCATCAGGTGATGTCCATATGTAGAGCCTTCTCTTGTGTTGTTGGAAGAGGGTGTTTGCTATGACTGGTGTGTTCTCTTGGCAAAATTCTGTTAGCCTTTGCCCTGCTTCATTCTGTACTCCAAGGCCAAATTTACATATTATTCCAGGTATCTCTTGACTTCCTACTTTTGCTTTCCAGTCCCCTATGATGAAAACGACATCTTTTTTGGGTGTAGTTCCAGAAAGTCTTGTAGATCTTCATAGAACTGTTCAAATTCAGTTTCTTCAGCATTACTGATAGGGGCATAGACTTGGATTAATGTGATATTGAATGGTTTGCCTTGTAAACGAACAGAGATCCTTCTGAAATTTTTGAGATTGCACCCAAGTACTGCATTTTGGACTCTTTTGTTGACTCTTTTCGTTTTCCTTCAGTTCCCAGTTTTGAGATTTTCCACTGCTCTTCACTAGTTCACCCTAAACTTTAATCTGGGCCTAGTAACAGATCAGTGCTTTCTCTTCCTTTCACACTGTAGCCCAGCTACTTGGAGAAACTCCCGTTTTCCCTCCTACAGCGTGAGTCCCTTGAAGGAAGGGCATCCGGTCCTCTTGCCCCTCCAGCAGTGCCCAGCACCATGCCTGACCCACGTATGTTTGTTGGATGGGATCTTACAAAGTCTAGAACTTCTAGAACTCAAAGGGACTTGGCAATCAATAGCAGTTAACTTCCTCATGTTACAGATAAGGCAATCAAAGGTCCAGAAAACCAAAATGACTTCTCAGCAGCTAAGTCAGACAAGAAGCCAGACCTCCTGGCTCCTAGACGTTGTTCTTTTCATGACAACACACTGATTTTATGAAGAAGTAACGGTCCTTTAGGCTTCAGTCACTGGACCCACCCCCAATCCCAACGCCTATCACAGTTCATTGGAAACTGAGCAATCCCCTCAGAACCTTCTGGAAGCCTGGCCTCTTCACTAGAGCCCTCCACACTTCTCCATCCCACATGTCTGAATGTCAGGTTCTTTCTGTGGAACAAGCTTTTTTTTTCGGCTGCCTTTCCCCCAGTCCTGGCTCTGCCCTTTCCAGTCCTTCCCCTGACCTCCCCCTTGGTCTCTGCCGGCCTTACTGGGTCCTGTCCTCCTGCCTTCTGAGCACATGTCCCAGCACCCCTTCAGCACTCCAGCCTTCACCCCAACCACCCCAGGCCCAGCCTTCCCCGTCCAGGGGGGCCCTGGGAAAGTGGATTGTCCACTGTTGTCCCTTCAAGCCTCATGTTCCACCTTCCAGACTCATTGACTGGACTCATTCACTTCCTCAGTCCTGTCTGACTCTTTAGGACCCTATGGACAGTAGTCCACTAGGCTCCTCTGTCCATGGGATTCTCCAGGAAAGAATACTGGAGTGGGTTGCTATTTCCTCCTCCAGGGAATCTTTTCAACCCAGGGATTGAACCCAGGTCTCCTGTATCTCCAGCATTGTAGATGGATTCTTTACTACTGAGCCATCACACTTAAATACTTCCCGTTAGATCTGGTGGGTACTCAGCTTTTCCCACTGGTGACGGCTCCTATGGCATCTGCTTCAGCCCAGCTCTGGGTGTCCTGACCCTCTCCATAGACTGCCAACCTAACACCCATGTGCAGAGACACCCTCTTGACCCTGCCCTTCCCTCACGGTGGCCAGGCAGATCATAGCCTGCCTCACCTCTCTCCCCACAAGGAGGGCTTCATTGGCTCCGGGCCCCAGCAAGGGCCTTGCTTTTATCTGCTAAGATCTTAGTCCTTCATTTCTCAGGAAGCTCACCAGGGCTCTTAGTGGGCAACCGGGCCTCCGTTACCACTAGTAATCCTGCAGTTCAGTTTCCGTCTCAATGCCTGGTCCCATATGTGGGGGAGAAAGGCGGTCAGGACAGACTCCAGCATGGCAGCAAAGGCAAGTGTACACAGGGGAACGGGGGTATTGGTTTCCCACAAAAGCAAGTGTCTCGGGGTCCCTGTGAGGAGGGGAGGGCAGGGTGGGCTGGCAGGGCAGACAGCCATGGTTCCACTTCACCCAGAGCAGCTCCTCACCTACTTCTTTTATGTATTTGAAACACCTTCAGATTGTATTTCAAAAATGGACATCATTATTAAAATAAAAGGTTAAAAAAAACTACACACACACACACTGAACTGGGCCACTAGAGGAAGACTGGGTCTCAGGACTAGGGCGAGGGTTCAGTTTCCATGACCGGAACACATAGTCATTCATTCACTCAGCAAATGCTCTGAGTCACTACTGTTTACCCAGGGTCAGGCTGACCTGACTTTCTGCATAGACAGTCTGACATTCAAGTTGGGACTGTTTCTAAAAATTGGGAGCCTGCCTTGCCTGTGATCCAGTTATTGAACAAACCTTCTCACATACAAGGCTGAAAACAGCAACCATTGCTTATTTTGCTCACAAATGTGCTTTAGGGGCAGGGCTCTGTGAGCACAGTTCCTTTCCGCTCCGGGCAGAGAATCACATTCACACAGCCAGTGTTTAATTCTGGCCATCGGCTGGGCTTTCAGCTGAACAACCTGAATGTGGCTGTCCAGGCACCTGCCTGCTTCCTTGCACTGCGGTGGCTGGACTTGAAGAAGGAGCAACCCAAGAGGGAGGCGTGGAAGCAGCCAGTTTCTTAATCCCTGGGCCCAGAAGCTACCATACTGCTACATACCCTATACACTATTGGTGAAAAAATCACAGATCTAAGAAAAGGGGACAAAGACTCCATCTATTGATGAGAGGAGAGTCAAAGATTTGGGGATCATGTTTTAAAAGTGTTGCAGACTTCAGTTCAGTTCAGTCGCTGAGTTGTGTCCAACTCTTTGTGACCCCAAGGACTGCAGCATGCCAGGCCTCCCTGTCCATCACCAACTCCCGGAGTTTGATCAAACTCATGTCCATCAAGTCAGTGATGCCATCCAACCATCTCATCCTCTGTCGTCCCCTTCTCCTCCTGCCTTCAATCTTTCCCAGCATCAGGGTATTTTCCAATGAGTCAGTTCTTCACATCAGGTGGCCAAAGTATTGGAGTTTCAGCTTCAGCATCATTTCTTCCAATGAATATTCAGGACTGATTTCCTTTACCATTAAAGGGTTTGATTTCCCTGCTGTCCAAGGGACTCTCAAGAATCTTCTCCAACACCACAGTTCAAAAGCATCAATTCTTTGGTACTCAGCTTTCTTTATCTGCAGACTTCAAGTTGGGAAGAATTGGCTTCATCTATGGGGAGAATGGTAAGTGAAATCGAGCAAATCCCTCGCCTTCCTTCTGCAAAGTATTATGGATAAAAATGTGGGTTATGGAACTGTCACTCCTGGAAATTTGCACTGATCTGTAGAGCAACACAGAACATGCTACAGCGGCTCTCACGGATTGAATGATGGCCACCATGCCCAGTCCCCATTCCCAAGAATTGCCAGGGCTCCAGACAAAGTGTTCTCAATTTCTTCATCTCTTCCTTGACTGATTTGATTTCTAGCACTTCCCCCCGCCATCCCCACCAACCACACTGACCAGCGTCCATAAGGTATGTCTACTTGTCAATGTTACAATGTCCTTGCAAAATGCTACCCTTCCCTCAGTACCCGTGTCCCTCTCCAGCACCAAGTATTGCAGTGTCATCCCTTGATCAAATGATGTGCAGTTTGGCATCTCCAGCCATCTCTTGGTTCTGTTAACACAACTTGAGTTTGCCGGGGCCCGAAGACTTCTCTCCTGTGTTGCTGTTAAACTCTGGCCTCTCATTCAGAACAATGCGATTCCACAATTTTTAGGAGGATAATCTGTACTTCAATCTTTCCCAGTATCAGAAGAAAGATTGAGGGCAAAAGGCGAAGAGGGCAGCAGAGGATGAGATGGCTGGATGGCAGCACCAATTCAACGGACATAAGTTTGAGCAAACTCTGGGAGATAGTGAAGGACAGGGAAGCCTGGCGTGCTGCAGTCCGTGGGGTTGCAAAGAATTGGACGTGACTTAGCGACTGGACCACCACAACAGCCTGTGCTTAGGGAGCAGGCAGTAGGGATGAAACAGTGGGACTTCATGTTACCCACAGGAAGGAGAAGTCTCAATACACATTAGAATTTTCCTCTCTCACAGGCCCCTTAGCTAAAGGGTCCTGTGGCCTGAAGTCTGGAGGGAGCACAGGCGGGGATGGAGATATGACCTGCACAGTGATTTTTGCCAAGTTTAAAAATCCACAAGAGGACCATGAAAGCATCTCGAGAGACATCAATGTCCGATTTCACTTCTCCGCCCAAACCAGCCCTCCTACTCCTTCCTGAGGAGGAGAGGGCACATCCAGGGGAAGGTTTGGCTCTGAGACTGACAGGTGGTGGCACAGGGCTAGGTTTATTTGGAAACACCTCATTAAGCTCCAGGGCAAACCAGTCATCAAGGTGTTTAATTGACAGCATGTGAGTATTAGGAGCTAATTAAGTTGCTCCCTCATACTTTAATTAATGTTTGTCATTCGGCCACTGCATGGCTGGCGCAAGTTTCAGGAAGACAAAAGGGCTCAGTAGTCAGCACTTAGGCCGTGCTCCTAGCTGTCCCCGCACCAGGCAGAGCTAAGCAGAGGGACAGCGTGTGGGGCTGTGCAGCTCAATCTACAGCCCGAGTCCCAGAAGCCACTTTGAATTCACTTAATGACAGTTACTGAGGCTGTACTCCGTGCCAGCCAGCCAGACGGAGAGGACAGTGGAATCTCAGTAAGATGTTATTCAAATCCCACTTCTGCCTTTTACTGGTTGCATAACTGCACACCACCCGGCCTTTGCAAATTTCCATGTTTTTATCTGTAGAATGAAAACAAAAATCAGCTCTACCTCAGACAGCTCTTATTTTAAAATAAAAGTCAGATATCCTCAATCCTGTGTTCAAAACCTTCAGGGACTTCCCATCCCAGAAGCAAAACTGAAGCCCTCTAGGTGATAGGAAACGCTTTCCATGGTCCTTCTCCTTCCCGTTCCCCTCCCCGCTCAGCTCACCACCTCCTCCTCCTTTCTTCTCCCTCTCCTCACTCAGGCTTTGCTGCTATTCCTTGAACCCCAAGTCCCCTCTTTGCTCAGGGCCTTGGCACTTGCTGCCCCTCTGCCTATACAGTTGACCTTGAACAACACAGGGGTTAGGGTGCCAACCCTCCATGGTGGAAAATCCATGTGTAACCCTGATGCTGGGAAAGACTGAAGGCAGGAGGAGAAGGGGACGACAGAGGATGAGATGGTTGGATGGCATCACCAACTCAATGGACATGAGTTTGAGCAAGCTCTGGGAGTTGGTGATGGACAGGGAAGCCTGGTGTGCAAAGAGTCGGACGTGATTGAGTGACTGAACTGAACTGCACTCACATTCAGCCCTCCATATCCATGGTTCTTCTGTATCTGCAGTTCTGCATCCTTGGATTCAATCAACCTCAGACCCTGTAGTGTTACAGTACCCACTGTTGAAAAATATACGTATAAGTGATGCCTGCAGCTCAAACCTGTGTTTTTGAAGGTCAACTGTAGTATTCTCACCAAATATCTGCATAGTTCACCCCCTTAGTCTTTGCTCAGATCAAATCACCTTTTCAGAGAGGCATCCTCTGACCTCTCCATCTAAAATTCTAAGAATCCCCCACCATCAAAAATGAAAAGCTGGCAAGTATCATGTCTGCCTTATTTTTCCCCTTATCATTTATGATCTTATCTATACCATATATTGGGCTTCCCTCGTGGCTCAGTGGTAAAGAATCCACCTGTCAATGAGGGAGATGTGGGTTCGATCCCTGAGTGGGGAAGATCCTCAGGAGAAGGAAATGACAACCCACTCCAGTATTCTTGCCTGGGAAATCCCATGGACAAGGGAGCCTGGTGGGCTACAGTTTATGGGGTAGCAAGAGTGGAACATGACTTAGCAACTAAAATGACAATACAGTATATTGTGCTTATTTATATAGAATGCCTGCCCATTTCAACATATAAAGTCAATGACAGAAGAAATTTTGTCTGTTCTGCTCCCAGCTACACTTACGGTGTTTAGGACAATGCCTGGTCCATGGTAGGCACTTAATAACTATTTGTGAATAAATGAATGAGTATTAAATGAGATAAGGCATCCAAAGGACGCAGCACATGCAAGGCACATACTGGTGCCCGTGAATATTCATTTCCTTCTCTTGACACTGTGCTTAGAACTGGTTTCTCTGCCTTTAAAGACCTCAAATCCACAAGAGGGATAGCTAGCCACACACTCCTGCTGTACAAATAATCCTCCACTCGCACCCCAAAAGCAAGAGCAGAGGGAGGATGGACAGGAGACCCCACGTGGCAAGACTGATCTGTTGCTTCAGGAATGCAGCGGATTTATCTAGCACCTGCTATATGACAAGTGTTCTGCTCTATGCCATGGAGATTCAAACAAGAATAGCACATCTTGCCCACCTCAGGAGCTTATAGTCTAGAGTTCAGCAAATGTTCCTATAAAAGACTAGATACTAAATATTTTTTTTTAATTTTATTTTTTAACACCAAAAACATTTTGTATTGGGATATGGCTGATTAACAATGTTGTGGTAGTTTCAGGTAAATAGTGAAGGGACTCAGCCATACATATACATGTATCTGTTCTCCCCCAAACCCCTCTCCAGATACTAAATATTTTTCACTTTATGGACCAAACAATCTCTAGTAACTATTCAGCTTTGCCACTGTGGCCCAAAAGCAGCCATAGGGAATATACAAATGAGTGGGTGTGGCTGTCTTCCAATAAAACTCTATTTACAAACACCAAAATTTGAATTTCATATCCATTTCATGTATTATAAAATATTATTCTTCCTTTGATTTTTTTTCAATCATTTAAAAATGTGAAAATTATTCTTAGCTCAAGTGAAAGTGAAAGTCGCTCAGTCGTGTCTGACTCTTTGCCACCCCATGGACTATACAGTCCATGGAATTCTCTAGGCCAGAATACTGGAGTGGGTAGCCTTTCCCTTCTCCAGGGGATCTTCCCAACTCAAGGATCGAACCCAGGTCTCCCGCACTGCAGGAGCTGAGCCCCCAGTGAATCCTTAGCTTAGAGCCCACACAAGAACTGACCAGATTTGGCCATTGTGCTGTAGCCAATCCCTTGTCTAGATGAGGAAAAAGAAGACACAATGGCTTCTAACTAAGGTTTAAAACATGATGCTACAGACTAAATCTCATAAATGTTCATGGAAGAGGGTGGTAACTAGAGAAGGACCGGAACCAACAGCGGGTGATTTGGGGAAGAGGTAAGACTTAGGGCAAGCAGTGGGATACGGTTAGGGTCAGGCAGGCTAAGTGGTGGGCTGAGAGCTTCCCTGGCACGGAAACTAACAGTAGTAGTAATAATAACAATGGTCTAGAGATAACTATGGTATTGCAGCAGCCCCAGCTCTCAGCATTTTATAAGCATCGTTCAATTTCATTCTCATAGCAAGTAAATTTACCCCCTTTTCAAATGAGGAGACCAAGGCTCAGAGGGTTAATAATTTGCCGAAATATACAAAGTCAGCAGCCAGAGTCAGACTCCCAGCCAAGGCTGTCTGCCTCCAAAAACCCACCCTCCCTCCCACTAAATTCCGCACTTTGATCTAGGTTCCTTCCCATTTCCTATGATCAGATGCTGCCATGTCCCTGGTGTGCCTGTATTCATGTAAATAACCATTTCTTAAATACACTCAATGAAAAATCAATTACATAGCAAAGTGGCTGAGGTTTGGATAAACAATCTAATTGTTCCCTCTGGGGCTGCTGACTGAGCAATGCCTGCTGAGAGAAGAAAGAGAGTTAACATTTATTAAGAGCTCTGCCTCAGGCACTGAATATGCATCTCCTTCCTCCTGGACCATATGGGTCTGAGCCCCTGTGGCCAAGCCCCCACTTCACCCCAGGGAAGCTGCTGGTCTTTACCACTGCATGCATGATGTATCTACAGTGAGGACCCCACGATCAAGGCAGATCTCTAACTAAGGCAGACTCGAGGACTTGACCCCTAGGCGCACCTTCCAGGTTCCTTACTCAAAGAGGAAAACCTAGCTGCCTGCTACATGACAAGTGTTTTGATGTGATTATATCTTTCCTGGAAGGCCATTCTGCTTACACCCCTAGTTGTCCCTCAGGAGTTCTGATCATTAGACTTTTTTCCTTTTTCAAGTCAGGACACTGTTCTTGGTTGGTAAGCAAAGATCCCAAAAAGGTGTACTCCATCAAACCTTATCAATCATTAACACCGTACTGTGAATTCGTTTTCAAAACTTTTCAACCAGACAGGTAATTAAAATTGAACAATTGGCTAGAGACCACGTAAAAGCCAGGTTTAAGGCATAGAAAAGGAAGGTTGAAGAAGTGGTTTTTGACAAGAAAGTCTCTGAAAATAAGTTATGGTATTCCAAAGGAGTGAATTTGCATGGGCTCTTTCTTTCTTTCTTTCCCTCTTAGCTATTATCATGTGTTATTTATGGTGAGCCGGGTAAGGTGTGTGGCTGATGATGCTTGAAGAAATAAGATACAGTTCCTTACCTGAGATTCACAAATAATTACAGCAGCATATAATAAGCACTGCAGGAACACTAAAGCACACCTGGAGTACAGAGCTCCAAGTTCTGACCCTCTGACTATGGAGCCATGGGATACCTGAAGGCGCCCAGAACAGGAAGTTGAGAGAGAAAATTCCTAATCCTCGTTCAGCCGTGTGTGTATTTGCTCTATGACCTTGCACGAGGCCCTTCTCCTCTCTGAGCCTTGGTTGACTCATTCATTCATATTAATTCACTCAACTTTGTGCCAGGGCTGTGCTAAGCTTTGGGGATGGATATCGTGTTAACATAATAGGTACTATTACTGTTCTCATAGGTTTTACAGTCTAATGGGGTAAACAGACATGAAAGAAATAATTTCACAGATAATTTTCCTATAAAGTGATGAAGTAAGTCTAGACCCCATATTTCCAACCTGGCTACAGAGTAGAATTAACTGGGAAGAAAGACTTAGGAAAAAAAGATGAATATTTGGGCCTTATCCCCAAAGATTATAGTTCAAACTAGTAGGACTCAAGCATAAATATTTTTATAAATTTCCCCAACTGATTCTAACATGCTACCACAGTTGAGAACCACTGAGCTAAATAGTTTCTAAATTTCCTTCCTGCTCTATTAGTCATTTATAGTCTGTGGATAATCTAAGACATACCTGCATAGATATATAAAGTTCTGTTTACTTATATGTGTGTTGAGAGACAAAGATAAATAGAGATACAGAATGTGTGTGTGTGAGAGAGAGAAAACAAAAAAGATCATGTAGCCTGTAAGACAAAACATTGGAGACCAGTGAGGAATCAATACACATCAACATTTCCTAAACTTAGCCCTGAGATTTGTTTGGCTGGATGTTTGTATAGAGACTGCCTCTTTGACATTTTTTCTTCTTTTCCTCTTTGGCTATAACACTCTGACTTAGGTGGGAGAGAGGTTCAAGAGGGAGGGGACACATGTACACTTACGCACAATTCCCCTTGATGTATGGCAGAAACAAGCACAACATTGTAAAGCAATTATCCCCCAATTAAAAAAGAAAAAACCCTCTGATTTAACTCAGAGCAGTGTTGACCTAAAACAAATAGACTTCCAATTATTTCTCCAGGAAAAAAAAAGGGGTGGGGGGAGGATTTATTTGGGATCAGCAAAAATTGCAATTCAGTGTTTGCACATGGTGAGCCATATGCAAATCTCCAGCAAAAATGGAGATAACTCCTGTTGAGAGGAGAAAAAGGAAATTGGGAGGGCTGTAGTAAACAAAGGGTCCCTTGGAGGAATTAAAAGTCTGAAGCATGAAGGCTTTCATTGGCTGAGTTGTCTCTCATTGGCTGGGTTCTTGCCAGGCTGGTTTTTCATTGGTTGAGTTGTAACTGCCTCTCATTGGCTCAGTTCTTGCCAGGCAAGAAGAGGAAGTCTTTCTTCTTCTTCTTGGTCTCTGCTCTCATCACAAGACATAAGAGCTACCTCTTTTGATCTCCTGATTTTTTTAATTGAGATGTTTGTTTATTAATTTTTACAGCAGCAATGTGCCCAGCTCTGGGCCCACATTTCCTAGTCTCCATATCAGCTAAAGGTAACAAATGAGATACAGATAGAACTTATGGAATGAAACTTCCAGGAAATCCCAAGGGAGATGCTCTGACAAGGGGGACCAACTTCATGCCCTTCACCCTTCTCTCCCAACTTTCTGCTTGGAACAGGTATGTGATGGTGAGCTCAGCATTAGCCATCAGGAACTGTGTAGTGCCTGGGGGATGGAAGTAATAAGCCAAGAATCTAAGAATAGAGAGATAAAAGGAGCATGAGGCCCCAGGGGATATCAAAGTCACAGTCACTTGGACTGCCAACGTCTGGATTTCATTCATCTGAATGGAAATAAAAACTTTACTTTGTTTAAACAGCACACTGGAAATTATTTGCCTCTAGTACAGGCATTCTGTGGCGGGGTGGGGGAAGGAGGAAGTGTCCCTGTTCAAATAAGTTTGGGAAATATTTCACACCACAGGATAGTTCTCCACCTTGTCTGTCAAGACTCCCACTATAAAATATATAACCAAAAAGGACCTACTGTATAGCACAGGGAACTATACTCAGTATTTTGTAACAACCTATAAGGGAAAAGAATTTGAAAAAGAATACATAGATGTATAACTGAATTACTGTGCTGTATGCCTGAAACTAACAGAACACTGTAAATCAACCATACTTCAATAAAAAGAACTCCCATTGCACGTTTGCTCAGATTAAAGGTTCATAACAAAGAAACCTGTTCACTTTGTTGAAGGCATTTCAGAACCTGGCTTTCTCCACACCCTCTTCCCACAGCACTACCTACCCAATACAGACACATAGAGCATCTTTTAATACTGCTTGAAGCTAATATTCTTCGGTGCATTTTGATCATCTCAGACATCAGAGCATTAAATTCCAGAACACTCAACTTCTGAGCAATTCAATCCAAAACATCAATCAAATGTTTCCTAAGAGATGCGACAAAACAGCCAGTGAAATGTTGTATTTTCCATTTTGTTGCTGGCACATTGGAGAGGCAAAGTCACAAGTGTCCTTCTCAAAAAATGGCAACAACAACCCAAAGCCAGAATGGCCTAGGTGAGCCTTCTCCCTCCAGCAACCAATCGCTCCCCGTTGCCTTCTGTTCTCACTCAGCTCCATGCAGTGAGCTGACCTGTTTTCTCAGTCTGGCCTGCCTGGAAGGCTTCCTGGGATACAAACAAAAATCAAGGCTGCCCAAAAACTGACTTTTAGAGTAAAACTCTTTTGGCAAGCCCATTTCTCAGGCAGAGCTGGGAGGGTACAAATCACCTTCCATTAGCAGCTCCTTCATCGTCACTAACTTAGGTGTCCACATAATACCGCCCCACTCATTCAGGCTTGGCTTTCCTGAATCTGTGGCTTAGTGTCTGTCATCAACTTTAGAACATTCGCAGCCATTACTATTTCACATATTTCTTCTGCTCATGTATCTCTTTCTTCTCCTTTTGGAATTCTAATTATGTGTATATTATACCTTTTGTTTCACCAGATCCGTGGTTCTCAGAGTATGGTCCCTGGACCAGTAATATCAACATCACTTGGAAAGTCGTTTAAAATGCAATTATCAGGCTCCATTCCAACCCAGATCCATTTATTTCGAAACTCTGGCATGGAAGATATGTGTGTTTAATCAAGATCTCTAGATGACTCTTTTGCATGCCGAGGTTTGAGAACCTCTTCACTAAAGCAAGAAAAGGACCATCAGGACATCTGAAAGGAGTGATACAGAGGAAAGGAAAATACAACAGCTAGAAATATTTAATATTTCTCAGAATCTTGTCCTTAATATTCTAGTTTGAATATCAGCGGTGCACTTTGGGGAGAATTTCATGGCTTAAAGGAGGCCAAAAGAAAAACATGAGACTAACTCCAAATGAACTGCCAGCTTCTTGGCCTCCCTCAACTCAGCTCCAGGTAGTGGCTCCCAAATCGGGCTGCATCTCACCCTGAGAGCTCATCTGAAATGAACTCTTGACCTATGAACCAG